>NC_071995.2:61910714-63262500 GCF_028885655.2 Pongo abelii
AGCATTTGGGGAGGCCAAGGCAGGAGGATTGCTTGAAGCCAGGAGTTTGAGACTAGCCTGGGCAATGAAGTGAGACCACATTTCTACAAAAAAATTTTTTTTTTAATTAGCCAAATATGGTGGTGTGCACCTACAGTCTTAGCTACTGGGGAGGCTGAGGTGGGAAGCTTGCTTGTGGCCAGGAGTTTGAGGCTGCAGTGAGCTATGATTGTGCACTGCACTACAGCCCAAGCAATAGAGTGAGACCTGTCTCTTAAAAAGAAAGAAGGAAGAAAGGAAGAAAAGAAAGAAAAAATCCACACCAATGAGCCTTCCTTCTGATTTCTGGATGAGAATCAGATGCATCCTGCCTTTGACACACCAAATAGAAGTTAGTCCCAGAATGATCAGCTTAGTGGGCCTCAGACACAGTTTGTGTTTCATGGTACTGGGGATAAAAAATATCTTGATGAAGCCCTTACAAAGAGCTCTGAGTGGAGGTGCTGAGTAAACCTAAATTAATAGGGAGGAAGGGAAAAGGAGGTACAGGTGCTAACACTTTTAATTTTTTTATTTTTTATTTATAAATAGAGACAGGATCTCACTATGTTGCCCAGGCTGGTTTCAAACTCCTGGCCTCAAGCAATCCTCCTGCCTCAGCCCCCCAAAGTACTGGGATTATAGGCGTGAGCCACTGCACCGGGCCAGGTGCTAACACTTTTTAAACCACTTTGCATGTATCATTTCATTTAATCTTTAAAACAACTTTGAAAGCAGGTATTGTTCCCATTTTACTGGAGAAAGACATCAAGAGAATAAGTAATTTGCCTGAAGTCACACAAATAGTAAGTGGCAGAGGATGGCTTCCAACTTAGATCTCTGACTCCAGAGCTTGTACTGTTTCCATTATACCAGATTGTCCACTGGCTTATTGTTAAGTGGCTGCTGATAGTGTGATAGGACCATACTGGAAAGTGGGGAGAAAACAGAGGGATTGGGAGACAGAAGGTGAGCCATATGTGGAGAATCTGACATGGTACATCATCTCATTAAGTTTCTATTTTTTTTTTTCGTCTTCTCAGAAGGAAAAGCCTTTTCACTTTTTAAAGTCTCTGCCTTATTCTCTTTTGCACAGGTCTTCATTTAAGTTTGTTGATTGATTTTTTTTTTTTTTTTTTTTTTTTGGTGGCAGGATCTCACTCTGCGGCCGAGGCTGGAGTGTAGTAGTGTGGTCTTGGCTTACTGCAACCTCTGCCTCCCAGGCTCAAGCGATCCTTCCACTTTAGCCTCCCGAGTAGCTGGGACTACAGGCACGCACCACCACACTTGGCTAATTTTTAAAGTTTTTTTTTTACAGACAAGGTTTCACTTTATTGCCCAGTCTGGTCCCAAACTCCTAGTCTCAAATGATCCTCCCACCTCAGCCTCCCAAAGCACTGGGATTACAAACATGAGTCACCTTGCCCACTGCCCATGATTCCATCATCTGGAAGGGTATAAAGTATAAGGTTAAAGGAAACCATTCCTTCCAGACTTTCATCCTTGCTGCCATCTCAGTATTTAAAAAAATAACATGGAACTGGTTCATGTCAGCACTTCTAGCAATGATGCTGTTGTTAACAGTGGAAATGCATTTGGAGAGCTTATCATCGGCTTATTTCTGAGCCCTAAACTTTCACTGACAGTCTTCCCAATATATGAAAATAAATTATGTATTTTTCACCGTCAATCATTTTTTTGTTGTTCTTGTTATTTAGGACATTTCACTAATTCTCTTTGCTATTCTACAGACATCGTCTTGGTAGCAGAGGCACTCACATACATCCATACATCAGTCTAAGTGTTTCTTCTATAAAACTTTGCAGAGATTTTTTTTCTGTTTTGTTTTGCTCAACAAACTGTGATTTGAAAGTAGCTCCATAGGAAGATTTTTTCCTCTTCCTAGGAGAAAAAGGTTGTAGTTTTATATAACTCTATTAGGAAGATATCTTGAAGAGTCAAAACATTAAGATCACAGAAAAGTTAATATTCTAGCATTTTGTTTACATATTTCCTTTTCATGAAAAACTTTTCTTGCCCTAGCAATTTCTAATTTTCTTTTATTCTTTGCCTTATTTAGATGGAATTTTCCCCCATCTTTCTCATTAAAAAGAAAAAAGCGCCAGGCACCATGGCTCACGCCTGTAATCCCAGCACTTTGGGAGGCTGAGGCGGGTGGATCACGAGGTCAGGAGATCGACACCATCCTGGCTAACATGGTGAAACCCCATCTCTACTAAATATACAAAAAATTAGTCGGGCGTGGTGGTGGGCGCCTGTAGTCCCAGCTACTGGGGAGGCTGAGGCAGGAGAATGGTGTGAACCCAGGAGGCGGAGCTTGCAGTGAGCCGAGATCGTGCCACTGCACTCCAGCCTGGGTGACAGAGCGAGACTCCATCTCAAAAAAAAAAAAAGAAAGAAAGAAAAGAAAAAAAAGCAGTGTGCAGTGTAAGTAGAGGCCATTTGAAGCAATGGAAAAATAGTTGAGCTACACAAGTATAGGTTTGAATTACAGCTTTGCTGCTTCCTAGTTTGTGGGACCATTAACAAGTTACTTATCCTTTTGGAAACTTGGTTTTTTAAATCTGTAAAATTAGTATAGAACTGCCTCCAAGGTTGTTTTAAATAATAAGTGAGGAGGTGTATGCTAAGTGTCCCAATTGTCAGTACACTTCCTCCTTCCCCTTTCCTTTATTTTAAATTAAGATTTTTAAAAATTATTTGCTTTTGAAGCCTTTTAAATTTATTTTTAATTTTTAAAATTAACAAATAAAAGCCCGGGCGCGGTGGCTCGCGCCTATAATCCCAGCACTTTGGGAGCTCAAGGTGGGCAGATCACTTCAGGTCAGGAGTTTGAGACCACCCTGGCCAACATGGTGAAACCCCATCTCTACTAAAAATACAAAGAATTAGCCGGGTATGGTGGTGTGCACCTGTGGTCCCAGCTACTTGGGAGGTTGAGGCAGGAGAATCACTTGAACCCAGGAGGCACAGGTTGCCGTGAGCCGGGATCATGTCATTGCACTGCAGCCTGGGTGACAGAGCGAGACTCTGCCTCAAGAAAAAAAATAAATAAAAATAAAAACTGCATATATTTATGGTGTACAACATGACATTTTGATATAGTTATGCATTGTGGAGTGGCTAAATCAAGCTAATTAACACATGCATTACCTCACACACATCATTTTTTTGTGGTCCTTCTTAAATATTTAATTTAGTTAGATTTAACTCCTCATGCCAGTTGTTTGTAAAGGTCATTATAAATACCTACTTGACTGAATAAGTGAAAATGTAACTTTAAGAGAGACTCCACTGTGACATAAGATAAGGCCAACTGATAGGAAAGGAGTTAATTCTCAATGTTGGTTTTCTTCATAAGCAATCTGTTTTTCAGGTACTGTATTGACTAATATGATGTTCATAAGTTTCTCTTTTTTATTTTTGCAAAAAAAAACAAAAAAAAAAACAAGCTTTTGAAGAGGGGCCTTAAACTGAGTTGTATTTGAATTGAAATAATGAGCTGCTTATGGACATTTGAGTTTGGGATAGGAAAAAAACTTTTAAAATGTAATATGAGCAAATTCTTTTCTTTTAATGACTATTATTTTGCCTGGACCCATTTACTGAAAATTATTTGAGGATGTACAGTTCTGATTATAAATCACTTCCCTAAAAGTACTCTGTGTTCTCAAAAGGCTCTGTCCAAAAGTGAACACGTGCTTCAGTTTGTTATGACTGAGCCACTGATTGTGCAACATACTTTTGATAAGTCACTGATGTCTGTTAGCCCTGTTTGCATGACATAAGAGTGATTTCTTTTTTTTGAGACAGGGTCTAGGTCTGTCACCCAGGCTGGAGTGCATTGGCGCAATCCCGAGTAGTTGGGACTACAGACATGCACCTCCATGCCTGACTAATTTTGTACTTTTCAGTACAAAATTACTGGCTGGTCTTTAACTTCTGGGATCAGCCTGGTCTGAAACTTCTGGGCTCAAGCGATCTTAAACTTCCCAGGCTGGTCTGAAACTTTTGGGCTCAAGCGATCCGCCTGCCTCAGCCTTCCAGAGTGCTGGGAATACAGGCATGAACCCCTGTACCCAGCCTAAGTGTCATTAAAAATTTGATCTGTTATATAGGCACTAGGTAGAATGTCTGTCAGATGCATATTTTCAAAGTTGCAGATGCATAAATTGTGCAAGGAGGCACCAAGGCTATAAAAAAACAACTTGTGTAAACGCCTTTAAAAGGAAAATAAAAAAATAGTTCAAGATGATTGGGTGCTGGATAGCAGAGAAGCATATGCAATAGACATACTGAAAGAGCAACAAGAAAAAGTTTTAAATATTATCTCCTAATACAACAAAAATGTAAGGAGCTCCTATCATCTGGTCTCAGGTTTTGAGCAGCCTCCTGTTATTGATAGAATATATTTGCTTGTTGATCATCAGTAAACAAGGCTTTTTTTTTTTTTGTAGCAGCTTTATTGGATAGAGGCATACACTTTACTATTTCCAGTGTATAATTCCATGGTTTTTAGTGTATTCAGAGCTGTGCAACAATCATCACAATCAATTTTAGAACATTTTCACCATCCCCAAAAGAAACAACACACCCATTAGCCATCACTTTCCATTCTGCCCTAAGCAACCACTAATCTACTTTTTGTCTTTATAGATTTGCCTGTTTATGAAGTCATATATTTGTCCTTTTATGCCTGTCCTCATTCATTTAGCATAATGTTTTGAAGGTTCATCCATGTTGTAGCATGTACCAGTACTTCATTCCTTTTTATTTCCAAATAATATTCCGTGGTGTGGATACACACATTTCATTTATCCATGCGTCAGTTGATGACCATTTGAGTCATTTTTACTTTTTGGTTATATGAATAATGCTGCTGTAAACATTTGAAGGCACAGTACTTTTCCAGGTCACATTATCATTGAGGATCATGAATCAAGGCCAGAGTCCTCATCATCGCCCTAACTGGTCCAGGTGAAGAGCTGGACATCAGCAGGTCAGCGCCGGTGAGCTTCCTGGGCTTCTGCCTCCTTGGCACACTCACATTTATAGGTCATCTGCTCAGGTTTAGGCTTCTGGTAGGAGACCACCATGAACAGGAACAAATGCCTGTGGCTGGGCCAGCGAACCCATAACTATGATGGGACATCCACAAGTATCTGGCCCTGGAGAGAAGATGGAAGGAAGGAGCCAGAGTCAGGCATAGCGCAGCCTGGCCATACCTCTGTTGACCTCAGCTTTCCTGTCTAAGATGCTCTAGGATACTCTGTGTCTGTGGCAACTTCTAGAGAAACAAAGTTTCTATAAAATGCTGCTTGTCCCTGCCCTTACCCCACTCCAAATTTCATATTGAAAAAGAAAAACCATATGGGAACTGAGAGAGAGCATATGGGTGTGAGGGGAAACATACGGGCCGATAGAGGCAGGGCTGCGGTACCCGTCTGCTTGTCTTGGTTACTTGTCTATTGCTTTTTAATGTGTTCCTTTTTTCTCTCAGCAATTTTGTTCTTGGAGGATTTGCTTTTCCCTTCCTTTGTGCATGATTTAATCTCGAATGAGATGAGTGATATAAAAAAATCTCCAGAAATGGTTTCTTGCTCAGACCTGCATCTCTATTCTGCATGCCTCCGCGGGGTGCTGAGTCTGGGACCACGAGGACAAAGTGCATAGTGCACTGCATAGTGCCACCTGAGGCACAGCAGCCCTGGAGAAGGATGCAGAGCAGTGTTGAGTACCTATTTGAAGTCTTTGAAACTAGCTTCTTTTCTGGCTCCAAAGAGATACCGGGATGGGTATATACCCTTCGGATGAGGGGACTGAGTTTTTCCAAAATTGTTACTGACATGGCTGAGAACATGCTTGATAGGGAATAAGGTGAGTGACAGCTTGAAGAAAACACCCTGGCACCCAGTGGTATTCTTATGGCCCTTGCATTCCTTCTCAGAAACCTTGCAGAGCCCCAGAAAGTTCTCCTGGCCCCATCCTCAGTGTGCCACTCTCCGTGCAGTGTGCTCAGCTGTCTTGCAGGGATGCTTTGGTTTACTCCCCGTCCCTCCCTTCTCACTCCCCAGAAGATGGAGGAATTAGGGCCCTCCTTACCAAAAGGCTGCATCCCACACTTGCTACTAATTACAAAATTGTCTACTAGGTGTTGCAGGCTGGTTTTCATAGTGGCCGTTAACTATGATTGATTGTCCTTGTTGAACGGTGACTTGATGAGCAGCTTCACTGAATGTTTAATAAGGCGAAGTAGAGCACAGAGGATATCATTTTAAAAATACTGTGAGTGGACAGTGAAGATTAGCATTTAATTTGGTACTTAGGTAATTAGGTTTGCAAATAGGAGGCTGGCTGGCCAAATTGTGTTACTTCAGGCAAACTGTATCTTAAGTTGTTTACCTGCTTTCTGCAAGTGTTACTTTGAAAAAACAAAATCCCAACGATGAATTGAAATTAAGTCCTAAAAATCATACACCACACCTTACTATAAGCCTTGTCAACGGAAGGCTGATTTTTAGTAATTTCTTATATTTAAACTCTAATTTTCCCTCAGTGTCCTTTTTCTGCCTTTGATTAATGGTGTATCTATTCATAAAGTCCCATTTATGTAAAGTATTTATTGAAGTTGGGTAATTGCTGTCTTTTATGTAAGTAGAATGTCTTGCTCCCGGGAGGTAATACAAATAAATGCATTGTACATTAGACTGAACATCTTTCAGTTCATCAATTACAGGATGGGGTGTTTTTTCATTACCAGAAGATGAGGGTTACTTTGCCACTTTAGTCAAAACATGACCCTAGCAAGACCCAAAATTTAATTTGGGGCAATCTGTTTAGCTTCATCCGTGCCAGAAAACCAGATACCATCTACCCTAATCGTCTGACTCATTTAAAATTTTTAAAAAGTTACTGAATTTTTCCAGAGAAACGCATTTCTGAAATTATTATGAGAAAATAAGTTCTGATATGCAAAATCTAGTTTGCAACATATATTCTTTCAGGAACATAACTAGCTCATAAACTGAGGACACCTGTTCACTTAATTTTTTTTCCTAATTCAGTATTGATGCCAGAACAGCTGATTAAACTCAGAGTAAGTTTTACTATATTCCTTAAAATAGTTGTGAAGTCCAGTGCAATAGTTAAAGCTAGAATAGAAACTCAAGAAATCCAATTCAGCTGGCACTGATCATGAATATTTAAACCCATGTCATTAGATTATCCATAGTTATTTTATGAGGATTTGCTGATACGTTTCTTTCCAGATTTGAAATCCCTACTTGTGTGAGGTGTTTTTTTTTAAACTGTTAATGGGAGCCTTAGTAGATTTATTAGTAATAAACAGTATGTTTTTCTGATTATGATTCTTTTAAATAAGTCTTCCAGTTAATAATAATTACCTTTGTTGAAGATCTACACTGTATTGGGCATGAAAAAGTATATTACTTAACCCTTACAGCAACCATATAATATGCATTCTTATCTCTCCTTTAAAGATGAAGAAACTAGTGTTCTTTACTAGCCTCGCTCAAGGGTCACAAAACTGGTAAAGTGGCAAAGGAGTGTTGGAACCCAGGTGTGTGAGATGTCAAAGCTCACAGGCTTAATCACTAGACTTTACTCAGATGAATTCATCAGATTTATCTTCTGGCTTTGAAACTTTCAAGTCCTTTGCATTATCCCCTTTTAACTCAGCATTGAGGTGAAGTGAAGGATGGACTTGACCCTGTGGCCTCCTTGTACTATGTGTGCATCCACATCCTTAAACTCCCAATGAAAGTTCTAATTAGTGCCTAGACGATGGATCAACTTTTTAGAACGCCCACATTGTGGAAAATGCCTGCGTGTTTGGTCCAATAGTGGAATCCATTTAAGGTGACATCAATAGGAAAATGACACAGATATTCTAAATCACCAACTGGAATTCCGAGAGATGAACCCTGAAATTCTTACTTTCCTTGTCCTTTCCACCAACATCCTTTCAGACTGAGGGTTCCCCTCCGGAGGTTCTGTGGGTTCCAGCTCCATAGTGCTTCCCATGTTTGTCCGTCCTTCTCCTTGCCCCTCCACCGCCAGCTGGTTTTAGGCTTCTCTTTTCTTCTCTACTCTTTCCTTCCAAGGAGCTTCCTCATGGGTTCCTCTACCCCTAGTCTGACCTTGCTGCAGTCATTCTGCTACCATAGTGATCTTTTTTATGCCACTTTCTTGATGAAAATCCTTCTCTGGCTCTCTCTTGCTTTCTCAGTCTTTTTAGCTCCTATAGCACTCAATAACCTGTGGTAGGCTGAATAATGGCTCCCCCAAAGATGTTCACATCCCTATCCCCAGAATCTGTGAACATCACCTTATATGGCAAAAGGGACTTTGCAGATGTTATTAGGTGAAGAATCTTGAGACAGGGAGATTCTCCTAGGTGACCCAGTGGGCCCAGTGTAATCACAAGGGTCCTTATAACAGGGATGCAAGAGAGTCAGAGGGAGAGAAGGTGATGATGGGACATTGGAGCAGAGATTGGGGTGTGCTTTCAGTCCAGGGCCAGGGAATGTCAGCAGGCTCTAGAAGCTGGAAGAGGCAAGGAATGGATTCTCCCCAACAGCCTCCAGAAGTCCACTAGCCTTCCTGATGCTTTAGTATTTGCCTCTGAAAACTCATCTGGACTTCTGCACTCCAGAACTATAACAGAATAAATCTGTGTTGTTTCAAGCCACTATGTTTGTGGTCATTTGTAAGAGCAGCAATAGGAAACATACACAAACCTGTAATCATTGATTTTTTTCCCCACTAGATTTGTGCTGTCAGATGTCACGTACATAAGCCACATGTGCCTAGATAAATATAACTTTAATTAAAATTAGAGACAAAAATTTTAAAGTTCCATTTTCTAGCCATACCACATTTCAAGTGCTCAATAGCCACATGCAGCCAGAGCCTACTGTACTGTGTAGTGTCGGCATAGAACATTTCCATAGTTTCAGCACACTCCATTGGACAGCATGCTTAGGACAGGAGTTGTGCCTGGTCTACCTGGACCTGCCCCTAATATTGGCTAGCATCTCCTCACATGGAATTCTGGAAGCCTTGCCCCCTTCTTTCCTCACCCCCAGCTCTGCTCCTCACTGTGCAGGGCCTTGGATGTGCCTGGAGCAGAGGCCAGGCAGGCCCTGGAAGCAGTCTTGGGCTGTATGGATGGGGAATTCCAGATCGTATATGTAGAGCATACTCTAAATGTGGGGCAGGATGTGGCCTCCATTCCCTTGGCCCTCAGGACTCCTGACCAGGACAGAGCCCCCATTTGCCCAAGTCTGAGGGTGTCCTCTTTGTACCTATCACAATGCCTGATAGTGGGTGGTAGGTGCATAGCATTGTTGAATAAACAAATTTACTGAAAACCCACTCATGCCCTGATTTGTATGAGTACTAGAATTCCACAGAGAATAAAACAATTTCCCTGATTCATGGAGCTTACATTCCAGAGGGAGAGAGAGCTGATTTGTCAATAAATAGATGTATATTCTAACGTCAGGGAGTGATAAGTGCTATGAAGAAAAATAACCATAGTAATGAGATGGAGTGACGGAGGGGCTGGTGGGTGTATTTTAGATAAGTGGTTGCAGAAAACCTTTCAGGGGAGGAGACATCTGAGGATAGACCTCAATCAAGTGAGACAGGGAAGGTAGAAAGGAGGAAATTGAATGATCTGGGCTCCAGTTTTATCACTGATCTTCAGAACTTCAAGTCACCTAATAGTGTTCTCCCACATTTTCTCCCACTGCTTCCCTCTGTGTGGTTACACTGGGTGCCCATACTGGCTGAGATTTTGCTAATGGTCATTATTTAGATATTGACAATTGTGTGTATATATATCTATATGGTCTTTTTTTCCAAATACAAAATTTCATTGTAATATTGAATATTCCTTTTTCAAACTACATACTTTGGGATGCTGATATATGTCCTCTACTTCCCAATAAGAGTGTCCACTTTTTACAGTGTAGGCTGCTATTTAAATTCTAGTTTAAGGAGACTTATGCTAAAACAATACTTAAACAGTGCAGAATTACCACTTGTTCTAACTTTTCTCCTTGACCAATGCTTTGGTGATTGGGGGTGAGAAACATTCTTTTTCTGAGACAGAGTCCTGCTCTGCCACCCAGGCTGGAGTGTAGTGGTGCAGTCTTGGCTCACTGCAACCTCTGCCTCCCGGGTTCAAGCAATTCTCCTGCCTCGGCCTCCTGAGTACCTGGGATTATAGGCGCCTGCCACCATGCCAGGCCAATGTTTGTATTTTTAGTAGAGACAAGGTTTTTCCACATTGGCCAGGCTGGTCTCAAACTCCTGACCTCAGGTGATCCGTCCGCCTTGACCTCCCGAAGTGCTGGGATTACAGGCGTGAGCCACTGCACCCAGCCAAAACATCCTGATTTTCTAATTCTCATTATACCCTTAAAACTACTCTACAGAACTGCATTGTCCAATATGGCAGCTACTGGCCCTTCGTGGCTATTCAGGGTCTGAAAGGTGGCTAATCCAAGTTGAATGTGCTGTTGGGGTAAAATGCACAGCGGATTTTGAAGACTTAGTATAAGAAATCATAAAAGCATAAAATTATTAATATTTTATATTGAGTACATGTTGAAATTATAGTATTTTTGTATGTTGAGTTAAAATATATTTTTAAAATAAATGTTACCTGTTTGTTTTACTTGCTTTAATGTAGCTTCTAGAAAATTTAAAATTATGTATGTGGCCTACATTTATAGCTTATATACTATTTTTGTCTGCTTACTTTCTAAGGGTATATGTCTACAGTTTGGGCATATCATTGGGGTATGATGCCGTGGAGAGAAAATAAAAATGTGTGAGATGAATATGTTCACCAACAGCCACAGAGCATAACTCCACGGGAACCACCAGTTAAGAGAGAAGAACCAATAGACAGTGCATTGTTTAGTAGATTAATGAGCTTCTTTTAAATATGAGTGTTACTACTTTAAAATTTTATCTCCGTGGCATATTTTTCTTCTTCTTAAGTTTTTCTCAGAACTGAAGTTTTAAGATAGTGTCATCTTTTAAGAGCAAGGTATAATTTTTCAGGACCACTGGGGAAAAGTTTTAGTGAGAACCTTTGTTAAAATAGTAGTATTCATTTTTTAATGTTTTTAATTGACACATAATTGTACATGAGATATTTTGATATGTGTGTACAATGCAGAGTGATAAAATCAGAGTAATGGACATAGCTGTCACCTCAAACATTTATCATTTCTTCATGTTGGGAACATTCAGAATTCTGTCTTCTAGCTATTTTAAAATATACAGTAATGTATTGTTAACTGTAGTCACCTGCTGTGCTATAGAACACTAGAACTTATTCCTCCAATCTAATTGTAATTTTTTACCCATTAACCAACCTCTCTGTATCACCCATCCTCCCTACCCTTCCCAGTCTCTGATGACCACTATTCTCTTTACTTCTAGGAGAGCAACTTTTTAAGCTCCCTCATGAGTAAAATTTTAGAAATAAAAAAAATTTTTAAATACAAGAAAATAATAGTATTCAGTATTTCAGAGATTTGTGAGCTCTTTGAAATTTTTCTTAATTAAATCACCCAGTATACCCAAATAGAACTTTGCTGAAATACACAAAATCATTTTTTAAATCAACAGGTTGTCAGAGTAAGGTTGTTTTATTTGTTTTATAAAGAAAATTATGTAATTGGGAACAGCAGAAGTTGCTGAGAGAACAGAATGTATTTTGGTTTGATTTTTTTCCCCTGGGGAAGTGAGAAAAGAGGAAGGTAAAGGATTCTAGGAACCCGCCTTCAGCACCCAGCTTCAGCTACCAGCCGGGTGGCTGTGGGCAAATTCTTAGTCTCTTTTTGCCTCAGTCCTCATCTGTAAAACTGAGATGATAATAATAATACTTAACTAATAGGATTGGTATAGAATTTAAATGAGTTAATTCTTACAAAATAGAATTGTGCCTGACATAATATCCACTTGCTCACATTTAGCTATAGCAATATATGATTATAATTGTTATTACTATTATTAGATATCTTATATTTGAATGAGAAATTTAAGTTTTCGAAGCCTTTTGTCATTCATCCTTTCATCCTTCAAGCAACAGTGTTGTGAGTCCACAAGGGTGAGTATTTATTATACCTGTTTTAAGGATGAAGTCACTTGAGCCCTAAAGAGGGTTAGTAACTTGCCCAGGGTCACTTAAGTAGTGGCAGAGCTGGGAATCTCATCTAGTATTCTCAGTTGACCCTTTCCAGTAGCCTGAGAAGTAGGACTTAATAAACCCCAGAGAAAGCATTACACTTGAGGCCTATATAACTCCCTAGTTACACTGTGGGTTTTCTTCTTTGAATTATATCCCAAGAACAACTTACTAGTGGTTACTTGTGGATGGCTTGAGAGTGTGTTCATTTTACCTAAAACCCCGGTGGAGTGTAAATTTTAACATTTCGTAGCAGAGGACTAACTGTATTAAAATGACGGTGTCTTCATCCAACTTAACTGTGTTTAAGGCCCAATTCCCTGTTCACTATGTAATATTGAGTCACTTTTGTCCTTTTGTAAAATGAAAATCATACTACTTTGCTCCCAAATTAAGGATCTGGATCCATTGATCTTGCCTAATTGTTTTCAGCTACAGAATCTGTAATCTTGCTTAAATTTAGGCTTATACGGGGAAAAAATACGAGCTTTAGAGCCAGACAAAGATGCATTGAAACCTGGCTCTGTCACGTAACATTTTGTAGCCTTGGACTAATTAGGGGACCTCTTTGAATCTTAGTTTTCACATCTGCAAAATACGAATGTTCGAATGTGTGCTTTGGGACTGTTATAAGGATTCACAGTAAGCTAATAAAGAGACTGGCTTTTGGGAGGGGCCCAGTGACAGTGGGTATTGATGCTCTGAAAATTCTACCTATATAGACCAGTGGAGTACCTTCCATACCAAAGACAGTGTATGAACACATCATTGGGTTTTGGAAAATCAAAATGAATGTAACCTAGAGCTTTGCATATTAGAAAAATATTTGAAAAGATATACAACGGGCAAATTTATTTTAAAAAGATATACAACAAAATGTTAACTGTATTAATAGCTTGGTAATAGAAAATCAAGCATATTTTGGTTACATTTTCTAACTTTTTATGATGCATATATCTACTTTTGTAGGAATAAAAAGTTATTTTTTTATTTAAAACATCATTTACATTAAAAAAAAGAAAAACAAAATACAGTGGGCTGGGTGCAGTAGCTCACACCTATAATCCCAGCTCTTTGTTAGGCTGAGACAGGAGGGTCACTTAAAACCAGGAGTTCAAGACCTTGCTGGGCAACATAGTGAGACCTCATCTCTACAAAAAATAAATAAATTTAAAAAAACACAGAAAGTAATTGTACTATGTTAACATATGTGTTCTCTGAATGGGTGATTTCCCTCCTTTCTACTTTTCCAATTTTCTACTATAAGCATGTTTGTATGAATAATGGAGAAGATAAAAGTGCATTTTTCTTTTTTTTTTGTTTGAGATGGAGTTTCACTCTTGTCGCCCAGGCTGAAGTACAGTGGCACCATCTCAGCTCACTGCAACCTCCGCCTCCTAAGTTCAAGTGATTCTCCTGCCTCAGCCTCCCAAGTAGCTGGGATTTACAGGCACCCGCCATCATGCCCAGCTAATTTTTGTACTTTTAGTAGAGACAGGGTTTCACCATGTTAGCCAGGCTGGTCTTGAACTCCTGACCTCAAGTGATCCGCCTGCCTTGGCCTCCCAAAGTGCTGGGATTACAGGCATGAGACACCATGCCCAGCCAAAAGTGCATTTTTCATAGGCATAATCACTACCCCAAATGGAATTTGCAGTACATTAGAACTCACAAAAATATAAATTCTTGGGAATGTGGGAAGATGTTTTAGGACCAATAGATATAATAATAATAATAATAATAATAATAATAGGTATTCTTTATTGAGCATTTTCTGTATGAGGCTCTATATTTGAACTTTTTCCATGCATTTTCTAATTTAATCCTCACAACAGGTTAATGAGATTTATTTCAGTTGAGGCTTATGATGATGTAAATTACCCAAGGCAGGACTCAGAACTTAAACTTGTGCTTTCAAAGGAAAAAGAAAATCCTCATTATGTTAACAAAGGAAATCTTCACTTATGCTAAGCTGGGGAAATAAAACTTTCCACAGAATTTATGACCAAATTCACATTGGATCAAGTTTTCTCAGCTGTTAGCTATAATATAAACTTAAACTACCACTCCAAATTCTAATTTTTTTTTCTAGAATTTCTTTTAATTGGGTAACTGGGGTGTGAGGGAAGGAATGGGGGTGGTTTTAATAGAATATCTTTTTCTTAATTTAGGCTTAAAAGACAGCATAAGAAAAGAAGGGGTAGGGGTAACATGAAGGGAGAGGTTTGTTGAGTAGAAATGGGTGGTGATACTGGAAGCTGGTTTTGTGCACTCCAAGTCTGGAGGAAATGGGTAAGTAAATCTGCTCCCCTTCTATAATGGGTAATGAGCTTGGTGACTGTCTTCCTTTTAGCCTCTGGTTCCCAGATTAGGAAAAGATGTTAGATTCGAGTTGAAGGAAATTTCATATATGAGTATTCATAATGATTAACCCTTTTTTTCCTAAAAATTTCCATATTCACGTCTCATAAGTTGCCTTATGTCCTGGGCTTTTTGATAGGTTGGCTTTATCCTGTCTCTTAAGTGCACTTACTCATACAGTACCCTTCTGGAAGTTTGATATTTATTTTAAAAATTATTTCTATTAGCCGTTTGGGAGGAGGGCAGGCAGTAGCCTGGCTTATTCATTTTTATATAAAAGCAACTAGCAGGCTGGGTGTGGTGGCTCACTCCTGTAATTCCCCCACCTTGCGGGGCCAGGGTAGGAGGATCGCTTCTCCCCGGGAGTTCGAGACCCACCTTGGCAGCATAGTGAGGCCTCATTTCCACTAAAAATAAAAAAACTTAGCCACATGTGATGGCATGCACCTATAGTCCCAGTTACTTGGGAGGCTGAAGATGGAGGATGGCTTGAGCCCAGAAAGTCGAAATTAAAGTGAGCTATGATTGCACCACTGCATTTCAGCCTGGGTGACAGAGCGAGACCCTGTCTCAAAAAGCAACTAGCAAAAAAAGAGCAACTAGCATGAGTCATATTGTTGGTATTTGATACATTTTTGTTGAACCAGTGGATGAGTTCTTACTGCAGGCAAGGAAACTTTTCCTAGGGTTGGAGTTGCCTGATAAAAGCACAGGTTGCTCTGGGAGATGGGACATTCTGGGCAGGAATGGGCTTGGGGGGATTTGACCCCTGGATTCTATGTAGGACTAAGTGATGTTTAAGGCTTGTTGTAAGTGTGAGATTCTGTAATTCTGTTTCTCTAGCATATGCCCAAAGGGAAGAGATATGAAAAGCTAATTGGAACTGCAGATTGTCCTGGAAAGCCTTTGTTAGCAAAAGTGATGAACAGGTTTTGTATCAGCACTGAGAGCAGAAGGGCTTTCCCCCAGTTTCTGGAGTCAGCATCAACAGTGCTCATCCTGAGAAACAGTTCCAGTAAGCCTGGACTTCAGATCATCTTCCAGATTTAGGCAGAGCCCCAGGAAGGGAATGGTGAGGAGGAGAAACTGTTCTAGTATTTTCAATGCTAGGAAACTAGTGTGAGAAGTTTTAGAATAAGTCAATTCATTGGCATCCAAGTTACAAATACATTTACTTAAGAGCCAGGAGATAACGTGACTCACTAAATATGTTACCTTAAATTATTTTAATAGGTCTCCACACACCATTTACATTGCTGCCACATTCATGAGGTCCTACACACTATTATTGATGTGAATTTTGTTCCTCTTATATTTGTGACAATTAAAGAAGGTATTAATTTTGTCCAATAAGCTTAGAATTTCTGTACATCAGAAGTTACAAAATGGTAGGCCATAGGTAAAATTTGGCACGAGAATGTGCTTTGTTTGGCTGTACAGTATTTTGTTTTAATTAGTTACTGATATTTAACATTTTGGAGATTTTACCCAAAAATCCAGATTTCTGGCTTCTCTCTCAGAAAACAAAAATACCAGATTTGGCATAAGTGCATCATACCTCCTACACAGCGGCCGTTATCTGGAGCTTGGTGGCTAGATGAAGCATGTGCCCCCGCATGTAACCATGGTCATTACCGTCTCTTGTTACTTTACACCCTGCCTGCATCTCTTATTTGGGGGGCCTGTCTGGCCTGTGAGGGCATTGGAGTTTGTGACCCCTGCTCCATGTGTAAGGCTCACAGGCAGGTCTTAAGTCTGTAAGTGGCTACCGTTTCAACCCTGTGAGGACTGCTGAACAATGTGAAGTGTTTCATTGGATTTGGGCAGAGTGTTGTGTCTTCAGGATAATCCTGGCCAGTCAACTCTGTAACCAGAGGAAAGAAGAAAAAATGTATTCATCCTGTGCTGCGCTGTTGGCATTCAGGAGAGCCCTAGTCTAGGAGACCCGGCCTGAAGTGCCCTGCAGACTGCTCGCTTGCCTCCGCTCATGGTTACTTGGCACCTGTGCTTGGGGAAGCGTCCAATGGAGTGGCAGAGGCTCAATGCCATCCATTCAGACAGCTTTCTGAATGCCGGCAGCCAAGAGAACATCAGCTGTGCCTGTGAGTAGTGTGGGTCCCCGCCAGAAACATCTAAACTTCAAAGGGAAAAAAATCGTACTGTCAGTCGGTGTGGAAAGCTTTTGGTCTTCTTGAATTTTGCTCGTTTTTACAGAGAAGGAAGACAGTGTGAAGCAGTCTGACGGACTCCACCTGTTTTTAGGTGCCAAGATAATTAAGCTAGAGTAGTTGCGTTTAAAACCTAACCATGAAAATAAAATGAATACAAAGAATTTCTGTTTGGTGTCAGAGCTACCTTAGAATTAGGGAACTGTGAAAGAAGATCTTGGATGAATCTGATGGCAGATTTCATTAAAGTTGAAGTTACATATTCATGACTGATTTTGATTGCACCATTTCTAAGGTCTTAAAGTGGTGGGGGTGGGGAGGTCTTATACCAAATAACCTACTCTTTCGTTCTAAAAGAAAAAGAAATCGTGCTTTCGTTTTGACTTGAAATTTTATTCTCATGCTGGACCAAGACTAAAGTCTGATACCTGGAATGTATTAGCAGCAAAATGTACTGTTTAAAAATCTAAAACATCAGCCAGGCACAGTGGCTAACGCCTGTAATCCCAGCACTTTGGGAGGCCAAGGCAGGTGGATCACGAGGTCAGGAGATCGAGACCATCCTGACTAACACGGTGAAACCCCGTCTCTACTAAAAATACAAAAAAATTAGCCGGGCATGGTGGTGGGCACCTGTAGTCCCAGCTACTCGGGAGGCTGAGTTAGGAGAATGGCATGAACCTGGGAGGCAGAGCTTGCAGTGAGCTGAGATGGCGCCACTGCACTCCAGCCTGGGCAACAGAGTGAGACTCCGTCTCAAAAAAAAAAAAAAAAAAAAACTAAAAAATCTACGATCCTGAAGACAAGCATGTGCAGACCAAAACTCTCTTGAAATCCCACTAGAGCCCGTGTTTCCATATGTGATTTGGTGACTTCCTGAAGACCTTAATCATTTACTTTACATTTGATTCATTTTTTGCCATGCTGCCTTTCCTCATGTGTCCCTCCTGACTTTCTCCTCTTTTAAATTTCTCTTACTCTCCTTGAGCTATGCTTCCCTTTATCCTTTTCCTGCTCCCACCTTCCCTCTTTCCCCAGACCATCAGTACAGGGTCTTCTGTTTTCATCTCTTTACTACTTCCGCCTCTTTTCCAAGACACAGGGAAATTTAACAGAGAGGAGTGTACTGTGTGGGCAGAAAGCTGGGGAGGAGAGTTTAAATTAAAAGGCAACATTTACATTGTAGATGCGTAATTAGGGGGAGAGGTGGTGAGAGCTATCTGGTGCTGGGGATTTGGATGGAGGAGGACAGTATTTCTCCAGCAGTGCACTAAGCTATTTATGCATCTGATCATATTTAAAAATGAAACCCTTCCAGATAAGAACAGATGTAAAAGGGTGACTGTGGCAGAGGCAATATTGCTAATCATATTTGAGACCTTACAAAAAGCTTATAGAGAAGTAGAGGTATGAGATTAGAAAATGTTAACATTTTCATCATAGTATTTCTGCAATGCTGCTTTGTTGTAATATTTAATGATATATTTTTAAAGAAGTGTAACTTTTCAAAGTAGTTTGCAAGTTGAATAGACCATAAAACAAATAAGAAAAGCAGAAGATCAGTGTTTAAAATAATTATAATTTTAAGCCACTTTCATTCAAAATTTAAATCTAATTATATTGAAAGGCAACTCGGATCGCATTATGGTACTCACAAATGCTTCCATTCCATATCCTTGAACGTAGCTGGAACTGCCCCCTCCCTTATCAAAATTAACACAAAACAATGTTAAAAATCTGTTGTTCCCTATTTGGCAGGAAATGTCATTTCCTGATAATTTCTTTAGTTAGAACATAAATCTACAGCTATCTTTTCTAAATGTGCATAATTTGCGTTTGTTTTTAACTTGTTAACTAAGTTGAAGCATTTCCCGTAATAAGTGAACGAAGAGCTGAATCAAGATAGCATCTCATATCATTTTAGAATATTTACTTTAAAATGCCCTAATAATTAGCCCAGCCTCTGCCTACCTAACCACCCTGTGATACAAAGTGAACTGCCATCCTTGTAACACCCTGAGCTCTCTAGACACTCTCAGCCACTCCTTTTGTCCATAGTACCCTTTCGGAGCCCACCCACAACTTGCCAAATTTCTGCTTTGCTGGTAGCTCCAGTGTCACTCCAGAGCCTTCCCTGATTTACCTGGGCAGAATTTGTTGTTCCTGCCTATGTGTTCTCATAGTACTTTCTTCATGCTTCCATGATAGGGCTTATTACCTTGCATTGTAAATGATGATAATTATACAACTAATAGTTACATGTTTTCCTGTCTGTAGACCAGGAGGTAACCTGGGAGGCCCCAAGGTCAAGAAATAATAGATTTTTTGTATCTCCAGAGCCCACACCTGGAAGATGCTCAGTAATGTTTGTCAGATGAGTAACATAAGCATTTTTATATTTACTTGTTCCTTGTTGACTAGACATTGTTTAATGAACATTGTTGAATTCAGTTTTTTTCAGATTATGCAGGTAAAAGCTGGATGTTTGTGCAGGACTAGAAGTATACTTTCATTATAGAGTTTGGCTCATATCTGAGGATGAAATAGAAAACTTACTTTTAACACAGGTTGTCACATTGGACATTTTCTTTGGTACTTGAAGAGATAAAATACTGAAGCAGAGAATTAACATATCTGACATTTTAAAGCTAGTTAATGGTCAGTACTTGCTAAGGCCTGAAAAATCTTAAAAGGTGTGTGTGGGTATAGGGGTGTGGGTGTGTGTGTGTGTGGGTGTGTTTGTGTGTGGGTGTGATCTTTTTTTTAGCTGAAAAAATAATTGCCATCTCTTTAAGGATTTTGTAGCCTAAAACTTGAAAGGCTTTTATTTTATGATTTAGAATTGCGGCTTTCAGTTGTAAAATGGATGTTGAGGAAGCATGGGTAATGAGGCTATTCTCTGGCTTCCTTTTTTCAGCTCCTGATCCAGAGTCCAGGTAGTTCATGTGGACCAGAGGTGATTGGAGCTCTCATTTATTGAAATGTAGTTAAATCAAAATAAGAAAGTTGCCAATAGAAATCCAATCAAAGTCTCTAATAGAAAGCTGGGCATCATGGCTCATGCCTGTAATCCCAGCACTTTGGGAGGCCGAGGTGGGAGGATTGCTTGAGGCCAGGAGATAGAGACAAGCCTGGGCAACAGAGCAAGACCTTGTCTCGATTTTTCTTAAAATGTCTCTAATAGAGGTATAAAGAAAATTAAGTGAAATGATTAGTGTTTCCTTTGTCAGTGTTTTAGATTAAGGTATTCTCTTGTGGTAGAAGTAGATAAATAAAATATACTTTTATTTCAGAGATGTTTAGAACATTATGATATTCAATGGATCTAACTGGAATTCTTTTCCACTGCTGACCAAATAAGATACTGTTTATAGGAGAAACCTTATAGGGTTGGAGGCCATAAGGAGCAAAGAATAAAAAAGAAGTCGTAATGCGGTGGCGGATTGCAGGGAGTGGAGAAGGCAAACCATTTTTTTGAATTAGCAAAATTAGGTGCCTAAGTCGATAGCATTTTGATAACTTAGTATACTTCTTGAAACAGACGTACACCAGAGATAGTTCTTGAGTACCTACTGTGTGTTCTGTGGAAATTTAGAAACATGTTATTTGTATTCAAGGATCTTATAATACATTATAGTTCAAAACTTTATGTTAATTAGAACATAATAGCAATAGTACAATAATGATCTAAAACAAAAGCAGTTGACCTAAATACATAGTTTCCTAGAAAGTCATGACATTCAGGAAATACTAGGAAATTAGTTTTAGGCATTTAGCTAGTTTTTCAAAAAAATTTGAATTTTGGAGAGTTCTTTTGGCTTTAAGTAAATGATAGAAGGCCAGGCATGGTGGCTCATGCCTGTAATCCCAGCACTTGGGAGGCCGAGGTAGGCGGATCACCTGAGGTCAGGAGCTCAAGACCAGCCTGGCCAACATGACAAATCCTGTCTCTACTAAAAATACAAAAATTAGCCGGGCATAGTGGCGGGCGCCTGTAATCCCAGTTACTCGGGAGGCTGAGGCAGGGAGAATTGCTTGAACCCGGGAGGCGGAGGTTACAGTGAGCCAAGATAGCGCTACTGCATTCCAGCCTGGGTAACAGTGCGAGGCTCCGTCTCAAAAGAGAAAAAAAGTAAATGTTAGAAATGACACTAGACACTTGGCACCTAAACTGTTATTTGCTGCATCAACTCTCATTGGATTAATAGTTATACATTCTAATATATTCTAAACATTCTAATAGACCATCTAGAAGCACGGGCCTGGGTCACTTTAGCTTGCTTTGCATAATTACATATTATGTATAATTGCCGAACATTGTAAGTTTGCATCGTAGTCTCTGGAGTCAGACAAACCTGAATGGGAATCCAAGTTCTGGTATTTATTAATTATCATACTTTGAACAAAATACTTATGCACTCTCTGCTTCAATTTTATCATCTCTGTAATGGAGGCACCACATAATAGGATTGCTGTAAGAATTAAATGAGATAAACTGTATCAAGTACTTACCACAGAACCTGAAAACATTATAGGAAATCAATAAGTATTCTTTTATTAGATATAAATGTTAAATTGCTTAAAAGTCTAAACTGTTTTCTAGTAGACACTTTAAAATTGGAATTATTGCAATAAGAGAAATAGCTTTAATTTGAAAAAGGCTCAATTTGCAGTTAACTCAGTACTCAGTGCAAAAGATTTAAACTAGTTTAAAAGTTTTTCATTTTTTTTCTTTTTTCCTTTCCAATATTTTCCCAAAAAAGTTTTCCATTTTTAAAACTTATTCAGAGAAAAACATGTGTAAACTTTGATATATATTCCATGAAACTTCATGTTGAATTGTATCAGGAAAGAATGTCAATGTTTGGCAAATGCCTTGAACCTTTGTCAGTAATACAGTCATTCCAAATGCTTTTCAGTCATTCCAAAATGTAAATCTTTGTACTCTCTATAAGTCAATAATTCCCACACACTGTCTTTCTGTAGTAGTAAAAATCAGTCTACTAATAAGGTCTGAAATGTCCTTGCTTAATTATGGGGAAGTTAATGAAACCCTGCCTCCTGTGCATTTTAAGTAAAAGTACAATAGTGGATCATTCAGATTTGCACTTCCTTAAACTGCCCTTTCCTACAATGTTGTTAAACTGCAATCATTGAACACTCTAATTTATTGCCTTTTATCCTGGCTAGCTTTCATATGAAAAAAAAAGTGCAAGTTTGTTTTCCATACTTTATCTAAAAATGTTATGTAGGCCAAAATATAATATTTGGCTTTCAAAAGCTATGAAAAACTGACAGTTTTGTAGTAAGCTTTTATTTTAAAATAATGTTGAGGTTAACATCATTTCAAATGAAGGTATTATAATGAAGACTTAGAACAATGAATATAGCCTCTATGTGTCAGAAATTTTTTGAAATTTACTTTACTTTCACATCTGAAATAATGAGGATTAACTGTACTGAGAAGACAGTTCCTTATTTTCTTCTAATTTTTATTTATTTTTTTCTTCTGGTCTTACTTTAATACAAAAAAGGATTTTATTATAATTCTGTTACCCCCTGGATACGCTAGTCACCTCTAGAGTTCTAAGATGAGCCTATGATTTTGAGCTTGGAATGAAAGCAACTTGATTTTATATTATGTTCATTGTACTATTTTGTTTGCTTAAATTGCTGGTGATACCATAATTCTAAAGTAGAAAAAGACCTTAGGGAGTCATATTTTCCTTAAGACAGTGACCTGGAAAGTTACATTTGGTTCAGCCACCCTAAACTTCCTAGAAAATAACACTTCTGGACTAGGGTATCAAGAATATCATTTTGAGTTTATTTAAGGCATGACATTTCCATTCCCCACATTTATGCAGCCTCCCAAATCCTACATGTCCAGAGCCAACCCCTCTGAAGCTATCTGTGATGATGACCCCCAAGTGGCCAGTGATCTTTCCTTCCTGAATGTCCCTTAGACTAAGTAGTCTGCACCATCATATCTAGAACTTGTATTTTTCTTTTTTTCATTATACATTTAATAATTGGCCAGCACAGCACTTTACATAATGAGAAAGTATTTTCTTATTTCATCTGATTGAAACCTTCCATCACCTTTGGAAGGGAAATATGGCAGTTATTAATGACCACTTCGCAGTTAAGGAAACACGAGCTCCAAAGAAATCGTCCCTTCTCCAATGTCACACCTCCTCTGACTAGAAACAGTGTTCAGACACTCCGTATTCTGTAGTATGTTTGCCTTGGGCGTAGGTTTTGCTTTCTGATTAAGCCTGTCAAGTCCTCAAGGACCCGTTCTGATAGGAACTCCACATTGTAGACTCCACTTACAACAAATTTAGTTGCTAATTCCCTCATATCCTAGAGGAGAGCTATCCAAAAGCCTTATTGGTCATTTTAGATTTTTTAGGAGTTACATTTTAAAAAGTAAAAATAAACCATTGAATAGGTGAAATTAATTTGAAAATATTTTTATATAATACAATATATCCAAAATTTTATGATTGTAACATGAATTAATATACAGATGATTGAGACATTTTACATTCTTTTTTTTCTTGTAAGATTTCAGAATTTTGTGTGTGTTTTACATTCACAGCACACTTCTCTTCAGCCTAGCCACGTTGCAAGTGCTCAGTGACACTTGTGGCTACATACTGGGCAGCGCAGTGCTTAAGATTTCTCCACAATGTAGCTGCAAATCAGCTTCTACTCCTTGATAACAGATTAAATGGAAATAATCATTAGTTCCACATCAGAAGACAGAAATGAGTGATTAATAAATAATTAAAATAATAAGAGGCTTAGGGGAAAATATGGATACCATTCATTCTTGTGAGGGTTTTTGTTGTTTTTATTAATTTGTTTTGCCCTGTGATTCCTCATTCAAATGGGGGAACCATACAACTTACAAAGAAAACTCTATTTCATAAGGTGTAGGATGCTTAGCATTGCATTTATTTATTTATTATTTTTATTTATTTATTTTTATTTTATTATTATTATACTTTAAGTTTTAGGGTACATGTGCACAATGTGCAGGTTAGTTACATATGTATACATGTGCCATGCTGGTGCGCTGCACCCATTAACTCGTCATTTAGCATTAGGTATATCTCCTAATGCTATCCCTCCCCCCTCCCCCCACCCCACAACAGTCCCCAGAGTGTGATGTTCCCCTTCCTGTGTCCATGTGTTCTCATTGTTCAGTTCCCACCATGAGTGAGAATATGCAGTGTTTGGTTTTTTGTTCTTGAGATAGTTTACTGAGAATGATGATTTCCAATTTCATCCATGTCCCTACAAAGGACATGAACTCATCATTTTTTATGGCTGCATAGTATTCCATGGTGTATATGTGCCACATTTTCTTAATCCAGTCTATCATTGTTGGACATCTGGGTTGGCTCCAAGTCTTTGCTATTGTGAATAGTGCCACAATAAACATAACGTGTGCATGTGTCTTTATAGCAGCATGATTTACAGTCCTTTGGGTATATACCCAGTAATGGGATGGCTGGGTCAAATGGTATTTCTAGTTGTAGATCCCTGAGGAATCGCCACACTGACTTCCACAAGGGTTGAACTAGTTTACAGTCCCACCAACAGTGTAAAAATGTTCCTATTTCTCCACATCCTCTCCAGCACCTGTTGTTTCCTGACTTTTTAATGATTGCCATTCTAACTGGTGTGAGATGGTATCTCATTGTGGTTTTGATTTGCATTTCTCTGATGGCCAGTGATGGTGAGCATTTTTTCATGTGTTTTTTGGCTGCATAAATGTCTTCTTTTGAGAAGTGTCTGTTCATATCCTTCGCCCACTTTTTGATGGGGTTGTTTGTTTTTTTCTTGTAAATTTGTTTGAGTTCATTGTAGATTCTGGATATTAGCCCTTTGTCAGATGAGTAGGTTGCGAAAATTTTCTCCCATTTTGTAGGTTGCCTGTTCACTCTGATGGTAGTTTCTTTTGCTGTGCAGAAGCTCTTTAGTTTAATTAGATCCCATTTGTCAATTTTGGCTTTTGTTGCCATTGCTTTTGGTGTTTTAGCCATGAAGTCCTTGCCCATGCTTATGTCCTGAATGGTGTTGCCTAGGTTTTCTTCTAGGGTTTTTCTGGTTTTAGGTCTAACATTTAAGTCTTTAATCCATCTTGAATTAATTTTTGTGTAAGGTGTAAGGAAGGGATCCAGTTTCAGCTTTCTACATATGGCTAGCCAGTATTTCCAGCACCATTTATGAAATAGGGAGTCCTTTCCCCATTGCTTGTTTTTGTCAGGTTTGTCAAAGATCAGATAGTTGTAGATATGTGGCGTTATTTCTGAGGGCTCTGTTCTGTTCCATTGATCTATATCTCTGTTTTGGTACCAGTACCATGCTGTTTTGGTTACTGTAGCCTTGTAGTATAGTTTGAAGTCAGGTAGCATGATGCCTCCAGCTTTGTTCTTTTGGCTTAGGATTGACTTGGCAATGTGGGCTGTTTTTTGGTTCCAGATGAACTTTAAAGTAGTTTTTTCCAATTCTGTGAAGAAAGTCCTTGGTAGCTTGATGGGGATGGCATTGAATCTATAAATTACCTTGGGCAGTATGGCCGTTTTCATGATATTGATTCTTCCTACCCATGAGCATGGAATGTTCTTCCATTTGTTTGTATCCTCTTTTATTTCATTGAGCAGTGGTTTGTTTCTCCTTGAAGAGGTCCTTCACATCCCTTGTAAGTTGGATTCCTAGGTATTTGATTCTCTTTGAAGCAGTTGTGAATGGGAGTTCACTCATGATTTGGCTCTCTGTTTGTCTGTTATTGGTATATAAGAATGCTTGTGATTTTTTTACACTGATTTTGTATCCTGAGAGTTTGCTGAATTGTATTCTTTTCTGAAATGTAAGTCTGATTATAAATCTTCCTTGTTTAAAATTGTTCAATTTTTGCCCACTGATGCTTCTAAGCATCCTCCATTGAGGTCCTGCTAGACCAACAAGATCCAGATATCCAGCCTAAACACAGGTATTTTTAGTAAGGACGCCAGGTGGTTTTTATCATCAAGCCAATTTGCAAAGTTGACCTGTGAAATAAAATCTGACTCCTTAGCATGCCACATGGGGTCCTTTCCAACCTAGTCTGTGACTAGACCTCCTACCCATCCAGAATTCAATTTCAGCAACAGAGAACTACTTGTTATAACTCTCCTTCTCTCCTACTTCCTTCAGCCAAACTCCTGGTAAGTCAATCTCAGGGTCACCTCTTTGTGCCCTTGCCTTCTTGCCCAGCCATGGATGTGTCCGCCCCAGACTCTCACTGCATCTTGACATTCTTACCTTGAGGCTGTGAAGGTCGCCCCCTCTCATTATCTGTCTGTGTGGCCTCTGCTTCCTCGCTGAGAATGGGACTCATGACTTTCAGTCTGTTATTTATGGCCACGAATAAGGAGTCTGGCACAAAGAAATATTCAATAAATATTTTTTAATGAAAGCTTGCTGATGCTAGTAATAATAACACGTCCATCTGTTTCATAGTGGTTTACAGATTGCAAAATGCTTTTCACTTTTATCATCTCAGTTAATTCTCGGCACAGCCTTGTGAGGTGGGAAGTATTATTTTATAAAATGAAATTCCGAGAGGTTGAGAGACTTGCTACATATCACATGACTTGTATTAGGTGACACTGTAACTCCAGTCTGGGTCCATCCTAACCTAGTGTGGGTCCTTTGTGACCTAGTCTGTGACTAGATCTCCTACCCATCCAGAATTCAATTTCGTAAATTGAATTAAGTAGCGTACATCCTGACGCTTCCTAATTTATGTTCAGAGTATAAGAGAAGCATAAATCTTGGGTTCAGATTTCTAGTGAAGTGGAGAAATTGCGTTTGTTTATTCAGTTCATTCACTTAAAAAAAAACAACAACAAAGCTCACTTTTATGGAATTTTTGCCTGCTCCAAATTTTTAGCCTAAAAAAGCTTATTATGCAAAATTTGCACCTGGTGTTTAGTTAATCAACAGTCACCAGGTTGTATAAATATTCACATGAGCAGTGAGCATGGGAATAATCAATAGAGCCTGTTGGCATCTCATTGCGTTGCTCTGAAAGACATTTCAGTGGCTCTCCCCTGTCATTTAGGAAAATCCCTTCTGTCCTTTGGATAGAGGTAATAATACATCTTAAGAGAATGTAGACCCCTTTGGTATCATAAGGAAATTCTGACCAAATGAGAATGTGAAGTAACAGAGATGATTTGTGATACTTTAGAAATGTTATTATATTATTTGCTAGATGATCATGAGTATCACACCAGTGTATCAATTTTATGTCCTGGTCGTAGTCATTCAGTAATATATTAGAGAAACAGCCCAGTGTGGATCAATCTTTCCGTGAAATATGTATCAGTTTGTGGCTTCACACAAATTTATTTTAAGAGTTAGGGCTTCCCTTTCTGAGAGCAATAGCAAGACATTCCTTCATTTCCTCTGTTTCTAGGCAATTCCATTTTATTTGGCAAGTATTAGTCAGCAGATTTTTATAGCTTAGAGGAACCATTTTTTCTTTTTTTTAACAAATTAATTGCAGCAGTTTGAAAAGCACCCTCATTTTGTGCATTGTTCTTGTTGGATTATTGGTATTGATTCATTCTGTAGTGATGCTCTGGTAGAACAGAAATGAAATAATAGTCATTTAAAAAAAACAGTAAATTTTAGCCTCCATTAAAACAGCCATTATGATTATTTAGTAGGTCTTGACCTAGATTTAAATAATGACTGCTTACAGCCTCCTCAGAGATCACATTTTTCTGCCTAAAAGAGGTTGTGCTGTGTTACGCAGTTATGGAGCATTCATGGTGAAAAGCCTTTCCTAACATTCTATTAGGCAAATCTTTTCTATGCCATTAAGTGCCTTTGGGCTCATGAAATCCTTTTAAAGTGCTTGTCTCCATGTTGGACATTTGACAAAAAGTACCAAAAAGTACTGGGTGTGGAAATAGGAGTTTGTTGCTATTACTGTTATCATCATTATCAGAAATGTATCAACAACCAACATTTCATGGAATTGTGATATAGCTATCTTTCTATGTATATAACAGCTGTGATATATTTCACGTATCACACGATTCATCATTTCAAGAGTACAATTCAGTGGCTTTTGGCATATGCCAGGTTTAGCGACCAGAGCCACAATCAATTTTTGATCATTTTTATTACCCTATAAAGAAACTTCGCACCCCTTAGCAGCCATTTTTCCCCAACCCTCCCAACTCTAGGCAACCCCTAATCTACTTTCTGTCTCTATAGATTAGTCTCTATTCTGGACCTTTCATAGGAATGAAATTATAGACTGTGGTTTTTTGTGAGTGGTTTCACTCACTAAAGTTATGTTTTCAAGGTTCATCCATGTTGTAAATAAGTACTTCATTCCTTTTTATGGCTAAACAGTATTGTGTTGTGTGGCTATATCACATTTTATCTCTTTATTAGTTGATACACATTTGAGCTGTTTTCACCTTTCAGCTATTATGAGCAATGCTGCTATTGCACACATTCACATGCAAGTTTTTGTGTGGAAATAGATTTTCATTTCTCTGGAATGTATACCTAGCAGCAGAATGGCTGAGTCATATGGTAACTCTAAGTGTCATCTTTTGAAGAACAGCCAGACTGTTTTCCAAAGGGACTGCATCATTTTACATTTCCACCAGCAATGTGTGAGTTCCAGTTTCCCCACATTGTCTTCCAACACTTTTTTAAAATCTTTTTGATTATAGCCATTCTAGTGAGTGTGAAGTGGCACCCCATTGTGCTTTTGATTTGCGTCTCCCTGAAAGCTAATGATATTGAGCAACTTTTCATATGCCACTGGCCATTTGCCATTTGTATATCATCTTGGGAGAAATGTCTATTGAGACCCTTTGACATTTTTTTTTTTTTTTTTTGAGATGTAGTCTCTCTCTATCACCAGGCTGGAGTGCAGTGGCACAATCTTGGCTCACTGCAACTTTCACCTGCCAGGTTCAAGCAATTCTCCTGCCTCAGCCTCCTGAGTAGCTGGGACTACAGGTGCACACCACCACACCCAGCTAATTTTTGTATTTTTAGTAGAGATGGGGTTTCACCATGTTGGCCAGGATGGTCTCGATTTCTTGACCTCATAATCCACCCGCCTCGGCCTCCCAAAGTGCTGGGATTACAGGCGTGAGCCACCGCACCCAGCCTGTCCATTTTTAAAATTGAGATTTTGTTTCTAATGTTGAGTTGTAAGAGTTCTTTGTGTATTCTGTATACAAGTTCCTTATCAGACATATGATTTGTGAATATTTTCTCCCATCCTATAGGTTGTCTTTTCACTTTCTTGGTGGTTACTGCTGTGTATCTTGTAACCTACTTACCCTTCAATGCATTATGTTTTCCACAGTCTTCCAGTCTGAGTCAGTTTCTGCTCCTCTTTCCATAGCTTCCTGTTGCACTTCATTGTTATGGCAGTGAACAGAGTGTAAATGATTGGTTTAGGATTTGTCTTCCTAACAAGAAGGACCTGTGTCTTATAAACCTTTGTATCTCCAGTGCCTAGGACGCTGCCTAACACAAAATGGAAACTCAATAATTGCTTGTTCACCTAAACTAAAATGAACCTTGAGTCTAAAAAAATGATTCAGGTCAATACTAACCTAAAAAAGCCTCTAAAAAGGGGTGGGAGCCTTAATAGACTGTCAAAGAATCTAGGGGTAGGAAGGAAGCTGCAATGTCTTATGCAGAAATAAGGCTCACAGTTTTTCTCAAAATCACCCCTTGCACTTAATACTTTCACCAGTTCCAGCTTTAATGTTCTGTAGTTCCCATGATGACAGTGGTGCCTCTAGCTGCAGCCGCCTGTGGCCCCATGACAGGATTCATGCAGTGTGGGGCCCAGTGCACCATGGGCTTCCTTGATTCGTTCTTTTTTGTTTGAGACAGGGTGTCACTCTGTTGTCCGGGCTGGAGTGCCAGTGGCGTGATCACAGCTTCACTGCTGCCTCAAGCTCTAGGGCTCAAGCGATCCTTGCACCTCAGCCTCCTGGGTAGTTGGGATTGCAGGCGTGCACCACCACAACCAGCTAATTTCTCATTTTTTGTGTGGAGATAGGGTCTCCCTATCTTGCCCAGGCTGATTTCAAACGTTTGAGCTCAAGCAATCCACCTGCCTTGGCCTCCCAAAGTGTTGGGATTACGTCCATGAGCCAGTCTGCATGGCCCTTTATCTGTTCCGAGCAGCAGACACAAATTTATGCGACCATTTATTTTACTCTTTAAGGTAAATTCTTAAAATTCTTTAAATTCTTTGGTGCTATTTAAGGTGAGCACAAATCTAGTGAAGTCATATTAGGATAGCCATGCCATTTGGGCAGGGAGGTGACCACTGTACTGTGCAGCCTTATGATGCTGGTGCAGTATAAGGAATCCAAAGATTTTCTCTTCCTAACGAGATGTTTCTTTTTTTTTGGCGGGGGGGGGGACGGAGTCTCGCTGTGTTGCCCAGGCTACAGGGCAGTGGTGCAATCTCTGCTCACTGCAACCTGCATCTCCGGGGTTCAAGCAATTCTCGGGACTCAGCCTCCCGAGTAGCTGGGATTATAGGCGCATGCCACTACTCGCAGCAATTTTTGTATTTTTAGTAGAGACAGGGTTTCACAATGTTGGCCTGGCTGGTCTCGAACTCCTGACCTCAAGAGATCCACCCACCTCAGCCTCCCAAAATGCTGGGATTACAGGCGTGAACCACCGCACCTGGCCTCTAAGGAGATGTTTCTTATGGTAGTAGTTTTCTGTTGTTTTTTTAAAAATGATCTTTCTTATGATCCTTTCCTTATTTGTCTTAAACTTTTCTAAATGGAAGAGGTAGTTGAATGGATTATCCTCCATGTTTTGGAGTTGATTTTCGCACAGTGATGCTCTGGATTCTGTTCCTTACATGTTTCCTGTTGTGGAGAATGCTGAGTGTCTTATTTTGATTGGAAAATTACAGATGACACAAAATAACAGTTAATTTTTGTAAAATGAGGATGACGATTTAATTATTAAATCTGTCATTCTCATGATTCCCTAGTTCTTGATCTTAAATCCTGATGGAAGTAAGCAAGAAAATATTTAAAAATGAGACCCAAGAAAAAAGTCAGTATAATTTTTGTTTATTTCTGATGATATTTGAGATTTGTACTTTTATCTTTTATTTCTTACTTGGCACTAAGGCAGCTAAAAAAAAAAAAAAACAAAAACAAACAAAATACGGAAAACTAGTTGACAGCTTAAGATGTTTGATTTACTTTCTCTTAGTGCAGCAAGATGTTCTAAAATTACTTCATCTTAAAAGACTTACTGGGATCCCTGAATGGGAAACACTCCACCCTTGATATATTCTTTTTCTTCATGAAACAAAAAGAGCTCTGTGTTTTTGAAAGACAAAGTTTGGCAAACATGCTGATTATAATACTGTATTGGAAAATACTTACTTTGATTGACTAAAAACCAGATGCTGTTCATAGTAGTTAAAAGCCTGTAATAATGTGTTCAACTCTGGTGTTCAGCACACATCTGTGAAGTTATAATAAAATCCTGCAATCTAGAGGTGGAGAGACCAAACAAGGACAGTTGAGAAATTCTTGCCTGTCTTCCCCCAGGACTCCCCAGAAACAGCACTGCCTGAAGCCTGACCTTATTGAGGGCAGAGATCTTGTTTCATTAGCTATTGTTTCTTTTTTGCCGGTATGCAAGCGTGGCACAGTATAGGTACCTGAAAAAAGGTTTGATGGATAGAAGGATGGGAAGTGTTTGGCGGGGCGCGGTGGCTCACGCCTGTAATCCCAGCACTTTGGGAGGCCGAGGCGGGCGGATCACGAGGTCAGGAGATCGAGACCATCCTGGCTAACACAGTGAAATCCCATCTCTACTAAAAATATAAAAAATTGCCACGTGTGGTGGCGGGCGCCTGTAGTCCCAGCTACTCGAGGCTGAGGCAGGAGAATGGCGTGGACCCGGGAGGCGGAGCTTGCAGTGAGCCGAGATCGTGCCACTGCACTCCAGCCTGGGAGACGGAGCAAGACTCCGTCTCAAAACAAAACAAAACAAAAAAAAAAGAAAAGAAAAAAAAACAAGGATGGGAAGTTTTTGATTAGTCAGACTGACAGATCAGGGTCAAAAGTCTCCAGGGGTACCAGTTACTGGCTAAAATCCTTAGATAAAGTATTTATACTCCTTAAACTTCAATTATTCTTTGTAAAATGGAAGATAATACTAAAACCTACTTCATTAGGGCACAGAATAGTAAACACTGAGTTATTATTAGTTATTTTTAAATTAAGGACATTTCCTGACTCCCCATTCAGAACTTGACCACCTTATTCATGAACTTGCTGTTAACTTGCTGTTAATGAACTTGATTAAACATGGTCAAGTTTATGTATGTATATATTATCAGTACTGGCCTTCTCTAAGAGGAATAGCAAGAAATTTAAAGAGACATTATTTGGACATTGATTTCTACTAACTCCACTGAATTAGATTCAGCCTTCACTTTTTGGGAAATGCATGGACACTGGGAAAGATGAAATGAAGAAGTTTTCCAGCATGATGTTCTTGTCTTTGGAGCTTAGCCTTAGGTCTTAGAACAAAAACAAGTCGGTAGTTATTAGTTACTGTATCTCATTTTCCAAAACACACATGTTTCTTTGTTACAGTCATTTACACATATTTTTGCATGCCACATTTTTGCTTTTGAGATTTTGCTGAATCACTAAATGACCACCTTTCATGTTCCTAATGTATTAAAATTATCAGAGGATTCTTTGAGGATTAAATGTGTCAATAAGGGTATTATTTTGAACAACGTGTAAAAGGTGAAGGCCAGCTGAAGAGGCCTTTTTGTTGTGAACAGAATAATAAACTGGAATCTGAGGACTGCACTGTTATGAATGGATTATTTGGCTATGGAAAGAAGTTATTTTTAGGCACAGCATCCCTATAAGCCCTGAAGCTATGTGTTTTACAAACTAGAAATTATGCACTAAGTAAAAATTACCAGATGTCAGTCTCTGTATGTGCCAAATGGCAAATGTGTAATGGTTCAGAGCCTGGAAGAAATGGTGCTTATTTCTTTGCCATTCAAACTCAAAAGGGATAGCTGAGGTAGAGTGCTGTTGAAAAAATTGCAGTGTTTGCAGCTACCCAAAGATGTTATGAATTGTTATCTGAAAGGCTTTCATTCTTTCCCCTCATGGCTCTTTGTGTGTTTGTGGCATTACAAATGTGACCCATATATTTATTCTAATTTATTACATTCTTTCCTGAGGCTTCTCTTGTTCTTTTAAAGGGTCAGCAGATAACTTATTTAAAGAATCAACCTGGACACAGTATTCTAACAAAGATCCAATACAGAGCTAAATAAATAATAGGAGTCATAGCCAGATGCAGTGGCTCACGCCTGTAATCCCAGCACTTTGGGAGGCCAAGGCGGGTGGATTACCTGGTGGTGCATGCCTGTAGTCTCAGCTACTCAGAAGGCTGAGGCAGGAGAATCACTTGAACCCGGGACGCAGAGGTTACAGTGAACTGAGATTGCACCACTGCACTCCAGCCTGGGCGACAGAGCGAGACCTCTATCTCAAAAATAAATAAATAAATAAATAATATATATATATATATTATATATATTTCGTGACTTATATCTTGCACATACCAGCATACCTCATTAATTTTAATGTAACCATCCAATGGCTTCTCTTCTCTCCTTAGAAATTCGAGCTCAACTGGTAGAACAACAAAAATGCCTGGAGCAGCAAACAGAGATGCGAGTTCAGCTTCTCCAGGACCTGCAAGATTTCTTCCGAAAAAAAGCTGAAATTGAGACGGAATATTCCCGGAATCTAGAGAAGTTAGCAGAAAGGTTCATGGCAAAAACAAGAAGCACTAAGGATCATCAACAATACAAGTAAGAGATTTGAATCTAATTCACCTTTCCAAGGGTGATATCCATCCTGCCTTTGCCACCTTTGTGGATTTTTTATTTTTCTGTTTTTGTCTGAGTAGTGGTTGTAGAGCATATTCTCATAAATAAAAGCAGCCCTCTACATTTGTAATTTATGGGCATCGGTTTATCATTTTAAACTAGTGTAGTCTGTTGACAGTTTTGTCTTTCCAATACATATATATTTATCGATAACTTCATATGCCAGAAGAGAAGGTATGCGTTTGTAAAATTCTTGATTATAGAAACCTGGGAGTTGATATCTGCTATAGGTAGGACAGATTTAAAATAGCTTTTTGTTCAAGCAAAGACCTCAAATTTTCTCTAGTGAATTTCTATGAAAATAAGCAGTAAGAATTGCTTGAGTTTAGTGCCCCCCTTCCTGCCCATCATGTTTATTATGGTCATTGTAATTGACACTCATTTCAAACAAAAGTTTTAAGGAAAATGCTATGAATGAACATAAAGTAAGTTTAATTATAATTTATTTGCTTTAAAAAATACACATAAGATGTTCTGCTAATGAAAGTTACTGTATGATTTAAATCCTGGGGACAGGGCCAGGTGGGGTGGCTCATACCTGTAATCCCAGCACTTTGGGAGGCCAAGGCAGGTGGATCACCTGAGGTCAGGAGTTCAAGACCAGCCTGACCAATATGGTGAAACCCCGTCTCTACTAAAAATACAAAAATTAGCTGGGTGTGGTGGCATGCACCTGTAATGCCAGCCACTCGGGAGGCTGAGGCAGGAGAATAGCTTGAACCTGGGCGGCGGAGGTTGCAGTGAGCCGAGATTGCAACACTGCACTCCAGGCTGGGCAATAGAGTGAGAGTCCATCTCAAAAAAAAAAAAAAAAAGCCTCAGGACAGAGAAAGACAAGTAAGCAGACAACTCCAGTGAAATATTCAAGTGCTCCAACAGGGGAAGGCTGGGGAGACCCTGGACAGACCCAAATTATATCTGTTCTGCATTGGAGGTGGGGAAGGGAAGGTCCTGAAAGAAGTGGCGTCTAAGCAAAGACCTGAAGGACTAGTTGGTCAATAAAGGAGAGAAGAAAAGGATATTCCAGGCAAGGGAAACATCATGGGCAAGGGGCCGGCAGGGAATGTACCACGCCCGGCTGAGGGATGTACAGCAGGTTTGCAGAACAGAAGTAGTCCAGTGGGAGTGAGTAGGGAGGTGATGAGCTGCATGGCTGCAGGTGTGAATCAGAGCAGGTCCTGGGGACCTGGGGATCTTCCTGGCCAGTTGGGACCTTTTCCTGAGGGCATGAGAAGGAACACTGCAGGTAGAGAGAAGTTGACCTGTTTTGGAGATAGTAAAAAGACAGTGCAGGCTTTCATTTCTGTAAATACAGCAGGCCAGATAATCTGAAAAACATGTCTGTCTGAAAACTCTCAGAAATGCTGGTTAACATATAATGGACATCCTTTTAAATATAAATTTCTAGGGGCCAATAAAAGAAGAGGGAACTGAAAACCTAAGTGGCAGTTGTATCCACCCTTTAATTTCACATGGGGGAGAGAAGATAAGGTCTGTGCCAAGTAAAGACTTGGAACTGAGAGCTTCCTCCCCACCAACCCCATTACATTGCATCCCAGAACCAGAAGAGCTACTATCTCAGTGAAATGGTTAAACAGAAAACCCTCTACCCACCTTCACAGGGTACAACAAGAAGACCTGGGCTCCTGTTGGGAAGGGGCTGTGGAGAAGCATGCCTTTCTTTCACCATTGGCTTTGCAGTTCCATTCATTTTACACCTCTCCATGACCTTGGACCCTGCATAAACAAATGGGATGGGAACTATCTCTGGGATACTTGTGCAGAAGCAAACACAAAACTATTCTGGATAAGAAATACCTCTCTGTTCTCTTCCTTTCTTTTCTCTCCTCTCCTCTCTGTCTCTTCTCTTTTCTCTTTTCTCTCTTCTCTTTTTTCTTCCTCTCCCTTTCCCTCTCTCTCTCCTCTCTTCTCTTTTTTCTTCCTCTCCCTTTCTCTCTTCTCTCTCTCTCTTTCTCTCTTCCCCCCGCCCTAAACACAATCTCTCAACTTTAACCTTTACTGTTGGTCCAGCATAAAAATAAATCTTAATGATGATCCCCAGGGTGAACAAATGTTATATGTACTTAACAGCGGGGCTGGGAAGCAGAGGCTGGAGCCAGTACTATATTCACATAGTAACTTAACTGTTGTTTTTTAAAAGCAGTTGTAATTAAGAAGACAGCCCATTCATCTATTCAGTAATTTTTTTTTTTTTTTTTGAGGTGGAGCCTTGCTCTATCGCCCAGGCTGGAGTGCAGTGGTGTGATCTCGGCTCACTGCAACCTCCTCCTCCCGTGTTCAAGCAGTTCTTCTGCCTCAGTCTCCCGAGTAGCAGGATTACAGGTGCCCACCACCATGCCTAGCTAATTTTTGTATTTTTACTAGGGACAGGGTTTTGCCATGCTGGCTAGGCTGGTCTTGAACTCCTGACCTCAAATGATCCGCCTGCCTCGCCTCCCAAAGTACGGGGATGACAGGTGTGAGCCGCTATGCACAGCCCATTCAGTAAATATTTTTTAGTATCTTCTGTGTTTTGCATTTGGTAATTAGTGGCTGTGAAGGGAAAATATGGATGGGTCCATGTACCTTATCTGGCCCCATGGTGGATGGACACATTTTTGTTTCTCCTGGTTTATTTGGTAGTTTTCTTTAAAAGGTAAGCAGTTTGAAATTTTCTTTAACTTGAGTAAGTTTATTATTGAATATGGGACTGAAGATAAGATGAATATGTCTCTGAAAAGGATAAAACAGGATTGGAAAAAAGTCAGCCAGACTTGGGTTTGAATATTGGCTCCACTTTGTGACTTTGGTTAAGTTACTTAACCTCTCTGAGCCTTGGTGTCCTAACTTGTAAAATGAGGTTTTATGACCCTTAAGTGAGAAATGTGATAAAGTCTTTGATATGATTGATAACCAGCCCAGGATATGCACTTGATATTCCTTCTCCTTTTAACCAAACAAATGTTACATCTTTAGCATGATATTATTACCAATCATTTAAGCTATATTCTGGAGTCTGATTCTTACTCAGTTTTGGGACACTTATTGTGTAGAACATTCTTTGGCCTAAAGATGCCACTGCATAGTGGAAAGACCAAGGCTTGGTTCAGCTTCCCTGGACTAGAAAAAGACTCTCTCAGACACTATCTTTGGTCTTTATCAGATCAGTATGCCTTGCTAAGCTTCCATTCTTTCACTGATAGAAAAGATACAAAGGGTCAGGTGCGGTGGCTCACACCTGTAATCCCAGCACTTTGGGAGGCTGAGATGGGTGGATAACCTGAGGTCAGGAGTTCAAGACCAGCCTGACCAACATGGTGAAACCTGTCTCTACTAAAAATACAAAAATTAGCCGGGCGTGGTGGCAGGCACCTGTAATCCCAGCTACTTGGGAGGCTAAGCCAGGAGAATCGCTTGAACCCAGGAGGAAAAGGTTGCAGTGAGTCAAGATCACGCCATTGCAGCCCAGCCTAGGCAACAAGAGCGAAACTCCATCTAAAAAAATAAAAATAAAAATAAATAAAAAGAAGATACAAAGAATCTCTGCCTCAAATGGTAGTAATAAGGATTAAGTAGAGTTGATGTCTGTAAAATCTTTATACCAGCCCGTGGATAAAACAGCTGACTTTATATAGCACTTACTATGTATACAAGGCATTATTATAAGCATTTTAAAATATATGTTAACTCCAGTGATTCTCATGAACAATCTTATAAGCACTGTTATTTTACCCATTCTACAAAGTAACTGAGGCACAGAGCAGTTAAGATCATTTGCCCAAGATCTCATAGCTAGTAAGGGGTAGTCCTGCATTTGAACCTAGACAGTGCAGCTCCAGAGGCCATGAGCTTAACATGGATATTACTTTTCACAGTGAGTGCTCATTAAATGATAGCTGTTATTATTTTCAATATTACTACTACTGCTATTATTACTAAGGCAATAATAATTGTTTATGCAATGAGTGAAATAACACTTATTTAATGTTTACTATGGGGCAAGGCCCTGAGGATACGTTGAAGCATGAAATGTTCTGAAAGAATTTGTGGGTTACTTCAGCAAAGAAGATCTACGTGAAGGTTAATAGAAATAAGGTAACATTTACCTTATTATATGGGGCTGGGTAGATAGAAACTCTCAATAGAAAAGCTCCAATTACCTGTTATAGAACCACTGCTCTTTGCCTGATGGTGTTAAGAAAAAAGGGAGATCGCAGGGTAGAGGGTATAATTCTTCAGTGTGCCAGTGGGGAGAATGGGAGGCTGCCCTCACTGGTGCCAAGTGCTAGGAGCCTAAATCAGGCCTTCTTTCCCTATGCCCATTCCTGCTTTGATCGTCTGCTTTCATTTTCTTCTAGAGAGGGCATTGACTTAATGCAGTATTAAATCCTGAATCTGAGAGACGTAATGGCAGAAAGGCCCAACTTTATCATTTCTTTCCTAACTTAATTAATATTCAGAGTCATATATGATCATAAATAATAGGAGGATAACATGTCTGATTAAAAGGTGCTTTTGTTCCTGCGTTACCATAAGGATTCTCTGCCATTTTGCCATTTTACAGTTACTTTTTAAAGAAAAAACAAACAAAAAAATTTCTTTTCTTTTTTTTTTGAGACAGAGTCTCACCCTGTCGCCAGGCTGGAGTGCAGTGGCGCAATCTTGGCTCGCTGCAACCTCTACCTCCTAGGTTCGAGCAATTCTTGTGCCTCAGCCTCCCAAGTAGCTGGGATTACACGTGCCCACCACCATGCCTGGCTAATTTTTGTATTTTTAATAGAGACGGGGTTTCGCCATGTTGCCCAGGCTGTCTCGAACTCCCAATCTCAGGCAATCCGCCCGCCTCGGCCTCCCAAAATGTTAGGATTACAGGCGTGAGCCACCATGCCCGGCCGCAAAAAATTTTTAAAAAGTAATTTTTCTTAAGCTGTATCATCCCAGTTGCTCACTGTTTTTGTTGAGTTATTCTTTAAGATTTTTAAACAGTTTTCTTTTGCTGTTTATATTAACTTTTAGCTTTATTTTATAGAATAAAACAAGGAGCAGTTACGAGTCTGAAACAGTTTAATGGGTTTCAACAGGACATGTGACAAGTCATAAGCCAGCAAACTTCATGGTTCTCTTCATGAGCCTTGAGACAATGCAATAAAGTTCTGATTCCCAGGAACAGTTTTTGGGAGACTGGAGGTTATGTATCAGGGGATTAATAAATAACCCTCAAATTTATGTTCCATGGAATGCATAACTAGCCAAATTTCTTTTCCAGCAACAGACTGAACATTCAAAGCAGACTTTGTATGCCGTGGCAAAACCACAGTCTGTCTGAGACAGTAGTCAGTAGATTTTTATGTAAACATAAATTGCTTTCTTCAATGGAGCGTTTAAAGCTGAGGGCCTGCCTAAGCACTGTGTATATTAGGGTCCCATGGTCCTTGTCAGGAATATGGATTTCACCAGTGTTCATGGTCCAAGTTTTTCCTTCCAAACCTGGACAGTTGCTGGCTCTATGCCATCCACAGGCTGGAAGCCTGTTCTGCTGGCTGATAAGTATCCTGCTCTGAGAAATGCTCAGAGCAGGATGCACAGCACAGTATCCATCTGTTGTGGTTCTTTAGTTTGCCTTGGTGACTTCACTTATCTGATTGGGGCAACTTTGAAATGGATGGTAATTCTGTGTTTCTTCACTTCTTAGGAAAGACCAGAACCTGTTGTCTCCAGTGAACTGCTGGTATTTGCTCCTGAACCAAGTAAGGAGAGAAAGCAAAGACCATGCAACCTTGAGTGACATCTATCTGAACAATGTGATTATGCGGTTCATGCAGATAAGTGAGGATTCTACCAGGATGTTTAAAAAGGTACACTCCATAAATCCTGCCATAGTGTGCTTTCCGATAACTTCCTTGCCTATAACCGGGACTGAGAATGGTATCTGAAAAATTAGGTGAATGAATGAATCCTTTAGAGACACAGAATAAACGGTTAAAAATTAGATGAATGGGTGTTTTAAAGACACGGAATAAAGAGTTAAAAATTAGGCCGGGCGTGGTAGCTCATGCCTGTAATCCCAGCACTTTGGGAGGCCAAGGCGGGTGGATCACGAGGCCAAGAGATCGAGACCATCCTGGCCAACATAGTGAAACCCTGTGTCTACTAAAAACACAAAAATTAGCTGGGCGTGGTGGTGCTTGCCTGTAGTCCCAGCTACTTGGGAGGCTGAGGTGGGAGAATCGCTTGAACCCAGGAGGCGGAGGTTACAGTGAGCCGAGATTGCACCACTGCACTTCAGCCTGGGCAACAGAGTGAGACTCTGACTCAAACAAACAAAAAAAAGAGTTAAAAATTAGATGAATGAATCTTTTAAAAATACAGAATAAAAAGTTAGGTATAAGGCATACTTATAGAGTTATAAGTCAGTGAATCTATGAGCTACACAATGTGAGCAAAAATTTTGAAATAAGATGTTCCTGCAAATTGTACCTCTGCCCAGGAACGGACTACCTGTACTCACGAAAAATCAGACCAGAAGGTAAATGCCTTGAATTCTTTGTTTGGGGCTCACACATGGTGAGAAACTTGTGAAGAACAAGATTATTACATGTGCTACTCTCTTGAGAAGATGTTAGCACAGTCTTTCTTAGTTCACCAGACCAGCAGCAGAGGCTGTGAGAGAGCGACATGAAGAAAATTTCACAGGGCACAGAAAATTCCATCCCTTACACACCAGCGAACTTCCTCCTTCCCAAATCCATTAAAAAACAAGAACTGGGCTTTGAAGTTTTCTAATCATTGTTACTAATCTCAGCCAACTCTCAGCAATTTTTTTGTTGTGTGGATATTTTTGCTGAGCACAAATAATAAAATGGGACCATTTCCTGTGTAGAGAATGCAGCTATTTGCCCAGTACGACTAGCGTTCATTTTTTATGCTTGTAAGATGAGAGTTTTCCCCCACCCCCTCAGCTTTGTATTAGGAATGTTGATGCCTGTACCTATACCTGTACCTCTATTCAGTAAGTAATTATTAGTTTCAGAAAGTAGGGGGGAGAAAAACCACTCTGTAGATTAATGACATATTTATGTTTCAAAGAGGCTCCTTAAAACAAAGACATAGTGTTAAGCAGGCCAGCTGGAAAATTTCTTAGTCATGTTTGATGTATCCACATTAGATTTGATTTCTGACCTAGAAAGGGAATTTAGCAAGCTCTAAGTCACCTTATGCTCCATTAAACAGAAAAAAAAAATTTCAAACAAAGGAGAAACTTTAAAAATGGAAACTAAGGAGCATATAATTTAAGAGATAGAGAAATATCCTATGTGTCTTAAATAGTAGAGTTTTAAAAAAATAATTTAGACAGAGCCATGAAAGTGCAATAATTTTCTTGTATATGAGCTCTTTATGCAGAGACCTCATTTGGTTCAGCAGGTTTTTCTGAGCATCTCCTATGGGCAGGAGACTATGACGACAGGTGCTGAAAAGGCTACAAAGATGAAGAAGATCTAGTCCTGGTGCTCAAGGAGGTCACAATTTATCCAAATTTGTATGGCACTATATAATGCTTCTTATTCAGACAGGGCTTCTAGGACCAGTACCTCTACTGAGTTCATTTATTTATCCATTCAACAAAGCATCTTTAAAATGCCTGGCTAGGGGAGCAGAGCTAAAAGACATGTCCCTGCCTGCAAGGAGCTCATTACAGTAATTAACAGTTACTACGCTAAATGGAACTGGAAGGCTGGAGATCTTAACTCTACCTAGGGGATGAGGAAATTGTTCACAGAAAGGGGAACACTTGAAGTGAGACTTGTAGGAGAAGGAGGCATTCATCAAACAGAAGGACAATGAGCTATTCCAGGAAAGGAGAGCATGAGCATGTTCAGGGAAAGGAAAGAGTTTGATATGATTGGACCAGGGATCGTATGGGAGTGGGTGATGAGATGTGAAGCTAGAAAAGACGGTCATGTAAGAAGGGACTTTGTATGTCTTGCTAAAATGTGAGGATGTGTATTTTGTAAGTCAAAGTCAAGGGCTTGATAAAGTTGATAGAAACCTAGGGCTAAGAGTCAAACAGATTTGGATTTAAATCCCAGCCCTTCTGCATACTTGCTTTGTGATCTTGGGAGATCATTCCAGAGATTCAAGAGCAGGCTCTCCATTCTTGAGGAAGCAAGAAAGGCAAAATTGGGCAGAAGGAGAGGCTGCACCTGTGAGTGCTCTGGGGCTGGCATGGCCTTTGGAGTGATCTCATATCCAGGCAAGGAGACTTGGCCTTTGTTTTGGGGAGGGATTAAGTAATCTTGGAGTGAGGCAGCTCCCTTTGGTGGAAGGTAATTCCCAGAGAGGGATCAGCTGTGAGTTTCAACAGCTAGCAGCCAGTATTCCCAGTAGTTGGAGGAATGAGTTGCTGGCTCTTGAGGAATGGCCTGGAGAATGCACAGTAAATAGACACACACACACACACACACACACACACACACACGTGCAGAGAGGGAGACAGAGACAGAGAGACAGACAAAAACAAACAGATATGTCTGCTTGCTTGCTACCAGGAGTTCTCTTCTTATCCAGATTTTCTGGTTCTCAAAGAATTTCATCCTTGAAAACTGCCTATTTACAGTGGATTCCTGGTTACTTTGGCATTTAGTAGGGGGAATGTTCTATGCTTCCTGAACAGCTTTGTCATTCCTAACCATTGCTGACCACCTGGAAGGGTAACAAGCCTTTACAATTACAGGTGTGAAGTTCTGCCTTCCTCGAGCGAACACAGCAGACTACAGACCTTACCTTCCCATCTGTGTTATTGCTGGAAGAGGAAGGAACAAAAGAGGCAAAGGACACAAGGGAGAAATCAGAGTTTACAGAGGAGTAAGATCAACCCCTAGGACACATTTGTCATCTGAAAGAATAGGAAGCCAGAATCTTTATCTACCAAGTCCAAAGAATTCCAGGTCCCTTTAGATTAGAAAGCAAGACTAGTCTTTCCTGCCTTTTTTTTTTTTTTTGTACCCATTTATGCCTGAGGTTGCAATTTTTTTAATTTTTACAATTAGAACTTGGCAATTACCTTGACCAGCAAGATACAAATTACTGCCACATGCTTAGCATTCCAATAGTGGAACACTAGGCATAAATGGGTTTTAATCACCGATCTTCCTCTTTTCTAGCTCTTCTTCCATTGTTATGGTTCTAGGTCAGAAGCCTATTTTCTATCAAAATGGAAAGAAATTATTAGTGTGAATCTGAAGCAGCCTTTAGAACTGCTGTGGAGTCATTAGTGAACATAATGCTTGTTTTCCTTGGGGAGAAGATTTTGAGACTTCCTCATGTTTCAATAATATCCGCATGTCTATATGGAGATCCAAATAAATGCTGTGTGCCTGATAGTTTTAGTCTCTTAAACAGCCATATCTTATACAATTTAGTCAATGACAAAAAAATCATGTTACCCAAATTATTCTGTCTGATAAGGAGTTTGGAGCAGGTAATTTCAGGAATTTTTTTCTGTCTAAATGGATATAATAATCAAGAAGATACTTGTGGAAATAATTCCATGCAGAGTTATAGGGAACAGCTTCAAGACTTAAATCTTAATTACATCAGAACCAGTTACAGACGTAGTTGCCTGAACTCAAAAGTTTTCAACAGGTTAAAAAAAAAAAAAAAAAGTGAAGCATTTTAAAAACAACAATATTCAACTATTCAAATACTGATTATTTTAGATTTATGCCTTTAAAATTCTAAATGAAGCCTATTGGTCAAAATAACAGTGATTCAGCTTTTAGGTTCTGAAATCAGATATTCTGGGTATGAATCTTGGCTTTGCCACTATTGGGAGCTGTGTGGACTTGGGAATATTTGTAGATAAGCCTCAGTTTCTGCAGCTATAAAGTGGATATAGTAATCTACTCCAGATAGTCGTTTAGAGGATTCATGAGTTATATATGGAAAGCCACTTAGCCTAGTGTCTGGACTTAATAAGTCCTGGTAACTTTTATGTAATATCTTTATTATTATCTATATTATAAGCACTTATTCTATATACCTATAATAATTATGTAATGTGAGATTATACCAAATATTATACCAAATGTATCCTCATTCTAAGGAGAGTATAGAGTTTTCACAATGATGTGAAAAACCCTTCCAGAGAATCAAATTTATTTACTACTTATTATGAAGTTCCAAACAATATTTGTAAGCAAACAGTGATAAGTGCCCTCACAACAGCATTGTTTGTGGCTAAATTAAAAGTTTTGTCCTCACCTTTGAACATTTAGTGGGAAATCAGGGAGTATCCAAGTGAATGCACAAGCTGGCCAAGACTCCATGCCTCTCAAATCTCCCACAGCCATTTCACATGGAGAGCCTTACCTTTGAGGCTGAATTGATTTCTTCATTCAACAAAAGAGTTATTTAATTCCAGACCTTCTATTAGATGTAGACAATGTAAACACGGACAGGAGAGTACTTTGCTTTTAACCTCTTAAGTTCTGCTTAGCTATTTTAAGAGAAGGTCAGAATTTGGAGGCTCCTGCTACACAAGGGCTTGTTTCATTCTCAACCCTCACTTGTTTCCCAAAGAACCAGGGCTGATGTGCCTCTTGCCCTGTTCTCCTGCTCTGCCTTCTGCAGTCATGAGCTTTTGCTTCCTTCTTTCCATTACTCATGCTGAAACAGAGTGCTCTGCATCTGGTTTGGTTCTGCAGCCAGAAAATGTGCAGTTCATATGCTACACATAAAAATGTAATTAATGTCATCTGTCACAGTTGCAGGACAAGCTATACAGCCAGCTTGCAATAATCACTTTATTTAAGCACCTAATCACGAGGTGTTATTTACCAATTTTAAGAACGTTAATAGAAGTATGTAGTTTGGAGGTATATCATCAAATGGTGGCATTTGAATATGTTAGGTTATCTCTATGGGTTTTAAATTACCTTGAAGTCTGTCATTTCCCCAAAGATTGTTTTAAAATCATTAATATGTTTTTATTCTTCTTTGGTTTACATAAATATATGTACAATATAATTCATTTTGTTTCTTCACTAATAATGACATCTGTAAGCTGCCACTTACTGAGTTTTAGCTGTGTGCCAAGCATTGTACTCTACATTTTCATAAATTAGCTCACATATCCTCACAGCTGCCCAGTGAACAGGTATTATATCCATACTTCAGGGATAAGGAAACAAAATGCTCAGGAGTATAAATTGCAGCATCAGGCTGACTAGCATGTATTCTTGTCTTTGCCCATATGTCTTAGATAGTTCATAGCTGCTATGTACTCTGTTGGTATTTTTTGATGGTAGAGATGTCACCCAATGCATAGGGTCAGAAACTTCTGAGAAATAGGACACTATGGTTCTTGTCCTAGTCATTTCTCATGAAAAGACTGAAGAATGATATTCTGGGAAGAGGCACGACATCTGTCAATCATCCAAGTTACAGGGAGGGATTCAAAGCAGCAGAAACTGGCCCAAAGCCAGTGAGAATAACCCCTCTTTGGCATAAGTGCCATAGGTTGTCAGAGTCAGACTCACAGAAATTCAGTTGACTCACTTTAGGTATTGCTGATTGTGTGGCTTAATCTGAAAAAAGGAGAAGGTTACTAGTAAGATTCATACTTATTTTTTATTTTGATCAAAGACAGCCATATTCTATTTAAATACCCGAACATGAAAAAAGAAGCAAAGATATTTTATGGAGGAGAAAAGCTGTAGTTTCAAATACACCATTTAAAATAGGTTAATATTCAAACATGTTTTAGTAGAAGTTAATAAAAGATACCACTTGACTACAGATCTCTAAGGCTCTGACCTTTTTTTTTTTTTAAAAAAGGCCCATAAGTTAAAAGCGTCTGAAAACTACCAATCTCTATATGTGAAAAAAGAACTTATATCTCTTTGAATATAAAAATATATATAGATTATAGAAATTTAGAAAACGCTATAAATATAAAAAGAAATAATAATTACCCATATTAACACTAACTACTTTTAAATTTTAGGCTCTATCTTTTCACTATTTATATGTGTATACATATACTTAAATATATATGTATATATTTTACAGAATTGAGATTTCATTCTATATGGCTTGGAAAGGTGCCATTTTCATATAGAATATTATTAGCATTTCTCACATCTGGAAATAGGCTACCTCATGACTACATAGTACTTTACTATGTGCATGGCCATGTTAGTTTTCTGTTGTTAGACATTTAAATCTATGATTTTTTTTCTTATGCTACATTTTTTGAAGTAGAATTATCAAGTCAGAGGGTGGCCTTTGAATTTTGTTAGAATTTCATGTCTTGAATTAAATTCTTAATTCAAGAATTAAGAATTTTGCTTTTCTGGAGTAATGATGGTCATGGTTGTCATGTAAAAACATGTCATATATTCACTGAAAAATTAATTGACTTTTATTAGCAGTAAGCTACCACATATAATTTAGTATACTTATGTAACAGTAGTAAATAATATAACAAGAAGAACTTTTCCAAAGCATTTTAGTGCAGTGTTGCAGAAGAATTAAATGGTATTCCGGTGGCCTCAAGGGGCAGTTTAATTATTGATAGGGCCTGGATAAATAAGAACAGTTCAAGCTAACACTGCTAGCTGGTTCTCTTGGGTTTTATCAACCCTATGACTAACTTTTTTTTTTTTTTTTAAGAAATAAGCCAAAACTAAACTATCATTTTTTGCAATGATGTAATTTTCTGAAATATTTTAGAAAATATTTTTAATTTGTTTTTATAAATTGCTTATCAGGATGGCAAGCACATAATAAGTGCTCTCTGAATAGCAATTATTGGTGCTGCTGTTCTTGGAGTTACATTGTTGCCTTTATTATTTAGTAACAACAGGATATGTGTGATTGGCCTGGCTTTAACTTTAATATAACAAGAGGAAGTACTGAATACTGAAGGCAACTGTAATGCAATGGTAAGTATTTGAGTATCTAAACACAGAAAAGGTACAATACAATTACAGCACGCAAGATAAAAAATGATACACCTGCGTAGGGCAGCTCCATTCTAATCTTATGGGCCACCGTCATTGAGTACAATAACATGCTATACAGGTTTGTAGCCTAGGAGCAGTAGATTATACCATATAGAACAGGTATATAGTAGTCTATACCATCTGGATTTGTGTAAGTACACTCTATGATGTTCACACAACGATGAAATCGCCTAATGATGCATTCCTTAGAATATGTTTCTGTGGTTAAGTAATGCCTGCCTGTACTTGAACTCATAATTACATTGAGATAAGTGGTCAAGGAATACTTGAAAACTTATTTTTTAGCTAAAATTAAAATCTAGAAGGGTAAATTGTTTTAAATGGATATCTCTAGGTTACTTTTATTTTCTTCTCTTTGCTTATCTGTAGTTTCTGATTTTACACAATGAACATGTTGTATTGTGTGTTTTATTAAAAACACACAATTAAACAGTTATTTTTTGTAAACTGAAATCTGAAGGAAAAGTTTGGTCCAGGTATACCAGTGTTTGTTTGCTGTAAAGGAGTGGGAAAACTCTATCCAGTAAATAATTCATCCCCAAATGCTGCTTATTAATGGAGAATCTGCCTATTCTCCGGGTCCAGTTGAAAATTACACTTGGATTATGCACTCTTAAGATGGTTAAAATAGGAAGACATGAAATCAGAGGACTTCTGACTGTGACAGCAGATTCTACATGGTCTCCAACCACCTTACTTCCCAAAGTATCTGTTAAATGACCAATCGAATACATAAATAGGAAAGACTAGAATAATTATTTCGACTTCAAGCAGAGCCTATCACTCTTTTGCCCAAATCTTCTAATGACTCTCACCACACTCAGAGCAAAAGTCTACATCCCCACCTCCCTTCCCCAGCTTTATTCTTCTTTATAGCACTTATCCCTTTGTGACATACTATATATTTACTTAATTATTTGTTGACTTTCTGTCCCCTCAATTCTAGTGTAAGTTCCTACGGGAAGAGACCTTCGTGTTGTTCACTGAAACAATGACTGGCACAGAGTAGGTGCTCAGTAAATATTTATTGAATGAATAAGTAATGAATAAAGATTTACTTCTGCATTAGAAACCAAAGATAGTGGCATTTACATAACAGAAGTTTCAAGGCGTTTCAGCAAGACCCAGCATTAGCAAGGCTATTTTAAGCAACACTATAATGTACAACCTACTTCCTGAGAGAAAGAAATCAGAGTGAGTCCTAGTAGTAACCTACTCTCACAGGTCAGCTAGGAGGACTGATGATGCTCATCACTGGAGCATCCTCTCTGTTCTATCACAGATTGGTAGCCCTGGGACCATGGCATTAAAAAGCACCATACTTTGCTCTAAGCACCCATGGGCACCATGAAATTCACCGGAAGGTTCACATGGCACAGATTCCCACCTAACTCTCCTAACTGAAAATTGCTCTTGGGATTATTTATATTCTTTTTCATCATTCCTTGAGATATTTGGAAATCCAGTCTATATAAAAATTACTCAAGAACTGTCACTCAAAATCAAGCTCAGCCTCCCATTTGACTCTTAAGACAATACCAGGCAAGCATGAACTTCCTTAGAGAGATAATTATGCACATACTTACAGGGATAAGTATGAATAAACAGAGAAGAATACATAGTTCCTCTAAATACATGCTATAGTTTATTCATTCATTCTTCAGTAAGTATTTATTGAAGCTTTCTTTGTCTTAGGCATTTGTCAAGATGTTGGGGATACAGCAGTAAGCAACACAGGCCTTCTCCCTGCCCCTTGGATCTTACAGTGGGAGAGTACAGACAATTACAATCTTAATTACAGAACAGCATGTTAATTGTACAGTAAGGGGAGAAGCCCCTTACTTCTTATGACTTGGAGATGAGGAAAGCTGCAATTTGAATCAGTTATGAAGAGTTAGCTGGAAAATGGTGGTAAAGGAGCAGAAAACTCTTCAGGAAGAAACAGCATGTGTGAAGAACCACATGCCATGAGAGATTTCATGGACGAAAAGGGTGTTCTTTGTAGGTGACTCAAAGAATGGGAGAGGGCAGATGGCAAGAGAGATGACTGGAGAAATAAGGAGTTGAAATTAAAGGCCATGTTGAGGAGTTTGAATTTATCCTAAGAGCAATGGAAAGCCATTCACAGGTTTAAACACGGTAGTGACGTATCCACTTTCAGTGTGCCCGGAGTGTGGAGAGTGGATTGAAAGGTAATAAGACAGAAAGATTCAGTTTGCAGCTCTTTGAACTAATCCAGATGAGAGATGATGATGCCCTTCCTTGGTTGTGGCAGTAGAGACAGAGGAGCAGGTGGATTCGAGTGGTGTGTTGGAGATAGAATATGTAGGCCTGGATAATTGATTGGCTGGGTGGGAGAGGAGAGAGATGTAGAGGGAGCAGTCAGAGGTGACACCCAGGCTTGGGCAGTTGTCAGTGATAGGCATCATATGAGAGGAGAAGGGTCGGGACACAGAGGCTGTGATGGGAAAGGGATTATGGAAAACATGGTGTTTACTTTTGGGTGTGCCTGTGGATAACTGGGTAGAGAAGCCCCATAAGCAGACCAAGAACTTCAGGAGAGAGATCAAGGCTAGAGAGTTGGGAATAATCCACCTTTGGCAGGTCATTAAAATCTTGGGAGTAGCTGAGATAAACCAGGGAGAACATATAGGGTGAGGAGGGAAGAGTAAGAAAAACTCGCAGCAAAACTAGGAATTAAAGGATGAGAAGAAGAAATGTATCCTATAAAATGACTGAGAAGGATCAGCCAGAGAGGTGAGAAGAAATGCAGGTCAGTGAGGTGTCCGGAAAGCTAAGTGAAGAAAATGCTGCCAGGAGGGGGAGTGGTCAATATGCAAAGGTCCATGATGTCCACTGAACTGAGCAGCAAAGGGTCATTGGTTATCTCCATAAGAGCAGTCTGGGCAGAATGGCAGATGTTGAGCGAGCAAGTTAGGACAGCAAATGTGGACAGTATTGTCTAGAAATTTGCCTGTAAAGAGGAGGAAAGATAAGGGAAGTATTTGAAGAAGAACATTGGTCAAGAAAGGTAGGGGTGTGTGTGTGTGTGTGTGTGTGTGTGTGTAAAAAAAAAAACAAAAACAGGATGTTAGGACAAACTAGTTTAAAATGTGGAGGAGGGCCAGGCCTGGTGGCTCATGCCTGTAATCCCAGTGCTTTGGGAGGCCGAGGCGGGAGGATCGCTTGAAACCAGGAGTTCAAGACCAGCGTGGGCAACATAGCAAGACATGATTTCTAAAGAAAAAAATATTTAAAAGTTAGCCAGCCATGATGATGTGCACCTCTATTCCCAACTACTTAGGAGCCTGAAGCGGGAGGATTGCTTGAGCCCAGGTGTTCAAGGCTACAGTAAGCAATGAATACACCACTGTACTCTGGCCTGGGCATCAGAATGACACCCTGTCTAAAAAAATCCAAAAATAATATGTTGAGGAAAAGGAGCCACAAAAAGGGAAGCTTGACATGTTAGGAGTGAACAGGTGTAATTGATTGATCCAAGACTCGGCCAAGGGGGCAGGTAATGGGACCCAAAGGACAGGCAGAGGGATTAGCCTCTGGCAAAAGACTGTATTTGGAGATGAAAGAAGAGTTGCTATGGATGCGGGATTCTCTATTCCTGTTTCTTTGTGAAGTTAGAAGTGATAACATCTCATAAGCAGGAGGAGAAGAAAGAATGGTCTATTGGGAAAATAAGGTTTGAGAAAAGTAGAAAAGATTTCAACCAACCCTTGGAGGGACTGAGAATTAAAAATAAAAGAAATACGATATGAAAAAGAATCCCAACTTGAGAAAATATCACAATATGAAAATAAAATATGAGTTTTCAAACAAACTTGCTGAAAAGACACACACACACATACACACACACACGTAGTACTTTCAAGCCTCAAGCTTGCATGACTTCTACCCAGCATTCCATAAAAACATCCTCTTTTCAAAAAGAACACAGATTAGGTCTTATATATAATATACTAAATGTCAAAAAACAATGGAGCAAAACCTGCAAGGACAATTGAAGGAAAGTTACAACTCCAAAATTCTAGATACCACCAAGTTGTTATTCATTTAAAAAAGCAACTGAAGAGCTATCTTAAATATGTAGTGTACTTTCCTGAATACACACTTAGTTTGGGTAGATTGTGTGCAAAGTTAGCATTTTCCTTTTATCAACTCCCTGAAGTATTTCTTGCCCACAGTGACTTTGGGCTTGGCCATATGACTTGCTTTGGTCAATGAGACAATGGTAAATGTGAAGCAAACAGATACTTGAAAAGTGCTTCCACATTGTGGCCTGCCCTCTTTTAATGTTTTTGGACATGTAACGAGTTATCAAGTCCTAGCTAGCTTGCTGGATGAGGCACAAGACTACATGGAAGACAACTGAAGCCTCCTAAGTGACAGCCAGCCAAATATTACACATATAACGAGGACATCTTAGATCATCCAATTGCCAGCTGACCCCAGCTGATTGCAAATGCAAGAAAGAACACAGCCAAGCCAGCTCAGAACAGAAGAATCTCCCAGCTGGCCCACAGAATCCTGAGCTAAGTAAAGTGTTGCTTAAAGCCACTAAATGTGGATGTTTTGTTCCGCAGCAAAAGTTAAATGATACACTAGGTAAAGACCTGTGCCCTCCCCAAAAGGTAGATGAAATCAAAAGATAAAAATAGGTTTTGGGTAAATTGACTAAGTATACTCCACCATGCCTTCCCACTGAAGGCATTTTTAAAAACACTGAATACCTGCAGCAGTTTAAAAACTGAAAATTAAATAGTAGCAGGTAGTTTGGGGAAGAAGACCAGATTTTTAAAATTCCGTCAAATTGGCATTATGTTTTCCACTTCTTTTCCTTCAGTAACCTCTAGCCTAAATGCAAGGCAGCTAGAAACCTGGAAGTAGACATTGGACTTACATAAACATAGAGGGCTATAGGAGAAGCTATTAGCTGTGACACAAAAAGCAGAAAAGGGAAAATAAAGATGATCCCAAATTTTTCATTTTTCTCGCTACTTCCTCATGCCCCAGTCACCAGACAATCCCAAAATGGCAACAGCAGCAGTGACACCAACAGAGGCCTACAACTACCTACAACTCTGAAATAGAAAAACTTTCCTCCCTGATCAGAGGAGCTGTGATCCAAGAGGGTGGGGCAACAACCTGTTGTTTTATTTTCTGTCTGTCCTGCTGCCACTTGGCCTCAGATGTGGACACAGTCATAAGGAGTGTTTAGTAGATTAGAATAACTAAAGCCCCAACTTTCCAGTTAGAGCAATGAAAAGGGGAGCCCTAGGAACCAAAAAGTACTGGGGAGATTTCAGAAGGGGTAAAGATTGAGAAAGCAACACCATAAAGTTCTTTATGAACTGCTGAATCCCTAAGCTACACATGAATGGGACTAATCCTAGGCAGAAACCTACCAAAGACTTCGAGAATTGAACTATAGAATAGGAGCATTGTGGGAGTTCCAGAGAGGCCACTTTGTGGTGCATCTGCAGGACAGGTACAAATAGCACTGCAAAGGTGTTGGAAACAATTAACAATAGGATACTGGTCAGAATTTGTATTCTGAATCCAACCAGATTGATTTCCTGATAGAATAAAATTATCAGAATTCTATGTATGGTTTAAACAAGACTTGGAGTTTCATAATATAATATTCAGAATATCCAGAATACAATCCAAAATTACTCAGCATACAAAGAACCTGGTAAACTTCAACTTCCATGAGTAAAACAATTGATAAACATCAAATTCTGAGATGACACAGATGTTTGAATTATCCAACAAAGATCTGGGTGTGTGTGTGTGTGTGTGTGTGTGTGTGTGTGTGAGTGAGAGAGAAAGAGAGAAAGAGAAAGAAAGAAAGAAAGAGAGAGAGAGAGGAGAGGGAGGGAGGGAGGGAGGGAGAAAGGAAGGGTCTCACTCTGTTGGCCAGGCTGGAGTGCAGTGGCTCAATCATGGCTCACTGTAGCCTTGACCTCTCCAGGCTCAGGTGATCCTCCCACATCAGCCTCCCAAGTAGCTGGGACTACAGGCATACACCACAACGCCCAGCTAATTTTTGTAATTTTTTTGGAGATGGGGTTTCACCATATTGCCCAGGCTGGTCTTGAACTCCTAGGCTCAAGTGATCTGACCACTTTGGCCTCCTGAAATGCTGGAATTACAGGCATGAGCCTTTGTGCCTGGCCACAAAGACTTTTAAAGCAACCATGATAAAAATGTTCCAAGAAGTAAGGGCGAATACTCTTGAAATGAATAGAAAGCCAGGAAGTTTCAGAAACAAACAAACAAACAAACAAAAACAAAAAAAACAGGTATGAATGGAAATTTGAGAACTGAAAAATGCTGTAACTAAAACAACAACAAAAAAAATTCATTAGCTAGACTCAATATCAGAATGGAGATAACAGAGGGAAGAATCAGTGCATATGAAGGTAGATTAACAGATATTACCTGCTCTGAACAACAGAGAGAAAAAATATTTTTTAAAAAACGAACAGAGCCTCAGGGACTTTGAGAATGATACCCAAATGTCTAACATTTGTGTCATCAGAGGTCCTGAAGGAGAGGAGAAAGAGTGTGGGGCATAAAAATAAAACTAGTTGAAAAATAATTGCAAGAAAATTTCCCAAATTTGGCAAATGACATAAACCTACACATTCAAGAAGCTCGGCAAAACCAAACTAGATGACCCCAAAGGAGTCCATACCTACACACATCATAATAAAACTGAAAACTAAAGACAAAGAAAAATATATTGAAAGCAGCCAGTGAAAAATGATATATTATTTTGGGGTGAACATTAATTCAAATGGCTGTGAGACTCTCAACCCACTAAATGCTAGCAGCACCTCACAGGTTGTGACAACCAAAAATGTCTTCAGACAAGCCTAGTGTCATCTGGGGGCAAAATTGTCCCCAGCTGAGAAACATGAATGTAAGTTAATTGAGTCTTCCATCCTAGTTTTTTTAAAAGAAATATTCCAGTTTGGCTTGTTTTCCCATCTTAGGATTTGCAAGTCCAAATTCAATAAACAAACATGGGGTAGATCAGAAGGCACCCAGTCCCTCATGACCCATGAAAAAGGAATTTAAAAATATTGTTCAGTACCAGGTTTATTCCATTTCAGTTATTTATAAAAGATGAGCACTTAATAAAGTTCGTATTCTTTTTTTGTTTTTGTTTTCGCTTGAAACAGAGTCTCACTCTGTCACCAGGCTGGAGTGCAGTGGCGCGGTCTCAGCTCACTGCAACTTCCACCTTCCGAGTTCAAGTGATTCTCCTGCCTCAGCCTCCTGAGTGGCTGGGACTACAGGTGCCCGCCACCACGCCCAGCTAATTTTTTGTATTTTTAGTAGAGACAGGGTTTCACCATGTTGGCCAAGATGGTCTTGATCTCCTGACCTCGTGATCCGCCCACCTTGGCCTCCCAAAGTGCTGGGAATACAGGCGTGAGCCACCGCACTCGGCCCAATAAAGTTCATTTTCAAAGAGCCATAGACACGTTGAATCCTTACCCATTCTTCTCATCTGAGAAAGAAGATGCTGCTTTAAGAAAGACACTGATGAGGAGAGAACATTCCTACCATATGTCGAGGTGTCTGCAGTTGAGTCAACAAATTCTAAAGCAACCTAAGAACAGTATTCTGGTTGCTAGCCAACTTTCTTACCAGTTGAAGACTATGTTTCATACCGCATGGTAGGGATTCTGAAAGATTTTTCAGCAGCTGTAAGAAATGCCATATTGGGGGAGATTGCACATATAGCAAATATTTGAATTAAGAAACACTTGTGATACCTTGGAATATATCAACCTAAAAATATGCATTTGCAGAAGAGATACTGAATATGGCTGTCAGATTTATTTCAGTACCTTTTAAATCTCAGAAGAAAAAAAATATTATTGTGAGTAAAGCAGTTAAATAGGAACAAGAAAATTTGCCAACTAAATACTTCGTGTAATTCACCTAGAAGCCTATAAAAAAAGGAAAGATCTTGACACTGGATATATGAACTATTTAGATTGAGAAAAAATAATGTTCAATAATTAGTAGTAAATAAACAAGCACTACTTTGTAAACGTTAACAGTTTCAGTTGAACAAATAGAATCATAATTGGCTAATGTGCTGGCTTGAATAAACATGTCCATAAAAGTTTTATCTTGGCTGAGCACATTGGTTCACACCTGTAATCCCTGCACTTTGAGAAGCCAAGGTTGGGAGGATTGCTTGAGGCCAGGAGTTCACACCAGCCTGGGCAACATAGCAAGACCCCCATTTTACAAAAATAAAAATTAAAAAATAGCTGGGCATGGTGGTGTACATCTGTAGTCCCACCTACTTGGGAGGCAGAGGCAGGAGGCTTATTTGAGCCCAAGAATTCAAGGCTGCAGTGAGCTATGATTGCACCACTGCACTGCAGCCTAGGAGACAGAGCAAGACCCTGTCTTTTAAAAAAATTTTTTTTTAAAAAGTTTTAACTCTTTAGCTCTAAAGATGGAGATTGCACAGATCTATTATTATAATCAACTTTTATTATTTAACAAGATCTAATCACTCTACCGAAGAAGTCATGACAAATCCATAGTAACTTATACTTCTCTTCCCTTTTTATTTTTTCTGAAACCTAACTTTACTGAAATCAGCTTTTTCCCAAAACAGAATAGGCATTATATTTCTTTATTTATTCAACGAACCTCTATTGATAACCTTTTGTGATAGGCACAGTGGTGGCTACTACAGTCACAAAAGTAAGACACAAATCTTCAACTGGTACCCCCATAGGAACTTAGACTCTAGTAAGGAAAGGAACTATAGACATAAAAATTACATTACAAATTGGTAACTGCTGTTAGATAGATAGGACCTAAGACCATGAGAGCACAAAGGATTGAGTAAAGCATTCTGGCTGGAAGAAAGGCCTCACAGAGAGAGTGACATTTAATCAAGCTCTTAAACTTGGTGGGGTTTTACAAAGGAACTGGGGGAAGTACATTCTTCTATACTGGCAGACCAGCAAGGACAAGGCTCTGAATTTCTGATCCAGCCTAGCACATATCTAGGAAATGAAGCTAGAGAAAGATAAGGGTAGATAAGACTCCTGGTGGCCCCTTAACAGCAATGAGTTTTAAAGATGAATCAGGCCACTTCTGTGCCTAGAGCAAATGCTCACATCTCTTACCCAGCTGGCTAGTGTTAGGAGTGTAGCCTATGGCGTGATGAAGGATAAACAGTGAGTAACAGCTGTCTGAGGTCTAGAGAGGCAGGCTGTGGAGGGCACAAGAATTTGAATCTCAGTTTGAGGAATTGGTATGTTGTTATTTAAGCAATTAAGGATGCTAAGAGAGTTTTAAAGCAGATATATGACTTAATCAGCTTTGTGAAGCATTTGAAAGCATTGGAATGGGAAGAAACTTGTCTTGGGGAACCTGATGAGGAAGCTATTGCATTAATAATCTGGGTGATAATTTTTATCCTATCATGTGAATTGTGGCCAGAGCATAACTCTAAACTTATAATGACATTGCCTTCAAAAAGTTTTTATTGTTGTCAACCACCAGTGTGTCCTGGGGGGGGAAGAAAGAATTATCATTGGTGCAGATTAATAATGAGTTGAATGGATTTTTGCCGTTGACTTTTAAAAGCCCTGTTAGTAATGTAAATTCAGAATATTTTTATTCAGTCCATCCTATTCAGATTTTCTTAAGGCTTCTACTTCTTTAGCTGATGGATCTTTAGCTTATTGGGAAAAGAAAAAGAATCTAATCCCGATTCCTAGATTCTTGGGCTTATAATAACTATGCAGACATGGATTTGGACTGACTCCACCAAACAGGGCAATCACAAGTGATTACAAATTACTGAGTGGCCTGTGTTGCTTCCTAATCCTCCCAAGATCTTAGCTTCAACCCCTTGAAATATAAAAACTTGTACTTAATATCACTAGCTGGAAAATAATGAACCGTTATCTATGAGGCAAGGAGAATTTGTTCTGTTTTCTGTAAACTGTGTCATATAAGGCAGTGGTCCCCAACCTTTTTGGCACCAAGGAGTGGTTTCATGGAAGGCAATTTTTCCAAGGGCAAGGGGATAGTTTTGAGATGAAACTGTTCTACCTCAGATCATCAGGCATTAGATTCTTATAAGGAGCACATAACCTAGATCCCTTGCGTGCACAGTTCACAGTAGGGTTTGTGCTCCTATGAGAATCTAATGCTGCGGCTGATCTGACAGGGGGCAGAGCTCAGGCATTATAATGGTGGCTCACCCACCGCTCAGCCACCACTCACCTCTTGCTGTGTGGCCCAGTTCCTAACAGGCCACGGACTGGTACCAGTCCATGACCCAGGGGTTGGGGACCCCTGATATAAGGAGCAGTTAAAGACATTGGGAATATTTAGTACAGAGAAAATAAGTCTCAGCTCGGACTCAATATTTGAAGACCTGTCATACAGAAGATGGTGTCAGCATACCTACTCTATAAGGCTACAGGAGTTAAGACCAATTGGAGGAACTTAAGTAGAGACAGGTTTACTTTATCCTAAGAAAGACCTTCTAACAGTCTGAAGTCAGCAAGGCTATCTCACATCTAGAGTTCTGCTTTGTTGCAGTTTTGCAATATTCTCTGGAAGGGACTTTATCTTCCTTAATATAGTACCACAAACACAGTTGAGTATTCTAAAAAGTAAATCTTGAATTATGTTGAGTTGACTAAGACATTCTGATTTGAAAGTTTATATGAATAGACTGTTGCATTCAAATTTAGAAAAACAAAGTGTCTTCACAAGATAAAGATAAGATGCTGAGCTAATAATAGCATCATAATGACAATAAGAGATAATACTTATGGAATGCTTAGTATGTGCCAGACACTCTGTTAAGCACAAAACCATGGGCATGTCATTTAATCCTTTTAACAACCCTATGGAGTATATACTGTGATCTTTCCCTATTTTACAGCGGAAATAGCTCAGAGAAGTTAAATATATTTAAACAGATATTTAGATAGCTTGGCCCTTCTTGAAGGTTTTGGGGGTTTTCCCCCTTAAAGTGCCTGTCACCCCATGTGCAATTGCCCATTAGCCACAAGCATTTTTAAAATTTCTCTAATTGTATTCAGCAACCCAAGTATCTTTGTCAAAAAGATACTTACTCCATAAGAATGTTTTTCTTTTTCTATTTGTTATGGTACCTTTACTTACATCCATTGTCAGATTGGTGACCAGTTAACTGGCTGTAGTTCTGAGATGGTGCTATTTGGCCAAATGTCAGTCTTTAAAGGAAGTTTCTGATTTCGTTTAAATTTTTAAAGATCAGTTAGTTTATTTAAAAAGTATGGGTATAGTTCCAGAGTGATATAAATATAGAGATTTTGCTTGGCTTAAAGTGTTTGAAGATGCGTAAATCAGACTGGATTGAAATTGTTTTGATTACCTCTCTGTTTCTCTCCTAGACTGTAAGGTCACTTTTCTTTCCTAAACACATAGGAGACACTTAGTAAAAATTAGTAGAATTAATGGGTTAATGCATGACTGAGTATGTGAATGAATGAACTTACTTCAATATCTCAAAGAATCTCTGCCTTTTGCTTGCTAATCCAATGGATGACTTATAAATGAGCAAATTTCCTGCTTGTTGATTTGATTAGTCCCTAGATTTTTCTTACCACAGTACTATTAAGACTAAGGTTATGGGTTTCCTACACAATGTGGTCTAATTTGCTTCATTACGTAATATACTTATAATCCCAGCCACCTGAGTTGTAGATGTGAGCTTTTGGTCACACCAGGGAACGGTATAATTTTGGATCTCTCACAGTTATGGCTGTCACAGAAAAGAAGGCCAGTTGGCTTTACTAATAAATTAGTAGGCTCAAGTTCATGCACTAAAGAAGACATATTATTGTGGTAATAGTGAGAAATTGCTCATAAAGCTGAGTTAATTGCACTTTTGTGAAGTTCAGCATATTGAAAATGGTTTGGAACTACTTTTTGATATTTTTAGTTAATTATAGTCTGAAACAGTTTTATAACTCATTCTGATTTTAATTAAGTAGGTTTATTTACATCAGCCACTGAGAATTTATATGTAACTGATTATTCATTTAGTGACACTGAAAAGGTATTTTCAATTTATCAGCATTTTGAGTAGAGAAACAACTCTTCATGTGTTTCTTGAAGAGCTCGGGAAATGAAAATGAAGACACTTGTTTCATCTACTTTATTTCCTGTAGGATTTAAATCTCAGTCTTGAGTTACTTAATCAGCCCGTTCAAATACTGTTTATATGTAGTAGATGGTGAGTGACTTTGGTGTTGATGACTATGCACCTTTCAAATTGTCTGCTCGAAGGCTGAACACAGCAACAGCTGACCTTTTTCACCTGGATGTAGAACACCACATTTGTCCAGCAATTACATCAGTAATTGTAAGAGATGCCCCAGATAGTTCCCTTTATGGTTAAGTTTTGTCTTGATATGAAATGAAGCTCTGGTTTCTCTGTATTTATGATTCCGTCTAATTTCTCCTTTTCTAGTGGCATGGAGTTTTGTCTAAAAAAATCTGGTTTTTACCCCTTTCGGGTAAAGTAGATCATGAAACTAATTCCATGATAGTTAGATAGCTTCAATACTTAGTTGTGATTTTAGTAAGTACAAAACCATGTCCCTTGACAGAAGGGAAATGTGCAGAAACACTGTAAACATTACCCAGAAACTTGGTTCAGGCCATCAAGCACAACCCAACTTTCTCCATTAGGCATTTTAGAAGACACTGTTGCCTGTGTCTTCAGAGTTTACCTGAATTAAGGGAATGTATCATAGAGACACATGAACATGAGCTTTGGAAACTTAAAAGCACACATACTGTGGAAGTATGGCCTGATCCCTTTAACCAGAATTTACATCCCAAACTGACTGAGCATGAGACACTACCATCATTTGACACCCTCTCATTAAATATTTAATCTGGTTTTTCTCTTTCTTTTTTACTCCCACGGTGACTCAGCATACAGTCAGGTTTCTTGACTGGTCATCACAGTAGATTTACTTTAAAAATACCTCTGTAAAAGGCCACAGGCCTTCTGAATGGGTCATTGAATCCAACCACATAGATCACTTGATAGATTGCTCAGTGTACTCATAAGTGGTTGTTTTAACTATCCTCTTTGTTCTTCCTCTCCCTTCTTTCTGGGAGGTTCTGGGGGTAAGACTGTAGCCCTCCAGGAATACGGACCCTGGCCGGGGCCCACCCAGTGTAGCATTTACCATAGCACTCCATGTAGAAAGCTGTTTTGGTATGTCTGGCGTCTTCGTGAGATTGCAAACTGGAGTGCAGAAACCAGTCCTTACTCAGTGCTGTTCATTCAGCAGATATAGATCCTGTACCTCCGGGGTGCCAAGCACCAAAGTAGGCACTGGGAATGCAAGGACAGTTGTTAGGATGTGGTCCCTGCTCTCAAAGAAACTGTGTTTATGAGGAAAGAAACAAACGTGACAAGCCTGCTAGCAACATTTCAAGTGTTTAATAAGGACCATCTCAATAAAACCCTGTGACAGAGATTATTAGCATTTCCTTTTTGTCGGTGGAAAAACTGAGGCTTTACAAAATTATTTAACTTGTACACAGACTGTAACAAGGTAGTTTGAACACAGGCACTTCAACTTTAGAGTTTGAACTCTTAGCCAGTATACTAGATAGCCTAGAGGTGGTAATAAATTAATGTATTATAAAATCACAAGGAAGGAAAGACCTAATCTCTTTCCTTGGGGGACAAGTTGAAGTTACCAGAAAGTTTTTACAGAGTTACATGTAGGATTGTACCAGCCAAAGAGAAGGAGGGAGAGTCTAGGCAAGAGGAAATGACTTGAGGAAAGTACAGAGATGGGAAAGCAGGGCCTGAGACTTAGCAGTTTAGGACCGAGCTGAAGGATGGGATGTGGGATTTGTGGAAAGTGAAGTACACTAGTTAGGCAGAAGTTATGGATGAGTTAAAAAAAAATTGATGTCCTTCGCCCACGTTTTGATGGGGTTGTTTGTTTTTTTCTTGTAAATTTGTTTGAGTTCATTGTAGATTCTGGATATTAGCCCTTTGTCAGATGAGTAGGTTGCGAGAAATTTCTCCCATTTTGTAGGTTGCCTGTTCAGTCTGATGGTAGTTTCTTTTGCTGTGCAGAAGCTCTTTAGTTTAATTAGATCCCATTTGTCAATTTTGGCTTTTGTTGCCATTGCTTTTGGTGTTTTAGACGTGTAGTCCTTGCCCATGCCTTTGTCCTGAATGGTAATGCCTAGGTTTTCTTCTAGGGTTTTTATGGTTTCAGGTCTAACGTTTAAGTCTTTAATCCATCTTGAATTAATTTTTGTATAAGGTGTAAGGAAGGGATCCAGGTTCAGCTTTCTACATATGGCTAGCCAGTATTTCCAGCACCATTTATTAAACAGGGAATCCTTTCCCCATTTCTTGTTTTTGTCAGGTTTGTCAAAGATCAGATAGTTGTAGATATGCGGCGTTATTTCTGAGGGCTCTGTTCTGTTCCATTGATCTATATCTCTGTTTTGGTACCAGTACCATGCTGTTTTGGTTACTGTAGCCTTGTAGTATAGTTTGAAGTCAGGTAGCATGATGCCTCCAGCTTTGTTCTTTTGGCTTAGGATTGACTTGGCAATGCGGGCTGTTTTTTGGTTCCATATGAACTTTAAAGTAGTTTTTTCCAATTCTGTGAAGAAAGTCATTGGTAGCTTGATGGGGATGGCATTGAATCTATAAATTACCTTGGGCTGTATGGCCATTTTCATGATATTGATTCTTCCTACCCATGAGCATGGAATGTTCTTCCATTTGTTTGTATCCTCTTTTATTTCATTGAGCAGTGGTTTGTAGCTCTCCTTGAAGAGGTCCTTCACATCCCTTGTAAGTTGGATTCCTGGGTATTTGATTCTCTTTGAAGCAGTTGTGAATGGGAGTTCACTCATGATTTGGCTCTCTGTTTGTCTGTTATTGGTGTATAAGAATGCTTGTGATTTTTGTACATTGATTTTGTATCCTGAGACTTTGCTGAAGTTGCTTATCAGCTTAAGGAGATTTTGGGCTGAGACAATGGGGTTTTCTAGACATACAATCATGTCATCTGCAAACAGGGACAATTTGACTTCCTCTTTCCCTAATTGAATACCCTTTATTTCCTTCTCCTGCCTAATTGCTCTGGCCAGAACTTCCAACACTATGTTGAATAGGAGTGGTGAGAGAGGGAATCCCTGTCTTGTGACAGACACTTCTCAAAAGAAGACATTTATGCAGCCAAAACACACATGAAAAAATGCTCACCATCACTGGCCATCAGAGAAGTGCAAATCAAAACCACAATGAGATACCATCTCACACTAGTTAGAATGGCAATCATTAAAAAGTCAGGAAACAACAGGTGCTGGAGAGGATGTGGAGAAATAGGAACACTTTTACACTGTTGGTGGGACTGTAAACTAGTTCAACCCTTGTGGAAGTCAGTGTGGCAATTCCTCAGGGATCTAGAACTAGAAATACCGTTTGACCCAGCCATCCCATTACTGGGTATAGACCCAAAGGACTATAAATCATGCTGCTATAAAGACACATGCACACGTATGTTTATTGTGGCACTATTCACAATAGCAAAGACTTGGAACCAACCCAGATGTCCAACAGTGATAGACTGGATTAAGAAAATGTGGCACATATACACCATGGAATACTATGCAGCCATAAAAAATGATGAGTTCATGTCCTTTGTAGGGACATGGATGAAATTGGAAATCATCATTCTCAGTAAACTATCTCAAGAACAAAAAACCAAACACCGCATATTCTCACTCATAGGTGGGAATTGAACAATGAGAACACATGGACACAGGAAGGGGAACATTACACTCTGGGGACTGTTGTGGGGTGCGGGGAGGGGGGAGGGATAGCTTTAGGAGATATACCTAATGCTAAATGACGAGTTAATGGGTGCAGCACACCAGCATGGCACATGTATACATATGTAACTAACCTGCACATTGTGCACATGTACCCTAAAACTTAAAGTATAATAATAATAAAATAAAATAATAAAAATAAAAAAATAAAAAATTTAAAAAAAAGGTGATGTCAAAATTCTCTTGGTCAATTAAGTTCTATTTACAAAAACAAATCAACCAGTAAACATATTTGTATTTAAATCTTTTTATTGATATGTAACTCTTTCTTTCATCATTTAATTACCCGTATTACAGAAACCTGTAAGGATTGTGTGTGTGTGTGTATGTATACCTATAACTCATTATATTTTAATATGCATATACATTTTAGGATGTATATATGTCAATCGGTATATTTGTGTGTTTTGGAGAATTCCCCCACTTATTTAAATAACTCCATTAAATGGCTTGAACTTAAAAAAAAAAAAAATTGAACTCTGTCCTAAAATAATATAGCAAGCCTTTCAACAATTTTAATCAGAGGAAGCCTAATTAGGTTTTTTTTTAGTTCTGATGACCTATAGAAAAAAATTGATCAGCCAGAATTGATAAGAATGGTGACTTCTTCAAGGAAAAGCAGCCAGTCTTAGAGGAACCCTAGATTTCTGACTTGAGTGACATTGTTGTCCTAGAAGCATTATGATTTCATTATAACCCTTTTAAAAAATAATCTTCCAACATGTATCAGGAGTCTTAAAAATGTTTATACTTTTATGCTAGTAATTTCATGTCTGGGAATTGGCTTAAGCAAATAATACAAATGCAAGATATATGCCTTTTGACCAGCATTTATGATATTAGTTCAGAGTGCTTAAAACATATTGGTGAAATTGAATAAATAAATAAATGATTGACTGGTTGGTAGAAAATAGTGGCAACATTGGAAACAGTACACTTAAATTTAATGTTAATGTACATTTACTAGGTAGTTATTATGAATCCAATTGTGGTTCTGAAAGTTATATAATTACATGTAAAAATGTATTGTAACTTAAAAAAACAGAATAGGAAAATATACTTAGACCTATGTTTAAATAAACTTGAAAAAATACATCAAATCATAATGGTGGGCCAAGTGCAGTGGCTAACACCTGTAATCCTAGCACTTTGGGAGGCCAAGGCAGGCAGATCACTTGAGCCCAGCCTGGGCAACATGGCAAAACCCTCTCTACATAAAATACAAAAATTAGCTGGGCATGATGGCATGTGCCTTTAGTCCCAGCTACTCAGGAGGCTGAGGTGGGAGAATCTCAGGCCACTGCACTCCAGCCTAGGTGACAGAGGGAGACCCTGTGTCAAACAAACAAAAAAAATTATAATTGGGGGGGATTGTCCTTCTATTCTCTATTTTTTCAATATTCAATATACTTAGTTCATTTTCTTTGAGACTGTTCATTTTGGACTTATATTAGAAATATCTGAAACATCAAAATGACAATAAACAGTAAACAATTGGAAATAGGCTTGGAATTAAACTCTGGGTTTATACACTGGAGATATTCAGTAAATGTTAACTGAATTGAAGTTGTATCCATTTTCCTTCCCCTTGGGTCAGGATTCCAGAATCTTAATGAAATGTATTAGAATATTAGAAGTTTTACCATTATTTGAATATATTATTGGGTAACAAAAATTTCTTCCCTAACACAGAAGAAACATTGATTGCTTTTCTTAATACCTATATTATTTTTCTTATGTGGCAATTCTTGTTCAAGGGCCAAGGGTCTGCTCTCACTGCTTTCAAATATTTTAAGTTATTATCTTTTTTTTTTTTTTTTTTTTTTGAGAGTGGGTCTCACTCTGCCACCCAGGCTGGAGTGTATGCTCACAGCTCACTGCAGCCTCGAACTCTTAGGTTCAAGAGATCCTCCCACCTCAGCCTCTCATAGCTGGGACCACAGGTGTGCACCACCATGCCCAGCTAATTTTTGTATTTTTTCTAGAGATGGAGTTTCCCCATATTCCCCAGACTGGTCTCAAACTCTTAGGCTCAGACAATCTGCCCACCTCAGCCTCCCAAAGTGCTGGGATTACAGGCATGAGCCACTATACCCAGCCTGCTTTCAAATTTTTAATGAAATAGAATCCATAGGCATATTTAACCTATTAAATATATATATTTTTTCTAATAGAGACAAGGTTTCACTATGTTGCCCAGGCTGGTGTTAAACTCCTGAGCTCAAGTAATCTTCCTGCCTCAGCCTTCCAAAGTGCTAGGATTATAGGTGTGAGCCACCACACCTGGCCTCACTTATTGAATTTTGATGGACTTTTAACAACCCAGATATTTTCTAATTAAAGGATTTCAGTTCATTAGCCTAGTAATGTCGTATGCTAAGTGGGCCACACCAGGTGCATTTTGGTTTAAAGATTGATTCTTTGGGAGTCCAGAGTAGCACTTTGAAGAAACAATTGTTTCTCATTGTTACTGTAATAAACTGGAAACATATTTAAAGTGGGGGTAACATGAGGTGCTTCCTCCACTGTTGCCATACCATGAGGACAGGAACCATGTCACCAGGATTAAGATTAGGACTTGATGTTTTATCCGGCCCAAGTATCTGTGAATACAATGATGTGTGAATTCACGTTTCACAAATTAGTCACATAAACTAATGCTTCTCAGAGCATAGTTCAGTTCCTTAGCTATCTTTGCAGACTAGTGGTGGGAAGAAAATCGTTAATTTCTACGTTATTTACTAGACAGTGGAAGGTTTGGACAGTCATTCAAAGTGAACGAACAGGCAGAAACTTTGGTGCTGTGTCATGAGGATAGCCGAGGGTCTACCTACTGAAAGGAACTCCACACCAACTTTTCACAAAATCTAAAATTCCCACTGGAGCCTGCTCCTCAAGGACCTCTTTCATCAGTTACATATACCTTATTATGGGGACTTGAGGAATTATCCATTTTCTAAGGGATGTTTCATTAATTCATTCAATAGCACTGGTAGTAGAACTCCCTGAGAAAATGTAACATAGGAAGACAGGTTTAATATACACACATGGCAAGGGAATATGGATATAAGAAAAGTTGGAGCATAATCCTTAAGGGCCCTTTGGAATCCGGGGTCACCTGAAGGAATCTAAAGGCCAGGGCAGTGGGGAGGGACATCAAAGTCAACTCAAGCCCCTCCTACAGGGAAGCCAATAGAATCAATGTCAAAAGAGACCACAAGACAGGACAATGTGATGTGGACTTTTCACTCAAGGGAGTTGCCATGACGAACAGTGTCTGGAAAAAGAAATAATGATAATTATGGTGTATTCACTGTGTGTTAGGAACCATTCTAAATACTGTGCGTGAATCATCTTATTAACACTTACAAGAACCTTATAAGTACAATGCCTATATTCATTTTACAGGTCAGGAAACTGAGGCATAGGCAGATCCAAAGTCCTTGAGACTTCACATTAGGCATTCTGACTCTGTAGTCCTTAGACCCTGCTTTTAAGCATTATATTATACTGCCTGCAGACAAACTTTATATATTTCAGGGCCTCTGGGGAATGACAAAAGAAAAATGTAAGTGTATGTCTGGCAGGACACAGTCTGTCTGTGATGCCAGATTTCTTCTACCTCATTATCTAAAGTCTTACAAAATATGGACTATACTATGAATTGGCAGCACATGGACACATATAAGGGAATAACACACACTGGGACCTACTGGAGGATGGAGGCTGGGAAGAGGGAGAAGATTAGGAAAAATAACTAACGCGTATTAGGCTTAATACCTGGGTGGCAAAATAATTGGTACAACAAACCCCCGTGACACAAGTTTACCTATACTACAAATCTGTACATGTACCCCTGAACTTAAAATAAAAGTTAAATAAAAGAAAAAATCATCTTGTCCTAAGATATTTGGTCTAAGATAGCTTTGAGGACCCTTATAACCCCAAACCTAAATCTTTTATCTGACCCAGAATATTTTCTTGGGTTAAGGTTTCTTGAACATAAGGGATTTTTTTGTTGTTGTTGTTACTGTTCTGAAGTCTTAGCCAAGAAATATTTTCTTCTTTTCTTTTTCTTTGTTGAAACAGAGTCTTACTCTGTCACCCAGGCTGGAGTGCAGTGGTGTGATCTCGGCTCACTGCAACCTCTGCCTCCTGGGTTCACGCAGTTCTCATGCCTCAGCTTCCTGAGTAGCTGGAATTACAGGTGTGTGCCACCACACCTGGCTAATTTTTGTATGTTCAATAGAGATGGGGTTTCACCATGTTGTCCAAGCTGGTCTTGAACTCCTGGCCTCAAGTGATCTGCCTGTCTTGGCCTCCCAAAGTCCTGGGATTATAGTCATGAGCCAACGTGACCAGCCATCTTTTCTTTTTAGACTTGCTACCTGAAACGTGGGTAGCTGAGCAGAGTTACTTGGTGGCCTTTGATCCCATTAGAGAGTTCTAAATTGTTGGCCCAGATCCTTGAATGAAATCTGATATTAAAATAACACCAAACTGAAGTCATAGGAGATTTGTAGTATAATGTATACCCTCTCGATAATCAAAACATAGGAAAAATAAAATGAGTTTCAATTGACTTCATTTTTTTACTCATGACTTTCCTTTCACTCTTGAGTGATTTGTAACCCACATCTTCACATATCAGGAACACAGCAAGACATAAAATCCCTAACTCCAATTTGGGATTTTAGAAGCTGTCAGAGCTTAGTAAATAGCAGCACTCTCTTAGATACTCCAGGGAAATTCAGTGAAAAATACTGCTAATAAATTTAAATTTCTCAAAGTTCAGGTACTGCTCTGATGCCATCTTCCCACACTATTTTATCTTCCATGAGTCTTCAGTCTATCATATTTGTTTGGCTTTTGTTGAGGCCTGACCCAATGACCTCATGTTTACAGATGGACTTGGGCCAGGACTAGGACCCTCTTTAAATTCTGCATTCTTGGTGCCCACTTGCCCAAGCACCACACAGGACACGGAGGGGTTGCAGAACTGATTAAGATATGGCCCTTATCCTTAATACTGATAGTCCAGTGAGAGGTACATTCATGGACCAGTGGATGTTGTTATTGTTGCAAACTGTAGATTAAGCTATGCTACACATTTTTTTTCCATTTTCTGTAGCTGACTACATAATGAACTCAAAATGGGGGAAAAAAGGTCATTTGGATATATGATTTCTTTAAAATAACTTACAGCTTTTGCTGAAAATAATATTCGAATACTTCTCTATCAAACTCTCAGAATTAGCCTAGGGAAGGTTATTTCAAATGCTGTTTCTTACCAACTGGGTAGAAGAATGATACTCTCCACTTTTTTGTCTTCATTGAAAATAATAATAAATCAGAGGTAAAAGTTTATGGACCTTGAGTGGACTTACCATTTTACTGCTTTGAAAGTGCTTTCTTGCCAGGCTCAGTGGCTTACATCTATAATCCCAGCACTTTGGGAGACTGAGGCAGGCAGATTACTGAGTTTGAGACCAGTCTGGGCAATACGGTGAAACCCCATCTCTACAAAAAATAAAAAAACTAGTTAAGCTTGGTTGCACGCCACCCTGTCTCTGCAAAAAATATAAAAACTAGTTGGGTTTGGTTGCATGCCCCTGTAGTCTCAGCTATTCGGAAGGCTGAGGTGGGAGGATTGCCTGAACCCAGGGGTTCAAGGTCGCAGTGAGCTGTGAGCATGCCACTGCGCTGCAGCCTGGGTGACAGAGTAAGACCCTGTCTCCAAAAACAAAAAAGTGCTTTCTTAAAATTAAACTTGTTGTCAGTCACATTGTAACTTTGGACAGAGGGAGTTAATTTCCCCTTTGGTTTCTAAGTTAGCTTTTTGGGAATCACACTGTAAAATGTCATGATCTAGTTCATCTTTAATGGTCCTTAGTTCTGCAACTCAACTTTTAAGCAAGCATGATGCTTCAACCTGCTTACTTTTTCTCTCTTTTTGGTAAAGTCTGTTTGGATGGCGGGGGAGCCATTTACCCAAGGTTGTCACTTATTTGCTCTGTTTATCCTATGGGGACCACCTGTGTACAATGTCTAGAGTTTACAAAGGGCCATTCCGTTGAAGATGTTTATTATAGAGGCTTGCTGTCTTTCTGTCATGTTAGTGGACTTTTTAAGATGTAAATAATTTTAAAATATTCTTTTTTATTTTCTTTTTAATTACAGAGCAAAGAGATTGCATTCCAACTTCATGAGGATTTAATGAAGGTTCTTAATGAGCTTTATACGGTAAGCACATAATCTTTCTTCTTTTCTAGAATCCTTGGGTTAGAATTCTGGTTTGTAAAAACACTGCTCATTGTAGTATTCATTCCAAGCCAGAGTGACAGTGGATCCTCATCTGCTTGAAATACAGGAACAAGGGATGGGTATACACAGCTACATTCCTTTGCCACTCCATCCCAATTTGGAGAAACTGTATTCAAATAAATTATCTATCTACCTATCTGTCTACATACACACATGTATACACAATTAGCACACTTTAAGAAACTGAAGTATAGATGTCTCCATAAGATATATTTTTAACTGGATTGTATGTGACCTCTACATATATTGAATTCGAGAATATTTTGTTTAAAATTGATGCCATTGTGGCCAGGTGTGGTGTAATCGCAGCACTTTGGGAGGCCAAGGCTGGTGGATCACTTGAGGTCAGGAGTTTGAGACCAGCCTGGCCAATGTGGTGAAACCCTGTCTCTATTAAAAATGTAAAAGTTAGCTGGGCATGGTGGGATGCGCCTGTAATCCTAGCTTTTTGGGAGGCTGAGGTGGGAGGATCACTTGAACCCGGGAGGCAGAGGTTGTGGTGAGCCAAGATCACACCACCGCACTCCAGCCTGGGCAACACAGTGAGACTCTATCTCAAAAAAAAAAAAAAAAAAATATTGCCGTTATGGAACTTGAGCAGTTTAGGTTGCGTTATTCTGGTACTTTCTTTTTTTTCCACATTTTAGTTCAATTAATTGTTTTGTTCGTGACATATTAAAATTATTTTTGAAGGATATCTTTGTTTTGCAATAATTTGCTTTTGTGACTTATATTTTATTTAGGGTACTTCATGTAATCATTAAAAATTAAATAATTTAAAACTACTTTATTAAAAATAACTAACACCTAATGATGTTGTATGTTAGAATCAGTAATATACTCATGTAAATCTTTTTTCACACTTAATGACCATGTTATTAAATACAAATTTCTTTTGGGGATATTTTATTTTAAGAGAATAAAATAACAATAAATGAGTAATATTAATTTATATTAATGAAAGATATTTGGATTTTTATTGCACAAGATTATTTTGTTTGTTTGTTTGTTTTTGAGGAGTCTCGCTCTGTCATCCAGGCTGGAGTGCTGTGGCGCAATCTCAGTCACTGCAACCTCCGCCTCCCAGGTTCGAGCAATTCTCCTGCCTCAGCCTCCAGAGTAGCTGGGATTACAGGCATGCACCAGCATGCCTAACAAATTTTTTTGTATTTTTAGTAGAGACAGGGTTTCGCCATGTTGGCCAGGCTGGTCTCAAGCTCCTGGCCTCATGTGATACACCCACCTCAGCCTCCCAAAGTGTTGGGATTACAGGCATGAGCCACCGAGCCCGGCCTGAATTGTTTTTTTATAGGCAACCTAACCTGAAACTCGAAAGCATGTTTCTTGATTTACCAATTCCATTTGTTCCTAAAAAGGCACGTGTGTAAAATACAGTTTTGTAAATTAAATTTTTAATGCTCCTTTGATACTTACTAATTAAAGAAACTTGTAAATTAAACTTTTATAAAATGATTCTTTATATAACGAACTTTCTAGTTTTTTTCTATGTGTGTGATAAATCTATTTTTATAAAGCACATTTACTACATCTGTGCATATAAATTGAATTGATAGTTTCTATGTGTTACTTCCTCCTTCAGAAACTTTCGACTCTCCATGCAACCTACGAAAGCCTCAGGTCAAGAGATTATATCTATATACCAAATGCCTAATGAAACTGATTTTTATGTGATAAAGGCCAATTTCTAGCTCCTGCCTTATGTGATTTGTTAGTTTTTGATACCCTAGGGTATCAACCATTTCTAAAAGCCCAGTAATTTAAAAGTAAAATGACCTTTGTATACCTGATACTTCCAAAGAGGAATAAGCAGAAATTCTGTGTTGTCTTCCATTGAACTCTTTTAAGATGAGGACGTTGTGGCACTTTCCTTGAGGTTCCTTTTGCTTAGACATTGTTTTACCTAGAAATAGAAATCGGTCCCTCATACCTTAAAAAAATAAGTCTGCTGGTTGTCATGCCATGATAGGTTAGAGCCTGTTGATTATGGTCTGAAAATAGTAGTAGTAGTAAAGACAACAGTGGCAAAGATGAACTTGACCACTGAATACAAGAAAAGTCAATAGAATGTCCTGAAAATTTTATCTCAGTGAGGGATATGTATAATGAAATTTCTCCTAGATCCAGCCAATCGATTGCACCTAGACATTTTGCAGACTCTGTAGCTTTCAAGTAAGTAAGCTGACACCTCAGAACTCTTATCAGTATCAGCCCAAAAGCCGAAAGAGCCAGGTTCTACCAAAAGCCACCAGGGTTGGAGTGACCCTATCACAGTCATTTAACCTCTCAGAATTGGTTGGGGAATTAAGGGATAGGGCAGACAAGTAATGAGGTTTTAATTATGTCATCTGTAGATCACTTTGAGCTCCTGGGGAAAAAATTTACTTGAATCAGAGAGCATACTCAGCAAGGCCAGAGGTCATGTTCTGTGGGGAGAGAACTTCATATCACTCATGCACACACACACACCCTCTCCCTTTTTATTCTAAAAGAAGATGCTATTTGGTCTATCTTGCACTTTATCTTCAGATACACAAACTCTGTCTTGTTCAAATCAAATCTATCCATTATATTAATACTCAGTTTACATTAGGAAAGAGGCAGGATGAGGCATATTTGAACAGTGGAACAATATTTGGAGGAATGTAGTTTAGGTTCCCCATTCAACCACTCACTGGTATTTTGGTCATGAACAAATAACCTAGTTGCATCGTGCATAGAATTTTGTACAACTGATGATGTAATAGTGATTGTTGAAGTAACAGGTATAAAATACATAGCCTCAGGGAATTGAGGATGTTTTTTAATTGTCTTTTCTGGCAAATATTCACTCCTCGCTTGCTCTCAACCCTTGACACTCCTTGGGAGTTGAAAGTGAGCAGTTGAGAAGTATACTAACTTCCATGTGCCAGTGGAGTACTTAATTTTAAATTACAGTCAACCTTAGTGGTGGGTGACAGCCTTATGTTTGGACTTCCTTGCCCCAGAATATTGCTCCCACAGCAATTGTTGATTATTTCAAACATTTTACCAGAAGGCTCTGTCTCAAATAAAATATATATGCTCAGGAAGGAGAATAGAGAGAGATGCCCTATGGTCATTTATACGTTAGAGTGAACTGAGTTTTACCAGGCCAGATTGTGCGGATGATAGGGTAGATATGATATCATATGATGATATGATAGATATATAATACAATAGAGCACAGGTTGTGTGGATATGGCACGAAGCCCTGGACTTACAAGCAGAAGACAGGATGGTGGCATTAGAGTGGCTACTGAAAGGAAAGGCTTTGAAGACTTGCAGCTCCTTTTCTATATTTTTGCCCAATCTTGCCTTTATTTGCCGGGGGAAAAAAAAAGGCCTCAAATGGTTTTAAACCTCTATTTGAATTCTTCAGCCACTACAAAAGACAGCCAGAGCAGTTAAGATTAGTTCAGTCTAGTCTTCACCGGCTACAGTGGCTCATGCCTATAATCCCAGCACTTTGGGAGGCCGAGGTAGGTGGATCACCTGAGGTCAGGAGTTCAAGACCAGCCTGGCCAACGTGGTGAAACCCTGTCTTTACTAAAAGTACAAAAATTAGCCAGGCGTGGTGGCAGGTGCCTGTAATCCCAGCTACTCGGGAGGCTGAGGCAGGACAATTGCTTGAACCCAAGAGGTGGAGGTTGCAGTGAGCCGAGATTGTGCCACTGCACTCCAGCTTGGGTGACAAGAGTGAGACTCCGTCTCAAAAAAAAAAAAAGAAAGAAAAGAAAGATGATTAGTTCAGCCTTGAAGAACAAAGGTTCTCAAAATAATGGCATAAACCAAATAGATGTTTATATTCTCTCTCACAAAAAAAAAGACCAAAGATTGACAGTGCAGGCCTGGTATGGAGGTAACATAAAGCCTTCCAAGACTCAAGCTCCTCCTACTGCGTTGTTCAGATAAACCCCATTGTAACGTTTGTCCTTAGAATTCAAGATGGTTGCTAGAACTCCAGCCATTACATCTGCATTCATGGCAACAGAATGGAAAATGGGAAGAAGGGCCTTGCCTTTTAAGGAGACTCCATAAAAGTCTCACACAAGACTATTATATACATCTCATTGGCCAGAACTTAGAACATGGTCTCACCAGGCTGCAAGGAGGTCTGGGAATTCCAGTATTTTAGCTAGCCAGGTCATTGCTAACCAGTTTTTTAAAAATGGGATTCTGTTCATTTGAAAGAGAAGAGGAGTGATTTGTAGCTAACTAGCCATGCCTGCCAGAGTAGCTACACATTTACCACATGCTGATTATGTTTGTGCTAGTTATTGGTGCTAAGCCTATTATTTGCATCATCTCATGTAATCCTCACAGCACCTCTATGAGGTAATTATTCTCATCATCCTCATTTGACAGACGAGGAAACTAAGGCTCAGAGGGACTTGCCCCAGGGTGCACAATAAGTGGTAGGGTGGGATCTCAAGTCCAGGACTGGCTGCAGAGCCTCTACCCTTTACTGTCATTTTTATCTCTATTGCCGTAGTTGTGGGGAACTATTTTCTAAATAAGATCTCTAAATGTTAATGCCTCCCCCACAACACAGAGAACATAAGCAATTTATCTACAGCTCATTTATAGTTTTTAGAATCTATGGCATTAATGTTGCTTTAACAAAATGTAGGTGGCAAATTGAACATGTGGCTCAATGGCAACCTGTACTTCTTAGACATGTGTATTTAAATGATTTAACAGGTGGAATTCATCGGCTAAAAGTGAAAGGGTGAACCAGGATCCCCAGACTCCCTTTCTCAGCCTAATTTGCTAATTCTTTTTGAGTTAAACATTTGAAAGCAAGCTAAAGGATAGAATTAGCAAGTTTGGGAGTAGGGTTAAGAAACCAGGGACACCGTTGTGCTATCATGAAACAAAAGTAACTGGACTGGCGGTCAGCAAGCTTATATTTGAATCCCAGCAAGCTTATATTTGAATCCCAGCTTCATTAATTGTTAGTTGTGTGGCACTGGGAAATCATTTAGCTTCTCTGGGCACCTGTATTAGTCTGAGTTCTCCATAGATACAGAACCAACAGAATGGGGGTGTGTGTGTATGTGTGCATGTGCAAAGTGACTTACTGTAAGGAGTTGGCTCCCACAGTTACAGAAGATGAGAAGTCCCAAGATCTCCAGTGAGCAAGCTGGAGATCCAGCCAGGAGGATTAATGGTATGGTTCTAGTCTGAGTTCAGGCCTGAAAACCAGGAAAGCCAATGGTGTAAGTTCCAGTTCAACTCCAGGAAAAGACCAATGTTCCAGCTCAAAGACCATCACACAGAGAGAGTGAATTCTCTCTTACTAAGCCTTTTTGTTCAATGCAGGTCATCAGTGGGTTGGATAAGACCCACCTGTATTGGAGAGGGCAATCTGTTTTACCCAGCCTACTGATTCATATGTTAATCTCATCCAGAAGCACTCTCACACACATCCAGAATCATGTTTGAACAAATATCTGGGCACCCCACGGCCTGGTCAAGTTGACACATAAAATTAATTATTACAGCGTCTGACAAGGCACAAGGGTATAATGGGGAAGGGTCAACGCTTAAATCACAGCTCTGTCCCTTTCTGGTGTGCACGACTCTGCATCTCAGTTTTCTCATCTGTAAAATGGAGATCAAAATAATACCTCTTAGAGTTGTTAAAAAGAATGAATGTTCTGAAGACAAATGGAAACATTTTGCATGCTTGCTGTGCTGTGCACTGTGAGATGTACTGGGGATATAGCTGTGAATAAAAACAGACCAAGTCCTTCCTCTCAAGGCATTTACATTCCAGTGAAGAGAGAGAGAGGGGCCATAAATAAATGTATAATATGGGAGGTGTAAGAGGTAAGAGGAAAAGTACAGCTGAGTTGATACAGGTAAAGCATTCAGAACAGTGCCTGTCACAAGGTAAATGTTTAAAAAACATTAGTAGTTAGTGTTAGCCTTCTTATCATCATCGTCCTCTTTATCGGTGGAATGGGGATGGCCCCAGCTTCATGTCAGCCTCACAAAGTAAATGCAGATATCAGGAATGATTTTAATAGTAATTACAGATGGTTTTTTTACATATATATGAATTTTTTTATGATGAATATATGTTACTTTTGTACCAAAAAAAAAAAAGGAAGGTAACTTCCCTAAGAAACTACATTGATAGTAAATGTTAACAGGGCTGTGATCGAAGAAGTGGAAAAGTGAAAGGCAAAAACAGAAAAATGGTGACACAAAGGTTAGAGGGAACATTCAAAATAAAATGTGCCTTCATTGGCCCAGTAAAGAGGTCATATAAAACGAGTTTAAAGTGTTAAGCCCGTCCCACTACCAAAATCTCAAAAGGTTATGCAGTATTTAATAGAAAAACCATGATTTGCCCTTTATTACTATTTCTTTACTTTCTCTAGGTTTTACAGCATTACACTCAGCATTTTACAAAACAAGGAGTTGACCACTCTCAGTCAGCTAATTCTAATCAAGATTAACACAGATATCATGATAAATCCATGTGAAATTGATTGTTAATTGTGTGTAATTGATTATCACACTCTCTCTGCATCAGCAGCACACACAGCTAGCCAGAGTCAAGAGGTAATCTATCCTCAAGTTCCATTAGATCAGGAGGAAAAGGACTGAGGAAATGAAGATTTATCCAACCCTTTACCATGAGGGCAAGCACATTATCCCATTTATTTCCCGCAGCAGCACTGTGAGGCAGGTATACCTAATCTCAGGCTTACATGTGGGAACTGGGGCTTGGAATAATTAGCTCAGGATCATACAGACAGTAAATGACTGATCCAAAATCTAAACCCACTTCTGTTCCCAAGGCCCATCAGTTCCTCATTGGGCAGCTGCCTTAGAGAAGGATGTGCAGAGGAGGTGGTAGAAGGAGGGGTAAACCTGAGCTAAAGAGTCAGTAAAACTCTCACACTGCATTCTATGTTGGATACTTGTAAAAACATGAGCTTTCTAGACTGTTATATGGGTTACAGAATGAGCAAACCCAAATGACTTTGTGTAATCGGCTTTCATATTAGGATATGAAGCCAGGTGTGGTGATTCACGTCTGTAATCCCAGCATTTTGAGAGGCTGAGCTGGGAGGATCAGTTGAGCCCAGTTCAAGACCAGCCTGGGCAACATGGCAAAACCCTGTCTCTCCCAAAAAATTAATAAATTTAGCCGGGTGTGGTGATGTGTGCCTATAGTCCCAGCTGCACAGGAGGCTGAGGTGAGCAGATAACCTGAGTCCAGGAGGTCAAGACTGCAATGAGCCATGATTGCGCTACTGTACTCCAGCCTGGGTGACAGAGTAAGATCCAGTCTCAAAAAAAGAAAAAGAAAAAAAAATTAGGATATGTTCATTTTGGGTGCAGCCTTTCATTTAGCTTTAGTGTTCTAATGTAAAACTTCCTGTTCAGTGTGCATATGAAACATAGTGGTTACTTCTGAGGATCCACGTCTTGCTCCATTCGGCTTTGTTTTCTTCCTAATGAGTGCTAACTCCGATATGCCTGTATTAGTCCATTTTCACGCTGCAATGAAGAAATACGTGAGACTGGGTGATTTATAAAGAAAAGAGGTTTAATTGACTCAGTTCCCCAAGGTTGGGAGGTCTCAGGGAACTTACAGTCATGGCAGAAGGCACCTCTTCATAGGGTAGCAGGAGAGAGAATGAGTGCCAAGTGAAGGGGCAGCTCTTCTAAAACCACCAGGTCTCCTGAGAATGAACTCACTATCATGAGAACAGCATGGGGGAAACCACCCCCATGATTCAGTTATCTCCACCTGGTCCCGCTCTTGACACGTGGGGATTATTACAATTCAAGGTGAGATTTGTGTGGGGACACAGCCAAACCGTATCAATGACTAACAAATGTAAATGGAGGATGGAAGCTGTCCTGGTACAAACCCAGAGGTGGGCTGAGTAACTTTCACAGGAGCGGTTTAAAAAACAGAGTTGATGTGAGCACAGAATCTAGCCTGGCCTTTACGTATCTTTGAAGCCCTTGTCTCTTTAAAACGTTTAAATAAAAAATAAAAGATAATTATTTTTTAGAGGGAATGAAAAGATGCTCTTTATTATTTCAAGCCCTTCCTTGAAAACAGCCTCCGAGGACTGTGGAGGGAAACTTTGTTGGATGGTTTTGTGAGCCTCCCACAGACCAGGAGCTAATACATCCTTCTATAAAGAAGAAACATGCCCAAGGCAAGGTTGAAAAGTCATTCCGAGAGCCCAAGATACTTGCCACCTCATATCGGAAGATTTTTCTGTGAGCCTCAAAGAGGTTTTTGACCTTGAGAAGGGAGGAGTGGGAGTTACGTATTTATTTTAGCTCAAGGGCATTTTAAGAATTTGAAATATATATTTCTGTAGTGAAAATGAAAATTCATTCCTTTGAGACAGACTACAGAGGCCTGGGTCTCAAAACACTGAACAAAGGGAAATAAGGAGTAGGAATATGTAAAACTCTCCCAAACTGAAAATATCTTTGGAATACCACATTCTCCATGATGCCTCCTGGAAAACTTTTTAAAAAACACTCTATTTAGGGACCTTGGGCTGACAAAGGATTTCCGTACCTCCTTCCCCTGGCTTTGATTGCTAGACACTTCAGTGGAAAGAAAGAGGGATTGGGGTCATGTGACTCTCTGTGAGCAACTTCTGAATTCTAATCTTGGCCTTGACACACACTGACTTTGGAGACTAGATTAGCTAATTTAACCTGGCTTTGTTTTTCTGCCAGAATGATCGGGATTAATAAAATGAGCAATTCAAGGATCTTTGAGAAGAACTGTTTGATAAGAACTTTATATGTAGACATCTTTGAGGGCATTCTGCTGATCAGTGATGCCACCTGCTTCCTACCTCCTGCTTATAGTTTCATTTTCTTTCTGATATTTAAGAATTAGTTATGATTAATGTTTATATACCACAAGTAAGGCTGTCTTTTTTTAAAAAAAAAGTGAGCCATATGAACCCCAATGTAATTATTTAGCTTAGAAATGAGAACGTGTTAGAAAGTATAGTTTAGTGAAAAAAAAATTCTAAAGAATATTTTATATCCAGAATCCTTCTCAATGAAGTATTTTGTCCAAATTACTATATTCTGAAATACAGTATTATAATTTTTAAGTAATTAGAATGCTTTAATGACAGACATCGTTAGCCGTTTTTAATACTAAATATATATGATACTTGCCAAAATAAATTAGAAGCATCTTTCTTGGATTTTACTGTTTGAAATTGGACCAGAAATGTTGACCAGTAGAAATGTAAAAAATTATGTAAAGGAAATCAAACTCTAAATCAGTTGTTATCAGATGATCCAATTCAACATATCTTAACTCACTGGCATAGTTTTCTAACATGATTATGTGAATTTGATCCTGCCATAGTTTGATAGCATTTGGGGACCGAAATGGACCTTTAGAAATGTTCAAATTTAGAGCCAGGTGCAGTGGCTCATGCTTGTAATCCCAGCACTTTTGGAGGCCAAGGCAGGCAGATCACGTAAGGTCAGGAGTTCAAGACCAGCCTAGCCAACATGGTGAAACCCCATCTCTACAAAAATACAAAAATTAGCCAGGTGTGGTGATGCGCGCCTGTAATCCCAGCTACTTGGAACGCTGAGTCGCTTGAACCCAAGAGGAGGAGGTTGTGGTGAGCAAAGATCGCACCACCGCACTCCAGCCTGGGGGTCAGAGCAAGACTCCATCTCAAAAAAAAAAAAAAAGAAATGTTCAAATTAACCTCCTCATTTTGGAAGAATATCCAGAAGACTCAGAGAGATTAAGTGATTCACTAACGTCCCAGAGCTAACTCATGGCCAGGTTGGAACTGAAACCCGGGTTTTATTTTAATTCAGATTAGCAAGTAGGTTCTTATGAGGTGTGTGCTGCCATGCTAGGAGCTTCAGGTGAGACAGTACCAGTTCAGGAGGCTTTCAGTCTAGCAGATGTGCTAAAGTTAGGACATAATAACAGCTAACCTTTGTGCCAGGCACTATTCCAAGCACTTTACGTAATTAGTTCTTTATATTTTCCCAACAACCATGGGAGGTAGTTGAGGCAGAGAGATGTAAAGTACCTTGCCCAAGGTCACACAGCTAGGAAGTCTCAGACAAGGCAGACTATGCGCTTAGCCCACATGCTGTACTCCCTTTTTACTGGTGAATATAGTGTGGGTACATAACACAGACTATTATGTACCCACAGATAGGTTCAGGCAGAGGGCTTTGGAGATCCAAAGAGAGGGGTCCAAGTTGAGGACTGAGAAAATTGCAGAGAGGAAAAGGTCTAAAAATGGACTTGAGAGGATAGCCGGGATTTCAGTAAGAGGAGAGATGAAACGGGGGAAAGGCATCTGAGGAAAAGGAGCAGTGAGAGCCAAGGCACAGAGTTGGGAAAAAGCACAAGGTACATTCATAGAATCTCCCTCTGGAGCCCTATCTAAGGAAAGAGGGAAAATCAGAAGTTGAATGATTTCAGAACAGCTACTAAAACGAGATTGCAAAGAACATAGGCAGCAAAAAAAATGGTTAGATATCAAGTCAAAAGCAGTTTGCAAACTCAAAAAGCTCTCTTGCACAGATTAACAAAGGCCTCTTATTTCTCTCTTTTTTTTTTCTATTGTTCCAATAAAAGGAGTGAGGTGTATTGAATTTGAGGCATAGAATATACGTGTCAATTTCGGAACCATTTTTCGTTAAAAGAAAAGGATTCCATAGCAGCCTTTCCATTTTAGTTGATGCTGCAATTCTAAAGGTGTGGGTCTTTAATGATTTCAAGATTCTGAAGTATCTTGGGTCCTCAGTGTAAATATTTCATATACTAAACCTTGTAATATAGAGGTCTAATACACACATGTAATGTTGAAGCCATGTGAAACATTTCCCTAAGAACTAAATATTTAAAGTTGCAGGTGACTTTGAAATTCTAGTAAATTTGGTGGCCTTTCATTATGCATGTGCTTTCCCCTTCAACACTGCCAACTACTTGAAACTTTTCCTTTGCCACCAAAGGCTATTGCTTAGCTCCTGCTGCCACTGTGGCCCTGGTTAATATCTATTCCACGTGCAAACTCTTGGATATTTCTTTCAGTAGATTAAACTTGTATTTCAGTGCCTCTGAAGACATTGTATGAAAACTGCTTTTGAAATAAGAACTTTCTGAATGACCTTCTCTATCACCGACTTTCTCTGTTGACTTATTGGGCATGATTAAGTCTCTTTGCAGCTCAGTTGCTTTGACCCATAAAACAAAGACCATCCCTCGGCTCCCCGGCCTCTCAGATGTGTGAGAATAAACAAGTGAGCACTGGATAGGCTATACCTATTGTGGGCTGAACAGATTTTCTTAGTTTGTTCCGGCTGCTATAACAAAATACCACAAACTGGGTGGCTTATAAACAACAGAAATTTATTTTGCAGTTCTAAAGCTGGGACATCTAAGATCAAGGCAGCAGCAGATTCAGTATCTGGTGAAACCCCTTTGTGGCTCATAGACGATACCTTCTTGCTGTGCCCTCACATGGTTGAAGGAACAAGAGGTCTCTCTCATGCCTCTTTTATAAGTGTACTAGTTGCATTTATGAGTGCTCTGCTCCCATGACTGATCACCCTGGTTATGTCCCCCCAATCTCGTCATCACCTTGGGGAGTTAGGATTTCAACATATGACGTTGTGGTGGACACAAACGTTCAGACCGTAGCAGATGTGATAGAAGAGTGGAGTACTTTATTACTTGTATTGCATTCATGAAGCATTCACTGTGTACCAGTGATCACTGCAAGGGCTTGACATGTATTCATTTATTCATTTATTTATTTTTTGTATTCATTTTTCCAACCTTACAGGTAATAGTCTTATTCCCAGTTTAGTGGTGAGTAAACCCAGGAACATGGTATAAGACAAAACTAGTATTTGAACCCAAGCATTCTGATTCCTGGGATGAACCATTAGAGCTGTTCAGAAATGGAATGGGCTCTCTTTTAGGACAGTGCTCCTCTCTTCTTTCCGGGTTGCTGCCAGCAGGTACGGAGAGAGGAGCTATGACTTTAAGGTCTTAGAATTTGTGGAATGCAGTTACTCCCCATATGTCCGAAATCTCAGAATTTGTGTCGTGTCTCTAAATCAGATAAATGGAAAGTACTAAAAGCATTGTTGCTTCTGCTCTGAAATTGTTATAGGATTATTTTTATTGCATCCAAGTCTTAAACACTGAATGGCTGGGGATGGGTTCTTTCTACAAATATGTAAGTCCTGAGCATGGCCGAGTAACACACAGCCCTGTGATCAGGGAGCTAGACTGGTGAGATATGTCCATGAACAGTGTTTGGCACCAGACTAGATAGAGATCTCTGCGGCCCTGGGCAAGCATGGAACCACTCAGGAGACTTCCTGAAGGAGCAGACACCTGAATTTAGTGATAAAGGATGGATGGGAAAAGCGTTCCAAAAAGAGGAGAGTGTGTGAGGGAAAGCACAGATGTGTGAAACATTGCCTCTGCAGGGAACTCCGTACACGCTAATATTGCAAGAGTGTTAGCAAATCACTGATGTAAAAATAAATGAAGCAGGCAGGGGGCGGTGGCTCACGCCTGTAATCCCAGCACTTTGGAAGACCAAGGCAGGCAGATCACTTGAGGTCAGGAGTTCGAGACCAGCCTGGCCAACATGGTGAAACCCCGTCTCTACTAAAAATACAAAAATTAGCCAGGCGTGGTGGCGTGTGCATGTAATCCCAGCTACTAGGGAGGCTGAGGCAGGAGAATCACCTGAACCCAGGAGGTAGAGGTTACAGTGAACTGAGATCTTGCCACTGCACTCCATCCTGGGCAATAGAGCAAGACTCCATCTCAAAAAATAAATAAATGAATAAATAAATAAATAAATAAGCAAAGCATTAAACTGAGATTTATTAAAATCCCATTTCCTTACCATTCTCTCTTTACCCCACTACAATGAGTACTCAAGAGAAAAGAAAGGAAAAGAATCTTTTGCTAAATTAGAATTTATTGGATAAAATAGCATTTATTTCATGTTGAAATCTCATAATTGTGAAGTGGGCAGATACTGTAGTATAACACCAAATTGATAATTATGTTTATAAAAAATTATGAACTAATGAACTAGCATAAATCAATAAAGAAGAAAACATAATTGGATTTCTAGCAATAGAACATTAATTAAGTCAAATAAGACAAGGCCTATTTGTTGTACATAGTAGAGGGATTGAGAAACTTTTGCTGAATATGAATGTTAATCAAGAGTTCCTTAGAGATAAACAAAACCAATAACCCCACCTATGACTCAAAGACTTAAAGTAGAACCTGCCTCCAATAACTGCTGGAAAGAGCAAGTGCAGATTAAGATTTATAAGTACACTTTACTTTCCTTACAAATAGAAACATTTTCTTTTTAATAAGGCATAAAACAATTTATCTTCTTTAGGGTAAGTTGATCCTTTTTCATTAGTTTTATTAAAGTACCAAAATCTTATGAAACTAATTGTAATTTATGTTAACATTTAAAAATCATGGCTAAATTTAACATTTTGAAAAAGATGACTAATGCCCTGATTTAACTTAAATGTAACCATCAAAAATAGAAGCATGTAGCGTATCTGTAAGTATGTCAGCCCACACCTACCAAATAGCTCCTGGGTTTTCCTCCTTAATGAGCACTTGATGATTGATCAATAATCAGTTTGGGAGCTAATTAAAGTCACTAGAGTAATAGATATCCCTGTATAAGGTTCATCAATTTAACAGTGTGCTAGACAGACTATAGGGGCATTGTTCATTTCTAGATATAATTTCTGTTCAGCAAAGCAGATGAGTTATGGCCTCGGAGCCCATGGAGAATTCCAGGAGGAATCTTACATCCCTGGCATAGCACAGTGGACTCCTTGCTGTCTCAAGTCAACAGAACCAGAAGGAGATAATTAGTATAATTTGTTGTTACACTGGCTTTTTCTTTTGGTTAAAATTTATCTGCCAGCTGGGCACGGTGGCTCATGCCTGTAATCCCAGCACTTTGGGAGGCCAAGGTGGGTGCATCACTTGAGGTCAGGAGTCCAAGACCAACCTGGCCAACATGGTGAAATCCTGTCTCTACTAAAAATACAAAAATTAGCTGGGTGTGGTGGCAGACACCTGTAATCCCAGCTACTTGGGAGGTTGAGTCAGGAGAATCACTGGAGCCTGGGAGGAGGAGGTTGCAGTGAGCCGAGATCATACCACTGCACTCCAGCCTGAGCGACAGAGCAAGACTCTGTCTCAAAAAAAAAAAAAAAAAAAAAAAATTAGCTGCCATCTACCCTGACACTGAGAAGTATGTTATATGTTTCCCCAAATAATAAATTCTTACAGAATTTAGTTATTATGAGATAAAAATTTGAAATCATGGATTCAATATCAATAGAATTTTAGAGTTAGAAAAGATCCGAGAGGACACATAAACGAACCACCTCCTTTGTAGGAGTTGCATAAACCTTGCCCTAGAGTCACACGGTCTCTGCATGGGAGACTGAAGGCTCCAACAGAAAATAAAAACTGGAATAACAGTAAGGACACTGTTTTCATATACTACTCCTAAATGTCATCCTACACTATTTCCTCTGAGCTTCAGATATTCTCCTTTTAAAGGATATATTAAAATTCTGTTGAAAGGAAGCCTTCTGCACGCAGAAGTTATGCGATCAATTTTTCCTTCTGTGATCACGCCTCTACTTTGTACTTTGTCTTTCATCCCACACTTTTCAAAGTGCCTGAGGTATAAAGTTAGATTTGATTGTTTCCCTAATTTTGATCCTATAGAGAGACCTCATGTTGTCATGTTGTCGTCTTTAACAGATGAGGGTCAGAAAGGCTGAGGTTACAGAGTTATTTTGCAGCAAAGCCAGGACCAAAATCCAGGTTCATTGTTCATAGACCTTTCCATTAAAAATGCTACTCTCTAAATTTACTAGGGGCAAAATCTCAATATGCTATGGTGTTGCAGGACTTTTCCTTAGTTCAACTAAAGACAGGGTTCTTTGTCCCATGGCCATAAAAATTTAGGCTCACAGACAATTTGAATGGTGAGTAAGACAGGGTTTTATTTGTTGAAAAGGAAGAAAAGGGGGAAACAGAACTCTCCCTGGGACAGTGTCCCATGCTCCAGTGCTTCTCCCACTGGAAGACTGAATCTCAGGTTCTACACAGGAAGAGGAGGGACCAGCTCCTTCCCACTGCAAAGGGCCTAAACTTCCCGAGGCTACACCCCATGGGCAGGCCAGTTGGCGTTTCTCCAGTGACCGCCTCCCACCTGGCTGTGTCAATGGCAGTATGAGATACTTCCATTTTTTTACAAATAGTTAAAAACTCTGCCTCATCAGTCAGATCTCTGGGCTGAGAGAGATCCTGAGTTTGCCCCACCATTGGATTGCTTTGTGGGTCAGAAGAGAACTGGTTTATCCAGCAGCCAGGCATGGAGCAGGCCTGGCTGCTCCTGACCAGAGCCACGGACCTAGCTCTGCACATAAGTCACCCACTCCTGCCCCCGGCAACCGACAACAAGCCCTCACAGTCACTTTCTAAATTCTGGATGACGTGATTTCCTATTACAAACAAGTGACATGAGCTTTCAAAGCAAAAAAAAAAAAAAAAAAAAATCTGCCTCATGTTTCTTCACTTGTTATTGATCTTGAGCACATTTCAAACATTTCTTTAGCCTGTCTATGAATTTTCTGCTGCATTATTTGACCCATCTAAATGTATGAGTATCAGTGCTTTTACTTTTTAGCAATGTACATATTTTCATATAATATTAATGTTATTTTTGCATCAAACATTTTATATACATTACCTTTTTTAGTTATTTTTTATCATTATACAAAGTATGCATAGAGTGAAACATCACACTGTACCCCATAAATATGTACAATTTTTTGTGTCAATTACAAATAAAAATATTTTTTAAATCCCCAAAAAAGAAAAAAAAATGCTACTCTGTATTACTCCTGAAACAAAAGTATTAACACTACAGTGAACAGAAGCTGATTATTTCTGTGATTTTTCTTAGCTTTATTGCCTCCCTTTGCATATGTGTTCTCTATTTTTCCCTTTATTTTACTTAGTCTCTGCATCTCGTTTGCCCTGTCATTTGGTTACTTGGCAGTCCCTAGCCAGCAGAGTACAGAGTCCCAGACAGTGCCTTTTGTTCAAAGCATTTGTTTGGATTATAAATATAATTTGATGATAAATTCAGACTGTTATGCTGATTTCATTTCAATGGAGTCACAATGTATCTCAAATTTCCTTTGATAAACTTGCCATAAAGACCATATCTCATGCTATTTAATTGTTCACCTTGGTCTATTTGCTCATTCTAAAGAGTTTTGTGGCCAGGTGTGGTGGCTCATGCCTGTAATCCCAGCACTTTGGGAGGCTGTGGTGGGGACGGATCACCTGAAGTCAGGAGTTAAGACCAGCCTGGTCAACATGGTGAAACCCCATCTCTACTAAAAATACAAAAATTAGCCCAGCATGGTGGCGAATGCCTGTTATCCCAGCTACTCTGAAGGCTGAGGCAGGAGAATCGCTTGAACCCGGGAGGTGGAGGTTGCAAGGAGCCGAGATCATACCACTGCACTCCAGCCTGGTGACAGAGTGAGACTCTGTCTCAATAAATAAATAAATAAAGAGCTTTGCTAAAATTCTTAACATATTCACTGATATGGTTTGGCTCTGTATCCCCACCCAAATCTCATGTTGAATTGTAATACCCAGTGTTGGAGGTGGGACCTGGTGGGAGGTTATTGGATCATGGGGGTGGTTTCTGATGGTTTAGCACCATCCTGCTCGTGCTGTCTCATGATAGAGTTCTCACAAGATCTGGTTGTTTAAAAGTGTGTAGCACCTCCCCCTTTGCCCTCTTCCTCCTTTTCTGGACACGTAAGACATGCCTGCTTCCCCTTCACCTTCCACCATGATTGTAAGTTTCCTGAAGCCTCCCCAGCCATGCTTCCTATACAGCCTGCAGAACTGTGAGTCAATTAATCCTTTCTCTTTATAAATTACTCAGTCTCAGGTGGTTCTCTATAGCAGGGCAAAAGCAGAGTAGTATATAAATGGAAATATTGCTGATTTTCTTCCTTTTACCTCTATTAGAAACAACAATCCCTCCAATCATGGAAAAATTATGACCTGTTATTAAAATGAATTATTTAATGGCGTTCTTTTCAAATATCAATAGCTGACATTTATTGTGCACTTATATGTCAGCCTCTTTCTTCTGTGCTCTTCATATGTGTTAACACATTTTATCCTCCCCACCACCTTAGGCAGTGAGTAATATTGTAATTCTGATTTTACAGTAAGGAAATTGAGGCACAGAAAGGTTAGGTTACTTGCCAAAGATCTCACAGCAAGTAAGGGCAGAGGCAGGATTTGAACCCAGGCAGTCTGTCTCATGAGTCTGAGCTCTTAACCATGAGTATGCTACTACTCAAACTGAATTGTCCTATAAATGCTACTTTGCAAGTGTAATTGAAGTTTTGTAAACTTTGCTTTCACTGATTTATGAAGAGCCACATTGGCCCAGGGAGAGAAGGTGGGTTTGTGAAAGTTTATCATTGTAACAGTGCTGCTGGCCACTCATGACCTCAGGGATCAGCAACCCTTTCAGCCCCGATGCTGGGAACAAGAAAAAAAAAAAAAAAAAACTTTCTGGTTTCACTTGCAGGCCTTAAGTGGGAGATGGGGGATGGGATGGGAACTGAGAAACAGAGACATCCATTGTAGATATATGTTAAGGGCTGGCTTCTCATGCCTTTATATCCTTTATATAAATGAAATATATTATCCATTTTTTTTCTCTCCCTAAATGGGCTTCCAGACTTAAATATAAGCTGATTACAAAGAAGCCTGGGAATTTTTCTCTACCTAATTCTCACTCAGCCTACCCTGAAGTCCAGTAACTGCCCCTCTCCCATGTCTGCATATATCCACTTCCTATTTGTAGTGCAGTAAGAGTAGGCTGGCCTTTGTGTCACCCCTGCTGGGGAGAGATTATGTCTTTCATCTCTAGTCTCAAGGCCTAGCACAGTGTCTGGTATTCAGACACTCAGTAACTGTTTGGTGGATGAATAAATAAAATCAGTATACATTGCACCTGAAACCTGGGCTAATGTCTACCTGATTTTAGAGTAACGGTCAGCATACATTGAAAAAGGTGCTAATTATAAGAGGTGTGTGTAGACAGGCCGAAAGCATTTTCAAAGTGTGAATTCAGAAGTGTTTTATAAACGTGTAAGTGTCTTTGCATTCGCCTCCAAGGCCATCCTCACTGATATATTGTTTTAGTTTTTATGAGGTTTGGGCTAGCCCAGTTCTCAACATGAAATAGCAAAAAGGCATCTGTTGGTCTGCTTTTATTGTACCTCAGTTCTCTCTGCTGCTTTGCCTTTCGGAGACTGGCCTGTACCTATCTGCTTAGAGCCTGGATATGAAGGCCCAAAGCCTGCACTGTTACTTCTACATCATACCTTAGACACTGTCAAGAATCATAACTACCCACCGTGCTGTGTGCTTACATTCTGTCATTTCATCCCCATTTTACCTCGAAGGAACTGGAGCTCAGGGACATTAGGAAACTTGCCCACTTAAGAATTGATGGCACTGGAACTCACATCCAGGTCTTCCTGGTTCCAGAATCTGTGTTCATCAGCAGGTTTGGCCAGGTGTACTAAAGAGCAAGAAGACTGGAGATTGCAGATGTAAAGATCATGGCACACAGTGTCCTGAGTGCTCTTTTTGAGGGAATTCCTGCCCACTACCACTGTCTCAAGCCGCCAGAGAGCGTGCCCAAAGAGAGGCCATAACCTGGAGGGAGGTACTGTGGCTGTGTTAGGTTCCTGGGGTTCAGCTGAAGGTGGCCCTGGTGGCTTTCCCCAAGCACCTGAGAGTTTCTTGGGAAACAATGGGCGTGGGCCTCCAAGGCTGTGGTACTACCGCAGTGGTTTGGTTAGTCTGGCACTTGCAGAAATTCAGCTACAGTTAGAGTCCTCTTATGTATTGATTGTAGAAAATAGATCTTTATCTTAGGTAGTTGATAAGAAACGCAAAGAATGTAGTTTCTCAGAAGAGCTTTTAGTGATTAATGGATTTAGTGAAGCAGCAGGCTATATAGAGTTAGGAAATATTGTCACTAACATACTGTTTTTCATCTCCCTTCCCTGCCAAACCACCACATCATTTCTTTTCTGAGAGGCCCTAAATTCCAACACTAACCATATTTCACAAATGACTTAGAACTATTTGTCATCCCATTAGTCCAATCCCAGGTATTTATTGCTGGTGCTATTTTGGAAGCCGAGAATAGAAAAGAACAATGCCAGGCGCATTGTAGATGTTTAATAAATATTTGTTAAGTGAATAAGTGGATGGACAAGCTTACTATAAAATGGGTTCTTACCCTTCATTTGATTCTCACCTATTTTACTCATACTATATATGAGACAGTTTTAAGAATCTGAAGGTACATAAACATGACTGGTAACCTGGCTCTTCTTACAGGACAGTCCACAATCTGGGTGGTACACAGAGATCTGTGACATATAGCTAAAGTGCTGTGTGTTGAAGACTCTGAATGAAGAGCTGTCTTGAAAGACAATACTTGTCTTGGCAGTCAGAAGAATAAGATCCCTCTGGCTGAGAAGCCAGGGAACACTTAGCCATAGGTGAGATTTAAGCTTGCCATGGAGAATGGGTCAAATGTCAAAAGGAGAAGGTGCTGGGGTACAGCAGCTCAGGGACTTGCTTGGGAGAAGCTGCAGAGGCAGGAACATATAAATTCTGGGGAGGGAGCCGTAAGTGACTGACTCAGAGTGGTACACAAATTGCTGCTTGGATGGGTGTTGGGACCAGTCTGATAGCATTGAACTCCATGGTAGAGGGAATCATGTCAAGTTTAAGAAAAGGTCAAAGAGAATGGTAACAGGGAAAAGGCCCTATAACTGTCATCGTGGATTCTTTTTCTTATTGTCCATTCCCTCTTCCTCCACACTGAATGAAGTCACCCCAAGCCATCCTGCGTATCTCCACCATATTATTACTAAGACACTGCTTTGACCATACTGTCTGCAACACTGTGGATTCACCAACACCTATAGAACACATTATGCCCTTCTTAGTGGGGGTTTCAAGACTCTTTGGCCCATGCCAACTTGTCTAGTCTTATCCTTCAGCTTGTTACCCAACCATCTACTTTCCAAGTTCTTCCCTGGACCCCTTCTCTGCCATCTTGGTCTGCTCATGCCCACCTCACCTGTGCACTTTCCCACATCCCTGCCTTATTAGAACTTTGCTTGTACCATCTTTCTAGCCTGGATGCCCTCCCTTCATCTGTGCCCATCAGAATATCGAAGGCGCATTTTTTAGTCTCCAAAATTTTAAACTCTTAGAAGATGGAAACCAAGTATTTCTTTTCACACCCATCAGTGGGTTATGGGTGGTAAGCACCAAGCACATGTTGAATACATAAATATCTTTCATCCCCTCTTTTCCTCTATTCCTACATATAACTAAGAGTGACTGTATCCCTTAGATAAAGAGGCCTTCCAATTGTATGATACTTTAGACTTTCCAAAGGTTATGGCATAGCAGTCCAAAACACCTCATCTGAAGCCAGGCTGTTTGGGTTCCCACCTTTGCTCTACCAGCTGTGTGACCTTGGACAAGTTACATAACCTCTCTATGCCTCAGTTTTTTCATCAACATAAAGGGAAGAATAAAGGTACTTGTTTCATAAGAGTTTCTAGAAGGATTAAATATGTTATTTGTAAAATGCTGAAAACTATGTCTAGCACATAGTGAGCATTATATAATGCTTGCTAAAGTAAATTATACATATATATGTACATATCTGTATATATTGTATACATAGATATATATAGTAAATACTCAATAAAATTTAAATTTAAAAAAACGCACACACAGAGACACACAATTTGGCATCCATGACGACCTTGTAAAGTAATCAGAGGCATTAAATAACTTCCCCATACCTAGTAATTGTAGATCCATTCCTGGGATCCATGTCTTCTAACTTTTGAGCCAGTAGTCAAAAAGTAGAAACTATAGCATTAATCTATTGATCTTCTCCAACACATATAGTTTTCAGATATATAGTGATTTCTTAACACGAAGTAATAAATTTGCTACAGGTATTTTTATTATTTTGATTTAAACTATAAGAGTGGTGTCAGATACATGATATAGGCATGTCAATAAGAAAAAAAATATTAACTTCTGTGCAAGTTATCCTACAGGATATCCCAATCTCCTAAGGAAATTCATGATGTGGGTCATTTTCTACTTGACTGTTTTTTCAGCAGTTGAGGAAAAATGGAGCAAGAAAGATAAATTAGGTGTATTGAATGGAGAATTATGCATGAAGTTTCAGTAGAGAAGAATTCAAACAGGAAAATATGCTATGGGAGTACATTTACATGGCTATATGCCTGTCAGGTCATTTGGTATGCAAAGGCTTGTGTTTGCATTAAGCTGGTGGAGAAGCTGTTATTTTCTTTGCAGTACGTATTAAAAATGCACCTGTAAAAAATAAAAGCTTTCCTTTACTTCTCTGAAAAAGAAAGAGAACTGTCTGTTATTTTAAATACAAAATACATTTGACTTCTGTCAACAGCTTACATTTTAAATAATGCAGTTTGTACCTGCATTCATTATCTGCAATTAGAGTTCTCGAAAAAGCTTTTAGCGTTTATCCCCCCAACTTTTAAAATTCATTCATTGTAACTGTTAACATTTTAGTGAATAGTGGAAACCCTAAGTCAAATTGGAAAACTCAACAAAGAAATTTGCTTTCTGGAAATTACCACTGAACTAAGTAGAGAATACTCAGCTATTGTGCTGAACCACATTATGATGAGATACACTCTTTTCTTTCCAGCGTTAGGTCAAACTCAAATGTTTTCCTTTTAACCCACACTAGTCAGTAAGCAACACCCTGCTGGCAGTCAGCGCAGTATCCTTTCTCTTAGGCTTAGTTTGTGCAAACTATCTGTTTATACTAGTCCTCAGTGTCCAAGTCAAGCAAGAGTCAGAAGTTCAGATTTTTTCTTTGCGATAATATATTTAAAAGAAATGTTTCTCAGATACTTGGGGTGGCCTGAGGTGCCTTTTCATCCAAGTGTAATGAGAGTCACATGTTCTCATTTCCTCACTCCTATTAGCAAGAATACAGACAGCTGAGCAACGTATGCGTGTGTGTGTGTGTGTGTGTGTACACCATCTCATTTTAAGATATAACTGGAACCAAGACCCAAATATAATAGTATGTGGGTTTGCTTCAGGCAGGGAATAACAGAGCCAAGCCTAGAAAGAAATGCAAGGTGTGTGTAGATTCGTTGACCTTTTGCTGTTTGCCCAGCTGCAGGGTGACTCCCTTTTCATTTCCCAGCTGCTCAGCTGCTTCCTACTGCTATTTTATTTTGCTTTTTTAGCTGGAGTAGCCAACCAAACTTCTCCCAGACAGGTTCAATAATTACTAAAAACAGACAACTTTCCAATTACACATGGCTCAGAAAAAGCTGCCAGTGCTTTATAGTTTAGCCCTTACTTTGTTCTGGCTCTGTAATGCCTTTGACATGATTTACCAGCTTACATTTTTAAGGAAAGCCATCATCAGATTTTATGAAAATAAGCAGAGGTTCTTCGTTAACCCCATGTTTTGCTCTTCAAAATAGTCATCTTGAGAACATGTGTTAAGTTGAACCATAAGAAAATGCTGATTTTCCACCTTTTTAATAACCTACAGAAACAGCAATTTCATATGGATTAACCTAAATAAATATATTTATTCCAGTGATGCTTCCAGGTCTCAAACTATTTAAAAACTCATCTCTTGAAATGAGAAAAATCAAATTCATTACTTGAAAACATTGCATTATTCTCAGCTTCTTAGACCTTGGTTATAAAATTGGCTCTGAGTAACATGGTTATTTGCATATGAAATGACGTCTGTCTTCTGGGGATGAGAATTTGACATCATTTATAAGAAAGTACTGCCACGAATGCTTAGCACTGGGTGCCGAGTTTGGGTGTGCTCCTTGATACATCCTTTGCATTGGAGTCATCACACCTTACATGTGTTGTTTGTTTTAAGGAGCATAATTGTGCTCAAAATACACAGGTTTTCGAATTCACCCGGATGTCTGACTTATGAAAGCATACTGAAATTATATTGGAAAAATTATGATTTTCAGATAAAATCTGTGACTCTGAAATCTGTGACTGTTACTCTCCTGTACCTAAGAGTACAGAGATTACATACCAATTTATAGATACTATTATAAAAATAATGAATAGATTGTTTATTATTTAAGAAAATATTTATTAAGCACATATGTTGTCTGAAATACTTTCAGAAATAACACAATAGATCAGTTTATTTTAATTAGCTGACTATAAAATTGGCAATATATTACTAAGTCTCAAAAATGTGCATATTCTCTAACACTGCAATTCTATTTCTGAAAATTTGTCCTAGGAAATATGACACAATTTTGTACACAAACATTTTTTGTAATAATAATATAGCCAAAATGTGTAATAATTGAGGATTCATTCTATAAATTTTAATACATTATGAAATTGTTATGTTCTATATATTCCTAAATTTATTAAAATTCAAATTACATGTATCATTTCTAAGAGAAGAAATTAGATATACATCAAAGGTTTTTAACACAACTTTATAAAGCAAATAGTTGAAATATCCTAAAGTTTTTAACAATGGGGAATTAAGTTATGGCACAATCATATAGACAAATACTATGTAGCACTTAAAATTATGTTTAGAAGAATATTTAATGATAGAGGAAAGTGTGCTGATATATAAGTGGCAAAGGACATTGCAATCTAAAAATTACAAATATAGGATGATCTCAGTTTTTTAAAGAGAGAAATCATATATGGCATTTTATTTTATTTATTTGTTTGTTTTTATTTTATTTTATTTTTTTGAGGCAAGGTCTCACTCTGTCACCCAGGCTGGAGTGCAGTGGCACAATCTCAGCTCACTGCCACCTCCACCTCCCGGACTCAACCAATCCCCTCGCCCCAGCCTCCCAAGTAGCTGGTTCTAGAGGTGCATGCCACCAGGCCCAGCTAATTTTTTTATATTTGTAGAGGCAGGGTCCTGCTGTGTTGCTCAGGCGGGTCTCAAACTCTTAGTTAGGCTCAAGCAGTCCTCCCACCTTGGCCTCCCAAAATGTGCTGGGATTACAAGCGTGAAGCCACCATGCCCTGCCCTTAGTTTTAACTACCATCCCCTCACTACAGTAGCCAGCCATAGATGGCATTTTTAAAGGAAGAAATGTGTGTATGTGTGTGTATGTGTGTGTGTGTGTGTGTTTTCATAGAGAAAAGGCTGGAAGGCTTTATACTAAAATCTTGTCAGTGGTTATTTTTGATTGCTTTTTATTTTATTTTATATTATTATTATTATTATTATTATTATTATTATTATTTGAGATGGAGTCTCACTTTGTCACCCAGGCTGGAGTACAGTGGCACAATCTCAGCTCACTCCAACTCCACCTCCCAGATTCAAGTGATTCTCCTGCCTCAGCCTCCCGAGTAGCTGGATTACAGGTGTGCCACCACACTTGGCTAACTTTTTGTATTTTTAGTAGAGACAGGATTTCACCATGTTGGCCAGGCTAGTCTCAAACTCCTGACCTCAAGTGATCTGTCTGCCTCGGCCTCCCAAAGTGCTGGGATTACAGGCATGAGCCAGCACACCCGGCCTATTTTTTTGTTTTGTTTTGTTTTTGTTTGTTTGTTTTTTTAAGAAAATTAATGTTTTCTACATTGAACATAAAGTATTACTTTGTGGTCAGAAAAACAATGTTTTTTCAACTAAAATTATGTATGAACCTTAATATTTACATTTTTTACTTCGACAAATAGATTTTATGCAATAAAATTCCTTTAATAAAGACTATACTAATTTGGGTTTGGGTTGGGCTAAAATCGATCCATGAATAAATGGTTTATTCTGCAGATTAATAATGTAGAGGAGATTTTACAGAAATACTTTTAAGCTTAAGATAACTTTTCAAGTACATTGAAAAGTATGCATAAGACTCCGTAAATCATTTTTTCATCAAATCCTGTCCTCTAAGTGCCTTTGTCTGGCAGATGAATTTGTATATTTCTGTGTGCTTTATGTAGAAGCAGTAGTCCATAATTCACTTACTTTACTGACAATCTGACTTTTCCCCTCTGCCATTTGGAAGGTGGTATGTATATCGTATATGTCATATAAATGGTTCCCATTCACTCTCTAAATTACAGACAGACATCTTGTAACGATTTCGGTCACTTTTCCACAGGTGATGAAAACATACCATATGTATCATGCAGAGAGCATCAGTGCAGAGAGCAAGCTGAAAGAGGCTGAAAAACAAGAGGAAAAGCAAATTGGGAGATCTGGTGATCCGGTCTTCCATATTCGACTAGAGGAGAGACATCAACGGCGAAGCTCTGTAAAGAAAATTGAAAAAATGAAAGAAAAAGTAAGTAAAAAGAGATTGCAGAGCTCTTCTGCCTTCATTTGAGGAGACAATACTAAGAACACTGATGCAATAGCTGATATCCACACATTGTAAATTACTGTGAAAAGACATGCATTTCCTCCCATGGGAATGAGAAATGTTTAGGAAATGTAAAAATCATGTAATAACAGCTGGACATCATTTAGTGGTAAATGCCAAGTATTCAATACGCAGTGTGGAGAACTTGAATATTAACAAGGAGATTTCATTGCGAATGGGCCTGAAGCCCAAATACATTGTTATTATTCCCCATAGCTGGGTAATTTTAGTTTGCTATTTAAATCAGATTCAAAATGTACTTTTGGCAAAGGACTTTGAGGGTCATTTGTATATGTGGAATAAATTGTTAAGGTTAATAAAAATTCATGTATGTTTCTCTGTCTTGATTAAAAATGACTTTGCATTCTTTCCAAATGCCTGGATCTTCTTCATTCCAGAGACAAGCAAAATATTCGGAAAATAAGCTAAAATCAATTAAGGCACGGAACGAATATCTCCTAACACTTGAAGCCACCAATGCCTCAGTTTTCAAGTACTATATTCATGATCTTTCTGATTTAATTGATGTGAGTACTTGAAGTTTTTGTCTTTTCCATATTAAAATGAAATTAACAATAACCATATTTCATTGACTGGAAAATACTATCATTTCTTAAGACTGTTATTTTACGTAATACTCAGAAAGAAAAAAATACTTTTATTTAAATTATCCATGATACAAAGACACTATCATCTGTAAGATGCATGTGAAAAAGTGTGTATCCTAAAACCAATGAAAAATAAATGGTTAGATTCTGTGAAGCTGTGAGAAGCCTGGTAAACTTAACTAAAACAGGGCCCAGTCATTTGCAAGTTATGCAGTGGTGCAGCCCTAACTGCATTCATTAATTCAAAGTATGTTTATTGGGCCCCCACTACCGTGAGATGCTGAAGCTCTCAGAAGCCATATGCAGCCCTTACCCTCTAGGATTTAAAGTGGAGAAGACAGACTTAAGAAATGATTAAATGGATGATTACTTTATTACAGTTGTAATCATTACTGGGATGCAAAATACAGTGCACATAAATGACATTTATAGATGTAACTAAGTCTCTGTACGTTCTCTCATAGGATATGATATAAAAAAGCAGTAATTAGGTTTATTTAGAGCTCTCCTAATACATATTCATTATATGTATGCAGCATTTACTGCCATTATTCCCCAGCTTTAACCCTCCACATTATTAATTCATCCTTTCATTCAGAAAACATGTACTGAGTAGCCCAGTCATTGTGCTAACACTGTAGGAGACTGCAAAGATGAAACAGAAAAATCCCGTGTCCAAAAATGCCACTGCCCGCAAATAAAAGATAACAAGTGATTAAGTGCCATAAAAACAGCACAGATAAAGTCATAGAGGTTCAGAGGGTTATCTGCTGGAATTTTATTCATATACTGCTTTGTATTGATTGGATTCAACAGTTTTATTATAAAATATTTTATGGCTCATAGTAGCTGTCATAATTTAAACACATAGTAGGTAAAAACAACTTCATTTTTCTGGTGAATTCAAGTCTCATGTATTTAGCTGTGCCAAATCATTTAGCCACAGTTTGGGATTTCTACAAAAGAATTGTTGAGGGAAGGAATTATTTTTTAGCTTATTAACACTCTGATATGCTTCTTTTTTTTTTTTTTTTTTTTTTTTTGAGGCAGAGTCTTACTCTGTCACCCAGGCTGTAGCGCAGTGGCACTATCTCGGCTTACTTCAACCTCTGCCTCCTGGGTTCAAGCGATTCTTTTGCCTCAGCTTCCCGAGTATCTGGGACTACAGGCGCGTGCTACCACACCAGCTAATTTTTGTGTTTTTAGTAGGGATGGGCTTTCGCCATGTTGCCCAGGCCAATGCTGAACTCCTAAGCTCAAGTGATCCACCTGCCTCCGCCTCCAGAAGAGCTTGGATTACAGGCCTGAGCCATTGTGCCTGGCCAGCCACCTCACCCAACCTCTGATGTGAATTTTTTCTTTTCATCTCAAAACAATTTTATCCTATAATGTCATAATTTGTTTATATAGAACCATGTAGTAATAAATAAAACCAGGGAAAATTTTCTCTTTTCGTTTATTACAAAATATTTCATTCAAGTAATCACTTGATTATTTTAAATGCAGAAACTTTTTGTGTTGTTTTAAATACTTACTTCTTCTAGCACCCTAATGAAATAAAAGGAACTTTTTCTGTTACACTGCTCCTAGATTTCCTAAATAAAAGATTTTACTCAGTTTCCTGAGTAAAAATAAAGAATTTTATTACCCCAGTTCTCAAACTTAAATCTGTCAGGTTTCTCCAAGGTATAGGGAATATAAAAGAACTAATCTTATGTAACTTCTTTCTTGCTTTTTTGATTAGGGTTCATTTTGGTAGTGATTGGAGTACTTGGCTAAATCCAAACCGATTTTTTTTTTTTTTTTGAGATGGAGTCTCGCTCTGTCACTTAGGCTGGAGTGCAGTGGTACAATCTTGGCTCACTGCAACGTCCACCTCCCAGGTTCAAGCGATTCTCCTGCCTCAGCCTCTTGAGTAGCTGGAATTACAGGCACGTGCCACCACGCCCAGCTAATATTTGTATTTTTAGAAGAGATGGGGATTTACCATGTTGGTTAGGCTGGTCTCGAACTCCTGACCTCGTGATCCACCTGCCTCAGCCTCCCAAAGTGCTGGGATTACAGGCGTGAGCGAGCCACCACGCCTGGCCCATCCAAACCAACTTTAATACAAAAAAAAACTCTCCATGTATCGAAAAATATTTCTTTAATACCTACAAGGTGCTAAGCACCATTCCTGACAATGGGAATCCAGCAGTGAATAAAATGAAGGCTTCACCTTTATTGATTTTATGTGTGAGTTGGGAGACAAACTATAAATGAATTTATATACATACAAGTACATGTATACACACACACATATAAAATAAGTCATGACAGTGCCATACATAAAAATGAAACAGAGCTATGGAGTTGCTTCTTTTGATGGGGTGTCCAGGAAAAGCCTGATACTTGAGCAGAGGAGTGAGCTGCAATGCCATGCAGCTATCTGGGGAAGGAATGCCTCACACAGAAGGACTGGCATATCTAAGGGTGCAGAGGCAGAGGTGTGTCTTCCCATCTTAAGATGCCTGTGGAATAGCAAAGAAGGCCAGGATGGCTGCAGCTGAGCGAGTGAGGAGGAAGGTGCTAGGAGATGAGGTTGGCAGAAGTCCTATCACTTAGCATCTTTTGGATAGGGAAGGGTTTGAATTTTGTTCTATGTGTGATGGGGAGCCATTGAAGGGTTTTTTGAGCAGGGAAGTGACATCACTGGGTTACATTTTAAAGATTCACTCTGGCAGCTGAGTGAGAAATAGACTAAAGGAGTCAGGAGGACACGAGTGAAAACAGGGAGCTATAGCAAGAGTCTTTGCAGTTTCCCAGGCTAAAGATGATGCTGGCTTGGACTGGTGTGGTAGTGATAGACCTATACAAGTGGTAGGATCAAAACAGATTGAAGCTAGAGCTCATAGGAATTTGCTGCCATGTGTGAAAAAGAGGATAGAAATGACTGCTAGGTTGAGGTCCTAAAAAATGACTCCTAGGTTACTGATAATGCCATCTACTGAGATGGGGGCCCCAGGGGAGAAGCAGACTGAAGTGGGAGCAGTAGTCCTGCTATGTCTGAGAAGACTGAGATACCTATCAGACATCTGTGTGGAGATGTAAAAGAGCATCCCCAATATTCTTGGGATATATCAGACCGGAATCGCATGTCAGGATTTTGAGAGTCATCACCATCATTGTCATGGATATTTATTGAGTGCCTACTGTGTAACAGGCAGCATAATCTCATCAGATCATCACAACACTCTGACGTACATAGTGTTTTCTCCATTTTATAGATTGAAAAACAAAACAAAACAAAACTGAGATTTAGCTAGGCTAGATAACTTGCCTAAGGTTATGCAGCCAATCAGAGGTAGGCTTCAAACTCATATATTTTTAACCTCCAGATCTAATTGACTCTGACCTAAATAAGTAACTGTTAAATATCCCAAGTGATTTTCCATTTTTAAAAAAGTTGGACTTTTGAAAGATCAGTCTTAAATTTAAACTGTGAATAATTCGCAAATAATATAACTTAAGATATTGGAAATAAATGATATGAAATTGGTTTGTTGTATATTCAACTGAAATTGGGTACTCTCTTAGTGAAAGTAATTTTTATGTTCCTTGACTCACTTTTAAGGCAATTAGAGTGTGAATATGTATATTCTAAAATGGTTGCTTATTTTGTAGGAATCCAATTTGCATATATAGTGGTGATCCTAACAACCATTAAGCTTGACCCTTCCTGGTGAAAAAGAAACAGGTTGATTATTATGCAGAGGTATCTAGAATTCTTCATGCTTTGTGAGTTTATTTAGCAAAGTACATCTTATACTGAGCTATCTAATAATAATGAGAAGAGCTGTAATGCCTCCAGTGAGAAAAAGTCAAGACAACATTTTTAATGCACAGCATTTTATATGTGAAATGACATGAAAGGCAGTAAATGTATCTTGATAAATTCAAAGCATTATAAAGAGTCAGAGAATTAAAGTTGAGATCTTTTTATATAAACTCCCAGTTTCCTTTTACCTTCCAGTCATGTCAGTATCTGTCTTTTCTCTAACAAATTTTCTATGATGAACCATTATGAATGGATCTATTGATACCACAGAAAAGTCATAAATTTTCATAGAAACTATTATAGAAGCAGTACATGTGTATTGTAAAAAAACAGAAAATACTACAAGCAAATATTAAGTGATCACTTTTTTAATTTTAATTTTTAATTTTTATGAGTATATAGTAGGTATATAAATTTATCAGGTACATGAGATATTTTGAAACAGGAATATAATACATAATAATCACATCAGGGTAAATGAGGTATTCATCACCTCAAGCATTTATCATTTCTTTTTGTTACAAACATTCCAATTATATGCTTTTAGTTATTTTTAAGTGTACAACAAATTACTGTGTAGTAATTATTGTGTAGTAATTTATTGTACACTTAAATGTAGTCACCCTATTGTGCTGAAAAATACTAGCTCTTATTCATTCTATCTAACTATATTTTTGTACTTATTAACTATCCCCACTTCCCAGTCACCCCCACTACCATTCTGTCTATCTCCATAAGTTTAATTGTTTTGATTTTTAGCTCTCACAAATGAGTGAGAACATGTGAAGTTTGTCTTTCTGTGCCTGGCTTATTTTATTAATACTTAAACATATTGTCCTCCAGTTCCACCCATGTTGTTGCAAATGACAGGATCTCGTTCTTTTTCATGGCTGAATAGAACTCCACTGTGTATATGTACCACATTTTCATTATCCATTTATCTATTGATGGGCACTTCAGTTGCTTCCAAATCTTGACTATTGTGAATAGTGCTGCAGTAAACATGGGAATGCAGGTATCTCTTCGATGTAATGATTTTCTTTCTTTTGGGTGTATACCTAGCAGTAGGATTGCTAGATGATATGATAACTCTATTTTTAGTTTTTTGCGGTATTCCCATACTGTTCTCCATAGTGGCTGTACTAATTTACATTCCCACCAACAGTGTACACGAGTTCCCTTTTCTCCACATCCTTACCAGCATTAGTTCTTTCCTGCCTTTTGGATAAAAGCCATTTTAACTGGGGTGAGATGATATCTCATTATAGTTTTGATTTGCATCTCTCTGATGATCACTGATGTTGAGTACCTTTTCATATACCTGTTTGCCATTTGTATGTCATCTTTTGAGATATCTCTATTTAGATCTTTTACCTATTCTAAATTCAAATTTTAGATTTTTTCCTATTGAGTTGTTTGAGCTCCTTGTATGCTCTGGTTATTTATCTCTTGTCAGATTGATAGCTTGCAAATATTTTCTCCCATTCTGTGGATTCTCTCTTCCCTTTGTTGATTGTTTCTTTTGCTGCACAGAAGCTTTTTAACTTGATGTGTTTCCATTTGTTCATTTTTGCATTGTTTGCCTCTGCCTCTAGGGTGTTACTCAAGAAGTCGTTGCCCAGACCAATTTCCTGTAGAGTTTCTCCAGTGTTTTCTTGTAGTAGTTTCATAGTTCGAAGTCTTAGATGTAAGTCTTTAATCCACTTTGATTTGATTTCTGTGTATAGTGAGAGACAGAGGTCTAGTTTTATTCTTCTGCATATGGGTATCCAACTTTCCCAGAACATTTATTGAAGAGACCTTTCCCCAATGTATGTTTGTGTTAGTCCATTATCACACTGCTATAAAGAACTGCCCAAGACTGGGAAATTTATAAAGGAAAGAGGTTTAATTGACTCACAGTTCCACATGGTTGGGGATGCCTCAGGAAACTTACAGTCATGGTGGAAGGGGAAGCAAACACATCTTTCTTCACGTGGCAGCACAAAAGAGATGTGCCAAGCAAGGAAAAGCCCCTTATAAAACCATCAGATCTTTTGAGAACTCATTCAGTATCACAAGAATAGTATGAGGGTAATTGTCCCCATGATTCAATTACCTCCCACCGGGTCCTTCACATGACATGTGGGGATTATGGGAACTACAATTCAAGATGAGATTTGGGTGGGGACACAGCCAAACCACATCAATGTTCCTGGAACTTTTGTTGAAAATGAGTTCACTGTAGATGTATGGATTCATTTCTGGGTTGTCTATTCTGTTCCACTGGTCTATGTTTATGCCAGTACAGTTTTGGTTACTATAGCTTTTGTTGCTATAGCTGTCTTGGTTACTATAGCTTTGTAGTATAATTGAAATTAGGTAGTGTGATTCCTCAAGTGTTTTTCTTTTTGCTCAGGATGGCTTTGGCTACTGTAGGTTTTTTGTGGTTCAGTATAAACTTTAGGATTATTTATTCTATTTCTGTAAAGAGTATTATTGGTATTTTCATAGAGATTGCATTGAATCTGTAGACTGCTTTGGGAAGTCTGGACATTTTAACAATATTGATTCTCCCAATCCATGAACATGTAATATCTTTCCATTTTGTTGTATTTTCAATTGCTTGCATCAGTGTTTTATAGTTTTTATTGTAGAGATCTTTCACTTCTTTGGTTAAGTTTATTCCTAGGTATCTTATTATATTTGTAGCTATTATAAATGGGATTACTTTCTTGATTTCTTTTTCAGATTGTGTGCTGTTGGCATATAGAAATGTTGATTTTGTATCCTGTAACTTTACTGAATTTGCTTATCAGTTCTAATAGTTTTATAGTGGCATCATTAGCTTTTTCCAAATATTCAGATCATATCACCTGTAAACAAGGATAATTTGACTTTTTCTTTCCCAATTTGTATGTTATTTCTTTCTCTTCTCTGATTCCACTATCTAGGATTTCCAGTGATCACATTCTTACCATCTAAGATCATCATTGTTAAAGCTAGACTTTCTCTATGTCTCTATACACACATTTTTAAACCCGAAGGAGAGTGTGAAATAACATTTTACATAGATCATTCTAACCTACTTTTTAAAATCAATAATCTTTATCCTTCCATCTCAGTAGATTTTTGTCTCATCTAATACATACCACATTTCCATTTGTGACCCCAAGGAATGTTCCACAGCTGATGTGTCTAGGCAAGATCTGATTTAGGATTACACATTATGTCTGGATGATATGTCCCTGAAGTTTTTTTTAATCCAGTCAAGTTCTTTTATTTATTTGTTTATTTATTTATTTTGAGATGGAGTCTTGCTCTATTGCTCAGGCAGGAGTGCAGTGGTGCAATCTCGTCTCACTGCAGCCTCCACCTCCCAGGTTCAAGCAGTTCTGCCTCATCCTCCCAAGTAGCTGGGATTACAGGTACGGACCACGATGCCCGGCTAATTGTTTTGTATTTTTAGTAGAGACGGGGTTTCACAATGTTGGCCAGGCTGGTTTCGAACTCCTGATCTCAAGTGATCTGCCTACCTCAGTCTCCCAAAGTGCTGGGATTACAGGCTTGAGCCACTGTGCCAAGCCTAATCCAGCAAAATTCTCTGTTGAAGAGACACGGACAGGTGTTCCTCAAAATGCCCCAGCTTCTGGATTTGTCTATTACCTCCTTATGTCATTTATCCTGTTTCTTTATCCTCTATATTCTTGCAAGTTGAACTTTACATAAAGGCCTGATGAGTTCAAGTTAAGCACTTTGCAATAGAATACATCATTAAGTGTGTTGCTACATCTTATTTAGGCATACCACAACATCTATTTAACCCACCAACAGTGATGCTAAAATTGCTGTCTTTGGGTGATGTGACTTCGATTTCCTACATTTTATAGTTAAGTCTTCCCTCCTTACAACAGACTATGGATATTTTAAAACCTCTCAAATTTATATTTTATTACATTGGAAATCTAATTTGGAACTCAGCAACATCTGAGCTATAATTTACTTTTGTTCAGCAAAACTCTTTCTTACAGTAAAAATTAATAATGTAAACTAAAGGGGAATAACAATTTTTAAAATGTTTTTAAGCACTTCAGACTAATCAGTTTACATATATATCATTGACACTGTATTTAATGGAATCTCCTTTTGTTAACTACTACAGCTAAAACTTTTAATAATTCAACACTTTAATAGACAAGTTTGTCTTTTCTGTATATTTAGAGGTGATCTAATGGTTTTAAAAATATTTAATAATTTCCAATTTTAATCTATTTGAGATAACCTTTACCTATCAATATTAGTTTGAATTACTAAAGTGCATTCTCTCTTTCTCTCTCTGTCTCTCTCTCTTTTTCTCTGTATCTCTCTGAGAAATTGCTACCAATGTAGAAAATCTCTAATCATTTATAAATAATGGTTTTTGGAGGTCTACTGAAATGTATTTTTAGTAAATCTTACATACTTAATTGTGCCTTGTTAGGATCAATGAATGAACATTATGATGAGTTCCATCACTAAACATGACTCCTTCATAAACTTAGTAGGTAAAAATTAATTTCTTGATCAAGTCCAAGTTAAAAATATTAGATATCAGAACTCTAAAGTTTATTGATATTGATGGTAATACACTGATGAAAATGGCTCAATTGTTAACCAAGTATCTATTCTTTTATTTCAGCTGAAAATATTTGTAGTATACCAAACAAGGGTTGGACACTTGTGGGTACTCCAGATACTGAATTATGTCTAGGGAGAAGGGAAGGAATTGTGATTGGGGAGGGGGAACTTGGAGAACTTCTGAAATATCAGTAACATTAAAAGGAACATAAGCTGGGTGCGGTGGCTCACACCTGTAATCCCAGCACTTTGGGAGGCTGAGGCAGGCAGATCACCTGAGGTCAGAAGTTCGAGACCAGCCTGACCAACATGGTGAAATCCTGTCTCTACTAAAAATACAAAAACATTAACCAGGCATGGTGGTGGGTGCCTGTAATCCCAGCTACTCAGGAGGCTGAGGCAGGAGAATCGCTTGAACCTGGGAGGTGGATGTTGTAGTGAGCCAAGATTGCGCCATTGTACTCCAGCCTAGGCGACAAGAAGAAAAGTCAGTCTCAAAAAAAAGCCAAAATAAACATGTATGTTTTGTACTTTTCTATAAGTATGGCATATTTTATATTTAAAAAAGAAAAAGCATGGAGTTACTAAAATGATAAATATATGCCTCAAATATGTTTAATCTAAAGCTCACCAATATACTTGTACCTGCCAATCTTTTAATATTATGATTTATCTTTTTGTTCTTTGTTTTCACTATGCATTATATACTTCTAATGATTTATCTGTTGTACAGAGTTCAGAGTAATCTTCCTTTCCACAAATCACTTTCATTGTGTATCATTTATAATTTCTAGTTTTGAGGGTTTTTTGGTGAAGAAAAAATATTCTGGACATTTACAATGTTTTCACAATCTTGCACAGTTGTTACACCTTTGCCTCACCTAATAGCAATTTTGTTTACTCCTGAGTCTTTCCAACAATTTTTTAGACTTATTTTATCAGTTTATTTGATAGGTAATTAAATTATAGTTATAATAAATATAAATGGCACAAATATTGTACAGTCTGTTCTTGGAGGCATACAGATGAATTGTTGGAGCAGAAATATAGAGGAGTATTAAAGAGCACCTACTGGCTGTGTGTATTCACATTGCCATTGGCATTGGTCACTATGCTTTAGAGCAAGGGTGGATAAACTTTTTCTGTAAGGAGCCAGATGGTAAACATTTTAGGGTTTGTGAGCCCATATTGTCTGTGTCACAGCTACTCAACTCTAGTGCAAAAGTAGCCATAGATAATAAGTAAGCAAACGGGTGTGGTTGTGTTGCAGTCAGACTTTATGTACCTTACCAAGCTGTGGGCTGGATTTGGCTCATAGGCTCTAGTTTGCCGATCCTGATTTATAAAATGAAGCAAGTGTTAGTTAACCTGGAGTATCACTTAAAACAGAAGACTGTTGAGAGTGCTTCTCCTCTGTCTCTGAAGAAAGTCCTAAATAAATTTTAGTTTGTAAAATAACAATCTCTTAGCTTGGCATCAAGTGGAAAGTGGAACACCCTGTTAATTTCACAACAAATAAGGACTTTTATTATGTCATGCTAAAGAATAAATATATTGCAAATATTGGCCAAAGGAAGTTTAATTGGTTGGGAGAATAAAGGTATCATTGTAGAGGAAAATAGATTGTAGTGTTTGTAAATAATAGTTTAAATATCTGTGATAATTATTATCCCCAATATTAAGTGCAAAAGAGCCTATAACTTATTATCCTGTAAGAATTAGGATGTGTTACAACTAGAAGGAAAATCATACAGGCAACAAGTATTTGTAATTGAATGCTGAGAGTTCCAAAAAATTATGATTTGCTAAGAGAAAAGAATTAGAGTACAAGTCTTAATGCTAGGATCCTCTGATCTATAATCAGATGCAACACGCTGAAAATATGGAATTCTTAAAACAACTGGTTTTAAAATTGCATTACTGATAATGTAGCCTCTTCCAGTTCAGTTCCACACCTTCAAAATATATTCGGAGAAACTCAGTCCTCAACAATAAAATTCTATCTGTGCTTTCTCCCAGAGCACCTGCCCAGTAATAATAAAGTATTTGTCATCCTTGCAGTACAGTTTCATGCTCTCCAGTTTCTCCTTATAAACATTTGCAGGTTGGTTGAAAGCATGAAAGATAAATCTTTGTTATTATAATTATGGAATATTGCCAAGGAATAATCCCCCACTCCAGCCAGTTTTCTTCATAGAGATTATCTGTCACATGTGTTTTATTGGCCATTTATGCAGAATACGATTGAAATTAGATTACATCATATATTGCCTGCCATCCTTTTTTATCTTTTCTGAATAATCAGCTACGTTAAAGCTTTTAGCCTTATCTTTTTTGTGAGTTGGGACATGTGTTTAATTAAAAAGCAACTTATTCAGAGTTCAGAGTTTTCTTAGTCTGACTTTTCCCCCATATAATGGTATTAAGATTTATCCATGAAAACCTGTCCCATTGTAGTACCGTATTCCCCATTAGACATGAACTCCTATTAGGAAGATTATGGAGAGATTATGTTAAATGGGTTAGGATATTGTAGAGATCGTGTAAACTGATTTAGGCATGGTTTTATCCCTTTGTGATAGAAAGGGTATTTAAAAACTGAAATGAGTTTGATGACTGAAGTAGTTGGCTTTTAAAGTTCTTTTCAATGGAGGTTCCAGGGGCCTTTGCTTAAAGGAAGCTGCACCAATCTGGTTTCCTCCTGCAGTATGGGCTGTTCTTTCTCCTTTCTCAGTCTCCAGTGTTCACTTACCCTTTTTGGCTGGACTTCTGAAAGTTGGGAGTCACCTGAGGCATGATCTCTTGCTTCCATGGCTTAAGTACCATCTGATGGCTCCTAGATTTTTACCACCAGCGTTGATCATCTTCCTGGGTTCCAGATTTGTACATCAACTCACTACTGAGCATCCCTAACCAGATGTCTAACAGGCATCTTGAACACGTAAAATACTCAAAACACAACTATTTATATCCATTCGCCTTACTGTCATCATCCTCCACACACATAACAACTTTCTTCTTAGTCATGTTTTACACCTCAGAAAATAATGCCACTTTCCGCTAAAAACCAGTTCTCTTGTTCCACACATATAAATTCATCAGCAAATCCTGTCATCTTTACCTCCTAAATGTCCCAAACCCTGCCACTTCTCAGTAGCTATACTTGCAGTTTCCTAAATTAAGCCTCTTCATTTTTTGACTGCACTATTGCAATAGCTTCCTAAGCTTACACTCATATGTTCCAAAAATCCATTCTCTTCCCAAGCAGCCAGAGTATTGGAAAACATAAATCACAGGAGTATGAGACCAGCCTGGCCAACATAGCAAAACCCCATCTCTAATAAAAATGCAAAAATTAGCTGGGCATGATACTAGGCGCCTGTAATCCCAGCTAGTTGGGAGGATGAGGCAGGAGAATCACTTGAATCCAGGAGGTGGAGGTTGCAGTGAGCTGAGATCATGCCATTGCACTCCAGCCTGGACAACAGAATGAGACTCCACAAAAAAAAAAAAAAAAGAGAGAGAGAGAGAGAAAGAAAGAAAAACATAAATCAGATATATCAATTCCTATTTCATATTCTCCAAAGATCTCCCATTGTCCTTAGAATAAAATCCAAACTATTCACCAAGACCCTGTATGAACTGATGCCTACCTGCATTTAGTGTCATCTCTTGCAACTTTTCACTTAGTCACCATACATCAGGTATATTGGCCTTCTTTGTTCAGAACCACCAAGCTTTTTCTCGCCTGGGGCCTTTGCACTTTTTGTCTGGAACACTCTTCCAGAGCACTGCAGGACTGACTGCTTCTTTTCATTTACGTTGCACTTCAGCTGCCCTATATAAAAGGACAACACCCTTTCCCCTAACTCTCCCTATTCCTTTGACCCTTTATCTTATCTATAGCATTTACCATCTGGCCTGTATTTAATTGGGTTTGGTTTGCTCATTCTCTCTCCTCTCTCATTATTTGATTCAGACTGGTTACAGAGATTTTAGCCTGGGAAAAATGAGTAGCAGCTCCCCTGAAGGAAATGATTGTCCATTGGTGTATGGGTGGGAGATGTGTTAGGCAGCAAATGATTATTTGGCCTACTCATTGGCTCAGGCATATGCAACTCACTCCTATTTGCTACTTTGTACCCGTCCCTATCACACAGATGTGCCATTTTGATCTTTTCATTGCTCAAGAGAAAACTCAAAACAACTTTTTCTAAATGCTTGGTTACAGTTGTTAAAACAACAAGAAGAGTTAAATTGTCAGCTAGCTCTCTGTGGACCTTCAGGAACCCAGATATGAAAACTCGTGTGTAAAAATTGCCTGTAGAAGTTTAGACATCTGGTTCAGTCCTGCAAGATGCCTATCTCTCACAAAATGTGTTTGTGGTTTCTAGGGTGAAATTCTGTATAGTTAGGAAAATAGAAAAGGTCAAAGCAGAAGAAATCCACTTTCTTCATTTGACTACTATGTAAAAGCTCTGAACTTTTCTATTTCTGGTCCTTTATAATTCACTTTGCTTAGGTTGCACTATTTTGCAAGAAGGCTCAAAATAAGGAGTGGATAAAGTCTATACCCAATATCCATGGCTTTAGAATGATCAAAGCCAGGCTTCTTTAAACCCAGAGATAAGACCCAGGACATGAGATCACAGAAGTCTCTCAAACAGAGACCAGAGTATAGAAATGAAGGTAGAATCATTCTGCAGAAGAGGTAGAACACTTCCTTCCTTTCCATTCTCATGACAACTGCTGAATTCTGGAGTCACATGGGAGCCTGGGGCTGCCCTCCAGTTACTCCAGTGCAACCCTGGCGAACGACCGTGGCTGCTACTGTTCTTGAAACATGAATGTCAGACTTGTTTCCCATACAGTTCCACTGTGGTAACTCCTGTTTTAGGAGCAAACTTCTAACCCACTAGGGCTCATATCATGGAGTTATGCCAAAAAATAAAAGGTATTCCTTCTGAACAGCTGTGATCCAGTTATACCTAACATTACACATTATACTCACCATGTTATTTCAGCCAACTCTCAGCATTTGTCACAGTCCTCCATACAGATGGTCCTCAACTTACACTGGTTCAACTTACAGTTTTTCAGCTTTACAGTTGATTTATCTGGACGTAACCCCACTGCAAATAGAGGAGCATCTAGACTTACAATGGCTCAACTTGCAACTTTTCAACTTTACAATAAGTTTATTGGGGCATTAAATGCATTTTTAATTTACAGTATTTTCCACTTAACAACAGGTTTATTGGAATGTAACCCATTGTAAGTTGAGGAGCGTCTGTACTTGGATTTCATCTTCATTTTGATACTATTTGCAACCCTTTTGCCTAAGAAAATTAGTCTACTGTGATGATTTAGACTAATATCTACTGGAATCTGTCTTGACAGGTTTTCAGATATTTTAAAAATATACATATGCCCTTCTGTTTCCAACAGCCTTTTCTTCCCCTATTTTAATCCATAATTTTATGTATCCATTCAGAATTTTTCATCCATCAGAACAACATTGCTTTGTTTTCATGAAATCTTGTATTGGTTGCTTATGTATTTTCATCACTAAATGCACTTGGGCTATAACTCAGCTCTTTGTGCAGAGGCTGGCTTTTCATATTGTCATTAATAATTCATGAGCTCCATAGAATTACTCTAAACCTTTTTAACCAAGTATCTTGAATCCAGTGTCATTGGATTCAAGTGTCATTGGATCTGAATTAACAGATCCAGTGTCATTTCAGCTTCTAGTTTAGAAAAAAAAGAAAAAGAAAAAAAAGATTCAGTGACTAGCCTTGCTGTCTCAGGAGACCTTGAATAAGAATTTCCTTTTTTCTGTATCTTGTTTCTAGTTCAAGATGCCTGAAAAACCTAGAGTGTAGAAATGCTGCCTATCAGAAGTAACAAAATTAGGCCAATTAAGCAATCTTACAGACTGACAAGCACCATAGGGGTCAGAGAAGGAAATTTCCTATCAAAACTCTTCACAGAAGCCTCCTAAGGGTAGCACTCAAAGCTCAGAAGGCACCTGGGGAGGCTCCTATATCAGTTACTAAGCTGCGTGCACGCTCCTCCCAGCCTAGGAGGAAGCCACAATGAAATTGTCTCTTGCTGGGCCCAGACCTGCAGAATCCAACTGACTGCACTGGGTATGGAAACATGCACTGATGCTTTTGTAGTCTTCACATTTATTTCCCCAAACAAGCTACACTTAAAATTTTGAGGCGTGAGCTAAGTCTCGGAATAATGAAAATTTAGTATGTATTTTTCAGAGCTCCAAGTCAATCTGGTGGTTGGGATTAGATTACTTTCTCTTTTTTTTCTGCCTTTTCCTTCTCTCTGTCTTTCTCTTTTAAGTTGTTTAAGAGATTTGGGGGTTTTTCTGGGAGGGGGAGGCTTTTCTCCTGATTTCATTCCTCTTGATTCCAATTTTTTAAGTTCCTTTGGAATCAATACTCATAAAATAGAACAGCTTGTCTCATCTGCTTCATTATAATCCAGTAGAATCTATCTTCTTTCAGAATAGTGAGATGTTTTTAAACACTGGTACATCTCAAAAAAAAAAAAGAGGTCATTTCCTTTACAAATTTGTGTTTTCATTAACGCAAATTTCCTATCTTTCTTGAAAGATAGAATAATTTTTCAGGCCCTCTGATATGTATAAAACCACTACACAGAACCATTATAGATTTTGAAAAGCAAGAGGAATACAAGAGGACTTTGTTCATCTGGGACTAGAATTTCTAAATTAACCAAAATGAATCATTCTCTATATTTGAGTGCAGCTGATTCCACTGGAAATGTATTAATGATGAGACTGATTGCTGCATTTCACAATTGTATTTTGCTTGTATTTGTAATTTTGGTGTCACAGCTACTTTATGTTTTTTTAAATCAAGTCGTCGTTAATCAAGTCCTTTTTTCTACTTGGGGAAATAGCACCCCCAAAAGACATGATTGCAGGCCCATTTACTTGATGATTGTTTTAGGGCATTGCTTCTCAGACTTTTAATGTGCATATGAATCACTTGTGGAGCCTTTTTAATCTTCAGATTCTGAAATAGGTCAGGGTGGGACTCAGGATCCTGCATTTCTTTTTTTTCTTTTTCCTTCCTTCCATCCTTCCTTCCTTCCCTTTTTTCTTCCTTCCTTCCTTTCTTTCTTTCTTTTTTTCTTTTTGAGACGGGGTCCTACTCTGCTGCCCAGGCTAGAGTGCAGTGGTACGATCTCAGCTTACTGCAGCCTCTACCTCCCAGGATCAAGTGATCCCCCAATCTCAACCTCCTGAGTAGCTAGGACCACAGCACCCACCCCCATACTCGGCTAATTTTTACAATTTTTTGTAGAGACAGTGTCTGACTATGTTACCCAGGCTGGTCTTGAACCCGTGGGCTCAAGCAGTCCTCCCACCCTGGCTGTTTGAAGTGCTGGGATTATAGGCGTGAGCCACCTCGCCCAGCCAAGATACAACATTTCTAACAAGCCCCTGGTGATGCCGTTGCTGCTGGTCCACAGACTAAATTTTAAATAGCAAGATTTTAGAATATCTTTACATACAAATTTCAAATTTAATAATTCTGAAATTGGAGGGTAAAGGTTAGAATTAAATAGGTTAGTTGTAAGGACCAACCTATTTAATTTAATTCCAAGGGTGGAATTAAATAGGTTTAAAGACAGGTCAGTGAAGACAGATCTGATGGTTCACATCCTGGTAGATACATCCTTTGTACAAAGGTTGCTTTCTTTGCGACTCCTCCACTATTTTAACAACAAACCGACAGACAGCTTATGTTCAAATTCCTTGTGGATGGAGACAGTTTATTTACAATGTTCCAATCTTTATATGCCTAGAGCCTAGCATATTCCCTGGCACTTAATCCATGGCCAATTAGTGAGTTGAATTGAATCAAACTGAATTGATTGAACTTCACTGGAACAATATAGGGAAAGGACCTGGTTTTTTACCTTTAAAGTCACTTCTTTCCTCTTTAAGTGATTTATACTGCTTTTATGTACAAATTGAAAATGAACCTGTCAGTAATTGTCAGTAATTGATTACTGATTTCCAGTATTATGCTTTTTTTCAAGTCATATTCTCTTAAAAGGCAACATGAAAAAATATAAACGCAAATTAAAGATAATGAAGATTCAAGAATCTCAAAGCTGTTATATTCCTAGGAATACTAAATGAAATTCTATCTCCAATAAGCAGACTTTGGCAATCATTTATTATTTAAGAATTTTATTCTGGGGATAAGAGGGAAGGCATTCCTAGACTATTTTGGCAGACTCTAACCTGTTCGTCTCACTTCTAAAAGTTTATTCTTGATCTTCAATAAAATATGCAAATTCAAAATATTGTAGTTAGTGTATTTGCAACCTACAGAGATTTCAATAAATGATTGTATCAATATCAGTATTGCACAAATAAAACTTGAATGCTATTTTTCATTCTTTTGGTATTTGATTTTGCCTCTTTTATGTTTTAACAGCTTTATGAAGATACAATTCACATACTACATAGTTCACCCATTATAAATCTACAACTGTCTTTCAGTATACTGAGAGTTGCATATCCATCACCACAATCAATTTTAGAATATTTTCATTATCCCACAAAGAAATCCTGCGTCTCTCAGCCATCACCCCCAACTTCTTCCCTCTTCTTAGCCCTCATTAACCACAATCTACTTTTTGTCTCTATGGATTTATCTCTTCTGAACATTTCATGTCAATGAAATCATATGTGGTCTTTTGTGACTTGCTTCTTTCACTTAGAATAATGTTTTCAAAGTTCATCCATGTTATGGCATGTATCAGTTCTTCCTTCCTTTTTGTGGCTGAATAATATTTAATGATACGGCTATACCATATTTTATTTATTAGTTTGTAGACATTTAGATTGTTTTTACCTTTTAGCTATTATGAATAATACTGCTATAAACATTTGTGTGCACATTTTTAGGTGGAAATATGTTTTCATTTCTCTTAGATATATATCTAGGAGCAGATTTGCTGAGTCATACGGTAACTCTATGTTTAACTTTTGAGGAACTACCAGATTGTTTTCCAAAGTGACTCTACCATTTTACATTCCCACCAGCAGTGTATGAGGGCTCCAATTTCTCCACATCCTCTCCAACACTTGCTATTGTCTGTCTTATTGATTACAGCCATCCTAGTGGGTGTGAAGTGGTATCTCATTGTGGTTTTGACTTGCATTTCTCCGATTATCATTAGTATTTCCCAGTGATATTAAGCATCTCCTCATGTGCTTGTTGACCATTTGTATGTCGTCTTTAAAGACATGTCTATTCAGATTCATTGCCCATTTTAAAATTAGACTTTGTCTTTTTATTATTGAGTTGTAAGAGTTCTTTATATATTCTAGATATAAGCACCTAATAAGATACATGATTTGCAAAAATTTCTTCCCATTCTGTGGGTTCTCTTTTCACACTCTTGATAGTGTCTATTTTTTTTTCTTTTTTTCACATGGAGTCTTGCTCTGTAGCCCAAGCTGGAGTGCAGTGGCACTATCTTGGCTCACTGCAACCTTTGACTCCCAGGTTCAGGCAATTCTTGTGGCTCAGCCTTCTGAGTAGCTGAGACTATAGGTGCGTGCCACCACGCCTGGCTAATTTTTTGTATTTTAGTAGAGACGGGGGGTCTTCAATTTTGATGAATCTAATTTATTTTTTCATCTGTTGCTTGTACTTTTGATGTCATATCCAAGAAACCAGTGCCTAATCCAATATCATGAAAGCTTACCCCCATGTTTCCTTCTAAGAGTTTTATAGCTATAGGTCTCACATTTTTGTCTTTGATCAATTTTGCATTCATTTTTGTATGTGGTGTTCTTTTACTTTTTAAGTGCTGTGATCTTGGCTACCATGCAAGTCTGAACAGAGCCCTAAGAACATATCTCTCTGCGGAGTACAACCTTGAAACCTCCAGACATGAGGGCTTAGACATTATTGAGAATGCAGTTGATAATTTAGAGCCCAGGAGCGATAAGCAGAGATTCATGGAGATGTACCCTGCTGCGTTCTGTCCACCAATGAAGTTTGAGTTTCAGTCTCACATGGGTGATGAGGTCAGTAATTGATCATTTTTAAAATAATGAATTGTCTCTTCACTTATGTTTCTCTTCACTTGCTATAATCTAACAGTTGTAATAATTCCCAGTTGTTTTCTCTCTCCTGTCCTTGCAGAGGCTCTTAATATAATGCTAAGATCAGCCACTACTGCCTTTTAAAGCAAACGTCAAACACTCAAATACCCACAGAGGCCAAACAGATAAAAGGTGCAGATTTGCCTTGCACTAAGCTATCCCAGAATAGAAAGTTTTTGTTCCACCTCAAGACATTTTAATTTAATGAAAAGGAAGGCATTTTGCTGGTCTGATAGAATCTGTCTGATGGCTTCTGATAATCCTGATTTAAAGATTCTCATAAAGAAACGTAATTGTATGTGGCAGGAAAATGGAAGAAAGAAAAGTACAAAACTTTTTTTAGACTCAAGTTGGCTCCAAAGCTGTAAAATGAGCCTTAGAAATTATGACTGTTTTAGATCCTTTATATAAATTCAGCTTTCTATGTTATTTTACCAAAAAAATGCATTTAAACTGATTATGAGTTACAGTTGTTTATATTATTGTCTATGGACAGGAGAAAACAAAAAAAGCCAACTTAGGGAGCATGCTATATAGCACTTGTTGTCTCAGCTGTGCAAAACGAAACTCATAGATAAAAACAGTCTTAACTTATTATGGTGACAATCTGTTTTTCAAAATGTAAATTATAAGATCACGAAAAGATTTCTTTAATGCCATGTTTTTTTCTGAAACACCAAGTATTAAGACATGTAAAATATATACATGTTTTTATATATATATTATATATATACACATATAATGTACCTGCTGTATTTCTAATTGGATTTTATGTGTGTTTGATGGAAATGGTATTTAAGCCAAACGCACATGGATTTTGACAAGCAAGACGAGTTGCTTATCCCATCTTTCCAAAACCAAATGGTTGCTGTTTTAATTTTTCAGCTGTGGTTATGTTAAGCATGGCATGTTAACATGTCACAGACAAATGACATCAGTTGGATGTTAATGGTTTTATTGTTTTAATAAAGTAAGTTGGTTGCCCTTTTTTTATGGCCAGTTCTGCTAAGGAGCAGTGGTAATCTCTCTAATGTTCTGGAAACTCTATGAAAGGAACCCCCATGAGCCAAGAGCATTTCTAAAACAAGGCAGATAAGAAGAAATTGTTTGTTTCTGGTGCAGTTTTAATACTGCTGTAATTTTGACCTTATCCATAATTGAGATCATGGCCAAATGTCTTCTATCAAAACCTAAGATAAGTGACTTCTTGAAGTTCATGGTGAATCACGCGATTTGGCTGATATTGGTTAGGGAAGCCATATTTGAAAGATGCTAAAGTAGTCATTCACATTTGCTGAGTTTTTACTATGTGCCAAGTACTATTCTAAGTTCCTGTGTACGTTGTCTCATTTCATTCCCACAGCAGCCCTGTGATATAAGAACTCTTATTATCCTCATTCTATAGATTAGGAAACTGAGGTTTTGTAACTTACCACGGTCACCTGGCTGGTAGGGGACAGAGCTGGCATTCGAGTACAACTGACTGACTCGAGAGCTCAGACCCTAACCAGTAAGCCCTGCTGCCTTCTTTACTTATGTCTGTACAGTCCGCTTGAATCATCTGCCTCTGCACAAGAGTCATTAAGAATTCAGCATCAGAGCTCCATCGCAGGAACCGTCCCGTTCTTACCACAGTCCTTCCTGCAGCTGCCATCTTCCCAGTTGTAGCTAGGCCAAGCAGCTGCATTCTGCTATTGCAGCTTATGTAACAGCTTCATATTTACAAGTGAAGTTTTGATGCGCCTATTAAAAGTAAATTATGTAATTGGAACCTTGAGAGGATTGGTGTGATTCGTGCATCATTTAAATAGCAGAGCCATGCTTCTGGAGGTGGGTTGACGGTGCCGTGTTGTAACTGGTTTCTCATTCTCCATCAGGTGTGCCAGGTCAGTGCCCAGCAGCCAGTCCAGGCAGAGCTCATGCTCAGGTACCAACAGTTGCAGTCCCGCCTTGCCACACTCAAAATCGAGAATGAAGAGGTGAGCATGCGTTCATCCTGCCACACCAGTAATCTGAATTCAAATATAACTGGAAGACATTCTCACATGACCTGGGCATATTTAATATTCAAGATTCAACCTCTTCATCACGTATTTCCTGCTCTCAGGGTTCCTGTAGTACTCTTTGTAGGGGATAAATGCAAAGATTCTGTATTCTGCCATAGATTAATATTTTACTAGATACGCAACTGCATATACATGTAAACACAGTTTTTTTACCTTAAATTGTAATTTATACTGAAAATAGTTCCCATGGGTTATCAAATTCAACATATGTATCCAAAAATACACAATCTTTTGTACAGTGGAACTTTTGACTAACATGTTAATTTATTTTTAAAAATATTTTGTAGAGATGGGGCCTTGCTATGTTGCCCAGACTGGACTCAAACTGCTGGCTTCAAGCAGTCCTCCTGCCTTGGCCTCCCAAAGTGCTGGGATTACAGGCATGAGCCATTGTGGTGCCTGGCCGCAGTGTGCCATGTTAATTTAATCCTAACTTTTAAAATTCACTTCTTTTTTTCCTTATGCTTTCCTATGTTCTCTAAATTTTTGGTACTGAACATGGCATTACTGATATAATTAGAACAAAATCATATTTTGAAATGGTACTTGAATGAGGATAGAAAATGTTCATTTGCCAGCATTACTGTATTTAAATGAATAGAATATAAAATATGAATTATCAATATATGTTGAGCTAGGAAGCAATTATACAATTCAGCTGCCTATTTCTGAAATTAACTTACTTGAATCCATGTTCTCCTAAAATAAAGATACAAACCACAAATGTTTCTTGGATTAGTCAAGGCTCCCAATTGTAATTTACAGGAACACAAGTTAAAAAGTTAACTATTGGTCAGTGTTTTCAGTATCCTCAGACATCACTGGATTTGTGTTCAAATGATGTTATCAGGACTCTCTCTTTATCACTTTGAAGTGATTTCTTCATGTGTGTTGGTAGCGTTTTCAGGATGGACGCAGAACTATGTGGTCCCTTTTAAAGCTTTCCATCCCACTCCATCCTAGCATTCTTGTCTCTGAAGTAGGACTGACTCTTCACTGACCTGGCTGAAGTCATGCATACTTCTGGACAAACCATTACATCTAGGAAATGAGATTCTGTCATTGGCCAACCTGGAGAATGTGCAGCTCATAGAACCCTTTGATTGAGAATTCCAACAGAAATAGTGTATTTCTAGAGACAGACAATTCCCAAAAGAAAGGACTGTGGGACAGAAGCAAAAAAATAACTTACAGTGATAAAGTGAATTATCAAAATTCACTTTCATACCCTGCTTTGTTTTAATCCCACCAGGATGTTTGAGCTCTGTGTATTTGTTTCTGTTAAGAAAGAATGATGTGTTTTTAGACCAGTATAATTTGGTCAAAACCCAGTGTAATTTTTGGCTTCTATTATTCCGAGTAGAAACAAACTAGCCCTTATTCAAATGTGTATATTTAAGATGCAACCAATGTCATCTCTATGTAGAGTCATCTCTAAGTAGAGTCGCACAAATGAGCCTTTCCAAAGGAAAGCTATTGCTCACCTTGAGGCAGCGTTTGAGAGCCTAGGTTTTGTCTAGGCTTCACAAAATACCTAATGCAGTTTACTGGATCCTATTCTATCTACAGTTTGTATGTCTAGTGACTTCCCTTGTTTTTCCCTGCATATCCTTCTGCTGTTTTATTTGGATAACATTCTCTAAACTCAAGGAAAATAGTGTATTATACACAAAGTCAAAACTGGCAGCTCACAGATCTGTTTTGTTTGGCTCCCAAAGTTTTGACCTGTTTTTTTTTTTTTTAAAAAAAAAAAGGTCTGGCCACTCTGACCCTGCACTGCCTCATGAATTGAAGAGCTGGGGCATTTGAATCCTACTTTGCCGGAGTCATTCAACTCCCAGTTCTCTTACACTGGACTGTTTGTGTTACCTGTCTGTCCTCCACAGGCCTTTGAGTTTGTGACCCTTAATGTATGCCTTTTTAGGCATAATGTGGAGAAGCACAGTGTCCTTATAAACTTAGAGAGTCAGGCAATGCTTTGTGAGGGTTAATTTTTTAAAATTATCTAAAGAACTTGGGAAGCTGAGGGAGGATCTCTTGAGCCTAGGAGTTCGAGGCTGCACTGAGGTGAGATGGTGCCACTGCACTTTAGCCTGGGTGACAAAGCAGGACCCTGTCTCTTAAAAATATTAATTAATTAAAATAAATTTTTAAAAACCTACTGACTGCAAAATAAAACTTAAAAAGAATTTTTAAACATTAGCTGAAAAAGCAAATGAATTGGATTATCCTAATGTTTCTTGTGAGCATGACTACTGGTTTATGATCTGTTGAACACCGAAGAAAATTTACTGTAGTGGAGTGGGATTCCCAAAGAAAGTAAGATTTCAATTAGATTTTCGATAATCAGTAGATACCATAAAAATAGAGGGAAGAAAAGATACTTCAATATATGTCAAGGTGCCTTGGGAGAATAGAACAGTTCGGTTGTCACTCCAGTTCTCTTTGGGGATGAACTGATGGAGAACGTGAGGTCATTCAACAAGAAGCTTTGAGAGCCAAGTTAAGGAGTTTTGTTACTGTAGTTCAGTACAATAAATACTGAAGGTCCCCAGGGGCTTGAGGCTGCATGGAGCTATGGTTGTGCCACTGCACTCTAGCCTGGGTAATGGAATGGGACCCTGTCTCCGAAAAAAAAAAAAAAAGTTGAGAGAGAATTTCACCGAAGTTTTAAAAAGCATGGACAGTACAGCTAAGTAGAACATGAGCCTTTTCACCAAATCTTAGAATACTTTAAATAGTCAGTTTGGGAGAACAAGGCAGGCAGATTGCCTGAGCTCAAGAGTTCGAGACCAGCCTGGGCAACATGGTGAAACCCTGTCTCTACTAAAATACGAAAAATTAGCTGGGTATGGCAGCATGTGCCTGTAATCCCAGCTACTCAGGAGGCTGAGACAGGAGAATCACTTGAACCCGGGAGGTTGCAGTGAGCCGAGATTGTGCCACTGCACTCCAGCCTGGGCAACAGAGCAAAACTCTGTCTCAAAAAAAAAAAAAAAAAGTAGGCACCACCTGCAGCAGACCATATCTGGCCCATGAAAAAAAAAATTTTTTTGAGACAGAGTCTCACTCTGCCACCCAGGCTGGGGTGCAGAGGCACAATCACAGCTCACTGCACCTCGACCTCACAGGCTCAGGTGATCCTCCCACCTCTGCCTCCTGAGTAGCTGGGACTACAGGCATGCACCACCACGCCTGGCTGATTTTTGTATTTTTCATAGAAAGTGGGTTTCACCACGTTGCCCAGGCTGGTCTCTGACTCCTGGGTTCAAGCGATCCGCCTGCCTCAGCCTCCCAAGATGCTGGGATTACAGGCATGAGCCACCACTCCTGGCCTGAAAACTTTTGTTTGCTCTACAGTGCTTGGGTTTTGAAAGTTATTTGCTGTCCTTTAAAAACTGTAAGTTTTCATAAAAATATCAATATGCAGGGTGGGCACAGTGGCTCATGCCTATAATCCCAGCACTTTGGGAGGCCAAGGTGGGCAGATCTCTTGAGGTCAGGAGTTCGAGATCAGCCTGGCCAGCATGGCAAAACGCTGTCTCTACTAAAAATATAAAAATTAGCCAGGCATGGTGGCGCATGCCTGTAGTCCCAGTTACTCAGGAGGCTGAGGCAGGAGAATCACCTGAACCCAGGAGGCGGAGGTTGCAGTGAGCCGAGATCACACCACTGCACTCCAGCCTGGGCAACAGTGCAAGACTCTGTCTCAAAAAAAATACGTGTGTATATATATATACATATTGTAAATATATATTATTTATCAATATCCAGCCTCTTTAAAAATTAGAAGTACTGATCACACTAGACCTATGTTTCTACAGGACGATAACTGACTTCCCTTAGACACAGAATATGTGCTTCCTGTTTGCCGTGTTCTCCACTCAGCCTACTCACCTCATTTTCATGGTTTGCCTGGCCCTTAAAGATACTGGAGTTTGTATCAGCTGCCTTAAAACAAAGAGAAGAGAGCAGTACACACTTGTGAAATGGCTTCAGTATACTTACAAGTAGTAAAAGTTAAAAGGTTTGAGAGGGCTTAATTAAATTTGTGGTTGGTGAAGATTCATAAGAGATTGTGACATTTATTGTCACTTCCCAACTTTACATTTACCTGTTAAACTTTTTAAAATGAGGTTTGAGTTTTATTTTATGCTGCAAACTTGAACCCATGGTACCTCAGTCTCACGATTCCAACTTCCAGCCGATCTGTCAGTGAATATTCATTAGTGCCCACTGTGTGTTGTGTATATGGAATGAGAGCAGGGCCTGCTGCCACACAGCCTTGTTCCCAATTATTGTTTGATTTTGATTACTTAACGGTTTATTAAAACTTTGAAGTGAAACATTAACAAACATTACTTTTGTTTTTGTTTTGTTTTGTTTTGTTTGAGACAGGGTCCCGCTCTGTCATCCAGGCTGGAGTGCAGTGGCACAATCACTGCAGCCTCAACCTCCTGGGCTCAGGTGGTCCTTCTGCCTCAGCCTCCCAAGTAGCTACTTTTTTTATTATTTGTAGAGACAGTGTCTCTACAAATAACTATTTTGAATTATTCTTTAAATTTTCAATTATTGTTCATGAATTTTGTTCAAAAAACAAAATAATATGCCCAGCTACTTTTTTATTATTTGTAGAGACAGGGTCTCCCTATGTTCCCAAGGCTGGTTGAACTCCTGGGCTCAAGCGATCTTCCCACCTTGGCCTCCCAGAGTGCTGGGATTACAGGTGAGAGCCACAGCCGGCTCACATTACTCATTTCAGCCACCCAGCCCAACATTGCTCTTAAAGGCAACTTTTCAAAAGCAAACTAAATAATCATTTATACCTTTCTCATTATAAACATTTTCTAAACACTTTCCAGCCTAATATTGCACTGTCTTGTCTGCTTTCTCAAAGTTTGCATTTAACCTTGTTGTAGGGATTTCTGCTTAGGGGTCATTACTGTTGCTTCTTTCTTTCCAAACTAGCCTCTGGAGTAACTCACCATTTATTTACAGTTCCCATTTCTTCAAGTTTCTCATCCCTCCCTTTATCTATACACAGTCAAAGAAAGAGAAAAAGGAACTACTTTGAGGAGAGCAACTACGCCTTTTGTATTTTTTTAGGACAGCATTGGTTTTTAATAGCTTGCCCCATTTTCAGACCATTTGTCCCAATATTTGGTCCAGAAAATAAAGATTTCATCAGCATGTCACTGCTGTTCTATGAGTAAAACCTTCTCACATGTAAAACAACTAGTCTCTCTCAAATTATAGTAGATTTACCACCCTGAGGGGAATGTACAATGAGAGAAGCCCATAATTTCTCAATCAATTTGCGACAGTGCTGAATGAACAGATAGCTCCACGTAAATTTTCCTAGCACCATTTAAAGTCTTTCACCAGCAGCTTGCCAAGGAGTATTTCACAGACTGTTCCAAAAATACATTACTTACACAAGATATTTTCAACAATAATGAGCAAGATTTTAGGCAAACATTTGAGACAATTTGCATGGCATGGGAAATTGAGGGAACTAAGAGATATTTCAGTTATACCTCCTACCTAGGGTAGAAAAATCACATTTTTGCCCCAAATTTCTCATAGTACCAGTGACCTCAGCAGAATCCCAGGTCATGTAAATCAATGATCAGACTCTCATGGGGGATTCTCAAGTTCTTTCGAGACTTGATATAAGATGTGAAGCCTGATAACCACTTAATTATAATTGCTGTTTTGGATCTTCTCTGTGGCCTTTAACTTCATTTTTACTGATTTAAGTATCTTTGACTTGCCTGCAACCTTCTACTGATGAGCTAACAGGAAAATCCTAAGTAAAAGATAACTGCCATTTGTTCCTTAAATGACATCTTGGCCAAAATTAAAAATAGGATCAACTGTCTTTCACGCAAACACACATTTATATTTTTTGTTTCAAGCAAGCTTTAACTCACTGAAGGGAGGGCCTTGATCCAAAAGAATACCAAGAGAAATGAAGAGAATTTCTAGGATGGGTATAAAAATGAGTCCTGGGATAGAGCACCCCAAAGAAAATGGCAGAGCTCAGGATGGCTCTCAGTGGAGAAACCACTCGTTTTCTCCGATGCACTGAGCATTTTGGCATCCATGATTTGAAAGGATAACTTCAGCGTCCACTGTTCATTCAGTGAACTTTTTCTGATAATTTGCTGTGTTTCAGGTACCGTGCTAGTCCCTGGAGCTATAAAGATTAATAAGTTATCACTGACTTCAAGTTGCTTCCACCATAGGTGGAAATATAAACCTCTAAACAGTGAGGCAAGTGCTTGTGAGAAATTGATTTGAGATCATGCTCCTTAGACCACACTCTGTCAGGTCCACCCACATGGGTCATTAAATCAGTCAGGGGTGGGCCACAGGAAAACAGGTTTTCTGAGACACAGCTGAAGGCAGAGACTTTGTTCTGAGAGTCCTGAGCAATGATGATGTTTTCTTCCTTGGATTAAGTTATATCATTGCTGAAAATGAATTTTGTTCAAAAACAAGAGAGCCCAGCATTTGTAAACATTACCTTAAATGCAAGTACATAAATTATTAGTGTGAATTCTTCTGGAATGGTGATGTGACATTCCCTACCCACCCCCCCCAAAAAAAAAAGTTGTGGGACAGCAAACATTGTTTTTTTCAGATCTGGTCATGCCTACCCAACACAGACAGGGGATAGGGTTATTAGCATTGCACCCATGTTAGGGTACAAGGAGCAAGAGAAGGCCATGGCAGGATGATCTGCCTGTGCTCTCGCCTTCTGTGGCCTGTGCTAGCTGTGAGTTTCTGTATCCTTGGCTAATTAATTATGGAGTTGAGCCAATCTCTCTCTCTCTCTCTCTCTGTCTCTCTGTGTGTGTGTGTGTGTGTGTGTGTGAGTGTGGTCCCTTTCTGCTAATTTTTAGTACCTCTGAAATGACACAGTGCTGTAATTGAAATACATTCAAGGTCAGCAGTGTCAAGGAGGAAGTAGTTCAGTGGGGAGGCGAAGGAAGGGATGAGGGTCACCTTCACAGATGAGTGATGAGTCTTAAAGGATGAATAGGACTGCATCAGGTGCAAGGTACAAGGCACAGTGCCGTAAAATACATGGAGTGTGTTATGGTGTGATTTGTGTCCGCCTTGAAAATTCATATGTTAAATTCTTAGCTTCTAGTGACTAAGAATGTGATCTTATTTGAAGACAGGGCTTTACAGAAGTAATCAAATTAAAGTAAGGTCAATATGACTGGTGTCCTTATAATAAAAAGGGGAGGGGAAATTTGGATACAGAGACACAGGTGGAAGGAAGATGATATGAAGATACATAGGGAGAAGATGGCCATCTGCAAGCCAAGGAGAGAGGCCTGGAACAGATCCTTCCCTCCCAGCCCTCAGAAAGAACCAACCCTGCAAACCAACACCTCAATCTCAGGCGTCTAACCTCCAGCACTGTGAGACAATACATTTCTGTTGTTTAAGCCACTCAGTACCTGGTTTGCCTTAGCAGACTAACACAGTGCATTCAGGGAATGAGACCACTGAAATGGCTGTCTTGTTCTCCCAGTGATGGTAATGTCCTGGTAACACAAAGGCAACAAAGCCAGTCCACAAAAGCCCACAGAAGTCACCTCTCCCTCCTCATTTGTTTTGACCCACAGCTCAGAGTTCAAGCCATCTGGGCAGCTCCTTCAGTGCAGTGCATTCTTCTGGTTTCTCACGAATCCTTTGTCAAGTCTTTGGCCTCTCCTTCCACCAAAACCCAACTGTGTTTTCCTGCTGCTGATGGGGAGGTATTTCAAGGCTCATATTAGCTGTTTCATATTTGCCTCATTATGTTCCCCCCTGAGACTTATTAATATGGCTGGTGTGTGTCAGAAGCTCGTGTTACTGTCTGCTGCGAGCATCCCATGGGATGATATGCAGTCCCAGCATTGAGTCTGGTGGCTTCTGTCACATCCTTTATTCCTGATACTTCCAAATTTAACCGTGACACCATTGCTTCTGAGAAGGAAGTTGAAAAAAAGAAGAAAAATGGTGTTGTTGATTTTGATCTTTGTATATGTATTCCATGTGTGCATTTGATAATGCTGCTGTCTCTGGTTTCCTATATGAAAGAACATGGTTCTAGTGAAACATTCTTATGTAACCATCTGTCTCATAAACTCAGTGAACACACTTTAATTGCAAAATTCCAACAAATTCACAGACTACAGTTGTCCCTTGGCATCCAAGGGGGATTGGTTCCAGCACCTCCCACAGATACCAAAACCCGAAGATGCTCAAGTCCCTTATATAAATGAGGTGGTATCTGCACATAACCTACACACATTTTCCTATACTTTAAATCATCTCTAGATTACTTATAATACCTAAAACAATGTAAATGCTATGTAAATAGTTATACTGGGTTTTGTTATTTTTTATTGTTGTATTATTATTTTTCTTTTTCTTTTTCCAAATATTTTTGACCCACAGTTGGTTGAATTTGTGAATGGTTGAATACATGGATACAGAATCCATAAAAAAAAAACCTGACTGTATTTGAAGACAAACTACAAATGTTTATTTTGGTTCATGATTCTTTTTGGGTTTTTTTGTTGTTCAGATGGATTTTGTGTTTTTTTTGTTTGTTTTAGAAGCTTTTTTTGTCATTGTTTCCTTTAATTGTGTTTTAATTAGGTACATATCAGAGCACCTTATTGAACCTTACATCATGTTATTCTTATACTTCACCTCATTGGTATCTGAAGAACATTATATACTTTTCATGCTTCTGTGTATTTGGAAGTTCTGCTCTGCCCTCCAGAGCAAAAGAAGCTGTAGTTCTTTCCAGCAGTTTTGCTATTTAATCCATATGTTGAAAACGATTAACTGCTACTGCTGTTGCTTAAATGTTTTTCAAATATGCCCCATCATGTTCATTCCCACTCTTACTTCATTAGATCAAGGTTTCATCATCTCTCAGTGGAACTAGGGTCTCCTGACTAACTCTCTTGCTTTCTGTCTCTTTCCCTTTTATTATTCATCAACTCAGGGATCTTTTAAAAATGTAAATCTACACTGTCCCTTGTAGGTATCAGTGGCTCCCTGTTGATTCTCAATTAAGTATGGTATATGAGGGCCTTTATTTTTTGTTTTATTTTTTTTAATTCTAACCCCAGTATCATACAATGGAAAGGTCCTTTATTAGCAAGTCATCTTCTCTAGACGCTATGCACTCCTACTTCTCATATAAAGCTATTTGTTGTAGCCCAAGAAGGCCAGGGTCTCTCTTTTCCCACTTTTTCCTCTGCCTGGCTTGCCCTTTTTTGCAGTGGACACCTACTCACCTTTTAATACATGCTCAAAATTTATTTTCTGAATGGTGCCTTCCCTGACTTCTCAGACAACACAGTATACTCTTTTGCCTGTGTTTTCTTACACTGTCAATTTCAAGAGTTTAATTGACTAAAGAAATAATAGCATTTACTTTGTAGTATTTTAATTACTATATATTGGCACAAGTAAAGGCTTCCATTTTTTAAAAGTATTATAAATATAAAATTTATGGAGATGTAGATAACAGTCAAATATTTACCTTCAGTATTCAGCTATTAATTTAGTTATGCATAAATATTTTAAATCACATATAAAACAGTGTTTTAATTTAGAAATACTATATTTTTCTCATTTTCACAATTTTATGAAGGCTCTTCATATATCCTGATATTGTGTTTGTCATTACCAGAGCCACATTTTGAGTCTGCCGAGACCACCTCGGTCGGGGAGACCGTAACCCAGTGGCGCTAGAGGAATTAAAGACACACACACGGAAATACAGAGGTGTGAAGTGGGAAATCAGGGGTCTCACAGCCTTCAGAGCTGAGAGCCCCAAACAGAGATTTACCCACGTATTTATTAACAGCAAGCCAGTCATTAGCATTGTTTCTATAGATATTTGATTAACTAAAAGTATCCCTCATGGGAAACGAAGGGATGGACCAAATTAAAGGAATAGGTTGGGCTAGTTAACTGCAGCAGGAGCATGTCCTTAAGGCACAGATCACTCATGCTATTAATGCCTTTAAGCAGTTTCTGACTTGGGCAGCCCGGTGTTCCTTGCCCTCTTCCGGTAAACCCACAACCTTCCAGCGTGGGCGTTACGGCCATCGTGAACATGTCACAGTGCTGCAGAGATTTGGTTTGGGGCCAGTTTTGGGGCCAGTTTATGGCCAGATTTTGGAGGACTTGATCCCAACAGAGTCATCAAGTACACTTTTCTCAGAGTATACCATCTTCACATCTATTTGTTTGAAATACAGTGCTTTTAAAACTTGTGCATGATACTGTCATTAGAAATTTGTCTACAAGCTACAAGGGCCTATTTGACTAGTGTAGGATGGTGACTCTTTTAATTCAGTCTATAGATATTTAATTATGACCTCCTTAAAGTAATTAATTACAGTATTTTTAATGGTCATTAATATGCTTTTTTTCCAACAGTGTCTACTCTTTGCATTGTGCATAACCCCAGGAATGATTATTGTCTATTAAATTTATTTCCCTTCTTTTTTTTAATATTAATTCCATCACATGACCTTCTAAGCATCCAAACTAGTACTAATTGCTACTGTTTCTTTCCCAAACATTATTTTGTTCAAAAAAAAAAAAGTAATTGAAAAGATTTCCACTTCCTGTAATGATGATGGACTGGGTCACTCAACTGATTTCTCAAATTTCATTTTCTAGGACAAGATGCATGGCCAAGCCTGAAACCTGTGACACGGGGAACCATATCTTCCCAAAAGGAAGAGCATCCAATATTTTGAACAGTAATAAAGTCCAGAGATTCTGAGCTATTAGTGCCCCTAATGGTTTGGGAAAATAAACATTCTCTTTGGAAGATAACCTCACCTTTGACCTCAAATAACTCTACAAAAAATATCTAGCAAAGATAATTAGACAATGAGGAGATAAGAAACCATGAGTGATAGCCAGAAGAAATAATAGACAATAGAGACACACCCACAGGAACTCCAAATATTGGGATTATCAGAAATAAATGACAAAAGAACTATTTACAGTGTTCAAGGAGGTTTTTAAAAGCCAAGCTTAGATTTCATCAGGAAATCATAAGCACTAAAGTAACAGATTTGAAAATGAGCTACATAGGAATTCTAGCACTGAGAAATAACCAAAATTAAGAAAGCAGTGGGTGAGTTTAACATCAGGTAGAGCTAAAAAATAAATCATGAAAGCAGACAAATCAGAAGAAATAATAAAAACGCAGCATCAAAAACAAAAGATAATAAAATATGGAAAAGAAGAATAAGAGATATAGAAAACACAGTAATGTCTAATATACTAATTGAACTCCCAGAAAGAAAAAAAAATTTTTTTTTTTTTTTGAGACAGAATCTCGCTTTTTCGCCCAGGCTGGAGTGCAGTGGCACGATCTCAGCTCACTGCACCCTCTGCCTCCTGAGTTCAGGCAATTCTTCTGATTCAGCTTCCCAAGTAGCTGGGATTATAGGCACATACCACCACGCCCAGCTATTTTGTATTTTTAGTAGAGACGGGGTTTCACCGTATTGGCCAGGCTGGTCTCGAACTCCTGACCTCAAGAGATCCACCGCCTCAGCCTCCCAAAGTGCTGGGATTACAGGCGTGAGTCACCGTGCCCTGTTCAGAAAGAAAAATTAAAGAATATAGAGTCAATATTTGAAAAGATAAAAGCTGCAAACTTACTAAAACCTATGAAAAACATCACACAAATTCAAGCAGTCCAAGAAATTCCAGGGAGAATATATTTTTTAAATCCTTACCTAGATATATTACAGTGAAACCGTAAAAACCCAAAGATGAATGGAAAATTTTTAAAGCAGCTGGAAAAAGAAAGCAGATTTTATTCAAAGCAATGACAGACTGACGGTAACCTTCTCACTCAACAGGAACATAGAAGCCACAACAAAGTACAGTGATATATTTCTAATATACAAAAAGAAAATAACTGCTGCACAGAAAAAGATACTTAGTAAATGAAGGTGAAATAAAAGACATTGTCAAGTCAACAAAACAGACACATACTAAAAAGAACTTCTAAAGGGTACCCTTAAAATATAAGCACTTGACATCAAAGAATGTAATAAATACATGGGTGATGCTAAATGAATCTTGACTACATAAAATAATAATGTCTTAAATTTATATATTAATATTTATATATATTCTATTATATTACAAAAATAGCATATAAATCAGGAGGAGTAAATGAAGTTAAGGTGTTCTAAACTCTTTACATTGTGTGACAGAAGGAAAAAGCTATCAATTTACATTACACTTTGATAAGCAAAGGTAGACTGTGACCTTCAGTGAATAAAAAGACTACTAAAAGATTAATAAATAAGCTCCTAACAGATAACATAAAACGGTATCTTTATGGCTATGAGATAGGAAAATATTTCCTAAATAGGACACAAAAAACACTAAAAGGAAAGAATTGATAAATGCATTATATTAAAATTAGAATCTTTGTTCATCTGGACACTATTGAAAGAGGGAAAAACCACAGCACAGTGGGGAAAAATATTTGCAACACATACAACTACAAAAAGACTCATATCCATATCAACAAATCATTAAGAAAAAGACTCATAACTTAGAAAATGGAGCAAGAGATTTTAACAAAGTGTTCTCAATTAAGAAGATCCAAATTGCCTTAAACATATGATAATGTGCTCAATCTCATATATCAGGGAAATGCATATTCAAACCACAGTGAGATACCACTGCACACCCAACACAATTGTTTAAATTTAAAAGAAAGACTGACAATACCAACTGTTGATGAGGATGTGGAATAGCAGGGATTCTTCCACTCTGCTGGTGAGAATGTAAATTACAATCATTTTGGAAAACAGTTAAGCAGCAATTCTATTCATATATGTGTGACTAAACAAAAATGTGTTTATAGCAGCATTATTCAAAATAGCCCACAACTAAAAAAAATCATCTATCAATAGTAAAATGGATGAATTACAGTGTATTCCTACAATGAATAGCAGTGAAATATACTCACAAGAAATGAGTGTATCTCATGTTGAGCAAAAGGAAGACAAAAATTATACATCGTGTAGGATTTCATTCATGTAAAGTGCAAGAAAGGGCAAAGCTAATATCTAATCTTAGAAATCCAGGTAATGGAGAAGGAGAGGGTATAGGTGTATGGTAATTGGGAGAGGCACAAGCAGTCTCGTAATATACTTTTTCTTGGTCTGATTGTTACTCACATAGGTGTATTCCCTTTGTGATAATTCATCATCAAGCTGCACACTTATAGTCTGTGTATTTTTCTATATGTAGTTTGACTTCAATTGAAAATGTTAAGACAAAAAAGTAATTGAGAGAGTACCCAGTAATATATGAGATTTATAAGGACTGAAATATAAAGTGATAACCTCCTTAGGATGATTTTGAAGAAATCATTCCCTTAAACTGGTGATATGGAGTGTTTTTTACCTTTGTTTCTCTCCTAATAGACTGTGAATTTGGCGGGGGCAGGCCCTGTGTCCTCATCTCTGCCTGACAGAGTGGACTCTCCCTGTTTGTGGGATTCACGAAATAATGTGCTAACGTGAGAAATGTATTTCTATTCCCAGGTTAAGAAAACGACTGAAGCCACCTTGCAGACGATACAAGATATGGTCACCATCGAGGACTATGATGTTTCTGAATGCTTCCAGCACAGTCGTTCCACAGAATCTGTGAAGTCCACTGTCTCTGAAACCTACCTGAGTAAACCCAGCATCGCCAAGAGAAGAGCCAACCAGCAGGAAACTGAACAGTTCTACTTCATGGTGTGCCCGCCACTTCCCAAGCCACTCTACAGAGCTCAGATCTAGGATTCCCAAGTGCCACTTCTATAGTCACATCAGAACCATCTGGGGTTCCTTTTGTTAAAATAGACTCCTGTCTACCATCAGAGTTCCTGATTGAGTCAGTCTCGGAAAGAGTTTAGGAGTTATTTAGGAGTTAGTTAGTTAGGAGTTATTTAGTTAGTTAGAGGACTGGTATAAAAGTACTTTTAGCTGGGCACAGGGGCTCACCCCTCTAATCCCAACACCTGGGAGGCTAAGGTGGGAGGATCATTTGAGCCCAGGAGTTTGGGACCAGCCTGGGCATCATGGCAGAACCCTGTCTCTACAAAACATATATATATTTATATTTTTATATATATTTATATATTTTTTTATATTTATATAGATATATAAATTAGCCGGCAGGCATAATGATGTGCAATTGTAGTCCTAGCTACTTGGGAGGCTGAGGCGAGAGGATCGCTTAAGCCCAGGAGGTAGAGGTTGCAGTGAGCTGAGATCACTCTACTGCACTCCAGCCTGGGCAAGAGAGTGAGACCCCAACTCTAAAATTTAAAAACACACAGTACTTTTAAACTTTAATATCCATACATGTCACCAGGAGAGCTGGTGAAAGTGCCAGTTCTTATTTCCAGAGGTCTGGTACAAAAGGAACCTGACAGTGTGCATCTCTCCTAGGCTCCCAAGGGTTGGCTATTGCTTCTGGTCTGCAGACCACACTTCAAGTAACAAGTTTCTAGGGTCTAGAAGATCAAAATGGCTGGATTTTAGATCTATGAAAAGTTCCTTGACATTGAATAATTTTTAAAAATTAAAAATTAGGCTGGGTGCGGTGGCTCACACCTGTAATCCCAGCACTTTGGGAGGCCGAGGCAGGCAGATCACCTGAGGTCAAGAGTTCAAGACAAGCCTGGCCAATACGGAGAAACCCCATCTCTACTAAAAATAGAAAAATTAGCCAGGTGTTGTGGCGGGCACTTACAATCCCAGCTACTCAGGAGGCTGAGGCAGGAGAGTCGCTTGAACCCCAGAGGCAGAGGTTGCAGTGAGCCAAGATCGCGCCACTGCACTCCAGCCTGGGCGACAAGAACGAAACTCTGTCTCAAAAAAAAAACAAAAAACAAAAAAAAAAAAACAGATTTAAAAATTATTCTTGCCTTTTGCAGAAACTCAGAGAATATTTGGAAGGCAGTAATCTCATCACAAAACTTCAAGCCAAACATGACTTGCTGCAGAGGACCCTGGGAGAAGGTGAGTTATCCGAAATGTATGGGAAGATGACCTGGATGATACGTCGTATCATGTATATATTCCAGAAAGTGTATGAATTGTATATTTGTGCTTTAAGAAGCAAAGGACACTCTGTGTTTAGATTTGGTTTCGTTTGTGTATGTCATGATCAAGGTCTCCTGGCACGATTTTCTTTTAAAGCATGGTGCTAACCTTGAGGAAGCATAGTGAAATCTAGGGAGGGCTGGAAAGTCAATACCGAGCTCCTAGGGAGGGATCTTCAGATCGTGGTGCTCCTGATCGTAGAAAAGTCTGGAGACACTGCCCCTCCCCTACCTGCTGACCCCCCAGTCTCTTCTTCCTTCCCTTCTCAGACTTCTGCACCCTTCCAACCCCACCCCTGTTTGTTTTAATGGGCGAGTATTTGTTGTTCCATCTGTTGCCTGTTTAGACTCTGGAAACCAGTTAAACCAGTTTGGGTGATTTTTTTCTTCCAGTAGGCATTGGCTGTAGTTGAGAAACAATCTTACAGTATAAGTAGATTGCTATGTCTAATAATAGTAACAAAAACAACAGCAACAGCTAACACTTGTAAGGCTTTCTCTGCGCCAGGCTTTGTTCTGAGTTGTATATTTTACTGTGCGCTAATAATTTCTCCATTTTTACAAATGAGGAAACTGAGGGGAGGCATGGGAATACAGGCAAAGGGGACTGTATAAATGTTAATGTTTCTCTTTGTCTTTATGAAATTTAAAAGGAAAAAAATAAATACAAGCCAAGTTCCTGTCTTAAGTGCTTCATAGTCTGTAACTTTATCTTTTATTCACACTAGACCCTGCCAGAAGTTAGAAAAAGTAAAAGAGAACGTGGAAGGGAGTGGGAAACGAGAGGACTGAGTTGTGTGAGTAACTCAGGTCAAAAAAGAGATTGCCCCTCTTAGAGCTAAATTCTTGCCTCCCACAATTCTGGAACCTTCCTTAACCATAAAGTTTCCATCACCTTATCTCCTGGTTTCCACCAAAGAACTCATCATCCTCAGGGAATGACCACATGGAGAAAGGTTATCATAACCTAAGAACCATGTCTGACACAGTTAGGATGAAAAGGCCAATTACACCTAGAAGGAAAAAAAAAAAAAAGCAACACTTAAACTACTAAAGAGTGTCATTAAAAAATAAAATAACCAAATACAATGTATGAACCTTCACACACTAGATTAAATTAGATACTGAATCGAAAAGCAAAAGTTATGAAAGACATTTTAAGAACAATTAGGGACGTTGAAGTACAGACTATATTAAATAATATTATTGAATTAGTGTTAATTTTCCTAGATATGATAATGGTATTGTGATTATAAAGAAGAACATTCTTATTCTTAAGAAATGCTTGCTAAAGTGTCATGATGTCTGCAACTTACCTTCAAATGGTTCTAAAAAAAAAAAGAGGGAGAGAGAAAGAAGGTACAGTCAATGTGGCAAACATTAACAGCCGGAAAATCTACATGAAGGGGATAAGGATGCTTCCTGTACTTCTCTTTTAACTCTTCTGTAGGTTTGAACTTTAAAAAAAAAAAAAAAAAGTCTTTTTATCTTTGAATAGTTTTCTCACAATTGTGTCCTGTTTTTTCTTTTTTCCCTCACAGTATCATGTAAGGTCTTTTTTTTTCAATTTTTCACAAATGCCTGATATTTCAAGTGATGCCCTCAAGGTCAGTTGCCAGGCCCAAAGCATAAATTATCTTAAGTGTAGATGAATGCTTACAGGCACAAAGTCCTACCCTATGAGGATGGATACCACTTTAGAAATTGTGTTTGAGAGCATGAAGTAGTGGGGGAATTCATTCTTGGCACTGCTTGCAGACACATGTGTTAACATGCTTGGGGCCACATTCTGAAACTTTTATGGTACCTATTCAACATGGATTCTCTTGTGTCTCCTAGAGAGAAAGCCCCAGTGGTTAATATTCTTTTACATGTCATTATTGGATGGGGCTATATTCTAGACAATTTATTGAGTCCACATGCCAAATTCCGTCTTTAGCTGATGAACTGCATAAATCTGTATTATACTTTGTGAACTGCAAGCCAGAATTTTCTTTTTTTTTTTTTTTGAGATGGAGTTTCACTCTCATCGCCCAGGCGGGAGTGCAGTTGCGCAATCTCAGCTCACTGCAACCTCCACCTCCTGGGTTTAAGTGATTCTCCAGCCTTGCCTGCTGAGTAGCTGGGATTACAGGCATTTGCCACCACGCCCAGCTAATTTTGTATTTTTAGTAGAGACGGGGTCTCACCATGTTGGCCAGGCTGGTCTCGAACTCCTGACCTCAGGATCCACCCACCTCAGCCTCCCAAAGTGCTGAGATTACAGGCGTGGGCCACCGTGCCCAGCTCAGGATTTCTTTATCTTGGAATTTTTTTCAACGGGCTCTGGTATACCAGGGACACAAGCTGTGCTGAGGTGTATAAAACCTTCACAGGATTCCATTTACGCTGCAGAAGAAACTGGATGGCTTTCATCCATCAGCAGCAGGCACACTAGCCTCTGCCCACTGGTTGCAGACGTCTCTGCTTCCTAGCCCTGCCCCTTTTGCAGGCTGGGTGGCACACCAATTGCTGGTCACTGCCTGGATATGACACTGGCAAATTTGCCCAGAGAAAAGCTGAGCATGGGAGACATGCCCCACCTTTTAGCTCAACCATTATAAGCCTGCTGGCTTTCTGTGCAAGCCCTCTTCATGTTAATAGGCTACATCAAAGGAGACCAGGAGAGTTAATGGCGCCCATCCCATAGTGAAGTAATCCCATGGTGAGCTCTTATGGAGGAATCTGAGCCCAGATTTGGTGTAATAGGGTTACTAGTACAGGATTCAGTGGTATGTTTGGGGACAGTCCTGACTTTTTATATAGAAATCACCTCTCTGAAGTATACTAGACTCACGGCTGCAAAAACTGCCTTCATAGTAAAACAAATAGAGCCCAACCCGAAGATTTAGCAGTTGCTTGTACACAGCTGAATCTGTAACTACAGACATGTGTTTGGCCTGCCTTACTGCTCGCTTTTTGGTAGGCTGCCAATGGCCCAGTAAGTTCTTTGATTTACAACATTGTGAAGCAACTAGATTGGGCTCTTAAAGTGGCACTGTCAAAATTCAGAATTCCAAATCTTTGAAAACTACTGAAATAGAAACACGCAATGAGTTGTTAAGACCAAACTCATCATTATCATTTTCTTCATCCCTCAGCAACACCATTGTATCTTTTTGTGATGTCATTTGTTTTTAAATCATAGAAGTTAAATTGACCACAGTAAATGAGATATACATCTATAAAACTGAGGCACTGATTTTTTTTTTCTTTTTCAGTAATGAGCCTTAATGTTCACATTGGCTTCTTTGTATGCAGCATTTGGAGTTAAGGGGGTGCAAATATCAGTGCAATTTTGCTAAACAAAAAATCTGATACTAGGAGCTGAGCTCCATATTTTATTGCTTCTTGCCCTGGGCATAAGGTTTCTGACAAAGGAATTTAATAGGTTATCTTCATACAATCCATTGTCTGTCTTTGAGTAGGAGTACAAGTATACTTTCAAAAGGGAAGCTGATTGTGAGTAATTATGGTTTTTTAGAAAAGCACTGCAGTAGTTGGTATTCTTAAGGAAGAAAAAGGACTGGAAAGTAATGCCAGGAGTTCTCGTCAGCCATTCATTAGGGAGCAAATCCAGGATGCCTGTGTCTCATTTGAGCCATACACATTTTAAGTATTTTATCTCCTTTTTTAAAATATCAAATTGCCATCAAACTGTATTTTGGTTATCCCATTAACTATATGTAGGAGATAAAAATGCATTTAGGTGTGAAAAATAATTCACTTAATAATTCTCGAGTGAAATTTAAGAGTAGCTGAAAAAAAATGTTTGAACCAAGAACAAGTTAAGCCTGGGTTATTTTTTTCCTTCAAAATGGCTTGCATGTTGTGGGGTGTGGCGAGGGGAAGGAGTGGTCCGTTGTTTTTAATAATTAAGTAGCTTTCCAAAGAAAATGATTGAAATCTAATCCTCAGACTGCTGGAAGCTTTCACATTTCTCTGGGAAGAAGAGTCTTCTAAGCTTGTGTGTTATTGATCTATTAATGATGATACTGATTAAAAAATAAAACCTCATTCATCAGTTGAGACACACTCAGGACTGTTAGCTGAAAAAACGATGGATGTGGTAGTGTGGTTATACTGTGAATGATAGTTCTTGCCAAGCTCGCTCTTGGTTCATTATTCAAAATGTATCTTTTATAGGTTTTTAATTTTTTATCTTATACTATTAACTATGGATGGATGGAGCAAAATAATTTTAAGCATTTTACATATCATTTTCTAAATCTAAGGAATAATTTGTTAGGATATTGTAACAAAAATAGCAGAATTTCAAAGTTATAACACATTTCATTTCTAAGGAATTCTCATTGGCATCATTACCATTGAATCACTTGAAAGTGATTACCTATGTTATCAAATTTACATTTATAGATATTAATTTAATAATGTACATATTTATAGAGTTTATTAAATTTATTTAAATATTCAGTATTTTGTATTTGGCTTTAGGCATGTGAGGCAGACAGAATTGTAAGCCATAATCCCTACCTTTCTTCTAAGATCTTTCAAAGTATTTGCCAGGAAAAAAGACTTACGTTTTTAAAGGTGGTACATTATAGTGCTTGGGAGCTAGTACATTATAGTTCCTGGGAGCTCAGGACTGGGATTAAAACGAACTTGGACCTGAGTGCCACACCCACCCCATACTAATAGCGTGACCTTGGGCAAGTCACTTTTCTATATGCTCAGTCTTTTCTGTAAAATAAGGATAATAATAGAAGCTACCTCATAAAGTCGTTGTGAAAATCGTGAGTTAATATATGTAATATAAAGTGTTTATAATGGTGTCTAATAAATATTAGACATCATTGCTGTTTTTATTGTTGTTACTAATATATATTGCATCATACCTAATTAGACTTAATGCTGTCATAAAGTATGCAACATAACAACATAATACAGCACAAGCCAGACAGTTTCTCTACCCTCAACCCTTTGCACATTCTACTGCCTCACACTGGGTGATCTTACGTGGCTCCCTTGGACCCAACACAACCTAAATGGTGGTGACTCTCACATCTTTATCTCCAGCCCTGTCTTTTCTCTGTGCTCTAACCCTGTATAGCCAGCTTCCTGCCGAACACTTCCATTAGGATATCCCGTAAGGCACCACATACCACAGTCAGCTCACCATCTGCCCACTCTACTTCTCAGTAGACCTTCACTCCCATTCATGAATAGCTATAAATTATTCTGAAGTTCTGTGTACACCTTCACCTTTTTCTTCTCCTCCAAGGTAGCAGAAGGCCAGCAAAAGGAAGGGACTTATAACTTAAATAAGTAGAACTGGGAAGAGGAGGAAGAGGAGATTCTTCCCTTCCCTTCATCCCCACTTCAAGTCATGTCCATGAACTCATTCTGCCAACATTTTTACTGTGGCCTGGCCCTATGTGAAGAAAGGTAGTCTCAGATTTTAACTGTTTCCCCCTATTTAATCAATAGATATTAACCAAATCCTTTATGTTATTTGTTATTCAAGAGGAGATAATAGAATCAAAGGCTCTACTGCAGCCTGGGAGTGTTGGTTCACAGTTCCCAACAAGCCAGCTTTCTTTACCATTGTCATGTTGGCCTTGCCCTAGAAATCTGAATCACTGCATTATGATATGATAGGCTGAGCTTAGCTATTTGTGCTGCAACGTGACCATCCCCTGCCAGCTATATTTTCAAGGTGTTTCAGGACCATATCGTTATTTTGCAAACAAACCAGCTGAATGGTTCAACGTTTCCCACATTCCTTCCCACTACTCCGCCCTAAACGTACAAAGCAACCGATAAACACGTGCAAACTTGAAATTATTGCAGATTGTCGGAGCACTACAAAAATTCAGCCCTGTTACTTCAAACAAGTCAAGAAACCCAAATGTAAAACAAGTTGATGTTTTAATGGACAGAGAACTCTGTGAAAGGCTTTTAGCTTACAAGTTGGTGGAATGTAGTATCATTTAATGTCCTTGTACTTTAATATTCGCAAATGTCATTTTTGATTACAGAATACAGCTTCTCTCCAGTCCCCTGATTCATATTATAGAAAGAACACCAACTTAGTCTAAGGAAAATTGAACCCTCCCAACTCTATTTGAACCCATCCTTTTCCCCAACAAGTGTCAATCAAAACAGAGAGAATAACTAACATGTAAATCTTGGATATGTCTTATTTGTATTTCATTTTTGGGCTTACAGTTATGATCAAGCAGCTATTCTTGTTTCTTTTCTGAAAAAACAACAACAAAAACAAAAAAAAAACCAGCCTCAAATTGCCAAGTGAAACATGATTCTCAAATCTATAGAATTTATTAAATTTTATGTATAGATTTTATGAAATGTTTACTCTGAATTATGTGTCTATCTTCATATGCTATCCTCATGTTTTCTGCCACAAAAACGTGTAAGTTATTATAAACTCAGTGTTTTAAAATACCGGATAGGAGATACAAAAGAGTACCACATACATTCCACTGATTCCTTTCAGTTTACTTACTTTAAATTTTTTTCCTGCAGGTCATAGAGCTGAATATATGACTACAAGGTAGGAAAATATTTTATCATAACTTACAGCATATTTCACTTTCTCTTTAACAAGAAGCAACCATTTCAATGCTGAAAGAATTAACATATTTTGTTCATGAATACGGGAGATAGTTTTGGCTTGACAAAGCATAGCAAAAAGCATAGCAACATGAAATGTTTGGGCTTCTTACAAGACTAGGTATGTTCTGGCTTATTTTTGTTTCCCTCTGGAATTGTGAAGCTCTTTAATAGGCAGAGACAGTAACAAAAACCTAAGTTAAACCAGCTTGGTTTATCTAATCCAGAACACTTTTTAAGTGTTTCTAAATAGTGTGACAGGACTTTTGATTTGATAGTTTAATTTAAAAAAAAAAAACAATATGATGTGTACATCTACTGCATAAGTAAGTGGAAAGTATAATTATTTTCTGTTCCTATTTTCCTTTAGTCATATGAAAATTAGAGCTGGCCGGGTGCAGTGGCTCAGCCTGTAATCCCAGCACTTTGGGAGACTGAGGAGGGTGGATCACCTGAGGTCAAGAGCTCACGACCAGCCTGGCCAACGTGGTGAAACCCCGTCTCTACTAAAAATACCAAAAAATTAGCCGGGCTTGGTGGTGTGCGCCTGTAATCCCAGCTACTCAGGAGGCTGGGGCAGGAAAATCACTTGAACCCGGCAGGCGGAGGTTGCAGTGAGCCGAGATTGCGCCACCGCACTCCAGCCTGGGCAAGAGCGAGACTCCATCTCAAAAAATAAAAATAAAAAACAAAAATAAAAATTTGAGCTATATTGAATATCTTTAGGATTTTAGCTGTCTATATATTCTCCATTTCGATTCACTTTAAACATTTAACTTTTAACACATACTCCCATATTGTACTTTCTTCATTCAGGGGAGGATTGTGAAGCTACTACAAGAAAGGAAAGCCATTTGGGCAGCAGATTCTGATTTGGGTTGGGGAAAGTTTGTGGCAACTTTTATTTTTCTATGTCACCATTTGTGCAACAGACAGAAATTATCTAATTAGCATAGCAAGATGTTGCATTTTTGAAATTGAGTTCTCTTTGAAATAAGAGGCATTTAGAACACTGGTATATCTGTTGCAGTAATTGGCAAGTTGACTTTCAAGGATCTATAATGTTATTGCGGGGCAGCTTATTCATAAGGAAGCCCCTCGTACTTCATGGTAAACCAACTAGAAAGATACAGCTCCTGACTTTTCCAAACCTAACAAAAGAAAAAAAAACACTGAGGTTTTTCTTCACTATGTCAGTGAAAAAGAAGACTATAACCTCGACCTGGTAATATGCAGCTTATAGAGATGTTTTTTACCTATAGCATCTCCTTGCACTATCAATTATTTTACCTGTTGTTTCTCAATTATAATTAATGTAAGGCAATTCAAAAGAAGAGATTTTTTTAAAAAGCAGAAATGGAAATATATTAATTTGCCATGAGAGCTATAATTGCCAAATAGACTAGATATTCACATCAACCTGACCAGTACTTCCTCTCATGTGGGCATCCTCTGTAGGAAACCAAATTATCAGGAAGTCATGTGGTAGCCACAGAATCAGAATGAGTCACACAATTGGAATGTTGAACGTCCCTGGCTCTGTTCACTTGATGTGGGTGTAGCAGAGCAAGAATCATCGGACCTCTGCCATGGAAATTACTTTGATAAGCACTGAGGCAGTTCGTTTTCATTCCAAGTTCCTCTCACAACTTGCATGTGTTCACGTTTACCGTACTATAGAATTCTACAGAGGTGATTTTCAGGCCTTTGGTAGAAGACTCAAAAGATATCCCTCCGTTAGCCAGCATTACCCTGCATCTCCCAGTCATGCGGGGACAATGATTCAGTGCATTGGAGGTTTTTGGCTCCGTCTACAAGATTGGCTTGCTCTGTGAATCAGTGACCAAACAAAATTCTAATCTCCTTAGCTTTGTCAGCTTCTCCAGATATCACCAGATGTGAAGCTCTCGTGGACCTTACTGTAATAACCACATTTTCTAGTTTTTTAATGCTTTGGTATATTGGGGCCTTTCTGACCCCGGAAGTACTGCCCCTCCCGGGATTAGCCAATTCCTAGCAGTAGTAAGAACTGGCTTGCCAAGTGTGCCTTTTGTATGCAAGCCAGGTGATCCAGAGAACCTACCTCCAACCACCTCCTTCATGGTTCTGACACTCAGGGCCACTATTCCCCTTCCCTAATCACCCCAAGGCCAGGTATGGGACAACTTAGGGATAGTCCCTATGCCCCAAAGCCCACTGGAATCATTCCAACTAGCCTATTCTAAACCTGCTTGCCCAGCTTCTCCCATTCCCTCCAGTGTTTCCCACTGGAGGGACTAAAGACTCTTGCCCACATTTTCCTTTGTGCCTTCTGCCTCCTGACCAACCCTGGTGCTTCCTTCTGTGGCCTCCCTGGTGATGGGGCACATCCCCAACTCTTTAACAAACTATCTTTTCAGTGGTAGTTGTCTCCTGATCGTTGGCCTCACCATACCTGAATAAAAATGAAATCCACATTTTAAAACACTTTTAAAATAGTGAAAGGAGTGGATGAAATCAAGTATGTAGGGTTAAACGCTTTGGTGGTTGGTTGTTTTGTTCTTTTTACACCTATCAGATTATTTCCTCTATGAATGGCCAGAACTCAGTGTATAAAAGAGATCTCAGAAATTTCATCCGTGACGGGAGATGATATGTTGCCTGGTAGAAGTTTCCATATTCTCTCCTAGACACTCGCAAAGGCTTCTTTTAACCTCGCCAGCACTGTATGACTTCAGGTGCTGCTTGCTGTGCACCTTGTTCATCATATGAGCCCATCTGCTGGGAGGGTCTTAGAATTTAGCTATGGAAGGCTGTACCAGTAGGTTTGTTTCCATACATGATAGTGTCTTAGGAAGCTAGTCAGGCTTCCACGTAACTTCTTGGGATCTGGTATATGAACGAGACTTTCTGAACTTAAGCTAAATGAACTAAAAAAGATAAATTTTCCTGGAGTCTGAAGCTTAATGAAGGGCTTTACACAATTTCCTGGTGTGGTGTGTATCCTCCTATAAGCCTTGCAGTTAAAGAGGAGTTTTACATTAAAACATCCAGAGACAGGTCTCAGGGCTCTCCTTCCATGTATTTCATTCAGTGCAGTAGTAGAAGTTGAGTCAGGTAATTCTGGCCTTCTTTCCACTAACGGGAGAGAGCAGAAGAGGTTCCTTCTCTGCAGTCACAGGGCAAGGTGTCACAGTTTCTAAATATACTACATGCTGCACTAGATGTGCATATGTCAGAGAGAATGGTTTATTCACCAGAGCAAATGGGCAGACTGGAGAGGAAGAGAGTCTGCAGTGGCATAAACGAGTACATCCTCAGATATTTAGGTGGTGGAATAGTTTGTTCTAAAGAAATAATAACTCATGCGAGCCTGTATGTCCCCCAAATTAGAAAGAGCAGTGAACCCAAACTATTTTTTTCACTTGTGACCCATTAATAGTTACTTTTGCATAAAATAAAATCCCATTACTACTGGAGGGGTATCGAACAGATGTGATGTTACTTGCATTGGTTTGCTGGGCTGAGTGAGGTGGCTCACGCATATAATCCCAGCACTTTGGGAGGCCAAGGTGGAAGGATCTTTTGAGCCCAGGAGTTCAAGACCAGCCTGGAAAACAAAGGGGGACTCCGTCTCTACAAAAAATTTAAAAATTAGCTGGGCATGATGGCATGCGCCTGTACAAGTCCTAGCTACTTGGGCTGAGGTGGGAGGATCCCTTGAGCCCAGAAGGTGGAGGCTGCAGTGAGCCATGATCATTCCACTACACTCCAGCCTGGGTAACAGAGCAAGACTCTGTCTTTAAAAAAAAATTATGTGTACCTAAAAATGTTACATTTAATTCCTCATTTGGGGATCTACCAGAGCCCTAATCTTTATGACCGGTTGTATCTTACTGTGTGACTTGTAAACCAAATAACAAGAATGCTGGTTTGTAACATTTGGCCAAATAGCTAACGAGTCTACTTGGTAGTGCTTATTTTAAAACAAACCAGCAAACAAACAAATGTCAGCTGCAACATACAGGGAAACAGCAGTGTGAATAAACAATTTGTATGTTTTTTGATACAGAAGTGAAAGTAAATAAATGGGAAATGGGAGGGAATGTTTTCCCCTGTGATTGGGGGAGGGGAAGGAACCCAAGATCCCCGTGTTTTGTAATATTGATGTGACCTATAGATGTTTCATTTATTGTTTGATTTCTGCCATGCTCAGTAATTATATTCCCTTCCCTTAGGCCTCCAAATGTTCCCCCTAAGCCCCAGAAACACAGGAAGTCCAGGCCCCGCTCACAGTATAATACTAAGTTGTTTAATGGGGATTTGGAAACATTCGTCAAGGTACTGGCACCAGCCATCTGGGTGGCTGATCTCCATGCTTCTTACTATAATGGTCTCAGCCTCTTGTAAGAGGAGGAAGGTCATTATGTCCAAGTCTGTCCTGGGGCTCTTTGCTTTCCCAGAAAATCAATATAATATTTCCTGAAGTCAGAGAGGAAAGAATATTTGGGTTGAGTGCCTTCAGAAGAGAGGATAAATGAGGGTATTATTATGTGGGCATAAAAGAAAGCCCTCTTTATTTTTTTTAAAAAGAGCCATAATTTGTACAGAAAGTTAAAAAGCAACCTGATAAAAATGTTGTATTTTTACTCATGCAAATGAGATGGCACAAAATATTCTTTAAAGTCTGCTTGTTAGGATAGCTCTGAAACACAGCAGGAGTTTTGATTTCCCATGACTTGAGGAATTCATTATATTGAATGAATTGTAAGACCCTATGATCTATACCTTGTATCTCTGCTGTGTTTACTCTTCGTCTTCTTTTTCATCCTGTATTTCTGATAATGCTTCTAGCCGAGGACGAAGAAACTCGCACACAAGACATCAGGTATAGTGCTAGAGGGACGTAAGGGTGCTCTTTCAACTGTTGGTATCATTTTCAAGTCGTGCTCATGCTTGGCTTTAATTAGATCGTTAAGGTTTTTAAAAGAAAAATGTTTGCATTTGGAAATTAGACAAGTTTATAAATAGGTTTTACTTAGAAACTGTAGCAATCAAACACTAGAGGAAAAATGGATACATTAAACTATTAGTTTTTACATTATGTGTTTGGCAAATGTATCAAGTTTGATCAAGGGCTTTATTAGGGAAAGTCAATGTTAAATACCAAATACACATTTAATACTGGATTTTGGACCCTAGTGTGAATTTTACAAAAAAGAAAAGGGCTTGCTTTTTCCTTCGTAGTTCACATTTTATGGCATGGGCTGCAGTGTTTCTGCAAACTAAGTTTATCTGAGAAACCACGTCATTAATAACCTCCCTTAATGATGTGTTACAGACGTCTTACTTTCTTAGGTCTGTTTATTGAATATGTGTACTAATAATTAAATGTGCATGTGGCATGTATAAGGACAGACACACACATACATAGATACATACATACATACATACATACATACATACATACATACATACATAGATTAAAAACCTCTGGCAGCCTTAAAAATCAGCCCTACTCTGGAATTAAGTGAAAAGCCACTGAAGAACCTAAATAGCAGTTACAAATCAACTGCCTTAAGCCTTAAATCCAGAAGAACCTTATTGGCTCTAATTTAATATAAAATTATTGTCAAATTTGATTACCTGTTTTCCCAGCCCCTGGCTTATAAGCAGGGACAAATTATATGGAGAGAGAGGAGCGATAAAATGAAAGCAATGAGATATGCAGCTGATGGCCTGGCAGAGAAAGAGAATGTAGAAAAACTGCAAGAAGCAGACATAGGATTCTGTTGTATTTGATAATACAGTATGAGAATGGCTACTTACGATGACAGAAAAGCACATATTACATACTTTTTCAATTTTTCATTAAGAACAGTTAAATGAAAGTAAATTGAGGTACCAAAGAATAAATAAACCAGCTATCATGGAAAATTCACTTATAGAAGCTCTTCACAGCCCAGATGGCACATTGAAGAATCTTTGGTAATAGAAACAATACAGAGGGCTCCTTTCCACTTCTAAAAAGGGCTTGATCACTTGAAATCTCCACAATGTCACTGTGAAGACAGCAAGAGCAAAACCATTTTTTCTCTTTTTTCTCATGGGAAAACCGACACCAAGAGATTAGTTTGAATGATAGATGGAATGCACCCCCATTGTTCTTATAAAATATTTTCTTATGTTTTCTACCCATGCATCTGAAATCTGTAAAATTAAATTAAATCATATATGCTCATTACTTTTTGACTACAAAATTAATTATATCCGAATGAAATACTGATCATAGCTTTTTAAAAAAGCAATTAGTAAATGTAAACACAAAAACTTATTTAAAAATATGAAAACCGAAGACATTTTTTGAGAACTTTCTTAGTGCAAACATTTTCCTTTTCATAACTTTGTATTCTTTGCTTTTCTTTTTAATACTAAATTCAGCAGAGATGTAAACTAATGATCTCTTTTTATCACTTACATTTAAAAATATGTTGCTTTCAGATTAGTGTTCCATGAATTGTTCGTACAGTTTACTTCCCCTAAAACACTTATATCTTAAAGAAAAATCCTTTCACATATTCAGTAAGTTATGATGTAATTACATTGCTGTTCCTGAGCCAACTAGTCCACACTAAAATGCATTTTTATTCTTAAGACTCTTCTTTAAGAAATTAACAAAATTTATGCTCCTAAAACAAATTAACTAATTAGAGAAACTTAATACAGTCTCCAGAAGTAATTGAGCCATTAACTGGTTTATACACTGATTAGATTGTCTTAAAACCTAAAATAAGACAATTCCTTAAGAAGTATAATACCCATTCTAGGAATAGTAAAGCGTTTAAATTGCTGAACTGCATTATTCCTAATCCTTCCCCCACTGCTTAATTGGAAAGGTTAATGGATTCTGAATTGTTCTAATATATTAAGACAACCGTTTCTTGCATTTCAAAATAAAATTCCTCACGAATTAATACCTGATGTCAGCTAACCATTTTTGAGCCCGATGGTTTTGTTTTTTTGGCTTTTTTTTTTAAAAAAAGATCTAATTCCTGAAAAAGCAGAGTCTTAAAAATACATGAAAAATAATTCTGTAGTCAGTAACCTTCTTTAACTTCATGGAGTACATGGCATTGGTACATATTTAACTGTGACCTCAGCAGCCCTTCATCTCATTTGTCATCCTATACATGTTTTAAAACATTACCACAGTTTACATTTGTTCAGTAGAAAGCAGTGACTGTTTTACAAGATGTGGGGAGAGAAGGCCCAAAAATGTTCCTTTCTAAAAAAACAAATCTGCGATATACAGTTGTGCCATTTTTTTCTTATTCCTTAAAATATGACAATGTATTAATGAAAAATCTGTAGGTTCTGATGCAAACTAAGTAAATACATGTTTTAATTATCTCTGTAACAATTCTTATATTATGCATCTATAGATATGGAAGCTGTTTTATAACTTGTCATCTAGGTGATGTACTCTCAGGGATGTCATAGAGAGAATCCTGAGGTGGCTGAAAGGTTGTCTTTCATGATGAATATAGCGAATCAAACTGAAGATGCTATGATTATAATACACAGAGTTCTTTTTAAGTCTGTTAAAGATTGATCACTTGTATAAATAAGCTTTTAAAAATGAGTTATTCACATATTCATTTTGGTATGTAAGTCTTAATATGAGAAAAGAGATGAATTAGGTTTTGACATCTCTAGGCACAGCAGAGTAAGTTGAAACAGAATTGCCTTAAATGTATTTAACTTGGTTTGCTCCAGAACTGCAAAAATCCCTCTTTAATTACTGTTAAACTCTAAGCCTTATTATTATGATGGGTTTATACCTCTCCCTTGAGGTTAACTGGTTTCCATCCCTTTACCCAGGACTCAGGACAGGTTATTCCCCTCATTGTGGAAAGCTGTATTCGGTTCATCAATCTCTATGGTAAGCCATAAACTACAGAATTCTTATTTTTTAAAAAATCACTAGAAGTGTTTCAGTAAATTTACTTCCTGGGAAAAGAGGGACCTAGACAATGTGATGGGGGTTTTATCCTGTTTCCCTTCTTTTCTCTTTAGGTCTTCAGCATCAGGGGATTTTCCGAGTGTCTGGTTCCCAGGTGGAAGTCAATGATATTAAAAATTCATTTGAGAGAGGTAATTGCACGTCTATCCCTATAAGCAAACCATGTTGAAAAGTCATCATGTTCTGTAAACTGAAGTGGCACCCTTATTCTGTATATCTTCAAAACCTTTCTTTGTATGTACTGCATTAGGGGTGCAGCGGTAAGAATCCATTAAGAATAGCTGAGAAATGGGACCAAAACTATAAGCCCTTGTTATTAAAATTAGAAAAGCATATGAGCTCTGCATCCTGGTTGAGGACTGACATTGATAATTGGTGCCAGGTGTAGCAAATGTGGGGCTGAAAGGGTTCTAGAAGAGTGGCCAGGGCAGCCCTGGGCCTAGACAGCAGGTGAGGGAGGCAGCTCCTCCCAGCTGCCCAGCTGCCCAGCTGCTCCCTTTGTCAGGAGCTCTTCCCTTTTTCTTCTCACTGTCCACAGACTCCTTCCCTGTGACCCTAGGGGGTGCCTTATGCTTGTTCATAATTGGCTGTCAAATAAATTCTACTAAACTGGGTCATATACCATATACATTATCTTTTTTCAATGTCAATACTTTTTTTCCCTTAATTTTTTATTTTTAACTATTATGGGTACCTCATAGTATTATGTATTAATAGGGTATATATGATGTTTTAACACAGGCATACAATGTGTAATGATCAAATCAGGGTAACTGGGATATCCACCACCTGAAGCACATATCATTTCCTTATGTTAGAAACATTCCAGTTAGCACATTATAATTAGCAAAGCTGCACACTTTCATGTCAGGCAGACCTAGAATCATATCAGACTCTCAGCCACTAATCAATCATGTGATATGGGTCAAGTTGCTCAATTCCTATTTGGCCTCGATTTCCTCACCTGCAAAACTGTAAAAATGGATGGCTAGAGTAGAGCAGCCACATGTGCCAAGTCTCATGCATTGGCCATCTTCAGGATGAGCTGAAATATAGTAAAGTATCAGGTTCTGTGCTAGCCACCACAGGCAAAATACATGATCATTTTTCCTTGGAAATTTTCCCAGTATTTGTTATTTGTTTGTGATCTGCTTGGGTGAGGCTTTCTCACAGTGGGCAAAAATAATAGTAATTATTATATTCTGATAAATTCATGTTCAGTGATTTCTTGCCCTAGGAACAGAGAAAAGAGAACAACAGATCCCTAAAAATAAATTGCCCTAAGAAGCAAAAAAATACGTTAAAATGCAATGCACACTTTTTGTGAACTTTAGAAGAGAAGCATAAAACTGTAAATAAAAAATAGAATTTGATTTAAGGTTGTATTTTATGTTGAACTTCTTAAGGATTTTATCTCTAGAGGAACAATAACCAGACTAGTTGCCTAATAATTTAATTTAATTCTCAGAGAGAAACACTAACCAGACTAGTTGCCTAATATTTTAAAGTTGTTTACCATAAAAAAAAATATTTTATATTTGTGATATATTTTTTAAATTCCCACTTTTTAGACAAACTCCTTGGTAACGTGAAAGGTACATTTTCAAGTTCTTCTATCTGATTTTAGAGTCTCCCTCTGCTCAAGACAGCTTTCAGATGTGCTGTGAACACCACCATGCCACTTTGGGACATACCTACTTATTTAATTGTAGGTATTGTGTTCACAATTCAGTAGGAATTGTGTTCACAATTCAGTGGCGCCTATGACATTTCTGATAAATTTTACTGACCCATATAGCACAGTCAGACAGACCTATGGTGTGTCTTTTTCCCAGGAGGGTAAGAAACACAGGATGTAGTGTTTGAATTCATGTCAAACTAAGATTACAGATTTCAGCTTAAAAAAAGTGGGGGTTGGGTAAAATTATAAATTCCACAATATTTTATTTTAAGATTTGAGTAACTTGTAAGGGATTATTTAGTAGCGTAAGATTTTAAAAGCTTTATTTTAGTCAGCTATTTTTCGGTTAATCATGGGGTGGGATATCTAAACCAATTATTTTAATTTTAGTACCATATAATCTTTCATAAAGCATAATTAAAAGATACATGTATATATAGCAATGTGTATGTTCATAGAAATATATTTTTGTTCAGAGAAAAAAAAAGAAGCACTGTTAATGTAACGAGTTTTTTTGTTTTTTTTTTTTAGGTGAAAATCCTTTGGCTGATGACCAGAGTAACCATGATATTAACTCAGTTGCTGGCGTTCTGAAGCTCTATTTCCGTGGGCTGGAAAACCCCCTCTTTCCTAAGGAAAGATTTAACGATCTGATTTCTTGTATCAGTAAGTGGACATTTTTTTCGTCTTTTCCCACCAGAATTATTTCACTAACCAACTTCCTGGAAAAGGCAGTGGCCCCCCTCCATACACCCCCACCCCCACCATTACCCCATTACCACCATATTTCTGAGACCATTTGTTTTCTTTCTGGATCCAGTGCGAGTCATCCTCCCAGCTGTGGCCTCGCCCTCAGCTGAGTGGGCTTTCCTCCTGAGCATCCTCTGGCTCCAGAAAGCCAGGAGCTTCCCACTCATGGCTGGAATTGAGCAGAAAGCCAGGTGCCAGCCGCCTAAGGGAAAGGAGGAAGTTGTAAGCTGGGAAATGTGACCTTTTCTTGGCTTTTGGTTCTTGGTTGTTCTCAACCAGTTTTAGGAGTGGGGTAATTTATCCATCTTTGAATGTTATTTCAAGAAATGGGTAAAATAAGATCAAAGATCCTTATTACAGTGCAGGAACACCAGGTGGTAATTATCTGTCAGTGGGCAACCCAAGCTAATAGGCAGAGTTGCTCTGGGATTGTCTATGACATATTATGAAACCGATAATCACTGGCAAAGTAAAGCATTGCTGTTTACTTCAGTGGGGGCTTTTTGACACTATACAAAGGAAGGTGAAAATAATGATACCATGAATTAATTATTAGCCACAATCAAGATCCATGCATCTAAAAATACAGTGTCCCTTTTAAGTCCGAGTTCCCAGCAAGAGTCTAGAGCTGACTTCAATCACTTAGGCTTCATAAGGATCAACTTTTTACTCTTAATAAAGAAATCTCCCTACAGTCCCTCCACCCCTCACCCCCCACCTGAATCAACAAGTCCTATTGATCTGGCCTCAAAAAAAACATCTCACTACTCATCCCTGCTTCCCCATCACCATCACCTTGGTTTCTCACTGGGGATAGTTAGAGTCTCTTAAATGGACTCTACTTCTAGATTTTGCCTTCTTTTCCCAACCCCTAACCCTGCATTCTCCACACTGCAGCTAGAGTTTAAAAAAAAAAAAAAAAAAAAACTGGGTTGCTTGCTTTCTCCCTTTTTTAAAACCTATTTCAATATAAAAGCAAACTCCCCAAGGTGGGCTGATTGCTTGGTCTCCATTAGTTTGAGACCAGCCTGGACAACATGGCAAAACCCCATCTCTACTAAAAATAAAAAATTAGCCAGGCATGGTGGCATGCACCTGGATTCCCAGCTTCTTGGGAGGCTGAAGCAGGAGGATCACTTGAGTCTGGCAGGCAGAGGTTGCAGTGAGCCGAGATCATGCCACTGCATGCACTCCAGCCTCGGTGACAGAGCAAGACTCTGTCTCAAAAAAAAAAAAAAAAAAAAGCTAACTCCATGGCATGGCCAATTCATATAATTGAATTCGTCGTCTCTCTAATCTCTCCTACTGCTGCACAGCCCTCTCCTGCTACCCTACCATATTTACTGTATATTTCAGCAGTAGCAGACTGCACACATGCTGGGCCATTTCCCACCTCCATCCACTTGCCTATGCTGTTTCCTCAGCTGTCTATGATAACCATTCAACATCTGCTGTGAAGGCTTTGCCAAATTGGCATTCCTCCCACAACTCTGTCCTTCCCACCACTTTCTCCTCTCCCATTATTCTATTGGGTACGTATGTCCAGAATTTTTCTGATCTCCCCACATTATAATTTTTTTAACCCCTCTGTCTCCTACTACTAGAGAAGGAGTTTAGGCAGTAGGTTAAGAATGGAGGCTCTGGATTCAAAGAGCCTAGTTCAGATCCTAGCTCTGTCATATACTCATCAGCTGTGTGACCTTAGGCAGGTTTCTTCAGCTCTCTGCATCTCAGTTTCCTCACCTATGAAATAGGGGGACCACTAATCCTTACATCATAGGGTTGTGAGAATTTAGTGAGTTAATATGTGTAAAATGCCAAGAAGAGTGCCCGGCATAGAATATGCTCAATGAAGTGCCCACAGTTAGCTCCACAGGTCTGTGGAGTAGTTTTGCAGCCCTAACATTTGGCCAGTCCCAAAGGTTAGGAATTAGTTAATTCCTGGAGCATGTTAAGTTAAATAGAATTTATAGATGAAATGAATTGAAAAGTCAAGATTCCACCACGAGTTCTTTGTCTGGCATTGGTGCCTAGAGTCTTGGCTCCAGTTGGGTATGAATTTCCTGGTCATAATCCTCCCCAGTCTGATGTCCCATTGGAATTTAGAAGTACAGCTGCACGTCCATTCCACGGCCCTTGCGTAGCCTGAGTCATCACAACGAACCTCTGACCCAGCTGGAAAGAAATGAAAAGGCGGTGTCTCACTTCTGGAATTCTCCTTTGGCCATGTCCAAAGATTTCCCTCACATCCTAGCCAAAAAGCTTAAGTCTGGAAAAATAACAAGTGCTGTACAATGCTTAGTGGTTTTCTAGGTCCATACATCATGTCAGCTGTACCATGTACATGTACCAGTTGGATAAAGGCTGTTGGGCCACATTGTCAGTTACCATTATAGAATCATTTCACACTTTTCTTGGATGAAAAATATCATTTCATAGTGGTTTTCAATAACTGACGCCATAGAGTCAGAAAGATCTAGGTTCAAATCCTAGCTTTCCCACTTTCCAACTTTGTATAAACTTGGGCAAAGATTAATACTTAATCTTATTAAATAGCTGTTTCTTCACCTACTTTATAGAGTCTATGTGAAGAATAAATGAGATAGTCTATGTAAAGGGTTTAACATCATGCCTGGCACATAGTAACGCTCAGTAAGTGTTACAAGCTGTCATCATTACTACTATTACAATTACTTTGACTATAAACTGTGGTCACATATGCCAATACCTGGGTTAGCCACTTATCAATCTGTCTGTTGTGCTAAATATGCGTTTCTTTGGCATAATTAACTCACGTGAGTTTAGAAATATTTGCATTATCCTCAAGTTACATTGTTTCCAGCATGATTTTTCCCAGCACATTAAATACTTTGTAGCAATCAGTGTCAAGCTTTCTCACAATTAGAGTCATATTTAGCGAATATGTAAACTACAAGGAAAAAATCTATGGAGATATCTCATGTAAGTGGTGCCTACAGTGCTCAAGTGCAAGTGAAGAAGCTACAATGACATTCCCTCCTGTATTAAAACAGTGGATTAATCAAAATCAATGGATTCATAATCCCTGGATTTTAATAGGATTGTTAATGTTTTCATTAGTGCTGTAGTTCCAAAGTTTCATAAATGTTGAGTAGTCGGCGCCAATCCTATTTTTCCCATAAGTCTTGTTTCTTTTAGTGCACAGTTTTACAGAATGGCAGGTTTTCCAAAAACATACATATTGACACTAACAGCCTCTTTATATAACAACCCCTTTTCCTCCAACATTTAACCTCTTAAGAAAGAGAGGATTCTTGGATGTTATTATCTCTAAGCAAGCATTTTTTTCTTACCAATGTGACCATAATGCATTTTTCCTGGATTTTCCTGCATTTTTCCTGATTTTCAATAAATCCTTTGAGTAGCATAATACATCTTTTATCATTGTATCCCCTTATCAATATTGCAGACTTTTGACGATTTGAACCAAGTTGATTAATTGTCTACAATGTATAAAACTTTCTAGGGATTCAGAGACTTGATTCTTGCATTTAAGAGGCTCAAAATGTAGCAGGAAAGGTAAGATATTTACAAATAAATGCAGGCTAAGTTAATATATGATAGAAACAAAGATTTTGAAATTTTAGAGGAAGGAGAGATCTGAGTGATAGGTTGTTTTTACCCTTGTCATCTTGTAGCATTGCTGTAATTGGGTTTGATTTTCCCTGTTAAAGTAATTTCACATGACAGTTATTTTGTATAGAAAAATCTTCCCTTTTCATCTTTTCTAAGAGTTTGCATAAGTCTCTGGAGCACCCCCTACTTTTCGCTTCCATATTTTTGGATTGTTTGGGGAAAGGGGTGTGTGTGTGTGTGTGTGTGTGTGTGTGTGTGTGATGAGTAGTTATCCAGCCATGTTTATGCTTTATGACCCTGAGTGACCACGTTCTTTGGAAGCTTACAAATATATGTAGTCAAAGGAAATTTATCTTAGCATTCTTTTTTTAAAAATATGCACTATATGTTCCCCAATTTATTGTACATTTCTTTTTAAAGATTACTTATTTGGATGAAGACATAGTAAAACCAAATGCAACATAAATTTGAAGTGGCAAACTTGGTAGTTTCTCAGTTTCTCACCCAAGAGTTATTTTGTTTTTGTTTTGTTTTAACCATCCACTCTGTGAGTGGTTTTGTCAATGCTCCAGGTCATACCCACAAAGTCTGGGCAGCTTGTAGAATATCCCTGCATCATGGGTCTGAGATTTCCTAGGGCATAAGTTCAAGTGACTTGCCCTAGAAAAGCCACTCAAGTAGTTCATGTTTTTTTTCTGACTGTCTTAAGGCTGTGAGCCCAGATGAAACATTTTCATTTCATTTTGCATTAGGTGTTATTATTTAGGTGACTACTTGGATACGAGGAAACGGTTTCTTAAGGTTGAATTTTTTTTCCTATCACAAAACCAACATGTAGTCATTGTAGAGTACCTGAAAAATGCACAAAAGCACATAGAACAAAATATCATCTACCAAAATTCCATAATTCCACTACCCAAAGAGAACCACTGACATGTACACATTTTGTGTACAACAAACAACAACAAATACTATGTTTCATGTTAATATACAACATAACCACAATACCATTATCATACCCTTAAAACCAACAATAATTCCTTAAATCATCAAATGAGTAGTCAATGCTTTAATTATTTATTAGGTTGGTGCAAAAGTTATTGCGGCTTTTGCCATTACTTTCAGTGGCAAAAACCATGATTACTTTTGCACCAACCTAATGTGATGCAATTAACATGTTATCACTGTAGAAAAATTATGAACTAAGAACAAATCGTAATTTCTCTACACAGAGATAGTGATAACATTTTTAGTATCTTTCCAGAGTTTGTCTACAGTACCTATGTACTTTGTGAAACAGCTTTATTGAGATATAATTCTCATGCTCTACAATTCATCCATTAAAGAGCACAGGCCAGTGGTTTTTAGTGTAGTCACAGAGTTATGCAACCATCACCACAATCAATTATAGTACATTTTTATTACCCCCAAAAGAAACCCCAGTTAGCAAACATGGGCAATTACTCCCCATTTACTCATAACCACCACCACCCCCGGCCCTAGGCAATCACTAATCTTTCTGTCTCTATAGATTTGCCTGTTCTGGCTGTTTCATACAAATAGAATTATACAGTATGTTGTCCTTTGTGATTGGGTTTCACTTAGCATAATGTTTTCAAGGATCATCCATGTTACAGTAGGTATCAGTACCTCATTCTTTTTGATTGCCAAATAATAATCCATTTTGTGGGTACACCACTCCTATGTACTTTTCATAAAAATTATATCGTACCAAGTGACCGCTAATGGATAAGAGGTTTGTTTTTGAAGTGATGAAAATGTTCTAAAATGATTGAGGTGATCCTGCACAACTCTGAGTGTACTAAAAATCATTGGTAAACTGTAAATGGGTAAATTATATGGTATATTAATTATATCTCAATAAAGCTGTTGTAAAAAAAATTGTTTTTGAGACAGGCTCTCACTCTGTTGTCCAGGCTGGATTGCAGTGGCATGATCACAGCTCACTGCAACCTCCCAGGCTAAAGCGATCCTCCCCCCTCAGCCTCCCAAGTAGCTGGGACCACAGGCATGCACCACCACACCCAGCTAATTTTTGTATTTTTTTGGTAGAGACAGGGTTTCACCACATTGCCCAGGCTGGTCTTGAACTCCTGGACTCAAGCAATACACCTGCCTCGCCCTCCCAAAGTGCTGAAACTAAGGTGTGAGCCACTGTGCCCGGCCAAGCTGTTGTAAAAAATTATGCCATGCCGTCCTGGCTCTTCATAAACCATTTTTTTAAAACTCAATAATATTATTTTCAAAATATAGCTTTTAGTGACCCTATAATGATTTCTATTTTATGTAACAAATCCCCTAGTTTAGACATTTAGATTGTTTCCAGTGATTTTGCAATTATGCCAAAATACTATGATGAGCTTCTTAGTACCTAAATTTATTTGCCTTTTCTGATTATTTCATGAAAAAAGCTTTTGAACTCTTTTTCTGATGCTCTAATATATGTTTTTGCTATAAAAATTTCTTTCAGCTTTATTGACATACATGGTGGTTTTCTCTCTGAATTCTAAATTTCTGTTTGATGCCTTATAATAATGTTCTTAACTTTTCCTTTATCCTTAAAAATATTTAATAGGCTGAGTATCTGAACTGAGTAGGTAAAGCTCTCTAGGCTAAGACTCAGTTTCTTTACTAACCTCAATATGATAATTCAGCAGAATAGGAAACATCTATGTATGTATTTCTATAGTGCTGTTATTTAGGAGAGAAATCAATGGTTTAATTCACAGAAGTCAGTCTATTAAACAATTATATGCAAAGGTTTGATTAACACCTTGACATTGTTAGTGTGAACCTAAAAATGTCCTGAAACTGGTACATTCATCTTGAATGCCAGCTGTTAGGCTATGGAACTCAGAAGTATGTGTGTACCCACTGTTAAATAAACAGTTTCTAAATGTGGCTGCCGAGGAATTTCCTTCCCTGTCTTCATACTTAAGGAGAAATTTGCATCTTGTGATTTATTATTTGTTTTCTGGCAAACCAATACTTCCGCAAATAGTCCATAGAAGAACCAGTATTTTCAGAGTGATGACCATTTGAACTTTTTGCCATTTGCTGAAGTAACTTGTGTTTTATGGTACATTTTTCACATGCGTTTACATGGAGCTATCTAACCCGCCTGCTGGGAAGTTGGGACGCTAACATGAGAATCTTGCGCTGCTGGGAAAAAAACATGTATTAGCCCAGGGAGCTTTGAGCATGTGATCAAGGTTGGACGAATGCCACTTTTACCTAATTACATGAGACCTTGAATTGTGGAAAACATAGCCCAGCTTACAAGAAATCCAAGTGAAATAACGATTTTCCTCACTGACAACTTTTCTGAGGGGAAGAAAAGACCCATCTTTCCCTCCAGCATGAAATTGTGAAATTTGCCACACTCAGAGCCAGCTAGGAACGTACATTCATCAGGGTGTCAGCAGCAACCATAAATTTTGCCTGCTAACTGGACTCAGGACAGTAAATGAGTCATTTGCACCAGAGCGAAGCTCTTGTAGGATGCACATTGCGTGCCTGTTGAGCAGACAGCCAGGTAGAATTGGGAGTCCTGCTCGCAGCCATCAACGGTTGGAGGCCTTCGAGACGAATAGATTTGCTACTACTTCAGGAATGCCAGCAGTTCTGTTTTGCTTTGATTTGTGTTGACTGTAGTTATAAAGAATGTACATCTGCCTCATATAACTTTATCTAGTTTTTTTGGTGTCACTTATGTCCCCATTGCTTTTCCCCTGAAGTCTTTCATTTGCATCCCATGGGCCCCCTCATTCTTTTATTGTGGTAAAAATATATATCTATATAATATAAAATTTACCATGTTAACGATTTTTAAGTGTACAGTTCGGTGGCATTAAGTATATTCACAATTATCACCACTATCCATTTCTAGAACTTTTTCATCTTCTCAAACAGAAACTCAGTACTCATCAAACAATAACTCCCCATCCTCCTGCACCTCCGCCCCAGGCCCTGGCTTTATCTCTTCTGCTTTCTGTCTCTACGCGTTTGCCTATTCCAGGTACTTAACATAAGTGGAATCATATAATATTTGTTCTTTTGGTGACTGGCTTCAGTTAGCATAGTGTCAAGACTCGTGCATGTTGTAGCATGTGTCAGAAATGTTTTTCTTTTTAAGGCTGAATAATACTCCATTGTGTGTGCATACCACATTTTGTTTATCTACTCATCTGTCAATGAACATTTAGGTTGTCTCTACCTTTTGGTTATTATGAACAATGCTACTCTGAAACTGGTGTATAAATATTTGTTCCCTCAATTCTTATTAAATAAAATTTTAAAACTGCCTTTAAGAGGTAGAGGGACTAAGTTTAGAACCGAGAGATAGAAACAAGAAGATCTTGAATTAAGATTAAACTTCTTGAGGCCGGGGATGGTGGCTCATACCTGTAATCCCAGCACTTTGGGAGGCCGAGGCAGGCAGATCACTTGAGGCCAGGAGTTCGAGACCAACCTGGACAACATGGCAAAATCCCCTCTCTACTAAAAATACAAAAATTAGTCAGGCATGGTGGTGGGTGCTCCTAATCCCAGCTACCTGGGAGCCTGAGGCATCAGAATCACTTGAACCCGGGAGGCAGAGGTTGCAGTGAGCCGACATCGCCCCACTGCACTCCAGCCTGGATGATAGAGTAAGACACTGTCTCAAGAACAACAACAACAACAAAACCTCTTGGAATTAACGCCTATGTCCTGTAGTTATAGAGAATGTAGCCTCCAGAGTGACTTGCCATCTATGGGATTTGACAAATATTAAAGATGAATAATATAGTAAGAATGGTTCTTTTTACATCCTTTCCTTTCCTTTTGTTTTTAACTCTAGGACTTCAAAACTAGCGTTAAGCTACAAAAATCCTGTCCCTGATAGTTGACCTTAACTTTATGATTATTAATTTTTTTAGAGATGATGTATTCCTCTGTTGCCCAGACTAGAGTGTGGTGGTGTGATCATAGCTCACTGGAGCTTCGAACTCCTGGGCTCAAGCAATTCTCTTATCTTAGCCTCGACTTTAACTTTAAAATGAGGATTTGCTGGGAGAATGAGGAAACTTCACTTTTGAAACACCCAAGATTCTCATTAAACAGCGGGAGAAGTTTTATTGTCTTAAGAATAAATCATAATATGTATAATTTCGCTTTTGAAGAGTTTTTTCTTTTTCATTTTTAGAGATAGACTTTCTAGATACAGGTATGCTAAATCATCTTTGTCTTCTTTAAAGCAGCAACAACATTACACTTTTTATAAAATCAGCTATTTTAGCTGATAAGCATTCAACCAGTTAATTTCTGATACGAGATAATAATGCAGCTGTGTTGAAATAGTATTTAAAGGTACAAAATTCCCATTAAATTCTCAATGACTTGCAAATTACTTCATTTTTAGGCATTTCATCTTCCCTCTCTGTACAATGTAGTTTTGCACATATCACATGAAGTTGTCATGGGGATAAACAGCTTACTCTGGGACATGTCTTGATCCTACTAGGACCGAACTGGGTGGAAATGTTGATAACTTAATTATTGAGTTATTGTGGCCTGAGAGAATTTATACACCTGTTGAATAACTTCTTTTTTAAGCATCTTATTCCCTCTTCTCAGGGAAAAATAAATCAAGACCATTGCCTGGGAAGTATGTTAACAAAGTGCTTGTATGCAATAGACGTAACCCTAATCTGCCTTGTTCATAGCGTTATATTTTCTCCATTTTGAAATATTTTACAAATAAAAAAGGCAAAATGTAATATATTCAATTCAGTATTACTAAGATCATACTATTATAAATTATAGATTTATATTGAAAGAATAAAAATGAAAGAATGAGAATGTTAATTGCATGATAATGTTTTACTTACATTCTGGTTCAGGAGTTTCTGAAATTGCATTTGCTAAAAGATGACAGAGCTATGGTTCCAACTTTGGCATACTTAAAGGTGGGAATGGAAGTGGTTTTTTCTCAGGAATCCTGATAAATTATTGCTTGTTTTGTCAGCTCATTCTTGGTTAATCAAGAATATTCCTAATAGATTTTTCGCACCTTTTCAGCTATGCAGAAGGGAAAATAGAATGCCCAGTTTGATAATAAGTGGAAAACAGCTGGGATCAGCACTCAAGATTCCAGGGAAATGAGCTTGGCAAGGGTAATTAAGACAGTGGTTCTCAACCCTGGCTGCATGAAAGAATCTCAGGCATCAGCATTTTTAATCTCCCCAAGTGAATCCAAGTCAAGGTTGAGAACCACTGATACAAGAGGAATCGGAAAGGGAAACTGAGTTAGGAGAGTATTTTGATAGTCTAAGTTAGAAATAATCAAGACTTCAATTAGAAAATTAGCGGTGAGATATCTAGAAGTAGAAACTACAGGACTTCTTTCCCATTCAAGGTAGAAAAATGAAGCAAAGATATCATCTTAGAAGTGATGTTTGTAACCTTGCAACTGGAGGAGGTTGCCATTGAGGAGACCAGGTAGAAATCTTTGAGAGTTATCCACATTTATAGGTGGAAGAAGGTTTGAAAAACAACAATAATAATGAGAATGAGTTGACTATGGTGTCAGAGGCTATGGACTGAGAATTTTCAAGTATTTTCATGAATATCTCAAGCAATTAAGAACAACATGGTGATATAAAAGTATAGGAAGCTTCAGAAATGTTTTCAAACATACTACTTTTTTGGAAATGTTTTCTCAAATGTATGCTTATTGGGTATCTTCAAAGTTGTACTTTGTAAAGGTACAACTTTACAAAGTGGTAGTCTTGGGATCCAAGAAAGGCAACCAGACTTACGAAACAGAAAACAGACTTGTGAAACAGATTTATGAAACAGGACACATAGGTTGTAGTCCCAGGTCTGCCCCTTCTAGCCTGCTGACCTTGGGTATGCCGCTTGCCCAGTTCTCATTTTCCTAATCTGATAAATGGGGATGACATTGTGTGCCCTGCCTACTGCAAAGTTTATTATTCCTTTTAACTTAGATAGCAAATGTGAAAATTTGTTTTTAAATATAGAGAGAATAATACAAATAATGTGTTGTAGTAGTAACCTTTTTGCTGATGTTCGCAAGCACTTTAGTATTGAGACACTTTGGACAGTTTGTATTCCTGGTAAAGAGATAGCATAACACTGGTTTCAGGTAATCCTGTCTTGGGGGAGCTCACCATCCCACAGGGAAGGTGAGATAAGGAAATAAATAGCTATAAACATCAGGGCATGCATCATATGAAGGCAGGAATTGTATTGCTAATGTATTCCTAGTGCTTGAAACCTGGTAGGCTCTCCTAACATTGATGGTATAATGTAATACAAGGTGAAAAGTCATATAAGTAAAATGCAATGGTAATTTTGAGAAAGGAGAGATTCTAAACCTGGCACATTGCCTGGATCATAATCATAGACAAATATATGATGAATTAATGCATAACAGTTGGGGGAGAGGTGCCATGCCCCAGAAAGCTACTCTGGTTACCATGCAGCAAGAAGAAGTTGAAATCATATCAGATGCAAAATTTAGAATTAGCAGCAAAGGAAAAAATGGCTTTTAAATCTAGAAGACTCTAAATTACTCAAAGCCAAGTCCATGAAAATCAGAGAAAACGGTGAGGGTCAGAGGAGATGCCCTCTGGAATGGTGGTATACCCAAGCCAATCATTTATTTTGGTTACAATTGGATCTCACACAAGAGCAAGGTGTTGCTTATATTTAGATGTGTACCAGTAATACATGTACTGCAATGTTCTGTTTTAAATGTGGCAAGTGAAAGGACTCTGACCATGTCATCTTCTCTCTGTAGGAATAGATAATCTCTATGAGAGGGCGCTTCACATCCGCAAACTCCTCCTGACTTTGCCCAGGTCGGTCCTTATAGTGATGAGGTACCTCTTTGCCTTCCTCAATCAGTAAGTACCTGAATGCTCTGACAAAAGGCCCATCTGAATTCTGTCTTTGTTCTTGGATCCTATAAAATGTACATTGGGTTCCATTTATCAGCAAAGTCCAAGGGAAAAATGATTGAATATACATTGAAAAATGTACTGAAGGTACATTTTTCCTCAGCAGATCAACGTCATTGATAGATGAAAGCCGTACCCTAGATGTAAAAACTGTGGCCACAAATGCAAAGATATTTAAATATTACTTAAAAAAAAAAACTTTTCAGTGAGAAGTGTTATTCAGTGTTTTTCAAACTTCCATCCAAAACTGTCATGAATGTTTTTGTCAAAATGATGTAAACTGGCTGTTCACTGTGGAAAATTTCTGTGACTTTTTAATATTGTAGTCGGGGATGGAAGAAAATCATAGATGGGAGCTGTACACAAATCCAAAAAAGAATTTCTGCAAATTCACTGTAATGAGACCTTATCAACAAGAAAATACCTCAAAATGTTCTCCTAAACAGAGTAACAAATCTTTTAAATTGCTACATTATTTTCAAAGAACTTTATTCTTTTAATTTCAGTAACTTGATTTTCAGCTATGCTACTTCCTGCTGTATAGGTTCCGTTATAAGAACAGCTTCCCCAAGTCCTATCTAAGAGTACTCTTGCTATTCAACATTTCAGCTAAGCAGCTGGAAATAAAGAAATGCAGGGGGAATCAACTTATTGAGTAAACTTGGAGAATGCCTTTTCATGCTAGCATGGATTCTCCTTTCCTAAAATTTGGGTGTTTTCTTTTCTCTATTTCATGGGACATTTGGAGTTCTCAAAAGCCATAGTGATTTATTACAATCCCGCTGACTAGTCCTGAAATCATACCCACTCGGCTTGACCCCAAGAGCCAAGTATCATACAACAGGGAAATGATGGCAGAGAACCATACAGAATGAGACTCTACTGCTGACCTGTGGTGCCTAAAACATTCACAAATGACAGTAGCAACCCCTTTGTACATTAATCACCACTGGAAATAAGCAATATCTAGAGAGATAGGTTTAAACTATGTTTAGGCTAGACACTGTACTTTTTTACCTTTAAGGAAACACAGTCACTCAGGCAGTTTTAAAAATCCAGAGACTTGCCTGTCCCCACCCCACCCCGCCCCACCACCACCACCATACACCAGCATGGAGTACCTCGCATTCCTGCTGGCCCCCTCCATACCATTCCTACCAAATGTTCCTGACACACCTGAACAAAATCCACTGTGAACAATAATCCATAATGGACTAGGAAAGCAGTCTGTTAATCAGGAAAGTTCTCAAAACCTGAACCTAACTCATCATGCATCTCAAAAGAATGGCAAATGCACCATGGGTGTTGCTGGCCTTGCTTCCAGTGGTTCTACCCAGAGGCCACCTGGCTGGTTGCACCTGCCTTCCTGCAGACACAAGGGCCCAGCCTCTAGGGCAGGATGGTTGGGGTGGGGATTATGAAAAGAGAAATTAGGTATTCTTTTTTACTGCAAAATCAAAACTTGGAAATAACATTTTTACATCAAGTTTTTGTTTGCAAGCCAGCACTAAAGACCCAGAAAGATTAACTGTGACTGTCTCCACTGAGCTGAAGTATGTCTTTTGGAAATTAGGCCATTCTTATTCAGAATCTCCATTTTCAAGATGATCTGTAATATCATTTACTGTTATTGTGATTTTTTTAAAAAATATTGTGTGTTTGAGGAATGGCAGAAGGGAAAGACATATGTTAGCTGTGGAAATTATGCTTTTGTATTTTCTACTTCCTAGACTATCTTATTTCCAAAAAAAGGGTAAACTATCATGTCATGTGGTATCTCAGTTTCTTTGTATCTGTCATCATCTCACAAAGGTAGTTGAGTCTCCTTTTTCTCCTTCCATTTGTCATATGTTCACCTGGATTTTACATTTCCTTTCAAGATTGACATTATATACACTGAAAGATAACATATCTAAACTCTCCCTAGAACAGGGAGCATAGCAATAAAGAGCTGGCTTATTTTGAGTCACTGTGAAAATATTTCACAAATACCCATTGAGTAGAATGTAGAAATTAGTACTAGACAACTGGAAATCTCCCCCACAGTTTGCAAGCCTTGCATAGAATAAAAGAATTGAGGATTCTTTTCCCCTTTTCTTGTATTTATAATGGCTTTTGTGACACTGGTTGTCACCTAGTGTTGAATGTCTTACCCAAAAGCAGATTATAAAGCCTGGAGTTATTGGCTCCTTTCAGTAGTTACAAAGAAAAGGTTATTTGTTTTTTCCTAGGCTTTCCCCAAGATTTATAGGAGAAAGCTAAAAATCTGAGATATATTTGAGTGGGGAGAAGACAATTTTAAAGACATCCATAAAGCTTTATGGAAATCCTCGCTGTGTATCCCAAATTTACTTGAGGAACATTTAGAGCTTGACCGTCACATTTGCAAATAAAACTCATTTACATGATCCTGGTCTCCATTGTAGTGAATATTATATTAAACCCCCTCCTGACTTTGAAAAATGCTACTTAGTTAAGCAAATAGGACTTAGAATCCCCTCTCAATTTCTACTTAGTTAAGGTCATAAGTCATTTCACTTTCTTTGGAGTTTGCTGAGCCAACTTAAAGTTGAAGTATCTTGTTAAAGTATTGAAGTATCTTGTTATTAAACATTTATATCCTTTTTTTCTCTTTGTTCTTTTATAACTCCTTTCTTGTTTCCTTTTGTAGTCTATCACAGTACAGCGATGAGAATATGATGGACCCTTATAACCTGGCCATTTGCTTTGGCCCAACATTGATGCCTGTCCCAGAAATACAGGATCAAGTGTCTTGCCAGGCACATGTGAATGAAATTATCAAAACCATCATCATCCACCATGAGACTATTTTCCCAGATGCTAAAGAGCTGGATGGCCCTGTTTATGAGAAATGTATGGCTGGAGATGACTACTGGTAAGTCTAAGAATTTTAGTCCTCCTCTCCCACCAAAAATTATGGAAATATAGCTATCAATTTTATTAGAAGAAAGAGTTTCCCATAAGCCACCAATGCTTCCAACTTGAAGAAGCAGTAAAACTTGAGATAAATTTTTAGAATGCTAAGACCCATGGAAACTCATATTCATCCCTCTCTTTTCTCCAAGGACTCTTATCTTTCAAATAAATCTACCCTATCATGGTTTTTGTAGAGAAAAAGGGTTTTGATGTTATGTAGAGCTATATTAACTTTTATCGTTACATTAAATCAAGAAAAGATAACAGATTGACATTTTATTTTTCAGTCTAAATCAAATGTTTTGGTTTCATATAAAGTGTTTTTAAAGTCTCATTTTAAAGGAGCCCTGTCAACCAAATGAATTTTTATTCTTAACTTTTCATTCTCACTCTTACTAATGAATATAATTCTAGCTATAATTATAGTTAGACCTTTAGGTCATTTTGAGCCAATTTATTATATTCATATATTTTTGGGATAAAATTTTTAGCATGGCAATATTGCCTCCCATTCCATCCATGTTGCTGCAAATGACAGGATCTCATTCTTTTTATGGCTGAATAATATTCCATTGTGTAGATGTACCATAATTTCTTTAATCCATTCATTCATTGATAGACACTTAGGTTGTTTTCACATCTTGGCTATTGTGACTAATGCTGCAATAAATATGGGAGTGCAGATATCTCTTCAATATACTGATTTCCTTTCTTTTGGATGTATACCTAGCAGTGAAGATCATTATGTTAAGTGAAGTAAGCCAGGCAGGAAAGACAAATATCACATGTTCTTACTCATATATGGAGCTAAAAAAGTGGTTCTAATAGAGGTAGGGAGTAGAATGATGGTTACCAAAGGCTAGGAAGGGAAGGGGAATAGAAAGGATGAAAAGAAGTTGGTTAAGGGCTATAAAAATACAGTTAGGTAGAAGGAATAAGCCAGGTGCAGTGGCTTACACCTGTAGTCCCAGATACTTGAGAAGCTGAGGCTGGAAGATCATTTGAGCCCAGGAGTTTAAGGCTGCAATGAGCTCTGATCACACCACTGCATTCCAGCCTGAGCAACAAAACGAGACCCTGTCTCTAAAAAAAGAAAAAAAAAGGCTGGGCGCAGTGGCTCATGCTTATAATCCCAGCAGTTTGGGAGGCTGAGGCAGGCAGATGACTTGAGGTCAGGAGTTCGAGACCAGCCTGGCCAACATGGTGAAACCCCATCTCTACTAAAAATACAAAAATTAGCCAGGCATGGTGGTGCGTGCCTGTAGTCCCAGCTACTCCGGAGGCTGAGTCAGGGGAATCGCTTGAACGTGGGAGGCAGAGGTTGCAATGAGCCAAGATCGCGCCACTGCGCTGCAGCCTGGGTGACAGAGCAAGACTCTGTCTCAAAAAAATAAAAAAATTTAGAAGGAATAAGCTTTAGTATTCAATAGTACAGGAGGAAAATTATAGCTAACAATAATGTATTGTATATTTCAAAACAGAAGAATTGTAAGGTTCCCAACATGAAGAAAAAATTAATGTTTGAGGTGATGGATATCCCAGTTACCCAGATTTGATCATTACACATTGTATATGGGTATCAAAATATCACATGTACCCCTAAAATATGTACAATTATTATATATCAATTAAAAAATAGCAAAGAAAGAAACTTCAATTTCTTGAACCCCTATTATATCTCAGCTGCTTAGTGCACATGATCTCTTTTATTTAGCATGACCACTCTACCAAGTAAGTTAGGAAAGGCCAAGGAGCCTTCCAATGATTAGTAGTAAATCAAGGTTAGGTGAGTCTTCTTACTGGGCGTCCTCCCTGCCCACCTCAGAAACTGCCCTGTGCAGCTAGGATTCAAGAGCAGCTGGAAATAGGTTTGTCTAAATCCCTTATTCTGGACCCTGCTCACAACACTTTCTCATTTTCTTACCGAAGATTAAGTAGAAGTGGAATGAGTAGCTGAAAGATAGTTAAATAACTGAAAATACTTTTTTTTTTTACTTGAATCATAGTATGGTCATATGCCTTAAGAAAACTGAGTTGACTATTTCCAGAAGTACTGTTTTCTAAATTAAGAACGAAACATACTAGATTCCAGTTCTGTAGTATATTCACCAACTTTACACATGAAGTTCAATTCAAAATATTTACTTGAGTACTTACTATGGGAAAGATACTGAGTAAGCTTGGCTCTGGGAAAGTAAATGAATGCAACTCAACCCTGCTGAGATACACGATTTTATTTTCATCATTGTATTTGTTTTAAGGCCAGTACCAAAGATATGGTTAGCTTTTTTTTTTTTTATATATTTTTGGAGACAGAGTTTCACTCTGTTGCCAGGCTAGAGTGCCGTGGTGCAATCTTGACTCACTGTATTCCCACTGCAGCCTCTGCCTCCCAGGTTCAAGCAATTATCCTGCCTCAGCCTCCCAAGTAGATGGGATTACAGGCATCTGCCACTATACCCAGCTAATTTTTGTATTTTTAGCGGAGACAGGGTTTCACCATGTTGGCCAGGCTGGTCTCGAGTTCCTGACCTCAGGTGATCCACCCACCTTGGCCTCCCAAAATGCTGGGATTACAGGCGTGAGCCACCATGCCTGGCCTGGTTAGCGTTTTTAAATATTAGGTCTATGTCAGTAAGCTCTGCTGTCTTGTTCATTTTATAAAAGAGCAAGTTTGTAGATGTCTGGTCAATATTATTTGATGTATTATATTCTAGGACATTTTGTGATTGCTACTTTTTCCAAACAGAGTAAAGGTCCCATGATAGTCTTGCAGCCAGTAACGTGTGCTTGACGGTGTCTGTCTTTTTCTATGGGTGTTGCTCATTTTAAACAGGAAGTCAACAGTGTAGTAGTTATACTTGTCCCCCAACATCAGAAATGTAAATGGGCTTTTACAGTAACAGTAGGTTTATATTTGTGGCCCATGTATTCCATTTATCAGCACACATTTGAGGATTGGTGGTAACGGTGTTAACGGACAAGTTTTAAAAGAGGATAAAATCATGATTCTCATACAGATATACAATGAACATGTGACAAGAAAAGATGGTAAAGATGCCACAAGCAGTTCAAAGGAGACATCAGAGAACCACCAATTTATATGTAGTAAAGGAATAGCAAAATGAATTTGTAAAAACTGGTCTATCCATAGGGCAATAATCATATTCTACCAGAATTCAACTTATTTGTATTTCTGTGGATAAGAATTACTTATAATGCTATCCATTTTTTACAAGTTAACTTCTGTCTTTATAGAGTTGTAAAATAACCTAGTCAAAGATGAATGTATATATCTAATATATATTCCTATAGGACAGACAGCATAATCAATGGAGGCGCCAGGATTCCACTGACGACTATCCAATTATTCTTTTGCCCTTTATAGAGTCTTACAGTTTTCATTACAATAGCAATTGCTCATTATTAAAATTCTCTCAGGCTGGGCGTGGTGGCTCACACCTGTAATCCTGGCACTTTGGGAGACCAAGGCAGGAGGATCAGTTAAGCCCAGGAGTTTGAGACCAGCCCAGACAAAATAATGAGACCCTCATCTTTACAAAAAAATTGAAAATTAGCCAGGTGTGGTGGTGCACACCTGTTGTCCCAGCTACTTGGGAGGCTGAGGTGGGAGGATCACTTGAGCCTGGGAGGCAGAGGTTTCAGTGAGCCAAGATCACACCACTGCACTCCAGCCTAGGCAGCAGTACAAGAACCTGTCTCAAAAAATTTTTATCTATTTTAATTTCATATGAATTTTCATTTGTATTCTACAGCGACAGCCCATACAGTGAGCACGGTACATTGGAGGAAGTGGACCAAGATGCTGGTACGGAGCCCCACACAAGTGAAGATGGTATGCTCTGCCCTTATGCTTTTATAAAACCAGGCTTTATATCCCTACTGTAAACAATTGCTTGTATTAAAATTTTAGAGGCAAAGCACAGTGGCTCCCACCTATAATCCCAGCACTTTGGGAAGCCAAGGCTGGAGGATCACTTGAGCCCAGGAGTTCAACACCAGCCTGTGCAACATAGTGAGATCCCATCTCTACAAAAAAATACAAAAAATTAGCCAGGCGTGGTGATGTGCACCTGTAGTCCCAGTTACTCAGGAGGGTAAGGTGGGAGGATTGCGTGAGCCCAGGAGTCTGAGGCTACAGTGAACTAGGATAGCGCCACTGCCCTCCAGCCTGGGCAACAGAACAGACCCAATCTCAAAAAAAAAAAAAAAAAACTAGTAGATTAAAAAAAATTCATAAAATATGTGTAAGGTATAAAAAATAACATTACAATGAAAACCAGTGGAACCACCACCAAGCTTAAGAAAAAAGACTTATTGTTTCCTTTGTACTTCCCTGATCCGACTGCTTTACTTACCCCTCAGGAGTAACCACTGTGTTTGTGTTTTTAAATAGTTTCTTGTTTCCTTTTCTATTTTCTTAAATCTTCTATAAGTGGGATCATACTGTATGTATTTTTCGTGAGTTTTTTTCTACTCAGTATTATGTTCCTGATGTTCATCTGTGCAGTTGCTTGCAGTTTGAACTGTTTATTTTACCACTGTATAATATTCCATTGTATGTATCTATTCCGTCCTTGATGAATATGTGAGGTATTTTCTACTCGTTGCTATTAAGAACAGTGCTACTATGCACTGTTAGGACATTTTGAACATGTCTCCTACTGAAAATGTACAGGAGTTTCTCTAAGCGTGTCTTCAGCTTTACTCTATACTGTCAAACCGTTTTTATGAACACAGTTGCTACTTATAGTTCCCCAGAGAACGGGGCATGCCATGCTATGGGAGGTTACCTGGGGAAGCATCAGGAGGCAGAGGGAGAGTGAAGACCTTGGTGTGCTTTCCACAGGAAGGAATGGGTGAGGCAGGGTAAGCAGCTTTAGGGTCGCCTAGTTGGAATAATTTCAGCAGGCTCTGGGGCATTAGGGGGTGTCCCAAGTTGTCTGGTACCTGGCCCTGGGGTGCTGAGAATAGGGCAGCAGTGGCCTGGAGTGGGAGAGCCTGATAATCAGGGTGGTGGGGTGTTGGCTCCAATGGGCAGGTTGGTGTTTGAAAAGTTTGCTTGTGGGTGAGTTGTTTACTATCTCCAGAAATTGGCTAACCCTAGAGGGACTGTCCCTCCAAGGTCAGCAAGGCCCAAGATGTCAGAAGATAAAAGACATGGTTGATAATATGTTTATTTATCTTTTGTAAAATTCCTATCAAGTCTTTTGCCCATTTTTCTATTGAGTTTTCTGGGCTCTTTTTGTTTGGTTTCGCTTGGTCTTGTATTTAGTTGTCTTTTTATTTGATTTGTAAGGGTTCTTTGTGGGTCCACATCAGGTCCTTTATTGGGTATATGCTTTGCAGATATCTTCCCCTGCTCTGTAGCTTTGCTTTTCAAATGCTTATTATGTCTTTTGCTAAACAGAAGATCTTAATTTTAAAGTAGTTAAATTTATCAATCTTTTCCTTCATGGTAATTTTACTTCGCATCTCCTTTAAGAAATCCTTCTGTGTCTTGAGGTAATAAATAATTCTCCTATATTCTCTTATTTTATTTTGGTAAGAACACTTAAGTGTACAGTACCTTAGCGTTGACCATAGGTACAGTGTTATACAGCAGATCTCTAGAGCTTGTTCACCTTGCTTGACTGAAACTTTATTCTCGCTTATTAGTAACTTCTCATTTCCCCCTTCCCCCAGCCTCTGGCAACTACTGTTCCACCCTTTGATTCTATGAATTGGATTCTTTTAGATACCTCATATAAGTGAACTTACATAGTATTTGTCTTTCTGTGTCTGGCTTATTTCACTTAGCAAAATGTCCTCCAGGTTCATCCATGCTGTCACATATGTCGGGATTTCCTTCTTTTTACAATCTGAATAGAATGCCGTTGTATTTACCTATATTTTCTTTATCCATTCATCTGTCCATAGACATTGAGTCCATTTCTACATCTTGGCTATTGTGAATAGTGCTGAAATGAACATAGGAGTGCTCTTCAAGGTCCTGATTTCAGTTATTTTGGATAAATACCCAGAAGTAGGATTGTTGGATCACATGGTAGTTCTATTTTTAAGTTTTTGAGGAATCTCTGTACTGTTTTCTAAAGCAGCTGTGCCATTTTGTGTTCCCACCAGCAGTGTACAAAGGTTTTAATTTATCCATATCCTTGGCAACGCTTATCTTTTTGTTTTTGTTTTTGTTTTTGTTTTTTGTTTTTCAGACAGGGTCTCACTGTCACCCAGGCTGGAGAGCAGTGGCATGATCTTGGCTCACTGCAGCCTGGACTTCCCAGGCTCCAGTGATCCTCCCACCTCAGCCTCCCAAGTAGCTGGGACTAGAGGCACATTCTACCACACCCAGCTAATTTTTTGTAGAGATGGGGTTTTGCTGTGTTCCCCAGGCTGGTCTTGAACTCCTGAGCTCAAGCCATTTACCTGCCTTGGCCTCCCAAAGTGCTGAGATTATAGGCATGAGCCATTGTGTCCAGCCAACACTTGTTATCTTTTGTTTGTTTCCTAACACAGTGGGATAACCTCATATGTGGTTTTGATTTGCATTCTCCTGATGATTAGTGATGTTCAGCATTTTAAAATATACCTGTTGGCTCTTTATATGTCTTCTTTGGTGCCTTATTTATTTATTTATTTAGAGACAGAGTCTGTCTGTCCTCCATGCTGGAGTGCAGTGGCATGATCTCAGCTCACTGCAACCTCCACATCCTGGGTTCAAGTGATTCTCCTGCCTCAGCCTCCCGAGTAGCTGGGACTACAGGCATGGCTAATTTTTGTATTTTTAGTAGAGACAGCATTTCACATGTTGGTCAGGCTGGTCTCAAACTCCTGACCTCAAGCGATCCACCCACCTCAGCCTCCAAAAGTGATGGGATAACAGGCATGAGCCTCTGCATCTGGCCCCATATATTCTTTTAAATCCTTTAAGGTTTTGCTTTTCACACATAAATCTTTATTCCACCAGCGATTTGTTTGGGGGTATGGGATGAGGTAGGGATCCATTCCCTTTTTCTTTATATGGATGCGTAATTGTCGCAATTATCTCAGCATTAATTGTCCTTTCTCCACTGCTCTACATCTTTGCCATAAATGAAGTGTCTTCTTTGTGTGAATTTCCTCCTGAGCTCTATTCTTTTCTACTGGTCTACATGTCTATCCCTATGTCACTGTCCTAATTTTGATACCTTTTAATAAATCTTAATCGTTCATAAAGCAACACCTCTGCTTTGTAATACTTCTTGGCTCTTTGCAATTCCACTTAAATTTTAGACTCAGTTTTTCAAGTTCTTCAGACAAACAAAACCCTCCAAAGCCCAACTGGAGTTTTGATTGCCTTTGTATTAATTCTACATATATTAATATGGAGAGAATTGATATCTTTACAATATTCAATATTCCAGTCCATGAACATATTTCCAGCTATTTAATGTCTCCCAAATAAACTTTTTATTCTTTCTCTGTAGAGATTTTTTTCATTTTCTAACTTAAGTTTGTCTTAGCATTCATTTTCAACAGTTTTTACTTTTTAATATAAACATTTAAAGCTGTCCGTTTTCTCTAGTACTTCTTTAGCTATATGCACAAATACTTTTTTTAATCTCTTCAGCTGTAACTAATCTGCTTTAAGCATATCCATTGAATTTTTATTTTTAAATATTATTTTTCTTTTCTTTTTTTTTTTGGCAGAGTTTTGCTTTTTTTGTCCAGGCTGGAGAGCAATGGTGCATTCTCAGCTCACAGCAAACTCCGCCTCCCAGGTTCAAGTGATTCTCCTGCCTCAGCCTCCCAAGTACCTGGGATTACAGGTGCATGCCACCATGCCCAGCTAATTTTTATATTTTTAGAAGAGACGGGGTTTCACCATGTTGGCCAGGCTGGTCTCAAACTCCTGACCTCAGGTAATCCACCCGCCAGCCTCTCAAAGTGCTGGGATTACAGGTGTGAGCCACCGCGCCCAGCCTTTAAATATTATTTCTTTCTACAAGTTGTATTTGGTGTGCTTTTATATCTGCTGCTTGATCATTTTTTATAGTCTCTGGCTGTTTATTCATCAGCGCTTCCCATCAGAATATGTGTCTGATAATTTCCATATGTCCTCCCAAATTTGTTTTGTTGACTCTCACTCATTGAGTCTTATTTTCCACTGTGTTTGTAAATTTTGTACAGATTTCTTGGAACTTTAGGCTCAGTGGAAGGTAGATTCTTCCAGAGAGGGTTTTCATGTACTTCTGCCTGGGTTACAACCAGCCTGGGACAACATTGAATTTTTGGCTTGAAGTTTTTCAGACCACCCAGGTAGTGCAAATTTAAACTGCAAACCTACCTGAGAACTGGAATGTGGATGGGATTCTCAGATGATTTGTGTCAAGGTTTAAGATAGGTTATTTCCTTAATGGGGGTGGAGGACAGAGGAGATGGTTACAATCTATGGAGAGGTATTGAGAGCTACAAGGGGAAAAGATTTCTAGAACTAGATGTTCTAGAACTAGAAGTGTTGTAGAAAGTTCTAGAACACTAGAGTGAAGTTCACTCTGAAACTGAGGGTGTAATTCTCTGAGGGTGGGGAGGAGGGGAAGAGGCTTAGATTCCCTAACACTGGGCAAGCCCTGGACTTAATCTCCTATGAAAAAAAATTAGAAAGCTTAAGGTGACCAGTCTAGAAAAATGCCCTCAAGGCAAAATCTGACTCATGTTCTAATGTTCTGCTTACCTCTCTGGGTTCCCACTTTCATTGCATTTTGGTCTTTAGTATTCTTTACTGTCTTGATAGCTTATTAATGCAATTACAAAGGTTGGTTGTTTGCTTTTAAATCCAGCATTTTTTGTTCATTCTAGCAGGAGGGTAATTAAGGTATCTAGTGTCCACTATCTGCTAAAAAAGAAAGCTTCTTTGTGTCTTTTTTTTTTTTTTTTTTTTCTGTGAGACAGGGTTTCCACTCTGTTGCCCAGGCTGGAGTACAGTGGCACAATCTTGGCTCACTGCAGCCTCCACCTCCTGGGGCCAAGTGATCCTCCCACCTCAGCCTCCTGAGTAACTGGGACCATAGGCATGCACCACCATGCCTGGCTAATTTTGTATTTTTTGTAGAGACAGGGTTTCCCTATGTTGCCCAGGCTGGTCTCAAACTCCTGGGCTCAAACGATCCTCCTGGGATCCAAAGTGCTGGGATTAGAGGCATGAGCCACCCACGCCCTGCCTTCCTTGTGTCTTTAAAAGTAAAATCAGTTGACATTTTCTGAACTTAATTTACAAGACATCCTTTAAAGTGAGAGCTTCTATTTCTATAATGTTGCTCTTTTTTATTTTTATTTTTTTTCTTTTTCTTTAGAGACAGGGCCTTCCTGTGTTGCCCAGGGTTGTTTCAAACTCCTGGCCTCAAGCAGTCCTCCTGCCTCAGCCTCCCAAAATGCTGGGATTACAGGCGTGAGCCACCATGCCCAGCCTGTGATGTTGCTTTTGAAAGTCTCTGAGTCCTGCCTCTGCCACCATCCTTTCTTTTGGGTTTCTTTGTTTCTCGCATGGTTTATTTCTTTTTCACTGCTGCCTTCTCTTAGGTGTTTACCTGGTTTCCCCAGTAGCCAGAAAAGCCAGGACAAAGCCCAGCCATCTCTCTTCCCAAACATGAATCTCACCATCATGCCATCTGCCTTTTACCTCTTGACTATAAAAGAGCTTTGCCGAGTGCTCTGTGTTTTAGATAACATTTTGACCATGTTCACCTGATTTTTCTGGAAAGAAAAACACTGCTTACAAAGGACAGATATTCTCACCCGCAGCCAACCTCCAAAATCCTGTAACTAAATTAACTAGAGTATCAATTATCCTTTGATTGCCGAGGTATTGTATTTTTTTCTCTGTCATGGATCACTAGAGAGAGTAGCTTTTGTTTCTGAAAGACAGGCTATCACAGAACAAAACCATTCTCTGCAAGGACAGTGGGTAACAGATCTAGGAGGAAAAATGTCAGCAACAGCAAAGTCCCAAAGAGAAAGTGTGATCACATTGTATATAACATTACAAGAAATGGAAATATAAGACTTGACAGCACCAGGCAGTCGGAATCAGCTGTGCTGAATTGTCTTCCCTTTTGCACAAAATTATATTACCCATGCAGGAAAACTAAGTGATCATGTTGCACTCTCACTATTATTGTTATTGATAGCAGCAGTAGCAGCATTCTATGAAGTCTCTGCAGGACCTTGAAGTACTGTGAGGCTCTCTATATGAAAGAGGCATAGTGTACCGTGCCCTGAGATTGATTTGCTCTGCAATGACCAGACTAAGATGTGTGTAAATAGCTTATTGATTGACACTTGACTGTGAAATGGCTCTCACGGGAGTAGAAAGAGTAAAAATAATGAAACTGCTGAGAATTACTAGTTGATGTACTGGATTGCCAATAAAATGTTCTGCTGATTTATCTGGTCATCCTGTCATAACCTGACCACATTTGAATAAATAAGCAGAGTCGGATAATCCTGTTGCTTGTTTCAAAAAAATAATAAGGCCAGGCGCAGTGGCTCACGCGTGTAATCTCAGCACTTTGGGAGGCCGAGGCGGACGGATCACAAGGTCAAGAGATCGAGACCATCCTGGCCAACATGGTGAAACCCCACTGCTACTAAAAATACAAAAATTATCGGGGCATGGTGGCACGTGCCTGCAGTCCCAGCTACTGGAGAGGCTGAGGCATGAGAATCGCTTGAACCCAGGAGGCAGAAGTTGTGGTGAGCCAAGATCACGCCACTGCACTCCAGCCTGGCGACAGAGCAAGAGTCTGTCTCAAAATAAAATAAAGTAATAATAAGAGGAGATGATCATAGAGGTCGTGATTGTGCAATTATAATAAAATATGTATGTATCTGTTGAATAGTCTTAACTATGTTGAATGGCCAGCATTGACAGTGTGTGATCGAACGTCATTAAAGAACATTAATGGTTCTGTCTTTATTCCTGTAACACAAGTATATGTAGACTGTATACTGTATCATGTGCTGGTATCTTTTAATTTTTGTAAGTAAAACCAAATACAAATATGTGGGTGTGTTCACACAGGAATTTGCAAATTACATGTCTTGAAGTTCTTATAAATAAATTAGCATGCCACGTCTGTAGTCCTAGCTACTTAGGAAGTTAAGGTGGGAGGATCACTTGAGCCCAGGAGTTTGGGGTTACAGTGAGCAATGATTGTGCTACTATAACCGGCATGGGTGACAAAATGAGACCCTGTCTCAAAAAAACAAAAACTAGCATGTCTTCATTCTTCCATGGGATGTTTATTTCTTTTTCATAGGAATAACTCGGGTACATATTTGGGTATCTGTCATCGCAAGTCAACCAGGATTTATTCTTTAAGTTTTGAACTATAATGAGATCATTCCCTTTAAATATAAAGTTATAGTCCCTCCTCTATGAAGCAGACACATAGATGTTTAATAAAGCTGCTATTTATATTGTTTTGGTAAAATATAATTTGGGGGAATACCAGAGTGTTAACATATAATCTAAAAGTTTTATTCAATTGCTAAAGGATTTATTTATTTATTTATTTATTTATTTTTATAGAAATGAGGTCTCACTGTGTTGTCCAGACTGATCTCGAACTCCTGGGCAACACAGTGATCCTCCTGCCTCGGCCTGCCAAAGTGCTGGGATTACAGGCGAGAGCCACCGCTCCCAGCCACTAAAACATTTAAACTGTTGTTTTAAACATTATCCTTACAACTACTTTGTTGGGAAGCCTACTGTGCAGATTATAGTGTTGTGGTTCTGTGATACAAAATATTATTTGCCTCAAACATTATCTACTAGAGGCCAGGCACCTATAATCCCAGCACTTTGGGAGGCCATGGCTGGAGGATTGCTATGTTGCCCAGCAGTTTGAGACCAGCCTTGGCAATGTAGCAAGACCCTGTCACTATTTAAAAGAAAAAAAAATTATCCAAAGCAAAAAGAAGGGGCATTTTTCTTTGTCTTTATTTAAAATGTTTGGCTGAAATTTGGCCAGGGCCTTTATATAATAAGGTGAAGCCTAAGCTTTTTAATATGTTTGTTGGTTTTTATGTTTTTGCCTTCTATGTCCCAGAGAATTTTCAATATATCAAATGAGAAAGAAGCCCAGCTGTCTGTCCAAGACTTTCTCATGCAATTATTACAAGTACAGTGGCTATTGCAGTAAACTTTTGGAAGAATAAACTCTTTTAAATGGGAAGGTTTGCTACCACATAGAAGACAACTTCCTGGGGAATTTTTGAAATAGGCAGGTTTTAATCTCTTCTGTGTACAGATCTTCTAGAGTATCTGGAAATGAATACATGCTCAGTTTTTAGCAAGTGATGTATTGTTCATTGCATAGGCATATTCCTATAAGCATATGCCCCTTGCCTTGGCCCCTTTTCGTCCTGTTTATTATTGAAGAGAAGTTTACTCACCTTTGATGATTACAAGGCTAAGGATGAGGTATTTGTGGGAGAGGGGAGCAAAGATCATAATGCCTCAAATTGAGGAGCTTCTTGCAATAAGATAAATCACAAAGAAACACCTCTTTGGTTGCTGAGTTTGTCCTCCTGTTTGCCTTCAATATTTGTGGTCAGAATTAGATCAGAGCTGAATTCCAAGTGTAAGCCTAGCAGTTGATATCTTTTTTTTTCTAACTTATTATTTTGAAATCATTGTAGATTCACAAGCTGTTGTAAAAAACAATACAGAGAGATCTTGTATACCTTCTGCCAGTTTCTGTCAATGGTGATATCTTACAAAACTGTAATATCATTTCACAGGCAGGAAATTGACAATGATACAAACCATTCACTATATAAATGTTTCAGCAGCTTTACATGCACTCCTTTGTGTGTGTGTTTACTTAGATCTGTACAGTTTTATCACATGTATAGCTTTGTGTGACCACAACCCAGTCAAGATAACAAACAGTTCCATTACAAGGAACCCTTGTGCTACCCTTTATAGCCACAGCCGCTTCCCTCCATCACCTTCCCATCCCCAACCTCTGGCAACCACTAATATATTCTCCATCTCTATAATTATGTCATTTGAAGAATGCTATATAAATGGAATTGTATGGTATGCAGTCTTTTGAGATTGGCTTTTTTCACTCACCATCATTCCCTTGAATATCCTTTGATCTCAAGAAAAATAAAAATTTTGAATCTGTTTTTTTAATTTGGACAGAAGGCAATTTAAGGCATATTTGTTTCATGGTTAAGATCCAAAATTTGTTACTGATACTAGAGAAAAAAATCGGGATTACCATCAGTGTTAGTTTGAAGATTTGATAGTGCCAGAGAGCATATGGGGAAATTAAATGTATTCACATACTATTTATTGTGATTTTACTTGATTTTTTCTTAAATAAGCCGGTAAAGCATAAACTTCCTAATGTTCTGAGATGGTGATTTTTTTCCATGTTATAAATGGTATTAACATGTTACAAGGAAATTCCCTCAGTGTCATCTATCAGTGTCAAAATCATATTGAAGCAATTATGGAGGATATTACAACTCAAGGAGAGATTTTATATATCCTATTGCAAAGTTTAAAGTATTTTTTTTTGACTGTCATTATATCTCTAGTAAAAGGCTGTGGAAATGAAAATCCAATGTTCAGTTTTTCTTTGCCTGAAAAACTGATGACAGCAAGATAATGTTTTTCTGTATCTTTTTAAACAGCCTCTATTTTCTGCCTTGATAATGTGTTGATGACTCTGTTCAGTCTAGATATTAAAATGGTCTTGATTATTTGAAGCCTCATAGAGCCCTCACAGATAGGATACCATGCCTTCCTAACAACTCTGTTTCTCACTGTTTTCTGGTGTGTTCATTGTAGAGTGTGAGCCAATAGAAGCAATAGCCAAGTTTGACTATGTTGGGCGGTCCGCCAGAGAACTATCCTTCAAGAAGGGTGCCTCCCTGCTGCTGTATCACCGTGCATCTGAGGACTGGTGGGAAGGCAGGCACAACGGGATTGACGGGCTGGTGCCTCACCAGTATATAGTGGTGCAGGATATGTGAGTAGTCTCAACTTTGATTGCCTGAGTGCTCCCAATAGAGGACTCCAGCCATTGTTCTTAAACTGACCTTGGTCTTGTGAGAAAGGAGCAGAAGAGATTACAGAGATAAAACTTCAGAGCTAGGCACAGTTCCTTACCTTGCCAGTGGCTCTTTGCTAACAGTAAGTCAGGGCCCAGGAGGTTTGGAGCAAGAACTGAGGGGAGACATCTTCTGAAGCTTTCAGATTGTTAGAAAAATAACCTATGCATAGAATGGGGTTAAGAGCTGAGGTGACATTGGTAATTCCAAAAACAGCAGTGCTCTTCTCTTGATGTCTGTTTACCATTTCAATTCCAGATTCCCCAGGGGAAGGACACTGGCCTAAAGTCAGAGGGAATCATTGCTATGCTGTTTTTTGTTTTGTTTTTTGCTGAGGAGAAAGCTCTAATTTCAAAAGTATTTAAAGACATGGGAAGATAGTCATAACATATTAAGTGAAAGAAACAGGTTGCAAAATAATGTGTAGTCCAAAAGTAGCTTTTTAAGGAAAAGACAAATATAGCACACAAAAGGTATACAGTGACTGAATGATTCAGCCTAATTTCAGAAATGTTAAAATGTGTATCTCGGAAGCCAAGAAATGTGTGTATATACAGACACGTAGTCATATATATCTGAAATATCAACATATAAATATATTCATATATAAAATAAATCTGCATAAATATCTGTACAGTCATGTACCACACAATGACATTTTGAGCATCAATGGACCACGTATATGATGGATTTAATATCCTATTTTTACTGTACCTTTTCTATGTTTAGATACACAAATATTTGTTTACACCATTGTGTTACAACTGCCTGTAGCATTCAGTACAGTAACATGCTGTGCAGGTTTGTAGCCTAGGAGCAATAGGCTCCACCATGTAGCCTAGGTGTGCAATAGGCTCTACCATCTAGGTTTGTGTAAGTGCACTCTATGATGTTCCCACAGTGATGAGATTGCTTGACAACGCATTTCTCAGAACGTATCCTCGCTGTTAAGCAACACGTGACTGTAGTATAAATGCCATACATATGTATGTGCACACTCACAGATATGTATCCCAGGCATAGAATAGAAGATGGAGGAGGATATTTCTTAAAATTCTAACAGTAGTTGTCTCTGAATGTTATATTATGGGTGATTATTTCAGTCTTTTTTGTATAACTGAAATTGCTGTTGTACCTGTAATGAAATTGTATTGCTTTTATAATGAAAAGAGAAAAGTTATTGTAATAAAAGAAGGGCTTTCATGCATAATGCTATTTCATACATGAATGCTATCACGTAAATTTTTGTCTCCACTCATCTAGCAAATTTTGTAAAATTTGTAAATCTAGTAAATTTTGTCTCCACTCATCTTACTGTTTCAGGGATGATACGTTTTCAGACACTCTGAGCCAAAAAGCCGACAGTGAGGCCAGCAGTGGGCCAGTCACGGAAGACAAGTCCTCATCCAAGGACATGAACTCCCCAACAGACCGTCATCCTGACGGCTATTTAGCCAGGTAAGTAGAGCCGGGGAATCAGGCCCCTAAGCCTCCACTCCTGGGGCCATGAGGAGTCACTGTACCCTCAGCCTTGCAGTACTGCCCGGTGTGATACACTCTTCTGTTTTCTCCCTGTTTCTGTGAACGTCTAGGCAACGAAAAAGAGGAGAGCCACCCCCTCCAGTAAGGCGTCCTGGCAGGACCAGTGATGGCCATTGCCCGCTCCACCCTCCACATGCCCTTTCTAACTCCTCAGTTGACCTGGGGTCCCCGAGCCTTGCCAGTCACCCCCGGGGCCTGCTGCAGAACCGTGGCCTCAACAATGACAGTCCTGAGCGGAGGCGCAGGCCTGGCCATGGCAGCCTGACCAACATCAGCCGGCACGACTCCCTCAAGAAGATCGACAGCCCTCCCATTAGAAGGTCCACGTCATCAGGGCAATACACGGGCTTCAATGACCACAAGCCACTGGACCCAGAGACAATTGCTCAGGTACGATGCTTTTAATTACATATTGCATTTTAAGTACCTAAGTGTGATGTAGGAGGTGTGAAAGATTTACTTTATTTATTTTTTACTTTATTTACTTTATATTTCTGTATAGAACCAACTAAAGAAAACAGAAACAAAACCAGCTCATTCTTTAACTTAGGCCCTGACTGTGAGTCTTTTTTGAACAATTTGTTACTGGAAGGGCCCAAAGGTTCATAGTGATTTAAACAGAAACATGACAAAAACGTAGGACCCAGGACATTCAAACCTATCATTGTCAATAGCCAGAAAAACTTTGAAAAAGAAGAATGGGGAAGCAGTGGCCCTGCCAGATCCTAAATGCATTCTAAAGCTAGTAAAACAGACAGATGGATGAAACAGAATGGAGAGCCCAGAAACAGAAAAACCTTAAAACAGTAGTCCCTCCTTATCTGCAGGGCATATGTTTCAAGATCCCCAGTGGATGCCTGAAGCCACAGATAGTGCAAACCCCTACTGTATATGATAAAGATGGCACTTTCAACTTAGAAAAGATGAGACCTAATAAATAATGTGATCAATAATAGATAGATATTTGAAGAACAAGTCTGGATCCTGTGTACCTCCTGAACACATTCAGGTCTTTGCTTCCCAGCAGTGACTGCAGATAGGGGCTGTGTAGTTTTCTTCTAATGACTAAAATTGACCAAGTAAAAGGAAAACAATACTAATAAATTTGCCCATCATGCTACCATTTTTCTCTCTGGTTCTGGCTCTTTTCACAGCACAGGTCATGAGAAAATATGTTCATAGGCCTAGTGGGTGGCTTACACCTGTAATCCCAACACTTTAGGAGGCTGAGGCAAGAAGATTGCTTGAGGTCAGGAGTTTGAGACAAGCCTGGTCAATATAGCAAAATCCCATGTCTAAAAAAAAATTTTTTTTAATTAGCTAGGTGTATTAGTCAGGATTCTCTAGAGGGACAGAATTAATGGAATATATACATATAAAGGGGAGTTTATTAAGTATTAACTCACACGATCACAGAATCCCACAATAGGCCGTCTGCAGGCTGAGGAGCAAGGAGAGCCAGTCCAAGTTCCAAAACTGAAGAACTTGGAGTCCGATGTTCAAGGGCAGGAAGCATACAGCACGGGAGGAAGATGTAGGCTGGGAGGCTAGGCCAGTCTAACCTTTTCATGTTTTTCTGCCTGCTTTATATTCACTGGCAGTTAATTAGATGGTGCCCATCCAGATTAAGGGTGGGTCTGCCTTCCCCAGGCCACTGACTCAAATGTTAATTTCCTCTGGCAACCCCCTCACAGACACACCCATGAGTAACACTTTGCATCCTTCAATCCACTCAAGTTGACACTCAGTATTAACCATCACAAGTCTACCCCTTGTCAACTTGAAACCATAAACATCTCCTGAGATCGTACATAATCTTCAAATAAAAACAATAATGTCATAATTACGCCTAACATGATACAACTGTCCTTTCCTATAACCGGAAACACACCAATCCCCAACCCAAATGCTATTACATAAAGTTAACAATACTTAAATGCTGATAGGAAGTCAATATAATCTTATGTCACATGCTAAAGGAAAAAGGAAATAAAATGAAGATATTTTCCTAGTACAAGTGTATACATGCACAAACATGTTTTTAACGAAAGAAGGAGGAAATACTCATGACAATTACAGTCCCTGTTTCCACGTGGTCATAGCTGGTATTGATGACTACCTTCTACTACCCATTCTGTATTCCCTTTGCCTTCAGCAAGCACCTCAGCAGGTCATGTTTTTTTTTGTTGTTGTTGTTGTTGTTGTTGTTGTTGTTGTTTTCCTGGCGGAATGACCCAAACCTTCATTCCTGAAGGGTCTGGGCTATTTGTAGTCCTGCCTGGATTGGGCTATTGTAGTTTCCCATTGACCTTAATCACAGAGCGTGGTAATACTAAGAGACACCCTAATGGATCTCCTGTATTCCATGTACATTCTTTTTTACCTGCATTGTGGAGTAGTCGACTGTTTTCATCTTGATAGTCTGAGTCAGTCACCTGAGCCAACACTGTAACTCCCTTCTTAGTCTGTTGCCTTAAAGGTAGGAGGAGCCCAAAGTGTCCAGGTGGCAATGGACTTAACTTAATGGGATCATTGCTGTGTCTCCTGGTGGCACATTCCTCCCTCTGAACTGAGACCTCTAGGCTAGCAGAACATAATGTCGCGGGAATAGGAAGTAAAAATGTTGCTAGTGGGTCACTAGGGATAATGATGAGTGGTGCCACTTCCACTTCCACCTCTTGATTCCTGGACCCGTGAATCCTGGCTATGGGAGAAACCGCACCATATATTGGACACTGATTCAGAGCATACACAGCCTTCTGGGGAACTTTGCCCCAGCCCTGCAAAGTATTGTCACCTAGTTGGCATTGCAATTGTGACATCACAAGACCAATCCACCGTTCTGTCAATCCAGCTGCTTCAGGATGATAGGGAGCATGGTAAGACCCATGAATTGCATGAGCATGAGCCCACTGCCACTCTTCTTTAGCCGTAAAGTAAGTGCCTTGGTCAGAGGCAATGCAGTGTTGAATACCATCATGGTGGATAAGGCATTCCATGAGTCACAGATGGTAGTCTTGGCAGAAACATTGCGTGCAGGATAGGCAAACCCATATCCGGAGTAACTGTCTATTCCAGTGAGGACAAACCTCTGCCCTTTTCATGATGGAAGAGGTCCAGTATAATCAACCTGCCACCAGGTAGCTGGCTGATCACCCTGAGGAATGGTGCCATATCGAGGGCTGTGTTGGCTTCTGCTGCTGGCAAATTGAGCACTAAGCAGTGGCCATAGCCAGGTCAGCCTTGGTGAGTGGAAGTCCATGTTGCTGAGCCCATGAGTAACCTCCATCCCTGCCACTATGGCCACTTTGTTCATGGGCCCATTGAGCAATGACAGGGTTGGCTGGGGAAAGGAGCTGAATGGTGTCCACAGAATGACTCATCCTATCCACTTGATTATCAAAATCCTCCTCTGCTGAGGTCACCCATTGGTGAGCACTCACATGGGATACAAATATCTTCCCAGTTTTTGACCACTCAGAGAGGTCCATCCACATACCTCTTCCACAAATTTCTTTGTCACCAATTTTTCAATCATACTTCTTCTAAGTCCCTGACCATCCAGCCAAACCATTGGCTACAGTCCACAAATCAGTACATAATCACACATCTGGCCATTCCTCCTTCCATGCAAAGTGCACAGCCAGGTGCACTGCTCGAAGTTCTGCCCACTGGGAAAGATTCCCTTCACCACTGTCCTTCAGGGATGTCCTAGAAAGGGACTGTAGTGCTGCAGCTGGCCACTTTCAGGTGGTGCCTGCATATCATGCAGAACCGTCTGTGAACCAGGCCCTAGTCTTCTCTTCCTCTGTCAACTGATCATAGGAAACTCCCCATGAGGCCATCAGTGCAGGCTGCAGGAGAGAGTAGAGACCCTGGGCATTTGAGCCACTTCCTCATGTAACTTATGCCTTCAGGAGTTGCTTGAGCTCGATCATGTATATACCACTTCCATTTGATGATGGAATGCTGCTGTGCACGACGTGCTTTATGGCTAGATGTGTCAGAAAGCACCCAGTTCATGATAGGCAGTTCAGGTTGCATGGTGACTTGATGACCCATAGTCAAATGTTCGGTTTCCACCAAAGCCCAGTAATAACAGGCCAAGAGCTGTCTCTCAAAAGGAGAGTAGTTGGCCAGGCGCAGTGGCTCATGCCTGTAATCCCAGCACTTTGGGAAGCCAAGGCAGGTAGATCACGAGGTCAGGAGTTCAAGACCAGCCTGACCAATATGGTGAAACCCCATCTCTACTAAAAATGCAAAAAGTAGCCATGTGTGGTGGCACGCACCTGTAGTCCCAACTACTCGAGAGGTTGAGGCAGAAGAATCGTTTGAACCAGAGAGGTGTAGGTCACAGTGAGCCGAGATCGTGCCACTGCACTCCAGCCTGGGTGACAGAGAGAGACTCCATCTCAAAAAGAAAAGGAGAGCAGTTATCTGCAGAAGAAGGCAGGGCCTTGCTCCAAAATCCTAGAGGCCTCTGCTGTGATTCACCTATGGGGGCCTGCCAAAGGCTCTAAACAGCATCCTTATCTGCCACTGACACCTCAAGCACCATTGGATCTGCTGGGTCATATGGCCCAAGTGGCAGAGCAGCTTGCACAGCAGCCTGGACCTGTTGCTGAGCCTTCTTCTGTTCTGGACACCACTCAAAACTGGCAGCCTTTTGAGTCACTCGATAAATGGGCCAGAGTAACACACCCAAAAGAGGAATGTGTTACCTCGAAAATCCAAATAGGCCCACTAGGCGTTGTGCCTCTTTCTTGTTTGCAGGAGGGGCCAAACGCAGCAACTTATCCTTCACCTTAGAAGGAAATATCTTGATAGTCCCCACACCACTGGACCTCTAGAAATTTTACTGAGGTAGAAGGTCCCTGAATTTTAGTCAGATTTATTTCCCATCCTCTAGCACACAAATGTCTCACCAATAAGTCCAATGTGTTTGCTACTTCTTGCTCACTGGATCCAGTCAGCATAATGTCATCAATGTAATGGACCAGTGTGATATCTTGCGGAAGCGAAAAGCAATCAAGGTCTCTCCAAGTAAGATTATGACACAAAGCCAGAGAGTTGATATACCCCTGAGGTAGGACAGTAAAGGTATATTGCTGGCCTTGCCAGCTGAAGGCAAATTACTTCTGGTGGGCCTTATGGACAAGAATGGAGAAAAAGGCATTTTCCAAGTCAGTGGCTCCAATCCACATACCAGGAGACGTGTTAATTTGCTCAAGCAATGAAACCACATCTGGTACAGCAGCTGCACTTGGAGTCACCACTTGGTTAAGCTTACGATAATCCACTGTCATTCTCCAAGATGCATCTGTCTTCTGCACAGGCCAAATGGGAGAGTTGAATGAGGATGTGGTGGGAATCACCACCCCTGCATCTTTCAAGTCCTTGATGGTGGCACTAATCTCTACAGTCCCTCCAGGGATGCAATATTGTTTTTAATTTACCATTTTTCTAGGTAAAGCCTGCTCTAATGGCTTCCATTCGGCCTTTCCCACCGTAATAGCCCCCACCCTACCAGTCCAGGAGCCAATGTGGGGGTTCTGCCAGCTGCTAAGTATGTCTATGCCAATTATGCATTCTGGCACTGGGGAAATGACCACAGGAGAAGTCTGGGGACCCATTAGACTCACTGTAAGTCAGACCTGAGCTAAAACTCCATTAATTACCTGACCTCCACAAGCCACTACTTTAACTGGAGCACCACAATGACATTTTGGGTCCCCTGGAATCAGTGTCAGCTCAGAGCAGTGTCCATTAGTCCCCAAAATGTCTGATCATTTCCCTTTCCCCAGTACACAGTTACCCTGGTAAAAGGCTGGAGGTCCCCTTGGGGAAGGATGGGATAAAGATTCACTGCATAAATTGTCAGTAATACAGCGGGGTCCTTCCTCAAAGGGACCCAGCCTCCTCTTCATTCAAGGGGTTCTGGGTCTGTAAACTGGGTCAAGTCTGGAAATTGATTGAGGGGCCATGATTCTCTGTTTTCATAATTCAAATTAGTCTTTTGTCCATCCGACCTAGAAGTTTTCTGCTTGTGTAAATTAAGTAGGAATGCAGTAGGCTTCCTATCAATTTCACTTTTAGGAACAATGTGATTAATTAGCCAATGTCAGAGTTCTACACGAGTCAGACTATTCTGCTTGCCACTTTGCCTCTGCTGTCCATTACTGTAGCTATGCCCACCTTGCCTTTGACGATTGAGTGTCGTCACTTGGCTCCTGCTACCTTGGGATCCAATTATTTCCATTGTATTTAAATTTTGTAGTTGAGTGACTGTGGTTCCCACCGTTAGATCTGACACACAGAGAACAGCAATTACAGGGCTCTTCAAAGATGCAAGTGCTGGCCAAGCACGGTGGCACACACCTATAATCCCAGCACTTTGGGAGACCGAGGCAGGCAGATCACGGGGTCAGGAGATCGAGACCATCCTGGCTAACACGGTGAAACCCTGTCTCTACTAAAAATCTAAAAATTAGCTGGGAGTGGTGGTGGGTGCCTGTAGTCCCAGCTACTTGGGAGGCTGAGGCAGGAGAATGGCGTGAACCCAGGAGGCAGAGCTTGCAGTGAGCCGAGATTGCACCACTGCACTCCAGCCTGAGCGACAGAGCAAGACTCCATCTCAAAAAAAAAAAAAAAAAGATGCAAGTGCTGCTCTCACAAATCTGTTTTGCAAGGCATTGGTCAAGGACTCTCCCAGCTGGGATGAGTAGGTCTAAAGTGACTAATCCACTCCACCATCCCAATCTCCCTAAGCCTTTGGATCCCTTCCTCTACAATAAACCAAGGGAGAACAGGCATATCCAGCGCACTCACAGTGCTCACAGTGGGCCATCTTTCAATCCATATTTCAGTTAACCAAGCAAATAAACTATTAGAACCTTTTTTAACTCCCCGAGCTGCAACATTAAATGCAGAGCTCCTACTTAGTGGGCCCAAATCAATAAATTCAGTCTGATCTGACTCTATGTTCCATCTACCATTATCCCACACCATTAATATCCATTCCCATGCCTGTTCTCCAGATTTCTATTTATATAAATTTGAGAACTCAAGCAGTTCTTTTCTAGTGTGGCGCACCTCTTCATGGGTCACACTCTCAACCTCACCTCCAGGGGCCCACCAGGACATTAGTCTAGTTACAGGTCTACAAGCAAACAGAGGTGTTGGGGTTGGCTCCTGAGGAGAGTCAACATTATCTTGCCTGGCAGCTGCCTCATGGGAGGCCATCACCATTGCCTCAGGCAGCGCAGGGTTTATCTCCTCAGACAAAGATGGAAAGGCTGATGGCAGCATGGGTCAGGGAGGGGATGTTGCCACTACTGGGGATAGGGAAGCTGTTTCTTCTGGCAAAAAAGATTCATCAGGGTTTACAAACTCAGCGTCCCCAGCTTTATCAGGGTCCTCCCACACATCCCCATTCCAAGTTGCAGGGTCCCATTCTTTTCTAATCAATGCCCTCACTTTAACAGTAGACACCTGGTGAGGCTGTGCATGCACCTTTCGTTGCAGGTCAGCGACTTGCATGATAAGAGCTCGTGTCTGGTTTTCCACAATTTTAGTTCTTTCTCTACAGGAGATAAGACTTTCACTCAGGGCAATCTTAGCAGATTTGAGGCTCAGTATCTGCTTCTGAAGCCAGGAGATAGAATCCTTGAGTTCATCATTTTTTTTCATCACTTTGTCCACTGAACTTAGGAACAACCAACCAGCTTCATTATGTTCCTTGGTTCTCTACATAATACTCCATACAAATGTATTAATGTATGGAGTCACTAAACTCCTTGCCTCTCATAAGCGATGAATCAGGAGTGTCAAATGCACGTATTTTGCATAACTCTCTAAACAGTTCACACCAAGAACTATCAGTGTTCTCCATCCTATTAGAAGTAAAGTCCTTAGTATTTTTTGGTCTAATCATATAAAGCAGAAGCCCCAAAACCAATGAAAGAACTCCATCCTTAATATTCTGTCCCTCTAAAACCACTCCTGGTACCAAAACCTGTATTAGTCAGGGTTCTCTGGAGGTACAGAATTAATGGAATACATATACATATAAAGGTGAGTTTATTATTAACTCACACAACCACAAGATCCCACAATAAGCTGTCTGCAGGCTGAGGAGCAAGTAGTCAGTCCGAGTTCCAAAACTGAAGAACTTGGAGTCTGATGTTTGAGAGCAGGAAGCATCCAGCATGGGAGAAAGATGTAGGCTGGGAGGCTAGGCCAGTCTAACCTTTTCACGTTCTTCTGCTTGCTTTATATTCGCTGGCATCTGATTAGATGGTGCCCATCCAGATGAGGGGTAGGTCTGCCTTCCCCAGCCCACTGACTCCAATATTGATCTCCTTTGGCAACACCCTCACAGATACACCCAGGATTAATACTTTGCATCCTTCAATCAAGTTGACACTCAGTATTAACCATCACACTAAGAGTGGTGGTGCATGTCTGCAATCCCAGGTACTTTGGAAGCTGAGGCAAGAGGATTGCTTGAGCCCAGGAGTTGGAGGCTGCAATGAGTTATGATTGTCCTACTGCACTCCAGCCAGGGTGACAGACCAAGACCCTGTCTCCAAATATATGTATGTTTATAGTCAGTGAGAAAAGAGGTTAATAGATTCAGAGTTTACCATTTGAGTAATCTAAAAGGCAGCTTCCAGCTATCAATGAAGTTTAAAAACTAAGTAGATTTCAAAAAAGAGTGAATGAGAAATGAATGAAACATGGAAAAGGATTAAAGATGGGTTATTTTTAATAAAAAGCACCCAAGGAATCCGGCCCCAATATGACAAATGTCCAAGCTATTTTGAGTGTTCTAACTAAAAAGAATTTGGGATAGCAAATTAGATTGTGAGAAGTTTAATGTGTTTTTTAAAAATTAAAGCAATTTTAAGTGTACAGCAACTTCTCAGCAAAAATCAAAAAGGCTTTGACTGTTTTTTTTCTGTTTAAAGTGCTATGCAAGGCCCTTTGAGGCATACTTACAACCAGCAATATTTTACTATAGCTGAATTTAATGATCTGAGAAACTTATAACATCACTGCTTATAATAAGCAGGTGAAACATAATTTGGGTTAGAGAGACAGAGATTTAGGTGCTTGGAGGTAGGAAGGCATATAAGGTCTGTTTAACCCTTTGTCTTCTAGGATCAGGAGATTTTTTAAAATTGTAAATTATAAAAACAGGCCAGGCGCAATGGCTCATGCCTGTAATCCTAGCACTTTGGGAGGCTGAGGCGCATGGATCACTTGAGGTCAGGAGTTTGAGACCAGCCTGGCCAACATAGTGATACCCTGTCTCTACAAAAAATAAAAAAAATTAGCTGGGCGTGGTGGCAGGCATCTGTAATGTGAGTTACTCGGGTGGCTGAGGCACGAGAATCGCTTGAACCCAGGAGGCGGAGGTCGCAGTGAGCCGAGACCACAGTATTGCATTCCAGCCTAGGTGACACAGCAAGACTCCGTCTCAAAAAAAAAAAAAAATTATAAAAACAAAAACTCAACAGATGACTAGGCTCTGCACATGTCTCTGAGGTAAATACTTGTTAAAAAAAAAAAAAAAAAAAATCCCTATGTTTAGCCACAAACGGAAATCACATATGAAAGTAATAACTTGAAAAGTGATGTCACCCTCATAAAATGGCTTCCAGATTTGTTTTTTATCTTTCCATCTTTAGCCTTCAGATTTTCCCATGGGGACAAGTGAGCATGCCATCAAGGTGTTCATAAAAAAAAAAATGCAGATTATTTTATTAAGCAAATTAATGGAATGCCTAATGGAGATTTTTCAAAAGACTGCCACATCCATACATAATCATCGTGTCTTGGTTTATTCATTATTGGAGACTGTGATTTAACATCAGGATCTTAGATTATTCATTTAGCAAATCTTTATTGAGCATTTACTGTATGCCAGGTCTCACACTAGGTTTTATGCAAACAAAATTAAACAATAGCCGCAGCCTCAAAGTGCTCACATTCAATCTAGTCGCGGAAATTATAGAGAAATCAGTTACCATTAAACCGTGCCATGAAGGGTATGCTCCAGATGAGTGGGAGAAGCCCTGGGAATATGTTGGGAAGAGACATTTCAGTCACCAGGGCAGTGGTTCTCTACCATCTCACACAACACTCTGCCTTTTTCTTTCTTAATTGTGCTTAAAAATATATATATATATATATATATAAATAATAATAAAATTGACAATCTTAACCATTTTTAAATGTATACTTCAGAAAAGTATATTCACGTTGTGAAACATCTCTCCAGAATGTGTTCGTCTCGCAAAACCAAAACTCTGTACACATTAAACAGCTCCCATTTCACCCTCCTCCAGTCCCTGACAACCACCATTCTACTTTTTGTTTCTATGAATTGGACTCCTTTAGATACTGCATATAAGTGCAATCATACAGTATTTGTATTTTTTGTGACTGGCTCATTTCATTTAGTGTAATGTCCTCAAGGTTTACACATGCTGCAGCATGCGGTAGGACTTATTTCCCTTTAAGGGAAGTTTTTATAATTTACATTTTTTTTGTATGTATATACCACATTTTGTTTATCCATCTGTTGATGGGGCATACTCCACCTTTTTGAAACAAATTTATTGTAACTTCCCCCATTTTACTATCTGAAATAAATTGACTTTTTTTTTTTTTTTGGAGATGAAGTCTCAGTCTGTTACCCAGGCTGGAGTGAAGTGGCGCCATCTCAGCTCATTGCAACCTCCATCTCCTGGGTTCAAGCAATTCTCCTGACTCAGCCTTGAGAGTAGCTGGGCGTGTGCCACCACGCCTGGCTATCTGAAATAAATTGATTGATATATCTATTTTGAAAAAATACATATAAAGCTCTAAATAGAATATAAAATAAAAAGGAAATTGATATTAAAACAATTAAATGTATTTCAGTTAATTATTGACTATACTAGAAGACAAATGAGGTAGTGATGCTTTCACCTACATGGTAGAGTTTCCATAAATGCAGTAATTAAAAATGCATGTTGATATGGGAGTATTCAGTTAATTGAGTTAACTCAGATTCCATGAAAAGAGCTTCCATTAGTGATAATATTTCTCCAAAATGGTGAACAACCCTTGGTCATACTGTTCTAATCAAAACAAAAAATAACTTTCCTAAAACAATAACATTCCTAAAAAATTAACACCATCCAAAAAATATTTTATGTTTATATATTAGAAAAAGAGGTTCTAGACTCAGGTTCTTAAGAAGAGAATTTTCACCTACATAAATGTCTGGAGGACATTCAAAAGTTGAACAAGGTGCAGGAAAATTCACTGCATGTAAACTCACCAAGGCAAGATACCTAATATGTCCGACCCTGCCCATCAGCTGCCAATAATGCAACCTTGTTATTGTGACATTAAAAACCACACACATACACCATATTACAAAAATGCCCTGCAGGAGACAGTACCACTTTCATTGAGATCCACTGGAAAACTGTATCAGGGGAAGACTTAAACTGAATTTCGAAGAACTTCTTGGAATTAGCCAAGTGTGTAGTAAGTGCTCAAAAATTTGCTGAATGAATGAATGAAGCCAGATTTTTTTATTCCTATTATATTTATTTCTTGAGAAATTGTTGCAGTATCTAAATTTAAACTTTTGTCATAAAAGTTGAAAAACTTGGCCCGGCACGGTGGCTCATGCCTGTAATCCCAGCACTTTGGGAGGCCACGGCAAGTGGATCATGAAGTCAGGAGTTCGAGACCAGCCTGGCCAACATGGTGAAACCCCGTCTCTACTAAAAATACAAAAATCAGCCAGGCATGGTGGTGTGGGCCTGTAATCCCAGCTACTTGGGAGGCTGAGGCAGGAGAATTGTTTGAACCCAGGAGGCAGAGGTTGCAGTGAGCCAAGATCATGTCATTGCACTCCAGCCTGGGTGACAGAACAAGACTCCATCTTGGGGGGAAAAAAAAGTTGAAAAACTTTTTTTCAAAAGTTTTCATAAACTTTTATCATAAGTTGAAACAGAATTCTATATTAATAAGTCAGCATGCAGATGTGGTGGACTACACCTATAATCCCAGCACTTTAGGAGGCAGAGGCAGGAGGCTTACTTGAGCCCAGGAGTTCAAGACCAACCTGGGCAACTAGCAAGACCCCATCTCTACAAAAAATGTAAATATTAGCCAGGTGTGGTAGCACACACCTGTGGTCCCAGCTACTCAGGAGGTGGGAGGATCATATGAGGCCAGGAGGTCGAGGCCGTAGTGAGCTGATTCACACCACTGCACTCTGCCTGGCTAACAGAGTGAGACCCTGCCTCAAAAAAAAAAATTTTTTTTAAGTCAGCATGCAAGGCAGAGACCATTAGAAGGCTACCCTAGGGCCTTAGGAAGACCAATGTTTGATACATGGCTCCATGAGCCATTATATCTCAGTTTCCTGAATCAATGATGATTGTGTGAGATGGCATCATGTTTATATATTCTGCAGACTATGGAGTCAAAGATATTCATACTCTGCTGGGCCGTTTACTTTGAAATTAAGTGTCTGAGTTTCTATACATTAGTATTCATTATCAGTCTGTGCTTTCTCGCTTTCTGATTATTCTTCAATAGGATATTGAAGAAACGATGAACACAGCTTTGAATGAACTCCGAGAACTGGAGAGACAGAGCACAGCAAAGCATGCCCCTGATGTGGTGCTGGATACCCTGGAGCAAGTGAAAAACTCTCCCACCCCTGCCACTTCCACGGAATCTCCCAGCCCTTTGCACAACGTTGCCCTCAGGAGCTCCGAGCCTCAGATTCGACGTAGCACGAGCTCCTCCAGTGACACAATGAGTACTTTCAAGCCTATGGTGGCACCCAGAATGGGCGTGCAGCTGAAGCCTCCAGCCCTTAGGCCAAAACCTGCTGTTCTTCCAAAAACAAATCCTACCATAGGACCTGCCCCACCTCCCCAGGGTCCAACAGACAAGTCTTGCACAATGTAAAAACCAGCCAAGCAAGGCCATAAAGGGAGGTGACTTAAAAAAGAAAACGGATTAGTGACAAAAGTCACTGATCCATAACTTTCCTTAGTTTTGTGCTTATAACTGGAGATCTTTTGGCTTTTCTATGTTGTCGAATGTAATGTCTGAGACTAGCTAAATTAACATGGGCATTTGTATTTTGTAATTTTTTTACATAACTGGACATATGTCATTTTAAGGACAATAGAAACACTTAGACTTACTTGAAAATCCAATGCTGCACCACTTGTAATGAAGGCAACACCGCTCTCCACATTGTACAGAGCTTCAGGTTTAACGTAGCCCAGGTGAGTCAGAAAGGTTGTGACCTGAAAGCAGAAGAACCCGAATTCCACACCTCATTGGAGTATAGCCAGTGTTGGTCTGTGGCACTTGGGCTGAAAGGTGATAATGGCATTGCATGGTAGCTGACGATGAGCACCTTCGATTCCATGTGGAGTGGGGTTTAGCTCATGCAAAAGACTTGCAATTGTCTCCATGGGATGATCCCAGTGGGACTGTCAGCCCACAGCTCGAGTGGGTTGGATGCTTGCCTCTTTCCTAACAGTTATTTCCCCAGGTCCAGCTTAAAGACTCGGTGGAAGGAGGTAGAACCTCTGCTGTTACTGCTTGAACTTAACCTGGGAAAGGAGAGGAAGACATCATCTCCAAAGCTATTAATGTCACTCCTTTTGCGAGCATGATTAGGCCCTGGAGATTTCCAAGTCCCTCTCCTACACTTACAAACAATTAGAAGGGTTTAATTTTAAAGACTTTCTGGTTACACTACTCCACGAACTCCTCCAAAGATCCGTTGTTCAATAACTGCCTAGAAAGTGTTTCTATCTCCTCTAAATCCCTGTGTTCTCCTCTGTGGAAATGAAGGCAGCAAGAAGCACCTGAGGCCTTGGTTCATGCAGTGTTCTCTTTTGACTAAATCACCTAGGTTCCTTTAAACATGCTACAAAGCCCAGGCATGGTGGTGCACACCAGTAGTCCAGCTACTCAGGTGGTTTACACAGGAGGATGGCTTTGAGCCTAGTAGTTCGAGTCCAGCCTGGGCAGCATAGTGTGAGACCCTGTCTCTTCAAAAAAAAAAAAAGCTACAAAGGCCTGATGATCCTAAATTTGAAATCCCAACTGTCCTCTCCATTTGTCTTTGAGCCAACCCTGAACTGGCCCTGGTACCTGAGTAAGAGCCGTGCAGGGCCATCAGCAGAACATGACCTTGTGGTTCTCACCCAATAGTGTACCTCACAACCACGACTTCTTTTTCTTTGTCCCTTTTCCCTTTTTTGTTTTTGTTTTTGTATGTGGTCTGTACATAACTCCCATAGTCAGCTGAACTCTCAATTGGAGACCCTCTTTCTCTGGCATCCTAGCACACAGACAATTTTTTAAGCCTATATTTATGCTACATTTTCCCCCTATCTTAAGAAAATTTGCTTTGATTTCCATTCTCCTACCAGCAGCAGCTGATATCACCTGTAGACCTATGAGCATTTTATCTACTCTATCATTGAAGTTACTGATAAAGATTTTTGTTGTCGTTGTTGTTGTTGTTGTTGTTGTTGTTGTTGAGAAAAATGGATTTCCCAGAACTAATCCCTCTGGCCGACCATTAATTTCCTTCTTGGTTTCATTTCAAACTGGCAGCCAATTGCACGCCCATCTAAGAGCTACACAGTGTAAATTTTACTTCATCAGCCCATTGGTGAATGCATCGTGCAGAAAAGAATTGGGATCTGTACTAAAATCAAGATCATTACTTTGAGCTCTACCTCAGTTTGCCAGTCTAGTCATTCTATTGCAGGAAGAGATTAAATTGATGAGATATTGTTACCTTTCAGAGTCACACTGCTGATTGCTTGCCTGTGGCCTAATTTCACAAATGAATAGTGATTTTTTTCCCATGTATTTCTAGGTATGGTAAACTTTCAAACCTCCAAATTTTCAGAGCCATACTTCTTGCCCATTTTGAGAAAGAAGCCCAGGACAGCGCCTTGTCCAGCCCCTCCCCGTTTGTCCTGAGCATTTGGGGTCCTTCAGCACCCTTGGACACCGTGGAGATCCAGCCAAGACTGAGCTTTGAATAGCACTAGCCCTTTTAAACAATCCTCACAAATTCCTTAGGAATTTAAACTTTCCAAAATAATCCCCCACTTTTTTTTTTTTTTTTTTTGAGTTGGAGTCTTGCTTTGTCACCCAGGCCAGAGTACAGTGGTGCAATCTCGGCTCCCTGCAACCTCCATTTCCCGGGTTCAAGCAATTCTCCTGAGTAGCTGGGATTACAGGCGCCACCACCACGCCCAGCTAATTTTTGTATTTTTAGTAGAGATGGGGTTTCACCATGTTGGCCAGGCTGGTCTCAAACTCCTGACCTCAGGTGACCCACCGGCCTCAGCCTCCCAAAGTGCTGGGATTACAGATGTGAGCCACCATGCCCAGCCATTCCGCCACTTCTTTAAAATAGTAAGAATTCTTAAAAACCATATTCCTTATTTGATGGAAGAGTAAGATGTTAACAGAGGGCATCAAAGGGCCAGCGGTGTCTTTGAATTTATTTTTTTTCAATGTATTTTCTGAGCTTCAGCCTTAGCTTTTCAGATCTTCCTCCTGCCTGTTCATTTATTCAGCCTTCTATCTGGTCATCCTCCCCAGCGGCTCCTCTCTCTGATGTGTCCACCTGTGGTGGAACGAGGATTGCCTTTCTGTGCTCCCCATCAGGACTTTGCTGTCTTGGCCGGCAGGAGTCATGCTGCGCAGAGCCTCACAGGCTGTGCCTTCTTTCAGGAAACAGTTCCTAATACTCTCCCATCACTCACTTTACGTGTCTCCATCTTATTTCCCTATACCTCTATTGTCACCTTGAGACTTTTTTTTTTTTCAATTCCGAATGAAGGGTATGACCTCAGAGTGAGTGAGGACTCAGTAAAGACTCACCTCTCCTTACTTGGTTTATTAAATGTCTTCAGATTCCAGAGATAAGACAAGGTGGCCACTTCACAAATAATCCAGAATCATGCTCAGTAAAGCTCATTAAAAGCCACTGCAGCTGAGAAGCTTCACAGCCCTTCTTTATAGCCACAGAGGCAGCACACAGGGGAGGTGGGAAGACACAGGGAAACCAGAGAGAAGAAGGAAAATGAGGCCTTGAGATGTTCTGCCCCCAGTTTCAAGGAGCTTTTCAGGCTTCATGTGCAATTTGGGGAGGGGGGGCATTTTGATGGTGGGTAAATGATGGCTCTGCAAAGATTACCTGACTCCACTTACACAAGAACATGTATTCTCAGCTCATATAACTGTGTGTTCACATCCCATCCATAGGACTCACTGAAGGAGATTCACCAAGTCAGCCTTTTGGACTGGGTTGGGGTTTGGGGAGTGGATTTGGGGACAGAAAGGTACTTAGTACACATTTTCTAATGGGTGTTATGTGAACTGTTTGAACCTGCTGAGTGGCACTTTGTAGAGTTCCATGTTCACGTTCAGTGTCAACACCATTCAACAGCTTTGCACATCTTCGTACAACATAATCTGGCTTTGGTGCCCCTCGAGCCACCTGTAGAATAATTTATAGCAGGGTCCCACAATCTACTGCAATGATCGTGAACAGTTATCAGTGGATATAGTGCTCCAAGAGTCAGATTGTATCAGTTAAGGGTTTTCTAACTTTTGCTATCCCCCCCACCAAAAAAGGGGGGGTTTATAATTTAATCAAAGAAAAGGAAAAGAGGGGTGGGTTGGTAGTTGTGTCCTTAACATTTAGGAATGACATAGCCTCTGGAGTCTACAAACTGAAGAAACTTTCATCTGATCAGCCTTGGAAATCCAAAGTTAAAGAGCCTATGTGTCTCTTGAGGTGGGGGTTAGAGGATTCAAATTTGGGATGATGCTCATTGATTCCTGACCATAGCAGTGAGAGGCCATTTTTTGTGCAGGAAGTGTGCTTGGGACTCAGTCTTGTTTTCGATTGTCCACCACAGAAACCCTGAGACACAGAGCAGCTTAGAAGTCTCTACCCATGCATAAATAGAGCTCCCTACTCCAGACCACCTGCCACCCACCTCCCAAGCTGAGAACACAAGCTCCAGCTGGGCTGGAGAGTCAGGCTTGGTGCAGGGTGACTTTGGCGAAGTTTCGTCAGATCCATAAAGCAAACTGGAATTTGAGCTTTCACTTACCCTAGTATACTTTCTTAAAAAAAAAAAAAAAGAAAAAAAAAAGTCTATGTGGTATAATCGAGATGGATACCTGTGTCTTTAAATTACGTAGGGAATTTTGTATGTTTAAATAATTGTACTGGGTTCCATAATGCTTATCTTAGAAACTTTAGTAAAAGAAAATATATGAACTGTGCATTTGTGAATGCCCCCCTTAGAGCATTCATCCAAGTTCGGTGTGTAGTGTGATGGTTATTATAGATATTTAAAGTATAGTAAGTGGCTGTGTAACAGGAGAGACTGCTGTTTACCCACGTACTGAAGGGTAACTGCTGCCCGCGTAATTAAATCAGTATTGTCCTTTCCTGTCGGTTTGATCAATTGCAGTACCGGTAGCTTCCTGCTTGTGACTGTTACCTAATTGTGTCAATGTACATCTGTAGTATGTACATGTGAAAGTGCCTTTCTATTTTAGAGGAGTTTTAGCCTTGCTCTTGTACCGTGGCCCCACTCTGTGCCCCACCCCCACCTCCTTCTCCCAATTCCTGCTGCCCACTCGAGTGTTTTGAAGCTTCCTCCCTGTCCCCCACCTTCTCCATCCCCACCTTCCTGTGCCTCGGTGCTCAGTAATGTCCCATCTCACATCCCTGTCAGTCCTCAGACTGTCTCGTTTTCCTTGTAGACGTGATTGTGCCTTTCTCACCCCTGTGTCCTCCCATCCCACCGCATCTGTCCCCCGCTCATGTGCTGCTGACAGCATCGCACTCGCCCGTGCTCTGTACTGCCTCTCACCATTTCATTCCCTCCTCTCTGAGGTGAAAATAAAGGGGGATGCTTTTACAGTCTGGAAAGAAAAAAATGTTTTGTTAATCTGTTGTGACAATGCACTTTTATGTATAGTACTGTACATTTTGGCATGTACCATTACAGGCTTCGGTATACAGTCAGGTTTGTTCTTCACCCTGTATCTTTATAATAAATAAGATAGTTCTAGCTGCCTTTGTCTGCTTCCAGTTTGATGTGCATCTCTGTGGTGTCTTTGTTCCTTTCCTTTCTCTCATCACTACTTTCTCCCTGACAGCTAGCTTGCATTAAATAATGTGAAACTTCTACCTTTAAAATATTTTTTTATCTCACTTTCATTTCTTGTTCATTTGGAAATACGGTGTCCTGCACAGGGCCCTGCCCATGAAGCTGTGGTTTTTCAGTCATGGTTTGGAGGCTCAATGTGTAGTCAGAGAAAAGAGTCTTGGGAGAGACTTAACTGAGAAGCTGAGAGCGTACAAGCCTCCTAAACATGCACCAGATTGAAATCTTTCTTTTGAGAAAGAGTCTAGTTAACCATGGCAAGCCCATCTTTGGTTTCATTTGAATAAATTGAAAAATAATCCTTAGGTTATTTTTCTGTGCTTAGAACTCCCCGTGCATTGGTATTTTTTTTTTTTTTTTTTTGAGACGAATCTCTCTGTGTCACCCAGACTGTAGTGCAGTGGCACAATCTCAGCTCACTGCAACCTCCCCCTCCCAGATTCAAGCGATTCTCCTGCCTCAGCCTCCTAAGTAGCTGTAATTACTGGCACCCGCCACCACAGCCAGCTACTTTTCGTATTTTTAGTGGAGACGGGGTTTCACCATGTTGGCCAGGCTGGTCTCAAACTCCTGACCTAAAGTGATCTACCCACCTCAGCCTCCCAAGTGCTGGGATTACAGGTGTGAGCCATTGCATCTGGCCAGGTATTTTTCTTTAAATATAAAAAAAAAGATAACACAAGGTCTAGCAATATGTAGTAGATAGCTCTGTAAAACAATATAAGTTGTGCAAGATTGAATATTGATAAGATATAAAGTTTAAAAGACAGGCAAATCAAGGAAAAACACTTTTTATTAAAGTGCAAAATACTAACAGAAAAGTGTGCAAATCATTAGTGTAACAGTTCTCACGAGCTGACACACTGATGTATCCACCACCCAGTTTAAGCAATAGCACATTATCCGCATCCCAGAAGCTACTGTGCTCATGCCTCTGTGAATGTATCAGTATCCTGACTAATCACACCATAGTTTTGTTTTGCCTGTCATCTTAGCTTTCTATAAATGGGTTCATACAGTATGTAGATTTTGTGTCTGGCTCCTTTTGAAATTTATGTTTGTAAGAGTCATCATTGTTAGTAAAATAGTGGTTTTTCCATTTTTACTGCTATATAGAATTCCATTACATGAATATGCTCAATATTATATTTATTTTAGTATTTCCTGATTAAACTTTGGGTAGTATATGCAGATATCTTTAAACATGGAGAAATGAATGGGGGGTGGGGGACCCCCTGTCAAAGGAATTGTTTTCCCAAACTATGACGGAATAATGTTGAACTAAGTCGTTGACCAGAAGGCCTTCTCAAAGGCAAGGATACTTTTCTTTCTTTCCAAAAAAGCACTGTCTGATATGGAGGCTGGAAATATTCATAGATGACACTGAAACTAGTTGAAGCTTTACTTGATGCTTATCAAGTCATGTTCTCTTACCCGATGCTGGATGCTTTTTCTTCAATGCCTACTTTAGGACCAGAGAGTTGGATTTAGAGGCTAGCCCACCTGGAACAAATGCCCAAATCAGTCTATAGAGTTGTTCCAGGAAAGACTCCACCATCCTGCTACCCTCAAATCTAAGCTCCTCAGCCTACCACAACCATCTCCTGTTGAGAAAATTGCACCTGCCTCCCCATCTCTCACTCCCGAACCAGAGTCCCAACGGGGTGTGACTGGTCGTCAGTTCCCACAGTTCATATGCCTGCACCCTGTAAGAATCTTAGAAAGGCAGGGCAAGGGTGTTTGCTGGCTTCTGCCTTGAGTAGTTGGGACTCCTAAAAAGGAAAATTCCCCAAGTTTGACCTAGAATGTCAAAAAGGTCCTAAAAGCACAGAATGATGGTAAATTCTATCCACAGGCCATATAGCCCTGGAAAATATTGGAAAACTGAGGCATGGGTTGGTAATTTATTGAAGTTTAGTAAATGAATTTGAATTAGGACCAGATAATTTTTGGCTTACTTATACTATAGTATAAGCAAGCAAGTATTTAAACTTTAGTATAAATATTTTTGCTCACTTAATAATGACGGTGAAGTTCATCACTTCTTCAGTAGCCTTTTGTCTGTTTCTACATAGTAAACAGAAAACTTGCCTTCTATAATAAAAAAATAAAAACAAAATAGTTTTTCTATCAAGGTCAGTCTCAGCAAGAGAAATGGGACTGGGCTGGATATCAAAACATGTGCTTGTGTGCATGTGCACGTGTGTGGGTGGGAGGGTGGGGAGGGGTTGGGAAGAGAGATTGCTCCTCCTGCAGTCCTGAAACAACATGCCTTGTTCAGTATTAACATCTTGAAGGCAGTTATGGCAGCATGATCCAGGAGATCGTCAGCTCTAGGATATGTGCGATCCAATTCTGGCGACTTATGGATGGATCCTTCACAGCTCTCTATCAGGGTTGCTTCCCTGATAGAGAACAGCTCTCTATCAGGGGTGCTTCCAAGGCTCATTGGGTTTCTTTTAGCTGCTTGGCTGTGCAGCTGAAGTTAGGACTTTTGATGAATTACCCTCTCAATGATGGTGTATTGTTCTAATCTTCTGTCTCTGACATACCCAAGGAACCCCTTGTGTAAAAATCATGTCCCTCTAAACACAAGTAGATGATTGTGTCAATAAGCCAGGAGAAGGAAACATCTTCAGTGGTCCAGTGGCACATTCAAAATTGTACAATGACATGACATTAACTCAAAAATGAAGTTTGACGTTCTGGGCCTTTGATGGACTGCATCTATTAAAAACAAAAAGTGGTGTCTCATGCCTGTAATTCCAGCACTTTGAGAGGCCAAGGCAGGAGGATCAATTGAGGCCAGGAGTTCAACCAGCCTGGGCAATGAACTCAACACAAAAAATGCAAATTTTTATATTTTTTGTGAGATCCCATCTCTACCAAAAAAAAACACAAAAATTAGCCAGACATAGTAGTACATGCCTGTAGTCCTAGGTACTTGGGAGGCTGAGGCAGGAAGATTGCTTGAGCCCAGATGTTTGAGGCTGCAATGAGCTATGATTGCACCACTGCACTCCAACCTCGGTAGAAGAGTGAGACGCTGTCTCAAAAAAAAAAGAAAAGAAAAAAAATGAAACATGGTCAAGATTTGTAATAGAAATTGCCATTTGAATTTTGGTCTGTGAGCCAAAGATTGTTACTGTGTTAGTAACTAAATATTACCAGATGCATTAGGAAAAGAAGGAAAATAAATTTTAAGTAAGCCAAAAATCTATTATATAGTCGTAAGTCAAACTCAGTTACTAGACTTCAACAAATACCAACCGATGCCTCCATTTCCCAAACAGAAATAATAATATGAACATCTTAGTATATTGTCTTCCAATCCTTACACTATGTTTTTTTTAGCAGAGTCAAACTCATATTCTGTATATAATTGTATATACTTTGGGTTTTTCTCCCTTATAGCAATTCACACTAGGAGTCTCAGTCAACATGATTTTTTAATGGCTGTATAATATTCTAGCATATGAACACATCATTATTTAACCATTTTCCTATCACTGAGTGAGCCTGTTTGAAGGTTTTGGTTTTTTTTTTCAATTGAATGTTATGTTGTGGTGAGCAGCTCTGTATATAATAATTGTCTGTGTTTGGATCATAAAGTGAGCATTGACTCCAAAAAGTGAAATCACTAGGTCAGAGGAGGCAATTATCTGTAAGGCTCATGACAAATATTGCCAACCTGTTTTCCAGCAAAGTTGTACAAATTTACATCCCTGCCAGCAATGCATAACAGTACACAAGTATAAAACATGGTCATTTGTTTCTTTACCAGTATAATAGATGAGTGATAGGCTCAATGCAAATTCTTAGCCGTTTGTTAATGTACACACCCACATTTCCAAAGTACAAATCTCTATTTCACTCACCTGTGTGTTGTAAACTTCAGATGACTCTTTATTGTTTCAGCTAAACATCAGCAAACAGAGATTTTCCTCAGGCACCTTAAGCTCAACAGACCCAAAAATTAAACCCACTTTGTTTCATTCCAGAAAATATTCTGCAGCCCCTCTACATCCTCCAATCTGTTCCGCTGCCTATCTCTGCTCTAACCTAATTCTGTGCACCATTCCCCTTGCCACAACAATTGCCGTAGGTTCCACAGTGGTGTGGCTGTGCCCACTGTCTCCTCCTTGAAATGATTATCTACACTGCTGCCAATAAATCATCTTTCTTAAAAACAAAATGAGAAACCTAACAATCATTGAAAATGTACCATGTACTGACATCGTTTTCCTTAACACGTTGCATGTTAATAGCTAACATGTATTGAGTACCACACTCCATGCTACAAATGTTAACCCTCATAAGAAAGCCAAGAGAGCCACAGTTATTATCATCATCTTTATCCATAAGAAAATTAAGCCGCAGGAGTTAAAACACTTGCCCTGGTCACACAGCTAGATAGTGACAGAGGAGGATTTGATTCCAAGCCATCTGGTGCTGGAGGCTATGCACATAACCACTGCTGCATTCTGACCTCTATAACATGCTCATGTCATTAACCTGCACAAAAGCCACACGTGGTTCCCCACTGCTGCAGGACGGCATACTACCGTGTCTTATTCATCTTTGTATCTTCAAACCTAACGCATCACTAACTAAATAGCAAATCGGCGGAACTGAAATGAATTCAGTGTCTGCCACTTTGACCTCAGCCTGCCATTTCAGCCTTCCTGCTCACCACCTCCTCTTCGGAACCTTTAGTTTCAGCCATAGCAAGCTACCTTTCTTTGAAAATGTGATGCTGCGTGCTCCCTCTGCATATACTTCATGTCATTCCTCAGCCTAAAATGTCCCCTACTTCATCCTGACAACTGCCTGTTGAAATTATATTCATCATTCCAAACCCAACAAAATGGTTACATCCTTCATGAAGGGTTCACCAAATCTCCCAGCTGGCATTAATTGTTCTGTTACATTTTACTTTCATTAAATCAGGCTCCCTTCCGGAGATCTAGCTGTGAATGAGACACACACAGGGCTCCTGGTCTCATGGAGTGTACTTCCTGATATGATTTAAAAAAAAAAAAAAACACTACATAAGCCAACAGCTAAATCGGCAAAATAATTTCAGGTGTTGATAACTGCTACAAAAAGCAAAAGTGAACAACAGGGTGATAGAATTTAGAGTGTCCAGGAGAAGGATTTTAGATGGAACAGCTTGAATGCCACCTTGGATGTGGTAGCATTTGAGCTAAGACCTGAATAATGAGAAGGAACCAGCCATGTGAAAAGGAAGAGAAAGACCCAAGCAGAAGGAACTGCACATAGGAAAACAGGGCCATGCTCACGTGGTTAAAGAGTCAAACACATTCACTGTGACTGTACCACCATAAGCAAGAAGCCCTGGAGATGAAAATAAAGGCCAGAATGTGGACAGAGATCAGATTTTGGAGGCCAAAGTAAGGTACTTAAAATTAGCCGGTGTTGGTGGTGCACACCTGTAATCCCAGCTACTTGGGAGGGTGAAGCAGGGGAATTGCTTGAACCCATGAGACGGAGGTTGCAGTGACCCGAGATTATGCCACTGCACTACAGCCTGGGTGAAAGAGTGAGACTCCATCTCAAAAAAAAAAACAAAAAGTAAGGTACTTAGATGTCATTCTAAGTTCAAGGAAAGCCATTGGAAGTTTCCAAAAAGGAAAGTGACAGCATCTATATTTTTAGAAGATCACCCTCAAAACCACAATGAGATATCACCTCATACCCATTAGGATGGCCACTCTCAAATGATCAAACAAACAAACTCCAGAAAATAACAAGTCTTGGCCAGGGTGTAGAGAAATTGACACCCTTGTGCACTGTTGGTGGGAATGTAAAATGGTATAGCCACTAAGGAAAACAGTGTGGAAGTTCCTCAAAAAATTAAAAATAAAATCCTCATATGATCCACCAAGCCCACTTCTGGGTACATATCCAAAAGAATTGAAAACAAAAGAGAGATTTGCACACTCATGTTCATGCAGCTTAATTCACAATAGCTACGAGAGAGAAGCAACCCATGAATGGATGAATGGGTACAGAAAATGTGCCATACACATAAAATAGAATATTATGCAGCCTTAAAAAAGAAGGAATTCCTGTCATACGCCACAATATGGATGAAACTTAAGGATACTAAGCTAAGTGAAATGAGCCAATCAATAAAGGACAAACATTGCATGATTTTACTTCTATGAGATATCTAAAGTAGTCAAACTCTTATAAACAGAGAGCAGAATGGTGATTGCCAGGGATCGGGATGAGGAAGAAAACAGAAATTGTTGTTCAGTGTTTACAGGGTTTCAGTTTTGCAAGATAAAAAGTTCTAAAGATCTGTTGTCCAACAATATGCATGCAGATAACATCACATTAAACATGGTTAAGATAGTAAATTTTATACTATGTAATTTTTTCACCACAATTTTAAACATCACCATAGATGTTGTAGTCATGTTTGGGGTCCCAGGGTAGGGAAGAGCTTGGGAGGGAATGGCAAGAGGGAAGTGAGAGACCACAATTAAGGAGCAACACAGGAGATGAGGGTGGCTTGGACTAGATAGCCAGGTAGAAAGACAGGAAGGGATGAACCAGGGGTTCGTTTTAGAGTTAAAATCAATATTTGCTAATAAATTAAATATGGGAATAAAGAAAGAAAAGAATCAAGAGTGGCTCCTAGTATTTGTTTGAGCAAATGGGTGGAAATATATTGATATATACTTAAAAGGAATGACTGAGGAAAGGAAGAAGTTGGCCAGGATGTACAACCAAGTATTCAGGTTTGAACTTATTTAAGATAGGTATTAGACTTCCAAGTGGAGAAGTCTAGGAGGCAGATGGACTTGAAGCTCAAGGGGGGATTTCTGGCCAGAAGGTGTAAATTTGATATTTAAAGCTGTGGGACCGGAGGAGATCTCCTGGAAAGAGAAAGAGAAAGGAAGGTACAGAGCACATAACCAAGCCCTGGGGAGCCCAGCTTGGGAGAGCTTGGTTGGAGTGAGGAGCTGGCAGAAGAGACAGAAGGACCAGCCAGGGCGGAGGAGGAAAACCAAGAGGAGCATGTAATGTGATCAGTACCCAGGAAGAAATGATTGCCATTTCTAGTGTGCATTTGTTAACATAAATATGATAATAAAAATAGTTAACATTTGTTAAATATATATTTTTCTTTTTTCTTTTTTTTTTTTTTTTTTTGAGACAGAGTCTCACTCTGTCACCCAGGCTGGAGTGCAGTGGCATGATCTTGGCTCACTGCAACCTCTGCCTCCCAGGCTCAAGTGATCCTCCCACCTCAGCCTCCCAAGTACGAGGGATTACAGGTGCATGCAACCACGCCCAGCTAGTTCTTGTATTTTTTGTAGAGATGGGGTTTTACCATGTTGCTTGTTAAGGCTGGGCGCGGTGGCTCATGCCTATAATGCCAGCACTTTGGGAGGCTGAGATGGGCGGATCACCTGAGGTCAGGAGTTCAAGACCAGACTGGCCAACATGGCGAAACCCCATCTCCACTAAAAACGGAAAAAAATTAGCCGGGTGTGGTGGCGCCCACCTGTAGTTCCAGCTGCTCAGGAGGCTGAGGCAGGAGAATTCCTTGAACCAGGGAGGTGGAGGTTGCGGTGAGCCAAGGTCACGCCACGGCACTCCAGCTTGGGGGATAGAGTGGGACTCCGTCTCAAAATAAATAAATAAATATATAAAAAAATAAGCTCAGGCTTGTTAAATATTTTTTATGTTTGTTTGTTTGCTTTTTTTGAGACGTAGTCCCACCCCGTCTCTCAGGCTGGAGTACAGTGGCACAACCTCAGCTCACTGCAACCTCTGCCTCCCGGTTTCAAGCGATTCTCCTGCCTCAGCCTCCAGAGCAGCTGGGACTACAGGTGCATGCTACCACACCCGGCTAATTTTTTTGTTTTTTAGTAGAGCTGGGGTTTCGCCATGTTGGCCAGGCTGGTCTTGAACTCCTGACCTCAGGTGATCCACCCGCCTCAGTCTCCCAAACTGTTGGCATTACAGGCATGAGCCACCGCGCCTGGCTGAGTTAAATATTTTCTATGTGCCAAGCACTGTGCTAACTGCTTTCATATTATCGGATTTAATCCTGTAAGATGGGAATCATTATTATCCCCATTTTTCAGATTAAAACAAACAAAAGCTGAGGTTTAAAGAAATTATCTCTTGTAAAATCACACAGCTAACAATTGAGCCAGTATCTGGACTTAGATCTATTGCCTACAGAGCCGCACGTTTAACTACTATTATCTTGCCTCTTTGTTGCTCCACACACTTGAAATATAAATTTTTAAAGATATTTTATTCTTTTTTGTATTCATCAAAACTTATTGAATCCTGATTATTTTTTCCTTAATGTTGATTTTGTAGACTCAGTTGCAGGAAGAACAATGTCAGGTGGAGAGAAGGAATTGAATGAATATTTTTAATAAATTCGTAGATGTTAATATAATTTACTTATTTGCAATTTTCATAGCTATATGATATTCTATCCCATTTCCAGTGTTTTTGCTCTTTTAGTAGCAAGTACTCTGAATCTCTGCATATGTTACTCATGTTCTATCATCCTATTCCTTGTGATGGATACCCAAGGGTACTCATCTACAGGATGAAAGGGTATGAGCATGTTTCTAGGTGCCCTGACCCCAAGATTAGGGGTTTTGTTAGAGGCAAAGCTAAAAGGAAATGATAAAATAAATGAATATTTATAGAAGTTACATCTTTTAATCTAGCCTTATTACACCGAGTACAACAGGGAATAATAAGCCATCTATCTGAACGTGCATGGTTAGGGCCTCAAGGAAAGTGGGCTCAGCAATGAGTGTTAGTACATATGAAAAATCACATTTGCCATGTTTTCTATGGCTTTGGGCTGCTGCTGCATCACTGCAGTTTAATAGGAGGAGGCTGGTGAAAATGTTACCAACTGCCAGGGGTCAATGGCGAAAGAACACACTTCTCTAGGAAAGATTACCTTCTCTGAAGAAGTGATAGGTGGAATAAGGCATAAAATTCTCCAACCTGAGAGACCTTAACAGCCAGGCTTGCACTGCTCATTGGGACCACTTTGGGACCAGAAAGTGGATGGTTTGGTATGGTAGCTGCACCTCTAAAAAAAGGGGCATTCTTGGCAGGAGAAAGGGTGTTACATGGAAAGATCAGTGATAGTACACATGCCTTCCCATAGAGTGAGGTGGCTTTCCCACCCCTCAACACTCCTTCAGACCCCCACTGTAACAAAGGAATGTGTCTACCTCTAAATTCATCATTTACTGAACAAATAACTCATGAGGGTTACCATATGTCTGACACTGTTGGAAGAGCTGGAGCAGGGCCTAAAACACTATAGTGCAAGTATCTGTTTACACATATGTATGAGAGTAATTGATGCTAGCTGCTGTAACAAACAACCCCCCAAACTCAGTAACACAATCAAGATGTATTTCTCCTTCACATCATAGCCTGGTGTGGGTCAGGTAGGTGACTCAGGGTTCTAGGCTCCTTCCATTTTTTTGTCGCTGCCACACTGGAAATGGGATAGAATATCGTATAGCTATGAGAATTGCAAATATGTAAATTATATTAACATCTACAGATTTATTTAAAATATTCATTCAATTCCTTCTCTCTACCTGACATTGTTCTTCCTGCAAATGAGTCTACAAAATCAACATTAAGGAAAAAATGATCAGGATTCAATAAATTCTGATGGATACAAAAAAGAATAAAATGTCTTTAAAAATTTATATTTCAAGTGTGTGGGGGCAATAAAGAGGCCAGATAATAGTAGTTAAATGTGGTGCTCTGTAGGCAATAGATCTAGGTCAGATACTGGCTCAATTGTTAGCTGTTTGATTTCACAAGAGATAATTGATGCTAGCTGCTGTAACAAACAACCCCCCAAACTCAGTAACACAATCAAGCTGTATTTCGCCTTCACATCACAGCTTGGTGTGGATCGGGCAGGTGACTCAGGGTTCTGGGCTCCTTCCATTTTTTTTGTTGCTGCCACCTTAGTATGTGGCCACCATGAAGAAGAAAAGAAAGCACTTGCAATGATGTGAGGTTTTATGTCTTGGTATGGAGGAGACATGAATCACTACTGTACATGTCCAAGTCACATGGCAAGGGAGGCCAGGAAATGGCATCTTCCTATAGTGCAAGAAAAAGAACCCAGGGCCGGGCACAGTGGCTAATGCCTATAATCCCCGCACTTTGGGAGGCTGAGGCAAGAGGATTGCTTGAGCCCGGAGCAATTAAACACTGCCTGGTGCATAGTTAGTGCTCAAGAATTGTGCGATAATCAATGTTACTAAATTGTCTAGGATTAGATGTTTCTAAATTAAAACTATTTCCTGCTTTGTATTTGTCCTTTATTCCAAAAACTTAAAAATTTCCCCAGTCATTTCTGGTTTGTCAAGGATTAAATACTAAAGCAACTTCATGGATTGTGATTTCAAGTATATGAAAAGTTTAAGACCCAATTGCTTTTGAAGGAGATTCGTCTAGAAAAACCAGAGATTCAAACCCAACACATCGGATACTAAAGTCTACCCTCTTAGTTGACATAGAATTAAATGAAAATCAGTATTGATCGGATTATGCTTTGATAAAAATACAACTTCATTTAAGTCTAGTAAATAATTAGGATTATGAGGTCAGGAGTTTGAGACCAGCCTGGCCAATATGGTGAAACCCCGTCTCTACTAATGATACGAAAATTAGCCGGGCATGGTGGCGTGCACCTGTAATCCCAGCTATTCGGGAGGCTGAGGCAGAAGAATCACTTGAACTCGGGAGGTGGACGTTGCAGTGAGCCAAGATCGCGCCACTGCACTCCAGCCTGGGTGACAGAGTGAGACTCCGTCTCAAGAAAAAAAAAAAAAAAAGCAACTACTTTTGCACCAACCTAATAAAAATGAAAAATCCCAGTGAAAATGCATGAATATCATGTGCCTTGACAACTTACGGAGCATGTGGAACATGTCAAACAGTAATGAGAGGTCAGGTTGAGGAAAAAATGATAAGAACCCTCTCTGCCCCACCACTCATATCATTCAGTGGCTCTATGTACTAGATCTAGCCAGTGGGTTGTGAGCAAAAATGACTTGTGTCACTTGTGGGTTAAAACATAAAAGAGTGCTAGGCACACTGGCTCGCACCTGTAATCCCAGCACTTTGGGAGGCTAAGGTGGGAGGATCACTTGAGCCTAGGAGTTCAAGACCAGCCTGGGCAACATAGCAAGACCCTGTCCCTACAAAACAGTTTTTTAAAAAACTAGCTGTAGGGCAGGCACGGTGGTTCACACCTGTAATCCCAGCACTTTAGAAGGCCGAGGTGGGTGGATCACTTGAGGTCAGGAGTTCAGGACCAGCCTGACCAACATGGTGAAACCCCATCTCTACTAAAAATACAAAATTAGCCAGGCATAGTGGCGCATGCCTATAATCCCAGCTACTCAGGAGGCTGAGGCAGGAGAATTGCTTTAACCCAGAAGGCAGAGGTTGCAGTGAGCCAAGATTGCACCATTGCACTCCAACCTGGGCAACAAAAGTGAAACTCCATCTCAAAAAACAAACAAACAAACAAACACTAGCTGGTTGTGGTGGTGTGTGACTGTGATCCCAGCTACTTGGGAGGCTGAGGTGAGAGGATCACTTGAGCCTGGGAGGTAGACGCTGCAGTGAGCTGAGATCATGCCTCTGCACTCCAGCCTGGGTGACAGAGTGAGAACCTGTCTCAAAAAATAATAACAATAACGTATGAGAGAGGATTCAAGCTTTCCAAGCAGTCTCTTCCTATGCCATGGCACTCACAGAAGCCTCCCGTTAAGATGGCAGAGCTGTAATGCCAGAAAAGCACAGATTGTTATGTCACTGCATGGAGGATGGTCATCCTGGAGAATTGTTTGGACTCGAGTGGACTCTACAACAGCAGGAAATAAACTACTGTTATATCAAGCTACTGACATTGAGAATTAGGTTGCATAGTTATGCCACAGCATAGTGTAGCCTTTCCTGATGCATACTATTACTTTTCCTTTCTTTTTTCTTTTCCCTGGAGTTCATAATTACCTTTGTCTCATTTGCTTAGCTTTCTGTTTACATAAGTAGGTAAAAATTCCTTCTCAAAAATCTTTTACAGAAGTGTTCTCAAAGTCAATGCATTGAAACATGCTATAGTTTATAAATCTTGGATCCATCACTTACAGAGGCATTTGACCTGTTTCAGTATGGATAGGTTGTTCTCTAAGTCTACTGCATACCTGAGAGCCTAAGATCTCTGGGGACTCAATCCACTTTTCTCTTGAGTTGGTTCCACTATTTCCTGGAACCTCATACAGCCATCTCAGCTAGTGATGACTAACCTAGATTTAACGTAGTATATCCTTAATCAGCTTCCAGATTGAGTGTGTTATTTTGAGACATTCCATGTCTAGAAAGTGTCTTTATCTCACATGTAATTGTGATAGTCTGGCTGAGTATAAAATCTTACTTAGGATGTTAACTTAAAGAAAATCAGTGTGGTCAAGGAAAGGAGGAAAAATATGTTCTCCTAGTAATTCCCAGTGTTAAGTGGAAATGACCCAGCCATAGATTTACTTGGCTTTAGTTTCCATCACCAAAGATTTCTCAATCAAAAGGCAAATATATCTCATATGTCAGAAGATTAATGTATGAATAATCAGTACCACTGGCATATGGCTACTCTCCTATTTTCCTTACCCCTTTGTCTTCACAAGGAAGCCCAGACTCTGTTTGCCAGGGGCTGGGTCCTGGGGCCGATAACTTCAAGCTAAACATTCAGTATCAGTATGGTAGGTGAGGAAGATTTTCTCAGAGTGGCTCATTATCTGGAAAGTGTAAGCATGAGGTGGCAGAAAGAGGTAGAAACAGCATGAAAAGGCAGAGCCAAGGAGAGATCCACAAACAAGAAGGATTGTGCCCATATTTCTCTATTCTCTCTAGCATTATGACTCATTTCCCCTCAGGATTTTGGAGATGTTGCATCAGTGTTGCTACCGAACATTCCAAAGCAATTCTAATTCTGTTACTTTGTATGTTCTTTTTTTTCTCTATACATCATTTACTATTACATGTTTTTCTCAGGGTTTCTGAAATTTCAGAATATCCTGATGTGGATCTATTTTGATTCATTGTACTGAAGACCATTTCAGCCCATCTTACACTTTGATTCTGGAAAGTCTTCTTTTCCCTGGAGTTTATAATTACTTTTATTTCATTTGCTTAGCTTTCTATGTACATAAGTAGATAAAAATTAATTCATTCTCAAAATCTTCCACAGAAATGCTTTCAAACTCAATGCATTAAAAACATGCTATAGTTTATAAATCTTCTTGGATCTATCAAGGAAGATTTATTTGATTATTTTATCTCCTCCATTCCATCTGTTTTCTTATAATTCCCAATATTTGCAGGTTGGACCTCATGAACTGATCCTATAATTTTACTAAGTTTCCTCCAGTTTTTCATCTATTTGACTTTTTGCTCTATTTTCAGGGAAATATCCTCAACTTTATCTGCTAACTCTTCTGTTAAGTACTTTATTTCTGCTCTCATGCTTTTAATTTCCAAAAGCTCTTTTTGTGAGCTGGCTGTTCATTTTTTTATAGAATCCTGTCCTTATTTGACAGGCCTATATATTTTTTTATTTTGAGAATATTAATGATAGTTCTTCTAAGTTTTCTTCTCTCTGCACACTCTATTTCCTCTAAGTTGCTTTTTTAAATTTTTGACCTGTGTTTGCTTTGCTTTCGTTTATGTTACAGGCTTTCCTAAAATTCCTGGTGATCCTTGGCTATCTGCTCAAATTTAAAAACAAGCACTAAAGAAGGGCACTAAAAAACAGATTGTCATAGCAGTATTATCCATAATAGCCAAATGATAGAAGCAATGCAAATGTCCATCAACAGACGGACAAATGAATAAGCAAATGTGGTATATTCATACAATGGAATATTATTTTGTAATGAAGATGGGAAAGAACGGAGTACTGATACATGCTACAACATGGATAAACTGAAAACATTATTAAGTGAAATAAGCCAGTCATAAACCACATATTGTGTGTATTTTATCCATATGAAATATTCAGAATAGGCAAATCTATAAAAATACAAAGTAGATTTGTAGTTGCTGAGGGCTGGGAAAAGGGTTTGGGGAGAGAAATGACAGCTAATGGGAGTATGGAATGTTCTTTTGGGGCTGATAAAATGTTCCAAAATTCATTGTGTGATAACTGCACATCTGTAAATATACTAAAAACCACTGAATTGTATCCAATAAAGTACTAAATTATATGATACATGAATTATACCTCAATAATGCTCATTACTCTCCCTCTACCCCATTAGGAACTGGGCTGCACAGCAGGGGGTAAATGACCATTACCGCCTGAGCTCTGCCTCCTGTCAGATCAGCCAAGGCTGATTCTCATGGAAGTGTGAACCCTACTGTGAACTGCACAATTGAGGGATCTAGGTTGTGCGCTCCTTATCTAACCCCCCCAAATCCCACTGTCATCTGTGGAAAAATTGTCTTCCACAAAACCGGTCTCTGGTGCCAAAAAGGTTGGGAACTACTGCTCTAGAGAGTAAATCTCCAAGTCTCCTGGTAGAGCAATAAGGAGTATATTTGCCTGGCCACATGGAGTTGGAAAATACATTGAGACTTAACTGCTTCTTATAGCTACAAATATCCCTGTTTCAGCCTCACCTCACAGAAGTACCAAGTGGGATCAATTTCTGAAACTTTGAGAAGTTTCCTTAATGCAAGTCAGGTTTCCAGTTTGGGATTCAACTTTCTTCAGATGCTAAATTAATTATTCTTTGCAATCTCTTTTGTATCTTCCAAAGCTTTGTAACTGTTGTACCTCTCTTATTTTCTTTAACCTGTGTGCTTATATCTTCTTTTAAATGCCCCTTATTGTCCTTAAGAGAGGTGTTCGGAGGCTGTAAAGATAAATGTCTGTCTTCAAATCACCACCTTTAAACACAAGCTCCTCCTTTAGCTTCTTAACAAATCCTTTCTGCTTAAAATCAATTGGAGTGGGTTTCTGACACTTGCAACTGAAAGCGCTGACTGATACAAGTTGTTAGGAACAATTTTCTTCCTAGTAAAGGTAAAATAGTTATTCTTGGCTGGGTGAGGTGGCTCATGCCCGTAATCCCAGCACTTTGGGAGGCTGAGGCGGGTGGATAACGAAGTCAGGAGATTGAGACCATCCTGGCTAACATGGTGAAATTCCATCTCTACTAAAAAATACAGAAAAATTAGCCAGGCGTGGTGGTGGGTGCCTGTAGTCCCAGCTACTCGGGAAGCTGAGACAGGAGGGCGTGAACCCAGGACGTGGAGCTTGCAGTAAGCCCACCACACTCCAGCCTGGGCGACACCACCACACTCCAGCCTGGGCAACAGAGCGAGACTCCATCTCAAAAAAAAAAAAAAAAAAAGAGTTATTCTTGAGAGGAGAGTAAAAGAACCCTGAATGTTAAAAAGGTACATGCTAGTTGGGACCAAGCTGCCTTTTAACCACGGAGAATTTCCCAAATTCTGCAGACAACAACAGTTGCAAAATAGTGCCTATCTACACCAGGGGTGTGTGAGCATCCCATTTGCTGCCCCAAGAGAAGATGGCTTGGCTGCAAAATAATCAGCTAGCATCATGATGACAGGATCAAATTTACACATAACAATATTAACCTTAAATTTAAATAAGCTAAATGCCCCAATTAAAAGACACATTGTAGAGAGTCAAGACCCATAGGTGTGCTGTATTCAAGAGACCCCTCTCACATGCAAAGACACACATAGACTCAAAATAAAATGATGGAGGAAAATTTACCAAGCAAATGGAAAATCCAAAATGCAGGGCTTGCAATCCTAGTTTCTGACAAAACAGACTTTAAACCAACAAAGATCAAAAAAGACAAAGAAGGCCATTACATAATGGTAAAGGAGTCAATTCAATAAGAAGAGCTAACTATCCTAAATATATATGCGTCCAATACAGGAGCACCCAGATTCATAAATAAGTTTTTAGAGACCTACAAAGAGACTTAGACTCCCACATAATAATAGTGGGAGACTTTAACACCCCACTGTCAATATTTGATAGATCATCAAGACAGAAAATTAACAAAGATATTCAGGACTCAAACTCAGCTCTGGATCAAGTGGACCTAATAGATATCGACAGAACTCTCCACCCCAAAACAACAGAATATACACTCTTCTCAGTGCCACTTGGCACTTACTCTAAAATTGCTCACATAACTGGAAGTAAATCACTCCTCAGCAAATGTAAAAGAACTGAAATAACAAACAGTCTCTCAGACCACAGTGCAATCAAATTAGAACTCAAGATTAAGAAATTCACTCAAAACCATACAACTACATGGAAACTAAACAACTTGCTCCTGAATGACTCCTGGGTAAATAATGAAATTAAAGCAGAAATCAAATAGTTCTTTGAAATCAATAAGAACAAAGAGACAACGTACCAGAACCTCAGGGACACAGCTAATGCAGTGTTAAGAGGGAAATTTGTAGCACTAAATACCCACATCAAAAAACCTAGAAAGATCACAAATAGATACCCTAACATCACAACTAGAAGAACTAGAGAACCAAGAGCAAACAAACCCCAAAGCTAACAGAAGACAAGAAATAACCAAGCTCAGAGTAGAAGTAAAGGAGATAGAGACTTGAAAAACCCTTCAAAAAAATCAATGAACCCAGGAGCTGGTTTTTTGAAAAATAATAATAAAATATATAGACCACTAACAAGAGTAATAAAGAAGAAAAGAGAGAAGAATCAAATAGACACCTTAAAAAAATGATAAAGGGTTATCACCACTGACCCCACAGAAATACAACCAACCATCACAGAATACTATAAGCACCTCTGCCAATAAACTAGAAAATCTAGAAGAAAAGGATAAATTCCTGGACGCGTATACCCTCCCAATATTGAACCAGGAAGAGGTTGAATCCCTGAATAGACAAATAAACAAATTCTGAAATTGAGGCAGTAATAAATAGCCTAACAACAACAACAAAAAAAACCCAGGACCAGATGGATTTACAGGTGAATTCCACCAGAAGTACAAACAAGAGCTGATACCCTTTCTTCCAAAACTATTCCAAACAACTGAAAAGGAGGGACTCCTCCCTAAGACATTCTATGAGACCAGCATCATCTTAATACCAAAACCTGACAGAAATACAACAAAAAAAGGAAAACTTCAGGCCAATATTCCTGATGAACACTGATGCAAAAATTCTCAATAAAATACTGGTAAACCAAATACAGTAGCACATCAAAAAGCTTATTCACCACAATCAAGCTGGCTTCATCCCCAGGATGCAAAGCTGGTTCAACATATGCAAATCAATAAAAATAATTCATCAAATAAACAGATCTAAAGACAAAAACCACATGATTATCGCAATAGATGCAGAAAAGACCTTTGGTAAAATTCAACATCCCTTCACGTTAAAAACTCTCAATAAACTAGGTATTGAAGGAACATACCTCAAAATAATAAGAGCCATTTATGACAAAGCCACAGCCAATATCATACTGAGTGGGCAAAAGCTGGAAGCATTCCCCTTGAAAACTGGCACCAGACAAGGATGCCTTTTCTCACCACTCCTATTCAACATAGTACTGGGAATTCTGGCTAGGGCAATCAGGCAAGAGAAAGAAATAAAGGGTATTCAAACAGGAAGAGAGGAAGTCAAATTGTCTTTGTTTGCAGATGACATGATCCTATATCTGGAAAACTCTATCATCTCAGCCCAAAAGCTTCTTAAGCTGATAAGCAACTTCAGCAAAGTCTCAGGATACAAAATCAACGTGCAAAAGTCACAAGCATCCCTATTCACCAACAACTGACAAGCAGAGAGCCAAATCATGAATTAACTCCCATTCACAATGGCTACAAAGAGAATAAAATACCTAGGAATACAGCTAACAAGGGAACTGAAGGACCTCTTCAAAGAGAACTACAAACCACTGCTCAAGGAAATCAGAGAGGACACAAACAAATGTAACAACATTCCATGCTCATGAATAGGAAGAATCAATAACGTGAAAATGGCCATACTGCCCAAAGTAATTTATACATTCAATGCTTTTCCCATTAAACTACCATTGACAGAATTGGAAGAAACTATATTAAAATTCATATGGAACTAAAAAAAGAGCTCATATAGCCAAGACAATCCTAAGCACAAAGAACAAAGCTGGAGGCATCATGCTACCAGACTTCAAACTATACTACAAGGCTACAGTAACCAAAACAGCACGGTACTGGTACAAAAACAGACACATAGATCAATGGAACAGAATAGAGAACTCAGAATTAAGACCACATATACACAACCATCTAATCTTTGACAAACCTGACAAAAACAGGCAATAAGGAAAGGATTCCGTATTTAATAAATGGTGCTGCGAGAACTGGCTAGCCATATGCAGAAAAATGAAACTGGACCCCTTCCTTACACCTTATACAAAAATTAACTCAAGATGGATTAAAGACTTACATGTAAAACTCAAAACTATAAAAAACCCTAGAAGAAAATCTAGGCAATACCATTCATGACATAGGTACGGGCAAAGATTTCATGATGAAATCACCAAAAGCAATTGCAACAAAAGCAAAAATTGACAAATGGGATCTAATTAAACTAAAGAGCTTCTGCACAGCAAAAGAAGCTATCATTAGAGCAAACAGGCAACCTACAGAGTGGGAGAAAAGTTTTGCAATCTATCCATCTGACAAAGGTCTAATATCCAGAATCTACAAAGAACTTAAACAAATTTTTAAGAAAAAAACAACTCCATTAAAAAGTGGGCAAAGGGTCAAGTGCAATGACTCATGCCTGTAATACCAGCACTTTGGGAGGCCGAGGTGGGTGGATCACTTGAAGTCAGGAGTTGAAGACTAGCCTGGTCAACATAGTGAAACCCTGTCTCTACCAAAAATGCAAAATTAGCTGGGTGTGGTGGTGTGCTCCTGTAATCCCAGCTACTCGGGAGGCTGAGGCAGAATAATCGCTGGAACCTGGGAGGCAGAGGTTGCAGTGAGCCAAGATCATGCCACTGCACTCCAGCCTGGGCAACAGAGTGAGACTCCAGCTCAAAAAACTAAATAAATAAATAGTAAATACATAAATAAATAAATAAATAAGTGGACAAAGGACATAAATAGACACTTCTCGAAAGAAGCCATTCATGCAGCCAACAAACATGAAAAAAAAAAAAACTCAACATCACTGATCACTAGAGAAATGCAAATCAAAACCACACTGAGATACCATCTCACACTAGTCAGAATGGTGATTATTAAAAAGTCAAGAAACAACAGATGCTGGCAAAGGTTGCGGAGAAATAGGAACCCTTTTACACTGTTGGTGGAAATGTAAATTAGTTCAACCATTGTGGAAGACGGTATGGCAATTCCTCAAAGATCTAGAACCAGAAATACCATTTGACCCAGCTGTCCCATTACTGGGTATATATCCAAAGGAATATAAATCATTCTATTACAAAGGTACATGCACGCATATGTTCACTGCAGCACTATTCACAATAGCAAAGACATGAAATTAACCCAAATGCCCATCAATGATAGACCGGATAAAGGAAATGTGGTACATATACACCACGGAATTCTATGCAGCCATAAAAAGGAATGAGATTATATACTTTGCAGGGACATGGATGGAGCTGGAAGCCATTATCCTCAGCAAACTAACACAGGAACAGAAAATCAAACACCACGTGTTCTCACTTACAAGTGAGAGCTGAAAAATGAAAACACATGGACACAGGGAGGGGACCAACACACACTGGGGCCTGTAGGGGGTTGGGGTGAGGGGAGAGAGAGATTTAGGAGAAATGGCTAATGCATGCTGGGCATAATACCTTCATGACGGGTTGATAGGTGCAGCAAACCACCATGGTACACGTTTACCTGTATAACAAACCTGCACATCCTGCATATGTACCCCAGAACTTAAAATTAAAATTTAAAAGAAGAAAGAGATGATGGCTTGGAAAGGACTCAGCCAGAACTTATCCTTATTTTACCTGGTTTAATCACTTTAGCATTTAGAAGCAGAACCATGGCAGAAAGTGTTTTGTTTCATCTCAGAGGTATTCTAGTTTCTCTTTTTTTTTTTTTTAACAAAAAAATATATTTTTAAAGGAAAAAATAAAGGTGATCAGAAATGAGTAAAATTGGCCAGGTGCAGTGGCTCACGCCTGTAATCCCAGCACTTTGGGAGGCCAAGGCGGGCTGATTGCCTGAGGTCAGGAGTTCAAGACCAGTCTAGCCAACATGGTGAAACCCTATCTCTGCTAAAAATACAAAAAAATTAGTTGGGCCTGGTGGTATTCACCTGTACTTCCAGCTACTCGGGAGGCTGAGGCAGGGGAATGGCTTGGACCAGGGAGGTGGAGGTTGCAGTGAGCAGAGATCACACCACTGCACTCTGGGGAAGAGAGTGAGACTCCGTCTCAAAAAAAAAAAAAAAAAAAAAAAGGCCAGGGATGGTGGTTCACAGCTATAATCCCCACACTTCGGGAGGTCGAGGCAGGCGAATCACCTGAGGTCAGGAGTTCAAGACCAGCCTGACCAACATGGAGAAACTCTGTCTCTACTAAAAATACAAAATTAGCCATGCATGGTAGCGCATGCCTATAGTCCCAGCTACTCAGGAGGCTGAGGCTGGAGAATTGCTTCAACCCAGGAGGTGGAGGTTGCGGTGAGCTGAGATCATGCCACTGCTCTCCAGCCTGGGCAACAAGAGCCAAACTTCGTCTCCAAAACAAAAAAAAGAAATGAGGAAAATTTGTTTAGCATGGTGTGAAACAAGATACATAATAATATTCACTGAATAAAGGAAATACTCAGCCAAAACAAAACAAATAAATAAAATGGTCATCCATAACAGCTCATAAATTCCCACTTGGAAAAAGAAAAGTTACAATATATCTTGTTTAGAGTGGGAGTGTATTGATGAAGGAAAAATAGTAAGCCTCATTGCCAGAGAACCAAATGCCTCCAATGATGTAAGTAGGGAAGAAGGGGTTCCAATATATCTGCTTATGTTCCCCTCAAAATAACTTATGGAAACTGGGGATAACTTACATTGAATAGAGGAAATTTCAAAATAAGAATCCATGGCCAGGCATGGTGGCTCATGCCTGTAATCCTGACACTTTGGGAGGCCAAGGCGGGGAGATCACTTGAGGTCAAGAGTTCCAGACCAGCCTGGGCAACATGGCAAAACCCCATCTCTACCAAAAATATAAAAAATTAGCTGGGCGTGGCAGTGTACACCTGTGGTCCCAGCTACTCAGGAGGAACTAGTTCAGTGGGAGGATCATTTGACTTGAGCCTGGGAGGCAGAAGTCACAGTGAGCTGAGATTGTGCCACTGAACTCCAGACTGGGCAACAGAGTAAGACCCCATCTGAAAATAAAAAGAAGAAGAATTTATATTAGGTCAAATGCAGATCATGGTTTTAAAAGTCTACTGGAATTGAGAAATATTCTTGTCAGGCCTCTGAGCCCAAGCCAAGCCATCGCATCCCCTGTGACTTGCAGGTATACATCCAGATGGCCTGAAGTAACTGAAGATCCACAAAAGAAGTAAAAATAGCCTTAACTGATGACATTCCACCATTGTGATTTGTTCCTGTCCCACCTTAACTGAGTGATTAACCCTGTGAATTTCCTTCTCCTGGCTCAGAAGCTCCCCCACTGAGCACCTTGTGAACCCCACCCCACCCACCAGAGAACAACCCCCTTTGACTGTAATTTTCCATTACCTTCCCAAATCCTATAAAATGGCCCCACCCCTATCTCCCTTCGCTGACTCTTTTTTCGGACTCAGCCCACCTGTACCCAGGTGAAATAAACAGCTTTATTGCTCACATAAAGCCTGTTTGGTGGTCTCTTCACACGGACGCGCATGAAATTTGGTGCTGTGACTCGGATCGGGGGACCTCCCTTGAGAGATCAATCCCCCATCCTCCTGCTCTTTGCTCCGTGAGAAAGATCCACCTACGACCTCAGGTCCTCAGACCGACCAGCCCAAGAAACATCTCACCAATTTCAAATCCGGTAAGTGGCCTCTTTTTACTCTCTTCTCCAACCTCCTTCACTATCCCTCAACCTCTTTCTCCTTTCAATCTTGGCGCCACACTTCAATTTCTCCCTTCTTTTAATTTCAATTCCTTTCATTTTCTGGTAGAGACAAAGGAGACATATTTTATCCATGGACCCAAAACTCCGGCGCCGGTCACGGACTGGGAAGGCAGCCTTCCCTTGGTGTTTAATCATCGCAGGGAAGCCTCTCTGATTATTCACCCACGTTTCAAAGGTGTCAGACCATGCAGGGACGCCTGCCTTGGTCCTTCACCTTTAGTGGCAAGTCCCGCTTCTCTGGGGAAGGGGCAAGTACCCCAACCCCTTCTCTCCTTGTCTCTACCCCTTCTCCGCTTTTCTGGGGAAGGGGCAAGTACCCCAACCCCTTCTCTCCTTGTCTCTACCCCTTCTCCACTTTTCTGGGGAAGGGGCAAGTACCCCAACCCCTCCTCTCCTTGTCTCTACCCCTTCTCTGCTTTTCTGAGGGAGGGGCAAGTAACCCTCAACCCCTTCTCCTTCGCCCTTAGCAGCAAGTCCCACTTTTCTGGGAGAGGGGCAAGTACCCCTCAACCCCTTCTCCTTCACCCTTAGCAGCAAGTCCCGCTTTTCTAGGGGGCAAGAACTCCCAATCCCTTATTTCTGCACCCCGACCTCTTATCTCTGTGCCCCAATCCCTTATTTCTGCACCCCAACCTCTTATCTCTGTGCCCCAATCCCTTATTTCCACACCCCAACCCTTTCTCTGCTTTTCTGGAGGGCAAGAAACCCCCACCCCTTCTCCACATCTCTACTCTTTTCTCTGGGCTTGCCTCCTTCACTATGGGCAAGCTTCCACCTTCCATTCCTCCTTCTCCCTTAGCCTGTATTCTTAAGAACTTAAAACCTCTTCAACTCTCACCTGACCTAAAATCTAAGCGTCTTATTTTCTTCTGCAATGCTGCTTGACCCCAATACAAACTCAACAGTAGTTCCAAATGCCAGAAAACGGCACTTTCAATTTTTCCATCCTACAAGATCTAAATAATTCTTGTCGTAAAATGGGCAAATGGTCTGAGATGCCTGACGTCCAGACATTCTTTTACACATCAGTCTCTTCCTAGTCTCTGTGCCCAGTGCAACTCATCCCAAATCTTCCTTCTTTCCCTCCCGCCTGTCCCCTCACTCCCAACCCCAAGCGTCGCTGAGTCTTTCTAATCTTCCTTTTCTACAGACCCATCTGACTTCTACCCTCCTCGCCAGGCCGAGCTAGGTCCCAATTATTCCTCAGCCTCCGCTCCTCCACCCTATAATCTTTTTATTGCTTCCCCTCCTCACACCTGGTCTGGCTTACAGTTTCGTTCCGTGACTAGCCCTCCCCCACCTGCCCAGCAATTTACCTTAAAAAGGTGGCTAGAGCTAAAGGCATAGTCAAGGTTAATGCTCCTTTTTCTTTATCCCAAATCAGAAGCATTTAGGCTCTTTTTCATCAAATATAAAAACCCAGCCCAGTTCATGGCTCATTCGGCAGCAACCCTGAGACGCTTTACAGCCCTGGACCCTAAAAGGTCAAAATGCCATCTTATTCTCAATATACATTTTATTACCCAATCTGCTCCCGACGTTAAATAAAACTCCAAAAATTGGAATCTGGCCCTCAAAGCCCACAACATGACTTAATTAACCTCACCTTCAAGGTGTACAATAATAAAAAAAAAAGTTGCAATTCCTTGCCTCCACTGTGGGACAAACCCCAGCCACATCTCCAGCACACAAGAACTTCCAAACGCCTGAACTGCAGCGGCCAGAACCTCCTCCCCCAGGAGCTTGCTACAAATGCCAGAAATCTGACCACCAGGCCAAGGAATGCCTGCAGCCCAGGATTCCTCCTAAGCCATGTCCCATCTGTGTGGGACCCCACTGGAAATCAGACTGTTCAACTCACCTCGCAGCCACTCCCAGAGCCCCTGGAACTCTGGCCCAAGGCTCTCTGACTGACTCCTTGGCTTACCAGCTGAAGACTGATGCTGCCTGATCGCCTCGGAAGCCCCGTAGACCATCACGGACACTAAGCTTTAGGTAACTCTCAGAGTGGAGGGTAAGTCCTTCCCCTTCTTAATCAATATGGAGGCTACCCACTCCACATTACCTTCTTTTCAAGGGCCTGTTTCCCTTGCCTCCATAACTGTTGTAGGTATTGACAGCCAGGCTTCTAAACCTCTTAAAACTCCCCAACTCTGGTGCCAACTTAGACAACACTCTTTTATGCACTCTTTTTTAGTTATCTCCACCTGCCCAGTTCCCTTATTAAGCCGAGATATTTTAACCGAATTATCTGCTTCCCTGACTATTCCTGGACTATAGCCGCATCTCACTGATGCCCTTCTTCCCAATCCAAAGCCTCCTTTGCATCCTCCTCTTGTATTCCCCCACCTTAACCCACAAGTATAAGATACCTCGACTCCCTCCTTGGCGACCAATCATGCACCCCTTACCATCTCATTAAAACCTAATCACCCTTACCCCGCTCAATGCCAATATCCCATCCCACAGCATGCTTTGAAACGATTAAAGCCTGTTATCACTCACCTGCTACAGCATGGCCTTTTAAAGCCTATAAACTCTCCTTACAATTCCCCCATTTTACCCATCCTAAAACCAGACAAGCCTTACAAGTTAGTTCAGGATCTATGCCTTATCAACCAAATTGTTTTGCCTATCCACCCCATGGTGCCAAACCCACATACTCTCCTGTCCTCAATACCTCCCTCCACAATCCATTATTCTGTTCTGGATCTCAAACGTGCTTTCTTTACTGTTCTTTGCACCTGTCATTCCAGCCTCTCTTTGCTTTCACTTGGACTGACCCTGACACCCATCAGGCTCAGCAAATTACCTGGGCTGTACTGCCGCAAGGCTTCACAGACAGCCCCCATTACTTCAGTCAAGCCCAAATTTCATCCTCATCTGTTACCTATCTCGGCATAATTCTCGTAAAAACACACGTGCTCTCCCTGCTGATCATGTCCAATTAATCTCCCAAACCTCAATCCCTTACAAAACAACAACTCCTTTCCTTCCTAGGCATGGTTAGTGTGGTCAGAATTCTTACACAAGAGCCAGGACCGCACCCTGTAGCCTTTCTGTCCAAACAACTTGACCTTACTGTTTTAGCCTAGCCCTCATGTCTGCGTGCAGCGGCTGCCACTGCTTTAATACTTTTAGAGGCCGTCAAAATCACAAACTATGCTCAACTCACTCTCTACATTTCTCATAACTTCCAAAATCTATTTTCTTCCTCATACCTGACGCATATACTTTCTGCTCCCTGGCTCCTTCAGCTGTACTCACTCTTCATTAAGTCCCACAATTACCATTGTTCCTGGCCCGGACTTCAATCCAGCCTCCCACATCATTCCAGATACCACACCTGACCCTCATGACTGCATCTCTCTGATCCACCTGATGTTCATCCCATTTCCCCACATTTCCTTCTTCCCTGTTTCTCACCCTGATCATGCTTGATTTATTGATGGCAGTTCCACCAGGCCTAATCGCCACACACCAGCAAAGGCAGGCTATGCTATAGTACAAGCCACTAGCCCGCCTCTTAGAACCTCTCATTTCCTTTCCATTGTGGAAATCTATCCTCAAGGAAATAACTTCTCAGTGTTCCATCTGCTATTCTATCTGCTATTCTACTACTCCTCAAGGATTATTTAGGCCCCCTCCCTTCCCTACACATCAAGCTCGAGGATTTGCCCCTGCCCAGGACGGGCAAATTAGCTTTACTCAACATGCCCTGAGTCACAAAAACTAAAATACCTCTTAGTCTAAGTAGACACTTTCACTAGATAGGTAGAGGCCTTTCCTACAGGGTCTGAGAAGGCCACCGCAGTCATTTCTTCCCTTCTGTCAGACATAATTCCTCAGTTTAGCCTTCCCACCTCTATACAGTCTGATAACAGACCAGCCTTTATTAGTCAAATCAGCCAACCAGTTTTTCAGGCTCTTAGTATTCAGTGAAACCTTTATATCCCTTATAGTCCTCTGTCTTCAAGAAAAGTAGAACGGACTAAAGGTCTTTTAAAAACACACCTCACCAAGCTCAGCCACCAACTTAAAAAGAACTGGACAATACTTTTACCACTTTCCCTTCTCAGAAGTCAGACCTGTCCTCAGAATGCTGCAAGGTACAGCCATTTAAGCTCCTGTATAGATGCTCCTTTTTATTAGGCCCCAGTTTCATTCCAGACACCAGACCAACTTAGACTGTGCCCCCCAAAAAACTTGTCATCTCTACTATTTTCTGTCTAGTCATACTCCTATTCTCCGTTCTCAAACATGCCCTGCTCTTGTTTACACTGCCAGTTTACACTGTTTCTCCAAGCCATCACAGCTGATGTCTCCTCGTGCTATCCCCAAACCGCCACTCTTAACTCTTGAAGTAAATAAATAATCTTTGCTGGCAGGACTATGCTGAATCTCCTTAGGCACTCTCTAATCAGATGTCCTGGGTCCTCCCAATTCTTAGACCTTTAATACCTATTTTTCTCCTTCTCTTATTCCGTTTCTCAATTCATCCAAAACCATATCCAGGCCATCACCAATAATTCTATATGACAAATGTTTCTTCTAACATCCCCACAATATCACCCCTTACCACAAAATCTTCCTTCAGCTTAATCTCTCCCACTCTAGGTTCCCACGCTGCCCCTAATCCCGCTTGAAGCAGCCCTGAGAAACATCGCCCATTCTCTCTCCATACAACCCCCCAAAAATTTTCACCTCCCCAAGACTTCAACACTATTTTGTTTTATTTTTCTTATTAATATAAGAAGGCAGGAATGTCAGGCCTCTGAGCCCAAGCCAAGCCATCGCATCCCCTGTGACTTGCATGTATACATCCAGATGGCCTGAAGTAACTGAAGATCCACAAAAGAGGTAAAAATAGCCTTAACTGATGACATTCCACCATTGTGATTTGTTTCTGCCCCACCCTAACTGATCAATGTACTTTGTAATTCTCCCCACCCTTGAGAATGTACTTTGTGAGATCCACCCCTGCCCGCAAAACATTGCCCTTAACTTCACCGCCTATCCCCAAACCTATAAGAACTAATAATAATCTACCACTCTTTGCTGACGCTCTTTTTGGACTCAGCCCACCTGCACCCAGGTGAAATAAACAGCTTTATTGCTCACACAAAGCCTGTTTGTTGGTCTCTTCACACGGACGCGCATGAAAATTCTTAGAATAAAGATAACTGAGTCTTGGCAATGCAAGATGAGCGGAAAAAATTCTGTAAAATAATTACCAGGAAGTTCTAGACCTGGAAATATATTGGTCACAATGAAGACAGGAGATAGCAGTGGTGTGATCTCAGCTCACTGCAGCCTCTGCCCCTGGGTTCAAGTGACTCTCCTGCCTCAGCCTCCCGAGTAGCTGGGATTACAGGTGCGCACCACCACGCCTGGCTAATTTTTGTATTTTTAGTAGAGACGGGGTTTCGCCATACTGGCCAGGCTAGTCTCGAACTCCTGACCTCAGGTGATCCACCCACCTCGGCCTCCCAAAGTGCTGGCATTACAGGCATGAGCCACTGTGCCCGGCCGCACTATTCTTATTACACTCTAGAGTTACACTGCCTGAGCTCCAACCTCTAACTGCTAGTCACAGTAAGATTTCCAGAAGTCCATCTATTCCCTCTTAGGCTCTCATTCCTCCCATATTATGGGCCTTGAGGTTCCTTCTTGCTTCGAAGTGCTTCAGGGGATGCAGTAGTTGTCTCCTTGGTCCTGTACTGATATGCTGAATATGGCAAAGAAGCACCAACAGTTGAGTAGTTGCTGGCCTTTTTGAGAGCTGTGTCCAAAGCACGGTACTGCACAACATCCCTGCCTGCAGGGTAAACACAGCAGCAGCGTCCTCCAAAGCAGCGAATCTAAAATTGCCAACACTAACACAAAGAATCAGAGGAACATGTTGGCACGTGAGTGAGATGCTCAAACAATTACACAGAAGGAGTAAATAAGCATTTCAGTAAAACAGATGCTACAGGCAACATATCCCATAACTGTGCCTAGTAGGTGAAGGAAGTACTTTTCTCCTTAGCATATCTTTGGTGGTAATTATTTGTCAGTTTGCCCAACTGGTGGAACAAATGAGATCATTTTCTCATTTACAGCTATTCTAGAAAAAGCAATAGAGAGAGTTGACTTAAAATGTAATGTTATTTTAAACTATGCAAGATATATTAACTTGTTAATACATGTAAATTTTCTACTTGTCCCTTTGTCATTATATCATGGATATAGGAAACAAAAGGAAGAATTATGTATGCATGGATATAGGAAACAAAAGGAAGAAACAAAAGAAGAATTATGAAGAATTATGAGTCAGGATAAGCACTCCCATGAACTAGAAAGTCCCTGAGTTAAAGAGTTAAGGAATTTGGTATCCTTCTTTCTGAGTTAAGGAATCTGGTATCCAGAGAATAAATGATAAAAATATCAATGTTACATTTCTGCATGCAGCTGGAAGCAAGACAGGCTTCATAACGGTTCTAGACTTCCACTGTTTACGTGGGCATCCTTTTCCTTTCCTCTTCTTTTTTTAAATGTACATGCTATGGATCTATATTGTGACTTAGCTCTTAGCACCTCACAAAAGTCTGCTTGTTTTAGCCCCATGAGCATCTACAGCTTTCTCAGATCTTTGCCGGGAAGAGGCTTTTAGGGTGGATGTTTATACTACACTTAAGAAAGAATTCCTTCTGCTCTGATGAACAAGAAAGACAGTTAAAGACAAAAATAAGTCAATAATCTTCTAAAAAAGAAAACACATCATCTCACTTCTTCACGCAAACCCCCTATGACACTGAACCCTTAAACGCAGATAAGCCTAAAACTATATATAACCCTGGACTTAGCAGTTTTATATGCTAATGCATTTCCGTTTTCTTTAACTCAAGGTAGTTTGAGTTGTCACTAGCAACAGTTTAGATTAATAGAGACACCAAATTATTAACAGTAATTATCTTCTAGTAGTGAGATTACAGGTGACTATTTTTCCTTTCCGTTTTGTTTGCTTTTTAGTATTGACAATACATTTACTAATTTTTCAATAAAAGAAAAACTAAGGCATTATTTTAATGTATGGAGGAGAGAGATGGAACTTCACTGGGGATGGAGAGCTGACGGACACCCAATCAACCTAAGAAAAGGATGCTTCTTGGCTATCTCCACTCCCTACTCCACTTCCAGGGTTCTCTCAAACTCCACCCCCAACCCCCAACCCCCAACCCCAACACTCAGGTTTCTTGCATAATCCAATTTTTTAAATCCAGGGATAGGGGAACAGCATTAATGATTTCTGAAAGTCTCTGCCAAGCCTGTGATTTTCAGAATGACCCCTATTCCTGCTTGGGTCATAATTTAACTCTAATTAAACCTAAGGTTGGTGCTGTATTTTTCTGTGCAAGAGAAAAGCACAGAACATGAGAAATTCTTTTTTCTTTCCAGTAAACACTTTCATACTTAAAGATAACACTACTGATGGGACTTTGGACACGGACAGCTAGAAATTCCATTAAAGTTAGTTTGAACTTGTTGAGCATGTTCCATTTGCAAAGAACAAAAAAATGGACTTAATTTGCTGCTGGAAAGAGTTATTCACCTAGCTCCTCATTCAAGCTCCTCATTCAAGGAAGTGACACTATTATCATGAGGAGTCATGGAATGTATCTGGGGACTGACTCATCTGGGGCTCCCTAAGACAGGCTCTGGGTCTCTCTGGAAATTTGGATAACAATTTGGGACATGTGGCCATCTCAAGGTTCTTGTCTGTGACCAGTAAGTCTGGGCAGAGCACAAAGAGTATCAGCATTCATTTTGAAAAGCAAAATAAACAGACTCTGGATAATTTATGCAAAAGCTGAATTTATTTAAAGCTATTTTAGTAGTTCAGAGAACCTGCAGGAAGACCAGAGAATTAGGCTTGAGGGTCTCCTAGCTAGGAACTCACTCAGGGTTATGCCACAGAAATGATTAGAAGACATCACTGCCTCTGTCACTGTCCCTGGATCCAGACCCAGCAGCCAGTATCTACCATCCCCAACACTACCTCTAGGCAGGCAGGCAGGCAGGCAGGCAGGGAGGGAGGGAGAGAGGGAGGAAGGAAGGGAGGGAGGGAGGGAGGGAAGGGACGGAGGGAGGGAGGAAGGAAAAGAGGAGGGAGGAGGGAGGAAGGAAAAATGGGATGAAGGGAGGAGGGAAAGAACGAAGGGAGAAAGGAAAAAAGAAGGACTGAAAGAAGAAGGGAGGAGGGAGAGAGGAAAGGAGGGAGGGAGGGAGGAAAGAAAAAGATTGCCTAACTATAACACCAAGCCAGTTGGTGGTAGTACCTTCATGCCCTTTCTTCCCTGCAGGGGACATTGCTGGACACCTTTCTGATGGATTATTTCTTATAGGTTGATTGGGAGCCCTGAACACACTGAGTCTGCCCCAAGCAAGATGAGCAGTTCTCACCTCATGGCCACCTCTTCACTTCCTGCTGGGGCCTTCCAGCATGGCTCATAGAGAGATCACTGGCTTCACTTCCTTTGGCTGAAGCCCATCTGCCATATCTTCTTTGAAAGCAAAGAAGCTATTTTAATAAAGCCCAAGGAGGTTAGCAAGAAATTATTTCTGCTCTGGAATGTGGGCTCTGTTGTCACATCATCTAAGAGAACCTACAAATCTAGACTTTTGTGTAAATTTGAAAATTAATCCAGTCTTGCATCTTAACCTTCAGTTTGTAATCCTTAAGGGAACTCAAATCTTAGTCCAAGAAGAGGCCTTTAAAAAAAGTGCATTTCTGCCCCCCACCCCCACCCCATCTGCTCTTCTTGCCTCGTTTAATAACACCTTACTTCTCACAAACCCCTTCTGATGTTGTCCATCTCACTAGGCCAAGGAAACCCAGCTGTGCTCCCAGGAACATCAAGAGATTGCTTCCTTACCACCCCCTGACCCCTTACCTACTCCTGTGTCCCAACACTGCAGAGAATGGTGAAGTCTTTCTGTCTGATTTCATGAAGCTTGCCACCATTTCTTTTAGATCCCAGCCAGGGAGTTGCTGGAAACAATCAACAATGAAAATAATATGGTGTTGCAGTCTGCTATGGGCTGAAGTGTATCCCCTTAAAATATATGTTGAAACCCTAACTCCCAGCACTCAGGATGTGACTGTATTTGGAGACAGGGCCTTTGAAGAGGAGATTAGGTTAAAATGAGGCTGTTAAGGTGGGCCCTAATCCAATCTGACTGGTGTTCTTTTAAGAAGAGGAAATTTGGACAAACATAAGAGACACCAGGGATATGTGCACATAGAGGAAAGGGCACATGAAGACTCAGGGTAAAGGTCACCATCTACAAGCCCAGGAGAGAGGCCTCAGGAGAAACCAGATCTGCTGACACTCCCATCTGGAACTCCAAGGCTCTAGAACTGAGATAAGATACATTTTGGCTGTCTAAGTCACCTGGCCTGTGGTAATTTGTTATAGCCCCAGCAGGCCAATCCACAGGCACTGGAGGGAGGCAATAGGCAGTAAAAAGGGGGAGGATCTCAGACAAAAGCCCAGCCTCCTCCTTATGCAGTATTGGAACCCTCAGGTCACAGAGCCTGAGTTCGGATACAGGGGGTGTTCGACCCAACAAGATCTACTGAGCCCCCCTCAGGATCTCATGTAAAGTAGTGTATCTATAATAATGAGGGGTTACAGATTATAGGAAAGGCTCTTAGAGGTTCCTTCTAAATCCCCAAGGAATTTTCCTTCATTATAGAACGTGAGAATTACTGTCACAAATATCCTCTAAAAATTCTATAGCAGCAAACTCGCAGTATAAAAATATACCAAAAGGTCTTTTCCAGAGTTCATGTTAATACAACAAAAATAATCTCAGAAAAATTTAGAGGTCCATGAATTCAGATTTGATCCAATATATTTTCTCTAAAATCTCTAACAATCCCCAGATTTAGCCAACCCAATAATATTACCACTTATGGCTGGGTACAGTGGCTCACACCTGTAATCCCAGCACTTTGGGAGGCCAAGGCAGGTGGATCACCTGAGGTCAGGAGTTCAACACCAGCATGACCCATATGGTGAAACTCCGTCTCTACTAAAAATATAAAAATTAGCTGGGCATGGTTATGGGCGCCTGTAATCCCAGCTACTTTGGAGGCTGAGGCAGGAGAATCGCTTGAACCTGAGAGGCGGAGGTTGCAGTGAGCCGAGATGGCGTCACTGCACTCCAGCCTGGGTGACAAGAGCAAAACTCCATCTCAAAACAAACAACAACAACAAATATATATATATAGGTATGTGTGTGTGTGTATATATACACACACATATATACACACATATACGTATGTATGTATACATATACGTATATGTGTCTGTATACAGACACATATATGTATACATATGTGTACAGACACACATATGTATACATATGTGTACAGACACACATATGTATACATATGTGTGTACAGACATATGTATACATATATGTGTACAGACACATATGTAGACACATGTATACAGACACATATGTAGACACATATGTATACATATATGTATACAGACACATATGTAGACACATATGTATACATATATGTATACAGACACACATGTATACATATATGTATACATACATATACATATATACATGGATATGTATGTATATATGTATATGCATATGTATATATGTATATATGTACATATACACGTATACATATCTGTACATATACACGTATATATGCACATGTACATATATGTATATATGCACATGTACATATATGTATATATGTACATGTACATATATGTATATGTATGTATATATATAACCACTTATTCTTTTCTAGAATCTCAAAATAAGCAGCTAAATTAATTCCTTGGGAGAAGTCAAGAAAAAGGTCACTCAAGTCTGCATAACATGTGAACAAGATCTATTTCCCATTGATAATCCCATAGAGTGGACTCTAAGCAAAGAGGAATAAAACCCCCATCAGCCCAGGGAGGGAAAAAGAGCCAGGCTTCTGGTGCTTCTCAAAAGGATCCGCCTTAAAGTACAATTCTGATAAACACCTCAGTGAGGAACAGGTGATTGCAATGCATTGGTAGAAGTCTCATTTATCATTTAGTCCAATATAATTATTCTGACCTATTCTATTTCATACCAAAATAACTTTGGAGGAATCCAATGGAGCTTGGCAGAAACACTTTTGGGGGGATAAAAAGAAATGTAGCTTTTGCAGTGTCATTCTTTAATATGAACCACAAAAGACTGTGTAGGGGTGGGGGTGTCTACTCAAATCACAGAGGTGAAAAGACTTAAGACATGAGATCCAAGAATAAGAAAAGATTTTATAAATCCTAAAATGTATAGAGTATGAAAATGGACACCCTTTAAAAGTATTGTATGACATGGTCAAGTTTTAAGGAAAGAAAGACAGAAAGGGCTTAATGAATCCACCTCTTCTAAAGAAATTGGTCCCCCAAATTTCCATTTCATTGCCATGACAACTAGTACTCCATCATTGCCATGGTAACCAGCTGAATAGCATTAGTCTAAAGACAAGCTCTCTGATTGGGTGACCAACGAAAGCCATTAGGTGCCCCACCACAATGCTGAAAGACTGTTTTGCAATCACTTTGACCTATTTCTAGCTTTTCAATGTGTCTTAATTATCCAATGTGTTTCCCTAAAACCAAATGTTTTTCGGAATGAGACAATTTCAAGAAGTGTATAATAACTGTATTCCTGCATGTCCCTGCTAAGTTCAAGACCTTGTTTTCTATCCCAGAAGTGTGGTAATGTATGACAGCCATACCCTTCACCATGCCTTGCAGTTTAATTATGACATCCCCTCTGTTACAGCAACTAGGCACGCTAGCCACATCTAAAACCAGATGTCGGTTGCTGGTGACAACAAGCTGCCTTCTTTGTTTGATGAGGCCACTGACAAGCTGAACTGCAAGGAAACTTTGACAGTGGGAAGTGACAATCCGGTAAAATAACAGAGGGGGGCCAGGTGCAGTTACTCATGCCCATAGTCCCAACACCTTGGGAGGCTGAGGCAGGAGGATCATCTGAGGTCAGGGGTTTGAGACCAGCCTGGCCAACATGGTGAAACCCTGTCTCTACTAAAAATACAAAAATTAGCCAGACATAGTGGTGGGTGCCTGTAATCCCAGCTACTTGGGAGCCTGAGGCAGGAGAATCACTTGAACCCAGGAGGCAGAGGTTGCAGTGAGCTGAGATTGTGCCATTGCACTCCAGCCTGGGGGACAGAGCAAGACTCCATCTCAAAAATAAATAAGTAACGAGGGGGAAGGGATACATGCATATGGAAGTGCTCGTTTATATGCACATGTAAACTAGTATTTACAATTTAAAAATGGCTTTTAAAAAACGCTATCCTTTTAAAAAGCTGTTGAGATGATGATGATGATTGATGATGATGGTGGTGATTATTATTATTTTATAGATGGGACCTCCCTATGCTGCCCAGGCTGTTCTTGAACTCCTGAGCTCAAGCAATCCTCCCACCTCAGCCTCCTGAGTAGCTGGGGCTACAAGCATGTACCACTGTACCTGCTCGCTGTTAAGCTTTTTAAATAAAAACATATTTTACAGCTGATAATCTTGCTGGGTACTTGCTCAAAGCCAACTGCATATATATTCGTGAATCACTCATAGCATACTGTTGGAAGCAGAGATACCTTGGGAAACCTATTCCACCCCTAGCCCACCCCCTCTCTAGTTGGAGCACACGTTTGTTAGGTGTGTAGGGTTGAGAAACTTCCTTGAAAAATTCCAGCTCTGGACTTTCATAAAATATGTGTTGAGAACCTACCAGTAGGCAGTGCCAGAGTTGCTAAAGCAATGGACTTGAAAGTGCAGTCTAGTTAGAAGGCGGGGAGTTAGAGAAAGGAGGGAAGGCACCTGCCTTGAAACTGGGTTTGCAGAGCACATACAACTGAATATCACAGATCAATGAAAACCAAGATTTCTCAAGACACCTTTATCAATTCAACAAATATTTCAGAGCACCTGCTAGGTAGCACTCATCTAAATGCTCAAGATACATAGTGACAGACAAGCCCTGCCCTCGTGGAGTTAATGTTCACATTTTACATGAGAGTGGGAAAATGGCAATAGTTCATATCCAAGAATAGAACTATTTTGTGTGGAATGATAGAAATTATGAGGTATTCCAACCCTGAGCATTCCTTGGCATGGCCACTGGTGTTTGTTATGCCCCAGCCACTGTGCAAAGGCTGGAAATGCAAAGGTCAGCAGAAATGGGCTTAGCCCTTGGCCTCAGGAAGTTTATAGAACAGAAAGGAAGGGAGTTGCTCAGAAGCAAGTGGTCAACCACTTACAACGGTGATCAGGGCTCTGAAGGAAAGGAACTGAAGAGCCCTTCGCTAAAGGAGACTGAGCCCGGCTGGGCAGAAACAGGGCTGGGGTGCCCAAGGAAGTGATGACTGAGATGAGGCCTGAGGGATGCAGGGATAAAGGGTGACATAAGACAGAGGGTGAAGAAAAGCATGCAAGACACGGGGAACAGCACGGGCTGCTCCTGGGACCCAAACAGAGCCAGGGAAGAACGCATGCGACGAGCCTGGGGAAGGGGCCGGGCTCCACACGCAAGCGGCGGTGTTTATTAAAAATAAATCCTTAGATCATGAAGCCATGTACAAGTCAGAATGTGCTCCCTAATCAATTTAATATGATTTTAGTTTGAATCTATACATGGAAAACAATGTTTTTGTTTGTGGTTGGAGATAATAATAAAGGGGATATGGTTTGGTTTGAGATTAGAATAAAGAGGATTTCAGCGCAACAATTTTTGAGCACCACTTACATACCAACACTAAGTGTAAAAAGACAAAAGACCCAGTACCTGTTCCTTACAGCTTACTCATACACACAGAACTATATGCAAATCCATCTAGAATACCCAGAAAGTGACAAGGGAGAGAAAGGTATGTGCATGGGACAACCTTCACCTGAACGTTTGCATCTAGACTAGCCCAGGAGAAACGGTAGCTACCATTGTTAGCCCACCGCCTTAGGGAAAAAGGCATTCAACATATCAGCTGAATTACCCCATGGGTACCACTATGAAGATCAGAGTTTTATTTGAAGATCTGTTCTGAACCTCCAGAGAAAATTCCATTTCTCCCTCCTAGGAAAGAATTCAGTAAAGAATTCTTATCTAGCCACAGTACCAGGATAAATTCATTTTAAATGCATGTATGAGAATAGAAACATGCACAGCTAGCAACAAGAGAACATATGTAACCCATGAGAAATGATTAAAAGTTTAGAATATGCCTCATAGGGGGAAAAATTCAATAGCTACCAAAATGAGTCTTTCTACACAGCTAGAACAGAGTCCAAGGGAAACCCTCTGACCCAAGATAAGGAATCCCACAGGCAGAATGACTAATACTAACAGATTTGGTCTCTTCAAAGCCATTTAGAAATGAAAAGCACTACATCCAAATGTTTATCATCACTGTTAAAAATTGCTATTTTTGCCTCTATATTCACGATCTAAACTTGACAGAGTAACCAGATCACACAATTCATACAAGTACAGCAAGATAGAGACAGAAGACCTGAATGGAAATCTCAGCGCATGCTTCCACTTCACAAAGGCATAGTCTCTGTCAAATAAACAAGATTTAAAGTATGGGAAGCAACAATACCACAGATAAAATTGCTACCTGGCAAGGGAGAACACCTTACTGTGGATCTGTTTATAGAGTCTCAGAATTTTCTGTCTGGAAGGAAACCTACAGGCCCCTATAGACCAACCTTCAACATGATTGCTAAACTAGTCATTGGATTAAAAAAAGGAAAGGAGGGGAAAGGGACAGAAAGGGGAAGAAAGGGAGAGAGGAAGAGAAGAAAAAAAAAGGGAAGGGGGAGAAGGAAGAAAAAATCCAGTGAATGAAACAGTACAGGGATGAAATCATAATCCTGCAGCTCAATGCTTACTTAGTTCTCTGTCTCCTCCCAGGTTGACTCCAAACGATTGATATTCACTAGTTAGGAGGTCTGATCAGGTACAGATAAGCTGTGCCATACAAAAGGCCCCAGTGGGCTTATCCTGTCTTTAAAAATAACTCCAGAGTACTGCATCAAAGCCTTTGCAGAAAATCCATATGCACTCCCAGGACTCTGACCCATAAAACATTCTTACCAGGGACCTGGATGAGGCCATATACCGTGCGATGACCATGGGCCAATGGAAATCTTTTGAAAACTTGCTGGAAGGTCCACTGTGTAACCTACTTTGTTGTTTTTTAATCTGGATAAAGGACATCTCAGCCCGTAGCACCCAGGAAGGGTATTATGTGAATAAATGAGGTGTTCTCTTTCATGACTAATTTGTGTGCTTCTAGATAAATTTCCCTAATGAGGAGTTCTCTATTGAAATTTTCCTTCTTCCCTTCCTTAGTCCCTCTTCTCTCCCACAAATTACGACGTTTCATACCCGAGAAAAGCTCACAGTCTAATGAGTGAGAGAAGACATCTATTCCTTCATGGAGGTCTGAAACATCACGGCATTTCCAGTAGTACAAATAGTTTAGAAGGCTCAAGCCCAAGTCGAGAATAGACACGTTACTCCAGCGAACAAGGCAGAAAGTTAAATGCCGTGAGAGTGGGATGAACAATTGGGACAGGGTCCTTGAAGGAGAAGAAATTTCTTCCAATAGGGGATATAGGGGAAAATTTAATACAAAAGGTGGCCTTTCCCTGGGTCTTTTAGGAGGCATAGGGTTTTGGCAGATAAAGATGGCAAGAGGTGATGATCTATCCTAGATCAGAGGTTTTCTTTTTTTTTTTTTTTTTTTTTGAGACAGAGTCTTGCTCTTTTCGCCCAGGCTGGAGTGCAATGGCGTGATCTCGGCTCACTGCAACCTCTGCCTCCAGGGTTCAAGTGATTCTCCTGCTTCAGCCTCCCGAGCAGCTGCGATTACAGGCACCTGCCACCACGCCCGGCTAATTTTTTGTATTTTTAGTAGTTGTATTTTAGTGGTTTCACCATGTTGGGCAGGCTGGTCTCGAACTCCTGACCTCAGGAGTTCTGCCCACCTCAGCCTCCCAAAGTGCTGGGATTACAGGTGTGCGCCACTGCGCCTGGCAGATCGGAGGTTTTCAAACTGCAATCCCTGGGCCTGCAGCATCAGCAACACTTAGAAATACAAAAGCCAGGGACTTACCCTTGACCTGCTGAATCAGAAATGAGGCTTAGCATGCTTTGTTTAGCATCCCAGTAATTCTGATTCATACTTTATTGGAGAATCAATAATCTAGATTTAAGATCCTTAGCCTGGGGTCTGTGAACTTGGATAGGAAAAAAATACATCTTTATTTTCCCTAATGTCTAACTGAAATTTAGCATTTCCTTCCATTACAGATGTAGGCCATAAATTGCCACGATAATTATTAGGACCAATGCCATATCATGTTATTAAATGTATTAATAAAGAAGAATGCACACAACATAGCAGATTTTTAAATATTTTTGTAACTGTATTTCAATATAATTGGTTTCTTTGTAATTTCGCGTATCATTTTATACATTAAAAACATTGTGAGAAAGTGTATGCTTTGCAGGCTGCCGATGAAATCTCATCTTTTATCATGCCAAAAATATGAAGAACCCCTAGTCTAGAAGGATTCCAGACAAAGAAAACTCGGAGCAAAGGCAAGAAAATACAAGGCTGGCCAAGTATTCCATTTTGCGTAAAACTGAAGTAAAGCAAGGGAACAGCGGAAGAGAAAAAAGAAAAGTCTGAACCTGATTGTCAGAACTGGACTTCTTCCAGCAGACTCTGGGGAGCTACTTAATCAGGACTTTTTAAAAAGAGGGAGCAAGAGGCAGAGCCAAAGAGACACAACCAGCTCGGGGTTTTCAAATAATTCCCTAGCAAAGGTAAGAAGGAAAGCCTGGAATAGAAAGAAACAGAAGGTGAGAGACCAAGCAGGAGACGAGATTTCTAATCCAGGCTTGACTAATAGCCCAAAGTGAAGAAAGAACTGACTATGAAAATGGAACGAATATGAGAGTGCTGTAAAAATTCAGCAGTGACTAAAACAGAAGAATCAAACATGACTCCAAAGTCTGAAGAGAAGGCGACTGGGATAAGAGTCATACTAAGAAAGAATTAAGGATGCCAAGTGGAGCAAGTCTGGGGAAGGAAAGTGCTGAGTTGCCTACAGGATATCCGGGTGAAAACATCCAGCAGTTATTTATCTGCCTGGGACAGTACTGACCTTTAAGACTTACTGTATCTCCTGAATAGCCTATTTGGACTTCATCAAGAGCTTTTCCCAAACAGGGATTTTTATCCTGGGGGCCCATGGACTCATGGGGAGTCCCATGAACCTCCCAAATTATTAAAGCAAATTTTATTTGTGTTCCTGGACATTTGGGGAGTGGTATGTACTTTCATTACAAGCTCAAGGAGCATGAAACTCCCTTTTCCCTCACAAAAATGTTAATACTCTCCATTCATCCTTCTAAACACTCCAAGCAAGGTAAGCCCTCTTGTCTGAAAATTTGGGGAGGCAGCATGAGTCTCAGAACAAACAGAAAATGCCTCAGGAACAAAGCAGCAGCAGCAGTTACAGTCATGTGTAGATGGTTCTGAGTCAGGAGAAGATCACTGCACAGTCACCAGATGAGGAAGGCATTTGGAATGTCTTGGTTAAAACTCACTGGAAATGACAGAAGTTTCTGACTCATCTCTTGAACCAATTCTTGCCTGAATACCTGTCTCTACAAGAGTAGTCATTAATGCCCCAACCTTAAACAGTAAAAATGGTCATTTTTATAAACCTCATACTGCTCAACTTCCCACTGTCCAAAGAAGCTGAGCTGCACGGGTTGTCCTAGGATGGAAACGAAGCCACAGCCAAGAAGCTGTGTCTTGCTTTAGTGTTGCCATCTACTGGCTGGTCGTCATTGACTCTCATTCCCAACCTTTTCACTGCCAAAGGAAAGATTTTGCAATTAGGCTGCTTTTTTGATCCAGAGCCTCTCTAGACAGTTCAGGCCCCAAGAGGTCAAAAAAAAAAATTTTTTTTTTTTAACAGAAACCTACCAGCTCCAAAAACAAAGTAAGGCAAGACCAAATGTCAACAATGTTACTAGGAAGCTTCAGCATTGACTAACAGAGTTTATAGTGAATGCTCCCTAAATGTTTGTTAGCCCCACATAATTAAGACAAAAGATGCTTTTAATGTGTTGTATATGAAGTGATTATGAATAAGCAGAGGTTTGTGCCCACAGAATGGAATAGGGATATAATAGCATTGAAAATTGTTATTGTTGTTGTTGTTTCATTAAAAGTAATTCTCTTTGCTAGGCTGTGTGTAGAAAGTGGTTTTCGTGGTAAGCTTAATAAACACAGTGCCAAGGATTCTGGCTGAATAGCTGAGAGTTAGAATTGAATGGCTTCTCACATACCCCATGAAGGCAGGAAGCAGGGACCAGGTTCCCCAAGTGAGGACTTTGTTGCTCTTATTGAACTACAATGAAAGGGTCTTGTACACCTAGTTCATAAGCCCATGGCACTGACCAGAACAGCAAAGACTCTTTATTTCCGAATGCCATAGTAACTCTTTTCACTATTCTTTCGTGTGTGTGTGTGACAGTACTCACTCTGTCACTCAGGCTGGAGTGGCATGATCTTGGCTCATTGCAGCCTCCATCTCCCAGGCTTAGGTGATCCTCCCACCTGAGCCTCCTGACTAGCTGGAACTTACAGGCACATGCCACCGCACCCAGCAAAATTTTTTTTTCTTGTATTTTTTGTAGAGATGGGGTCTCACCGTGTTGTCCAGACTGGTCTCAAACTCCTGGGCTGAAGTGATCTGCCAGCCTCAGCCTTCCAAAGTGCTGGGATTACAGGCATGAGCCATGCCTGGCCTCTCTTCACTCTTCTTGTGTTCACTTCCTCCTTCCCTGGTTTTTTGTTTTTATTACTTCTCTTCCTTTCCTCTTTATGAACCGTCTAACCCCACATGTACCTTCCACCTCTTCATACTGGCACAAACTAAGAGCTAAAAGGAAAAGAGGGTTGCACTTAATTCTCCTCCTTCATATGCTTTTCCCTTCTTTTCCTTTTTGCTTTTTAATCCAGCAAAGCACCTTATCTTTCACTCACGTTCACATTAAAATTTAGAAGACTGATCGTGTTTGGCCTTTCCGTCCAATATCACCTTCCTATAAAATCAATACATATGGGTGATAAACATAAGTCACAACCACCAACTTATGCATCAGCAAGCCCAAGGCAGGTAATACAATTAAAGACTTTTTTGTTGATTAATGAAAGGTGAGGTTGCTAATCCCTTCCTCCTATAACTTAAGGAACAGAAGGAGGAAGAAAGAATATCGTGCCCTTAGATGTCAATTGTCCCTTCTCCCTCCTTTGCAGTCAGGACCCCTCAAAAAAAAAAACAAAAACATTCACTCAAGGAGTTATTGAAGGTTTCAAAGAGGACAGAGGAGAGGTTTACATTGTAACCTCATAACTGACACCCTGAGAGACCTCCCCCTATGCATTCTCCCCCAGCTTTGCAGTAGTGCATCTAAGGGTCTATTTAATTCTACTAGGCTGAGTTGAGCCTCTTGGCTCCCCTCTCTCTATCACACCCAGCAATCTCTGCCCCCTGAACCCTATTCTTTCTCCAGGGAAGGAAAAATGAAAGCCTTGCAGGTAATAAAGCCAATCCTACTCCAAGTATCTCCTCAACGTATTTTCTCTAAACATTTAATACTTTCCCTAAGAATTTTCTTACCAGCTGTTAAGTAGTTGACATTTTTTCAATATTGTTACAATTCCCACCTGTAAAGTTTGACAAATCTATACGATTTTTTTTTTAAAGCTAGATATCTCTTCAGGTGCTGGTGGTCCCCCTTCCTTGGAAGTTAATTCCCTGAGGACAGAGACAAAAAACCTATCTTCCTCTCCTTAATGTCATTCATCCATCCTTTTAAAATCAAGCAAGACTATAGGGGCTCAACTTTAATAACATAAAACATTATTGCTCCTGGAGATCTGTGCTTGTTTTCAAACTAAAAATGACATTTAATAAATACTATAAGAAGAACTTTCTCAAGCTCTCCAAGGACAACTGTACTTGCTAGACTAGATAGTTACATTTCACAAAAACTGGCCTTGTTATTAAAAAACATAGTAGGAAAAAATATGTAAATAAGTCACTTTGTCTGTATAAATGGTTTACTATGGAACGAATGATTCCACATCAACTTAGCCATATATAATTTGGTCAAAAACTTTAACTGTAATGTCCAGACCTTGGCCAATGGGAGCGTAAAATGAGGTCACATTTATTTGTTAATATCCATTAGGAAAATGTCAATTCCCCATTCTGCTTAATTACAGGAATTCCAGGCTCTTGACAAATTCCTCTCCTTACTATTTCTGGAAATCAGGACCCCAATCTAGCTGTCTGCTGCCTCCGCCACTCATCTGCCTCCTGACCACATTCCCTGTACACAGGCTGACAGGGGCTCTGTGGCATACCACCTTTGGCAATTCCTGGATTCAACCTTCCTCCTGCTACTGCTGCCCTCCCCTAAAAGAAGGCAGAAACCCCTCTTTTAATTCTTTGATCATCACATTGCTCAGCCCATCCACAACTTTTAGCAAAGACTTCTTGGAAAGTTCAGGAAAATAGAAGGGGGCATTATGGCATCAATATCTCAAAGCTGTACTATATGTGGTGATTCCCAGAGAACAGCAGTTCAGATGTACCTCATGTCCCTTCAAACTGGGATTCTACTGAGATATGGAAATATTATTCAAAAGATATGAGAATAGAGATCATTTTGAGAAAATCAATTTTTAGGAAATCAATTTCAGATTCCTCAATTTCCATATGAACTCTCTCCTAAGAACCTGTGAAAGTGCTTTTAGTAAACTAAGCTTTTTCTACCTTCTCCTTTAATAACTGCCTTTCTCTTACCAAAAAATAATCTTACCTCTCACCCATACGTTTACAATAGTGTATTAGGAGACCATTTTCCACGGGTTTTTTCATGTTCTGCAGGTCTTGAGAGTAAGGCATCAACTGCCCTTAGTTCTGCACTATCTCTACAGGTTTCAGTGGGAAGATGGCTCTGCCATCACCATGTCAGACTTCTAGCCTGCAGAACTGAAAGACAATACATTTCTGTTGTTTTAAACCATCCAATTTTTGGTATTTTGTTATGGGAGCTCTAGGAAACCAACACACTGGCTGGAATAGGAATGTCTCCCTCTGGAGCAAAGGGAAGGCATGCTTACAAACCATTATAAAAGATTGGGGGACGGGCACGGTGGCTCAAGCCTGTTAATTCTAGCACTTTGGGAGGCCGAGGCGGGCAGATCACGAGGTCAGGATATCAAGACCATCCTGGCTAAACACGGTGAAACCCCGTCTCTACTAAAAATACAAAAAAATTAGCCGGGCATGGTGGCAGGCACCTGTAGTCCCAGCTACTCATGAGGCTGAGGCAGGAGAATGGCGTGAACACGGGAGGCGGAGCTTGCAGTGAGCCAAGATCACGCCACTGCACTACAGCCTGGGCAACAGAGTGAGACTCCGTCTCAAAAAAAAAAAAAAAAAAAAATGGGTTTCCAAAGATCAGAATTCTTACATGCATGTAAGCAGGCATCCATCTGGGCCCATCCACACTGGCTCTGAGAGAACTGAAGCTTAAGAAATAAAAAATGCAAAAATGATGTTATCCAGCCCCTGCTATTGCTAGAATAACTGTCTTGTGTCTTCTGTCCACATCTGTGAAACTATGTCAGGGCAAGTTGTTAGCTAGCAAATACGGTAAAATTGCAAACCCTTCCCAGTTTTTAACATGGGGTATTATCATAGGGTGTAAAAATATCTGTCCAACAAACAAAAGAACATTTAGACAATTTCTTTAACCAAATCACTGTAATATTATACCTGTTCAAATTTCAATGTATTCAAATTTCAATGTATTTCAAATTAAATATAACTTTTTTTTTCTTTTGAGACAGAGTCTTGCTCTGTCACCCAGGCTGGAGTGCAGTAGTGTGATCTCATCTCACTGCAACCTCTGCCTCCCAGGTTCAAGCGATTCTCCTTCCTTCGCCTCTCGAGTAGCTGGGATTACAGGTGCCCACCACCATGTCCGGCTAATTTTTTGTATTTTTAGTAGAGACTGGTTTTACCATGTTGGCCAGGCTGGTCTTGAACTCCTGACCTCAAGTGATCCACCACCTCGGCCTCTCAAAGTGCTGGGATTACAGGCGTGAGCCACCGCGCCCAGCCAAATGTAATTTTTTAAGTTTAATATTTATTAAAATGTCATTTGGTCATTAAACTCTTAGAGCCTATGGTAACACGAAGAACACATATCTATAATATACTGAGTAATATTTAATAAGGTAACCAATAAGACTTTTAAGCAAAAAATAAATTCATTTTAGGATAAAATTCTTTCGAAGAAGAAGAATGGAGTTCAGGGAGCAAAAGGAATCAAACAATATTTCCAACTGTTACAAAGTGTGTTAAAGTATTTTTAAAGATGGAAAATGGTAGCTATCAAATCTCTATTGTACCAAGATTTCACTGGATACATTTAAAAGCCTGAATAACATTTTAAAATGCCAATATTTACAATACATAATAAAATGCTTCTTTTGGGGCTATTTAAACATAATGATTTTAGATATTCTTTTAAAAAATCAATCAGAGTTTCGTGGTTTTTCCAAAATTTGTAGGGAGGTATGCAAGTTAACAAGTTTGAAGACTATTCACTGCCTACTGGTTACAGCCCTTTCAGCTCCTGGCCACCCGGGTGGCTGGGGCCAGATCACCTTATTTCAAGCATCAACCAAACCGACACCATGTTGGTCTTAGTTAACTGCTATATCACTACCCTTAGCATAGTCGATGTTAAATTAATGAATGTTGAATATTAGAAATCATTCACATCTTTCCATCCACTTCTGCTTCAGGGACTGCTCTGACACTGGTCTAGCCTGAAATGACTGACACCAGGATGACCCTGGGGGGGTAAAGGGTGTGTCCTACATTGTCGTATCTTGTCACAACAAAAGTGAAATGAGTCTAGACCTAAGCTGGATCAACCAGCTGAGTCATTATAAATCTCAGATCAAATCACGCATTAGATTTACAAATTTAACTGGATTGTAGAATTACTCTGCAGTTTTTAGGACCAGCAAAAGCAGAATTCACTCTCTACGGACAAACTTAGAAAAAGTCCCAATGACTATCTTCCTTTCCTAGATCAATGTCAAGCGCCATCCTCCGTTTTCTGGCCATTCTCACCGCACGTCTAAGCAGTCGTCTTTCAGAATGCACTCCCATGTCGTTGCCTCTTGTGACCCTCTCCTGAGTGATACTATCACTTAGAACCCTAACCCCAGATTCTGACATTAGGGAGGGACTACAGAAGGGGGAACCCATTTGCGTCTCTCCATTTTCTAGTGGTGATATTTTACACATACCCTACGGTTTTAAATTTGAAGTACCCTAGAAACAGACCTTGTTATCAAAAGCAGATTGAAAAAATATGCAGTTATTAATGAAACCTTACAGATTTACACCATATCAAGAGAAGTCTCCAAAGGCAGAAATGCACATCAAGCCTATTTCTTCTGACTCATTTCCTCTGGAGAAGCAGCTTAGAATAATTCAGGCAAAAGGCCACGAAATAATTGCATTGGTAACAGGAACCTGGTAGAAAAGTAGAGAGGGAATTGCTAAATTAAACTCAACCTACAGGGCTTTCGTGGGGAGTCACATGACATGTTTTTTGTTTCTCACTTAGGAGAAAAAAAAAATCTAGTTTTCTTACATTTTTACTTGAAAAAAATCAGAGGCTAATTTAATGCTTTTATACAATAATTAGTGCAAATACACTAAAAGTGATCTTTTACATAATAATAATAAATCACATAGTAAAAATACACTTGCAAAGACTTTAGTTGTGAGTAACTTTTCCTGCCAAATAACTTGCCAAATACATACAGCAATGCTTGGCCGCAGTTGGCCAAAGGCCTTGTGTGTTCATGAAGTGGCTAGGACTAATTGTGGTCACCCTATTAGTATCAACACTGACCTTTCCCCCTCTATGTATTCCTTCCTCGCTGCCTGAAAAAAAGTAACTGGTTATAAAAACAATCAAAATGAATACTTTCAAATGCTGTTTCCCAAAACTGGGTCAGAGACTACTGGTGTATGTCCTGGATCTCAGAGGCATGGGAAGAAAGGTGGCTAAAGCAGAATCTATCAGAAAGAAATCAGAAACTAAGGTAAGAGAGGATGGGGCTGGGCACAGTGGCTCATGCCTGTAATCCCAGCACTTGGGAGGTCTAGGTGGGCAGATCACCTGAGGTCAAGAGTTTGAGACCAGCCTGGCCAACATGGTGAAACCCGGTCTCTACTAAACATACAAAAATTAGCCGGGCATGGTGGTGCACGCCTGTAATCCCAGCTACTCAGGAGGCTGAGGCACGAGAATTGCTTGAACCAGGAGGCGGAGGTTGCAGTGAGCAGAGATTGTGCTGCTGCACTCCAGCCTGGGCAACGGAGAAGAAAAAGGTAAGAGAGGATGGGAGGGAGAGAAGGAAGGAAGTGAGAGAGGAAAAGAAGGAAAGAGGGAGGGAGAGAGACAGAGGGAGAGAGAGAGAAAAAAATGTGGAGGAAAATAATCAACAGTAATTAAGAGAGAAAATTAACCATGAGGAAGGAATAAGAGAAAGTCATAATATTTACCAAAAAAAAAAAAAATACTGTGGTCAGGGAGAAAATGGCTGCTTTATTTCAAATTCAGGGTTAAACTTAAGAGGCAGAAATCCTTATAAATTCATATACATTTCTTTTAAAACTCCCCAGTGTCTGGAAGATGCTAAGGAACTAACTCAATATGTTAAGAACTAGTAAAAATAAATAAATAAAGGCCAGGCACGGTGACTCACGCCTGTAATCCCAGCACTTTGGGAGGCTGAGGCAAGCAGATCATGAGGTCAAGAGATGGAGACCATCCTGGCCAACATAGTGAAACCCCAACTCTACTAAAAATACAAAAGTTAGCTGGGTGTGGTGGCGCATGCCTGTAGTCCCAGCTACTCAGGAGGCTGAGGCAGGAGAATCACTTGAACCCTGGAGGTGGAGATTGTGGTGAGCAGAGATCGTGCCATTGCACTCCAGCCTGGGCAACAAGAGTGAGCAAAACTCCATCCCCAAAAATAAATAAATTAATTAAAGAAAAGCAAAAGAATCAAGGATTTATCCATCCATTCCATATGAACTGTACTTCAAGGTACTAAATAGTTGGAGGTGAATTTCTCTTTGTAGATGTATTCTGGCTAATAATGAGAAAACGAATAACAATTAGAATATTACCATTTTGTAACCTCTAATGATATAATCTATCTAGGCAATGCCAGTTATTAGCTGCTTCCTAATAAAATATACAATACCACTACACAAAGAAAAGCTGAATCTGATTAAACATCTTGCTCTAACTTCCAATATAAAGGGGGAAAAAAGGATGAAAAACAAGTGATAGTTCAAGGATACTGTCATCAAAATCCTGATGTAAAAACCTTACATGAGAAACAAACTAAACGTTCCCATCAAAAGGCAGAGATTGTTTTTCTTTTTAATCTGTCTTATCTCCTTAATTCTGTCTGTAGACACTTCAAATGCAAAGATATAAATAAGTGAGTTAAAAATGAGAACATGGGAAACACACACACACACACCACAAACAGTAAGCATAAGAAAGCTGGAAGGGCCATAAAAACACTGGGCAAAATGGACTTTGGAGTAAGCAGTAGCAGTGGAGATAAAGCAGGAAACTTCATAATGATAAAATGGTGAATACAAGAGAAATAAAAACTATAAATGTATATGGGCCTAATGACAGGGCTCCAAAATACAGGATGGAAAAACTGACAGAAATAAAGGAAGAAAATCACAAATCTACAAGCAGCGTTGGAGACTTTGAAACACTTCGCTCAGTAATTGATAGAGTAACCAAAGGAAAAAAAAGAAATCATAATATAGGAGAACTAAAATGATGCTATCAACTAACCATAAAAATTTGGGAATAAAAAACCACAAAGATTCTAAAATAGAAAGAGTGGGTAGGTTGGTTAGGCATTTTTCTGCCTCCTCTTCTAAACCAGTTCTCCTTCAAACATAATAACTAGGTACAGGTTTGCCACAGAATTGAAGAGAAAGAACAGAACAGGAAACGTGCCGAATTTAAGGAAAGAGTGGTCCATCTTTTATTTATATAGCCTTCAAATTCCAGAAAGTTTCCAAAGCCTTTTTTACACACATGATCTCATTCCATCCTAACAGTATCCTTTGAAAAGGCAGCCCACATTTCCTTAGCCCCATTTTACAGACAAGGAAGTTGAGCTCAGAGGCTGATTTGCCAAACAAACAAAATCGCGAGTCTGCTTCTAGATCAAAAGGGTGGACGTATTTTAAAGATCACCTGAACGAATTCCCTGGGAATGTAGTGAAGTACCAATTATTTTCTTTCTAGAAAGTACATTTTCTGCTGGACACAGTGGCTCACACCTGTATTCCCACTTGGGAAGCTAAAGACGGAGGATCACTTGAGCCCAGGGTTTCGAGACCAACCTGAGCAACATAGTGCGACCCCATCTCTAAAATATTTTTTTAAAATTAGCCAGGCATGGTCCTAGCTACTCGGGAGGCTGAGGCAAGAGGATCGTTGAGCCTAGGAGTTCAAAGCTGCAGAGAGCTATGATCATGCCACTGTACTCCAGCCTGGGCGACAGACCTTGCCTTTTCAAAAAAAAAAAGAAAGAAAGAAAAGAAAAGAAAAGTATTTGGACATATTTCTCCCAATATGTCCAAATATCCAAAGCAATTATATCAAGGGTATTGGCTCCTTGGTTAAGAATTGGGCTTTATTTTCACACACTCCCTGAAATGACACAGCCAGAGATCAGGTAGGACCCAGAGAGAACAAAGTTACAAACCCTGTGTCCAAACAGCATCCTAAAATGAAATACTCCTGGATGGAACCCTTGGAAAACTCAGTGTTGACCATACTCCCAGTTACCCATAAAGACTTATCAAGTTGTGGTTTAGAAACAGATTCAAAGAAAGCAGTCTGCAAAAAATATGCAGATTTACTCTTTTACTTAGTAAAACAGACTTTACAGATCTCATTACTATATTTAGAGAATAAATCTTAGAGTAAAATGACTTTGTTTCTTGGCTTGAACCAAATTATGTGGAGTTTTTTTCATAATTAGAAAACTTTATTGAAGAGCTTAAGAAATAATTTAAGTATCAATTTTCAATCTTCAAAAACTCCTCCAGTACAGTCTATGACAGCTGCACAGTAATTTATAAATACATATTGTCTTAGATTTTCTTAATATTCACATCTGCCTTCTGTTCTTTGAAATTCTTTTTGTGTTTATGTTTAAAAATAGATATACAATTCAAATATGTTCTAGGTGAGGACTGGTTATTTAAATAACATATATATGCTTTACTTACACCTCTCTCGGGGTTCCACTGAAGTATATATTCTTCTAGGTATTTGGGGGACTGTGTCATTAAGGCTAATGGTGGTTTAATCTAAGAGGAAAAAAATACATGCATACCAAGGAATATTTTTCAGTTTCTTGGAAAAACACAATAGAGAGGAAAAGTGATTTGACTTTTTAGCTCCAATTGCTTTCAATTTCTTAGGTAAGGTCAATGTTGTAAAATCTGCTGAGATTTTTTTATAGAACCTGAGTGAATAAAATGCAGAGGTAAATCACTACTTTCTATTTAAAGCAAACTAGCTTTTTACAAAGCTTATGACCATTTTTAAAGAAAAAGAAAGGAGGCCAGGTGCAGTGGCACATGCTTATAAACCCAGTGCTTTGGGAGGCTGAGGCGGGAGGCTCATGTGAGTCCAGGAGTTTGAGACCAGCCTGAGCAACATAGTGAGACCCAGTTGTGATGGCTCATGCCTGTAATCCCACCTACTCGGGACGCTGATATGGGAGGATCACTTGAGCCCAGGAGGTTGAGGCTGCAGTGAGTTGTGATTGTGCCACTGTATTCCAGCCTGGACAACAGACAAGACCCTGTCTCAAAAAAAAAAAAAAAAGGAAAAACACATGTTCTTCCCAGAAAATAACAAATAGGCCAGTAGTTTCTTGGTTCTTCTTCTTCTTTTTTTTTTTTTTTGAGACAGGTCTTGCTCTTTCACCCAGGCTGGAGTGCAGTTGCACAGTCTCAGCTCGCTGCATCCTCCGCCTCCCAGGTTCAAGCGATTCTCCTGCCTCAGCCTCCAGAGTAACTGGGATTACAGTCACCCGCCACTACACCTGGCCAATTTTTGTATTTTTAGTAGAGACGGGGTTTCACCATGTTGGCCAAGCTGATCTCGAACTCCTGACCTCAAGTGATCCATGCGTCTCAGCCTCCCAAAGTACTGGGATTACAGGCGTGCGCCACTGTGCCTGGCCGGTTCTTTCTTCTGCAAGGCAATCCACGCTAGGTGGGCAGGCTTCCTACATGGACTCTGAGGGGCTCTCTGGTCTCTGCTGATGTTGCTGGCATACCTGCTGTGGACACCCAGTAAAACAGTGGCTCCATACAATCATGAGAAAAAAGATGAATGTGACCATTACATTTCACACAAGCTTTGAAGAAACCATCAAACCAGTAACAACTCAATCACTCTTTGTGGCTTCTTTTTATTTTGAATCAATAATCTAGAAGTGAAGGTCTCCACAGCCTATTATGCCTTCACTGATCCACCTACTTCCCATGAACACCTGCCGAAGGAAAGGGATGAGGCAGCATGTGCTAAGATGCAGTGCTGCTTCTAAACATAATTTGGGGGGGGCAGGCATGAAACCCAAGTTCAGAAGTGCTTAAGTACTGAGGTGATTACTCAACTATGAAGAGGTCTTTCAAGCGCACAGTTGATTTTTAGCAAGTACAGGGTATGAAGACCTTCATTTTGATTTTATAAAAGTAGGCTATGTTGCATGAGTATCCAAAAGTGGCTGAAAAACTGACTGCATGCTTTTAAGCCTAAAAATAACCAAGGAGTAGAGCCAAACATGTACATTTCAGCAGAAAAGTGATAAACAGAAAGCCAAGCGGATAATATGCTGAAGAATGAAGAAAGCCCACATGATGGCTTATGCTGACTTTACAACAGAGTGAAACATTCAAACATTAAAGAAGTCCAAACAAATGCAGTTAGGTGTGTACATTACCCCAAAAGAACCCATGGTTATTAAACCTGCCATGAGGATCTTCTGAACTGTTAAAACCTTACATCATGCTACCAATCTGACTCACCTTCAGTTTCAATAACTGATAGAAATTTCTTACCAAGACCCTAATTTTGGCATCAAAAATGTTAATTTGTAGATCAGAATCATAAAACTGCTAACTCCATATTCATTTGCTAATTTATGAGACAGAAAACGTACAGTCCTTAATTCCAAAAAGGCCATTTAATATCTCATCCCTATTACTCTTCCAAGAAGGAGGGAAACAGAGAGGATGTTTGGAATTGCAGTAGAACACAATGTTTAGAACAACAGAAAAACATATGGGAAAAAAAAAGGCCCAATAAATATTCAATCTACAAGAAATACAGGAAAATAGGGGAAAATACTGAAACTACTTTGCTGTACCATGACCACTTCCTAGATTACTCTTTGGAAACTTAATTCAATTGGCCTTAATTGCTTATAAAGTGTGCAACACAGGGAGGATTTGTCTTTAATTTAGTTCTGAAAGAGGCATGAGTGGATGTAAAACTCTCTTCACAGACCACCGTATATCATTAGGGCAATTAAAAACAGTTTCTAGTCTTGAAACCCCTCCACACAAATCACCTGCTAACCTTTGGATCCAGGTTTCAGACTTGCAAACACTTTGGGGTTCTTAAGGGCAAGTGAGAGCTCATTGAGGAAGGAAATAAAGTGGGAGTCTCTCTCAGATTTCTTTGACTCAAAAATGACGACAATGGTAAAGTGAGGTTCCGGGCGGGTTAGGAAGTAGGTACTCTGAACTTTGTCATCATAGAAGTGGACCACTTTCTCCAAGCTGTTCAGATCAGATGTGCGGTCCGTCATGATCATGATGACATTGGGCCAGTGCATGACTGGCCTGTCGCTGGGCAGAGACACTACAGCTGGATACTGGTCCACACCCTTGGGGGCCTCTCTGTAGGAATGGGGGTGGTGATAACCATGACCTTGAAAACTCTCAGAACCTCTGTTGTCAAAAATTAAGGACACATTGGCAGCATCATATTTTCTGATGAAGCTGGAAATCTTTCCAAAAAAGTCTGGGTTAGCTTTTGCTGTCAACGTTTTCATTTCTGAAGCAGTCGTTTGTCGGCTCAGAGCCTCATGAAAGTAAAAGCTAAACTTAGCAAGAAGCATGTTTTTGAGTTTCATCAGCCAAAGGAAAAGATGTGGAGGCTGCACGGCCTTCTGAGACTGCCCTCCAAACAGATGTTTCTTGGTCTCCCGCTGTTTCTCAAAGATCTGGCCCCAGGTCTGCAGTTTGGTGTGCGCACTGTGTAAATTAACCAGAGACGGGAGGAACTTCCACTCTGAGACCTGGGCCTGGGCTCTCAGGAGATGACACAGGACGTCAACTTCCAGCTGGAAACTGCTTTCCAAAGGACTGAGGATTGGGTGGTGAAATCTAAAGGGGAGAGGGAAATTAATGGAGATAAGTGGAAATGTTACTTCACTTGCCACACTGACATTTTTCTAACCACAAAGCAACAATATGGCCAAACAAATAATATTATGCTTCAGGACAGGGGAAGAAAAGATGGAAGAACTACATGTTGATTTGTTTTAAAATTCTGATATAATTTCACCATTTCAAAATTATGTCAACATCATATTCTCCTGTGGAAATAGCCTAAGAGTAGTGGCCACTTGCCTTTCAACAACAGAAATACCGAATTAGCTACAATTCATTTTTGTTTTCTTTTATTTATTTATTTTAGACTGGGTCTTGCTCTGTCACCCAGGCTGGAGTGCAGTTGTGCAATCATGGCTCACTGCAGCTCAATTCCTGGGCTCAAGTGAGCCTCTTGCCTTAGCATCCCAAGTAGCTGAGAACATAGGCACACACTCCATTTGCTGTAGAGACAAGGTCTCCCTATGTTGCCCAGGCTGGTTTCAAACTCTAAGTGATCTTGCCGCCTTGGCCTCCCAAAGTGCTGGGATTACAGGTGTGGGCCACCATGCCTGGCCTAAATTAGCTATAATTCTTTCTGAGTGTATTTTATTTATTCTGGGAATTGTATGACTAAAACAATCATTGAAACAAGGCATGCTCTTTTCAGAGTGTGGTCCTAAAGAGGCGGAGGTAAAACAAAAAAAGTCACTAAAACATCTGTTGAATGTGTAGATGACATATATAAACTCATTTAATGTTCACAGTAATGCTATGAGGTATTAAGCCTATCTTGCAGATGAAAGTACATACTATAAGCTTATATGGAAAACACAGTAGATAAAATAAATGTTTATTAAAGAAATAGAGCATTTATCAGACAGCCCTTATTCAATCCTGGTTCCCAAATTCTCTTCATATTTAATTATAGTTAAAAACAAAATGGTGGCCAGCCTGGCCAACATGGTGAAACCCCATCCTTATTAAAAATACAAAAATTAGCCGGACATGGTGGCATGTGCCTGTAATCTCAGCTACTCTGGAGGCTGAGGCACGAGAATTGCTTGAACCTGCGGGTGGGGGGAGGTTGCAGTGAGCTGAGATCGTGCCACTGAACTCCAGCCTGGGAGACAGAGCAAGACTCTGTCTCAAACAAACAAACAAACAAATGGTGACCCAATAAGAAATAGCTAACACTTCAATCACTTTCCATTTATCTTAGGATAAAACTCCAAATCCATAAAAAGGCCTAGAAGGCACTGAATAATGTAGTCCCTTCCCAGTTTGAGCCACATTCCTATTCTTCTCCCTTTCTCCAGATATTCAATAAATAACTGAAAATGCAATTATACTACAAGGAGTACAAGACAGTAGTGCAATTTTACTTCCACTTGTCCTAGACAAAATGTATACAAGTTTTTGATGCTGGGCACAGTGGCTTATTCCTGTAAACCCAGCACTTTGGGAGGCGGAGGCAGGTGGACTGCTTGAGCCCAGGAGTTCATGAGACAGCCTGGGCAACATGGAAAAACTCCATCTCTACAAAACATTCAAAAATTAGTCAAGTGTGGTGGTATGCAACTGTGGCCCCAGCTACTCAAATCAGAAGGCTGAGGTGGGAAGATCACCTGAGCCCAGCAAGATTGAGGCTAGTGGGCTGTGATCGCACTACTGTGCTTCACAGAGTGAGACCCTGTCTCCAAAAAAAAAGTTTTTGACTATGATCTATTGTAAAAAATACACTTTATATTGTGACCAAGTACCTGCACACATAAATATTTTATTTCAATACTTTCTTACTATGTACAATGTACTCTGCTAAATTTCTGCTTGAGTCATAATGTTCTAGAGACAAAGGAGTGAATAGAGGAGGCAGCTATTACTTCCGCTATTGATATTTTCTAATATATACAGATATTTTCTAATATATATAAAATATATATTTATTTTCTACTTGATATTTTCTAATATATATTAAATATATATTTATTTTCTACTATATATATTAAATCAGATTACTAACTCACTAAGTTAACTTTATAACCCATAGATTACTACCTGCTGTTTGTAAAACACTGTTCTACTTCACATGTAATAGTAATGTTTAAAGGGAAAAGAACATGATGTGGGACACCCTCTTTCCTAGGCACAGGGAAAAAAGGGCAAGTTCAGGGACCCTAGACAAGTGAGAACATGACCCATTTTCATCAATACTTACTTCTTCCTGATTCTTCAGGTCTCCTCGTCAGTCACTTCCCTAGAAAAGCTTTCTCTGTCCACTTCCAGATGAGGTCATTTTCCCCAGTTACATCCTCTCATTTCCTAATACCTTTCCCACTTTAGTAGTTTGACCGTATAATTTCTCAGGAAAACAGACATACAGCCACCCTAGTTTTAAGCTCCTCCCCAAGCGGAAGTAATAGCTGCCTCCTCTATTCGTTCCTTTGTCTCTAGAACATTATGACTCAAGCAGAAATTTAGTTAATGTGGTGATCAACTATGTAAAGATATGAATCCAAGTCTCTGCCTCATTGATTCTGCCTGCTGGTTATGGGCTGAACGAAGTTCTATAACAGTAGACTAGAATGGCAGGGAGAGTCCTTTCTGTACAGACCACACAGAGCTTTCTTGCTCAGTTTCTCTTCTGAGAAGCGCCTAGTGGCTGCCAGGCCTGATACATGCTCCCTCTCCAGAAGCCTACATCAAGCGCTTACGCTCTTCCTAAAGATCCACAGCACCTGCAGAGGCTGCGGAAATCACCTCAGCAAGTGATCCCACTGTAAAGGCAGGGGAAGTACTTGTATTTATGGAGCATATTATATGTTCCAGGCACTATGGTAGATGATCTACAGGCCTGAGTGCATTTGATCACTTCATTGTTAATGAGACGGACGCTTCTCACACAGCTCTGTTTTGGCTGCTAGTGAAAAAGAAAATGCTGGTTATCAACTAAACAATTAGAAAAAAAAAATCACAAGTGTATCTAGGATTTTTTTTAAAAAATCTACTTAAATACTAATTAAAAGGATTATGGTTAAGAGAGTCCATACCAGGTTGGACATTATAAGAGAGAAACCAATTATCATGTGAAATGTCATTACTCATGTGAAAAACACACATTGTTTTTTATCTATTATCTGCATTTTACATCAACATCCTTCCAGCTGAGGAAGCTAAAATATTGGTGAGATTAAGTCTAATAATATACACAATCCATGGAATACTATGCAGCCATAAAAAGGAACAAGATCATGTCCTTTGCAGGGACATGGATGAAGCTGTAAGCCATTATCCTCAGCAAACTAACATTAGTAGGAACAGAAAACTAAACACTGCATGTTCTCACTTTGCAGGGACAAGGATGAAGCTGTAAGCCATTATCCTCAGCAAACTAACGTAGGAACAGAAAACTAAACACTGCGTGTTCTCACTTTACAGGGACATGGATGAAGCTGTAAGCCACTATCCTCAGCAAACTAACGTAGGAACAGAAAACTAAACACTGCATGTTCTCACTTATAAGGAGGAGCCGAACAATGAGAACACGTGGACACAGGGAGGGTAACAACACATACTAGGGCCTGTTGGGGCCTGTTGGAGGTGCTGGGGAGAGCATTAGGGAAAAGAGTTAATGCATGCTGGGCTTAATACCTCAGTGACGGGTTAACAGGTGCAGCAAACCACCACGGCACATGTTTACCTATGTAACAAACCTGCACATTCTGCACATGTACCCCAGAACTTAAAAAAATTAAAGTAAAAAAAATATAAATACACAAAAAATCAGAAAGATAAACCAGATCTCAAATCTTCCAGCTTACGTGTTTAATTAATTTGGACTTTTCAAACATTATATATTTTAGAATGAACACTAAGAAAGTTCAGGCTGGGAGCAGTTGCTCATACCTGTAATCTTAGCACTTTGGGAGGCCAAAGCAGGGGGATCATTAGGAGCCCAGGAGTTCGAAACCAGCCTGGGCAACACAGTGAGACCCCTGTCTCTACAAAAACTTAAAGTATAAAAAAATTAGCCAGGCCTCGTGGAGTGCGCCTGTAGGCCTACATACGTGGGAGGATTGCTTGAGCCTGGGAGGTTGAGGCTGCAGTGAGCCATGATCACACCACTGCACTCCAGCATGGACAGCAGAGTGAGACTGTCTTAAAAAAAAAAAGGCTCACTTCAGCAGCATATATACTTAAATTGGAATGACACAGAGAAGATTAGCATGTCCCCTATACAAGGATAACACTTTTTAAAAAAATCTCCTTAAACACTATATATTTTTAAAAACGTTTTAAATGCACACATGCAAAACGCTGTTATAGAATAAGTCTCAAAATCTTTGAATTGTAAGAAAGCCTCCTACCACCTTAGCTTTTAGGCCCCTTGACACTTATAAGCATTAAATATCACAATCTTCTATAATCATGGCTATTAGGAAAATTTGCCCAGGAACTAGCAACATAGTAAGACTGTTAATCACAGGATTAATGACATGAAATTAGAGAAAATTCTAGTTCAAATAACACTATTGTTATCTTTCTACTGCTTTCAGCTGAAAATCATCATTCATATCCAATGCTCTCCTTAAGAGGACATAAATTCCCTGTCCAAACCTTCAGAAAGAACTCCAAAGAAGCTCTTCCATAACATACACTAAAAGTGCTTAAGTGCTCAACATTTATTAAAGATAAATGTGAATGTCGAAGCTATTTTTCAACCTCAAGAAGAGCTAAAAATTCATGTTAATGTTAGTCTGCCAAGACTTAGAGATTAGCATTATGATGTATCATTTCCCTATTTCCACTCTGCCACGTGCCTTATAGCTATTCACAACTCGTATCATAGGAGGCTCTGTTAAATGGTTGTAATCCAAAAATATCCACCTAAGCTACGGCAGCAAGCTTGAAAGAGTCTGAATAGTCTTAATACAGAATAAATTAACAACTATTTGCAGAGAACATCTGCTCTAAGGAAAGGAAGGAAAAAGGGAAGGAAGGAAGGAAGGAAAAAGGGAAGGAAGGAAGGAAGGAAAAAGGGAAGGAAGGAAGGAAGGAAAAAGGGAAGGAAGGAAGGGAGGGAGGGAGGGAGGGAAAAGGGAAGGAAGGAAAAAGGAAAGGAGGGAAGGAAAAAGGAAGGAAGGAAGGAAGGAAAAAGGGAAGGAAGGAAGGAAGGCAGGCAGGTTCGCTCCATAGAATAGAGGAAAATATAAAATGAATAGATTTGTGTAATATTCTAATGCAACACAAAACTCCACTTTAGAAACACTGCCTTTCTCCTTTGCAAATTTGCACCATGGAGTTCTTTCCAAAAGGTGTATGTCCTTATTTGTTTATTTATTTATCTATTTATAGGCAGGGTCTCACTGCACAGCTCAATGCAGCCTCAACCTTCCAGGTTCAAGGGATCCTTCCACCTCAGCCCACTTAGCAGCTGGGACTACAGGCACACACCACCACACCCAGCTAATTTTTAAATTTTTTTGTAGAGACAGGGTCTTGCTATGTTTCCCAGGGTGGTCTTGAACTCCTAGCCTCAAGCAATGCTCTTGCTTTAGCCTCCCAAAGTTCTGGGATTACAGGTGTGAGCCACCAAGCCAGGCCAAAATGATAAATTTTTTTTTTCCACATGTGCAGAACATGCAGCTTTGTTACATAGGGATATGTGTACCACAGTGGTTTGCTGCAACCAAAATGATAAATTTTATGTTATGTATATTTTACCGTGACAAAACAAAATCTGTTACATCTTTTCATTTAAAACAATTTGTTTACTAATAATACCAATACATTGAAGATATAAAAAATTACCCAGAGATTTGCCCTACTGGACCTTCCATGGCAGAAGGAGGTATTTATAATGAATACAAAGTAGAAACTAATACATTTATTATGAATAAAATAACATTTCAGAGGAAGGAACAATTCCTTTTGGTCAAAAGATTGTGGAAGCCATAGAGGAGATGGCATTTGAATTGAGGCATGATGCTTAAAATAGCTGAGAGGTGGAAACAACTCCAATGCCCATTGACAAATGAATGGATAAAGAAAATGTGGTACATACATACAAATGGAATATTGCTCAGCCTTAAAAAGAAGGAAATCCTGTCACATGCTACAACATGGGCGAATCTCAAGGACATTATGGTAACTGAAATAAGCCAGTCACAAAAAGACAAATACTGTGTGATTCTACTTATATGTGGTATCCAGAGTAGTCAAACTCATGGAAACAGAAAACAGAACAGTGGTTAACCAGGGCTGGGAGGGGGGAAAATGTTGCTCAATGAGTACAGGGTTTCAGTGAGGCGAGATGAAAATATTCTAAAGATCTACTACAAAAGACTGTGAATATACTTAACACTACTGAACTGGATACATAAAAAAAGTTAAAATGGTAAATTTGCTGGGGACGGTGGCTATGCCTGTAATCCCAGCACTCTGGGAGGCTGAGATGGGCGGGTCCCTTGAGCTCACGCGTTCAAGACCAGCCTGGGCAACACGGCAAAACCCCATCTCTACAAAAATACAAAAATTAGCTAGGTGTGGTGATATGCACCTGTAGTCCCAGCTACTCGGGAGGCTGAGGCAGAATTGCTTGAGCCCAGGAGGTGGAGGTTACAGTGAGCTGAGATCAGGTCACTGCATTCTAGCCAAGGTGATAGAGCCAACTCTTGTCTCAAAAAAAAAAAAAAAAGGTAAATTTGATATTATGTATTTTTTTTAACAAAATAAAAAAGCAGGGGGAAAGAGTAGGCAGGATTTTGCCATATGAAGATGGGGGCTTGATTTTCCAGCCCCAGTCTTCTCCCATTCATGATTCCTCACCCTTTGTTTTGTAACTTTGCAGCTCCTTTCCTACCCATGGAATATGGACTGGGCCAAGTAACTTGCTTTGGCCAAAGAGATGCTAACAGATTGGATGCAAGCAAAGGCTTAAAATGAGCTTAGCTAGGTCATACTTTTGCACTTTGGACATTGCTACTGGGTAGCTACTTCCCCTCCAACCTTGGGCTCAGAATGAACACATGTGGAGCAGACCTAAGCCCAAAGCTCACAGCAAAAAGTCAACCCCAATGAGACAGTGTTAAGCAGAGCTACCCGCCTGAACCCTGCTCAGGTCAGCCAACCCTAGTAGGCCTGCAAACACACAAGTGTAAATTTGGAAGTCTGTTATGCAGACTTATTGTGGCAATAACAAACTGATACATGATAGAACAACAAAAGGACATTCTGAGCATAAAAACAACAGAAGCCTAAGCAGAGAGGTAGGAAATGGCAAATCCTTATGAGGAACATATTGAGTATTAGACTATGGGGCTGTTTTTGGACTTCTACTTAAAATCCTCAATGACTGGACTTCTGCTTAAAATCCTCAATGACTGGACTTCTGCTTAAAATCCTCAATGATTTCTCTTTGACTCTCTTTGATTCTCTCTCTCTCTCTCTCTCTCACTCTGTTGCCTAGGCTGGAGTGCAGTGGTGCGATCTCAGCTCAAGGCAGCCTCCACCTCCCGGGTTCAGGTGATACTCCTGCCTCAGCCTCCTAAGTACCTGGGATTACAGGCACACACCACCACACCTGTCTGATTTTTGTATTTTTAGTAGAGATGGAGTTTCGCCATGTTGGCCAGGCTGGTCTCAAACTCCTGACCTCAAGTGATCCGCCCGCCTTGGCCTCCCAAAGTGCTGGGATTACACGCGTTAGACACTGCGCCTGGCCCTTTTAAGTGTCTTTCTTTGTACTAAGAATTTAACTGCAATGTAAAGCATTTGATGGGAGGTAGCAGGTGAATTTGAAAAGATAGGCTGGGGCACTATCATGGAAGACCTTGCTTAAGTCTTCACTATTAAAATCTAAGCATGTCAAATGACTAGGAGAGAGTGCATTCCACAGAAATTGCACTACTACTAGTTTTGCTTGTGAAATTTTCATTGAGCAATAATTAACCTTGTTAACTATACACATGCAACTAACAAAATGTCTTATTAACAGCCTTATCATCAAAATTCTTTTTTTGACGAAAAGTGGGCATAAGGGCTAAATAAATTGTAGTTCTGCCTTTTGTGAGAAATTTGGGAATTAAAGCAGTCAGATCAAGAAAGTGTGCTTCCTAAAATGCAAACAAATATATGTAGATCAATTTTTTAATGTTATTTAAATTCTAGCTATAAAATTATTATTTAACAATTAAAATCACAGAATGGTTTATTATTGCCATACTGTAGATATTTTTTTAACGGTCTAGAATGCTCAAGTGATGGCTTTCTTCTTTCTTTAAAAGTATTATTTCTTAATATTATAGTTTTGATTTAGGAGAGATATTAATGTGCATTTACAATCTATCTTGCAAATTTGTTTTAACCATGAAACAGAAAAATTGGCCAGAATTTTCTTTTATACCCACAAAATAATAAATAAATGTGTAAAAAATTCTGCAGAATCAGAAAATGTTCCACTGGTGCTTCTTTGGAAAACAAAAACAAAAACCCAAGTTCTACCGCTCCTCAAAAGTACTCAAGGAATAGCAGATACTGTGACCCTATACAAGCTAAGTTCATGTTTCTTCTGCTAAATGGCACACAATTAAACTTATATAATAATTATATTATTAATATAGTTCAATTTGTTAATAATTCAATTTGAAATGCAGAATCACAAATGACTGTGATTCCTAAACAAGAACTTATATATGCTTAATAATGTTATAAACTGGCCAGGTGCAGTGGCTCACACCTATAATCCCAGCACTTTGGGATGCTAAGCGGGGTTGATCACCTGAGGTCAGGGGTTCGAGACCAGCCTGGCCAACATGGTAAAACCCGATCTCTACTAAAAATACAAAAATTAGCTGGGCGTGGTGGCAGGCACCTGTAATTCCAGCTACTTTGGAGGCTGAGGCAGGAGAATCGCTTGAACCCAGGAGGCAGAGGTTGCAGTGAGCCGAGATTGCGCCGCTGCACTCCAGCCTGTGCAACAAAAGTGAAACTCCATCTCAAAAATAAAAAAAGTTATAAATTTACCAAAAAGGAAGCCTTTTTTAACACCATTCTACTGTGAAAACAACTGGCTTCCAGAAGAAGAAAACCAAAATACACTTTCCATTCATCTGTGAAAGCAGACTAGACATTGCAGTAACTCACATAGGACCTACATGTGAAATCAAGGCCAGAGGTTTAGATTCCATGCTATTCATCACACTCATTAATTTTTTAACACAAAGGTATTTCAGCATTTGAAACATAGTACTAGTCACAAAATTTGTTATTAAGAGTTCTGACATGGATCAGCTACACTGGGACATTCCCTGAAAGATAAATGGATCCTTTGGGAAGAGGATTAACTTTTTCAATACAACAGAATACCAAAATATGAATTATTTCTCTAGAACACTGAAACCATAAAGGAGAAATGTTTGGTGTAGCACAGATGCCAGATCAAAAAGTCTACAGAAAAAAGCACATTAACCTAGCAAAGGGCAAAATCATGTTAGTTGATACATAAAGGAATCCCACTTCCCAAAGACAATCATTATACAGAAGTTCAAATTTTCAGAATTCCTTAAAGAATTTATGTTGTTCAAATTAACCCAAAGCCTCTAATTTAGATCATTTTCAGGCTAGGATGTGTCTGTGATCAGTCATTCCCTGTTAATTAGAGAAAGGCAGCATGGGTGGAAGATGGAAACTGTAGACGAAGAAAGACATCTCTTGTCCATACTGTAATCCAGTTCCATCCAACTCCATCAATATCCACTCAGAGGATGAGGGTTTCAACTAAGAACTGCCCTAAGAACTTTGAAAATTAAATCTGCAGGGAAAGGGAGAAACTCCTAAGGCTCTGGGAAGCGGGGTGTTTCAAAGAAGGTTTAAAGATGATAGGGCCTGGGTGTGTGGCTTACACCTGTAATCCCAGCACTTTGGGCACCTGTAATCCCAGCACTTTGGAAGGCCAAGGCAGGAGGATGGCTTGAACGCAGGAGTTCAAGACCAGCCTGGGCAATATAGTGAGACACTGTCTCTGCAAAAAAATAAAATAATTATCCAGGGATGGTGGCATGCCTAGCCACTTGGCAGGCTAGGCCTAGTGGCAGGTGTAGTCCTAGCCACTTGGCAGGCATAGTCCTAGCCACTTGGCAGGCTGAGGTGGAAGGATCACTTCAGCCCAGGCAGTTGAGACTGCAGTGAGCCGAGAGAGCGCCACTGAACTCTAGCCTGGGTGACAGAACAAGACCTCATCTCGAAATAAATAAAGATGATAGGGCACAAATCTAATAAAATGAAAACAATTAATACTAATCAGTCCTAGGAGACACACACATACACGTGTACACACACACATCAGTAAGGTTCAGTACCTATTCTATCCTAGAGCTGACATCTTTCTCTTAGTCACCCAATTTTTTTGTGTGCAGACCATGTATCATTATCACAGGGAATTTTGAAAACAGAGGTTTCTGGGCACACTAAGTTTTACCCTCTTAGGGAAGAGGAGGAAGGGCTCAGGGATGGATATTTTTCTTAAGCTTCCCGAAGAGTTCAGCAAACCACTTTTACATCAGCGTTTGGGAATCACTACATGAGATCTCTTCCCCTTAGGAATCATATCCTTAACTGTACTTCAGTTTTGGGGTTTCAAAAAACTATGTTATTAAAAGGAAACATACTAATCAGATTGGAGGAAGAAATAAGAGAGTATTTCCAAAAATATAAAATTTTTAAATGTTTAAAAAAAGTAAGTATATATTTATATGCGTAGCCTATTTCTCAGGAATGACAGCAAGAACTTGCTAACTTTAGGCCGGGTGCAGTGGCTCACACCAATCCTAGCACTTTGGAAGGCTGAGGTGGGAGGATCATTTGAGGTCAGGAGTTCAAGACCAGCCTGACCAACATGGTGAAACCCCATTTCTACTAAAGATACAAAAAAAATTAGCCAAGCGTGGTGGCGCATGCCTGTAATTTCAGCTAATTGGGAGGCTGAGGCAGGAGAATCACTTGAACCCCAGAGGCGGAAGTTGCAGTGAGCCAAGATCACGCCACTGCACTCCAGCCTGGGCAACACAGCAAGACTCCGTCTTAAAGAAAAAAAAAACATGCTAACTTTAGTTGCCTCTTAAAGACGGGAACTAAGTGGCTAAGGGGAAGGAAGAAGACTTTCCACTGTGTTACACTTTATAAATGTTGACCCATGTGAACATATTATATATCAAACAATTAAAAAAAAGAAAATTTAGAATATGTCACAAAAATCAAAGAGCTATGACAATAAAAAATAACAAGCAACTATAAAGAACATTTTGGAGACAACTGGGGAAATCTGAACATGGACTATGTATTATACAATGGCAGAAAATCAGTGTTAGATTTCCTGAATGTAAAAACTGTTTTTTTCATTCAGAACTGTGTTATGATTATGTATGGTTCTTAGAAGACAAAATCTGAGTATGTAGGAGGAAAGTGTCATGATGATTGTATTTTACTTCCAAATAACTCAGGGAAGTACAATCATATACAGAGAGAGATAAGGCAAATGTGGCAAAATGTTAACAATTTGTGAACAAAGGTGAAGGACAGTTATATGTTCATTGTACAGTCATTTTTTTTAGTAACAGCTTTACTGTGAATTACTTCATGTACTATCCTTTTAAAGTGTACAATTCAATGGTTTTAATATATTTGCAGAATTGCGCAACCATCACCACAATCAATTTTAGAAAAGTCTCATGGTCCCCAAAAAAGCAATCCTGTGCCCATTAGCAATCACTCCTCCTTCCCCTCCAACTCCTGGCAACCATTTTCTGTGACTATGAATTTGTAATCTACTTGCTGTGTCTATGACTTTGCCTGTTCTGGGTATTTCGCATAATGGAAATTATGTGATTTCCATGTGGTCTTTTATGACTAGCTTCTTTCACTTAGCATAATGTTCTCAAGGTTCATCCATGTTGTTGCATGTGTCAGCACTTCATTCCTTTTTATTGCTGAATAATATTCCATCGTATGGATATACCACATTTATTTATACATTCATCCATTGGTCAATGGACATTTGGGTTGCTTCTGCCCTTTGGCTATTATAAGTAATGCTGCTATGAACATTCATGTCAATGGTTTTATGTGTGGACATATGTTTTCATTTTTCTTGGATATATACCTAGGAGCAGAATTGCTGATCACATGGTAACTATGTTCATTATACTATACTTGCAACTTTTTATAGCATCAAAAATTTCAAAATAAGAAATCAGAGGAAAACTTTTATAAAGAAAGAATAGGCTGGACACAGTAGCTCACTCCTGTAATCCCAGCACTTTGGGAGGCCGAGGTGGGTGGATTGCTTCAGCTCAGGAGTTTGAGACCAGCCTGGGCAACATGAAGAAACCCTGTCTCTACTAAAAGTGCAAAAAATTAGCCAGGCATAGTGGTGCACACCTGTGGTCACAGCTGCTTGGTGGGCTGGGGTGGGAAGGTCGCTGAGCCCTGGAGGTGGAGGTTGCAGTTTGCTGAGATCATGTCACTGCACTCCCGCCTGGGCAACAGAGCGAGACCATCTCAAAAAAAAAAAGAAAAAGGAAAGAAAAGAAAAAGAAAGAATAGTAACATAATAATATATTAACCAAACTATCTTATGCTCAGAAAGACTTTGTATGTACGTGGTTGTAGGTAGCACACAACTCGTATTCCTAGCAAGAGAATATAGTAAATGCTTCCTAGGTCTTCTGAAGAACTAATTTATTGACTTACAAAATGATCAGCAAAGAGAAATTATTTATCTGGACTAGATAAAAAACATCTCAATTTTTAATAACAAGCAATGATGCATACACAAAAGAATATGGGCTCTGAAGTCACAGAGCTAAGCTGTATGACTCTAAGCAAAGTGTTCCACTTCTCTGGGACTCTATAAAAGGTGCACTATTTATACCTGTACTTCAAACCAGGTAACAGAGAAGAGGGTCTTGCACAGTGTCTGGCACACAGTAGTTGCTCAATACATGCTAATTTCCTTCAGAATAGGTATATATAAATATTTCCACCCTTATTTCCACCCTCCCCCTCTTTTCCTACAAGGTGAAAAATCAATTGCTGTTTTATTAAAGAACAATGACATTTTAGTTTTTAAACCATAAAACTGTATGAGTCTACTTCCAAGTTGTTTTATTTCTGGCCTTTCGTCTGAACTCTAGACCCCCATTTCCAAATGCCTGCTAAATCTTTACTCGAAAATCTGCTTGCAACTCACACTCAACTTGCCCCAATTTTAGCTTACTACCTTCCTTCTAAACCAGTTCAGTTCCTCTTGTCTTTTCAATTCTGTAAACAATATTATCATTAGAGGGGCAAAACCTAAGTATCATCTTTGACAGCAACCTCTCATTATTCCCACCATCCTGTTGACAAGACTTACAGACTTCTTGTCAGCATCTCCTTTCCCACTGTCTTGCAACCATGAGGCCCTCCTTCTGCCTATTAGGCTACCATCATAGCCTGCTAAACTAACCTTTTCTCCTGTAACCTCTCCCTTCACCATCCCATTGCACACACAGTGCCACAGTAATTAGTCTAAGATGAGAACATGATACTCCTGGTTCAAAACTTTTCATGGTTCTTCACTACTTACCAAATTAAGTACAAATTTTCAACCTGGAACACAACTATTCACTCATTTACTCAGCAAACATCTATTCAGCATCTACTATGTGCTAGGTTCTGTTCCAGGTGCTAAAGGCACAGCAGCTGTGACGGAGCTCACATTCTAGTTTTTGAGAAAAGGAAAGAAAAAACACCCTAAACAAACAACAGTAACTTCAGATGGCAATAAATCAGGAGAATAAGATAGTGACTAAAAGCAGAATAGTTTTGGTAGGACAGTGAGAGAAGGCTTCTCTGTTTGAACCAAGACTTAAAGATGAGAAGATAACTACAGCAAGAACTTATAAGGGAGAAAGAACTGCAAGTACCAAAACCCTGAAGTCTTTTTGTATTCTGAAATATCCTCTCTTTACACCTGCCGTCTTCTTTCCTACAGTTGCTTTCGAAATCCTACCTGCCGTTAAAAGCTCAACTCGGCTGGGCATGGTGGCTCATACCTATAATCCTAGCACTTTGGGAGGCCAAGACAGGCGGATCACAAGGTCAGGAGTTCGAGACCAGCCTGACCAACATGGTGAAACCCCATCTCTACTAAAAATACAAAAAAAATTAGCCAGGCATGGTGGCATGTGCCTGTAATCTCAGCTACGCAGGAGGCTGAGGCAGGAAAATCACTTGAACCCAGGAGATTACAGGCACTTAGTGGATGACTGCCTCCACTAAGAATACTTAAAATGAAACCTAAACTGTATGGCAGAAACTCTAAAAGCAATTACAAAGGAGTTTCCAACACATGTTAAAGAATGGCTTGTTCAAAGGAACAACCAGATAAATCACTGATTACTTTAAAAGGGACAACATTTATTTGAATAATAATTTGTTAAAAATTCACATTATTTTCAGCCAGGTGCATTGGCTCAGACCTGTAATCCCAGCACTTTGGGAGGCAAAGACAGGTGGATCACTTGAGGTCAGGAGTTCAAGACCAGCCTGGCCAATATGGTGAGACCCCCCGTCTCTACTAAAAAAAAAAAATACAAAAATCAGCTGGTTGTGGTGGCATGTACCTATAATCTCAGCTACTCAGGAGGCTGAGGCAGGAGAATTGCTTGAACCCAGGAGGTGGAGGTTGCAGTGAGCTGAGAACATGCTACTGCACTCCAGCCTGGGCAACAGAGTGGGATTCCATCTCCAAAAAATATGTATTTTCATATTATTTTACTATGTTACAATTTGGTTTCCAGAAAAAAGAAATTCCTATTATTTTATATACAATTCTCTTGTTGTGTGAACTCTTTCTTAGCAGCAAAATCGGTTATAATACAAGTTCTATGATTACTTCATTCTCGGTCTTTTGCTATTGCTTAGCAGCCGTGTGGTGTTAAGAAGACCAACGAAGGTGCCTAATGTATACCTGTTGATTAATGAATATGTATAAAATGTAATCCAGTTATTTATTTCACAGTTATTTCATCACAGATTTTCATAAGAGTGTGGAGAAAAACTCTGAGCTTGTGTGGGATTGATAGGACAGCCACGTTTTCTCCCTCCCTCCTCCCCACACTGACCTGGAGCTGTATTTTTTCAGGATGGCATCCAAAAGGCCAACGAGCTCTTCAGCATTGATGAACTTCTGTGTGCTGAGGGTGTACATCTTCTCATAGAAGTCTGCGATCTCCATCCGAGCCTGAACAAAGAAGCAGAGCTGCTCTGACAGGTGGGAAAGGAGTTCTTCCATGTGAGGAGCAGTCCCACCCAGGGCACCACGGCCAGTCACCACCTTCTTCAGCTCATTATGCAAGGAAGTATAGATGGTACGGATGGAATCCTTCCTGCTGAAGAAAGACTGGCCCCCTGGTAGGCAAACGACATAAGCACATGACAAGTAAGAAGGAGAAACCGTAAGTACCAAACACCTACCAGCATGCAAAAGCAAAGAATCCAAACCCACAGAGCTCAGTAAGTTTTCATCTGCCATATTCTCTGTCTCCTATGATTGAGATATAAATAAATACTTTATGATTATCATAAATACTTTATGATTCATAATTTCCCTAAGGAATAAGCTAAACGAATACCTGATAGAATTCATTACTGTAGCAGTGGACCTGTGTACAATTTGCTTACCCATGTACCAATTCTCCCCCACCCCGATTCAATGAGGATTCAGATTTACTTTAGAGCATAATTAACCTAGCAAATAACACCAACTGGAACTAAAAAGCCTACCTTTCACATAGATGTATTCAAAGCAAAAGAACACACAAATTATGAAACACTATTGTTATTCCTGCTATGTCATGATTTTTTTGTTTCTGCTTTAGAGTTGTATTTTCCTTTGAATCTTATCTTTTAGATCATACCAGAAAATTTAATACATACACATATATTCCCTCTATGCAAGAAAACAGACTACTGGGATCCCAGGAGAATAAAGAAAATCTTAGCACTCTTGACAAGATTGACACTATACATTATAAATAATAAGCACCACATTGTGAATTATTAAGACCAGGAACCAATTATAAATAACTGCTGCTGTAACCAGGGGATTCCAAAGGAAATCAGCAAAAAATAAAACCAAAAACACCTTTACATAGCCAAAAAGGATCAAATAGCATAGATATCATTTACTCACTTCTGTATGCACACATGACCAATTATATTTCTAATTATAGAGCCAGCTTCATGGATGTTCCCTTAAGCAATTCTGCACCCACCAAAGGACCAGAGGCAAGATATTAGGAAAATGAAAAGAAAAAAAGAAACAGGGCAGGTTTAAAACAGTGATTTCTAGGAATATATTGAAAAACTCAGAGATGGACAAGAGTTTAAATTTTCTCTTCAATGAATTTACTATTCTAAACATATACCTGTAATTAGGAATAAAAATGTATTAAGGCATTTGTAAAATATCCTCTTAATAAATGAACCATTTTGCAATATTGATTTTAATTCATTGCTCGGTTTATGTTTCAAGAAATGAATCTTCCTTCCCTTACTACTAGGTAACCAACTTGTCCTAGTTTACCCAGGACTTTCCAGGTTTTAGCACTAGAAGTCTAGCTTCTCAGGAAATCTTTATAAGGTTTTAAAACAAAGTCCCACATCCTAGAAATCCCTCAGGCCTGGGCAAATTTTGAACAGTTGGTTACCCTACTTATTTCTGACACCCTAGACAAACTACTGATACTTTGAAAAGTGTTTTTCCAATATACTGTCTAAACCAGGGGTGTTCAAACTTTTGGCTTCCCTGGGCCACATTAGAAGAAGAATTGTCTTGGGGCACATATAAAATATGCTAACACTAACCATAGCTGATGAGGAAAAAAAAAAAACGCACAAAAAATCTCATATTGTTTTAAGAAAGTTTAGCCAGGCATGGTGGCTCATGCCTGTAATCCCAGCACTTTGGGAGGCTGAGGCGGGAGGATCACCTGAGGTCAGGAGCTCGAGACCAGCCTGGCCAACATGGTGAAACCCCGTCTGTACTAAAAATACAAAACAATTAGCCAGGCGTGGTGGTGGGTGCCTGTAATCCCAGCTACTCGGGAGGCTGAGGTAGGAGAATCGCTTGAACCCGGGAGGCAGAGGCTGCAGTGAGCCGAAATCGTGCCACTGCACTCCAGCCTGGGCAACAGAGCAAGACTCCATGAAAAGAGAAAAGAGAAGAGAAGAGAAGAGAAGAGAAGAGAAGAAAAGGAAGGAAGAAAGGAAGAAAGAAAGAAAGGAAAGGAAAGGAAGCAAAAGAAAAAAGAAAAGAAAGGAAGAAAGGAAAGGAAAGCAAAGGAAAGAAAAGAAAAGAAGAAAGGAAGAAAGAAAGAAAGAAAGTTTATGAATTTGTGTTGGGCCGCATTCAAAGCCATCCTGGACTGCATGTGGCCCGCAGGCCACAGGTTGGAAAGCTTGTTCCAAACAGATTGAGTAGCTGGCACATCATTTCTCCAACTAATACCATTAAAGTCCATATGGGTACAGGTGGACCAGTTGTGACACCAATATCCCATACGGAACTGTTCCCTGTAGGGTTTGCCTTCCTCCCATGCCCATATTCAGTTTAGCTCTGCTGATTCTGTAGAGTGAAGGGTACAACATAAATAGACCTCTGTGCCCACATCTAGGATAAAAACTCTCGGCTTAGGAAGGTAATAAGAGTATCATATAAAACCTAAAAGCTGTGGAGGTCTGAAAGACTTGGTTTCAAATCCCAGCTCCCACGATTACAGGCTATGTTGATGTGCAAACTACTGAACCACTTTGAGCTTTAGTTGTCATTTTTAACATAAAACTGGTGATAGAGCTAAAAAACAAATGAAATAACATTTGGTGTGTAATGTGCCTGGAACAAAGAATATATTCTATAATACTAATTCCTTTCCCTTCTATTTATAACTGATACATTTTTTAAAACTCCTAATAATAATACATAATTGAGCTTCTGAAACTGTGGTGAACTGGGAGCTTCAAGTACTACAAAAAGAACAGCTATCTAGTACTATTAAACAGGGTGGCCTTGGTGAAAATTTTAACTTCGCATTGAAAGAGGGATATCATCTGTCTCTAGGACTTATGGGAGGAAAAAAAAAAAAAGGATACCTAACTTCATCAGATTACCCTTATCCGGGGGAATGGAAACACTACATAAATACAAAGAATACCTTTAAAAGCTTATCGATAAAGGCTAATCACCAGCATGTGAAACCAAGTAAAGTGAAACTACTCTAAGGAAGAGATAGACCATCAACACATTTCTTTCAAACAGTTCTCTTTTCTCAAAGCTCTCAGGAACCCAATCCTATCTGTTCACTATCTTGGTTTGGAATATCCAATGGGGACTGACCTTTCTTCATGCTGGAAAACAAGGAATCAGAAACATCCAACTTCTTTCTCTTTTCAATATTTTGAATTTATAAAATATGATTACTTTGAATGATTTTTAGAAGGCTCTAGTTATAAATGCTCATAATTTCTCAAGATTTCAACAGTTTATCTTATGTCATGAAATTTTAAGTGTATTAAAGGAACGTGTAAAACATCTTGGGCATTTTATTCTCCAACTTCTTGCTAATAATAATTTTTAAACATCAGTTCTCAAGTTAAGTCATTTTCTACTATGCTAAATTTCAGCAACCCAAGGTTGAGGAAACTCTCCAGTAATGAAACAAAGGGAAGAAAAGTATGACCTTCTAAAATTCTCCACAGGCATTGAGTCAGCATATTTTAATCACTGATCCTTCCCCAAACAGGTATTATTCTCTCTTAAAGGAAAGAGAAGGAACCAAGATAAGGGCCCTACTCGAAGTTTTTCAGTAACAGGGTCAAGACAGGAAAAGAAAGCTGCCTGTCAAGGTCTATCTTTTGTCTAAAGGCCCTGCTTGCTTCTTTAATCAGGATTAACTGCTAAGGCCTCAAATAAATACCATCCATAAGAGAGGTTAAAAAAGACTCACTTTTTACTTGAAATTTGCTAAGAGAGTAGATCTTAAGTATTCTCACAATATACACATGAAAGAAAGAAGGATGGAAGATAACTATGTAAGGTGATGGATATACTAAGTAGCTCGATTGTGGTGATCATTTCACAATTTACATATACATGAAAAATCAAGTTGTACATCTTAAATATATATAATTTTATTTGTCAATTATATCTCAGTAAGGCTGAAAAAACTTTTCAGAATTATGTTTTAAATTTTTTAAAAGCACGCATAAACTTTTTGTTTTGCTTTCTAAAGAAAACTATATAAATGTTCTAATGAGCAAAGTAATTGGAGAACATGGGAATGTTTAAATGGCAACACGGAAGTTTTCTCAAGTTTTTAAGAAAATAGACAGTAAACCGGATAATTGTGAAGTCATATTGTAAGCACACAGATATCATATACACTCCAGTACCAAAAAAAATGTGCAAAGATAAAATTTAAATTCTGGAACTTATGTTTACTGTATGTGTAAATAAGTTATGAAGCATTAAATATACCATTTTCAGAATATTTACTCAGAAGTGAGGAGCCCACCTAGGAACCTAACAGTACCTGGGCATGTTTCACAGCACCAAATGTTGTGTAGGTCAGTTTCAAGGCATAGCCCTCATGCTCACCCATGCCAGCTGGGGTTCAAGCAGAACTAATCAATTTACACACTGAGGACCACTTTATAGAACCCAAGTCAGAGACAGTAAAGATCTTATATACACATTCTTACACACAGGGCAGCCAGTTCTGTTTACATAAAAACTTGGCTCATTCAACTTAAAACTAGAGTAGCAGATTTTTTTAAATGGAGTCAATAAATAGACTTTAGAAAATTCAACTGAACCCACTCAGGTTATATGCAAAATTATATATACATATATGTTTTTCTGGAGAGTGAGTACACAGCTTTCATCAAATTTCCATGGATAAGTTAATAAAAAAAAAAAAAGCAAAGAATCATGGCACTTGAATCAGTCACCATTCTTTGAGGTGGGGGAGTCTAAAAACAACTAAAACTGCCTAAATATTACCTACCTTCAGTATTACAGCTAGAATCCACCCCATTTTCACATATATAAAAAACATATATCTGTATATATTATACATAAATTATAATTTTCATACACATTTTTAATAAGTTATATGAATGCAAACTCCATCTGACAGTTCAAGGGCAGATATTTTGGTTTCGACTCTATCATCTACCCAACATAACTGCATATATAATGTGCTAATCTATAGAAAGGGGAATAATAACACCATAGCAGCAACTGCAACTTTGTGAGAAATGCCATTGTAAAAAGGGGAGGAAAAAAATAAGGTGAAACTATCTGACCAGTTTTTGCTAATAAATTAGCATACTAAATAAGTATGTATAAATCAACATACTTGCTGCAGCAATTACGATCTCAGGAAGCCCTGTCTCTTGAGTGTTTACTGAAAGCTCAATAAGATGTACATGGTCACCTTCAGGCAATATAAGGAAAGTAGGGGGCTGGTTAGGGAACGGGGGCAGTGGATCAAAATGAAATCTACACCAATTTTACGTTTCTATTCTCTGTATTTTATATACGTGTCCTTCACTCACATCAGACCTCACGCTTCTGAAAATTGAAGAGTCTAAAATAGGTCAAAGTACTGACTCTAAAACTCCTAGGATTCAAATATATTTATTTGTCATAATTAAGCAGTAATATTATTTTGTATGCATAATCCTTGCCTTTTACATCTATTATTTCCTTCTCATCTACTTATACTTATTGCTTCCACTAGTAAAAATCAGTTGAATCAGCTCTTGAATCTTATTTCAGAGGCAAGATGTACATGAAGTGCTAAGAGTGTTTACCATTTTCCCCTTAAGTCTCCTCTTGCTAGTGTTAGGCATATTTCTTGCCTTTCCTGCCCAATATTCATTTATTACTTTAGTCATTAAATATGTATTGGGGGACTATGAAGACGGGGTAGGACTCCAAATGTGACTCTCGGGCCTTAACCTTAAGAGGCCACACAACAGTGTTCAGCAATAGAACTAGGTTGTTTCGCAAAGTTTTGCTCTTCTGGCTGCAGCGTCACTAATTAAAACAATGAAGACATAGTTTGGTTAACTTCTCATTTATGGCATCAATCCATGCACGAGGCAAAAGGGCAAACCCTTCGGTTTGGGTCACAGCCCTGCAAAGAGCATCTACCCAGTTCGCCAATCTATCAGCAGCGCAGGCCGGTGGGCGGGGCTTGTGGAAGCCTAGGGAAGGAAAGGAACGGTGGGAGGAGATCTGGGAATGCCGAGTCGAGCCTGCGACTAGAAGTGACACAGAGACGGGAAACCCAAGCCACTGCCGACTGGGGAATATACCCCCTTTCCTTCCTCCTCAAGGGGCTCGGGGGGCGGGGCGGAGGTACCTAGTTTCTGCCCCAGGTAGGTGAGGCTGTGATAGACCTTCTCGGCCGCGGCCAGGTGCGCCAAGGCCGCCAGCAGCGACAGCCAGCTGCCCCCCGCGCTCTTGTTGGCCTCTCGTTCCTTCTCCACATTGTCCTTAGCCTTGTCGTAAGAGAAGATACCCAGGTGAGAGAAGAACGTCTCCAGCACCGCCTGTTCCACCGGGACCGGGGCGGCCAGCGGGATAGACTCCCCCATGCGAGCTGCGCCCCAGCTCGACCCACGTGGCTCTCCTCGGTCTCGCACTTCCGGGTTCTGAGGGAACGGGCTTGCGCACAAGCGTGCGTGCGCGTGACCGCTTCCACCGGCGGACTCGTGAGCGCGCCACTGCCAGGACCGCTCCTGGGCCTTAGAGAAGACGCGGATAAGGGCCAAGGAAAGAGGGAGGTAGCAGTTCCTGAGCTCCTTCGGCGCTTCGGCTCCTGCAGCTCTGACTATTCGGACCCTCAAGGTAGAATAGGAGGCTGTCAGTTCCCTGCTCTCAGAAGTTGCCTGCGCTCTGAGGTGAGCTGACAGGCCCCTCCCTGTGTTGTTCGTCAGCGCTGGTGACGTCATGCAAACGTGACGTCAGCCCTGGCCAGAGCATCTGGCCTGGGCTCGCCAGGCACCTCGCTGGACCGGCTGGGAGATGGGGAAGTACCTGGAGTTGTGCCCACACTCACAGTAGGGACCCTAGTCAACCCTGACACCTTCTGCACCAACTCAGGGAAGTGATTTGTTGAGATTAGAAGACTGACATCACACACCACCGGTTAACTCTCACCTGTATCCCATTCTAGTTCTCCCGGGTCTGTGTTAGCCCTGCAGCTAATAAGCAGAGCCCCTGGCCCAAACTGCATTACCTTTCCTTAAAAAGTTATCTTTTTTTTTTTTCTTTTTTTTTTGAGACGGAGTCTCGCTCTGTCGCCCAGGCTGGAGTGCAGTGGTGAGATATCGGCTCACTGCAGCCTCCACCTCCCGGGTTCAAACGATTTTCCTGCCGCAACCTCCCTAGTAGCTGGGATTACAGGCCAGCGCCACCACCCCGGCTAATTTTAGTATTTTTAGTAGAAACAGGGTTTCATCATGTTGGCCAGGCTGGTCTCAAACTCCTGGCTCAAGCAATCTTCCCACCTCAGCCTCCCAAAGTTTTGGGATTACAGGTGTGAGCCACCACCCCTGGCCAGAATGAAGGATACATTAATGTAAATTGTGCACGTTGTCATTTAGAATAATTACAAGTTCCTTTGGCATTTAAGAAACCCCATGAACCCGGCTCATACTTGTATGTCCACTACTTTGAAACACTACCCACTACTCAATAGTTTTTTCCTTTCTTCTTCCTTGTACATACTTATTTTTTGCTTCTTAGTCACACTATTTAATCGCATATATTTACATATCCCTTTCCCCAAGTGGTGAGATCCCTAGGGTACAGTAGGGTTCACTTACAGTTATAATCTTTTCATATTGGACGGCGCAGCCACGTTTGTTGAACAAATGAGAGAATTGCCTATTTTCGTTTTTTCTCAAACTAGAGCTGTTCTGCCATCATCACTACCTTTTAAAGGAAATCCCGCTAATCTAATTTTAATGAATAGGTATTATGCACCTGTTCCCTATACTCAAGAATGTAACTGGATAAGATCAACCCTGTTAGCAATGATACAAGGCATTTTTTTTTTGGTTGTTTTATTTTGTTTTGTTTTTGGACAGGGTCTCACTCTTTCCCCCAGGCTGGAGTTTCCCACAGGTTGGAGTTTCCCACAGGCTGGAGTGCAGTGGCATGACCTCGGCTCACCGCAACCTCCGCTTTCCAGGCTTTAGTGATTCTCCTGCCTCAGCCTCTCGAGTAGCTGGGATTACAGGCCAGTGCCACCACACCTGGCTAATTTTCGTATTTTTAATAGAGATGGGGTTTACACCATGTTGGCCAGGCTGGTCTGGAACTCCTGACTTCAAATGGTCTGCCCGCCTCGGACTCCCAAAGTGCTGGGATTACAGGCATGAGCCACTGCGCCCAGCTTCAAGGAAGTTTTTTTTTTTTTTTTTTGAGACAGAGTTTTGCTCTTGTTGCCCAGGGTGGAGTGCAGTGGCGCCATCTCAGCTCACTGCAACGTCCGCCTCCCGGATTCAAGCGATTCTCCTGCCTAAGGCCAGCCTCCAGAGTAGCTAGGATTACAGGCATGCGCCACCACGCCCTGCTAATTTTGTATTTTTAGCAGAGATGGGATTTCTGCATGTTGGTGAGGCAGGTCTGGAACTCCCGACCTCAGGTGATCCTCCCGCCTCAGCCTCCCAAAGTACTGGGATTGCAGGCATGAGCCACCGCGCCTGGCCAAGGCTGATTTTTAAACATGACAAAGGTGAAAGACAGAGAGTGAAGGGGGCAATCATACCATTTTGGAAGAATTAAGGAGGCTTCCTGGAGGAGAGTGTGATGATTCTTGATGAATAAATAGAGGTAATCAAAAAAAACGTGTGGTACTATCACCAAAACCAATAGACAATAAAAGAGATTATAAAACTCATAAACATACCCACATAATATAAGAATTCCTTAGGTAATGAAGGTGACATTATAAATTAGTGGGGGAAGAAACATATTCAATTAATAGTGAAGGAAATATGCTTAACCATGGGAAAATAGACTGTCACCTTGTTTCCTGAAGAAAAAAAAAGTGTAAAACACAAAACCAGAAACCGGAAAAAATACAAGTGACTAATTGATCTAAAGATAGAGAAGAGCCTTCTAAATATAAAAGAATTGGAAGAACTTAAAAAGGATGAGATTGATTTGACTGTATAAAATACCTAATGTAGATGACGGGTTGATGGGTGCAGCAAACCACCATGGCACATGTATACCTATGTAACAAACCTGCCCCATGTATCCCGAAATTTAAAGTATAATAATTTTTAAAAAATGACATCCTGGGGAAAAAATATCTGTAATATATGTCAGACAAAGGTTTAATGTACTTAACATATCAAGATCTCTTACTAACCAACAAGAATAAAAGGACATGAATATATAAGTCCCAAAAGAAATATAAAACTCAAATAATTCTTTTTTAATGCTCAACCTCACTAGTAATCAAAGAAATGCAAAATAAACTATATTCTATGTTTCATCTACCAAACTAGCAAAAGAAACTGTTTAATTTTATTTCAATAGTTTTGGGGGTACAGGTGGTTTCTATAGGAATAAGTTCTGTAGTACTGATTTCTGAGAGTTTTGGTGCACCTGTCACCTGAGCAGTGTACACTATACCCAATATGTAGTCTGTTATCTCTCACCCCTCTCCCAACCTTCCCTGCGAGTCCCCAAAGTCCATTATATCATGCTTATGCCTTTGCATTCTCATAGGTTAGCTCCCAAAAGAAACATTTTAATTGCTGATAAATGTGCAATAAACATCTCCCCATTTTCCCCACCCCCCAGACCCTGGCAATCATGATTCTACTCTCTGCTTCTTTGAGCTCAACTTTTTTAGATTCGCCATATAAGTGAGGTCATAGAATATTAGTCATTCCGTGTCTGGCTTATTTCACTTAATGTAACATCCTCCAGGTTTATCCATGTTGTCACAAATGTCAGGATTTCCTTCCTTTTTGTGGGTAAGTATTCCATTGTCTGTATTTACTACATTTTGTTTATCTCTTCATTCATTGACAGACACATTGTTTCTGTATCTTGACTATTGTGAGTAATCCTTTGGATATAAACGCAGAAGTGGAATTGCTGGATGGTATGATAGTTCTATTTTTAATTTTTTGAGGAACCTCCATACTATTTTTCCATAATGGCTGTATCAATTTATATTCCCACCAGCAGTGTACAAGGGTTCCTGTTTCTCTACACCCTCAGCAACACTTTTTATTACTTGTCTTCTTTTTTTTTTTTTTTTTTTTTAATAGAGACAGTCTTGCTGTGTTGCTTAGGCTGGTCTCAAACTTTTAGTGTCAAGCAGTCCTCCCACCTCAGCCTCCCAAAGTGCTGGAATAACAGGCATGAGCCACCCCGCCTGGCCATTTTTTCGATAATAGCCATTGTAACAGGTGTGAGGTGATATCTTATGGTTTTGACTTGCATTTTCATGATGATTAGTTATGTTGAGTTTGTTTTAATGTATCTGTTGGCTATTTTTATGTCTGCTTTGGAAAACTGTCCATTCACATCCTTTGCCCAATTTTTAATTGGGCAATTTGTTTTCTTGCTGTTGAGTTGTATGAGTTCCTTACATATTTTGGATATTAACTCATTACCAGATATATGGTTTGCAAATATTTTCTCCCATTGCATAGGTTACCCTTTCATTTTGTTGATTGTTTCCTTTGCTATGCAGAAGCTTTTTAGTTTGATGTAGTCCAACTTGTTTATTTTTGCTTCTGTTGCCTGTACTTTGGGTGCATATATGAAAAATCATTGCCAAGACCAATGTCCAGTGGCTTTCCCCCTATATTTTGTTCTAGGAGTTTTATAATTTCAGGTCTGATATTTAAGTCTTTAACCCATTTCAATATAATTTTTGTGGAGGGTGTAAAGTAAGGGTATAATTTTACCCTTTTGCAGGTAGATACCTTAGATACCTAGTTTTTCCAACACTATTTATTGAAGAGACCATCCTTTACCTGTTGTGTATTCTGGATGCCCATGTCAAAGATTAGTTGACCATATATGTGTGGGTTTATTTTTAAGCTCTGTATTCTTTTCCATTGGTCTCTGTGTCTGTTTTTATGCCAGTACTACACTGTTTTGATTAGAATAGCTCTGTAATATAATTTGAAAACAGGGAGTGTGATATCTCTAGCTTTGTTGTTGTTATTCAAGATTGCCTTGATTGGCCAGGTGCGGTGGCTCACGCCTGTAATCCCAGCACTTTGGGAGGCTGAGGTGGGCAGATCATGAGGTCAGAAGATCAAGACCATTCTGGCTAACACACTGAAACCCTGTCTCTACTAAAAATACAAAAAAATTAGCCAGGCGTGGTGATGGGTGCCTGTAATCCTAGCTCCTCAGGAGGCTGAGGCAGGAGAATGGCATGAACCCAGGAGGCAGAACTTGCAGTGAGCCGAGATTGCGCCACTGCACTCCAGCCTGGGCGACAGAGTGAGACTCCATCTCAAGAAAAAAAAAAAAAAAAAAAGATTGTCTTGATTATGTGAGGACTTTTGTGGTTCCATATGAATTTTGGGATTGTTTATTTCTATGAAAAAAATGCCATTGGAAGTTTGATAGAGATCACATTGAATCTAGATTGCTTTGGGGACTATAGACATTTTAACAATACTAATTCTTCAATCTGTGAACATATCTTTATTTGTGTCTTCATTTTCTTTCATCAATGTCTTATTGTTTTTAGCGTACAGATTTTTCACCTCCTTGGTTAAATTTATTCATAATTATTGTATTGTTTTTGATGCTATTATAAATGAGATGTTTTCTTAATTTCTTTTTTAGGTAGTTTATTGTTAGTGTATAGAAATGCAACCAATTTTCATTTGTTGATTTTGTATCCTGCAACTTTACTGAATTGGTTTGTTAGTTCTAATTTATTTATTTATTTATTTCTCTCTCTCTCTTTCTTTCTTTCTTTCTCTCTCTCTCTTTCTTTCTTTCTTTCTCTTTCTCCTTCCTTCCTTCCTTCCTTTTCAATCTCTCTCTCTGTCTCTCTTTTGAGACAGGGTCTTGCTCTGTCATCCAGACTAGAGTGCAGTAGCATAATCACAGCTCACTGCAGCTTTAACCTCCTAGGCTTAGGTGATCCTCCCACCTCAGCCTCTGAAGGAGCTGGGACTACAGGCCCACGCCACCACACTCAGCTAATTTTTTTATTTTTTGTAGACAGGTGCCGCTCTGTTGCCTAGGATGATCTCAAACTCCTAAGCTCAAGCAATCCTCCTGCCTCGACTTTCCAAAGCGCTGGAATTATGAGTGTGAGCCACTGTGCCCAGGTGGGTTTTCTATATATCAGATTATGTCATATGCAGAGATAATTTAACTTCTTTTCTGATTTGGATGACTTTTATTTCTTTTTCTTGCCTAATTAACTCTGGTATATTCCTTCTTTAATGTGTTGAGAGTTTTTATCATGAAAGATGTTGAATATTATTAAATGCTTTTTCTTGCATCTACTGAATTGATCATATGATTTTTATACTTTGTTTAGTTAATGTGAAATATCACATTAGTTGATTTGCCTATGTTGAACTATCCTTGCATCTCAGGAATAAATCCTGCTTGATCTTAGTGTATGATACTTCTAATGTGGCATTGAATTTTGTTTGCTAATATTTTGTTGAGGATTTTTGCCTGTAGAGCCAGAAGTCAGGGATATTGGCCTATAATTTTCTTTTCTTTGTAGTTATCTTTATCTGGCTTTGATGCGAGGTTAATGCTGGCCACATAAAATGAGTTTGGAAGTGTTCCTTTCTCTTCAGTTTTAAATGCTTGGTAGAACTCACCCATGAAGCTATCTGGTCTGGGCTTTTCTTTTTTTTCCTTTCCTTTCTTTTTTGTTTTTTACTAGCCCTGACAAAGGAAGACCTCAAAAAATTAGCTAAAAACTCAGAGTCTTTCCTTTCCACAGGAATCTTGAGTAAAAGGTGAAAAATTTATGTGACCTGAAAACAAGCCAGAATATTGCTGGGTTTTCCTCTATTGGGAAGTTTTTGGTTACTGGATCAATCTCCTTACTCATAATTGGTCTGTTCAGATTTTCTGTGTCTTTGTGATTCAGTCTTGGTAAATTGTATGTTTCTAGAAATTAGAGTACTACCTTGAACTTAACAGGTGTTCATTAAATATTTAATTGACTGATTCTTCTTGTCTCATAAGAATGGTATAAGAAAATACATAGTGTTAATGTCATGTCAAGCTGTTAAAACGTTAAAGTTATAATGTGAGAAGTTACTTTGAATGGTTCAGCCCATGAGCAGGATATTTTGTATAGCAGCAATAACTATTTGTTTATTTTTATTTTTTTAGGGACAGGGTCTTGCTATGTTGCCCAGGCTGGTCTCAAACTCCTGGACACAAGTGATCCTCCTGCCTTGGCCTTCCAAAGTGCTGGGATTACAGTCATGAGCCACCACACCTGGCTCATTATTTGTTATTGGTAACATATTAGATATCTATTGCTGCATAATGAATAACCCCAAAACTTAGTGGCTTAAAACAATAAAAATCATTTATTATCTCTCACAATTTCTGTGAGTTGGGAATTCAAAAGTAGATCAGTTGGGCAGTTCTATGTCAGTCTCTTATAAAGTTTCAGTCAGATGTTGGCAAGGGCTGTAGTCATCTAAAGTCTGGTCTAGAGCTGGAGAATCCCCTTCCACAGTGGCTCTTTCACATTCTTGGCAGCTTGGCATGAGCTATTGGCCACATGGGGCTCTCCACAGGACGGCTTGAGTGTCCTCACAGAATGGTCACTGGCTTATCCTGGAGCAGGTGGTTCAGAGACCAAAGCAGGAGCTGCAATGCCTTTTATCACTTAGCCTCGGAATTCACACATCACCTCTGCCATATTCAGAGCCACCCTCGACTGAATTTGAGCAGGAGACTAGTGAAGAATCTGAATGCTAGGAAGCAAGCATCACTGGAGGTTATCCTAGAGGCTGGCTTCCACAGGTGATGACATTTTCAGCATAGAGATTTATTTGTCTTCTAAAAATATGTAAGGATGGAAGCCTTAACTGCTGCTTCAGTAATATTTTATTACTCAAGAAGCTGTTTCTTAATTTCAGGCAAAATCTCTCTTAAGTCTAGAAAAACAACTCTGCTCGAGACCATTGATTTGGTATTGCTCTTCACAGGTCTTTGAAAATAACCCTCGTGACAATGCCAGTGAAAAAAACATTTCAGTTATAACTACCCATTTTGGAGACAAAAGGACTTTAAGAACAAAGCAAGGCATTCATTCTTTCATTTATTCAATAAACAATGGACTACATTTAAAATGTTTTTAGAGATGAGGTCTTGCTCTGTCACCCAGGCTGGAGCACAGTGCTGTAATTGTAGCTCACTGCAGCCTCGCTCCTGGGCTCAAGCGATCCTGATCCTGCTTCAGCCTCCTCTGTAGCTAGGACTATAGGCACATGTCATCGTGCCTGGCTAATTTTTAAAATTTATTTTTTAGAGCTGGGGTCTTGCTATGTTGCCCAGGCTTGTCTTAAACTCCTGGCCTCAAGCAGTCCTTCCACCTCAGCCTTCCAAAGTTCTGGGATTACAGGCATGAGCCACTGTACTGGCTTGGATGAAATTTCATTTGTGGCCAATATATACAAAGTAACATATTCCAAAAATGATTTTACAGTTTGTGATTATGCCAGTTAATTACTACCTGAAGTTGATATTATTTGGGCTTACTTCCCTTTTCCTAATCAATTTTCTAGATGTGACACTAACAGTAAAACTATAATTGATACAGCACTTACTATGTGCCAAGTACTTTATACATCTTTTAATATAGTATTTTTTTAGTCTTTGAGATGAGGTTTCACTATGATGCCCAGGCTGGTCTCGAACTCCTGAGCTCAAGCAGTTCTCCCGCCGTGGTGTCCCAAAGTGTTAGAATTACAGGCATGAGCCACCACGCCCGGCCAAGTGCTTTATATATGACTTATCTTCTTGTAAGTCTTCAAGGTAGGTGTACTTTTAACCACTTGATTATGGAGAAACTAGGGCTCCAAAAAATTAAGTAACTTGTCCAAATTCACAGAACTAGCAATTGATAAGGCTAAGATACAAACCAAGGTTTGTGTAGCTTTCCTTCATAAACCTGGCTGCTGTTAGTGAGTTGTCTACACACACACAGGCCTCCCACCTGAGTAGTAAGAGATTTCCACTTGTTATTCAGGCAATGTCAAATTGTTTCTGCAGTTATCTTTCTTACCGTATCAACAGTGTGATTGAAAGATACTGTTTCAGGGAGAAGTCTTCTTTGGCTTACCAAGAATCAAGTATTTGACACAGAACAAACGTTTTCATTTTTTTTTTTTTCAGATCATTTGCTAAAAGTACCACACAATTAGCAATACATTATTACATTTTTTTTTTTTTTTTGAGACGGAGTTTCACTCTGTCACCCAGGCTGGATGCAGTAGCATGGTCTCGGCTCACTGCAACCTCTGTCTCCTGGGTTCAAGCAATTCTCCTGCTTCAACCTCCTGAGTAGCTGGGATTACAGGCATGCGCTACCACGCCCAGCTAATTTTTGTATTTTTAGTAGAGACAGGGTTTCACCATGTTGGCCAGGCTGGTTACAAACTCCTGACCTCAAGTGATCCGTGCGCTCGGACTCCCAAAGTGCTGGGATTACAGGCATTAGCCACCATGCCTGGCCAACATCTTACTTTCAACTAAATTACTTTTCCTTTCATATGACAACACTCACACATAAACACACTCTTATTTACACTTAATTAGCTCTTCCCATTTTGTTTTTCTACATACCTAATTATAATGAGATTTTAAAATCAAGGTTAGGGAATTATATAGAGCAATGGAGTAAGAAACTAATCCAAGCTTCAAGAGAGAAATAATATTTTAAATCTGTTCTCTAAATAACCATTGCCCAGTGTTGGTCTAAAGCCATACTATCAGATATGGTAGCCACCAGCAACATGTGGCTATTTACATTTTAAATGAATTTAAAATGAAATTTTTAAAAATGTACTTCCTCAGTTGTGCTGGTCACATTTCAAACGTTCAGTAGCCTCCTGTGGCTAGTGATTGCCATATTGGACAGCACAGATAAAGAAATTTTCATCATCACAAAACTTTCTACTGGACAATGCTAGAAAGAAACAATGTTATAAGAAAGACTTGCACAGATCAGATAAACCAAAACAAACCAAAATGAACAGCAAAATCCATGTGTTATTTTAAATCCTTTTTCACACTTTCATTCTTTTTGACAATGTATATATTTATGTTTTCTTTTTAAATTATATATGTATATACATTAAGTACTCAATAAATTTACCTATGATTTTGAATTTAGAAAGAAATGTATGTGTGTACCTATATATGCAGATTTCTTTCTAAATACAAAATAATCATTTATAAATATATTGAATATTTCGTAAATTATAGGAGTTGTGCTAAGTGCTTTACATGAATTGACTCATTTAATCCTTAGTACAATGCTGTGTTTATTGTGAAAAATTTGGAAGACATAAAGCATATATAGAAAAATTTGGAAAAATAAAGCATATAGAAAAATAAAGCATATTAATCCCCAAACTAAGATAACCATTGTTGACATTTCTAGTGAATGCTGTGGTATGCTGCCCAGATCCCAAGATACAGCTACCAGGAATGTTGGCTGTTGCTGGCTCATAGTTTAATTCCTCTCTAAAATTGTCTTCAGTGAGGGAAACTGCCTCACCCAACATTCCCCTCCTTGGGTCAGCTCAAATCCAATGACTGGTCAGTTGTGGAGGTACAAAGGCATCAAGTCAATTGGCACAATCTGGGATATCCCAGCTTTAGAGTGTCCCATGAGACAAGTTAAAGCCTCTGTGGCAACTGCCCTGCAATTCACCCTCCCCCTCTGCCCAGTCCTGCCCCTGCTTCCGTTAACAGGTGCTGTTCCTGAGCATTCTCACCAGTAAATCACCTGCATACAAACCTCTGCTTCAGAGTCTGTTCCCTGAAAAACTCAACTGAAGTCAACATTTTTGGAATATAAGTTCCGTTTTTTTTCTTTTTGCATCCGTCCATTTAAAATTTTTAAATATGTATTTATTTTGCTCTAAAACATTTGAAATTTTCTTATTATTTTATATTAAATGTTTAGTTGATAGTACTTTATAGATAATTTAGCATGTAACTATCTGCAACAGTATTTTTTTTTCTAGATGGGATCTTGCTCTGTCGCCCAGGCTGGAGTGCAGTGGCATGATCTCAGCTCACCACAACCTCCAGGTTCAAGTAATTCTCATGCCTCGGCCACATGAATATGTGAGTAGCTGAGATTACAGGCATGCACCACCATGCCCAACTAATTTTTGTATTTTTAGTAGAGATGGGGTTTCGCCATGTTGCCCAGGCTGGTCTCAAACTCCTGGCCTCATGTGATCCGCCCTCCTCAGGCTCCCAAAGTGCTGGGATTACAGGTGTGAGCTACCACACCTGGCTCACAACACAATTTTTAACAGCCACTTGGGATTCATATGGCACGTGACACTCAGTCAATCTTGTATTGTTGGATATTTTGGTATTTCCTGGTTTTTCTGTGGCCAGCCCTAAAACTTAGCAGAGAAACACCCATTCCCAAATCCCTTCTCACTAACCTACCTCTACAATATCTAGGAATATTTAGTTTTGTAGCCTCACTTACAAGTTCCAGCCATTGAGAAATAAGCTCAAGTTTTGTGAGAGTTGAGGGGGAAGTTCCAGGAAACATTTTGCCTTCCAGATAAAATGGGACAGCCAAAGCTGGTACCATCTCTTACCTATTTCTTCTTGGTAAGGAATGAGATGTTCAGAGCTATCATACCCATTTTTCATCCACGAGAGAAAAGAAATTAGATACTTGGCTTTGACAAAATCACTGAACATTTAAACCAATGCTAGCAACTGCCTATCTCTGGATTTCTTGATATGATGAGTAAACTAAGTATTTTTTTAATCTACTGTGTTTGGCAGCTTAAATGTCACTATTCCTTACATTCATAATTTGAAGTATGCAGTGATAAACATCATTATATGTAAGTACTTGAATAGCAACAACTTAACATAAAAGTCAGGGAATTAGGACCCTACGTTTTCAGCATATTTTCTGCTTGAACTTGTGCAGCTCTGACCCTAACCTTCTCTCCCATTTTATTTTTCTTGTGGGAACCAGAAAAATAATGCACATAAGGTTTTTTGAAATTTTCTGTTTCCATAAGCAATCTTGGATAAATAATTTTATCATATGTGCTAAATCTCAATAGGAATAAGAATTTTGACAGTGAGGCAATCAGTCATTTTCCATAAATTTTTTTAGGCTTTTAAAAATCTCGTCAATATTGACAAGCTAACCTATTCAGCTTCTCCAGTTGTGTACTTCGAAAAGGCAGTAGTGGTTGGAAGAGGAAATAGACCTTTTGTAAGTCAGAACCTTATCTCTTCAAATAGGATGTTTTAGCAAATGCACCATTCCATAGTGTTCATATCCACTTGTACAGAATCGTCAAGGTTTTTCTGGAGCAAGTTTTGTATGAACTGAGTTGCATTCTAGACCAAGCCTTGGATTAACTCTCCATGTACTTCCTTGGAATCATTCAGGTCTCCAGGGTTGGGATGTTTTATTTCCTCAGCATAAGCATGAAGCATCAAAGAAACTGAACTGACTAACATTTGAAGCAAAAAGGAACAATAGTGAATTGAAAAATATTTATTGAAATTGTTTGATTTCAGCGTTCTAGTGGCAGACACTTAATAATGCAAACCTGAATCTAATGAGTCCACCTCCATATCTCCCACTTACCCAGTCTTGAGGCTGCTGCTAATTCTACAGCCCCAGAAACCTTGAGTTGGCTGGTTCTGGCTCAAAGCAAAGATATGGGAATGCTTTTGGATATTGTAGAGGATCAGAATATCCAGATCTGAAGTATCCAAGACAGATGTTTTGACTCATTACCACTAGTGTCTTTAGGACAGAAGACAGCTCCAGACCTGGCCAGACTGCCAGCAGTTTGCTCCAGACTAGACTTTCATTCATGGGCAAAGATTAAAACTGGACTAGCACAATCAACAGAGTGAAAAGCAACCTACAGAAGGGGAGAAAATATTTGCAGATTCTGTATCTGATAAGAGCTCAATATCTATTATATAAAAAGAACTCTTGCAGGTCAACAAAAAGAGCCCTAATTTTAAAATGAGCGGAAGACTTGAATAGACTTTTATGTAAAGAAGATATATAAATGGCCAACAAGCATATGAGAACATAGATACTCAAGATTACTAATCATTAGGGAAATGCAAATCAAAACTACAATTAGGTACTGCCTCACATCTATTAGGCTAGTCAAAAAAAAAACAAAAAACAGGTGTTGGCATGGATGTGGAGAAATTGGAACCTTCGTGCACTGTTGGTAGGAATGTAAAATGGTGCAGCTGTTGTGGAAAAAAATGTAGAGGTTCCTCAAAAAATTAAAAATAGAACCACCAGCAATTCTACTTCTGGATAATTATATAAAAGAATTGAAAGCAAGATCTTGAAGAGAGGTTCCTACACCCATGTTCGTAACAGCATTATTTGCAATAGCCAAGAGGTGGAAGCAGCCCAAATGTCCATCAAGGAATGAATGAATGAAGAAAAATGTTACATACATACAGTAGAATATTATTCAGCCTTAAAAGGGAGGAAATCCTGTTATATACTGCATGTGTGAACCTTGAGGATATTATGCTAAGTGAAATAAACCGGTCACAAAAAGACATGTATTATGTCACTTATATGTAGTAACTAGAGAAATCAAATTAATAGAAACAGAGTTGAATGATGGTTACCAGGGACTGGCTGGAAGGGAAAAATGGGGAGTTGTTTAATGGATGTAGAGTTTCAGTTTTACACAGTGAAAAGGTTCCGGAGATCTGCTGTACAGCAGTGTGAATATGCATAAAATTACTGAACTGTAGTGTTTTTTTACCATAATAAAGTTATTTTTTTAATGAACTAGGCATCAAAGTTGGGTAAGCAAGGGACAGTTTATTTACCTGAATTCTGTTGCCTCCTCTCATCAACTGTTGATCCCACCCCAGGATTTGTTGTGTGTCTTAGTATGGTAACATCATTAAACATATCTTAAACATTTTTTTCTTTTTTTTTTTTTTTTTTTTGAGACAGAGTCTCGCTCTGTCACCCAGGCTGGAGTGCAGTGGTGTAATCTTGGCCCAGTGCTACCTCCACCTCCCAGGTTCAAGTGATTCTCCTGCCTCAGACTCCCAAGTAGCTGGGACTACAGGTGCATGCCACCACGCCCAGCTAATTTTTGTGTTTTTTAAGTAGAGACAGGGTTTCACCATGTTGGCCAGGATGGTCTTGAACTCCTAACCTCAAGTTATCTGCCCGCCTCGGCCTCCCAAAGTGCTGGGATTACAGGAGTGAGCCACTGTACCTGGCCTCATTTAAAATATCTTGTTTTTAAAAATATGAGCTATTTTCCTTCAGTATTTTAATTCTTTGACATTTCATCATGTTCTTTTGACATCTCATCAACACTCTATCAAGGGTCAGCAAACTATATAGCTCATGGCTAAATCTGGCTTGCAGGGTTTGAGAATGGTTTTTTTATTTTTAAAGGGTTATTTTAAAAGAAGAGGAAGAAGAGGAGGAGGAAAGAAGAAAAGGAGGAAGGAGGAGAAGAAATCATATGTGGCTCACAAAACTTAAAATATTTACACTCTTGGCTCTTTGCAGGAAAAGTTTGCTAGTTTGCTGACCCCTGAAAACTGTGTATCACATTTTGCATTTTTTGTATTCTGCTGGTGTATTAGGTGCAAGAAAAAGAACCACTCAAACTATTTTCAGCAAAAATGAATTTAATGCAGGGTATCAGGAGCTTATAAAATCATTGGAAAGTCTGAAGGAATGGTCACTTAGCAGGCCTCCAGAAATGATTCCTAGAGCAAGTCTGCTGGATGGCCTACTGAGGAGCTGCCATCTCTGCAATAATCAGAAAGGCAGGCAGTCAGAGACCTCCAGTGGAGTGTTGAGTTCAAAGACATACTGCTGTACCTGTGATCCAAGGATCAAGAGGCCACTGCTGCCCCTGCTACTTCCTCTAAACAGGCACAGGGGTAGGACCTAGACACTGAAATACTGCTACAGAAATGCCCAATGTGTCTACAACTAGTTTTCCAGCAGAAACAAAACGTAACTGTAGCCTAGGATCCACCTTCCAAGTTCATCTAATTGGCAGAAGCATAACCCTACCTGCAGGACTGAGGGAAATGTGTCTTTTCCTTCTTTAACCTCTGTATTCAAAGAAAGCACACTAGAAGATTGGAATGGCTGAGAGCCAGAGCCAGCCCAGAGTACTCACCACAGCAGGTTTGTTACTTTAGGTTCTATTCTACTCTTCTCATCCTTGGACAACTCCTTATTCTTTCATTTGAGGAACTTTCCCTGACACTTCCTTCCCTGCCTCCACCGTTAGTGGATTAGATGCCCTTTCATAACCTTCCATAGCTCTCATCCCTAGCTGTACAATGTGTATATCACTCCATGTCATAATGGCCTAATTTCTTGCTGCTGCTTCCACTCACATCGGTGAGGATGTTCAAAGCCCAGAAGCTTTGTATAAGGACTTACGGTGACAAGTTTGGCAGCAGTTCCTGAAGTGTTTACTGTCATGCCTGAGTTAAAATCCTGAGGACAAGGAGCTCCACCACTTGGGCTTCACACTGAGAAAGCTTTTTGAGCCCCTGCCTCTACCTTATACCCAATTAACACTCAGTCCGGGAAGTCTCCTTGTTATAACTCCTTGAGTTAATGATAATCTTTTATTATGGTCTTTTCCCTAATGTATTCTTACATTTCATTTTAATTGTCAGCTGCATAATTGCCTTGCATTTCAGTTATTTCCATTTCTATTTTTAATGTTTGTTATTTCATGTTTCTTTTTAAGAGTTTAAACGTAGACACACCCTCTTATTTTAATAGCCAGCGTGCCCATACTTGCCACTTTAAAATCTGGGTTCCTGCAGTTTCAACAGATCCTCAAGGTGTGCCACCTCCAGCTTATAGATTGATATTCTAGTCATGTTCAAGGCTGAAAACAGCTGCAAGAATTTGTCCTTGAAATTCTTTAGCAGTTGCTTCCAGTAGCTAAAGTCCTAATTTGGCCAGTCTGGTGGATCAGCCACTGGGACAGGATCATCACTGTGTTATCACCCTCACTGGTACATACTAAACAGAGCCAGCCTCTGGGCAGAACAAATTATGGAAGGCACTGTTCCCAGAAAGGAACAGGTTAAATCCTTCCAAACCTGCTAAGGAATCTGACCTAGTTTCTTGAAACTAGAGTGTAACTTGAAAGTATAATTGGTTGCAAATGTGTTTTCTTTCTTTCCTCAAAATTACTTTTGAACCCCTGTGAGACAGGGAGAAGGCATTTCTCTTCACATGTACTCAGAGTACCACCACTGATAAGTTTGACTAACTCATCATGAAAGTTGGGGAGCAAGGCCAGGTGCAGTGGCTCACACCTATAATCCCAGCACTTCGGGAGGCCAAGGCGGGTGGATTGCTTGAACTCAGGAGTTCAAGACCAGCCTGGCCAACATGATGAAGCCCTGTCTGTACTAAAAATAGAAAAATGAGCCGGGCATGGTGGCGCTTACCTGTAGTTCCAGCTACTTGGGGGGCTGAGGTGGGAGGATCACTTGAACCTGGGAGGTTGAGGCTTCAGTGAGCCAAGATCATGCCACTTCCAGCCTGGGTGACAAAGTGAGACCTTGTCTCAAAAAAAAAAAAAAAAAAAAAAAAAAAAAAAAAAAAGCTGGGGAGCAGACAAAAAATATGACTTAATTTAAGAAAAGAATGTTTGGGTATCTGAGAAAATCTATGAATGCATAGTTGGTGTGGTTGTGGCATTCAAGGCCTCTATCTGTTTTGGGGAGTGTGTGTTGGGGAGTGTGAGACGGGTTCTCACGGTGTTACCCAGGCTGGTCTGGCACTCCTGGGCTCAAGCTATGTCCTCCCACCACAGCCACCGAAGTAGCTGGGCGTGCAGGTGTGTGCTGCCATGCCTGGCTCCTATTTTTTTTGTTGTTGTTTGTTTTGGCCACTGAGTTTAGCACAATGCCAGGCACAAGGACTCAGTGAATATTTGTTGAATGAATGAATAAAAAGCTTTTCGCAATCTGACTCCTACCTACCTTTCTAATTGTAGTTCCTACTGCCCTTCTTCTGAAACATATACACTTTCTACTCTGGCAAAATAACTATCGAGTTTCCTAAAAATCTCTCCTGCTTTCCCACTTCTGTACTTTTGCTGTTGCTGCACCCACTATCTGAAAGCATCTTCCCTCATATCCCAGACTGTGAATATATTACTATTTTTAAAGACTCGGCTGGGCGCGGTGGCTCACGCCTGTAATCTTGGCACTTTGGGAGGCCGAAGCAGGTGGATCATGAGGTCAGGAGATTGAGACCAGCCTGGCCAACATGGTGAAACGCCGTCTCTACTAAAAATAAAAAAAAATTAGCCGGGTGTGGTGGCATGTGCCTGTAGTCCCAGCCATTCAGGAGGCTGAGGCAGGAGAATTGCTTGAACCCAGGGGGGCGGAGCTTGCAGTGAGCCGAGATCACGCCACTGCACTCCAGCCTGGGCGACAGAGCGAGACTTCATCTCAAAAAAAAAAAAAAAGCTTCATCTCAAATGCTGCCTCCTTCATGCAAATATTAGTGATTGTCTCAGTAAGATTATGAGGCTTTTCTCCTTCTAACTCTCACAAAACTTTGAATCTCCTGTTCATTTATTATCAGCTACCTTATAGTTATTTTTGTGGTTAACTTGTTCTCCTTGCTGTATTCTAAGCTTCTTAAAGCTAGGCACTGGGTCTTATTAATCATTATACTGCTTAGCACCTAGCTAATACTCTGTAATTTACTGTTGAAATAATCAGTTTTGCTAGTGCTATATACCATGAGCACCATAAAATACACTAATTTTTATCCTTCTTAAAATTTAAGAGTTTTCATACATAGACATTATTTAAACTCTAGAACTGGATGGGAAATATACCTTTGTCAACATTTTCTTTCCAGTTATTTCTGCAGATTGAGCACTCATTAGGACTCTCCCTTTGTGCCTTGTGGACTTGTTTTTTTAGTGGCATAGGCATCATTAAAATTTATATCTTGTGCACCTCAGAGTTGATCTTTAGAGCACTTTTTGTTAAGTGTGGATCTATCATTAAATTCTTAACTCCTCTGAACGTTCATTCCTGTCATTCTTGCCTACATACTAAAAGGTGGCATTTCCCTGCATTCCCTCATTTACATTTGAGGCAAAGGTCTGCACGGACCCTTGGGACTCTGCTTTCTGCATGTTATTAAACATTTCTTTCCATAAATGCCCTCTTTCTGACACTTAATGATAAAACCAAAGATTGTCTTCCAACTTTTTAAAAATTAGCTATCGCCAGCTGGGTGGCATAAAGTGAGGGGAGATGAAACACAAATTATCCTAGAATTGAGCCTGGAAGTGAACGACTGAGAAACTTCCCTCTTGAAAGCAGAAAAACTGCTATGTGCTGTATTTCCTAAAACTTCTAGCCCTCCTGAGGAAGGTTTGTAATATCTCATTTGGGAGAATGTGAAGTTTTGAGACAAAAGACATAAAGAGGTGGACAAAATTGGTCATTACAAAATTTGGGGTAGTCTTTGACCAGTGTCTAGGTAGCAGTTCTGGGTTTTCATTGTCCAAGTCTCCTAAAAGTACAAATCCTCCTCCAAGCAAGCCATCACTAGTTTTTATTTTAAATAAAATTCTCTCTTTTTCCCCATCCTTCTCCTCTTGCAATATAGCTATTATTCTGCCAATTTCCTCCTTGTCTCTTTGTCACTCACTCTCCATCTGCTTTCCTCCTTTTCTAATCATATCCCTCTTTTTCCATTATTTTAATTTGTATCATAATATTTAGCCATAAAATACTTTTTCACTTTTTAAGGTAATTTCATAGTTGTTCTAATTTGTCTTCTTTTTCAAAATATCTGCTTGTGATTGAAAACACCTTTTGAGCATCTACTATGAGCCAGATACTGGGCTAGGTAAGGAGATACAGTGGTAAACATATCATACATGACCCTGCTTCATGGAGCTCATAGTCTAATGGAGGTAACGTTAATTAAATAAGAACATAACTATTGTAATAACTAAAAGTGTATAATATGGTAATATCAGAAATAGCCTCAAGGAGAAAGCTAGAGTTTTGTGGATGTAAGTGCACATAAACCTGGTGAAGGTTTATGTGTTTCAGGCATGAGATCACAGCATGAGGTCACAGCATGTGTAATGGAGGTGTGAAGGGGCTTGGCATTTCAAGATAAAGAGAGAAGACCAATGTGGTGGGAACATTGCAAGCCAAGGGCAGAGTGATTTCAGGTGAGGTAGGTAGGGACCAGTACATGCAGTGCCACCACAGGCCAGGTAAATATTTTGGACTTAATCCTAAGAAAAATAGAAAAGCTATTGAAAGGTTTAAATAAGGAAAGGATATGATCAGATTTGATTATTTTAATAACAATGGGGAAATTGAAAATTCAGGGAGATGTGTACAAAAGCTATTGCTGAGCCAGGTGTTGTGGAACACAGCTGTAATCCCAGCTACTCAGGAGGCTGAGGCAGGAGGATCATGAGCCCAGAAGTTCAAGTCCAGCCTGGGCAACATGGTGAGATCCCCATTTCTTAAAAATAAAAAAAGAAAAAAGAAAAAAGAGAAGTGGATGGGATTTTTTTTTAACTATGCTGTAGACAGAACTCACAGGACTTAACAGTTCAGTCCAGGATGAGTTTGACTCTATTCTGCCTAGAGGAAGTGGTGAAATGACCTTTCATGGAGCACAGGACTCTGATTCAAGACTAACTCATGATAATAAAGTATAGCATTTCATTATGGAAAGAAGCAGATGAAAGAAGGGTTAACTCCATCTTATTAAAATATAAACTCCAACTGGGCTCAGTGGCTCACACCCGTAATCCCAGCACTTTAGGAGGCTGAGGAGGGCAGATCACCTGAGATCAGGAGGTCGAGACCAGCCTGGCCAACATGGGGAAACCCCATCTCTACTAAAAATATAAAAATTAGCCAGGTGTGGTGATGCATGCCTGTAATCCCAGTTATTTGGGAGGCTGAGGCAGGAGAATCTATTGAACCCAGGAGTCAGAGGTTGCAGTGAGCTGAGATTGCACTACTGCACCACACTCCAGCTTGGGCAACAGAGCAAGACTCTATCTCAAAAACAAAATAAAATAAAATTAAAATAAAATATAAACTCCACAAAGGCAGAGATTTTTATTTCTTGTTTACTACTATATCTCTAGCACCTGGAATAGTGCCCAATGCATAGTAGCCATAAAATATGTATTTGTGGAATGAATGTGTAAGATCCCAAGTGCAGTACGAAAACTAAGCAGTGCCTTCGTGAGGACTCTAATTGTAAAAAGGAAATTTAAATTAAACTCTACCATTAGCCCCTCATATTAGCTCTCCAAAAGGACTGCGAGATGAAGCTTTGTTTCTCAAATCTGAGGTTAGGAATTGAAGCCGACTAGCCGCTATAGACTGAATGTTTATGTCTCCCCAAAAATCATATGTTGAAACCTGACCCCCAATGTGCTTGTATTTGGAGGTGTGGCCTTCAAGAAGTGATTCATGTGGGCACAGCCCTCACAAGTGGGATTAGTGCCCTTATATGAGACTCCAGAGAGCTCCCTGGCCACTTCCACTATATGAAGACACGGTGAGAGGACAGCCATCTATGAACCAGGAAGCAGGCCCTCACCAGACACCAAATCTGCCAGTGCCTCAATCTTGAACTTCCCTTGCAGCTCCTCAAAACTGTGAGAAATATTTGTTTTGGATAAGCCACCCAGTCTGTGGCATTTTGTGATAGCAGCTTGAGTGGACTAAGGCACTAACCAAATGGTCTAGAAGAAGAGAGATGGATAAAATGATTGCTTGTCTGGGAAGTGTGGCTGAAACCAAGTGAAGGTCCTTGCAACCAAGTGGCTATGCAAGACCCAATACTAGAAACCACCATGAGTCTGAATGTACCTGAGTTCCTGGGCTGAATTCGTGGCTGTAATTACAAACCAGCAGGAGGTGAGGAGTTCATTATTGCTTATATCAAACATCTATAAGATAGATCCTTTCACCAGCAAGACCTGAGAACAAAGGAATTTCTGATTACAGTCAACTTCCAGCTCTCCTTAAGTGAGTCTTCCAAGCTCAAATAGCTGAATCCACTAACAGACCTCTGAAAGGAATCAGTTCATCTGGCATTCTGCATGAATATATCTACAACAGAAGTTGCCAACCTACCTACCACCTGCAGGACCATTTGGCTCACAGCCCGCTGTTGTTTATTTTTCAACAGCTTGATTTGAGATATAATTCACATACTATACAATTCACCCTTTTAAAGTGTGCAGTTCAGTGGTTTTTAGTATATTCACTGAGTTGTGCAACCATCACTACAATTTTATAACGTTTTAATCAACTCCCTCCTCAAAAAAACCCACACCCATCCAGCCCTGGGTAACTGCTAATCTACTTTCTGTCCTTATAGATTTGCCTATTCTGGCATTTCATATAAATGGAATCATACACTATGTGGTTTTTTGTGACTGGCTTCTTTCACTTAGCATAATGTTTTCAAGACTCATCCATGTTCTAGCACATGAATGCTTCATTTTTGTTTTGTTTTGTTTTGTATTTCGTTTTTTTTATTTCGGTAGGTTTTTGGGGAACAAGTCGTATTTGGTTACAGGGATAAGTTCTTCAGTGGTGATTTCGGAGATTTTAGCACACTCATCACTCAAGCAGTGTACATCGTACCCAATATGCAGTCTTTCATTCCTCACCCCACCTCCCACGCTTCTCCCAGAGTCCCCATAGTTCATTGTATTATTATTATTATTTTTGAGACAGAATTTCACTCTTGTTGCCCAGTCTGGAGTGCAGTGGTGTGATCTCGGCTCACTGCAACCTCTACCTCCCGGGTTCAAGAGATTCTTCTGCCTCAGCCTCCTGAGTAGCTGGGATTATAGGCACCTGCCACCATGCCCGGCTAATTTTTGTGTTTTTAGTAGAGACGGGTTTTTGCCATGTTGGCCAGGCTGGTCTTGAACTCCTGACCTCAGGTGATTCACCTGCCTCAGCCTCCCAAAGTACAGGGATTACAGTCTTGAACCACTGCACCCAGCCCATTGTATCATTCTTATGCCTTTGCATCCCCATAGTTTAGCTCCCACTTATAAGCGAGAACATATGATATTTGGTTTTCCATTCCTGAGTTACTTCACTTAGAATAATGGCCTCCAACTCCATCCAGGTTGCGAATGCCATTCTTTCATTTATTTTTATGGCTGGGTAGTATTCCATTATATATATATATAATATATATATATAAAATATATATATATAATATATATATAATATATATAATATATATAAAATATATATATATAATATATATATAATATATATAATATATATAAAATATATATATATAATATATATATAATATATATATTATATATATAAAATATATATAATATATATAAAAAATATATATAATATATATATAAATATATATATAATATATATATAAAAATATATATATAAATATATATATAATATATATATAAAAATATATATATATAATATATATATAAAAAATATATATATATATAACATTTTATCCACTCATTGATTGAGGGACATTTGGTCTGGTCCCATATTTTTGCAATTATGAATTGTGCTGCTATAAACATGCGTGTGCAAGTGTCTTTCATATAATGACTTCTTTTCCTCTGGGTAGATACCCAGTAGTGGGACTGCTGGATCAAATGGTAGTTCTACTTTTAGTTCTTTAGGGAATCTCCACATTTTTCACAGTAGTTGTAGTCGTTTACATTCCAACCAACAGTGTAAAAGTGTTTCCCTTTCACCACATCCACACTAACATCTATTTTTTTTTTATTTTTAAATAATGACCATTCTTGCAGGAGTAAGGTGGTATCACATTGTGGCTTTGATTTGCATTTCCCTGATAATTAGTGATGTTGAGCATTTTTTCATATGATTGTTGGCCATCTGAATATCTTCTTTTGAGAATTGTCTATTCATGCCCTTAGCCCATTTTCATGGGATTGGTTTTTTTCTTGCTGATTTGTTTGAGTTCCTTGTAGATTCTGGATATCAGTCTTTGGTTGGATAGTTTGTGAAGATTTTCCTCCTCTCTGTGGGTTGTGTGTTTACTCTGCTGCTTCTTTCGCTGTGCAGAAGCTTTCTGATTTAATTAAGTTCCATTTTATTTATCTTTGTTTTTGTTCCATTTGCTTTTGGGTTCTTGGTCATGAAGTCTTTGCCTAAACCAGTGTCTAGAAGGGTTTTTCTGATGTTATCTTCTAGAATTTTTATGGTTTAGATCTTAGATTTAAGTCTTTGATCCATGTTGAGTTGATTTTGTATAAGGTGAGAGATGAGGATCCAGTTTCATTCTCCTATGTGTGGCTTGCCAATTATCCCAGCACCATTTATTGACGAGGGTGTTTTTTCCCCACTTTACGTTTTTGTTTGCTTTGTTGAAATCAGTTGGCTGTAAGTATTTGGCTGTATTTCTGGGTTCTCTATGCTGTTTCATTGGTCTCTGTACCTATCTTTATACCAGTATCATGCTGTTTTGGTGACTATAGCTTGGTAGTATAGTTCGGAGTTGGGTAATGTGATGCCTCCAGATTTGTTCTTTTTGCTTAGTCTTGTTTTGGCTATGTGGGCTTTTTTTGGGGGGTTCATATGAATTTTAGGATTTTTTTTTCTAGTTCTGTGAAGAATGATGATATTTTGATGGGAATTGCATTGAATTTATAGATTGCTCTTGGCAGTATGGTCATTTTCATAATATTGAGTCAAACCTTCCATGAGCATGGGATGTGTTTCTATTTATATCATCTATGATTTCTTTCAGCACTATTTTATAGTTTTCCTTGTAGAGGTCTTTCACCTCCTTGGTTAAGTATATCCCTCAGTATTTTATTTTATTTATTTTTATTTTTTTGCAGCTATTGTAAAAGGGGTTGCATTCTTGATTCTTAGCTCAGTCACTGTTGGTGTATAGCAGGGCTACTGATTTGTGTACATTGATTTTGTATCCTGAAACTTTACTGAATTCATTTATCAGATCTAGGAGCTTTTGGGAGGAGTCTTTGGGGTTTTCTAGGTATATGATTATAACATTGGCAAACAGCGACAGTTTGACTCCCTCTTTATTGATTTGGATGCCCTTTATTTCTTTCTCTTGTCTAATTGTTCTCGCTAGGATGCTTCATTCCTTTTTATTGCCAAATAATATTCCATTATATGGCTAGGCCACATTTTGTTTATTCACCCATCAGTTGGTGGACATGTGGGTTGTTTCCACTTTTTGGCTATTATGAATAATGTGGTATGAACATCCTATACAAGTTTTTGTGTTGGCATGTTTTCATTTCTCTTGATACATATCTAGAAGTGGAATTGCCTGAGCATATGGTAACTATGTTTAACTGAGGTGCTACCAAACTTTTCCAAGGCAACTGTGGCATTTTTACATTCCCAGGAGTAATGTATGAAGGTTCTCATTCTCCATGTTCTTGCTAACACTTATCCATCTTTTTTATATAGCCATCGTAGGGAGTGAGAAGTTGTGTCTCACTGTGGTTTTGTTTTGCATTTCCATAGTCCTCAGCCTGTTTTTATATAGCTTGAAAACTAAGAATGCTTTTAACATGTTTTAATTGTTGAAAAAAATGAAAGAAAAATATTTTATGACACATGAAAATTATCTGAAATCTAACAGTGTCTATAAAGTTTTATTGGAATACAGCCATGCCCATTCATTGTATATTTTCTATGCCTGCTTTTCTTGCTTCAGTGACAGAGTTGAGTACCTGCAACAGAGTCTGTATGGCCTGCAAAGTCTACAATATTTACTATCCAGCCCATTACAGGAAAGGTTTACCAACCCTTTGTCTACAATATAGTTGGATGAGACTACAAAGAATCTGGAGTGGGAAGAAGAAATTGTGACTTCCCTGTGGAAATGTATGGTTTCAGGGGTTTTGTTTTGTTTTGTTTTGTTTTAAATAAAAGCAGAATGCAAGCAAGCAGAACAAGGGAAGAAATCAGGATGTTAGGGGGTATAGGGAGATCATTTTCACCTGAATTACTATTAATAAGATCCTTTCAACTTTGGGCCCTCCCAGTCCTGTAAATTTCTCCTAGAGTTCTATTTATAATTTACTGCTCTGATCATATCATCTTACTCATCAGAAATGTCCAGGGATTCCCCACCACCACAGCCGTCTCAGTTAGTTAGGACCACTTAGGTCCTGCATGATCTGACTTTATCTTACCTTTCCAGCCTTATTTTCCAGCACTCACCTTCAATAGGACCAGACACCCAGCCCTGAATTTCAGGATTCTGTGCTTTTGCTCAGAGGTTTTTTTTTGTTTGTTTTTGTTTTTGTTTTTTTGTTTTTTTTTTTTGAGACACGATCTGGCTTTGTTGCCCTGGCTGGAGTGCAGTAGTGCAATCTTGGCTCACTGCAATCTCTGCTTCCCAGGCTGAAGCCATCCTCTCACCTCAGCCTCATACCTGTGGTCCCAGCTACTCAGAAATTAGCTATGCCTGGCTGATTTCTGTATTTTTGTGGAGATGGGGTCTCACTTTGATGCCCAGGCTGGTCTCGAACTCCTGAGCTCAAGCAATCCACCCTCCTAGACCTCCCAAAGTGCTGGGATTACAGGCATGAGCCACCATGCCTGGCATTCATACTTTCTCTTCCTTTTTTTTGAAAGAGTCTCACTCTGTCAAAAGTGAGAAGGCTGGAATGCAATGGTGTGATCTCAGCTCACTGCAACCTCCACCTCTGGGTTCAAGCTATTCTCCTGCCTCAGCCTCCTGAGTAGCTGGGATTACAGGCGCACGCCACCACACCCAGCTAATTTTCGTATTTTTAGTAGAGACGGGGTTTCACCATGTTGGTCAGCCTGGTTTCAAACTCTTGACCTCATGATCCACCCTCCTTGGCCTCCCAGAGTGCTGGGATTACGGGCGTGAGCCACCGTGCCCAGCCTTCTCTTCTACTTAGAATGCTTTTCTCTTCTCCAAATCCTAGAGATACTTTATTATTGTTATTGTGAAATATTTCAAGCATACAAAGAAGAAAAGCGACATCTGTGAACTCACTGCCAAGCTTTGTCAAATCTTATCATTTTGTCCTGTTCCTTTAGTTCTTTGAAATATTACAGGCTTAGATATGTTTTTAAACCTCCTCAAATGCCAACTCTTCTAAATAGGCCTCCTTGATGTACTCAGTCAGGATGACCTGCATTTACCTACAGGTAAAGCTACTCAGTCCCTTGTATGATGTCTTCTTTGAGCATTCCTTATCATGGTCATTCCCATAGAGTACTACAAAGATGACTTTAGGTAATTCAAGGAAGACACATTTTAAAAAATTCTGTAGGCCAGGCGCAGTGGCTCACGCCTGTAATTCCAGCACTTTGGGAGGCCGAGGCGGGCGGATCATGAGGTCAGGAGATCGAGACCATCCTGGCTAACACGGTAAAACCCTGTCTCTACTAAAAATACAAAAAATTAGCCAGGCATGGTGGTGGGCACCTGTAGTCCCAGCTACTCAGGAGGCTGAGGCAGGAGAATGGCCAGAACCCAGGAGGTGGAGCTTGCAGTGAGCCAAGATCACGCCACTGCACTCCAGCCTGGGCGACAAAGCGAGACTCTGTCTCAAAAAAAATAAATAAAATTAAAACATTTAAAATTTTTTAAAAATGTGTATGTTTATTTTTTAAAGTACATTAGAAATATGCACATACAGCCAGGCATGGTGGCTAACGCCTGTAATCCCAACACTTTTAGGATGCCGAGGCAGGAGGATCGCTTGAGCCCAGGAGTTCAAGACCAGCCTGGGCAATATAGTGATACCTTATCTCTACAAAAAAATTTTTTTTTTTAATTAGCCAAGCACAGTGGCATGTGCCTATAGTCCCAGCTACTCAGAAGGCTAATTAGGGAGGATTGCTGGAGCCCAAGAAATTGCTGCGGTAAGCTGAGATTGTGCCACTGTATGCCAGCCTGGGCAACAGAGTGAGACACCGTCTAAGAAAAAAAGAAAGAAAAAGAAAAGAAAAAATGAGTCTGGCATGGTAGCTCATGCTTATAATCCCAGCACTTTGAGAGGCTGAGGCAGGCGGATCACTTGAGGTCAGGAGTTCGAGACCAGCCTGGCCAACATGGTGAAACCCCATCTCTACTCAAAATACAAAAATTAGCCAGGTGTGGTGGCACAGGCCTGTAATCCCAGCTACTCGGGAGGCTGAGGCATGAGAATCACTTGAACCCATGAGGCAGAGGTTGCAGTGAGCCAAGATTGTGTCACTGTACCCCAGCCTGGGTGACAAAGCAAGACTCCACCTCAAAAAAAAAAAAAAAAAAAAAAGCACACACAAGTAATTTAAAACTATATACCTAGAACACCAAATCTGTGATTTCCCAGGTATTCTTTATGACAAGGCTAAGGTAGGTACACATATTGGGAAATTATTGAGTAATATTAGGAAAATATTGAGAAAAACATTGAGTAAATCTGTATTGAGTACTATTATACAGATGATATGGGAAAGATTTTGAAGGTTATATTCAAATAATTTAGAAAAGAATGTAAATTCTTGACAACAGAGACCCAGTTTTATTTATTTTTCTATACCCTAAGCATCAAACAAACTCAGAATAGATGCTTATTGAATCAGTTTCTCTCTGGGGCAGAGAGATCTCTGAAAATCATATGAAACCTCCTAAACCTTCTGACAGATAACTTAAAATATCTTAAAAGACATTTTCCCCACACCGAGTGCCCATGCCTGGGACAAATGATACATTTTCCCCTCTTCCTTCCCTGCCCATTTTGACAAGTTGCCCCAGCTGGGGCTTAATAGATATTAAGTAGTGCTAATAATAGTCATCCTCTGAAGGAATGAGGACTTGAGATTGCCAAGATGATCTTTTTTTCTCCAACATACCAATCTCAGCACATTTCAGTTTGTGTGCCACTTTCATTCTTGGATATGGTCCAACACACACACACACATACACACACTTTCTCTCAAAACACTTTATATATTTTTTAGAGAAAATATTTCTCAATCTCCTTAAAAATCACTATTTCATTCCATCTTTTCATCATTGTTAACACTAAACCATTTGGAGTCACATTGGCAACTGGATTTCATCTTGAGACTTGTCATTGAGGAATCATTTTGTTGTGTAGCAATCCCTATTCACAACGTCAGCCAAATTATGTCATGTGGTTGCAAAACTGCTGTCCTGTCTTCCAGCTTTTCTGAGTAAATTTGACTCTTTGAGAAGCTTCGTTCTTCCTATCCTAAAATGACCTTATATGCTCTCGTATCTCAGGGGATCCTAATTGTGATGAAATCTTTCTCTTTATTTCCTCTCTTATAGCCTGTGTTTTGAGGTGGTGTTTTAGGGGTGTGGGGAGTAGGGGAACTACTGAGGTCTGAGTCACAAAAGGAGATCTGAACAAGATATCTGAAGTTCAGTTGGGCCCTCAAAGCTTCACTCATATTGGACTAGATATGCTTCCTGAGAGAAGTCTCTGAAAGTTCTATAAATGACATTGACCCTTTTGTTTCCTAACTCCTACTGTTAAAGCACAGGTCTTTACTGATCTTAAAACCCTAGGCCAGGATGGCTGTAACCAGGGTGTATAACCTTATATTTTATTGTCCAAATGAGGACACATTTTAACATTTCAGTAGTTTGGGGGTACGGGTGGTTTTTGGTTACATGGATGAGTTCCTTAGTGGTGAATTTTGAGATTTTAGTGCACCTGTCCCCCAAACAGTGTACACTGTACTCAATATGTAGTCTTTTATCCCTCCCCCCGTCCAACCACCCCCCCCCCACCCCATCCCCAAAGTCCATTAGATCACTCTGTATGTCTTTGTGTCCAAATGAGGACACTTTTGAAATTGAAAGTGGGTGCTGGGGGAAAAAGACGTAAGCCAGGGCCCACACAGGCAAAGCATGCTGTCAGGTCAACATACCTAAAACACTTTAAAAGCCTCTTATCCTGTATTAGCAGAGGTTAAGTTGGGGTCTCTAGATTTCTTTTCCTTTTTCTTTTTTTTTTCATTGTTGTTGTTGGGCTAAGGTCTTGTTCTGTTCGCCCAGGCTGGAGTGCAGTGGCACAAACATGGCTCACTGCAGCCTCTACCTCCCAGGCTCAAGTGATCCTCCCACCTCAGCACCCAACCCAAGTAGCTGGGACTGCAGACATACGCCACCATATCTGCCTTTTTTTTGTTTTTTGTTTTGTTGGGTTTTGCCATGTTGTCCAGGCTGGTCTCAAACTTCTGGCTCAAGCAATCCTCCCACCTCAGCCTCCCGAAGTGCTGGGATTACAAGTGTAAGCCACCATGCCTGGCCTAGATTTCAACTTGAAAGCCTGTGAGGTGGCTAGGAATGGTGGCTCACACCTGTAATCCCAGCACTTTAGGAGGCTGAGGCAGGTGGATCGCTTGAGCTCAGAAGTTCAAGACCAGCCTAGGCAACACAGTGAGACCTCGTCTCTATTTTTAAATAAATAATAATTTTTTAAAAAAGAAAGTCTGTGGGGTTTATTGGATAATTTAAAGTGTTATTTTCATTTCAATAAAATGCTTGTGATTTAAAGTGCCTGTGTTTGCATTATTTACATTGATCCAATGTTTGTCCCTAAGTGGGAGAACTTTGTCTCTGGTCAAAGAGAGAACAGAGGTAGACTTTACCGTAGTGAAATGTTCAAGCCAAGTGAAAGACAAAAAGATGCATGGCCTGTAAATAAAGACTTGTAGTGTTTCAGAAAGAGAAAAGTGGAACATGATCACAGAAGGATGCTGAATTCAAGAGTATATTGTAGCATTTTACTATATTCACTTTGCAAAAAGAAATGTATTTTCAGGAAAACATCATGCATCATATTGATATTAATTTGCATTAATTTAATAAACTTTTAGATTATAAATTTGTTGATTTTATAAGAATACAATAAGTTTTCTTACATGTACATTTATGTTAGTATGTATTATAGAAGCATGACAGCAAAAATGATTTAATTTTGAAGGTTTGCAGAAATTTTTATTTTTTATTTGTTTTATAGAAGTGGGGTCTCACTATGATGCGCAGGCTGGCCTCAGACTCCTGGGCTCAAGTGATCCTGCCACCTCAGCCTCCCAAAGTGCTGGGATTACAGGCATGAGCCACCATGCCCAGCCTGCAGGAATTTTTAAAGTATAAGAATCAGTGCTGATACAACACCAAAAGCATAAGTAATAAAAGGAAAAATAGACACATGAGACTACATCAAACTAAAAAGCTTCCATGCAGCAAAAGAAATAACCAACAGAGTGAAAAGGCAACCTATGGAATGAGAGAAAATGTTTGCAAACTATATATCTGATAAGGGGTTAATATCCAAAATATATAAGAAACTCATGAATTTAATAGCAAAAATACCAATAACCTGATTTGAAAATGGGCAAAGGACCTGAATAGACATTCCTCCAAAGTAGACATACAAATAGCCAACGGGTATATAAAAAGATGCCCAGAGCCAGTCATGGTGGTTCATGCCTGTAATCCCAACACTTGGGAGGCTGAGGCAGGCAGATCGCTTGAGCCCAGAAGTTCAAGGCCAGCCTGAGCAACATAGTGAGACATCATCTCTACAAAACAAAAACTTTTTTTAAATTAGGTTGTAGTGGCACACACATGTAGTCCAGCTACTCGGGAGGCTGAGGTGGATTGCTTGAGCTCAGGAGGTCAAGACTGCAGTGGGCCATGCTCCAGCATGGGTGACAAAGCAAGACTCTATCTCAAATACACATACACACACATACACACATGATGCCCAGTGTCACTAATCATCAGGGAAATGAAAGTCAAAACTACAGTGAGATATCACCTCACACTTGTTAGTATGGCCGTTACCAAAAATACATAAAATAAGTGTTGAGGATATGGAGAAATTTGAACATGTGTACACTGTTGGTGGGAATGTAAAATGCGACAGCCATCTGGAAAACAGTATGAAAGTTTCTCCAAAAAATTAAAAATTGAAGTGTTGTATGATCTAGCAATACCACTTCTGGTATTTATTCAAAAGAATTGAAAACAGGATCTTGAAAAGATATTTGTACTCCCATGTTCATTGCTGTGTTATTCACAATAGCCAAGAGGTAGAAAAAATCTGAATGTCCATCAGTGGATGAATGGATAAAGAAAATGTGGCATATACACACAATGGAATATTATTCAGCAGAGCTGTCCTGCAATATCTGCCATTATTTATTTCTATGGGGAAATTATTCTGTCTTCCACATAGCTGACCTACAAATGAAGGTCTTAAAAAGAGAAGGAAATCCTGTCACATGCTGCAACAAGAATTTGGAAGACATTATGCTAAGTGAAATAAGCCCATCTCAAAAACAACAACAACACTGCCTGATTCTTCTTACATGAGGCATCTAAAGGAGTCAAACTCATACAAACTAAAATGGTGTTTTTGGAGAGGGGAAAATTAGTTGCAGTTTGATGGGTATAGGATTTCAGTCATGCTAGATGAGACATTTCTAGAGATATGCTGTACGACAATGTGCATATAGGTAACAATCATGTACACTTAAAATTTTGTTAAGAGGGTACATCTCAATATGCATTTTTCACAATTAAAAAAAATCAATATTCCATAGGTTAGACCAAAGTTTTGCCTTTCTTTCTCTTCCTAATCCAACTATGCCCTCTGGTGGTGATAGTTGCTAATAGAAGTAAAATAACTACTCCTTTATATCCTTTAAAAATTCATTTTGTAGGTCAGCTGTGTGGAAGATAGAATAATTTCCCTGTAGAAACAAAGTTGTAAATAATGGCAGATGCTGCAGGACAACCCACCAAAACCCATATAACTCTTACTTGAAACAGTATTGAGAGTAGCCCTCTGTCACTTGATTTATACCCTCCTTCCTCCGCCCCACCCTCCTTGTTGGTGAAACAAATGAAAAATCCCATATCCACAGTCTACTCTGTCCCCATCACCATCAGAAGTAGAAAGAGGAAAGAGAAGGGAAGAGGATTCGTGCTTTGGCCAAATTTAACAGCTTTATTTATAGGCACACCTTCTGTCCTGAAACCCCACACCCATCCTGGGGCCTTCAAAGGAGTGGACCACCTAGAAGGAAACTTAAAGGTCCTCTTTGCCTCTTTCAGAATCTTGGGGCAAATATTAAGAAGACCTTGCATTCTAAAAATGAGCCGGGCGTGGTGGCGGGCGCCTGTAGTCCCAGCTACTCGGGAGGCTGAGGCAGGAGAATGGCGTGAACCCGGGAGGCGGAGCTTGCAGTGAGCGGAGATCACACCACTGCACTCCAGCCTGGGCAACAGTGCGAGGCTCCGTCTCAAAAAAAAAAAAAAAAAAAAAAAAAAAGAAGAAGACCTTGCATTCTTTTGCTCAACCCATAGTCCTTAGCTCTCCAGGACTTCACCATGTTGCCCAGGCTGCTCTTGAGCTCCTGAATTCAAGCAATCCATCTGCCTTGGCTTCCCAAAGTGCTGGGATTACAAATGTGAGCCACTGTGCCAGGCCAGTAATTCCAAAGTCAAAGTCACCAGAGTCTCCAGAGTCAAAATCACCTTGTAAGTAGAAAGCAACAAAAAAGAAAAAGAAGACCAGAAAAAATAAAATGGAAAAAAAAGAAAAAACTCTTCCACCCGAGGTCTACTCATACCTGGAAATCTCTACGATGAATAACCAATAAACCTCCAAAGACCTTGTCTTTTCCCAGTTTTATAAAACTTTCCCCCAGTCCCTTCTAGGGGCTGGCTGGAAGAAGGAAGGGATGAGGGATGGAACAATCCCAGTCTAGTTGGTGTACATCATGTTCCTTTAATGCTTGATTGTCTTTTTTTTTTGAGATAGAGTCTCACTTTGTCACCCAGGCTGGAGTGCAGTGGCATGAGCTTGGCTCACTGCAACCTCCTCCTTCCGGGTTCAAATGATTCTCCTGTCTCAGCCTCCCGAGTAGCTCAGATTACAGGCACGTGCTGCCACACCGGGCTAATTTTTGTATTTTTAGTAGAGACGGAGTTTCACCATGTTGGCCAGGCTGGTCTCAAACTCCTGACCTCAAGTGATCCGCCCGCCTCAACCTCCCAAAGTGCTGGGATTACAGGCATGAGCCACCGCACCTGGCCCAATGCTTGATTTTCTTGTGTGCTCAACTATTGTTTGTGCTGTATGATTCCCAGGGCCTCTCCCCAGGAAGGGACAAGAATGACATGGACCCTGCTGTATGTAAACAAATTTTTGTTGTTGTTGTTATTTGGTTGGTTGGTTAGACAGGGTCTCAGTCTGTCTGCCAGGATAGAGTGCAATGGCGCCATCATAGCTCACTAAATCCCATTTCTAAGGAACTAGAAAACTGTGGAATATTATCAAATCCATTCAAAGTGACAAGAGGAAAAATATCTATACTATGATTTTAGTGATATAGGAAAAAAGAGCTGGAAGAGCATATAGACAAGTAAAAACACTTGGATTGTTTAGAATGACCTGATGTTGGTGCATTATTTAATTTGGAATTACTGGCCGGGTGCAGCGGCTCACAATTGAAATCCCAGGACTTTGGGAAGCTGAGGTGGGCAGATCACTTGATTCTAGGAGTTCGAGATCAGCCTGGGCAACATGGTGAAACCCTGTCTCTACAAAAAAAAAAAAAATGTAAATATTATCTGGGCATGGTGGCACATGCCTGTAGTCCTAGCTACTCAGGGGGCTGAGATGGGAGGATTGCTTGAGCCCAGAAAGTCAAGGCTGTGGTGAGCTGAGATCGTGCCACTACACTCCATGCACTCCATGCACTCCAGCCTGAGTAACAAAGTGAGATCCTGTCTCAAAAAAAAAAAAAGAATAATTCGGAATTATGCAAACATTGGTATAATGCATAATTTTGTTTAATGATAAATGAAAATATTATTGACTGTTTTATATTGTCAAAATGCAAAACTTAAAAACTTAACAGGCTTAACACAACCCTTTATTGTATCTCACAATTCTGTAGATTGGATGGGCAGTTCTTCTATAGGTCTCACCTGGGTTTCCCACGAGTTTGCTGGGAAAGGGCAGCTGGTGCTCTTCTGTGTGGTCTCTCCATGGCTATGATGTCATCCTCCAAGGCCTCTCTACGTGGTAGCTTGGAAACAGATGCTGCCAGACCCAGACCGTCTTAAAGTCTGGGGTCTGAAATCCTAGAACTTTACTTCCTCCACATTCTTCTGGTCAGAATATCACAGGCTCCGCCCAGATGAGAGCAGAAGAGACACAAACTTCACCTCTTTTTTTTTTTTTTTTTTTTTTTTGAGACAGAGTTTCATTCCTGTCACCCCAGGCTGGAGTGCAGTGGCATGATCTGGGCTCACTGCAACCTCCACCTCCCAGGTTCAAACGTTTCTCTCGCTTCAGCCTCCTAAGTAGCTGGGACTACAGGCGTGCACCACCATGCCTGGATAATTTTTGTATTTTTGGTAGAGACAGGGTTTTGCCATGTTGCCCAGGTGATCTCAAACTCCTGATCTCAGGTGATCCGCCCACCTCAGCCTCCCAAAGTGCTGGGATTATAGGTGTGAGCCACCGCACCTGGACAAACTTCACCTCTTGATGGGAGGAGTAACATGCAAATATAGTGACGGATGGTATGGTTTGGAACATGCTTGGAGATCAGCTATCACTTTGACTTTTTTTAAAACCATATTGATGCTGGGCGTGGTGGCTCACACCTGTAATCCCAGCACTTTGGGAGGCTGAGGCAGGCAGATCACTTGAGGTCAGGAGTTCGAGACCAGCCTGGTCAACATGGTGAAACCCTGTCTCTACTAAAAATATAAAAAGAATATTAGCCAGGCATGGCAGTGCGCACCTATAATCCCAGCTACTCGGGAGGCTGAGACAGGAGAATTGCTTGAACCTGGGAGGCAGAGGTTGCAGTAAGCCGAGATCGCGCCACTGCACTCTAGCCTGGGCAACAGAGTGTGACTCCATCTCAAAAAAAGAAAAAAACAAACAAACAAAAACAAAAAAAAAAACCATACTGAAATCTTAAGCCAGTAATTAATCCTCATCTAATTTATGTTTTCTTAGTCCATTTATTCCTTCAACATAGATGAAACACTTTGTGCCAGGCACTATTCTGGGTGCTGAGGATAAAGTATTGAACAAGACAAAGAAGGGTCAAACCCTCATGGAGCTTACATCCTGAAATTCTCACATTGCAAAGAATAAGCAAGTAAACAAATACGTTAAAAGGTAATGTAGGTGGGTGAGACTGTACTGTAGAGTGATCAAAGAAGCTCTTTGAAGTGACAGCTGAAGATCAGGGAAAAAACATTTACTAGTACAAATTTCCAGGGCCTGAAAGAGCTTGGGGTGCTTATTAGAAGGAATAGCACAAAGGCCAATGTGTTTGGGGAGTAGCAAATGAGGAGGAGAATGTTTTGGATTAGGTCACAGAGGTAATCATGGGTCAGGTCATTAAGGGCCTTGAAGGCCATGGTAAGGACGTGGGATTTACTCCTGGATAATGGAAAGCAGTGCAAAGATTTAAATTCACTGGCTGGGTACAGTGGCTCATGCCTGTAATCCCAGCACTTTGGGAGGTCAAGGAGGGTGGATTACCTGAGGTCAGGAGTTCGAGACCAGCCTGGCCAACATGGTGAAACCCCGTCTCTACTAAAAATACAAAAATTAGCTGGGCATGGTGGTGGGTGCCTGTAATCCCAGTTACTCGAGAGGCTGAGGCAGGAGAATCACTTGAACTCAGGAGGTGGAGGTTGCAGTGAACCGAGATTGCACCATTGCATTCCAGCCTGGGCAACAAGGGTGAAATTCTGTCTCTAAAAGAAAAAAAAAAGATTTAAATTCATTAACTCAGAAGTTATATTGATTTCCATGTTCAAAATACCACTGTCCCTTTAAAAAATGGATTGCAGGGGTCAAAAGTGACTAAATAGGCTATTACAGTAGGTGCTGGAGATTCAAACTAGGGTAATAATCATAATTATGAGAAGTCAGTAGATCAGGAATATATCTTGAAGAAATTGCCAATAAGCACTGCTGATGGGTTACATTTGGGGAATAAAGAGAAGGGAGGAAACAGATCTCTGAGGTTTCTCTTTTGAGTAGTGGAGTGAATGGAGTGCCATTCACTTAGAGGGAGAGACTAGTGGAAGAACAGACTTTTACTGTCACATAAGGCAATCAAGAAAATTAATTCCATTCTGAACATGTTTAGGTATGTTATAACCACACAATAATTTGTAAGTGAATTCTATAACTTGATGTATGGTTTATGCAAATCTGTGCAAGAATAAGCCATGCTATAACAAAGTGTCAAACTACTTGGGAAATGAGAATAAACTATATACTGTATATTTAAAGTACAAGGTCACTAAGCAAGTGAGTATTTCTATTAAGATAATAGCTACCGTTTATTGAGGGCTTGCTGTTTGTTTGAACCACATGGAATTGCAGATCCCAACATTTTCAGACTTGAAAATGGCAATGCTATATGAGTCATCCTAATATATAGTAACTATAGAATTAGATGTTTATATACAAATTAATTAATATTGACATATTCACAAAAACCCTTAAGGTAGGCTTCTTACTATCTTATAGTTTACAAAATAAACATTCTGGAAGATTTAAAATAACCTGCCAAAAGTCTGATGACAAGTAAGAACAAGGTCTGACATAGCATCTTATCCCAAAAGTTACACTACCCAGATTTCTAGCCAAGGAATCATTTTGCCTTCCCCAAAATGACAAAAGCTTCAGATCCACAAGGCACAGAAATACAGACAGAGAAGTGTTTGGTCTGGCTGCATGGAGAATGGCTGTCTCCCCACTATAGATACCCAAATTCAAATTGACCTTACAAGCCTGCACTGCATTTATTTTATTTTATTTTATTATTTATTTATTTTTTGAGACAGAGTCTTGCTCTGTTGCCCAGGCTGGAATGCAGTTGTGCAATCTCAGCTTCCTGCAACCTCTGTCTCCTGGGTTCAAGTGATTCTCCTGCCTCAGCCTCCCGAGTAGCTGGGATTACAGGCACCCACCACCATGCCCAGCTAATTTTTGTATTTTTAGTAGAGACAGGGCTTCACCACACTGGCCAGGCTGGGCCCGAACTCCTGACCTCAAGCGATCTGCCCACCTCGGCCTCCCAAAGTGTTGGGCAAGAAGAGAGAAACTCAATCTCAAAAAAAAAAAAATTCAAATGAATCTGTTCTCCAGTGCTCTATAGATCAGGGGTTCTATGAGTACAGTGGCTGGTCCTCAGATTGGTTAAAAAAAAAGGCAATATTTATTAGTCTCTAAATTCTCACCCAGCTTTGTTAACTTTAACAATATATACCCCAAGTCTTTACTGCACGTCAGATACTGTGCTGTGTGCTAAAGCATTTATGTTTTCATTTAAATCTCCTAACACCCTTTGCAGTAGGTTATATTATCTTTGCTTTAACTGCAGCTCACAAATATTTGTCACTTCCTAAGGTCCAAAACTAGTGCAGAACTGGAATTTAAACCATTTTGGCCCCAAAACCAGTATTCTTACCCCCATTATATATAGATGAAATTTTAAAATTATAATTATATATAATTACATATAATTCCTATATATTATTTACATATATTTTTTTAATTTTTATATTTTTATATTTTTATTTATTTTTTGAGATAGGGTCTCACTCTGTAGCCCAAACTGGAGTGCAGTGGTGTGATCTCGGCTCACTGCAACCTCCGCCTCCCGGGTTCAATTGAGTCTCATGACTCAGCCTACCCCGATTAGCTGGGACTGCAGGTGTGCACCACCACGCCCGGCTAATTTTTTATTTTACTAGAGACAGGGTTTCCCCATGTTACCACCATGTTCGTGGTCTTGAACTCCATTGCTCAGGCAATCCACCTACCTTAGCCTCCCAAAGTGTTGGGATTGCAGGCGTGAGCCACCGTGCCCAGCCTATTTACATATATTTTTTATTTATTTATTTTTTATTTTTTTGAGACAGAATCTTGCTCTGTCACCCAGGCTGGAGTGCAGTGGTGCAATCTCGGCTCACTGCAACCTCCGCCTCCAGGGTTCAAGCAATTCTCCTGCCTCAGCCTCCTGAGTAGCTGGGACTACAGGCGCGTGCCACCACACCCAGCTAATTTTTGTATTTTTAGTAGAGACGGGGTTTCACCATGCTGGCAAGGCTGGTCTCGAAATCCTGACCTCATGATCCACTCACCTTGGCCTCCCAAAGTGCTAGGATTACAGGCATGAGCCACAGTGCCCGACCTACCTATGTTTTCAAATGGAGAGCTGATGACTGCGGGGGTAGGTAGTGGTGGTAAATGGCAATGCTTGTATTATAAAGATGGCCAAAGGGTTTAGAATCTTGACCCTGGCTTGAAAACTGTCCATGTGTACTTGTCTTTTTGGCAAGCCTTTGGATTCTTAAGAAGTTATTTATGTGATCTTCATAGTCAAATTTTTCTACAATCAGATTTCCTGAAAAATAATTACTTTGTAGGTGAGGTCAATATTTAGTTAAAATGTTAAATGTGTCTGAGCACTAATAGAGATGGATTATTCTGTGATTTTTCTTGCCTTTGACAACAATGCAAACAAAAAACACACAGCAGAGAATAGTGGTTGGATAATCCTTCGAATTATTAGTTTCAGGTCCCAGACTGTGCAAATGAATAGACATGAGTTATACAGAGTAGACTGAAGAAAATCAGGGTGACAAATATTCAACCATTAACTCTCCAAAAAACCACTGACTTTAGCCCCACATGAAAAGACTCAGATATATTTTGACAGAGCTTTTGCTCCCAGAGATTAAAGTAAGATCCCAGGGCAAAGAGAGGAGTGGGAGAGGCATGCAGAAATCGTGTGGGAGAGAAACCCCAAGCCCTCACCAGAGCCTGCACAGCTACTAGCCCAGATCCAGGGCACTACTTAGAAGCTAAGGCAGAGCTGAGTTTATCCTCTCGTTGTCATCCTGCGGGTTCACCAGTACATTCTTTGTCCGGTTTGAGGTGATACTTGCCTGTGTTCCAAGAATCTTTTCATATTCCTTTGATTGACCATCTCATGAAAATAATCCCCCATCTAACAGCCAGGACACTCAAAAACACCATTTTGCTCCTCTCTCTCTGCCCCCAAAATTGAGGGTAGAAAACATGGACTCCCCATTGGGTAATGAAGGAAAAGACTTGGACACTTTATGGGGTGATGGCTGGTGACAGCTGAAAGGGAAACTTTGGGTAAAAAGAAAGGAGGATTACTTGAAGTTAGTGCAAAATCATCCACTGAGCCGAGATAGCAGAGAAACACACTACTCCATTTCAGAGTGTTAAATGTCTTGTCACAGGCAGAGAATGTAAGAGCTGGAAGAGAACTTGGAGAACCTCTAGTCCCACCCTTCCACCTAGCAGAGGAAGCCCAGGAAGAAACAGATGTGGCCTGGAAAGGGGGCCTGACTTGCTCGAAGTCAAATAGCTGGTCATTTGGCTCTGTCAGAACCTGGAATAAAATGTCCTAGTAATTAGCTCCACTGCCCAACACAGGCGAATCTGGCTTAGGAACTCTTTCTTTGGAAGTAGATTTTTCTCTGATCCTCCCTCAAGTCAATAAATTGAATGGAGAGTCCAGTTTCTATGTTCTTAGAAGTCCAAATTCAACACCTCACAGTGATGCCAAAGTTAAGAATTTGTGGAATTAAATTAGTTTATGGCATAAAATATAGTAAAGACAAGTGTTTAAATGGTTGTGGGAGAGCCATAACTGCTCACGGACAATTTATCTTTCATAGAGACTCTATGGGACTACACAAATTAGCCCACAGATGCGTGAAACAGAGTGGCACCATGCACTTAATTTTGTTGAAGTCCAAGCTTCTTTCCCTATGATAAAAGAGGAAGTGACATTCTATACAGCTATGCCTGTGTTCTGCTCATTCTTCCAGGAATACTTTTGTCACTAGAATTTGTACAGGTGGAAGAGGAAGGTGTCATCCTATTGCTCGGCATTTCCCAAATAATCACTCTGTAGCTTATACTCCCCACAACAGTTTATCTCAGGATGTTTCGTGGCTTCACACCACTCACCATTATTACACCAGTGAAACTCACCAGATTATATTTTCTGTGTTCACTCTCCATATGCTTCTGTTCCCTTGATAGATTTTTGTCTTAGAACCTTTTTTTCTGGAGAAACACTAATGTTTAGCACCACTTTATGTATGTCAGAATGGATGTAGGTTTCTTTGTAGCAGATTTTAAAACTCTGGCCTCTGGCCCTGGTGGTTTCTGGTGCAGGAACTGAGAGACCCTTCGGTGTTCTACCTGGAGGTGTGGCTGGCAGACGAGATCTTGAGTGAGTGACCCTAGGCTCAGACCAAGCTGTAATTCCAGAAATGGCATGGATGCGCCAGGCCCTGCTGGTAGTGGACATAGTGGACTCCAAGAACCTAGTCGAAATAATGGTTTTTGGATGGCTCCGAGTACGGAATCGGGTGAAGAGCATGCTCCTGTGCCTGGCACGGTTTCACCGAGAACACTGTGCCCGAGCTGAGAAGATAAAACACCTTGAGAAGAACTTGAATGCCCTTGCCTCGGGCCCCCACACTCCCCAGCAACCTATTGCTTAAGGCAACAGAACTATTATCAGAAGAATTTTGAGAACCTTCTTGCTTTTGCTGCTAAGGTTGAAGAGAAGCGAGTACAGCATTCCTAAATCCCTGCATTCCTTTTTCCTGTGTCTTGATGGATAGTCGTTTATTTTGTGGCAAGAGTGAGTTTGAAGAACTACTCTAATAAAGAAATGGCTCTTTTGCCCAATGGCATAAAGATCTTTGCACACTTATAATAAAGCAAATTTATTTTTAAAAATTTTAAACTTCTCATAGAGAGGTATTGATGGACCATTCAATTAAAATCTTTGTTTATAGGACTCAGAGATAGCCAAATATTAAACAAATCAAACAATGTTTCTCATGAATATCAAGTTGACTCTTGATTAACACTTTATACTCTTATTAACATTGTGTACATTGTTTCTATTCAACCAATTTCAGAACTTCATGAAAAAGTTGAGTGGTAGGTTGAGTGATGGGGTAACACAATGGGAGCCTTTTCTGCAAGGCTGGCATGTGAATAAAGTACCTGCAAATCATAAAAAGAAACAAAATAGAGAGTTTTAAAAACAAGAATTTTCACATTGGTCACTTGAGTACATTCACACTCACTGGCTAGGGTTGTTAGGTGTGGGAGTCTAAGCTACAAGACTTGGTCAGCATTTTCAGCCCTCCAATCTCCCCCATTTGTGACCTAGAAAATCTCTGACATGTGGACTGTCCTCACCACAGTATGAGCAGAGGCTCCTGCTTCTTGGTTTATCAGGCTATGTGCAGTGAGGAGTTGAAATGAAAGGGTCAAGCTGTGGTGACTACTAGGGCCAAGTCAAGAGGGAAGAGTAGAACTCATCCCCCACGGCCTCAGTAAAAGCCTAGGAAAGGCCAGAGGAAGAGGCAAAAATGAGAAGGCCTTCAACCGTCCCCTTGGATGACTTAAAAGAATGGTTCTCAACCCTGAGTGCACATTGGAATCACCTGGAGAGCTTTATCTTTAAAATCTCACAGCTCTGGTACCACCCCAGACAAATGGAAACAGAATTTCTAGATGTGACACCTGGTTATCAGTATTTTTTTAATAGGCTGAGTATCTCTTATCCAAAATTATTACAATCAGATGTGTTTTTGGATTTCAGATTTTTTCAGATTTTGGAGTATCTGCACTATACTTAATGGTTAAGCATCCCTAATATGAACATGTAAAATCTGAAATGCTACAATGAGCGTTTACTTTGAGCATCATGTTGGTGTTCAAATGATTTCGGATTTTGGAGCATTGCAAATTTTGGATTTTTGGTTTAGGGATGCTCAACCTGTAGTTGCTCAGATAATTCCAATGCAATGTGAGTTGAAAACACTAGTTTAAAACAAGAATCCAAACCTAAATGGCTACCAGTAATGTAATTTAGGGGGTAAGAGTAAGCAAGAGAGAGAGGAGATGGTGGCAAACTAAACAGTACATGATGCACCTAAGGGGGTAGCTGCAGGAGTTCTGCCTAACTGTTGTCATCTCACAAGTGTGACACCACTGCGCCAGTTGTTCTGATTTTCAGATGTTCGTATCTAAGTTTTGAAAATTGAGTTGTATGATACATGCTACAATGTGGATGAACCTTGAAAACATTAATCTCAGTGAAAGAAGTCACACACAAAAGACCACATATTATATGATCCATTTATGTAGAATGTCCAGAATAGGCAAATCCATCACAACAGAAAGTAAATTAGTGGTTTCCAGGGGTTGAGAGGAGGAGAATATGTGGTGTGATTGTTTAATGGGTAGTGAGTTTCTTTTGAGGTGATGAAAATGGTGTGCAATTAGATAGTTATGACAGTTGCAAAATATGGTGAATTTAAAAACTATGGAATTGTATATTTTAAAATGGTAAATTTCATACTATGTGAAATTTACCTTAATATATATATATTTTTTTAAGTGAGGAGGTGCAGGAGGGAAGAGATGGGAATTGGGTTGTTTGGACCAACTCAGAGCCAAACAAATCCCTTTTATGGGAGTCAGAATGGAATACCTCATGGAAGACAAAAAGTCCATGGCTGAGTGTGGTGGCTCACACCTGTAATCCTAGCACTTTAGAAGGCCCAGGCAGGTGAATCACTTGAGGCCAGGAGTTCGAGACCAGCCTGGCCAACATGACGAAACTCCATCTCTACTAAAAATATAAAAATTAGCTAGGCATGGTGGTGCATGCCTGTAGTCCCAACTACTCAGGAGGCTGAAGTGGGAGGGGGGATTGCTTGAGCCCAGGAGGCAGAGATTGTGATGAGCCGAGATCACAGCACTACACTCCAGCCTGGGTGACAGAGTGAGACCCTGTGTCAAAAAAAAAAAAAAAAAAAAAAAAAAAAAGTCTATAAATTGGACTGTAGTTTTGTTTTTTTTAAAAAAAAAGACAATCTAAGGCCATAATTTATGTCTCCACATACTTTTACATCTTCATCCAAACAAATGACAAAGCTATGTCCGCTGTACCCTTTTCATCTTAAGTCAGAGACAACCTGGGTTTTCTCCTTAATAGGTGCGATGCAGGGCTGCACTGCTAAGTGCACTTGGCTTTGGCAGCCTATAAATAGAAATGGAATCCCTGAGGTGCAGGAGAACAGGCTGGCAGATGAAGCCAATGCTGGCTACTGCTCTTTCTTACTGTTCTGTTACTGACAGGGGTAAGCGAAACAAACAAAACCCCTGATAACCATGTTCATTAATTGTTACTCCTTTATCAATTGCTTCTGTCCAATAACTCAATTGTAAGTCACCATCCATAATTTATTATCCTCTTCAGTGAAGTTTATTACACTTTTTTTTTTTTTGAGGTGGAATCTCCCTCTGTTGCCCAGGCTTGAGTGTGTTGGCGTGATCTCAGCTCACTGCAACCTCCGCCTCCCGGGTTCAAGTGATTCTCCTGTCTCAGCCTCCCGAGTAGCTGGGATTACAGGCGTGCACCACCATGCTCAGCTTATTTTTGTATTTTTAGTAGAGACGGGGGTTCCACCATGTTGCTCAGCCTGGTCTCAAACTCCTGACCTCAAGTAATCCACCCGCCTCAGCCTCCCACAGTGCTAGGATTACAGGCGTGAGCCACCGTGCCCAACCAAGTTTATTACTCTTAATTACTCATAGCAGGTTAAAATTATTACTGCTTCTGTGAGATGCAGCTACAATAAAGACAATGAGTGACAAACCATTCTTTAAAGAGAGTTTGATGTTTCACTAGTCTTTTCTGGCCTGGGAATATACTTCAGATGGCAATGGTTCTTAGAGGTCCCCCAAATCCTACCATTTTCACAGATCAAAGTGAAATATTATTAAAAACAAAAATAGGCCGGGCGCGGTGGTTCACACCTGTAATCCCAGCACTTTGGGAGGCTGAGGTGGGTGGATCATCAGGTCAGGAGTTCAAGATCAGCCTGACCAACATGGTGAAACCCTGTCTCTACTAAAAATACAAAAAAAAAATTAGCCAGGCATGGTGGCAGGCGCCTGTAATCCCAGCTATTCAGGAGGCTGAGGCAGGAGAATTGCTTGAATCCGGGAGGCAGAGATTGCAGTGAGGCGAGATTGCACCACTGTATTCCAGCCTGGGTGACAGAGCAAGACTCCATCTTAAAAAAAAAAAAAAAAAAAAGAATTCCCCATAAATACCTAGTCTTCTAAATATTGGACCATGTTGCAGGTTTGCATGAACTCAGAAATGAGTGAAATCTTACTGCAAATTCGATTCAGACATTTTTTCTTACCTGAATTCTTCTCTGTAGTTATTCCTAATATACTCAGCTAGAGTCCTGCTGTGCCGCAGACAGCTCTTGAGGATGTAAAATTGCTGGTACAACAGAACTGCTTGGCAGGGACTTAGCAGCTGAAATGAAGCTGAAAGCCCCCTCACCACTTGTTTCACAATACTGGCCACAAAAGTAATCTAGACAAGGAAAATACAGTTGCATGTAGGCTGTGTGCCACCCACAAAAGCAACTATTTCAGCTGGAGCTTCAACTACAAATCTAGACTGAAGCCCTCACTACCCTAACACCACTGTTGCAATGTTCCTCATTGAAATGGTATCCAATGTCAAATAAAAAGTATAGGAGGAAGCTGGGCATGGTGGCTCATGCCTGTAATCCCAGCACTTTGGGAGACCAAGGCAGGTGGATCACGAGGTCAGGAGTTCGAGATCAGCCTGACCAACATGGTGAAACCCCGTCTCTACCAAAAATACAAAAATTAGTCAGGCGTGGTGGTGAATGCTTGTAATCCCAGCTACTCAGGAGGCTGAGGCAGGAAAGTCGCTTAATTCGGGAGGCAGAGGTTGCAGTGAGCCGAGATCATGTCGCTGCACTCCAGCCTGGGCAACAGAGCAAGATTCCATCTCAAAAAAAAAAGTATTGGAGGCCAGGTCTGGCACTGTGGCTCATCTGTAATCCCAGCACTTTGGGAGGCTGAGGCAGGTAGATCACTTGAGGCAGGGAGTTCTAGACAGCCTGGTTAACATGGCAAAACCCTGTCTCTACTAAAAATACAAAAATTTGCCAGGCATGGTGTCACATGCCTGTAATCCCAGCTACTTGGGAGGCTGAGGCACAAGAACTGCTTAAACACAGAGGCAGAGGCTGCAGTGAGCCAAGATCGCACCAATGCACTCCAGCCTGGGCGGAAAAGAACGCTAGTGCCTTTTCAAGCTCTAACCAACAGGTCACACTACACACCCATTAAATTAGTATCAGTAAAAATGTATTGCCTTTTCTATTGTAATATGTTGCAACTGGCCCTTCCCTACAGATAGGGCAGGTAGGTGGAAGTGGATTTTTCCCATTCCAGACCATTTACATATGTTGACAAAACATTATATATATTGATTAAACATATATTGCCTGGCAAACGCAGCTTGAGCTGAGAGATTCTGAGGCAGTAGAACAGAACAATGTTAATTAACCCATTTAGAAATTAAATTTTTAACTTTTCTAGCACCTTTCTCTAACCAAGTAAGATAATGAGAGCTGACTGACATGCAGGTGCATAGCAATGATCCCAGTTTCTTTGCTTGCAAGTATCTCTCAAATGATTTGTTTCTGCCCATACTGTTTAGAACTGGGTTAATATTGAAGCTTTCTTTTGCTAACCCTTCATCCTCACATGCTTCATGGTCACAGACTAGCCTCATACTCAACCCAATTCCTTTGGCGAACCAACTTTAGAGGCTGGTAAAGAAAATTCCTTTTAGCTGGAGTGCAGTGGCACACGCCTGTATTCCCAGCTACTTAGGAGGCTGAGGCAGGAGGATTGCTTGAGCCCAGGAGTTTGAGACCAGCCTGGGAAACATAGCAAGACCCTATCTCATTTTTTAAAAATTTTTAAAATAAATAAATGCGGCCAGGCACGGTGGCTCACAGCTGTAATCACAGCACTTTAGGAGGCCGAAGTGGGACAATCACCTGAGGTCAGGAGTTTGAGACCAGCGTGGCTAACATGGCAAAATGCTGTCTCTACTAAAAATACAAAAATTAGCCGGTCATGGTGGCGGGTGCCTGTAATCCCAGCTACTTGGCAGACTGAGGCAGGAGGATCACTTGAACCCAGGAGGCAGAGGTTGCAGTGAACCGAGATCGCGCCACTGCACTCCAGCCTGGGTGACAAAGCAAGACTCCGTCTCCAATAAATAAATAAATAAATACCATGCAGAAAGGCTTACATGGGAAATAAAAGTAAAAAAATAAAAATTAATAAATAAATAAAAAGAAACTTCCCTGTTACATGGAGTCTGTAAAACCCGGATTTCCACACATCAGTCCATGTAATAGGGTCTGCAGCCACCACACAGAAAACAAAGGGGTCTTGTATCTTGCACATATGAGCCTCCGTTGCTGTGAATGTCTATAACTTTCAAATATTCTGTGAAGTGCTCTGAGATTGGTTGGGGCCTGTGTGCTACTGAGGAAGACAAGTTCATGGGCTCAACCTCTGTAGAAGGCAGCTGGCTGTTCTACTGACAAATGTACCCTCTGACCCCAGCCAGCTTTGTGTAAACATATGTCATAGGGATCTGACAAGAGAGTCTAGATTCCATAGGACAGACCCAACATCACTCTAGAGAAACAACAGGGGACCACTGACGGTCAACAGATGCATGTCCATATATGGAAAGAGAACAGGCCAGGTGCAGTGGTTCATGCCTGTAATAGCAATTTGGGAGGCCAAGGTGGACGATCACCTGAGGTCAGGGGTTCCAGACCAGCCTGGGCAACATGGCAAAACCCTGTCTGTACTAAAAAATACAAAACTTAGCCTAGCATGGTGGCAGGCGCCTGTAATCCCAGCTACTTGGGAGGCTGAGGCAGGAGAATTGCTTGAATCTGGGAGGTGGGGGTTGCAGTGAACTGAAATCGCAGCACTACTGCACTCCAGCCTGGGCAACAGAGTTGTCTCAAAAAAAAAGAAAGAACATATTACCTCGTGTCAATTAGCAATGGAAATTTAGTTTAGATTACTCTTTTGAAGAGATTTCCAATTAAGTGTTTGTTGACTGAATGCATAAGTTTGAGGAGATGAGAAGAGATTAAGGGATAAAGCCTTTACTAGAATTAATTCAGCAGATATTTTACTGAATATTTATGGTGTGCCTAGCACAACAGACATAGCTTCTACCCTCACGGCACTGGCAGTCTGTTGGAAGAGAAAGATATTGTATCAGTCGTGATGGACTAGATTATGCTGTGGTAACAAACCTCCCAAAATACCAGTGCTTTGCTTGAAACAGCAAAGGTTGATTACTCATTCACACTGCATGTCCCGGAGGGGTCTGCAGGGCTCTGCTCACTGTAGTTACTCTCGGCCTTCAGCGGGCAGAGCAGCCACCTTGTGGGTGCTATGCCAAAGGAAAAGAGAATGCCAGGTGGCACACACTGGCTCTGAAAGCTTCTGCCCAGAAGTGACATAGGCCACTTCTGATCACATTTCATTAGCCAAAGCAGCCTCAGAGACCACCTCCGCCCCCCAATTTCACATGGAGAGAGAAGTGCAGTCCCACCATGTGCCCAGAAGGAGACAGAGACAGAATATGAGTGGGCACTAATGGCTGTGACATGGCAGAAGCAAATAATAACACAAACAAACGTAAACTGCAACAGTGATGAGGCCTATAAAGCAGAGGAAGAGGACACCATGCCATGCACTATTTGTGTCTCTAATGAGGGAATCTCCCCTGTCACGGGGGGCAGAGAAGCGTCCTCCACTGCCCCACCCCAGGAAGGGGACCTGAGGCCTGAGGGATGAGTAGAAGTTGATCAGGTGAAAAAGGGAGGGAGAAGTATTTCCAATGGAGAGACAGATGCAATGGTACCGGTCCTGTGATGCAGCTGCGGGGAGGGGGGTGATGGTGGGGAGAGGGATGGTGAGCAAGAGACCCATACAGCAGGGAGGCTGAGGGACCAGAGGAGGCTGACAGCCATAGCACACAGGACCCTGCAAGCCATGTTAAGGAGTTTAGTCTTCATTCAGAAGGAAGAGTTATTGAGATATTTGAAGCAAGGGATGACAATCAGATTTTTATTTCAAATGGATCCCTCAGCCTGTAATCTGGTGGGAAGACAGGGACAGACCATTGAGATGTGATTGTAGCATCAAGGAAAGAAATTGTGATAATAGGAACTATGATGGTGTCTGTGGGACAGAGCACACAAATGATCCCAAGTGTTAGATTCATGCTCACTATTCAAGGTAAATGTTTATCTTTTTACCTAATTATACAGCTAATAATTTAATATTCTGTTTTCTACATATATATTAGAGTTTTTCATGAAATAACGTTCCCATTTAAGATATAATTTCAGTACCTTAAACATTCAGGTCCAAAATGTAAAAACAACTTATCAATTAAATAATAAACTGTCAAATTTACACTTTGCTTCTGGTTGATAAACTTGATTACATCACAGGGAAAATCTGTGTTTTATTAATTAAGCACAAGAGTATCGGTTTAATTAGGCTTGGGGGTGATTTCGTTTTGACTTCTAGATACTTACAATGGGAGGACAGCTTTGTAGAAAGGACATTATCCAACTAATAGCAAACTTTGTGGATCCCAATCCGAGATTTCCCTAAAAGACTCAAGGAAATAAACAAGTTATATTCATAAAGTTCAAGTTGTATATAAAAGGATACTCATTCTTAAATAAATTTTTATCCTGATTAATTGAATCCTTAAAATCAGTTTTGGAAAATAAACTAGATGAGCACTTAAGAGCAAAGTTCATATCATTGAAATCAACCAGTTTTGGAGACCATCTCAAATACAAGCATTTTTGGTACATTATTAATTATACAACATAATCACATAATATACATATATCATAATATAATAGTCATGTAATTTATAGTTACATAAAATATTTTAAAATATAATTTTTAAAAATTGTACCTGCTGAAAGACAAGAAGTATCTCATATAAAAGTGCTGTAGCGGTATTTGTATACTCCAGAATAAGCTTCTGTAACTAGAATTTTCAAGAATAATCAATGCAATGTCATAAGCCAAGTCAGAAAACGATAATTTCCCTTGGTTCCCTTTAGGTACTTATACAATAAACTTTCTCTTTTTTTCGAGACAAGGTCTCATGCTGCCACCCAGATGGGAATACAGTGCTGTGGTCATGGCTCTGCACAGCCTAAAACTCCTGGGCACAAGCCGTTCCTCTCACCTCTGCTTTCTGTGTAGCTGGGACTACAGGTGCAAGCTACCATGCTGGCTAATCCTATTTTTTTAATTTTTTGTAGAGTTGAGGTCTCACTGTATTGCCCAGGCTGGTCTCAAATTCCTGAGCCCAACCAATCCTTTCACCTCAGTCTCCCCAGTAGCTAGGACTACAGGTATGTGCCACCACACCCAGGTAATTTTTGATTTTTTATTTTTGTAGAGACGGGGTCTCGCTTGTTGCCCAGGCTGGTATGGAACTCTTGGCCTCAAGCGATTCTCCCACCTCTGCCTCCTGAGTAGCTGGGATTCAGATGCAAGCCATTATCCCTGGCTGGCCCACAGAATACTAAGACAAAAAATTGCATACTTGATTTGCAAAATCAATCAGATCAACAACCCTACTTCCTTTCAAGAATGTAGAAATACACCCCCCCACCCCGAGTTGAGGTGAGAGATTCTCTGGGGAATTTAGGCTTATGCCCAAATTAAACTAAGATTCCTTCTGTGGGATGGATAAATAGAGGGCTTAGAGATATTTCATTCCTCTCAAGAATTCCAAACTCCTCTTTACAATTACTATCCCTTTTCTTCTTTTCTTCATTTATTTACTCAACAAATATGCATCAGACACCATGCTAGGTGTTGGGGACGCAAGGGAGAACAACACAGACATGAGACCTGCCCTCATGGAACATACAATCTAGTGGGGAACAAACATCAAGCAATCAAATACACAAATGCATAATTATAAACTGAGACAAGGGCTATGAAAGAAATGTACAGGAAGTTAAGGGAGCTCTATAAAGGAGGACTAGTCTCATTTGGGGGTCAAGGAATGCTTCCCTCTGGCCCATATCATTCCTTACCTAGATTATGGCACTAGCTTCTTAACAGCCCTGCCTATCTGAGTCTTGGTTCCACCCCACTCTTTAATCCCTAATCCACCATTGAAAGTGGTATTGGAGACTCTCTATATACAGTCTGTAATTATATATTCATGGATATATTTGAATAACGTCTGTCTCTCCCAGCAGAGTAGAAACTAATGAAGGCAGGGGTCGTGTCTGTTTTGCTTACTGTTTTGACCCTACTGCCTAGCATACTGTTTGCTCATAATAGATGCTCAATAAATATTTACTGATTGTGGCTGGGTGTGGTGGCTCATGCCTGTAATCCTAGCATTTTGGGAGGCCGAGGCAGGCAGATCACTTGAGCCCAGGGATTTGAAACCAACCTGGGTAACATGGCAAGACCCCATCTCTACAAAAAATACAAAAATTAGCCAGGCGTGGTGGCTCATGCCTGTAGTCCTAGCTACTTGGGAGTCTGAAGTGAGAGCATCACTTGAGCCTGGGAGGTCAAGTCTGCAGTGAGCCGAGATTGTGCCACTGCACTCCAGCCTGGGCAACAGAGTGAAACCCTTTCTTAAAAAAAAAAAAAAAATTACTGAGTGAATGACTAAATGAGTTTTCTAAAACATAATTCTGACCATATATTTAAGAACTATCAAATCATGTTTCATCCTTTAAAAAAATCTGTTAACCTGGCTCAAAATAAACTAATAATAAGTTGGTTTATTTTCTCAGAAGGTATGTCTTCTAGGCAATTTGATATTTCTAATGTCTTGGTACAACCTTAGAAAAACAGGTAACTCTTGCTGAGAATTTATACTGTTCATATAGGTAGGAAAATGGTAAAGTATGAGAGTTAACCCTAAAATGTCTAACACAGTGATTTTTCACCCATTAGACCCCTGCTATGGAATTACATATACATCATATTTTGTACACAGACAGACACAAACAGATTTATCAAATTTATAAAGAATGCTAATTACTTTCCTTAATATACATACCTTAAGACATATAAAAGGGCTATACTAATATTGACTGAATAGTTATTTTTTCCTTTTTCTTGACCCTCTAAATCTCTAAATCTACGTTAGACTGAATAGTTATCTAAGTTTTGAGGTTAATGACAAAAGATCTACTCTTTGGTTTAATTATGTTTCTGTATTCTACGGTGTCATGATCCACATTAAAAGAAGCCAGGGCCCCTATATATATATATATATATATATATATATATATATATATATATATATATATAATAGTTTACCCCCCAAATTCTCATCTCACCTCAGCGTCAAAAGACATTCTGACTAAAGCTGAATCAGCCACCAACTGGATATCAAACACAGGACAAGATTTTGGAATCTGAGGCTCACTAATTAAAATTACCAAGAGATTAAATAGTGCTCCCCTGGAAAAAAATAAATAAAAGGCAATTAGTGAGCAAAGTGTTGAGAGGAAAAATGGTGAAGCCAAGTTTCAAACACTGGATGTAATTATGTTTAAAAGAATGAAGCATTGCAGACCATCTTTGACTGAAGTTTTGGACCCTTGGACATGCAAATGAATATCTAGAGATAAAAAATTTAAATGAAAATATAATTTCTTGGTCTTCTGGCTCAGAGCGAGTGTAGTTCTAGAAGTCCACATAGCTTAGAAAGACTAGAAAATCTGGATTTAAGGGAGATTTGGGTAATTTCAATTATAGCATTATTTTCCAAAGGACTTTTTATGGATTGCTAATTCCAGACAATATTATAGTTAAAATAGATTCTGTGGTCAAAGGAGATAGGGGAAATACTTGGTTAAACCAAGTTCATCAGATGTGTTTACTACAGGACTTCTCAGAGGCTTTATATGCTAATATGCACTGTGTATCTCTGGGACAAAGCAACAGTATGCAGCTCTTTTTTCTTTTTTTAGGTTTGTTTGCTTGGGTTATTTTTGGCACAGGATCTTATGATGTTGCCCAGGCTGGTCTTGAACTCCTGGACTCAAGTGATCCCCTGCCTCAGCCAAGTAGCTGAGATTACAGGCTTGAGCGACCACTTTCAGTTTTTACTTTTTTTAATTGATAATAAAAATTGTATATATTTATGGTATACAACATGATGTTTTGAAATATGTATATACTGTGGAATGTGTACATATTTTATAAATCAAGCGAATTGACGTATGCATTACCTCACATGCTTATTTTTATATAGTGAGAATACAAAATCTATTGTCAGCAATTTTCAAGTATACAGGACATTGTTATTAACTATAGTCACCATATTTGTATGATTGATCTCTGGAACTTCTTCCTCCTGTCTAACTGAAGTTTTGCACCCTTTGACCAACATCTCCCAATTCCGCCCCGCCCCTAGGCCTCTGACAACCACCATTCTACACTCTCTGTTTTTATGAGTTTGGCTTTTTTAGATTCCATATATAAGTGAGATCATGCATGATCTCAAAAGTCAAACTCGTATTTGTCTTTCTGTGCCTGGCTTATTTCACTTAGCCTAATATCCTCCAGTTTCATCCATGTTGTCACAAATAACAAGACTTCATTTTTGTGACTGAATAATATTCCATTGTGTATGTGTACCACATTTTCTTTATCCATTCACCCATTGCTGGACACTAAGTTTGCTTCCTTTTCTTGGTTTTTGTCAATAATGTACAGCATTTCTTTTTTTTAATATAAAATTTTTAAACACATAAAGATGGGGTCTTGCTTTGTTGCCCAGGCTGGACTTGAACCCCTGGCCTAAAGCAATCTGCCCACCTCAGCCTCTCAAAGTGCTTGAATGACAGACATGAGCCTCCACACCCGACTCTACCATTTCTTAAAATGCTTATTTGATCCCAAAAAACCTCAGATATTTTACTTTCCAATGTGGGGTACTGTCCATTGATAACTCACTTAAATGTTACATGTGCATCCTGATGAGCTGGGTTAATAACACTATCTCCTCCTATTGGGTAGTATAACCCCTGTATGGTTGAAAAGTAGCTGAAGGCAGACTGCTAAAAACTCAGTTGCCTAATTGAAGACAATGTCAGAGTAGATTTGAGGGGTAGGAGTAGTAAAATAATTCAAAGATAGGACTATACAAAAGTTCTCCATAACCATAAGCATTCCTTTTATAATGGAAAAAAGGAGAATGAGTATAAATACCCTTGTTTAGTAGGATCTGAGGCTTTCTAATCTTCTTACAATCATTTAAATCATCACCATGATTAGAAGCTCATGATTAACCTACTCTCTAGTAAAAATACAATGCTCTTCCTTTCTCCAAGTCAAAAAGCAAGTCTAGTTCTTATATTTGAAAAGAAGAATCATGTCAGTTAGTACATTTCTCACAAAAGCAGGATATACCCTACAGGGTATTTAATAATGTTTTATTCAGGCTATTTAAAATGGCCAATCTTACTTTTAGGAGACCCTTTTAAAATCAACAGAACACTCCCTTTAGAAGTGTTTCTTGATATTGTTTGAATTGGCATTCCATTCACTGTTATATTTAATTACGGTCCTTTATTTCCAGTAACAACTTATTTTCAAAGTATCATACATCCAAAGCAAAGCAAACTCTCAAATTATGGGTCACTTGCTATGATAACATATGAATTCAACCCTAACAATACTAGGATATGAAAAAATATGGCACATTTCAAGAAAGTTACAGCAAAGTATGTTGAACTAATAAAATCTCCACTCATGAAAATAATAAAGAGGAAAATGCTGAAATGATTAACTGCTTTTTTATTTACCCAAGTGGAATTTAATGTGAAATCCACCCCTTCTGCCAATTCAATTTAAAATCCACTAGGACAATAACAGAAGAAATTTTAATCAAAATGGTAGTTTCATCCTGAAAATAGAGATGACTTAGAGGATTGACATCACAGCCTTAAAAAGAGTCCCAACAGTTTAATACTTTATTGTTTAGGTTGTTATTATTTCTAATGTATGAATTTTGAAGGTACTACAATATCTTTAAAAATACAGACTTTGAAGGCCACCCTGATAGTCTCCTAAGTCAGTCTATGTTATTGTGGTGGGCAGAAATCTAACGTGGCTTCCAAAATTCCCAGCCTGCTGGTACAAACCCTATCAAATTCCTTCCCCTTAAGTATGGGCAATACCTCTGAATATGTTTGTCTGTCACTCTTGTGATTATGTTATATGAAATGGGAAAGGTGAAGGGATTCTGAGAATATAATAAAGGTCCCTAATTGGCTGACTGTTGAGTTAATCAAAAGGAGATTATCCAGAGTAGGCTTGCTCTAATCAGGTGAGCCCCGAAAAAGAGATACTGTCCTGTGAAGAAACAAGCCACCTGAGTCCCACAGCTGTAAGGAAATTTAGTCTGCCAGCAACCACCCAAATGAGCTAGGAAGAGTCCCAAGCCTCAGATGAGACTATGGCCCGGCCAACACCTCAACTGAAACCTTGTGAGACCCTGGGCAAAGAATCCAGTTAAGCTGTGCCCAGATTCTGATCCACGGACACTGTGAGATAAGAAATACATGTTGTTTTAAGCCACTAAGTTTGTGATAATTTGTTATATGGCAATAGAAAACTAATACAATTTTGGCTGGGCACGGTGGCTCATACTTGTAATCCCAGCACTTTGGGAGGCTGAAGGGGGTGGATCACCTGAGGTCAGGAGTTCAAGACCAGCCTGACTAACATGGTGAAACCCCATCTCTACTAAAAATACAAAATTAGCAGGGCATGGTGGTGCATGCCTGTAATCCCAGCTATTCAGGAGGCTGAGGCACAAGAATTGCTTGAACCCAGGGGGCGGAGATTACAGTCAGCCAAGATCACACCATTGCACACCAGCCCGGGTGACAGAGCAAAACTCCGTCTCAAAAAAAGAAAAAAGAGCCCGGGTGCGGTGGCTCATGCCTATAATCCCAGCACTTTGGGAGGCCGAGACGGGTGGATTGCCTGAGGTCAGGAGTTCGAGACCAGTCTGGCCAACATGGTGAAACCCCGTCTTTACTAAAAACATAAAAAAAAATCAGCCGAGCGTGGTGGCACACACCTGTATCCCCAGCTACTTGAGAAGCTGAGGCAGGGGAATTGCTTGAACCACGGAGGTAGAGGTTGCAGTGAGCCGAGATCATGCCATTGCACTCCAGCCTGGGCAACAGAGTGAGACTCCATCTCAAAAAAAATAAAAGAAAAAAGAAAACTAATACAGTTTTATTAGATATTTACTGGGCTACATAATACTATGAGGCACATGATTTGACCCTAGGGATATAAAAACTGGCTGAGAAAAGTAAATATTACAACCAGACTCTACTATAGCAATGTAATATATGTATTGAAGGACATGAAAAGAATTGGTAATATCAGGAAAGAGGCTTGATATAGGACGGCTGATGTGATCAAACCAAGTTAAAACAAAACAATTAAAGGCAATGCTTTTAAAGAAAAAGAACAAAGAAAACCCCATAAAAACAATACTTTACAACAGAGGTGACTAAGGATGATTTTTTTCAACTTGGAAACAGAAAGGTAGGGACCAAAAGGTAGAGAAAAAGGATAACCAGATTTAGTGATAATTTTAATGGGGGAGAAGACAGAAATATCAAAAATAATGTTGAATCTCCATCTTGGAGATTAGGAAAATGGCAGTACTACCAATCGCATAAAGAAGTATTCAAGCTGGGTGTGGTGGCTCATGCCAGTAATCTCAGCACTTTGGGAGGCCAAGGGAGGAAGATCACTTAAGTCCAGGAGTTTGAGACCAGCCTGGACAACAAAGTGAGACCTTGTCTCTACAAAAAAATAAAAAAATAAGAACTGGCTTGGCATGGTGTATTTTCTTGTTTGCGGTAAAGCAGAGCTCAGCAAACTATGGCCTGCAAGCCAAATCCAGCCTACAGCCTGTTTCTGTGAATAAAGTTTATCAGAACACAACTGTGTCCATTCGTTCATGTACTGTTTATGGCTGCTTTTGTGCTACAATGGCAGAACTGAGTAGATGCAGCACAGATTGTATGGCGTGATAAGCCAAAACTATTTTCTATATGACCTTTTACAGAAATGTTTGCCCACTCCTGCTACACAACATAATATGCTGGCTTGGCACAGTGGCTCATGCCTGTAATCCTAGCACTTTGGGGGTAAAAGGGGGGCAGATCACTTGAGCCCAGGAGTTTGAGACCAGCCTGGACAACATGGCAAAACCCCACCTCTATGAAAAATACAAAAAAATTAGCAGGGCATGGTGGCACGTACCTGTGGTCCAAGCTACTGGGGAGGTGGAGGCTGCAGTGAGCCAAGATCATGCCACTGCACTCCAGCCTGGATGACAGTGAAACCCTATCTAAAAAAAAAAAAAAAGAAAAGAAAAAAAGCATAGTATGCCCATAGTCCCTGGCACATAGCAAGAGTGCTTGAGAAATATTAATTAATGAGGCCAGGCACGGTGGCTCACACCTGTAATCCCAGCACTTTGGGAGGCCGAAGCGGGTGGATCACCTGAGGTCGGGGTTTGAGACCAGCCTGACCAACATGGTGAAACTCCATCTCTACTAAAAATAAAAAATTAGCCAGGCATGGTGGTGCATGCCTGTCATCCCAGCTACTCGGGAGGCTGAGGCAGGAGAACCACTTGAACCTGGGAGGCAGAGGTTGCCATGAGCCGAGATTGTGCCATTGCACTCCAGCCTGGGCAACAAGAATGAATCTCCGTCTCACAAAAAAAAAAAAGAAAAGAAAAAGAAATATTATTTAATGAAATGAGGGCCAGGCATGGTGGCTCATGCCTGTAATCCCAGCTACTTGGGAGGCTGAGGCATGAGAATGGCGTGAACCCGCAAGGTGGAGGTTGCAGTGAGCTGAGGTCGCACCCTGCTCTCCAGCCTGGGCGACACAGTGAGACTCTATCTCAAAAAAAAAAAGAAAGAAAGAAAGAAATATTAATGAAATTAGCCGAGTGTGGTGGCACATGCCTGTTGTCCTAGCCACTTGAGAGGCTGAGGTGGGAGGACTGCTTGAGCCCAGAAGGTGGAGGGTTGGAAAAATATTACCAAGAGTTCTTATTCTTTCCCCTTGGGTGTTTTTGTCTGTTTTTCTTTTTTTTTTTTTAGAGACAGGGTCTCATTCTGTCACTCAGTGTATCACAGTAATAGCTCACTGCAGCCTCGAACTTTGGCTCAACTGATCTTCCTGCTTCATCCTCCTAAGTAGCTGAGACCACAGGCATGTGCCACCATGCCCAACATTTTTTTTCCTAGAGATGGGGTCTCACTTTGTTGCCCAGGCTGGTCTCAAACTCCTGGCTTCAATTGATCCTCCCACCCTGGCCTCTCAAAGTGCTGGGATGACATGTTTTGACTATTTTAGAGTCCATGGCTCTCATCATTTGCTCCACACGTTTTTGTTTTTGTTTTTTTTAAGAGGCAAGGTCTCACTGTGTTGCCCAGGCTAAGTGCAGTGGTGTGATCATAGCTTACTGCTGCCTGGAACACCTAGGCTCAAGTGATCTCTCCCTTCGGCCTCCTGAGTACTGGAATTACAGGTGTGCACCACCGTGTCTGGCTCATTCCTCCACCTTTTAATATAGTGGATTTAGATAAACAATTGATGAAAGTGGAAAAAAATAAGATTTTAGCCACAACATTGCCCAAGAATATAATTTAGAGTTTATAAATACATATTAAAAAATCAAGTGGCTGGGTGTGATGACTCACACCTGTAATCCCAGTATTTTGGGAGGCCAAGGCGTGTGAATCTCCTGAGGTCAGGAGTTCAAGACCAGCCTGGCCAACATGGTGAAACCTCGTCTCTACTAAAAATACAAAAATCAGTTGGGCATGGTGGTGGGCACCTGTAATCCCAGCTACTTGGGAGGCTGAGTCAGGATAATCACTTGAACCCAGGAAGCATAGGGTGCAGTGAGCTGAAATCGTGCCATTGCACCCCAGCCTGGGTGACAAGAGCGAAACTCTGTATCAAAAAAAATAAAATAAAAAATCAAGCAGACAGTATGCAAAACTGCAAATCAAAATCAAAAGACAAAGAATGCTGCTGTCCCCCCCATACATTCTTCCTTTTAATAACAGATATCCTCATTACCATTCAAAACTAAGTTAGGCACATAGCTGTCCAACTACAGACACATTTCCAGCCTTTCCTGCAGCTAGGTGTGGCCATGTGCCTAAAGTTCTCACCAGGAGAATGTGAGCAGAAGTGTTACATGCCTTGCTTATAAAGGAAGCTTGTTTGCCCTCTGCTTCTCTCTCTCTCTTTTTTTTTTTTTCTTTTTTAACTGGAATGCCCTCTATTTCTCTTTCTGCTTCCCACAGGGTATAATGAAGTCATCAAGGTCAGCCAGCTTCCACTATAAGGATAAAGACAACACGATAGCAGGCAACAGAGTAACAAAGGGGAAAAAACCTAGGTCCCTGGCTCACCTTGTGTTTGAAAGCCTGAATATTTACTCTGAACTGTTATGTGAGAAAGATTTCAATTAAGATCTTCTTTGGGCCACATATTTTAGAGTATCTTTTTTTTTTTTTTGAGACGGGGTTGCCCAGGCTAGAGTGCAATGGTGTGATCTCAGCTCACTGCAACCTCCGCCTCCCAGGTTCAAGCCATTCTCGTGCCTCAGCCTCCCGAGTAGCTGGGATTACAAGCGCGCACCACCATGCCCGGCTAATTTTTGTGTTTTTAGTAGAGACAGGGTTTCGCCATGTTGGTCAGGCTGGTCACAAACTCCTGACCTCAGGTGATCCACCCGCCTTGGTCTCCCAAAGTGCTGGGATTACAGGCGTGAGCCACCGTGCCTGGCCTAGAGTGTCTTTATTACAGCAGCTCACCCTAGATATTAATAAACTCTCCAAAGTCATTTACTCTAAGGTCACATGATTATATTGTAAATAAGGCTACTATAACACCTGATTTTGCAATTTTTCTGTTGTGTGGATATAAGGACACTATGGGAAATTCTAGCGGAGCTCCCCTAGCTTTTAATGTATGATGGGTCATTTGGTCTTTTTCAAGTTCACCAGACTAGGACAAAAAAAAATTATGCTGAGAAAATCTTTGTACCCTTAATAATCCAGAGAGACAGAGAGAACTCGGCCTGTGCCAATTAACCTGTTCATCACAGAAGGAAGGAGAAAAACAAAAGAGTGAAATATACTTGGAAGGGTGTTGAACAGGGAAGTTGGAGAATTATGTGCTTTGGAAGACACTCAACAAGAATAGTTAATGGGTTGCAACTACAAGGTCCCAATGTCTTCTAAAAGACCTTACTTCTTAGCTGCCAATGTGTTCAGGCGTGAGGACTCAGTTTCTGTTTCTCTGAACATCAATACTAGGGTCTGTATAATTTCAATGCATGCCCTAGAAAATAAACGATAAAAGGCAAAGAAATGGCATGATTTCATTAGAAGCTCAGAATTCCACAAAAGTAGTAATTTTTGCTAAAACTGCTTCCAGATAGCCATACAGAAAAAAGTACAGGAAATAAATTTTGTACATCAAATTGCTAACATTGGTTAAGTGCCTACTCTGACTGCTACACAGTAAACACTCAAAAACATTTGCTAGTCGGGAGGGGTAGCTAACATGTTACTTATGCTGTAATCCCAGCACTTTGGGAGGCCCAGGTGGGCGAACGGCCTGAGCCCAGGAGTTTGAGACCAGCCTGGGCAACATGGCGAAACCCCATCTTTAAAAAAATTAGCTGAGTGTGGAGCTCAGGAGGTCAAGGCTACCGTGAGCCATGATCACACCAATGCACTCCCTCTGAGGGACAGAGTGAGAACTTTTCTTAAAAAAAAAAGAAAAAAAATTGTTGAATGAATGAATGCTGGATGTCAGTACTAAATCATTTTATATGTATCTCTTTTCCAAAGTTTTTAGGATAATCACACACTGTTTTAAAATTATTGTTTAAATTTTTAATATTTTCAGAGAGGTAATATTTGGCTCAAAATGTCAATGGTAAAAAAGAGAATACAGTGAAAGCTGTCTCTCCTCCAGATACCCATTTTTCCCACTTTGAGACAACAAATATTATTAGTTTCTTGTGCATTCTTCCATTAAAATTAGAACAAAATGAGTTCTATTTTTAAAAATCCACAGGACGAGACCAGGCATGGTGGCTCACGTCTGTAATCCCAGCACTTTGGAAGGCTGAGGTGGATGGATCACCTGAGGTCAGGAGTTCGAGACCAGCCTGGCCAATGTGGTGAAACCCCGTTTCTACTAAAAATACAAAAATTAGCCAGGCGTGGTGGCATATGCTTGTAATCCCAGTTGCTTGGGAAGCTGAAGCACGAGAATTGCTTGAACCTACGAGGCAGAAGTTGCAGTGAGCAAAGATCGTGCCACTGCACTCCAGCCTGGGCAACAGAGTAAGACTCTGTCTCAAGAGAAAATAAATAAATAAATAAAAATAAAAATAAAATCCACAGGAAGAAAAACTGGCAGTGCCATTAATCATTAACCCAGCATATATTTTGTCCAGTGTCTTCCATTTATCTTTAACACCCTAGCAAAAAAAAAAAAAAATCAATGATTATCTAGTTAGTACTTACACCAGCTCATCAACCCTTTGGCTTTGATTTTGAAGTGCATTCTTATCCCTAGACTCCGGCAAGTACTCATGAAGTTTGTTTACTAGGAAATAGAAAAGGTCACTGGTCTGTGAAAGCAAGTTGGAAAAAAATACAGTAATTAAGGTATCTGTTGTTAAAATTCTCTACTCTCATGTACTAAAAATATGAAGAAATAATTTGTTCTTTGATTAGAGAAGTGAATTACAATATCTCCCACTGATACTAGCATAACCCACATTGGAAACATACTTCTTACTTACAACCAAGAGACCACTGTCCTGGGGACCACAGCAAGGGCTAGGGGGTGATGCTGGGAGATGCCACTTAGGCCTGGCTTGACCATTAACCTTGAAGATCATCCAGAAGTAGGTGTGTAATCTCAGGCAACTCATTCAGTCACCTTGAAAAATGAGGCTCCTATAATTTCTGCCTTTCCAAAGTAATCTGGCCTTTGTGAGGATATAATGAATAATGAATAAGCAAGCTCTCATTTTAAAATGTTTACTAACTCAAAAACAAATGTACAGCACTAGGCTAGCTTATGGAAATGGTGCAGAACAATATTGATTCTTCTGGTAATACAGTGGAAATGTAGATTGCCATTTCTGTCAAAATAAACACTGACTTAGAGCTGGGGAACCCACTTTTTAGTGTTCCTGTCCAGTCTCATGAGAAATCAAGCATGAAAATAAGCGCTGGCCCATGAAATTAGGCAAGTTGGCATTAATGAGAAATGTAATGTAATTGCTTTTCTTTTCTATTCCTCTATTGTTCGTTATTTCCCCAGGATTTTGGTTTACTAGTGACAATTTAGGCTTTTTGTTTAGAAAGTGTATGTGTCCCCTTATTCAGGTGATACGGCCTGAAAAGAGGCTGGGAATGCCGTGGAGAAAGGAAAAAGAGGAAGAGGAGCAGGATGTTTACCGGATACTCTCAGAAGCGCTTGGGCTTTGAAAGAAGGAAGGACTTGGCCAGATGTGGTGGCTCATGCCTGTCAGCCCAGCACTTTGGGAGGCCAAGGTGGGCAGATCACTTGAGGTCAGGAGTTTGAAATCAGCCTGGCCAACATGGCAAAACCCCGTCTCTACTAAAAATACAAAAATTAGCTGGGTTTGGTAGCATGCGCCTGTAATCCCTAATCCCAGCTACTTGGGAGGGTGAGGCAGGAGAATCACTTGAACCTGGGAGGTGGAGGTTGCAGTGAGCTGGGATTGCACCACTGCACTCCAGACTGGGCAAGAGTGAGGGAGACTCCATCAAAAAAAAAAAAAAAGAAGAAGAAGAAGAAGAAGAAGTGCTTGGGCTTACCCAGTGCCTGATAAATTAGCATAGTATGGCAGTTTAAAAAACTGACCCTGGAGTTACATTCTTTGAGCTCAAATCCCAGCTCTGCCACTGGGCAGTTGTGTGACATTTGGCAAATTACTTATACTCCTTGTCGCTCAGTTTCTTTGTCTTTCAAATGGGGTTAATAATATCACCCCATGGGGTTGATATTACGTTTAAATAAGATAGTATGTATTTGTAAAGCTTCAACAGTGCTTAGCACATAACAAATGTTTAATAAGTATAACTGTTATTATGACCTCCCACCTGCTCACTGATTCATGAATTTTCACTTATAAAATATCATGCATCTACCTGAAACAACATGGAAGACTCTCAAAAATATTATGCCAAAAGAAGCCAAATGCAAAAGAGTACTTAGTGCAGAATTCCATGTAAGTGCAGTGCTAAGAGAGGCAAAATGAATCTACAGTGACAGAGAGCACATCGATAGTTGCAAAAGGCCAGGAGTGTGAGAGAACTGGCGGCCAAAGGGCACAAGGTGACATTCTGGAGTGACAGAGAGGCTCTAAATCTTGAATGAAGTAGTGTTAATAGTTACATGAATAGAGACATTTGTCAAGACTCTTCAAACTGTATCTTTAAATATGGGTGCATTTTATTTCATGTAAATTATACTGCAATAATTTCTTCAAAGAAGATAGATGAATGGCCAATAAGCACATGAAAGATGCTCAACATCACTAATCACTAGGGAAATGCAACTCAAAGGTACAATGAGATATTATCCCATGCCCATTAGGATAGCTACTATTTAAAAAAACACACACACAAAATAGCAAGTGTTGGCAAGGACGTAGAGGAATCAGAACCCTTATATACTGTTGGTGGGAGTAGAAAATAGCACAGACACTGGAAACCAGTATGGTGTTTCCTCAAAACTTTAAATATAGAATTCGCATCCAATCTAGCAATTCCATTTCTGGGTATATACCCAAAAGAATTGAAAGCACTGTTTTAAAGAGATACCTTGCACACCAATGTTCATAGCTGCATTACTCACAACATCTAAAACGTGGAAGCAACCCACTGACAGATGAATAGATAAGGAAAATGTAGTGTATACACACAACGGAATATTATCCAGCCTTAACAAAAAGGAAATTGTGATACATGCTACAACATGGATTAAACTTGAGAACATTATGCTAGGTGAAATCTCAGTCACAAAAAGACAAGTACTATATCATTCCAACTATATGAGGTACTTAGAATAGTCAAAATCAGAGACAGAAAGTAGAATGGTGGTTTCCAGGGGCTGTGGGTTGCGGGGGTGGGATGGGGGAAAGAAATGGAAAGTTGTTGCTTAATGGGTAGAGAGTTTCAGTTTTGTAAGATAAAAAGTGTTCTGGAGATGATGGTTTTGATGGCTGCATAACATTGTGAATAAACTTGATACCACTGAAATGTATGCTCAAAAATGATTAAGGAAGTAAATTTTGTGTTATGTATATTTTGCCACAATTTTTTAAAATGGAAAAAAAAAATCATATGAAAAAAAAATTTTTTTTTTTTAGATGGAGTCTTGCTCTGTCGCCCAGGCTGGAGTGCAGTGGCACGATCTTGGCTCACTGCAACCTCCACATCCTGGTTTCAAGCGATTTCCTGTCTGGGATTACAGATGCATGCCACCACACCTGGCTAATTTTTGTATTTTTAGTAAAGACGGGCTTTCACCATGCTGGCCAGGCTGGTCTTGAACTCCTGACCTCAGGTGAGCCACTCGCCTTGGCCTCCCAATGTGCTGGGATTATAGGCATGAGCCACCGTGCTGGTGGAAAAAATTTAAACTAGAAAAAGAACATAGAGAACTATTTTATCTACTCATTTATTCATTCACTGAATGCATAATTATTGATTGCCAGCTATGTGGCAGGTATGCTAGATAATGAGATAACATCTTGAGCAAAACAGACAAACAGACATGTCTGTTCTTCTAAAACTTGGAGTTTAGTCAATCTATGAAAAAGTGTTCTCAGCCTGTGTAATCTCACACCTGTAATTCCAGCACTTTGGGAGGCCGAGGCAGGCAGATCACTTGAGTCCAAGACCAGCCTGGGCAACATGGTGAAACCCCTTCTCTACAAAAAATACAAAAATTAGCCCAGCATGGTGGCATTTGCCTGTAGTCTCAGCTACTCAGGAAGTACTCAGCTACTTGGGAAGTACTCAGCTACTCAGCTACTTGAGCCCAGGAGGCGGAGATTGCAGTGAGCCGAGATGGTGCCACTGCACTTCAGCGTAGGTGAGAGAGTGAGACCCCATCTCAAAAAAAAAAAAAAAGAAAACCTATTCTCATAATTTAAATTTTACCTTCAATAAAATTAAAAAATAAAGACCACTTAAAAGAAAAAAGTATGCCTCAATAAAGTTCATTTTAAAAGGGAGGGAGAAAACTATATATAATATATATTTTTGTATCTATTATATATCACTGTATATTATAGTGTATCTATAATTTTTATATCCATAATATGTACATTATATATGTGTATAATTTTCCATCCTATTACAGGAACCAAAAATTAGAGATGCCTGTGATGGTTAATTTTAGGTGTAAACTTGGCTAAATTAGGAGTACCTAGAGAACAGGTAAAGCATTATTTCTGTTATGTCTGTGAAGGTATTTCCAGAGGAGACTGGCATGTGAGTTGGAGAACTGAGTGGTTCTGTCTCTCTGGAGAATTCTAATACAGATTTTGGTACCAGAAGTGGAATTGTTGCTATAAGGAATACGTAAAAATATGGAAGTGGCTTTGGAATTGGTTAATGGATAGAGGCTCAAAGAATTTGGAGGAGCAACCTAGAAAAAGCCTAGATTGCAATAATTGGAGCATTAAAGGTGATGCTGGTGGGGGCTCAGAGAAAGAGGACAGCTGTAGGGAAAGTCTGAAACTTCTTAGACATTTCTTAAGTGAAAGAGTGAAAGATTATTCTCCAGCTTTAAGACATTGTTATTTTCCCTGTTGAGTTTTGGACTTACTTGGCCCTTTCCTCTTGCTTATATCTTCCTTTTGGAATGGGAATGTCTATCCTCCCTGCATCCCACCACTGTATTTTGTAAGTAGATAACTTGTCTTGATTTACAGGCTGACAACTGGAGAGGAATTTGCCTCAGGATGAATCCTGCCTTGAGTGTCACCCATACCTGATTTAGATGACAATTGGTAATTTGGACTTATGAGTTGATGCTGGAATCTATTAAGATTTTTGGAGCTATTGGGATGGAATAAATGTATTTCGTATGTAAAATAGACATGAATTTTTGGGGCCAAGAGCAGAATGCTGTGGTCTGAATGTGTCCCCCAAAGTTCATGTTTTAGAAACTAATCCCCAATGCAACAGTGTTGAGAGGTGAGACCTTTAAGAGGTGGATTGGGTCATGAGGCTTCTGCCCTCATAAATGGATGAATGTCATTATTGTGGGAGTGGGTTTCTGATAAAAAGATGAGTTTGGCCCCCTTCCACCCTTTTTTTTTGCATGCTCTTTTGCCCTTCTGCCTTCTCTTGGGATGACACAACAAGAAGACCCTCACAAGATGCCAGCACCTTGATATTGGACTTCCCTGCCTCCAGAACTGTCAGAAATACATTCATTTTCTTATAAATTACCAAGTTTGTGATACTCTGTTATAGCAACACAAAACAGACTAAGACAATGGCCATAATCTCTCCACCCCAGTATGGGTTTCTAAGGGAGCTTCACAGAACGTATGTTTCCCAAGAAATATAGCATAAAGTTGAAAAACCACTGCTTTAGCTTAAGGCTATGATAACAATTTAAATAAAAAAATCTTAAAAGGATGTTGACTTTTATTAGTCATATATGCTAATTTTGTGAAAACAAATCTGAGGATAGATTTTGGTTGTGGATTAGACAGAAGAACATAAGGCTACTGGGTTTGATGGCATGGTTGGGGATAGGGCCAAGGGGGACCCCACTGAAGTGTAGAGAGACCCCAAATAGAGAGACTGCCCATTTACTTTTTTTTCTTTTTTTTATTATACTTTAAGTTCTGGGGTACATGTGCAGAATGTGCAGTTTTGTTATACACGTGCCATGGTGGTTTGCTGCATCCATCAACCCGTCAGCTACATTAGGTATTTCTCTTAATGCTATCCCTCCCCTAGCCCCCCGTCCCCCAACAGGCCCCAGTGTGTGATGTTCCCCTCCCTGTGTCCATGTGTTCTCATTGTTCAACTCCCACTTATGAATGAGAATATGCAGAACATGTTTGGTTTTCTGTTCTTGTGTTAGTTTGCTGAGAACGATGGTTTCCAGCTTCATCCATGTCCCTGCAAAGGACATGAACTCATCTTTTTATGGCTGCATAGTATTCCATGGTGTATATGTGCCACATTTTCTTAATCCAGTCTATCACTGATGGACATTTGGGTTGGTTCCAAGTCTTTGCTATTGTGAATAGTGCCACAGTAAACATACAAGTGCATGTGTCTTTATAGCAACATGATTTAGAATCCTTTGGGTATATACCCACTAATGGGATTGCTGAGTTAAATGGTATTTCTAGTTCTAGGTCCTTGAGGAATCGCCACACTGCCTTCCACAATGGTTGAACTAATTTACACTCCCACCAACAGTGTAAAAGCATTCCTATTTCTCCACATCCTCTCCAGCATCTGTTGTTTCCTGACTTTTTAATGATCACCATTCTAACTGGCATGAGATGGTATCTCATTGTGGTTTTGATTTGCATTTCTCTAATGACCAGTGATGATGAGCTTTTATTCATGTTTGTTGGCTCATAAATGCCTTCTTTTGAGAAGTGTCCATTCATATCCTTTGCCCACTTTTTGATGGGGTTGTTTTTTTGCTTGTAAATTTGTTTACGTCCTTTGTAGATTCTGGATATTAGCCCTTTGTCAGATGGATAGATTGCAAAAATTTTCTCTCGTTCTGTAGGTTGTCTGTTGACTCTGATGATAGTTTCTTTTGCTGTGCAGAAGTGCTTTAGTTTAATTAGATCCCATTTGTCAATTTTGGCTTTTGTTGCCATTGCTTTTGGTGTTTTAAGACATGAAGTCTTTGCCCATGCCTATGTCCTGAATGGTATTGCCTAGGTTTTCTTCTAGGAGTTTTATGGTTTTAGGTCTTACATTTAAGTCTTTAATCCATCTTGAGTTAATTTTTGTATAAGGTGTAAGGAAGGGGTCCAGTTTCAGTTTTCTGCATATGGCTAGCCAATTTTCCCAACACCATTTATTAAATAGGGAATCCTTTCCCCATTGCTTGTTTGTGTCAGATTTGTCAAAGATCAGATGGTTGTAGATGTGTGGTGTTATTTCTGAGGGCTCTGTTCTATTCCATTGGTCTATATATCTGTTTTGGTACCAGTACCATGCTGTTTTGGTTACTGTAGCCTTATAGTATAGTTTGAAGTCAGGTAGCGTGATGCCTCCAGCTTTGTTCTTTATGCTTAGGATTGTCTTGGCTATGTGGGCTCTTTTTTGGTTCCATATAAACTTTAAAGTAGTTTTTTCCAATTCTGTGGAGAAAGTCAATAGGTAGCTTGATGGGGATAGCATTGAATCTATAAATTACTTTGGGCAGTATGGCCATTTTCATGATATTGATTCTTCCTATCCATGAGCATGGAATGTTTTTCCATTTGTTTGTGTCCTCCCTTACTTCCTTGAGCAGTAGTTTGTAGTTCTCCTTGAAGAGGTCCTTTACATTCCTTGTAAGTTGTATTCCTAGGTATTTTATTCTCTTAGTAGCAATTGTGAATGGGAGTTCACTCATGATTTGGCTCTCTGTTTGTCTGTTATTGGTGTATAGGAATGCTTGTGATTTTTGCACATTGATTTTGTATCCTGAGACTTTGCTGAAGTTGCTTTGATAAGCTTAAGGAGATTTGGGCTGAGATGGTGAGGTTTTCTAAATATACAATCATGTCATCTGTGAACAGAGACAATTTTACTTCCCCTTTTCCTATTTGAATTATTTCCTTCTCCATTCACTTTGGCCTTTCATTTTTGATAACTGAATTAGAAGATCTGTTTTAGCCCAGGTAAGAACATTATATTAAATAATGGCTGCAGTGTTTTCAAGTATAAAACAGATCATGAAAGCTTCATTTTCAGACATTGGATTAGGTTAATATTTCACAAGAGAACAGATTTGCAATTCAGTATGAATAGCTTACAGCACCTGGAATATGCATGCATTGTGTTTGGCCTGAGGGAGAATACAAAGAGAAGTAAGACATATACTTGTCCTAAAGAAGCTTTTAGCATATTATGATAAATAAGAAAAATATGCCAATCACTATAGTAAAAGGGAGGATATCTGTGCTGATTCTTGATGGTAGAAACTATATCATAATCATGCTATATTTCTAATACCTATCACCAAGCCTCACACAGATTAGGCATGAAACCTGTCTGTTAATTGTTAAAGAGGAAGTGCTATGAAAGATGTCATAGAACTACATTGTTCAACTCGGTAGCTACTGGCCACAAGTGGCTATTTAAATTAATTTAAATTTAATAAAATTAACATTTTACTTTTTTAGTCACTAGCCACATTCAAGTGCTTAATAGCCACATGTGGCTAGTGTCTGCTGTATTGAACAATGCAGATTATAAAACTTCAAAGAAAGTTCTATGGCATGGAATTGACAGAGAAGATCAAAAGGAGGAAGGTACTAAAGTTACCCATTCGGCATGACAGAAAAGGCAGAAAATGGCATTTGAGCTGAGCCTTGATGAATGGGTATGATTTTTAACAAAAGAAATTAGAAGAACAGTATTCTAGAGAAAGCAAACAGCAGGGAGAAAGGAGAGCTAAGTAGAACAGGTGTCCAAGTTATCCCACATGGCTCGATCTTGTAGAGGACAGAGGTGAGAGAGAAGATGAAGTGGTGGGTCAGGTCTGTGAGTCCTAAACTTACTCTCTTTCTCTCCATCCTTTTTTTGTTCCACAGCCTAGGCCACAGGTATCAGGGCTGTTTTTAAACTGAAGATGCTTAAATGACCTCCAGACTAACACTGGTGCTGATCCCATTAGGAATACACATCAACATCCTTCTTAATCTAACCCTTAAGTGGTACTTCAGTTCTCCTACCTAGACATGCACTTTAAATCCAGTCCCTGATTGTGTTGTCCAGTGTATCTGGGTGGACTTCCCCTTTGAGCACTGTCCTAAGTCCTTTCCCAGTCCTCTCCTAACTGCTGGCTTTACTCTTGACAATCTTTATGTCCTCACATTCCATAAAACCCTGTCCCCACACCCTAAACAAGCAGATCTTCCTGGTGCCACATGTTTGTGCAGACATCCGGGTGTAATTCACCCACATGCTAAAATATCCTGATATTTCATTTTGCTCACTCTTATGTAGAGATCACTCTCACCTTTGGGCACTGTGCCTTTTCAATGAGCATCTACATCTGGATTCATTTTCCCAGTGCCCACCTTATCCAGATGGTAGCCTGACATGGTCCGGTTCTGTGTTCCCACCCAAATCTCATCTTGAATTGTAATCCCCTCTGTCGAGGGAGGGTCCTGGTGGGAGGTGATTGGATCATGCATGCTGTTTTCACGATAGTGAGGGAGTCCTCATGAGATCTGATGGTTTAAAAGTGGCAGTTTCCCCTGCACATTCTCTCTCTCTCTCCTGTTGCCATGTAAGACATGCCTTGCTTCCCCTTCACCTTCTGCCATGATTGTGAGTTTCCTGAGGCCTCCCAGCCATGTGGAACTGTAAGTCTGTGGCAGGCCAGGTCTTCATAACAGCTGAACAGACAGGCCTCCATAACAACTGTTCCTGTACTGACTGAGTGGTTATGTTAAATATTAAAAGCTGATAGAGCCAGTGTCCTTACACAAAGGCTGGGATGTAACAAAAGCCCACCAAGAGTTTTGCCCAGGCCTTTCCTGGGCCTTGAAGCATGATGAGATACTGAAGGAATTCTTAACAGAACCTGTTTAGAATTAAACAAGTTTTACTGGGGGTCTGAAGAAACTCCCCAGGCCGCCACAAACAAGTTTATTGGCAGTCTGAAGGAACTCTCCAAACCTCCGTGATTTAGCAGGAGGCAAGATAAGGGTAATCACCCCAGGACCTGGACCCATTTAGATTGAGTAAATTTACTGAGGCCCCAGAGGAAGGTCTTCAGGACCTTCCTTAGGTCCTGATCTAATCTTAGTTATAGATTAAAAGAAGTTAATCACTTATGTCTTTAGATGAATGCACTTACATGTAGACATATAGCTTAGAAGGTATATACGCTCTGGAAAACTTTGTAATTTTGAGTTGGTCTGGCGATAATTTCCAGGCCTTTCCCTTCTTTCCCAGTTCATCTGTATCTCGTTATTGGGCCGTGAGAATAAGCAGCCCAACCCTTGGTTGGGTGCAGGAACAAGTCAACTAAACCTTCTTTCTTTATAAATTACCCAGTCTCAGGTAGTATTTTTATATCAGTGTGAGAATGGACTAATACACAGCCCTTTCCTGATAACCCCAGCCTACTAAAATAAAGGCCATACCTGTCCAAATTTGAAATCTGTGATTAGTGGAGAGCCTTAAATGCCGAAGCCAAAGTCTTTACTCGTAAGGAAAGTCACAAGAAACTTTTGAACAAGCAATCCCATACAACCAGGGTTGTAGATTAAATTGATACTGTGTGTGGGATGGACTGGACAGGTTTATTTGGGAAGAAGATAATCCTAATTTATTTACCCTTTCCACATGAATTCCATTTCATCTTCATAATCAACTTGGTTGGTCGTATTTTCCACAATCTTCTGAAGTTCTGGAGTCAAAACTTGGATGGTGTATTCCTCACAGGATCTATCCAGTACCAACCATTTTAGACTACGCAGCACTACATCATCCTTACCTGAGTCTCAATGTCTCAATGTTGTGGGACATTTGGCATATTATTCTCTACAGCTAATCTGCCTTCACCATACTGATTTGCCTTGGAACTGTTCTAGCTCTCCAATATTGCAGGAATTTCCTTAGTCCCTGGCAAACTGGAATAGTTGGTCACCCTAATCTGGGCAAACCAAAATGGTTGGTCACCCTACATATGAAGGACCTAGAAGCTAATAAATGGCCAGGACTGTCTTGTATGGTTAGGAGTTCACATGCTTTACAATTGCTCAGTAAAATGATGGCAGCTACTTATGTGACCAATGGCCAGAATTAGGATAAAATATATAGCAATCAACATGAACACAGCCCTAGGCAGGGCTCACCCTCTCACCTAGGCCTCATAAGCGCCACACCAGGTTACTCACCTGGGCTTCTTAACACTTTCACCTGAACATGAAAATGAGGCCTCTGTAATTTACTGAGTGAGAATGAGGTTCCCTTGCCTCCCCAGGACTCACATTTTTAAAAATACCAGTCTTATACTCAAAAATAATTTTTTAAATTATATTTTTACAGTAGAGGAAACTGCACAATAAAACATCTTGAAATCAGCCATGTACAGTGGCTCATGCCTGTAATCACAGCACTTTAGGAAGCCAAGGCAGGAGGATCACTTGAGCCCAGGAGTTTGAGACCAGACTGGGCAACAGAGTGAGACCCTGTCTCTATTTAAAAAATAAACAAATAAGCAGGGTGCAGTGGCTCACACCTGTAACCCCAGCATTTTGGGAGGCCAAGACGGGTGGATCACCTGAGGTCAAGAATTCAAGACCAACCTGGCCAACATGGTGAAGCCCCATCTCTACTAAGAACACAAAAAATTTGCTGGGCGTGGTGGTGGGCGCCTGTAATCCCAGCTACTTGGGAGGCTGAGGTAAGAGAATGACTTGTACCTGGGAGGCAGAGGTTGTAGTGAGCTGAGATCGTGCCATTGCACTCCAGCTTAGGTGACAAGAGCAAGACTCTGTCTCAAAAAAATAAAAAATAAACAAACAAAAACTTCTTAAAATCTACGTTCCCATCTCACTGTCTATATATCTTGTATGCCAAAAATGTTCCTCCTAATACCTGTCCGTCGGCTCTGCCAATCCAATGCATGGGAGCTACTTTTTGCTACCACTCCCCTCTCTTCCCATCTCCCCTCGACACACGCATATACATTACTGATTACATCACGAAGTATCCAGCATTAAGACATGACTGCATTAAATTTTATCAACATTTAAAAATACAGCATCAGAATACAAGACAATGCTTATTTATATTTTAATGTATGCTTGTATTTGGTAAACAGAAGACACAAACTTTAAAGATTAAAAATAAAACAAAACACTTACCTTCCAGAAAAGCCTTTTCAGAATGAAGTTTTTCTGGGCTGCTACTTTAAGTTCCATAAGTAAAGAAAGTATCCTCCTCAAAGAATTGTCTTTAAGAAAAAGTTCAGATTTAAGTTGACTGAAGTGCTTAATTTTCTCCTCAGATCTACAGAAACAGAAGAAAATTTTCCACTTAAAAATGGTACGAAATAGCAGTTTAGGAATATCGATGATTACTGACAGGTTTGTTAAACTTTGTTATTAATGGGATTTTAATATAGTTTTATTCTTCTAGCCTTAATACTCATCAGTAGTGAAACTTGCTCCCCACAAACTGAACTGTTTATTACGCTCCAAAATACTTTTTCGCCCATGCCCCTTAACTCAAGCTGTTCCTATACCAGGAATACTCTCACTTTCCCTGGTAAATTTCTGTCCCTCTTTCATTTACCGTAATCCCTGAACCTTTATGTAATATTTTACTTTCAATCAACTAGCTTTTCTTTTTTTAAGAAGTTTATAAAGAAAATGTTGTGTCACTTTCCAGGGAAAACCAGTATCACTTGGTGTAAATGGCATGAAAGCAACATAAATTCTAAGTAAATGCTCCATGTTCTGAGCCTGTAGCTGGCTTCTCTGTGAGGAAAGGGCAGATGAGCATGTGTTCAAGAACTGTCACTAGTGGCCCCAAGCCGAGAGGTTCTCCCTGATGAGATCAGCCTAGCTGGAAAAAGGAATCACGTATTTCCACCATGGAATTCAAAGTTGTTTCATGCCATGTCAGAGTACCACCTGGAATTATCTCCCATTACTGAACCATGTGTGTTCCACACTTAAGGAAAAGCTGGCTTTGCAGAAAAACCTTCTCCTCAGATCTTTCCCTAATTCTACCAACAAATGCAGCCCCTCTCCCACTGCAGTTTTTTCACACTCCTAGTATCACATTAATCCCATTTCACTCTTTGTAGTTAGTTACTCGTGTACCTATCCTAGCCCCTCAGCTGACTTTTAGCAACTTGGAAAAAATGTCATCGGGTTAAATATTGTTTCCACCTCCCATTGTGCTCAGTAATAACAACTTGCGCTTAACTGGGCGCTGACTAGGTGGCCGGCTCTGGCCTGAGTGCTTTCCGTAGATTCGTTCTTGCACTGAGCTGGCTCCACTGTGGGGACCGAGCTGGGAATTACTATCGCATTTTACAGGAAGTTGTGGGGGGGGTGCGGTTTAAGTAATCTGTCCAAGCTCACACAACCAGTGATTCAGAGAGCCAGGGTGCAAGGTAACAGTAGAAAAGATAGTTCATGTTCTACGTAGATTGATGAAATCTTAAAATTTCTGACTTGAAGTAAAAACATTTTTTACCACTTACTCCAGAAACCTATACCAGCCATTTATCCCAATACTAGCTACTGTATGGAATGTTGGTACTTGCCTACTACCTCCCCCTTTATTTAAAAAACATCTAAGATGTTCTCCTTTGTCCAATCAATGAGTCGCTCTTATTAACCTGAAAATTAAGACTTCTGAAAAAAAAATGGTCTCTTTTCTAGTGGAGATGCTGGAGGGAAACTGATCCTTATGAATTCAATAATGGCAGAGAGGCAGAGGAGCATAATGATTATGAACATGAAGACTGAGGTCAGAATCCTAGATCTGCCCCTACTCAGTTAGGTCATTATCATGGGCAAGTTACATAGCTTCTTTGTGCCTCAATTTCCTCATGTGTAAGATAGGAATAATGGTAGTACCTATCCAAATGTGCTGGGTTTTTTGTTTGTTTGTTTGTTTTGAGACAGTGTCTCACTCTGTCACCCAGGCTGGGGTGCAGTGGCGTGATCTTGGCTCACCGCAACCTCTGCCTCCTGAGTTCAAGCAATTCTCCTGCCTCAGCCTCCTGCGTAGCTGGGATTACAGGCAAGCACCACCATGCCCAGCTAATTTTTTGTATTTTTAGGAGAGATGAGGTTTCACCATGTTGGCTAGGCTGGTCTCAAACTCCTGACCTCAGGTAATCCACCCACCTTGGCCTCCCAAAGTGCTGGGATTACAGGCATGAGCCACTATGCCCGGCCAAATGTGCTATTTTGATATTTTAGTTAATGCATGTCCTTCATACACACTAAGTGTTTGATAAATGGTCTCTAAATAAAACAGGAATAAGTTTAAGATCCTGCTTCCCTATCCACTTCTAATTACCACCATATTTCATTTAAAAAATAACTGTGAAATCCCTCTACTCTCTGAGAACTCCAACAACAGAAATGTAGTTTTTACAAACAAAAGAGCTTAGAAAAGCAAAAGCTCAGATAAGATACAATATCAGCAGAATTATTTTGAAATTGATTTTCCCATTTTTTCATTTGGAGTCAGCAATTTGCTAAGATCTGCAATAAAAACAAACTGTTTTTAATCCTTTGCCAACTAGGATAATAGATTGTAATGCCAAACTAATTTTTTTAATAGCCAAAAAAATTTTCACGGAAAACAGCATACTAATCTCTTCAGACTAAAAATTAATTCATACATAAATAGAGGTCTCATATACATCATAAATTCAAGTTAGAGTACATATTCTATGTTACTGCAGAAAAGTTATGGATAATAATTTCTTTGAGGATTCAGAAAATATTAGCTTATACATAGATGACAAACTTCATTTGACTGAAGAAATAAGAAAAAGCCAAATGCCAGAAGACTCCATTATTCAACTTAGGAATAAGAGGAAAATCTATACTAACGTTAACAGATACTCTATTTTCATCAGGTAGAAAACATAAATTCACCAAAATAATGTTGCAGGAAGGTGTTTTTTTTGTTGTTGTTGTTGTTTTTTTTTTAAGACAGTCTTGTTCTGTCACCCAGGCTGGGTTCAAGCGATTCTCGTGCCTCCTGAGAGTAGCTGGGACTACAAGTGCATACCACCACATCCAGTTAATTTTTGTACTTTTAGTAGAGACAAAGTTTTGCCATGTTGGTCAGGCTGGTCTCAACCTCCTGACCTCAAGTAATCCGCCCACCTCGGCCTCTGAAAGTGCTGGGATTACAGGCGTGAGCCACTACGCCCAGCTGCAGGAAGGATTCTTAATCTAATAATAAGCTCTATTTTTCCTGTATTTTTTCATCTTTCCAGACATTTACTATAAATAATACCTCACATTTGTAAAGCACTGGAAAGGCTCTTCCTATATTATCTCAGAAGTGTTGTGTATGATTTCCACAGCGGTCAGCTTGCAAAACCGTCCCATCTGTGACACAGTTCTAAATTGAAAACCTAAAGGACGTTTATTCCTTTTAAACTGAAGATGCCTTCCAGGTAGGGGCTATTTTTCATGTATCGTTGCATCCTTCACAGTGCATTTGAAATCATGGCATTTTAAGTATGCTGCCTTCAGGAATTAACTTAGTAAGAAACATGACTTCCCTGAGCCGAGAGAGTGGTGGAACTCATCCTTCTTGCCTTCAGGAATAAATTTCAAGCCACACACACATAGAATTTGAGTCTGTTTTATTATACAATTAGCTTTAAAATCACTTTAAATAAAATACCAAAATGAAAACTGATGCTTTTTTTAGAGTAAACATATGAAAACCTATAGAAATTTTAAGCTATCCATATAACTTTTTAAAAAAGAAATCCCAAATATTATGTCACTTAACTCTTACATACCTCAGAATATATCTCTAAATAAAATGAATACTTTCTTACAAAATGATTATCACACCCTACAAAATTATCGAACATTGTTTGGTATTGCTAATACTCAGTCCCTTTTTTTTTTTTTTGAGACAGAGTCTTGCTCTGTCACCCAGGCTGGAGTGCCGTGGCACAATCTCAGCTTACTGCAACTTCCAACCCCCAGGTTCAAGTGATTCTCCTGCCTCAGCCTCCCGAGTAGCTGGGATTACAGGCACACACCACCATGCCTGTCTAATTTTTGTATTTTTGTAGAGATGGGGTTTCACCATGTTGGCCAGGCTGGTCTTGAACTCCTGACCTCAAACGATCTGCCCGCCTCAGCCTCCCAAAGTGCTGGGATTACAGGCATGAGCCACCGTGCCCGGCCAGACTCAGTCCATTTTCAAATTGTTCTACCGACTTAAAAATCTGTTTTTACAGCTGGGCATGGTGGCCCAGGGGTGTAAATCCCAGCACTTTGGGAGGCCAAGGTGGGAGGATCGCTTAAACCCAGGAGTTCCAGACCAGCCTGGGCAATATAACGAGACTCCATCTCTATAAATAAATAAATAAATAAATAAATAAATAAAATTAGCCAGCCATGGTAGTGTGCACCTGTAGTCCCAACTACTCAGGAGGCTGAGGTGGAAGGATTGCTTGAGCCCAGGAGGTCGAGGCTGCAGTGAGCTGTGATCAAGCCACTTCACTCCAGCCTTGGTGACAGAGTAAGACCCTGTCTCGAAACTAAATAAAATATAAACGGCTGGGCGAGGTGGCTCATGCCTGTAATCCTAGCACTTTGGGAGGCCCAGGCAGGTGGATTGCCTGCACTTAGGAGTTCGAGACCAGCCTGGGCAACATGGCAAAACCCAGTCTCTACTAAAAAACTACACAAAATTAGCCAGGCATGCTGGTGCACGCCTGTAGTCCCAGCTACTCAGCAGGCTGAGGCATGAGAATTGCTTGAGCCTGGGAGGTGGAAATTGCAGTGAGCCAAGATCATGCCACTGTACTACAGCCTAAGCGATAGTGGAAGACCCTGTCTCAATAAATACATACATACATACATAAATACATAAATAAAACATGAAAATGTTTTCTTAGTTTTGATTTGTTAAAAACAAGACTAAATAAGATACTTCTTATATTTGCTTATTATGTTTAAGTCTTTCAAAAAATTTTTTTCTATATCACGTCATCAAGCAATAAAATTTTTTATTATGGAAATTTTCAAACATACATCAAAATGGAGAAAATTTTATAAGAAATCTCATGTACCCAGCTGGGCAGTGGCTCATGCTTGTAATCCCAGCACTGTGGGAGGCCAAGGCAGGCAGATCCCCTGAGGTCAGGCATTCAAGACCAGCCTGGCCAACATGGTGAAACCCTTTCTCTATTAAAAACACAAAAATTAGCAGGGCGTGGTGGTGCATGCCTGTAATCCTAGCTACTCGGAAGGCTAAGGCAGGAGAATTGCTTGAACCCGGGTGGTGGAGGTTGCAGTGAGCCGAGATGGTGCCATTACACTCCACCTTGGGCAACAGAGCAAGACTCCATCTCAAAAAAAAAGAAGGAAAGAAAGAAAAAGAAAGGAAGAAAGGAAGAAAGAAAGAAAGAAAGAAAGAAAGGAAGAAAGAAAGGAAGGAAGGAAAGAAAAAGAAAGAAAGAAAGGAAAAGAAAAGAAAAGAAAGAAGAAAGAAGAAATCCCATGTACCCATCACCTTGCTCTAATAATTTTCAATATTTTGCCAATCTTGTTTTATCTGTTATCTTACATACACATACAAACACACATATATACTTTTTTTTAAAAATGAACTAAAATTATATAACAAAGTTTCCCATCATATCCATTTTTAGGTGTACAATTCAGTGGCATTAAGTGAATTCACAACGTTCTACAAGTATCACCACTATCCACTTCCAGAACTTTTTTATCTTTCCAAACAGAAATTCTATACCCATTAAACAATAACTCTCCCCAGCCCCTGGAGACCTCTATTCTATTTTCTGTCTCTATAAATTTGCCTATTTTAGGTACCTCACATAAATGAAATCATATATTTGCCCTTTTGTATCTGGCTTATTTCACTTAGCATGATGTCTTCAAGGTTCATCCATGTGGTAGTAGCAGAATTTACTTCCTTTTTAAGACTAGCATACTCACACTGTTTTTTTGTTTGTTTGTTTGTTTTTGAGATGGAGTCTCACTCTGTTGCCCAGGCTGTGGTGCAGTGGTGCCATCTCAGCTCACTGCAGCCTCTGCCTCCTAGGTTCAAGTGATTCTCATACCTCAGCCTCCCAAGTAGCTGGGATTACAGGCATGTGCCACCACACCAGGCTAATTTTTGTATCTTTAGTAGAGACAGGGTTTCGCCATATTGGCCAGGCTGGTCTCAAACTCCTGGCCTCAAGTGATCCTCCCTCCTCGGCCTCCCAAAGTCCTGGGATTATAGGTGTGAGCCACTGCACCCGGCTTATCATACTCACACTTTTGAGTCAGATTCAGGTTTAACCGTTTTAACAAAAATACTTCATAGGTGGTGCTGTGTATTTTATATTACATCAAATAATGAGGCACACAAAGTCTGGCTGTCTCACTGAAGTGATACTAAGACAAATCAATGGATTTAGTTATTTACAACATGATCCCTCCATTTTGAAGTTCCACTTCACCTTTTTTTTTTTTAATCTCTTTTTCTTTTAGAGACGGTCTCTCTCTGTCACTCAGGCTGGAGTGCGGCAGTGCAATCACAGCTTATTACAGCCTCCACCTCCCAGGCTCAAGTGATCCTCCTACCTCAGCCTCCCAAGTAGCTGGGACCACAGGCACACCCGGCATTTTTAAATTTTTTTGTAGAGATGAGGTCTCACTATGTTGCCTAGGCTGGTCTCAAACTCCTGGGCTCAAGCGATCCTCCCACTTTGGTCTCCCAAAGTGCTGGGATTACAGGCATGAGCCACCATACCTGGCCCCACTTCACCTCTCTGTCTAATGGTTTCATCCACTGAAGATTGTTAAATGAATCTGTCATTTCATTACAGGCTACATAAATTGTAATTTTCTAATTCTATTAAGCCTTCCGCATTCACTAGCTGGAATTCTATAAAATGAAATTTGCACTCATCATCTAGGGCTACGTGGTTATCCTGAACTCGTTGCGGTTCATGGAGGAAAGGAAGAATATATTATATTTTTTCCATTTGTTTGATGATTTGCAGAGTAATGAATTGGTGCCCTATTTTTTTCTAATGTTCCATGTGTTTTATTTCCTTGCAGGTGGGGAGGGAGGGCCCTCTCTCTATCATGCATCATTATACACTTCCGAATTTTTATATATTCATTATGTTTCAGTCATCTCATTTCTTATTTTTTTCTTCTTCTTTCTTTATTTTTTTTATTATACTTTAAGTCCTAGGGTACATGTGCAAACGTGCAGGTTTGTTACATATGTATACATGTGCCATGTTGGTGTGCTGCACGCAGTAACTCGTCATTTACATTAGGTATATCTCCTAATGCTATCCCTCCCCCCTTCCCCCATCCCACAACAGGCCCTGGTGTGTGATGTCCCCCTTCCTGTGTCCAAGTGCTCTCATTGTTCAATTCCCACCTATGAGTGAGAACATGTAGTGTTTGGTTTCTCATCCCTGTGATAGCTTGCTCAGAATGATGGTTTCCAGCTTCATCTATGTCCCTACAAAGGACATGAACTCATCATTTTTTATGGCTGCATAATATTCCAAGGTGTATATGTGCCACATTTTCTTAATCCAGCCTATCATTGTTGGACATTTGGGTTGGTTCCAAGTCTTTGCTATTGCCAGGTGTGGTGGCTCATGCCTGTAATCCCAGCACTTTGGGAGGCTGAGGGGAGAGGATCACAAGGTCAGGAGTTCGAGACTAGCCTGGCCAACATGGTGAAACCCAGTCTCTACTAAAAATAAAAAAAATTAGCCAGGCATGGCTACTCGGGAGGCTGATGCAGGAGAATTGCTTGAACCTGAAAGGCGGAGGTTACAGTGAGCCAAGATCGCTACACTGCATTCCAGCCTGGGCAACAGAGCAAGACTTTGTCTCAAAAAAAAACAAAAACAGAAAGAAAAAAAAAGTGTGAACATAGGATGTTATGGAGGAATCCCTCCTAACTTAGTTCTGGAGTGTCAAGAAAGATTTTTAGAGAAAATGATAAATAAGCTGAGACTTGATGAGTTGAAGTTATTCAGGAAGAGCAAGAAGAATACAGTAGTATTCCAGAAGAGGGGCCATCATGATAGGCCCCAGACGGAAGAGAACAGGGAGCTTCCTGAGAATTGTGAGAAGTTCATTTGGAGCAGGAGCTTAGGGCAAGAGTGAGGATGGACACAACGCTTGAGGACAGGAAAATAAAAAGAGATGTCATACATATTTTTTGTACACTGTTTAGACTTTCACCTAAGGGCAATGGGAAGCCATTCAAAGGCTTCCCGGGAGGAGTTACATGATCAGATTTCTGCTTCCGAAAGATTCCTCTGTTGTAATGGAGAATGGGCTGGAGAGGAGCAAGAGTGAAGGCAGAGAGACCAGCTAGGAAAACACTGTAGGAGCCCAGAACTGAGATAACCGGGCCTGAGCGAATGACCATGGAAAGAAGTGGATGTTATCCAGAGATAGTAAAGGCGCAATAAATAAGGCATGCGATGACTGGCTGGATGCTGGAAATGGTGAAGGGGAGAGAGGAGGAAAGGGTGACTTCCAGGACTCTGGCTTAGGTGATCTAGGGATAATGACATCATTCCCTGTATTAGGAAGCACAAGAGGAAAGTCAGGTTGCAGAGAGAAGATGCTGACTTCTCTTCTGAATACGTTGACTTTAAGGTTCCTATGAGACATACAAAGGATGTCCAGTGGATACCTGTGTTTGCAGACTTAACCATCAGGGCAGGCAGATGAGGTAGAGCTATAACTGTGATAGCCACACATACAACACAGAGTTAGGGGAGGCAAAGAGGGCCGGGCACGGTGGCTCGCACATGTAATCCCACCACTTTGGGAGGCGGAGGCAGGAGGATCACCTGAGGTCAGACCAATCTAACCGACCTGGTCAACATGGCAAAACTCCTGTCTCCACTAAAAAATACAAAAATTAGCTGGGTTTGGTGGCGGGCGCCTGGAGTACTAGCTACTTAGGAGGCTAAGGCAGGAGAATCTCTTGAGCCCAGGAGGTAGAGGTTGCAGTCAGCCAAGATTGTGCCACTGCACTCCAGCCTGGGAAACAGAGTGAGACGCAGTTTCAAAAAAAGGAGAGGCAAAGAGGAGAGAAAAATCCCCCATGCAACTCTATCATACATCATCACTTCTTACCTATATGGCTTTTGACTTCCAATAGCAGGACTGAACTCACTAGCATAGAAGGGATCTTGTAAAAGGGTAGCTTTCTGAAAAAGGAAAAAGTAGAAATTGTTAGAATTTTTATTTACTGAAGATCAATTCCCCCTACCTTTAGTCAATGTTATGTATCTATTCTTTAAGCCCTCCTATAGTACACGATTTGTTTATAAAACTCATTCTAGTGTTTAATAATACCACAGGGAATTTTTTTCTTATCTAGTTTTTTAAAAGTTTTAAATATAACACTTGCTCATTATAAAATGAAATTATTCAGGCTGGGCGCGGTGGCTCGTGCCTATGATCCCAGCACTTCGGGAGGCCGAGGCAGGCAAATCACGAGGTCAGGAGATCGAGACCATCCTGGCGAACACTGTGAAACCCCATCTCTACTAAAAATACAAAAAAAATGAGCCGGGCGTGGTGGCGGGCATCTGTAGTCCCAGCTACTCGGGAGGCTGAGGCAGGAGAATGGCGTGAACCCGGAGGGCAGAGCTTGCAGTGAGCGGAGATCACACCACTGCACTCCAGCCTGGGCAACAGAGTGAGACTCTGTCTCAAAAAAAAAAAAAAAGAAAGAAAGAAAAATTATTTATCAAAATCACACAGTTTAGATAAAGTAAAATATAAAATTCTCTGTTTTTCCCTACCCCTTCCATCCCACTATGCAAAGTGTCTGATCATGAAGCCAGATACCATGGCTCGCACCTGTAACCTCAGCTACTTCAGAGGCTGAGGCAAGTGGATGGAAAGAGTCCAGGAGTTGGAGGCTGCAGTGAGCTATGATTGTGCCACTACACTCCAGCCTGGGCAACAGAGCAAGACCTTGTGTCTAAAATTTTTTAAAGTATCTATCATCTGTTTGGTTTAGGTCCTTCCAGGCATATAAAGACATGAATTATAAACACATAAATTTGTAGTATTTATATGTTTTTATAATGTATATTTAATCCTAAATTATATCGCATATATTAATCTGGAACTTGATTTAACTTAATATAAGGTGGATGGTTTTTCGTGTCTGTGCATATAGATTTACTGATTTACAGCCCAGCGAAGTGGCTCACACCTGTAATCCCAGCACTTTGGGAGGCCAAGGTGGGCGGATCACGAGGTCAGGAGTTCGAGACCAGCCTGGCCAACATGGTGAAACCCCATCTCTACTAATAATACAAAAATTAGCCAGGCATGGTGGCACATGCCTGTAATCCCAGCTACTCGGGAGGCTGAGGCAGGAGAATCGCTTGAACCTGGGAGGCGGAGGTTGCCATGAGCCGAGATCGCACCATTGCACTCCAGCCTGGGCAACAAGAGCGAAACTCTGTCTCAAAAAAAAAAAAAAAAAAAAGATTTACCGATTTACCTCAAGTTTTTTTTTTTTTTTAGGAGACAGGGTCTCACTCTGTCACCCAGGTTGGAGTACAGTGGCATGATCATACCTCACTGTAGCCTCAAACTCCTGAGCTCAAGCAGTCCTGCTGCCTCAGCCTCCTGAGGCAGCTAGGACTACAGACATGTTCTACCATGCCAGGCCAATTTTTTACTGTTTATTTTTTAGTAGAGATGGGGTCTTGCTATGTTGACCAGGCTGGTCTTGAACTCCTGGCCTCAAGCGATCCTCCCCCTGAGCCTCCCAAAGTGCTAGGATTACAGGCATAAGCCACTGCATCCAAACAATATCAACTCTTTTAATGATTATTTAGTATTCCATAGCATAGATATACAACACTTTTGTTAACTATTGCCTTATTAATGGAGTTATTTTTCCTTAAACCTTTCGTGTTGCCATTTCTCATTTATTCTGGGTCCTCAAAATAGTCATACAGTGTTCAGTAATTTCTCTAAATAATCTTTTATTTATGTTGAGGCTTAAGACAGGTCAGAAGGAATTTCTCAAATGTTGTTGATTTGACACTGCAGACACGCTTTTTTTTTTTTTTTTTTTTTTTTGAGACGGAGTCTCGCTCTGTGAGGCTGGAGTGCAGTAGCTCGATCTCGGCTCACGGCAATCTCCGCCTCCCAGGTTCAAGCGATTCTCCTGCCTCAGCCTCCCGAGTAGCTGGGAATATAGGCTCCCGCCACCACGCCCGGCTAATTTTTTCTATTTTTTTTTTTAGTAGAGACGGGGTTTCACCGTGTTAGCCAGGAAGATCTCGATCTCCTGACCTCGTGATCCGCCCACCTCGGCCTCCGAAAGTGCTGGGATTACAGGAGTGAGCCACCGCGCCCAGCCAGCCTTTTTTTTTTTTTTTTTTTTTTTTTTTGAGACGGAGTTTCCCTCTTGTTGCCCAGGCTGGAGGCAATGGCACGATCTTGGCTAACTGCAACCTCCGCCTCCCAGGTTCAAGCAATTCTCCCGCCTCAGCTTCCTGAGTAACTGGGATTACAGGCGCCCACCACCACGGCCAGCTAATTTTTGTATTTTTAGTAGAGACGGGGTTTCACCATGTTGGCCAGGCTGGTCTCAAACTCCTGACCTCAGGTGATCCACCCGCCTCAGCCACCCAACCTGTCTTGTGCTTAATATCAGAGTGGTGTAGTGGGTGGATGGTGGCAGGGAAGATACGTGCTTTTTCTTATTACTTTTGTCATTGTTCTACTTTTTTTTTTTTCTTCCCTCTCCAAATATTTATGTTTTCCTTAAATCCAGAATTTTAATTTGGGGTATCCCATATTTAGCTTTGTAGCAGCTATCTTCACAACGTATACAAGGCAAAGAATTACCACATTTCATCTTTACAGAATTTAAGGCGCTAAACAACCCAGGTGTAACTATTTTTGGTGAAAGTCACAGATAAAATGGATTACTGAAGGAGGCTCAACTCTTTGGAAACCCTTAAAATCAGGATGAGTGCTGATAATTTCTAATTAGATGGTTTGGGTTAATTTTATCTAAAAGTACAGAGAAAGTTAAAATGTCTAATGTGGCTGGGCACAGTGGCTCACCTCTGTAATCCTAGCACTTTGGGAGGCCGAGGCAGGCAGATCACCTGAGGTCAGGAGTTCAAGACCAGCCTGGCCAACAGGGTTTAGCGAAACCCTGTCTCTACTAAAATACAAAAATTAGAAGGGGACGGTGGCACATGCTTGTAATCCCAGCTACACAGGAGGCTGAGGCAGGAGAATCACTTGAACCCGGGAGGCAGAGATTGCAGTGAGCCAAGATCACGCCATTGCAAGCCAGCCTGGGCAAGAAGAGCGAAACTGCATCTCAAAAAAAAGTGTTTATATTGAACTAGTAGCTTATTGTTAGTAGAATGAATTCTAACCTGATTTCTCACTTACATGTGAAATATTTGGTTATTCATTTTCCATCTTTCAAGGAAGAGATAGAACATTATTGTAATTTTTTTAACTTTTTTTTATTTAATTTTTTTTTTTTCAGACAGAGTCTCACTCTATTACACAGGCTGGAGTGCAAGTGGCACAGTCTTGGCTCACTGCATCCTCTGCCTCCCAGGCTTAAGTAATCCTCCTCTCAGCCTCCCAAGTACGTGCAGGCCATGTGCCTGGCTCATTTTTACTATTTTTTGTAGAGATGGGATTTCACCCATCTCTGTTGTCCAGGCTGGTCTCGAATTCCTGAGCTCAGGTGATCCGCCCACTTCAGCCTTCCAAAGTGCTGGGATTATAGGCGTGAGGCACCACACCTGCCCTTACTTTTTATTTTAGAGATGGGGTCTTGCTTATTGCCCAGGATGGAGTGCAGTAGTGTGCAGCAGAGCTTCTAACTCCTGGGCTCAAACGATCCTCCTGTCTCAGCCTCTGGAGTAACTAGTACTATAGGTGCATGCCACCACACCTGGCCAAGAGAACGTTATTTTCAATGATAGTATCTACCAACTCATAAAGATAGTCTTCCTCCACCCGCATTTATTTCAATGGTCATAAAAAAAAAATCAGACTACCTAGATTCAAATCCCAGCTCTACACTAGCTATGTGACTTTGCACATATCATTTAATTTCTCTGTGCCTCAATTTCCTCATCTATAAAATGGGAATATCAGTCCTACCTTATAGGGTTGTTGTAAAAATTAAATAAGTTAATATCCATGAAGCATCAGGCTCTGTTCTATTGTTATTTTCTAGTAGGAAATTAACAATAGATATTGTTATTGCATAGACTATTTATAGCTTAGCAGGTAATGAGTCCGCCAGTCTGAATGCTCCAACCATGCGTCTGCTGCATAATTTAAAAGTATTGCTAAAACCTGAAGCTGGGCAATTCAGGGACGCATAAACAGTTATTTTGAAGTATTCACATAGATTTTTTAAAGTCAGTTAAGTTTTGGTTTTTCTATTAGAATATATGAGATCTTTTTTTAATATACCAGAGTTTTCCTCTATTTGTAATTTGTTTACATTTTTAATTTAAAGAAAGCTATTTAAAAATTTAGAAAGGAATTTTAAATGTTTGAAGTCTTCCAAACAGTGGTATGAGAAAAAAATTAAGGGTTGTCCTGTAATCTTTCATAATTTTTAGCCATTTATAAAACCCTGGCTTCCTAGTTTCTTCTATCTGAAATAGCCCTTTATAATTATTATTATTATGTTGAAAGATCAATAATAAAAATTATGTACTACTGAAGATAAAGGGATTGTATTACTCTTTTAATAATTACTTATTTTTTAAACGAATTCTAATAAAAAGGTCCCTAAATGGGAGTTCCGACTCTGTCCCTAAAGTTATATAATCTTGAGTAAATCACTTAAAAATTTTGTGTTTCGGCCAGGCGTGGTGGCTCACGCCTGTAATCCCAGCCTTTGGGAGGCCGAGGTGGGTGGATCACCTGAGGTCAGGAGTTCGAGACCAGCCTGCCCAACATGGCAAAACCCCGTCTCTACCAAAAATACAAAAGTTAGCCGGGCGTGGTGGTGGGCACCTGTAATCCCAGCTACTCAGGAGGCTGAGGCAGGAGAATCGCTTGAACCCAGGAGGTAGAGGTTGCAGTGAGCTGAGATCACACCACTGCACTCCAGCCTGGGTGACAAGAGCAAAACTCCATCACAAAAGAAAAAAAAAAAAAGATTGTGTTTCAGTTTCCTCATTTATAAAATAAGGACTTAACCTAGTGATTTCTAGATAAATTTATCTGATCCTATAACAAGGTCTCCCCCATCAACCCACTTTCAATAGCACAGCTAAGCAATACAGAATGATACTGACAACGTTGAACCTTACCTGAGTTCTTTGTCACCCCAGCAACTGCAAAAGACCACCTGCTCACACATATTCCAAGATAAGACCTGTCTCCCTCCTTCTTCGTGACTTCCAAGACTCACCTTACCTACCTCTAGAAAACCCCAGGTTTTGTTTGTTTGTTTGTTTGAGATGGAGTCTCCCTCTGTCGCCCTAGAGTGCAGTGGTGCAGTCTCAGCTCACTGCAACCTCCGCCTCTGGAGTTTAATTGATTCTCATGCCTCAGCTTCCCAAATAGCTGGGATTACAGGCGCACACCACCACATCCAGCTAATTTTTGTATTTTTTAGTAGCGATAGGGTTTCACCATCTTGGCCAGGCTGGTCTCGAACTTCTGACCTCAAGTGATCCGTCCACCTCGGCCTCCCAAAGTGCTGGGATTACAGGCATGAGCCACCATGCCCGTCCAGAAACTGCTCATTAATGAGCATTTTTCCCTATTGCAATCGCCTAAATAAAATCATCTCCTTAATTGTTCAGTACATTTTGTTTTTCACAATATTATTAAAATCCAAGGCCAAATTTCCAAAATGGGAGGTAAAGGAGGGAGGAAGGCTTGTTTGCTCTAAAAAATAAAAATATAAAAATTCAGGTTAAGGTTAACTTAGGAGGACACTTACTATAATATAATTGTTCCATGAACTTTTTAAGTGCAGAAATATTGATGAGGTTGTGGAAATAACATACAAATGAAGTTCTGACTCCTTTTTCTCTAAATTTGAGTTGCTCTGTGAAGGGGGATCTAGGAGGGAATTTCCTAAGTAAAACTCATTTCCGTTCCCATTGCACTTGAAAGGAATTTCACTTATGGAGTTGTGCTCTGGAAGTCCCTGGGGTTCTTTTGTGTTTGTTGTGCAAGATGGCTTGCTGACAGCCTTGCCAGTTGTTGGTGCAGACTGAGAGCTCCTCCTGGAGGGGGAAGGTAGAGGTCGAAAGGCACCTTGGCCATGAAAGGACTGCTTTTTGAGGCCTGGACGAGGACAGAGAGTTGAGTCCTTGGATGGTGTACTGCTCTCCTGCTGGTCCCTGTCAGGTAGAATTTAGTGTTAAACATGACATGCAAAATTTCACAGTAAGCAACAAAGAGAACCGGTAGTTTAAGACTGAACACAAATGTTTTCTCACGAAAGGAATGCTTGTTAAAACAAGGAAGTCATTGAACCTCGCTGGTAATAACCCATTGACTAGAGGAGATTTGATACTGCAATCTTTTAGTATACTTTTCTGTTTTCAGAAATAAACTGTATTTCTGAAATACATTTTATTTCATAGAATGAAGCACTTTATATATTGAAAGCATTGTACCTGTCCTTCACGGAGCCCTGATATTTCCACTGAAAGGACTTTTTCATTCTAGTTTTGAAACCTGATTGTCCTTTAATTGTACATTGCTAATGGATCCTATAAAGAAAAAACAATTCAAATAGGGATATGAAGAGAGGGGTTTTGTTTGTTTGTTTCTTTGTTTGCTTGAGACAAGGTTTCACTCTGTCACCCAGGTTGGAGTACAGTGGTGAGATCTGGGCTGTCTGTAACCTCCACCTCCCAGGCTCAAGTGATCCTCCCACCTCAGCCTCCTGAGTAGCAGGGACTACAGTCATGTGCCACTATGCCCAGCTAATTTTTGTATTTTTTTGTAGTAATGGTGAGACACAGGACTAGCTGGATTTCCCAGGCCTACTAAGAATCCCTAAGCCTAGCTGGGAAGGTGACCACTTCCACCTTTAAACAGGGGGGCTTGCAACTTGGCTCACACCCAACCAATCAGATAGTAAAGAGAGCTCACTAAAATGCTAATTAGGCAAAAACAGGAGGTAAAGAAATAGCCAATCATCTATCGCCTGAGAGCACAGTGGGAGGGACAATGATCGGGATATAAACCCAGGCATTTGAGCCAGCAACGGCTACCCTCTTTGGGTCCCCTCCCTTTGTATGGGAGCTCTGTTTTCACGCTATTAAATCTTGCAACTGCACTCTCTTTTCGTCTGTGTTTGTTATGACTGGAGCTGAGCTTTCGCTCGCCGTCCACCACTCCTGTTTGCCACCATGGCAGACCCGCCGCTGACTTCCATCCCTCCGGATCCGGCAGGGTATCTGCTGCTCCTGATCCAGTGACGCGCCCAGTGCCGCTCCCGAACGGGCTAAAGGCTTGCCATTGTTCCTGCACAGCTAATTGCCCGGGTTCATCCTAATTGAGCTGAACACTAGTCACTGGGTTCCGCGGTTCTCTTCCGTGACCCGTGGCTTCTAATAGAGCTATAACGCTCACCGCATGGCCCAAGATTCCATTCCTTGGAATCCGTGAGGCCAAGAACCCCAGGTCAGAGAACACGAGGCTTGCCACCATCTTGGAAGTGACCCGCCATCATCTTGGGAGCTCTGGGAGCAAGGACACCCCGGTAACAATGGGGTCTCACTATGTTGCCCAGGCTGGTCTCAAACTCCTGGGCTCAAGTGATCTGCCCACCTCTGCCTCCACCTCCCAAAGTGCTGGGATTACAGGCCTGTGCCACTGTACCTGGACTGAGATTTTTTTAAATGATGTTTTCTTTAATTCCCCTCCTGCTAATACTCTTCTGATTTTCCCAACAGCATCAGCACTTTTTTCAGAATCAATGCTGTGTCCTTTACTTTCCCTATTCTCTCCAGCTCACCATGACCTTTCTTTACTTTGCTGCACAAGGAAACAAGTTGGAGAAACTAAGAAGTCACAGAGTATGGTGAGACCTAAATTCCAATCCTGGCTCTGCCACTTAATGGTTATGTGACCTTTGTTAAACAAAGTTTATGAGAGGCCATTGTTTTCAACTAGCCTTCTGCATGAGGCCCCAGCAGAACAGACCAGAACAGAAGGGAGTCCCTTGTGCTTAGTACCAGTAATCAAACTGAACTTGGAAACTGACCAGTTTTCCAGAAGAACAGATTCCACTCAACCTCAGTCAATAATGAAGTAGTGTCCTCTGTTTTAACCCTATAAGAACAGTAACTTTGAAACAAGCAATCCAATTTTTGTCTCGTTTCAGCTTACTTCAGCCTTTCACTGCCTATAAAGTCAACCTCCTCTGCTCAGCTTTTCAGACCACTTCTCCCAATTCTAGAATCACAAATAAAACTAAATCTATGCTTATTTTGTCTTTCGACATCTTAGTGGACCTAGGACTTCATTTCCTAATTTTAAAATAGAAACAATAATAACGCCCATCTCATAAGATTTCTGTGAGGATACATGCCATGAGTTTGCAAAACTGGAAACAATATGTGCAAGCTATTACTATTACCCTATATTGCCTTCAGTTGATGGTTTATCTTTTTTTTATTTCAATAATTTTGGGGAGAAGTTTATCCTTTTACATTAAGTTAACTTCTCTCTCCCATAAGATTAGAAACTCCACGATAGTGGAAAACTACTTTGTTTTGTAGAGATGGGGGTCTCACTACATTGCCCAGGCTGGTCTTAAACTCCTGTCCTCAAGTGATCCTCCTGCCTCAGTCTCCCAAATTGCTGGGGTTACAGGCATGAGCCACTGTTCCCAGCTTGAAATCTCTCTTTTATTTTCACAAACTTAAAAATTTTTTGTAGAGATGGGGTCTCACTATGTTGACAGGGCTGGTCTCAAACTCCTGGGTTCAAGCAATCCACCTGTCTCAGCCTCCCAAAGTGCTGGGATTACAGGTGTGAGCCACTGCACCCTGCCCCAGCCTACAATTTCTTAAGTGGAATGTTTAACTCATTTATTTTTTTAAACTCACTTATTTCTTGGTGAATACAGTAAAAGCTGTAAATACAGCTTTAGAGCAGATCTCTAAAGTCTGCTTTAGCTCAGTTGCATGCACTTTGATATGTATTGGCATTAAGTTCTAAGTATCTTTTAATTTTTTTCCTTTATTATTTTCAGCAGTTTGATCATGACGTGTTTGGGTGTAGAATTTTTTTGAGTTTATCTTTTTGGGGGTTCACTGAGTTTCTTGAACCTATAAGTATATATCTTTTGCCAAATTTGGAGAATTTTCTTCATTATTCCTCAAATACTTTTTCTTTGCATTAATTTTTTTTACATTTATTTAATTAATTATTATTATTATTATTATTAGAGACAGAGTCTCACTATGTTACCCATGCTGGTTTTGAACTCCTGGGCTCAAGCAATCCTCCTGCCTAGGTCTCCCAAAGTGCTGGGATTACAGGCATGAGCCATTGTGCCTGGCTATTTTTCTGCACTATACTTTTTCTCCTCTCCTTCTAAGGCTCTGAAGACATGAATACTAGATCTTTTTATACTGCCACACAGTGCCCTGAGATTCTGTTTGTCTTTTCCTTCAATCTTTATTCTCTTTTGTTCGGACTAGATCATTTCTATTCATCTATCTTCAAATTCAATGACTTTCCTCTGTCATCTCCGTTCCAGCTATTGAGCCATTCAGTGAATTTTTAAAATTTCAGTTATTGTAGTACGTTTTTCATTCTAAACTTTCCATTTGGTCCCTTTTTTATGTCTTCTATTTCTCTGCTGAGACTTTCTATCTTTCCATTTGCTTCAAAGGGGTTCATACTTTTTTCTTGGAGCATGGTTATAATAGTTGCCTTAAAGTCTTTGGTTGAGCCAGGCATGGTGGCTCATGCCTGTAATCCCAGCACTTTGGGAGGCCGAGGTGGGAGGATCGCTTGAGGCCCAGAAGTTCAAGACCAACCTGGCCAATATAGTGAGGCCCCATTTCTGATAACAACATCCTTCTTGTGGCCTGCAGCTTCTCATCATTAGGCCGAAAACACGGCACCTAGGAGGTGTTTCAAATCTCTGTACATGATAACGTCCTTTAGTCCTCTACTTAGTGTTTTCTATCCCACCCCGCCTTTTGTTTACGCTTCTAACTCAAATGTTTAATTACGGAGATGACAGTGCTAGAAAACTATGGGACAGTAGACCCAGCTCCCTCTTCACCCTCTTTGTTTGGAAACTACTCCTCTCCTCTACAAACAGAGCACACAGAAGCTGCCATGTTTTTAAAGACCCTGATTTGTCAGCTGTGGTGAATGTTTTTCAGCAGTGTGTCATTTATTCAAGCTGGGCAGTCAGAGACTTTCTTCAGGATTTAAAAATTCAATACAAGTAAGTGTGTGAGTTAGCCTTTGTCTGGTGGTGGAAGCTGTAAAATGTGAATTTAAGACAGTCGGTGACTCGTGTGCTGCCCCATGGAGGATGTGGTGTTCAGGGAGAGAAGATGCAATTGACACACAAACATCAGAGAAGGAGACAGGGACTGAGTCCTGGGACACTCAAGCCCCCAATTCCAGCTGTGTCTAAATTCCGTTCTTACCATTCCTACATTCCCAGGATTCCATTTCTAAGCTTTACTGAGTTTGCTCACCATTGTATTCATACATTTAAAATAGAACACAGAGCCCAGCAATTCGAATATGCCAGATTAGACTGACAGATAGATCTCTGTCTGTACCTATATCTTTATATATTTCCATTTCTAAATATATCTGTTGAATGAATGCTGAATTTCATGAGTTGACCCAGTAATTCCAATAAATTCCCTTTTTAAACCTAAAACGCATTTCTGTCACTTTTAACAGACTTTTAACCTCCACAGTAACCTAAAACAACTACTGCAGACATTTACTTTTTTTTTTTTTTTTTTGCCAAGACGGGGTCTTACTCTGTCACCCAGACTGGAATGCAGTGGTGTGAGTAGCTTGGACTAGAGGGACACGCCACCAGCCCAGCTAATTTTTGCTTTTTTGTTTGTTTGTTTAAGAGATGGGGTTTCACCGTGTTGCCCAGGCCGGTCTTGAACTCCTGGGCTCAAACTGTCTACCCACCTTGGCCTCCCAAAGTGCTGGTATTACAGGCGTGAGCCATCATGCCCAGCTGCAAACATTAACTAAAAACCTCTTTTATTTTTCTAAATTGGAGGAAAACAATGGAACTCTCAAAGTATCCTAGAAATGTGGGGAATTACATGCCGAAATGAAGACTTGACTCTGAGAGCATGTGGATGCCTATTCCTAGAACTGCCCCTCCCTCAATCCTTCCAATTACAAAGACCATGTTAAGAATTTCACTCAGTGCCCTGCTACAAAGCAGAGCCCTCCCCGCAGAAGCTCATAAGTCACATTCTTCGGGGCAATAATGGAAATACATCAACTCTGTCCAAACATGGTTTATTATTACATGGATTTAGAGCAAATCACACTCCCACAAGCCAATATTATGCAAGCCAGGCTAGGTTGTAAAGAATATGATTATTCATTCAACAAATATTAAGTACCTAGTATGTACCAAGCACTGGGCCAACACTAGAAATATATCAGTGCACAAGAATATCTAGGTTCCAGCTCTCATGGAGCTTGCATTCTACTGGGAAGACAGACAATAAGCAATGAACATGTAGTTATAACTTACGAAAGTGCAATGAAATCAACAAAACAGTCTGATAAAGAAAACCTGTGTGTGTTTGTTGACGGGTGGCATACTTCAAACTAGGTGATCAAGCAAGAACTCTCTGGGATGAGGACATTTAAGCTAAGATCTGAAGGATGAGAAAGAGTGAGCCATGTGAAAAGCAATGTTAAAAGGGGTAAGAAGTTCAAAGGTCTGAGCTGGAAAGAGTTTGCAGTGCTCCAACTATTGAGATGAGCAAGAGAAGAGATGAAGCTGGAGCGGTGGGCAACGGCCAGGTCTTGCAGGGATGTCTAGACGTGGTAAAAGGTTTATTTGCTGTGCAATGGAATACCACTGAAAGGTTTTAAGCAAGAAAGGGACATTTGGAAAATATCATTTTGGCTTTAAGGTGGATAATGTATTCAGGCAGAGGCAGACAGTTACTGAGAATGGAGGTGGAGAGCGTAGTTAGAGGTGTTGCAGAAGTGATGAGAGATGATAGTGGAGTTTTGGCAGAGGAGATAGAAGTTGATGGGTGAGTTAGAGACATATTATGAACTCAGGAGTTCCAATAATCCAGGGGAAGATTGATGTCATTGTAGATTATTTAGGCCAGCAATTCTCAAACCTTGGTAGCTAGCTAACAGAATCATCTAGGTAGCTACCAAAAACAGACAACTGAATACTGTCCCTAAAGCTGAGGATTCAATAGCCTGGAGTAGAGCCTAGGAGTCTGTACTCTCCACGAGCCCTTGGGAGATTCTTATACATGACCAAGACTGAAATAAACATGGACTTTTGCCATTATTCCAGGTCAGCTTTATTTCCACACCCCAGAAGATCTAGGCTAAGTCCTCACATTGCCCAGTCAGCATGTGTTAGGAGTGTAGACTAATCTCAAAGCAGTAACAACACATTAAGCAGCAGCAGTGGAGCTGGGCATGCCTGTAATCCCAGCTACCTAGAAGGCCGAGGCTTTAGTGAGCCATAATCACACCACTGTACTCAGCCTAGGCAACAGAGCAAGACCCTGTCTAAAAAAAAAAAAAAAAAAAAAAAAAAAAAGAAGAAGAAGAAAAGAAGCAGCAGCAATGAGTGTCCCAGATTCTAACTTTCTGATAAGTAAATTCAAGCCCCTACAGTCTATTTAACTTTACACAGAAGGACTAATGGGGGAAAATGAGATCTCATATTCAATTGACTTCTCTAAAAGTGTGTGGTTTTATCTTTTTGTAAAAGGCAGAATAGTACGCATACATGAATCTTTGATAATCTAGGTCCTTCTGAGCTTCGGAATTATCTTCATTAATATAGTGTGGAACTGAAATTGACGAGTTGGCCTGAAACAGCAGGCTCCCAAAGGCAGAAACCAAAAGATGGGGAGACTTTAGTGCCCCAACTCCCTAGGATCTCCAATAGTCTTCCCCTGAGTGAGCCACCACAAATAAATATCTATGCCACATAAAAACAATGTATCTGTGCCTGCTAAGGAAAAAAGAGTTTCAATCTACCCCACATAAACATACAGCCTAGGTAAATGAATTCCCTAATCTCCCCTATTGCTGCCCCAAAGATCTTTTTTATAGAAATTCCAGAACCATCACTGACTCCAGGAATGATCTGACACCAGTCCAAATCCTCTTCTATATATATGGGTATAAACCTAAAATTCTACTAGTTTTTTTCTGCCTCTAGCCAAGATGGAGTAATAGGGACCATATATACCCTCCTACCTGAAACAACCAAAAATTGGACAAAATATATGCAAAAATAGATTTCAAGACACTAGACACCAGGCAATAAAAGACAATGAGCCCTGGTAGATGGGAAATAATCAAGGTGAGACCTATGATTGTCCCAGTTTACTGCCTTGAAAAAAGTCTCCAGGGCACAGTGTAGAGAGGAGGGGGGTGGTACATACTGATTGTGGTAATGGTTTCATGGGGAGATATGTATGATAAAACATATATGCACAGTTTATTGTGTGTCAATCATACCTCAGTAAAGCTGTTACACCAAAATTCTACAAATAGAACTTCTTTCCTGCTGGCTTTCATGCCTGCTAAAATGGAAATCCCACCAAAGGAATAACCATTTTAAATAACCATTTAAATAACCACTTTAAATCTGTATTATTAAATTATCACAATGTTCTGGGCACAGTGGCTCACGCCTGTAATCCCAGCACTTGGGACCACCGCCAGCCGAGGCGAGTGGATTACAAGACCGGGAGTTCGAGACCAGCCTGACAAACATGGTGAAACCCCATCCCTACTAAAAATACAAAAAAATTAGCTGGATATGCTGGCGGGTGCCTGCAATCTCAGCTACTCAGGAGGCTGAGGCAGGAGAATCGCTTGAACCCAGGAGGCGGAGGTTGCAGTGAGCCGAGATTGAGCCACTGCACTCCAGCCTGGGCGACAGAGGTAGACTCTGTCTCAAAAAAAAAAAAGAAAGAAAGAAATTATCACAATGTGGTATCAGTAAAAACCCAAACAAAAATTTACAGGAAGAGCAAGGATACTTGCTAGATGGTATGGTTTGAATATTTGTCCCCTCCAAAACTTACATTGAAATTTAATCCCCAGTATGGCAGTATTGAGAGGTGGGGCCTTTGAGAGGTGACTGGGTAGTGAGGGCTCTACCCTCATAAATGGATTAATCAATTCATGGATAAGTGGGTTAATATGTTAATGTGTTATCATGGGAATGGAACTGGCTTTATAAGAAGAGGAAGACAGACTTGAGCTTGCATGCCCAGTCCTCTTGCCATGTGATGTCCTGCACAGCCTAGGAACTCCACTGAGTGTCCCCACCAGCAAGAAGGCTCTCAGCAGATACAACTCCTTGACCTTGGCCTTCTCAGCCTCCATAACTGTAAGAAATACATTTTTTTCCTTATAAATTAGCCAGTTTCAGGTATTCTGTGATATGCAACAGAAAACAGACTGAGATACTAGGGAAGGTTAGAGAGAGGACAGCACAGAGAAGGGAGAAGGAGCACAGAACGGGAGAAATGGAAACAAATCCTGACCATTTGACAAGTGTGTTGAGAGCTGGAAGTAGCCAGGGTAGTTCCATGAAAATGCATGGTAACCATGGCTCGTATTTACCTATGTAACAAATCTGCACGTCCTGCATATGTATCTCAGAACTTAACATAAATAAAATAAAATTTTTAAAAAAGAAAATGTGTAGTGGTGTTTCTTAGTTGCCACAATAAATGGAGAGCATTATTGGCACTTAGTGGACAAAAGCCAGGGAAGCTGAAGTTTCACAACGTGTGGCCCCATTCTGCACAAGTACAAATGGTACCACACAAATGCCAGTAGCAACCCTTGAGAAATCTGGTGAAAGGAATTCAGCTACACAGGCTGTTGGTTCCTTCTCCAACGCCAGCATTTTAAAGGGGTCTCAATGCACATTTTAAGCTATGGTTTGCCATGCTAAATAGAACACATTAGACAATTCTGTCTTAGTAAGTTTTTTTGATGTTTAGCTTCAAATGTCATCAGAACCTCCAAAGCCTTGAGAACTCTGACAGGAACACATGAACTCCTTAACCTTGAACTTACTTAAGCACCTTTAAGAATATTAGGTACTGCAGCCACTGTCCAACAATTTTCTTATCCAGAATAATTGGCCCTAAGGTTAAAATTCTACAAAGCAAATTGGTAATGTGTTTAGGAAAAATAAACTTCCTAAGCCTTTTTTTTTTTTTTTGGCAAGAAAGGAAGTTATAATAATAATGAAATTTAGGTTTGGAAGAGACCTCATAGGTCCTCTTGTTCAAACTGTGAGAGAGGGTGAGAATGACAGAAAGTGCAGTGAGAAAAGGCCCCTCCCCAGCAAGCTAAGCAACACAGCATGGGCCACCACGGGTTTGTGAATATCCCCAGTTAGGATTTCACTTTTTCTGAACAGCATTTTGCAATGCTTTTCTAATCTGGATATTTCCCCTTGCTATGACCTGTCTTTCTAGGATCCAATTCATATTAATTTTCCCTATGCTTCTATATCCCTTGACTGTCAGCTCCCAGAATCCTACACTCCCCTCTTCCTTCTAATATCTAAATAGAGAAAGTGTGTAACAGCATCACACTTTGGCCAGGCACAGTGGCTCACGCCTGTAATCCAAGCACTTTGGGAGGCCGAGGCAGACAAATCACGAGGTCAGCAGTTCGAGACCTGCCTGGCCAACATGGTGAAACTCCATCTCTACTTAAAATACAAAAAATTAGCTGGGCATGGTGGCGGGTTCCTGTAATCCCACCTACTTGGGAAGCTGAGGCAGGAGAATCACTTGAACCCAGCAGGCGGAGGTTGCAGTGAGCCGAAATCAAGCCACTGCACTCCAGCCTGGGCAACAGTGCAAGACTCCATCTCAAAAAAAAAAAAAAAAAAAATACAGTATCACACTTTAACTTACGCAACTCAAGAAACTCCTTTTTTTTTTTTTTGTCCAGGTGCGGTGGCTCACGACTGTAATCCCAACACCGGGAGGCTGAGGTGGGCAGATCACTTGAGGTCAAGAGTTTGAGATCAGCCCGGTCAACATGGCAAAACCTCATCTCTACTAAAAATACAAAAAATTAGACAGGTGTGGTGGTGGGCACCTGTGATCCCAGCTACTCAGGAAGCTGAAGCAGGAAAGTCACTTGAACCTGGGAGGCAGAGGTTGCAGTGAGCAGAGATCACACCGCTGCACTCCAGCCTGGGTGACAGAGTGAGACTCAGTCTCAAAAAAAAAAAAGAAACTCCTTTTTCTCCTTTCTAAATTTACCCAGACTTCTTTCCCATCTTCCAGACTGAAATTCCAACTGCCAGATGAACTTATACACCAGATAAGCCCACTAGGACCTCAAGCTTAACCTATTTAAACCAGTACTTGAGCGTGATCCCTTCTGACATCCTTATTTCTTTGAAGGGCATCGCTATTCAGTCACCCCAGCTGGAAACCACAGTAGTTTCTGTTTCCATCTCTCCTGTTTCAATTAAATGTTAGTATTGTGGATTCCGCCTATGAAATGTCTCTTCCATCCATCCCTTTTTCTTTATTCTTGCTACCACTACCCCAGTTCACATTCTAATTTCCACCACCCTCAGCTCTTTCCCCCACTTCAATCCATTTTAAGCACAATCGTTGGATTATTTTTCTGTAGTAATGGTTTCTATGTCATTCTCATGGTCAAAACTTTCAATGGTTTTTTCATATCCTGTGAAATGAAGTGTAAAGTCTTCATCTGGACTTTTAAGACCCTCCAAAGTGGAGGATCCATTTCACTTTCAGGTCCTATTTTCAATCCCACGGGGCTTACACATGTTCCATTTCTTTTCTGCCTGGATCTACTCATCCACTATTCCTCCAGCTGCAGTTTCCCCATCTCCAGGATCCCTATTCCTTTACCAACTGTCACCAGGCATCTTGACTTCTTCCCACAACTGAATATCATCTGTCCCCTCTTTAAATCTCTTTGAAAATTGCTCAGACTCATTCAGGACACTTAGCATGTGGACTATGTATTTTCTTTATTTGTGCAAATGCTGTATATCTTGGTTAGGATCAGCTTCTCAAGGACAGGATTTATGAGTTACTCATCTTTGTATCCATCATAGGGCCTAACATAGTGCCCTACGCAGAACCAGAGCTCAACAGATGTTTTTGAATTTAATTTTAATGAATTATTTATCTATATTGTGACATCTATATGTTCAGTAATATATAGAAAATTAGAAAAACTATACTATTCAACTGATTTGAATTGAGAAAAAGTTCTCTCAAAACTACTTTCTCCATTATTGCATATATAAGATTAATAGAACTCAGTCCAAAGCCATTAGTAGAGAAAAAAACATTAAGAAAAACAAGTTGCAATATAAAAATATTTTGGTTAGCAAGTTAAACACATACTCCAAACAACAATCTCACCTGAGAGGAGATTCATTCAGACTTCTGGGCTCTTTGCTTCTCCAAAAGGCAAGGCCATTCTTTTCTTCCTTGACATAAAAAAAAAAAAAATAGTTATTTGGTCATTAATTAAATAATTTGATTGAGATTATGAAGAAGACCTAGTCACATGTACTGATTAAATGACTGTTCATAAATCCTCACAAAAATTGTAAGTCCAAAATTGTAAGCTGGGTAGCATGATGGAGCAAAAAGAACTTTGACTTTGACGTGAACATGTCCTCGGCCAAGCACCGTGGCTCACACCTGTAATCCCAACATTTTAGGAGGCTGAAGTGGGAGGATCACTTGAGCTCACAAGTTCAAGACCAGCCAGGGCAACATAATGAGATGTCATCTCTACAAAAAATAGAAATATTAGCTGAGAGTGGTGGTGTGCATCTGTAGCCCCAGCTACTTGGGAGGCTGAGGATGGAGGATTGCTTGAGCCTAGGTGGTTGAGGATGCAGTGAGCTATGATCACACCACTGCACTCTAGCCTGGGTAACAGAGCAAGACCCTGTCTCAAAAATAAAAAATAAAAATAAAATTTAAAAAGTAGGGCCTTTTTGGAAGTGATTAAGTCACTAGGGCTCTGCCCTCATAAATGGGATTAGTACCCTTATAAAAGGTTGACGGGAGTGCCCTAGTCCCACTGCCCCTCCCACTATGTGAGGACATAGGATTTGTTCCTTCTGCCATATGAGGATGCAGCAAGAAGTTGCCATCTCTGAAGCAGAGGGCAGCCCTCACCAGACACTGAGTCTGCTGGTGACTAGATCTTGGACTTCCAGCCTCCAGAACTGTGAGAAACAAATTTCTGTTGTTTATAAATTACCTAGTCTAAGGTATTTTGTTATAGCAGCAGGTGCAGGATAAGACAGTGGTCTGCTGTTATTCTGTCTTTCCAGCCTCTCCCTTTTTTGAAGAATTGCTCTCTTCCTATAGTTACTATGAGGGTCCTCATCCTTAAATTAAAAAAAAAAAAAAAAAAAAAGAAGAGAAAAAGACTTTGCTCCTTCCATGAAATGAATGATGCTCAAGTGTTAGTGCCCCCGGCCGGGTGCGGTGACTCACACTTGTAATTACAGCACTTTGGGAGGCTGAAGCAGACAGATCACTGGAGGCCAGGAGTTCGAGACCAGCCTGGCCAACATGGTGAAACCCAGTTTCTACTAAAAACACAAAAATAGCTAGGTGCGGTAGTGTGGACCTGTAGTCCCAGCTACTCAGGAGGCTGAGGCAGGAGAATCTCTTGAACTAGGAGGCAGAGGTTGCAGTGACCCAAGATTGTACCACTGCACTTCAGCCTGGGTGAAAGAGCGAGACTCCACCTCAAAAAAAAAAAAAAAAAATGTTTCAGCCCCCCTCAGTGCATGAGTTCCTTCCAAAGTCTTAGGAGAGACCCTAAAAATGTGTTCACATGGCCAAATGTTTTTATAAAAATTGCAAAGACAATAATCCACCTCTTCAACCACAATAATTTAAGACCACAGGCTCTTCTTCCCACTTCAATTTTTCTTCTGTCTCACTTCCTCTCTTAAGAGTGGCTGTAGGCACTTCGTATTTGTGATTTCTTCTGTCCTGATTTCTTTGGAGTGCTGCAGGCATTGTATTTGTACAATGTAAAACAGACATCTTAGTTATTTCAAGGGGGGGGGGCTCTCCAAATTGTATGAGTTTCAGTCCCCATAAAACCTAGATCCACTCCTGCCCTAGCCATAGCTGATGGGTCTAGAGGTGGACTGCTGACCCAATCTGGGCCAATCAATGTCTTGCCCTGGATTTGTGACCTTTGTTCTTGAGAGACAGGGCTAGAAGTCTTTGGAGCTGGCTGGACCCTAGGAGGAGGTCCTGGCCAAGCTGCTTAGGCCCCAGAACAGGCACCTGGGTTCCTAGTCTTTCACTATTTGGCTCTTTTGCTTCCCTTTTGATTCCCTAGGAGACTCCAAAATCTTCCAACAAATTCCCCTTGACAAGATAGGCAGAATAAGTTTTTTCTATTTGGAATTTAAGAAACTTTAAGACCCCAGTCATCACAATCACTTGTAAAAGTAGGCATTTCACAAATAATGGTACTAAATGTGATGCAAATAATGCCTTTGTATATTGCTGGAATTAGGTGGAAGCACTTATGACTCATCAATCAGACAGGTTTGAGCCCATCTCCTGCTTCAGATCACAGATTACAGAATGTCTAGGAGGTAAACCACTTGGTCCTGATGATACAACAATACCAACCCAGGGAGCAAGCAGCTTGGAGGAGAACAGGAAATATAGAGCACATCACTGCTGGCATGCTGGAAAGGAGGATGAGATCACCAAGGCTTATCTGTTAGGATGTTAGTGTTACTTGCACAATCATCCTGTAACAGTCTTAAGTTGTCTCTTAAACCTCATTCCATCCAAATTCACTAACCAAACTTGAATTCTCTCTTTTTTGTGCGAGGTCATTAAAAAGTTGAAAAAAAAAACAACTTTAGTGTTCATATCCCTGCCTCTTTCTATGTTAGCTTTATTTTAATTTATTTTTATTTATTTATTTATTTATTTGAGAAGAGTCTCACTCTGTCACCCAGGCTGGAGTGCAGTAGCACAATCTCGGCTCACTGCAGCTTCCACCTCCCGGGCTCAAGCAATCTTCCCACCTCAGCCTCCTGAGTAGCTGGGATTACAGGCGCTTGCCACCATGCCCAGCTAATTTTTGTATTTTTAGTAGAGACGGAGTTTCACCACTTTGGACAGGCTGGTCTCAAACTCCTGATCTCAAGTGATCCGCCCACCTTGGCCTCCCAATGTGCCGGGATTCCAGGTGTGAGCCACCCTGCCCAGCCTATGTTAGCTTCAAATTTCACTTTGTAATAATGGTCTGGAGAATCAGGATCATCTGTGCTCTCCACTCAGAAATACAGTACAGTTCAATCTGTTTCTGCACTTGGTGGAAAGTCTGGTCTCCTAGACACCAAGGACCAGAGTCTGGCAGGTGTAAGGCAATAATGACAAAAGAGCCTGACTGCAAAGTCATCTGCTGCTGTATTCTCTAGTGTGCATGTAGCAGTTGACACGCTTCTTCAGTGGCTTGGATATGAATTCCTTCAGTCATTTAGCACAATGCATATCTGATGGAATGCTTGGTAGTACGGGCCAGCTGAAGAACATTTTTAGAAGGGACACTACAAAAATAATACATCTGTTTCTCTATTGCAAGGGGTTCAATTATATTCATAAAGTCCCATTCCTGTGGGGAAGATGGTCAGGCTTCCGTATGTAAAAACTATCCATGAAACCTGAGAGACTCATCAGTTTCTTGTGCTTTTACTTTTGCCCCACATCATTGGTTTTAGAAAATATCTAGGTTTTACATTTATTTTTAAAGATTACACACACACACATACAGTTGTCCCTCAGTATCCATGGAAAATTGGTTCTAGGATCTCCCTTGGAAACCAAAATCTGAGTATGCTCAAGTGCCTGATAGAAAATGGTATAGTATTTTCATACAACCTATGCATACCCTCCCATATACTTTAAATAATCTCTAGATTATTTATAATACTAACTACAACAAAAAATGTCATGTAAATAGTTATACTGTATTGTTTAGGGAATAATGACAAGAAAAAGTCTGTACATGTACAGCACAGATTCAATTTTTTTTTAGTATGATTTCAATCTTCTGTTGGCTGAATCTATGAATGTGGAGCTCACGACTATGGAGAGCCAATATTCACTGCAGCTCTAGAATAACAGAAAAGACCTTAAAGGCTTTTGTGGTATTACTAAACTTTGGTTCAGTTTAGATTTCATTAAACTATGTTTCAATCTGGTTGGGGATTCGTCTATTTAATTTTATGCCAATATTTCAATATATACCACTAAAACCTGTAAGGTCTTTTCTGTTTTTCTAGAGCTGCAGTGAATATTTGAAAACACTAGTTACCTGTGTCTATCTAAATGTAAACTTAAATTCAGTTATTCAGCAGCACTAGCCACATTTGAAAAGCCCAATGGCCACAGGTAGCCAATGGCTACTGTATTAGACATGATTAGACAAGATATAGAACATCTCCATCATTGCCAAAAGTTCTGTTGGGTAATGCTGTTCTAGAATGTACCTGAAACTGAAACTAAATGGTTAATAACCCAATCCATTCAAGAGTTTTGTGGCCAGGCATGTTGGCTCATGCCTATAATCCCAGCACTTTGGGAGGCCGAGGCGGGCGGATCACCTGAGGTCAGGAGTTCATGACCAGCCTGGACAACATAGAGAAACCCCATCTCTACTAAAACACAAAAATTAGCCAGGTATGGTGGCAGGCGTCTGTAATCCCAGCTACTTGGGAGGCTGAGGCAGGGAGAATTGCTTGAACCTGGGAGGCAGAGGTTGCTATGAGCCGAGATCACACCACTGCACTCCAGCCTGGGTGACAGAGTTAGACTTCATCTCTAAAAAAACACTAATACAGTTCAATCCTGTCACTCTGTTCCCATCTGCATTGTTCATTTAGAATTTAATAACCATCCTCTTTCATCTAAATGTAAAAAGTACAATTCAGGTATGGCATGTTGCATCACACCTGTAATCCAAGCACTTCATGAGGCTGAGGCAGGAGGGTTGCTCGAGGCCAGAAGTTTGAGATCAGCCTTGGCAATTCAAAGTGCTAATTGCGACCCATATAAGAACGTATGTATACTAAAAAGAAAAGCATCTTTTCCTCTATATATTCAGAAAAGTTGGGTCTAATTAGGAATCCTGTTAAAAATGTGATAATTTAAACTAAGTATTTTTACTAGAAATGATTTCCAATGTTGAGCTTGCTTTGTTCGGATGACCGAGTTGATTGGATCATGGGCACCTGTATCACATGACAAAAATATCCCCTAGGCTTTTTTACCCAAGAGGTTTGGAGCTAGTCCTAATAATTACCTTTATTTAAGTGCTCAGTAGTTATTGTGTGCTGCTGCTCTAGGCATGACATCATCATTATTAACATATTAAAGATTCTAGCAATGACTATTGTCAAATAGATGGTCGAGTAGGTTTGGGCCTGTCTCTTGCTTTAGGACACGTATTGCAGAATGTCTCTGAGGTGAACCACTGGGGCCCTAGATATATAGCAATACCTGACTCAGGGAACAAGCAGCTGGAAGAACAGAAAACATACAGCATTACTGTTGGCATAATGGAAAAGGGGAGTGTTTTCTATCTTGTAATGTAGCTGGGGCTCCTTGTGACAGTGGCAGTTTTGTGTCATCAAAAGCCCCCACGCCCAAGTGTCAGATGGTACTTTTGGGAATGAAAGTAGAAAACAGGTGGGGGCAAGTGTTATTCTATGAATAGCCCTGCACATCAGCACAGGACAAACTCTTCACTAATTTTAATATCACTTGCAAAGTTTCTAGGAATTTAAATGTCATCAAACTTCGATCTGTTTTACTAAATTATTTTTGTATGTGTTTTTATTTTCCTATACATGTTGAAGGAAAAAAAAAGCCAAGAATAATTATGCTTGTGGACAAGGATAAATATGCATTTAAGGCAACCAACACCAATTAGATACCCTAATTAGTGTGACAGGAGACCTGGTGAGCAACAAGGGATTTGATAAACCTGCTAATTACAACTTCTACAAACAGTTTCCATGCCACAGTGTGTCAGCATGGAAAGGTGCTCATCCATGAAAGTGTAAAAGCACCACAGTTTTCTCACACATAGTAGCTCTGAGTCCAGCTTGGAATAAAGTCTAGTGGACAATGAATGGGCTGAATGTGCTGGCCTAGCTACACAAGCTGGATGCCAGAAGTAGAAGGGCCTATCCAGCTCCTCGGACCTTCATCCTTCCCTTCTCCCTCTATGCTAAAGATTCAATCTTAAGGGCCGACTTCGTTAAGTCAGCCACCCCAGCTGTGTACCCTGCCCTGTCCACCTTATTTCATGTAATACAACAACTCTGTGAAGCTAGTAATGGAGATGAAGAAACTGAGACTCACAAAGGTTAAGTGACTTGCTTAAGTTCACACATCCAGGAAATGTGAGAAACAGGATTCAAACCTGGGCTTAGTGAAATGCAAAGTCCATGTTCTTTTTCTATGCTTTTCACCAACTCCCAATCACAGGGACAGATACCTTAAAAAGGCTCATATATCAATATATCTATATAGATATACAGATATGTCTGAGTTGTTTTTCCTCACTTCAGACACCAAGAGTGTAATTTTTTTTCTCTTTCACCCAAAGCCAATTCTCTAATTCTCTAGATACCAACTGGGAGTACTACAATTCGATTCCATTCTGCCATTCACTACTTGGCAGTAGCACAGACCCCACAGGTTAAGGGCTCAGTCCCACAAGACTGCCCTAACTTCAGATGCCAGTTGCAACTCCCAGGTTTCCGTTTGTATTTCTGATCAACCAGCTATAAATCAGGAGCTCCCCATGAAATGAACCAGAACATGCCACCCAAAATATGCCACTTTGGCATATTGGTTATTTTGACCTGAAGGTGCTTGAGAGACAGCAGATGTAGGAAGGGCTCTCTGATCTCCACCTTTCTACCTTAAAACAGGACATAGACCAGGCACAGTGGCTCATGCCTATAATCCCAGCACTTTGGAAGGCTGAGGCAGGCGGATCATTTGAGGCCAGCAGTTTGAGACCAGCCTGGCCAACATGGCAAAAACCCAACTCTACTAAAAATACAAAAATTAGCCACGTGTGGTAGTGCATGCCTCTAATCCCAGCTGCTCAGGAGGCTGAGGCACAAGAATCACTTGAACCTGAGGGGTGGAGGTTGCAGTGAGCTGAGATCACACCACTGCACTCCAGCCTGGGTGACAGAGCAAAATTCTGTCAAAAAAAAAAAAAAAAAACACCAGGACATAAATTTCCCATGAGAAAGGCAACCTCTTTATACCAGGAAGAGGAGAACATTCTTTTTTCTTTTACTTTTAGATAAACTGGAGGTGAGTCCTGATCATATTACATGAAGCTTTCCACCATTGTGAACAATTAGGCGAGGCATTAGTGACAGAGGCGCATCACTGATAAATACAGAGCAATACTGGGGCAGTAAAGAGGAAACTACAGAGACATTTGTGTTTCTTCAAATATCAGAAGCTTCCACATCACAGCAGGAGAACTGAGGATGAGCTCCACCTCCTGAAGGCTTAGTCCAAAAACTTCCTATTGGCATTTGCCCTGAACAAGCCCCCCTGACTTCTGGCATCATCTGCTGGACTATGAGATCCAGCTGGCTTTCCAGGGTATTGGAAACCTTTATGTTACGATCCCCATTATATATCTCAACTCCACCAGCTATGTCCTCTGGCAGGTAGACATAGCTGGTGGAGTTGAGATATATAATGGGGACCTCCTGGTCAATTTGGACATCAACATAGTTTTTGGTGGCAATTTTGTACATAGAGATTTCCTTTTGCACCGCAGACTTTACCAGAGGGAAATCTTATTTCCTGCAACAAACAATCATTCAGGGCTCCAGCAGCTGGTACAAACCTGTGATAAGGTCATCTGTCACTCTGAGGACTTTGAGTCTTGCTTGATTCATCAAATTGGACATCTGAATTTTCTTCTGCTGCTCAATCTGTTTCTCTTTCTTCTCATAATATTCCATAATCTTTAGTCTTTGGGTTTGCACAAACTGACCTTTCTCTATGTTGAACTCTTCTTCTGCCTTTGCATCTATTCCTTCTGCTTTCTCATTGGCTTCTTGTTCAATGAAAGCCATCATATGCTTTATCTGCTTTTGCACGTCAGCATTGCTGAGAGCCATGGTGAGAGCAAAGCTAGGCCGGTGAGCAGCAGGCTCGAGTTTAGGTTTGAAGGGTGAGGTGGGAGGAATGGGCAGAGGAAACCCCTGTGCAGATCTTGGTTTCCTTTACTTTTTGAGAACATTCTTATCAACAGAGGTGAGGCATGGACACTGAGATGAATCTGTACAAATACTAAAATAAATCTTATCTTCCATTAATTTTCACCATATATTTCCTAGTCATTTTCCCACAGTTCACTATGCATAGCCTAAGCCCCTTTGCCTTGTCTTGTCACAACTCTACAATTTATCATTCTTTGTTAACATGGTATATAAGCGCTCAGGCCTGTCGGCTTCTTTGGGTCTTCATTTCTCTTCTATGAAAGTTCCCCTGCCATGTAAAAATGTTAACGTCAAATAAAATGTGTATCCTTATCTCCTGTTAACCTGCCCTTTCTCAGTTTAATCCTCAGGAACAGCCACAAAACCTAAGAAGGTAGGGGAAAAGTCTTTCCTCCCCTTTACCACAAGCATCTCCTCAGGTTTAATAATTTGCAAGAACAGCTCACAGAACTCAGGAAAGTGCTTCATTTCCTATTACCAGTTTATTATAAAGGATTATATTCAGGAATAGCCAAGTGGAAGAGATGCGTTGAGCAGGGTATCAGGGGAGGGGTGCAAAGCCTCCAAGCCCTCTCCTGGTGCACCACTGTCCCAAGAACTTGATGTGGTCACCAACTTGGGCGCTCTCCAAACCCTGTCATTTAAGGGTTTTTTAAAGTTTTTGTTTGTTTGTTTGTTTGTTTTTCAGACAGGGTCTTGCTCTGTCACCCAGGCTTCAGTGCAGTGGTGCGATCATGGCTCAGTATAGCCTCAACCTCCCAGGCTCAAGTGATTCTCCCACCTCAGCCTCCTGAGTAGCTGGGACTACAGGCGTGCACCACCACACCCAGCTAATTTTTGTATTTTTTGAAGAGACAGGGTTTTGCCATGTTTCCCAGGCTGGACTCAAACTCCTGCCTTAAGCAATTGTCCCAAATTAGCCTCTCAAAGTGCTGGAATTACAAGTGTGAGCCACTGTGTCTGTATTAGTCAGTGTTCTCTAGAGGGACAGAATTAATGGAATAAATATATAGATCCCAATGTGTCCAGGTGGATATGATAACTTCTAGTTATACATATGAGATAACTTCCATATATTTATATATATGGAAGTTTATACAGAATGGGTAGAGAACTCCCATATATACATATATATGGAAGTTTATTAAGTATTAACTCACATGATCACAAGGTCCCACAATAGGCTGTCTACAGGCTGAAGAACAAGGAGAGCCAGTCTGAGTTCCAAAACTGAAGAACTTGGAGTCTAATGTTTGTGCTCCTAATCCAGCACAGGAGAAAGATGTAGGTTGGGAGGCTAGGACCAGTCTCTGTTTTCACATTTTTCTGCCTGCTTATATTCTAGCTGCACTGGCAGATGATAAGATTGTGCCCACCCAGAATAAGGGTGGGTCTGCCTTCCCCAGACCACTGACTCAAATGTTAATTTCCTCTGGCAACACCCTCACAGACACACCCAGGATCAGTACTTTCTATCCTTCAATCCAATGAAGTGAACACTCAGTATTAACCATCACAAGTCCACCCCTTGTCAACTTAAACCCATATACATCCCCTGAGATCATACATAATCTTCAAATAAAGACAATAATAAGGTCATAATTATGCCTAGCATAATACAGCTATCCTTTGTACAGCCGGAAATGCAACAATCCCCAACCCAAATACTATTCCATAAAGCTAACAATATTTAAATGCTGATGTAAAGTCAATAAATCTTATGTCACATGCGAAAGGAAAAAGGAAATAAAATGAAGATATTTTCTTAGTACAGGTGTATACATGCACAAACATGTTTTTAACGAAAGAAGGAGGAAATACTCATGACAATTACCATCCTTGTTTCTGCAGCTGGTCACGTCATCATAGCTGGTATTGATGACTACCTTCTTCTACTACTCATTCTGTATTCTTTTTGCCTTCAGCAAGCACCTCAGCAGGTCATGGTTTTTTTTCCTGGTGGAGTGACCCAAACCTTCATTCATGAAGGGTCTGGGTCATTTGTAGTCCTGCCTGAATTGGGCTGTTGTAGTTTCTCACTGACCTAAATCAAAGGACGTGGTAACACTAAGAGACACCCTAATGGATCTCCTGTATTCCATGCATACTCTTCCTTAACTCCATTGTGGAGTAGTAGATTGATTTCATCTTGATAGTCTGGGTCAATCACCTAGCCAAAACTGTAACTACCTTCTTGGCCTGTTGACTTAAAGGTAGGAGGAGCCCAATGTATCCAGGTGGATATGATAACTTCCAGTTTAATGAAATCGTTGTTGTGTCTCCTGGTGGCAGCATTCCTCCCTCCGGAACTAAGACCTCTAGGCTAGCAGAGTGTAATGTCATGGGAACAGGAAGCAAAAATTTTGCTAGTGGATCTCTAGGGGTGATGGTGAGTGGTGCCACTTCCACTTCCATCCCTTGATTTCTGGACCCATGAATCCTGGCTATGGGAGAAACAGCACCATATTGAATGCTAATTCAGAGCATACATGGCCTTCTGGAGAACTCTGCCCTAGTCCTGCAAAGTATTGTCACCTAGTTGGCCTGTAATTGTAACTTCAAAAGGCCATCCCACCATTCTATCAATCCAACTGCTTCAGGATGATGAGGAACATGGTAAGACCAGTGAATTCCATGAACATGAGCCCACATCACACTTCTTTAGCCATAAAGTGAGTGCCTTGGTCAGAGGCAATGCTGTGTGGAATACCATGATGGTGGGTAAGGCATTCTGTGAGTCCACAGATGGTAGTCTTGGCAGAAGCATTGAGTGCAGGACAGGCAAACCCATATCCGGAGTAAGTGTCTATTCCAGTGAGGACAAACCTCTGCCCTTTCCATGATGGAAAAGGCCTAATATAATCAACCTGCCACCAGGTAGCTGGCTGATCACCCCGAGGAATGGTGCCATATTGAAGGTTCAGTGTTGGTCTCTTCTGCTGGCAATTGGGCACTCAGCAGTAGTCATAGCCAGATCAGCTTTGGTGAGTGGAAGTCCATGTTGCTGAGCCTACACATAACCTCCATCCCTGCCACTATGGCCACTTTATTCATGGGCCCATTGGGCGACAACAGGGTTGGCTGGGGAAAGAGGCTTAGTGGTGTCCACAGAATGGGTCATCCTATCCACTTGATTATCAAAATCCTCCTCTGCTGAGGTCACCCGTTGGTGAGCACTCACATGGGATACAAGTATCTTCCCAGTTTTTGACCACACAAAGAGGTCCATCCACATACCTCTTCCCCAAATTTCTTTGTCACCAATTTTCCAATAATGCTTCTTCTGGAAGCTTCTTCTGGAAGTCCCTGACCATCCAGCAAACCATTGGCTACAACCCATGAATCAGTATGCAATCGTACATCTGGCTATTTCTCCTTCCATGCAAAGTGCACATCCAGGTGCACTGCTCAAAGTTCTGCCCACTGGGAAGATTTCCCTTCACCACTGTGCTTCAGGGATGTCCGAGAAAGGGGCCATAGTGCTGCAGCTGTCCACTTTTGGGTGGTGCCTGCATATCATGCAGAACTGTCTGTGAACCAGGCCCTAGTCTTCTCTTCCTCTGTCAACTGATCACAGGGAACTCCACATGAGGCCAGTGATACAGGCTGGGGGAGAGAAGGCAGGGTGGCAGAAACCATGGGCATTTGAGCCACTTCCTCATGTAACTTACTTATGCCTTCAGGACCTGCTTGAGCCCGTTCACATATATACCACTTCCATTTGATGATGGAATGCTGCTGTGCATGATCCACTTTATGGCTAGATGTGTCAGAAAGCACCCAGTTCATGATAGGCAGTTCAGGTCACATGGTGACTTGGTGACCCATGGTCAAACGTTCAGTTTCCACCAAAGCCCAGTAACAGGCCAAGAGCTGTTTCTCAAAAGGAGAGTAGTTATCTGCAGAAGGCAGGGCCTTGCTCCAAAATCCTAGAGGCCTCCTCTGTGATTCACCTATGGGGGCCTGCCAAAGGCTCTAAACAGCACTCCTATCTGCCACTGACACCTCAAGCACCATTGGATCTGCTGGGTCATATTGCCCAACTGGCACAGCCACTTGCACAGCAGCCTGGACCTGTTGCTGAGCCTTCTCCTGTTCTGGACCCCACTAAAAACTGGCAGCCTTTCAGGCCACTTGATAAATGAGCCAGAGTAACACACCCAAATGAGGAATGTGTTGCCTCCAAAATTCAAATAGGCCCACTAGGAATTGTGCCTCTTTCTTGGTTGTAGACAGGGCCAAATGAAGCAACTTATCCTTCACCTTAGAAGGAATATCTCAACAGGCCCCACACCACTGGATCTCTAGAAATTTTACTGAGGTAGAAGATCCCTGAATATTAGTTGGATTTTTTTCCTATCCTCTAGCACACAAATGTCTCACCAATAAGTCCAGTGTGTTTGCTACTTCTTACTCACTAGATCCAATCAGCATAATGTCATCAATGTAATGGACTAGTGTGATATCTTGCAGAAGCGAAAAGCAATCAAGATCTCTCTGAATAAGATTATGACACAAAGCTGGAGAGTTGCTATACCCCTGAGGTAGGATAATAAAGGTACATTGCTGGCCTAGCCAGCTGAAGACAAATTACTTCTGGTGGGCCTATGGATAGGAATGGAGAAAAAGGCATTGCCAAGTCAATGGCTGCATACCGGGTACCAGGAGATGTGTTAATTTGCTCAAGCAATGAAAACACATCAGGTACAGTAGCTGCACTTGGAGTCACCACTTGGTTAAGCTTACAATAATCCACTATCATTCTCCAGGATCCATCTGTCTTCCACACAGGCCAAATGGGAGACAGATGAACAGGGATGTGGTGAGAATCACCACCCCTGCATCTTTCAAGTCCTTGATGGTAGCACTAATTTCCATGATCCCTCCAGGGATGCAATATTGTTTTTGATTTACTATTTTTCTAGATAGAGGCAGCTCTAATGGCTTCCATTTGGCCTTTCCCACCATAATAGCCCTCACTCTACCAGCCAATGTGGGGGTTCTGCCAGCTGCTAAGTATGTCTATGCCAATTATGCATTCTGGCACTGGGGAAATGACCACAGGATGAGTCCAGGGACCCACTGGACCCACTGTAACTTGAAGCTGCGCTAAAACTCCATTAATTACCTGACCTCCATAAGCCCCTACTTTAACTGGAGGACCATAATGATGTTTTGGGTCCCCTGGAATCAACGTCAGCTCAGAGCCATTGTCCAGTAGTCCCCTAAAATGTCTGATCATTTCCCTTTCCCAAATGCACAGTTACCCTGCTAAAAGGCCACAGGTCTCCTGGGGGAAGGATGGGAGAAAGACTCACTGCATAAATTGTTGGTAATGTAGTGGGGTCCTTCCTTAAGGGGACATGGCCTCCCCTTCATTCAAGGGGTTCTGGGTCTGTAAACTGGCTCAAATCTGGAAACTGATTAAAAGGCCATGATCCTCTGTTTTCACAATTCAAATTAGTCTTTTGTCCATTCGACCTAGAAGTTTTCTGCTTATATAAATTAAGTAGGAATGCAGTAGGCTTCCTATCAATTTCATTTCTAAGAACACTGTGATTAATTAGCCAATGCCACAGCTCTATGTGAGTCAGACTATTCTGATTGTTGTTTTGCCTCTGCTGTCCATTATGGTAACTATGCCCACCTTGCCTTTGACAGTTGAGTGCTGCCACTTGGCCACTGCCACCTCAGGATCCAATTATTCCCATTGTATTTAAATTTTGTAGTTGAGTGACTGCAGTTCCCACCGTTAGATCTGACATACAGAGAAGAGCAATTACAGGGCTCTTCAAAGATGCAGGTGCTGCCCTCACACATCTATTTCACAAGGCATTGGTCAAGGGTATATCTTCTGGACCCTCCCAGCTGGGATGAGTAGGTCTAAAATGACTAATCCACTCCACTATACCAAACTCCCTAAGCCTTTGGATCCCTTCCCCTACATTAAACCAAGGGAGATCAGGCATTTCCGGCTCACTCACAGTGGGCCATCTTTTAATCCATATTTCAGCTAACCAAGCAAATAAACTATTAGAACCTTTTTTAACTCCCTGAGCTGCAACATTAAACACAGAGTCCCTATTTAGTGGGGCCAAATCAATAAATTCAGCCTGATCCAACTCTGTGTTCCTTCCACCATTATCCCACACCCTTAATATCCATTCCCATGTCTGTTCTCCAGATTTTTGTTTAAAAAAATTAGAAAACTCATGAGGTTCTTTTCGAATGTAGTACACCTCCTTATGGGGTCATACTCTCAACGTCACCTCTAGGGGCCTACGGGGACTTTAGTCTAGTTATAGGTCTACAAGCAAACAGGAATATTGTGGGGTGGGTCCTAAGGAGAGTCAACATTATTTTGCCTGGCAACTGCCTCAGGGGAGGCCATCACTGTTGCCTTAGGCAGTGCGGGGTTTATCTCCTCAGGCAAAGTTGGAAAGACTGATGGCAGCATGGATCAGGGATGGGATGTTGCCATTACTGGGGCTAGGGGAGCTGTTTCTTCTGGCAAAAAAAGTTCATCAGAGTTTACAAACTCAGTGTCCCCAACTTCATCAGGGTCCTCCCACACATCCCCATTCCAAGTTGCAGGGTCCCTTTCTTTTCCAATCAATGCCCTCACTTTAACAGTAGACACCTGGTGAGGCTGTGCATGCATCTTCCATTGCAGGTCAGCGACTTGCATGATAAGAGCTCATGTCTGTTTTTCCACAATTGTAGCTCTTTCACTATAGGAGATAAGACTCTCACTCAGGGCAATCTAAGCAGACTTGAGGTTCAGTATCTGCTTCTGAAGCTGGTAGATAGAATCCCTGAGTTCATCATTTTCTTTCATCACTTTGTCTGCAGAATTTAGGAGCAACCAACCAGCTTCATTAAATTCCTTGGTTGTCTACATAATACTCCATACAAATGTATTATGTATAGAGTCACTAAACTCCTTGTTTCTCATGAGTGATGAATCAAGAATGTCAAATGCATTTATTTTGCACTCTCTAAACAGTTCATGCCAAGGACTATCAGTGCTCTCTATACTATTAGAAGTAGAGTCCTTAGCATTTTTTGGTCTAATCATATAAAGCAGTCAACTCCAGAAACCCCAAAACCAATGAAAGAACTCCAAACTTAATATTCAGTTCCTCTAGAACCACTCCTGGTACCAAAATTTGTATTAGTCAGGGTTCTCTAGAGGGACAGAACTAATGGAAAATATACATATACAAAGGAGAGTTTGGTAAGTATTAACTCACATGATCACAAGGTCCCACACTAGGCTGTCTATAGGCTGAGGAGCAAAGAGAGTCAGACCGAGTTCAAAACTGAAGAACCTGGAGCCCAATGTTCGAGGGCAGGAAGCATCCAGCACAGGAGAAAGATGTAGCCTGGGAGGCTAGGCGAGTCTCTCTTTTCACATTTTTCTGCCTGCTTTATATTCTAACTGCACTGGCAGCTGATTAGACTGTGCCTACCCAGATAAAGGGTGGGTCTGCCTTCCCCAGCCCACTGACTCAAATGTTAATCTCCTTTGACAACACCTTCACACACATACCCAGGATCAAAACTTTGCATCCTTCAATTCAATCAAGTTGACACTCAGTATTAATCATCATAGTGCCCAACCCATTTAAAAATTTTTATGGAGGTTTCATTAAGTAGGCAAGAGTTATTAAATCATGGGTCACTGGTGATCATCTCAATTTCTAGTCCCTCTCCATCCCAGGAGGTTAGAGATGTGGGTGGCAGCAGAGGAGGAGTGAAAGTTCTAACTCTCTAATCACATGATTGGTTCCTCTGGCAACCAGCCCCATCCTGAAGCTATCTAGAGGCCCACCAAGTGTCATCTCATTAGCATTTGTTCTATTGTTGAAAGGAACTTGTTATGAATAACAAACAATGTTCTTATCACTCAGGAAATTCTAAATGTTTCAGAAGCTCTGTGTGAGGAACTAGGCACAAGGACCACTGCACTCCAGTCTGGGCAACAAATTAAGATGCTGTCTGAAAAAGAAAATATCTGTATCTATATCTATATCTATATATGTATCTATATCTATCTATCTAGTTACATTTTTTTTTTGAGATGGAGTCTCACTCTGTCTTGCCCAGGCTGGAGTGCAGTGGAACGATCTCAGCTCACTGCAGCCTCCACCCCCTGGGTTCAAGTGATTCTCCTGCCTCAGCCTCCCAAGGAGCTGGGACCACAGGTGTATGCCACCACACCCAACTAATTTTTTTTGTATTTTTAGTAGAGACGGGGTTTTACCATGTTGGCCAGTCTGGTCTTGAACTCCTGACCTCAAGTGATCTGCCCACCTCAGCCTCCCAAAGTGCTGAGATTACAGGTGTGAGCCACCATGCCCAGCCTAGTAACTTTTTTTTTTTTTTTTTTTTTGAGACAGAGTCTTGTTCTGTCGCCCAGGCTAGAGCACAGTGGCATGATCTTGGCTCACTGCAACCTCAACCTCCTGGGTTCAAGCAATTCTCCTACCTCAGTCTCCTGAGTAGCTGGGATTACAGGCGCACGCCACCACACCTGGCTAATTTTTGTATTTTCAGTAGAGACAGAGTTTCACCATATTGGTCAGACCAGTCTCAAACTCCTGATTTCATGATCCTTGGCCTTCCAAAGTGCTGGGATTACAGGCTTGAGCTGCTGTACCCAGCCTAACTTCCCTGTTTTTTAGAGACAGGGTCTCACTCTGTCCCCCAGGCTGGATCTTCTTCTACCTGTCTCTCTAGTTATATATGTGTTGAGTGTGTGATGTCTATAAAAAGAGATCTAATTAATTGACCTAAGGAAGGATAAGCACTTGGATCAAATACGTTTTAAAGGGAAGACAAAAGCTGTGGTACCTTTTAGTTTACATAACTTTAATCTTTGAGAAATAAAAACAGTCTTAAAGATTATTGGCAAAATGCAGATGTCATCAAAATGTAAATTTTTATCTAGGGTTAAAGGATTGTTTGGAATTAGATAAGATAAACCTAAAAGTTTCAACAAGTTGTGGAATGATTGTAAGAATTAATCTTGTGAAAGAAATTCTGTGTGTGAACAGATTAACTAAATTCAAAAGGGTATTACATGGACTGGGCATGGTGGCTCATGCCTGTAATCCCAGTACTTTGGGAAGCCAAGGCAAGCAGATCACCTGAGGACAGGGGTTCGAGATCAGCCTGGTCAACATAGCAAAACCTCATCTCTACTAAAAATAAAATATGAGCCATGTGTGGTGGTATATGCCTGTAATCCAAGCTACTCAGGAGGCTGAAGCAGGAGAATTGCTTGAATCTGGGAGGCAGAAGTTGCAGTGAGCTGAGATCGTGCTGTTGCACTCCAGCCTAGGCAACAGAGCAAGACTCCATATGAAAAAAAAGCAGGGGTAGGGGTATTATATGGTTTTTCTGCAAATTGAGAATTAAAATAAAAGCACAACAAGGTACTCTTAAGGCACTAATCTGCTCTTTAGCAAAATTTATAAAGGGTTATAAAAGGTTTTTGCTTTTTAAAAAATGTCCAAGTCATCATTTTGGCAAAATAAATAAGGTAATCTGGTATTCTATTTCATAACATCAAGTGCTTTAACCCTCTAACATATTTAACAGTCTTCCCCAAATGAAACTTCAGTTTCAAAATTGTCTTTCTTGATGGTTAGCTTTTGGATGCTACAGAGGGCCCCTGGGGCATACAGAAGAAAGGTGAACAGGATTACCTGATATGTTTAGGTACATGGGTATGTTTAATCTTCCTCAGATTATATTTTAGGGAATAATATTAATATATGTTCCAAAATTTATGGGATTTCTAAAATTCTAATGTCTGAGTATAGGCTATCAATCACAATTAATGTTGTTATGTTAAGTTTTTTGTCTTGTCTTGATCCTCTTCAAAGGATGGTTTATAATCAGCTATAGAACTTTGACAGGTGCTCTCAAATTCAGGTTTCTGATAACTCTTGAGATTGTGACATTGGAATAAAAGAAAAACGTAAGGACTCATGAAGAGCTGAATTGTCCACAAATATCAAGCAAAACAAGAGTTTACTGAATGGACTGAACTAATGGAAAACTGAAGTAATTATTTTTTTTCTTTTTTGAGACAGAGTCTCGCTCTGCTGCGCAGGCTGGAGTGCAATGGTGTGATCTCTGCTGACTGCAACCTCTGCCTCCCAGGTTCAAATGATTCTCCTGCCTTCACAATCTATACATCTGACAAAGGACTAATATCCAGAATCCACTACGAACTCAAATGAATTAGCAAGAATAAAACAATCCTATCAAAAAGTGGGCTAAGGATATGAATAAACAATTCTCAAAAGAAGATATACAAATGGCCAACAAACATATGAAAAAATGCTCAACATCACTAATGATCAGGGGACATTAAAACAAAACCACAATGCAATACCACTTTACTTCTGCAAGAATGGCCATAATCAAAAAATCAAAAAACAATAGATGCTGGCGTGGTTGCAGTGATCAGGGAACACTTTTACACTGCTGGTGGGAATGTAAACTTGTACAGCAACTATGGAAAACTGTGGAGATTCCTTAAAGAACTAAAAATAGAACTACCATTAGATCCAGCAGTTCCACTGCTGGACATCTACTCAGTGGAATAAAAGTCTTTATATGAAAAAGATATTTGCACACGCATGTTTATAGTGGTACAATTCACAATTGCAAAATTGTGGAAACAACCCAAATGCCCATCAATCAATGAGTGGATAAAGAAACCGTGGAATACTACTCAGCCATAAAAAGCATTCACAGTGACCTGGATGAGATTGGAGACTGTTATTCTAAGTGAAGTAACTCAGGAATGGAAAAGCAAACATTGTACATTTTCACTGATTTGTGGTAGCTAACCTATGAGGATACAAAGGTATAAGAATGATATAATGGGCTGGGAACAGTGGCTCATGCCTGTAATCCTGACACTCTGGGAGGCCAAGGCAGGCATATCACAAGGTCAGGAGTTCGAGACCAGCCTGGCCAACATGGTGAAACCCTGTCTCTACTAAAAATACAAAAATTACTCAGGCATGGTGGTGGGTGCCTGTAATCTCCGCTACTCAGGAGGCTGAGGCAGGATAATTGCTTGAACCCAGGAGGTAGAGGTTGCAGTGAGCCAAGATCATGCCATTGCACTCCAGCCTGGGTGACAGAGCAAGACTCAGTCTCAGAAAAAAAAAAAAAAAGAATGATACAATGGACTTTGGGAACTTGGGGAAGGGTAGGAGGGAGGTGAGGAATAAAAGACTACAAATTGGATGCAGTGTATACTGCTTGGGTGATGGGTGCACCAAAATCTCACAAATTACCACTAAAGAACTTACTCATATAACCAAATATGACCACTAAAGAGCTTACTCATGTAACAAAACATGACCTGTACCCCAATAACCTATGGAAAAAATAAAGAAAAATGAAATTCAAGTTTGAATACGTCATTGCATTAGTTTGATAGGGCTGCGGTAACAACGTACCACAGAGTGGCTAAAAAAAAAAAAAATCTATTTTCTTTGCAATAGGATGCAACTGGAGAAACTGGTTGTTTTACCAAGGCTTTGACTGGAAGGGTATGCTTCCCTTTAAGTAGTCAAGCTTGACTTGCAGAGCTGATAAAAGCCTCTTGGGAAAAACTGGCCTGATACATTGTCTATACAGTCCCCATACAGGGTTCCTAATTTGTGGTGAGTAAAAAATGTCACTTTCTAACAGATCCAGGAACCCCATGCTCTTGGGACCTCAAAAGAAGAGGAGTTTACTCAACTTACAGGTATTTGAGGGTAAAAGCCCCTGGCTGGGCTCAGCTTTAGAAAGTCTTATCTGAGATTCCTTGTGGAACAGAGTTTCATCAAAGCCAATCTAAAAAGCCTATGTAAAAATAATTATCTTTGCTGCACTTTACGCAAATAATCAGGCCAAATATAAGACTAAAGTCTATTTTGCAAACAACTCAGTCCTATCATGATTTGTTTTTAACAAAAATGAGGACTGGGGAGAAAGAAATTATATTTCAAAACTTATACATTTGTCATTAAATTCTAGACTTTTTAGATAAGCTGTTTTTAAGTTTTTGCCTACATTTTAGACTAACCCTGTTTACTCCTGTGAACCAACCAGCAATCTCTGGCTGTAGCTCATAAGGAACAAAAGGGGATGGGTAATGTAAAAATCTGGATCAATATTCTAGTTCTGAGAAACTATCCCACATATCCTGCCATTTGGGAAAATAAGACCAAAGGAGTTAACCAAAGCCAAGCCCCATGCACCCAAATCTTAGCAAGCATAAATATAGCCACCACTTATCTGGGCATGTCACAAGACATCCTTTTCTCTCCCTTGTTAGAGGAGGACTCAATTCCACAGTTACACCTTAGCAATCAGCTTATGATCAGGAGTCTATGCAACCCCCTCCCCTGCAGACACATTTTTGTCCCAAACTCAATTCCAAGCATTGGGTCAAAGCCCTAGGACAGAAAGCTGGCTCTGAAGGATCCAGGTGCAGGCAATAACAGAAGTTAAAAGGCACAGCACAGGTGAGCGTGACTGATTCCTGCCAATTAAGCCAAGCTTCGCAATTCATGGATAAAGGTCATGCTGATATCCATGGCATAAATGAAGGGAACTCGATGGCTACTGACAGCAGGGGATATAGGGTGTACATGAGTAAGAGCATATATTCCCAGCCCCAGTCCCCCCTGTTAATATCAGTGAAAGCTGCTTTGATACCCATGGATGGCACCCTGATGTGGTCCCTGAAACTCAGGGATATAAGGATGGAAGAAAGAAAGAGGGATGCCTCACTTTCTCTCCCTCATATATAACGGGTATTCGCTAGGAAGAGATGGGAATGTGGGATGCCTCACTCCCCTCCTTCTATTAACAGAGGAGTAGCCATTCATCTTCAAGCTGTACCCCTTTCAAATGCAACCAGAAACCCTGGGACTCCTTTGAAAAAAAAAAAAACGCCATTTTCTTTCTTCTTTCTCTGTCCTCTCTTCACAGATAGGTAATCGTATCTCTGTACTACAGGATACTCCCTTCGGATACATCCTTCAAACTGGGAAAAGTTAATTTCCCAAACCTTTAACTGGTTGTCTTAAGATTGGGCTCAGTGGAAGGGAGCCCAGAAGCCCAACATGCCAGCAAAAGAGTAAAAGGTTTGTTTTTTTTTTAACCAGTCAGGCTTTTGGCTCCCCTCTCCCTGGGCAAACCAGTAAAAGACCTCAGGATCTTTGAGCTATCCTTACCCACCACCCTTGTTTCATTCTGATACATGTTTTCTAATAAGCCAGTTTGTCTCTTCTCACTTTCAGGCCATCAAACTCCAAATGGTCATGCAACCAGAGCCCCAGAGGATGGCCCCTTCTACAGGGAACCCTGAGACAGGCCTCTGAGGGAGATCTGACTTCCATTTTCCCAAAACAGCGCCCCCTGTCAGCTGGAAGCAGTTAAGATCATTCTTCATTCTTACCCTTATTATTATTCTAATGGCAGCTAGATGTACTTCTTTAGACAGAGGAATGATAGATGCAGGAGGAAGATAAGGGAACCTGCCCAGGGTCTTGTCTGGGCGTGCCCGCAATGGATGGGGGGGTCTACATGTGCACTGTGAGAGTAGGGTTAGAGCCACCAGGAATTCGAGCCTTGTGCGGGAGGATGAGCCTGGCCTCTTTAGCTCTTGCGTGTGGCAGACTGATATTCAATCTGTGAGGTGAGAGCCAGTTGGCCAGACCCCTTTTTTTCACTGAGAGCTTTCTTTTAATAAATCCCACTCTCCGCATCTTTCAATGTGTCCCCATGCCTAAATTTTCCTGGCTGCGTGATATGAACCTGGATTTTAACTGAACTAAGAAGCAAAATATCCTGCATCAATTTTAAGAAATATATTATATACTTTTTTTTTGCCTTAGATCCAGAGACAGACTGGAAGTACCTACCTTTCTTGTTGTTAGCCTTAGTATGATGAAATGGAAATAGGAATTTCCTGACACTGTTTGACTTTTTACACTCTTTTTTCAAAACGGTTGAAGAATAGGTGATACGAATGTGTTGGCTGATTTCTCTATCTGGCGAACTCAAAAATTCTGGGTAATCATCAATCTGGAAAAAAAAATTAATTCACCTCATTGAAGACAAATACAACTGCTTACCTATTTTGGTATAATAAAACCCCCAAAGCCAAGGGCAAGTTTTTTTTTTCTACATATATATATTTTTTTCGAAACAGAGTCTCACCCTGACACCCAGGCCAGAGTGCAGTGGTGCGATCTCAACTCATTGCAACCTCCACCTCCTGGGTTCGAGTGATTCTCCTGCCTCAGCCTCCTGAGTAGCTGGGATTACAGACATGAGCCACCACACCTGGCTAATTTTTGTATTTTTAGTAGATACAGGGTTTCACCATGTTGGCCAGGCTGGTCTCGAACTCCTGACCTTAAGCGATCACCCACCTTGGCCTCCCAAAGTGCTGGGATTACAGGCATAAGCCACCTCAGAGTTTAAACTGAGTTTTTTTTCCCCCCCCTTCATTTTCTCCACTGGAACATCTTCCTTTTCTTGTTGTTAGGTTTCCCAATTATTTCTCTATTTGTTTTAGTCCTTACTAAAAACGTGCTCAGCAACAGAACCCAAGAAACTATTTACACTATAGAATTGCTACATAAACACTAACAGTGTTTTGTTACAGTATTTGTTAAAATACATCCCTCTCCACTTCCATTTTATTTTATTTTATTTTATTTTTTATTGTTGAGATGGAGTCTCCCTCTGTCGCCCAGCCTGGAGTGCAATGGCACAATCTCCGCTCACTACAACCTCCACCTCCTGGGTTCAAGCAATTCTCGTGCCTCAGCCTCCCAAGTAACTGAAATTACAGGCACCTGCAATCACGCCCAGCTGATTTTTGTATTTCTGTAGAGACGGGGTTTCACCATGTGGGACAGGCTGGTCTTGAACTCCTGACTTAAGGTGATCCACCCGCCTTGGCCTCCCAAAGTGCTGGGATTATAGGCGTGAGCCACCGTGCCTGGTCCACTTCCATTTTAAAAATAATTTTTTCATAAAGTTCTCAAAAATGTATAATTAATTGATTTTACACTAAGATTTTTCTATGCAGGAGACAATGTCCATTTATAGGTAACAGTCCACAGAGATTCTGGGAAGACAAACATCTATGTTTGAACTACTGGAAATGTCCTTCTCTCCAATGTGCTCTGTTCTCTATTCTGGATAAAAAAGGGAAAAGCTCTCAATAAATAGATAGGACATTTAGATCTTCTCTGTAACAGCCTACTTCACTTTCTATGACAAGCAGCAATAACATTTGAATGAAAAGCTAAGAGTGAGACAGGCACAATGGTGCCCACCTGTGGTCTCAGCTACTCTGGAGGCAGAGGCAGGGGTATCACTGGAGCCCAGGAGTTGAGGCTATAGTGTGCTATGATCTGTGCAGTGCACTTGTCTGTGACCACTATAACCCACTCTGGGCAACATAGCAAGATCCCATCTCTTTTTTTTTTTATTTTGAGATGGAGTCTTCCTCTTGTCGCCCATGCTGGAGTGCAATGACACAATCTCAGCTCACTGCAACCTTCACCTCCCAGGTTCAAGCCATTCTCCTGCCTCAGCCTCCGGAGTATCTGGGATTACAAGCGCCTGCCACCACGCCTGGCTAATTTTTTGTATTTTTCGTAGAGATGGGGTTTCACCATGTTGGCCAGGCTGGTCTCGAACTCCTGATCTCAGGTGATCCATCCGCCTTGGCCTCCCAAAGCTCTGGGATTACAGGCGTGAGCCGCCGCACCTGGTCTACTCCCACCTTTTAAAAAAGAGATGGGGTTGCCAGGTGCGGTGGCTCACACCTGTAATCCCAGAGCTTTGGGAGGCCAAGGCCAGTGGATCGCCTGAAGTCAGGAGTTCAAGACCAGCCTGACCAACATGGTGAAACCGTGTCTCTACTAAAATACAAAAATTAGCCGGGTGTGGTGGTGCATGCCTGTAGTCACAGCTACTCAGCAGGCTGAGGCAGGAGAATCGCTTGAACTCCGGAGGTGGAGGTTGCAGTGAGCTGAGATTGTGCCACTGCGCTCCAGCCAGAGCAGCAAAGTGAGACTCCGTCTCAAAAAAAAAAAAAAAAAAAAAGGTGCGGGTCAGGCAGAATTCCTATATAGGCTTTTTGTGAGTACCTAGAATTTAGATAAAAATGTTTCCTGTGATCATGCAGTTTCATTTTTCTTTTCACAAATATAAGAAAGAAATATCAAGTAATACAATTTATAAAATCTAAATCAAAGTAATTGAAGATATGAAGATGAATTAATAAAAAGCTATCAGTATCTACTCAAATTCAATTTTTAAAAATTATTTTCAAATATGTAGAGTAATTCAAACCAGTTAATGAATTTGTACCTGAAATCACCACTCAACTTTCTCTGATTTAGGCTAAACAATTTTAATTCCATTAGTCTTATTTATTTTTATGATTTGAACAGTAGTTTAATTTTAATTTTTTTTGAGACAGGGTCTTAAAAAATTAGAAAAAAATGTAAATTTGTGCTCAATATAATGAAATCATTATTCTGATAGATTTTTTATTTCAACTTTATGTTTTATAATATCTCAGATTGAAGATAATTTCCAAGATCCTTAGGTAACTTAAAGCCTTGGGCAGATATTAAATTGAGTTAATAGATAATCATCAGACACCAAGATAATTCCTAAGCAAGAGAGAATACTGAAACATTGGCTACTTGAGCATTATTTTAAGTGTATATACATATAGTTTTGTTTTTTCTTCTTCTCATGTCAGATGGGTAATGTGCCCACATCATAACAAGCTTTGAGGGTGGTACATCTCACGCATGAGTGTGAAAACCCAATCACCATGCTTATGAACTTCAAAAGGATAAAAAATATGTAAAGTTGCCTGGGCATGGTGGTTCACACCTGCAATTCCAGCTCTTTGGGTGGCTGAGCTGGGCAGATCACAAGGTCAAGGAGTTTGAGACCAGCGTGGCCAAAATGGTGAAACCCCATCTCCACTAAAGATACAAAAAATTAGCCGAGTGTGGTGGTGTGCACCTGTAATCCCAGCTACTTGGGAGGCTGAGGCAGGAGAACCGCTTGAACCCAGGAGGTGGAGGTTGCAGTGAGCCGAGATCGTGCCATTGCACTTCAGCTTGGGCCTGTTGCCCAGGAGCAAGACTCCATCTCAAAAAAAAAAAAAAAACATACATTTAAGCTTATTTTTATATTTTACACAGAGGTTATATATTTTGGTCATGTTAATGAATGTGCTCATTTACAAAGTTTCCATGCTCGTGAAAGATGTTCTTGTTAGAAACAAATGCTTGTTCCTCAGTGTTGAAAAGAACTAGTGCTCAGATAAAGAATTTTCTCAGCAAGGCTATTTTTACTTCCATAGAAGGGTGCAACTCGTGGATGGAGCAATGGCAAGAGCACACCTGAACAAGGGAGGGGAAGGGGTTCTTATTCCTGATGCAGGTAGCCCCCTACTGCTGTGTCATTCCCCTGTTGGCTAGGTTTGGACCGCACAGTCTAAGCTAATTCCAATTGGCTAATTTAAAGAGAGCAGGAGTACAAGTCAGAGTGGTGGGGTGAGTAGTTTGGCAGGAAGGACGGTTACAGAACAGGTGACTCAGGATGAGTCAGGACGGAGCAGGTGACCAGGGGTGACTCAGGTCAAAGCAGGTGACCAGGGGAACAGATGTGAACTACTGAATAGAACTAGCGGGAAAGTTGTTTACTGAAACTAGAGGCAAGGGGGCAAAGAGAACCAAAAAGTTAAACTTTAAAATGGAGAACAGAGAATAAGAGAGCTGAACATACTGACATACTGATTGTTTGAAGAGAAGCTTAGAGTTCACTATATCTAACATTCTTTTCAAGCATGATGCTTTCCGTGTCTATTATTTAATGTTTTATTGTCACTTTGACTCACTAGGTAACCAGGCATTGTTTCTCAGGCACCCATGATTCTCTCTTAACCAAAAGTCAAAATCTCCTTTAATAAACACTTGATTTTTACCTTCCCCAAATAAGATTCTAATTATAAGAAAGAAATATATTAAAATCTCAGGATATATTTTATACCTAAAACATCTTTGAGATTTATCAGCAGGCTCCTAAAAAAAAAAAACACACAAAAACGTGGTCTTTCAACTTATGAAAAGAGGAGGCTGGAAATATTTTGGTCTATGTACTACTGTTTCATGGGAAGAATTGTCAAGTCCGAAGAGATGTTCAGTGTTTCTTAGCTTAAATTTGTATAGGTAAGTTCTTAAGTAAGTTGTATAACATAAATATTTCAGAAATTGTTTTATGGGAGATTTGTCAATGCTTCTATTGCCTATGTATCAGTCTTGGGGGTGCTTTGCCTTATTATATTAGACAACTGAAATATGTGTTATCAATCATAATTTTTTTCTTTATTTTTTCTTTTTTTTTTTTTGAGAAGGATTGAGCTCTGTAGCCGAGGCTGGAGTGCAGTCGTACAATCTCAGGTCACTGCAACCTCTGCCTCCCAGGCTCAAGTGATCCTCCCACCTCAGCTTCCTGAGTAGCTGAGACTACAGGCACATGCCACCAGGCTGGGCTAATTATTTTTACTTTTTTTTGTAGAGATAAGATCTCGGGCCAGGTGAGGTGGCTCACGCCTGTAATCCCAACAGTTTCGGGCGCCAAGGCAGGTGGATCATTTGAGATCAGGAGTTTGAGACCACCCTGGCCAACATAGTGAGACCCCCCATCTCTACTAAAAATGCAGACATTAGCCAGGCTTAGTGGCATGTGCCTGTAATCCCAGCTACTCGGGAGGCTGAGGCAGGAGAATCGCTTGAACCTGGAGACAGAGGCTGCAGTGAGCCGAGATTGCTCCACTGCTCTCCAGCCTGGGTGACAGAGGGAGACTCCATCTCAAAAAAAAAGAAAAAGAAAAAAAGAAAAGAAAGCCACTTCTACATACCCTACAAAGCCTCCATCACTGTAAGGTGATATGTGATTACATTGATGGTTGTCACACAAGCAAGGGGACATATTTGTGTATGTAAAAGGAAGGATGATGACAGATGTGATAAAAAGAAACTATGAATAGTGCTAGTACCAAAAGATTATGTACCAAAAGTACTATGATTTCTCATTTCCCCTTTCTCTCTTATTGATTCATTTAGAAATCATAATCTCGGCTGGGCACAGTGGCTCACACCTGTAATCCCAACACTTTGGGAGGCCGAGGTGGGCGGATCACGAGGTCAGGAGTTCGAGACCAGCCTGGCCAACATGGTGAAACTCCATCTATACTAAAAATACAAAAATTAGCCAGGTGTGGTGGCATGCGCCTGTAATCCCAGCTACTCGGGAGACTGAGGCAGGAGAATCGCTGGAACCCGGGAGGTGGAGATTGCAATGAGCTGAGATCACGCCACTGCAATCCAGCCTGGGCAACACAGTAAGACTCCATCTCAAAAGTAATAATAATAATAATAATAATAATAATAATCTCGGCCAGGCATGATGGCTCAAGCCTGTAATTGCAGCACTTTGGGAGGCTGAGGCAGGTGCATCACCTGAGGTCAGGAGTTCGAGACCAGCCTGGCCAATGTGTTGAAACCCTGTCTCTACTAAAAATACAAAAATTAGCCAGGCGTGGTGGTGCATACCTGTAATCCCAGCTACTCGGGAGGCTGAGGCAGGAGAATCACTTGAACCCAGGAGGGAGAGGTTGCAGTGAGCCAAGATCACGCCACTGCACTCCAGCCTGGGTGACACAGTGAGACTCCATCTCCAAAAAATAATAATAATCTCAATTGCAAAACTTATGGTCACAAAATCATAGACAGAACAAAACTCTAACAGAAACATTTAATTCAACTTGGACTTAAGTAAAGAGGGCAAAGTGTTAGAGAAAGGAAGGTGGTTTCTTCTTCTTTTTCTTATTTGCTTATGATGGAGTTCAGGACATACTACCCCAAAATAGGGCACTATACCAGATTGACTATTTTAAGCTGAAGGAACTTGAGGAATGACATGTACAGGAATCACTTTTTGACCTTTCTCTGAAGCAGGTCATAAAATCTAGAAATAATTTTCTAACCTTCTTTTGATGTAGATCATAAAACCCTCATGCGAAAGATGCCCTCCCTATGTCCAGAGGAAAGGATAAAGTATCTGAACTGTTAGGCCTGTTTAGGCCTAACTTTCTCCAATTTGTTACACTGAGCTCATCCTTTTTCTTTGTCCTATTATATTTCTCCATGACTTTCCTCTCTTCATCAAACAAAGCATAAAAACATTCAGGTTTAACCACTTCTTCAGATCTTCCTTTCCTTACAAAGGCTCCCATGTCACATAAAACTTAAATAAATGTGTATGTTTTTCTCTTGTTAATCTATCTTTTGTTACAAGGGCCCCAAGCCAACGAACCTAAGATGCGTAGAAGGAAAAGATGTATTTCCTTCTTTATACTTACAAAAATAAAAATCTCTGTTTAAAAAATGTCTCTTTCTAAAGATCACAGCACGTTTGTGAAGCCAGAGAGGACCACTCTGGAGCTAAGCAAGCCTAATTTACACATCTATGCGGGAGTAAAGAGTTTTCTGAAAGCTTTTCCACTGTGAGCACTGAACAGGGCAGGAAAGCTTAATCCAAAGAACATGCTCTCAGTGCCTGAAGAAAGAAAAGAAGCTCTTTTTTTTTTTTTTTTTTTTTTTTTTAAAGACGGAGTCTCGCTCTGTCACCCAGGCTGGAGTAGAGTGGCATGATCTTGGCTCACTGCAACCTCCTCTTCCTGGGTTCAAGCAATTCTCCCTGCCTCAGCCTCCTGAGTAGCTGGGATTACAGGCACCCATCAACATGTCTGGCTAATTTTTGTAGTTTTAGTAAAGACGGGGTTTCACCATGTTGGCCAGGCTGGTCTTGAACTCCTGACCTTAAGTGATCCGCCCGTCTTGGCCTCCCAAAGTGCTGGGATTACAGGCGTGAGCCACTGCGCCCAGCGAAAAGAAGCTCTTAAAAGGGACAAAGCTGAATTCAATCCCTTGTTAGCAATTTAGTTTAAACATGGTATTATTTGAAACAAATATTTTTTTGCTTTACATCAGAGACATTTTTACAAAATTCAAAAACTGGCTGGGTGCGGTGGCTCACACCTGTAATCCCAGCACTTTGGGAGGCTGAGGCCAGCGATTGCATGAGGCCAGGAGTTCAAGACCAGCCTGGCCAACATGGCGAAACCCCGTCTCTACTAAAAATACAAAAATTAGCTGGGCATGGTGGCAGGCACCTATAATCCCAGCTACTCGGGAGGCTGAGGCAGGAGAATCGCTTGAACCCGGCAGGCAGAGGTTGCAGTGAGCCAAGATCATGCCATTGCACCCTAGCCTGGGCGACAGGGCAAAACTCCATCTCAAAAAAAAAAAAAGAAAATTCAAAAACCAAAGCTTCCATTTAACCCCAAAATGTGAAAACATATAGATAATAGGTAGGTAGGTAGATAGATGATAGATAGATAGATAAATAGATAGATAGATAGATAGATAGATAGATAGATAGATAGGTAGGATATTGTAATGATCCTATAAAATAATTTTAAAATTTTCTAACTGTCCTAAAATAAGTTCAAAGTACGGTAAGTAAAATTCTATTTTGGATGGCTATTTAGCTTATTTAGGTTGAAAATAAGTTAAGATTTTTCATGTTTCATATAACATCGAATTTGTTTTTAGGACTGTTTATGAAAGTTGAAAGAACTGCTTTTATCCAGACCCTTTTCAGCACAGGCAATAATATCTAAGTAATATATACCTGAAAATAATTTTAAAAGTCCAAATCAGGACGCATACTTTTTTTTTCCTAAGAATTGCCAACAAAAAACCTTTGGTATAACAATATATCACACCATTTATATACATTTGATAAATCAACTCTTTTAAGTGTAATTGCATAAAATTATTATTGGGCCAGATGTGGTGTCATGCCTATAATCCCAGAACTTTGGGAGGCTGAGATGGGCGGATCACTTGAAGTCGGGAGTTTGAGACCAGCCTGGCCAATGTGGTGAAACCGGTCTCTACTAAAAATACAAAAATGAGCAGGGTGTGGTGGCGTGCACCTGTAATCCCATCTACTCAGGAGGCTGAGGCAGGAGAATCGCTTGAACCCGGCAGGCAGAGGTTGCAGTGAGCTGAGATTGCGCCACTGCATTCCAGTCTGGAGACAAAGTGAGACTCCATCTCAGAAAAAGAAAAAAAAAAAACAATTATTATTGAACCAGCACTGTATTTGTATGCCCCACCAATATAAATGGTAATGTTAGAGGTAATTGAACCAGAGCAACTCCATCTTGAATAAGGGCTGGGTAAAATGAGTCTGAGACCTGTTGGGCCACATTCCCAGGAGGTTAAGGCATTCTATAATAAGTCACAGGATGAGACAGGAGCTCAGCACAAGATACAGGTCATAAAAACCTTGCTGATAAAACAGGTTGCAGTAAAGAAGTCAGCTAAAACCCACCAAAACCAAGATGGTGATGAGAGTTACCTCTGGTTGTCCTCACTGCTACACTCCCACCAGTGCCACGACAGTTTACAAATGCCATGCCAACCTCAGAAAGTTACCCTATGTAGTCTTAAAAAGGGAAGAATGAAAAATCCACCTTTTGTTTAGCATATAATCAAGAAATAACCATAAAAATGGGCAACCAGCAGCCTTTGGGGTTACTCTGCCTATGGAGTAGCCATTCTCTTCTTCCTTTACTTTTTCTTTTTGTTTTGAGATGGAGTTTCGCTCTTGTTGCCCAGGCTGGAGTGCAATGGCACAATCTCGGCTCACCGCAACCTTCTCCTCCTGGGTTCAAGCAATTCTCCTGCCTCAGCCTCCTGAGTATCTGGGATTACAGGCATGCGCCACCACACCCAGCTAATTTTGTATTTTTAATAGAGACGGGGTTTCTCCATGTTGGTCAGGCTGGTCTCAAACTCTTGACCTCAGGTCATCTGCCCACCTCAGCCTCCCAAGTGCTGGGATTACAGGCATGAGCCACCTTGCCTGGCCTACTCCTTTACTTTCTTAATAAATTTGCTTTCACTTTATGGACTCACCTCGAATTCTTGCTTGCACAACATCCAAGAACCCTTTCTTGGGGTCTGGATTGGGACCCCTTTCCAGTAACAGCAACTAGCTGTCTTTTCTCCTTAGAAACTGGGGCTGGGGAAGTTGGAGTTAGTTGCAAATGGTCTCCTAAGTTCTCACTCCCTGTCATAAATTATAGCATTTTGTAATATTTGGCCTAAGACTTGCTTTGGAAGGTGCTGTTACCAGAAAGGGGTCTCGATACAGAACCCAAGAGAGGGTTCATGGATCAGGCACAAGAAAGAATTCAGGGTGAGTCCACACTGCAAAGTGAAAGCAACTTTATTAACAAAGTAAAGGAGGCTGGGCGGGGTGGCTCACACCTGTAATCCTAGCACTTTGGGAGGGTGAAGTGGGTGGATCACCTGAGGTCAGGAGTTCAAGACCAGCCTGGCCAATATGGCGAAACCCCATCTCTACTAAAAACACAAAAACTAGCCAGGCGTGGTGTTGGGTGCCTGTAATCTCAGCTATTCAGAAGGCTGAGGCAGGAGAATCAGTTCAACCTGGGGGGCGGAGGTTGCAGTGAGCCAAGATCGCGCCATTGCACTCCAGCCTGTGTGACAGAACAAGACTCCATCTCAAAAAAGAAAAAGAAAAAGAAAGTAAAGCAATAAAATGGCTACTCCACAGGCTACTCCATTAAAAAAATAGCCAATTTATTTCTTGATTCTATGCTAAACAAAGGGTGGATTATTCATGAGTTTTCTGGGAAAGGGGTGGGAAATTCCTGACACTGAGGGTTTCTCCCCTTTTTAGACTATATAGGGTAACTTCCTGAGGTTACCATGGCATTCGTAAACTGTCATGTCACTGGTGGAGTGTAGCAGTGAAGACAACCAGAGGTCACCTCATCGCCATCTTGGTTTTGGTGGGTTTAGGCTGACTTCTTTATTGCAACCTGTTTTATCAGTAAGGTCTTTATGGTAAGACCTGTGTCTTGTGCTGACCTCCTGTCTCATCCTGTGACTTAGAATGCTTTAACCTCCTGGGAATGTGGCCCAGTAGGTCGCAGCCTCATTTTACGCAGCTCTTATTCAAGGTGGAATTGTTCTGGTTTAAAAACCTCTGACAGTGCTGAATGTATAACCCTCCAGTGGTTTGGAACCAAGTGATGTACCAACTACTATTCTCGAAATAAAATCTGGGCACTGAGAAAACTCTAAAACAACCATATTACCTGCTGAAGGAAAACAAACATGCTGGCTCCCTAGCCAGGTGCACCTTCTCTCAATCTGTGAGGCTAAAAGGATAGGTAAGTGTGCAGGAAAGGGTTAACTCTGCAGGCTTGAGTTGTTTAAACACTGTGCATTCCAAAGAAAGGCTTGAATCAGGACTGGCCTTTGACCCACGAGGGGGAGATCGTCTCGAAGCCTTGGAATATTCTGCTCCATAAAGGTGTTTTGGGGCATACGCTAGGGGCCCCTTCGTGTGGAGGAGGAGGAGGAAGAGGGGAAATGGTTGCTAGAGGAGAGTTTCTTGAATTGTATTCTTTGGAACCAGCACCTACTATGTTCTCAATGCTGTGCCACCTATAGATGATCACGGGAATAGCCAGAGTAGTCATGTACAAATCTTTTTGCGGAAAAAGGTGCTTGAATGTGTGCCTAAATGTTCGAGTTTAGCACGAGGCCACCGTTGGAACACTGATGACAGATCATGATGCGGTTGTCCTTTTGGATCTTTTTAATAATGCGTGACCCTTCACCTTTAATCCCCTGACCTGCATTACCTTGGTAGCCATTTCATTTTTTAATTTCATTTTTTACTTTTGGTGTACAAGCTGTAACTTTTCATCTATCAAAGTGTAACACGATGATTGCCTCAAATAGATAACTCCTTTGAGCAATAAATTTACAAAATGCTGTTTTCATTTGCTGTATTAAAGTTCATTTCTGTTTTTTTTGTTTGTTTTTGTTTTTGTTTTTGTTTTAAAAAAAAAACGAGTTTTGGGCCAGGCACGGTGGCTCACGCCTGTAATCCCAGAACTTTGGGAGGCCGATGTGGGCAGATCACTTGAACCCAGGAGTTCCAGACTGGCCTGGGCAACAAGGGGAAACTCGGTGTCTACTAAAAATACAAAAATTAGCCGGGTGTGATGGCATGTGCGTGTAGTCCCAGTTACTTGTAGGAAGTCGAGGTTGCAGTGAGCCAAGATTGAGCTACTGCACTCCAGCCTGGGCAACGAGAGTGAGACCCTGCCTCAAAAAACAAAACAAACAAAAATTTCTTAAATTTAAAAAAAAAAAAGTGTTTTTGCATGTCTGAAACGTTGGACCATGCTGCACCAGTTGGACCAGATAGGTTTATCCTGACAATGTGATTTATTGTAAACACCCGTTTTTGCTCAAGGGTAGGGAGCAGTGAAGAGGCATTGGGGGTGCTGGCGTCTGAGTAACTGAAGTCACTCACTCACTCATGCAGGCCTTGCATGCCTATGGGACTAATGGAACACCAAGGCTAAGGTGAGCTTCCCTGGTTGGCAACACTTTGTACATGTTGTCGCATGTTGCTGGGAGAAGTAAGCAGGTCTGTGCTGCTCCACTGAAAAAGGACACTGGCAATTTGTACCTAGTTTCTCTTAGATTTCGTCCCATGCACCTTTTCCCTTTACTAACTTTAATCTGTGTCTTTTCGCTGTAATAAATGTAGCTGTGAATATAAAAGCATTTCTGAATCCTGTGAGTCCTTTCAGTGAATCATCAAGCAGGATGGCAGACTTGGGAGCCCCCTACACAGTGAGATAACCATACCCAGGCATGAGCCATTGGCTGCCTAGACCACTCTCACTCTGCCTCCTTTGGGCACTGCATGGCTTTGTCCTACCCAGGCCTAGAAGTCAGAGAGAAGTCAGCTCACTGCCCCATCCTTCCTCTTTAAAGGATTCATAAAAATTCTCATCCTTGTGGCCAGATCCTCTCCAGCATGAAGATGGGGAAAGGAAAAAAAATGAAATATTGAAACAATGTCACATAGAATATAAGAACTAACATTCATTGAACACTCATTACATGATCTTTTATGTGCTTTATAGGTGTTATATCATTTAATCCGCAGACAACATCATCAGCTGTTAAAACTGTTCCATTTTTTTTTTTTTTTTTTTGAAATGGAGTTTCGCTCTTGTTGCCCCGGCTGTAGTGCAGTGGCGCGATCTCGGCTCACTGCAACCTCCGCCTTCCGGTTCCAAGTGATTCTCCTGCTTCAGCCTCCCGAGTAACTGGGACTACAGGTGCCCGCCACCAAGCTCGGCTAATTTTTTTGTATTTTTAGTAGAGATGGGGTTTCACTATGTTGGCCAGGCTGCTCTCAAACTCCTGACCTCGTGATCTGCCCTCCTCAGCCTCCCAAAGTACTGGGATTACAGCCATGAGCCACCGCGCCCGGCCACTATTCCCATTTTATAAGGGAATACAAGGAACCTAAGGCTCAGAGAACTAAGTTACTTGCCCAAATTGCCACTAATAATGAGTGGCAGACCAGAGATTCAAAATGAGGCCTATGCTCTCAACTACAGAAACTGACACACAAAATATAAAACAGCAGGGCATGGTGGCTCATGCCTGTAATATCAGCACTTTGGGAGGCTCAGGTATATATAATATAATATATTCTATTATATATTATAATATTTTTATATAATATATATTATATAATATATAATAGAATATGTAATATAATATATAGTTAATATATTATATATTATATAGTTTATATATTATATATAGTTTATATATTATATAGTTTATATATTATATATAGTTTATATATTATATATAGTTTATATATTATATATAGTTTATATATTATATAGTTTATATATTATATATAGTTTATATATTGTATAGTTTATATATTATATATAGTTTATATATTGTATAGTTTATATATTATATAGTTTACATAATGTATAGTTTATATATTACATAGTTTACATAATGTATAGTTTACATATTACATAGTTTACATAACGTATAGTTTATATAATGTATAGTTTATATATTATATAGTTTATATAACGTATAGTTTACATATTATATAGTTTATATAACGTATAGTTTATATATTATATAGTTTATATAACGTATAGTTTATATATTATATAGTGTGTATAATGTATAGTTTATATATTATATAGTGTATATAATATATAGTTTATATATTATATAGTGTATATAATATATAGTTTATATATTATATAGTGTATATATTATATAGTTTATATATTATATAGTGTATATATCATATATAATATATAGTTTATATATTATATAGTGCATATATCATATATAATATATAGTTTATATATTATATAGTTTATATATCATATGTAATATATAGTTTATATATTATATAGTTTATATATCATATGTAATATATAGTTTATATATTATATAATTTATATATCATATATAATATATAGTTTATATATTATATAATTTATATATCATATATAATATATAGTTTATATATTATATATAATATATAGCTTATATAATATATAGCTTATATATTATATATAATATATAGCTTATATATTATATAGTTTATATATTATATATAATATATAGCTTATATATTATATAGTTTATATATTATATATAATATATAGCTTATATATTATATAGCTTATATATTATATATAATATATAGCTTATATATTATATAGCTTATATATTATATATAATATATAGCTTATATATTATATAGCTTATATATTATATATAATATATAGCTTATATATTATATAGCTTATATATTATATATAATATATAGCTTATATATTATATAGCTTATATATTATATATAATATATAGCTTATATATTATATAGCTTATATATTATATAGAATATATAGCTTATATATTATATAGCTTATATATTATATAGAATATATAGCTTATATATTATATAGAATATATAGCTTATATATTATATAGCTTATATATTCTATATAATATATAGCTTATATATTATATAGCTTATATATTCTATATAATATATAGCTTATATATTATATAGCTTATATATTCTATATAATATATAGCTTATATATTATATAGTTTATATATTATATATAATATATGGTTTATATATTATATAGTTTATATATTATATATAATATATGGTTTATATATTATATAGTTTATATATTATATATAATATATAGCTTATAGATTATATAGTTTATTATATAGAATATATAGTTTATATATTATATAGAATATGTAGTTTATATATTATATAGAATATATAGTTTATATATTATATAGAATATATAGCTTATAGATTATATAGAATATATAGCTTATAGATTATATAGTTTATTATATATAATATATAGTTTATATATTATATATAATATATAGTTTATATATTATATAGCATATATAGTTTATATATTATATAGCATATATAGTTTATATATTATATAGCATATATAGTTTATATATTATATAGCATATATAGTTTATATATTATATAGCATATATAGTTTATATATTATATAGCATATATAGTTTATATATTATATAGTTTATATATTCTATATAATATATATAATTTATATATTCTATATAATATATAGTTTATATATTCTATATAATATATAGTTTATATATTCTATATAATATATAGTTTATATATTATATAGTTTATATATTCTATATAATATATAGTTTATATATTATATATAATATATAGTTTATATATTCTATATAATATATAGTTTATATATTATATAGTTTATATATTATATATAATATATAGCTTATATATTATATAGTTTATATATTATATATAATATATAGCTTATATATTATATAGTTTATATATTATATATAATATATAGCTTATATATTATATAGTTTATATATTATATATAATATATAGCTTATATATTATATAGTTTATATATTATATTATATAATACATAGTCTATATATTCCCATAATACATAATATATTATGGGAATATATAGACTATGTATTATATAATATAATATAGTCTATATATTATATAATATAGTCTATATATTATATAATATAGTCTATATATTATATAATATAGTCTATATATTATATAATATAGTCTATATATTATATAATATATAGTCTATATATTATATAATATATAGTCTATATATTATATAATGTAATATATAGTTTAGTTTCTTTATATATACACATATAAAGAAACTAAAATACTGTGGGTCTAAAAATAAAATTGCTTCTATTATGAGATAGGACAATGTTACAACAAAGTAGATTTTTGTACTCTCACTATGAGACAAAGTTTAAGGAGAGATACTCTTTTTTTTTTGAGACAGAGTCTCGCTCTGTTGCCCAGTTGCCCAGGCTAGAGTGCAGTGGCATCATCTGGGCTCACTGCAACCTCTGCCTCCTGGGTTCAAGCAATTCTCCTGCCTCAGGCTCCGGAGTAGCTGAGATTACAGGCACCCACCACCACACCCAGCTAATTTTTGTATTTAGTAGAGATGGGATTTCACCATCTTGGCCAGGCTGGCCTTGAACTTTTGACCCCAAGGGATCCACCTGCCGCAGCCTCCCAAAGTGCTGGGATTACAGGGATTACAGGTGTGAGCCACCGTGCCAGGCACTCTTTTTTTTTTTTTTTTTGAAATGGAGTCTTGCTCTGTCACCCAGGCTGGAGTGCAGCGGCACAATCTCAGCTCACTGCAACCTCCACCTCCCAGGTTCAAGTGATTCTCCTGCCTCAGCCTCCGGAGTAGCTGGGATTACAGGTGCATGCCACCACGCCCAGCTAATTTTTGTATTTTTAGTACAGACGGGATTTCACCAAGTTGGCCAGGCTGGTCTCAAACTCCTGACCTCAGTTGATCCACCCGCCTCAGCCTCCCAAAGTGCTAGGATTAGAGGTGTGAGCCTCCGTGCCCAGCCTTGTTTTTCTGAGACCAGGTTTTGCTCTTTTGTTCAGGCTGAGGTACAGTAGCACAATCATGGCTACTGCAGCCTCAACCTGCTTGGCTCAAGTGATGCTCCCACCTCAGCATCCCAAAGTGCTGGGATTATAGGCGTGAGCCACCATGCCCAGCCTAAGGAGAGCTACATGTACTACATGTACTACACAGACATGATTACTGTAGCAAATGTCACAAAACCCTCAAAAATTCCAAATTTCCTAATTACTGAATTGACCCATTCTGCTTGTGTGTGGCAAATTTCTTCATTTCTCATGCATTCTCATGAATCGTCCACCTATGGAGTTTCTTATCAAAGGCCTGACATCAAAGAGAGATTGAAACATGAAAGAACCTCAGACTATGAAAGCCTAAAAAATGAATTTAACACAAAACAATGTACACAGGTCAGGATTAAAATCACTTAGCAATCAGGATTGTGAGTGGACCATATTAAAGTGTTCTGAAGGAAAGCCGTCAGGCAGACGGCAATCTCATTACCACAAATACATTATTCTAATTAAATTCTTATGGGCCAATTCATTCTTTTGTGCCCTATTATTAAGTACATGATCCCCAAACTGGGTAATCACAGTAGATATCTTGACAAAAATTTGGAATGGTGGGGAAAACTATAAACTAGCAGTCAGGAAATCTGATTTCCAGTGTGGCCTCCACTACTAACTAGCAGTGTGACTTCAGTCAAGTCACTTAACCTCTTTTGACATTGATTTCCTCATGTGTAAAACGAGAAATACGGAATAGGCTTAAGGTCTCTTCTGCTTTGTGAAAGATACTGGCACTAGCAAACCTACAAGAAATACTAACTAAACAGAGTCCTTCAGGCTGAAATAAGAGAACTTTGGGAGTAACTTGAATGCAAATCAAGAAATCTTTTAAAGACAACTACATAGGGCTCAGCATCATGGTTTATGCCTGTGATCCCAGCACTTTAGGAAGCTGAGGAAGGAGGATCGCTTGAGGCCAAGAAGTCAAAACCAACCTGGGCACCGTAGTGAGATCCCATCTCTCTACCAAAAAAAAAAAAAAAAGAATACTTAGGTAAAAATAAAAGACAGTTAAATGTCTTTTTTTTTTTCTTTAGATGGAGTTTCATTCTGTTGCCCAGGCTGGAGTGCAGTGGCACAATCTTGGCTCACTGCAACCTCTGCCTCCCGGATTCAAGTGATTCTCCTGCCTCAGCCTCCCAAATAGCTGGGATTACAGGCATGCGTCACCACGCCCGGCTAATTTTTGTATTTTTAGTAGAGACAGGGTTTCACCATATTGGCCGGGCTGGTCTTGAACTCCTGACTACAAGCGATCTGCCAGCCTCAGCCTCCCAAAGTGCTAGGATTACAGGTGTGAGCCACTGTGCCTGGACTTAAAATGTATTTTTTGTTTGTAACTCTTTTTATCTCCTATCTAATTAAAAGACCACTGCACAAAGCAGTACTTATAAATCTCTGTGGATGGGAACACAATGTATAAAATGTAATCTGTATGACAGTAATAGCACAAAGGAGGGGGAGAGAACAGAGCTATATGGAAGCAAAACTTTTATATACTATTAAAATCAAGCTGATAGGCCAGACGTGGTGGCTCACGCCTGTAATCCCAGCACTTTGGGAGGCCAAGGCGGGTGGATCAGGAGGTCAGGAGTTCGAGACCAGCCTGGCCAACATGGTGAAACCCCGTCTCTACTAAAAATACAAAAAAATTAGCTGGGCATGGTGATGCACGCCTGTAATCCCAGCTACTCGGGAGGCTGAGGCAGGGGAATTGCTTGAACCCAGGAGATGGATGTTGCGGTGAGCTGAGATCGTGCCACCGCACTCCAGCCTGGGAGATAGGGCAAGACTCCATCTCAAAAAAAAAAAAATCAAGCTGATAATAATCCAAACTAGATTGTTACAAAATAAGATGCTGGCCAGGCGTGGTGGCTGAAATTACACTTGTAATTTCAGCACTTTTGGAGGCAGAGGCAAGTGGATCACTTGAGGTCAGGAGTTTGAGACCAGCCTGGCCAACATAGCAAAACCCTGTCTCCACAAAAAATACAAAAATTAGTCAGGTGTGGTGGCGGGCACCTGTAATCCCAGCTACTTGGGAGGCTGAGGCTGGAGAATTGCTTGAACCCAGGAGGCAGAGTTTGCAATGAATCGAGATTGTGCCACTATACTCCAGCATGGGTGACAGAGTGAGACTCTGCCCACCCGCCCGAAAAAAAAAAAAAAAAGATAGGCCAGTTGCGGTGACTCATGCCTATAATCCCAGCACTTTCAGAGGCCGAGGCAGGAGGATCATTTGAGGTCAGGAGTTCGAGACCAGCCTGACCACCAGAGCAAAACTACATCTCTACCAAAAATACAAAAATTAGCTGGGTGTGGTGGCACACGCCTGTAGTCCCAGCTACTTGGGAGGCTGAGGCATGAGAATCGCTTGAGCCCAGGAGGCAAAGGTTGCAGTGAGCTGAAATTGCGCCACTGCATTCCAGCCTGGGCAACAGACTGTGTCTCAAAAAAAAAAAAAAAAGATAAAAAGATGCTGATTGAACCAATTTTAAAATTGGAACTAGAAGAAAAAAACTTGAGTAACTGAAACAATCTTGAGAAAGAAGAAAAATGCTGAAGGCATCACATTTCCTGATTTAAAATATATTATAAAGGTCAAGTAATTAAAACTGTAAGGTACTAATGTGAAAACAGACATATAGACCATTGGAAGAGAATAGAGAGCCCAGAGCCAGGCATGGCGGCTCACATCTGTAATCCCAACTACTTGGGAAGATTGCTTGAGCCCAGGAGTTCAAGGCTGCAGTGAGCTACCATTGCACCACTACACTCCACATTGGGCCATAGAGTGAGAACCCATCCCTAAAAAACAAAAACAAAAGAATAGAGAGCCCAGAAATAAACCCACACATATCTGGTCAACTGATCTTCCACAAAAATACACAAGGATATGTTGGAAAAACTGGATATCAGCCAGACACGGTGGCTCACACCTGTAATCCCAGCACTTTGGGAGGCTGAGGCTGGTGGATCATCTGAGGTCAGGAGTTTGAGACCAGCCTGGCTAACACGGCAAAACTGTCTCTACCAAAAACATTACAAAAAAACAGCCGGGAGTGGTGGCACACACGTGTAATCCTAGCTACTGAGGTGTGACAATCACTTGAACCCAAGAGGCAGAGACTGCAGTGAGCTGAAATGGCACTGCTGTACGCCAGCCTGGGTGACAGAGTGAGACCCTGTCTCAAAAAAACAAAACCAAAAACACTGGATATCCACATGCAAAAGAATGATATCAGAATATCTTATACTATAAAAAAATCAACTCAAAATGGATTAAAGACTTGAATGTTAAGAACTGAAATTGTAAAACTCCTTATAAGAAAATCCAGTGGGTGGCCAGGCACGGTGGTTCACATCTGTAATCCCAGCACTTTGGGAAGCCGAGGCAGGTGGATCATCTGAGGTCAGGAGTTTGAGACCAGCCTGGCTAACATGGTAAAACCCGGCTCTAAGAAAAATACAAAAATTAGCTGGGCATGGTGGTGCACGCCTGTAATCCCAGCTACTTGGGAGGATGAGGCAGGAGAATTGCTTGAACCCAGGAGGTAGAGGTTGCAGTGAGCTGAGATCATGCCATTGCACTCCAGCCTGGGTGACAGAGTGAGACTCTGTCTCAAATAAAAACATAATAATAATAAAAAGAAAATACAGGAGGAAAGTGTCATGATATTGGTCTTGGCAATGATTTCTTTTTTTTTTTTTTTTTTTTTTTTTTTTGCATGCACCACCACACCCAGCTAATTTTTGTATTTTAGTAGAGACAGGGCTTCATTATGGTGGCCAGGCTGGTCTCGAACTACTGACCTCAAATGACCCTCCCTCCTCGGCCTCCATAAGTCCTAGGATTACAGGCGTGAGCCACTGCACCTAGCCACTTACACAGTACTTTCTATGTTCAAAATCTGTTCTAAGCATTTTTTGTACATTTACTTATTTGATCTTCATACCTATCCTAGAAGATAGGTATTATATGTTATAGTTGAGGAAACTGAGGCATGGAGGAAGTCAAGGGATTTGCCCAAGGGTTCATAAAACCCAAGAGTTCATTTGTAAGCAAGTATTGAGAACATGCTATTAAACGATGTTTTTTACCTTTGTTCAAAAAAAAAACCACAAGAGTTTAATCATATAAACTGATTTGTAGTTTAGCAAAACAATTCATTTTTTGATCATTTAAATTTGAAAGTATTCCATGGCAATATTTTATTGCGAACTATGTCTGACTACCTATTATTTTAACCTAAATCTTAAGCTGTAGGAAATGGTTTGAATTTAATGATCTTGAGGCTTTTAGTAATTTTTTTTAGGTTTTGCTTTTCTTTTCCTTGAGACAGAGTCTTGCTCTGTTGTCCAGGCTGGAGTGCAATGGCACGATCTTGGCTCACTGCAACCACTGCCTTCTGGTTCAAGCGATTCTCCTCCCTCAGCTTCCTGAGTAGCTGGGATTACAGGCACACACCACCATGTCCACCTAATTTTTGTATTTTTAGTAGAGACGAAGTTTCACCGTGTTGGCCAGGCTGGGTCTGAAACTCCTGACCTCAGGTGATCCGCCCACCTCAGCCTCCCAAAGTGCTGGGATTACAGGCATGAGCCACCACGCCCGGCCTGGCTCTACTAAGTCCCTATTTGAGTTTAGACACATTGTAGAAACCTGATCAAGCACATGCTTTTCCCTCCTTTTGGAACACGCTAGCCATTTTTCTCTGCCTAGAAACTTCTAATCATTCTCTAAGACTAAGCTTTTTACTTCCTCGATGAAACTTTACCTGCGTCATGCCCTCGACAGAATATGTCACTCTTCTGGTTTCCTACAATATTCTGCTTATTATATCTGTTTTCACATTTCATTATCATTATCTGTTTATAACTGTTTTCCTTCTTCCTCATTTGCTTGCCTCCTTCCCTAAGTTATGAGTTACTCAAAAACAGGTACCATTTTTTATTCACTTTTATGTTTTTGGTTCCTTGTAGTTCAAAACATTTGTGGAATACTCCATATGAAATCTAATATTGAGGCAGAGTACTCGAGCCCAGAAGTTTGAGACCAGCCTGGGCAATATGGTGAAACTCTGTCTCTACAAAAAATATGAAAAATTAGCTGGGCGTGGTGGCGTGTACTTGTAGTCCTTGCGCAGGCTGAGGTGGGAGGATCGCTTGAGCCCAGAATGCAGAGGTTGCAGTGAGCTGAGATTGTACCACTGCACTCTAGCGTGGGCAACAGGGCAAGACCCTGTCTTGAAAAAAATAAAGAAAACAAAATCTAATATCCATGTAATGGAAGTGCACAATGTAGAGAAAAGTTTGGAGATCAACTGGGCCACAGTTTTGAAATCAGTGTAAGTAAGACCCAGCAAGTGCTAAATTGTGAGACATCTTTCAGCTTCCATGGTCCTTTCAGGACCCAACTTCTCTGCACAGCAAACTCTAACTCTCCAGTCTCCATTAAAGGAAGGAAAGCAAGTAACAAATTATTTGTTGTAATTTAATGAGTTACCTGATCTGAGAGTATTTCAAAGAATCTAAAAGAGGACCAATGTAAACCCAAAGGATTGAATCTACTGATAAATTTTTTTAGGGGGTTAAAATTTATTTATATATTTTTTTATCTTCTTGTTCATGTTCTCTCATGAAAATCTACTAACACGGTGGCCAATATATGGAAACATTCTGAGTAGCTTTTCCCCAAATTAAACCACATTAGCAATTACCTTCACATTGTACATAAGCTTAGTCCTAAGTAGAAACTATTTTTCCATTTGGAACTTGGCAAACCCTCTCATTTTCATAATTAAAAACCTCATTGCCATCTCCACCAGGTCGTCTTTTTTTCCATTATATTCTACCTGGGCTTTAGTGTACCAATCCCTAAGGAAGTCTGGGTAGATGAGCTATTTTTAGAGTCTACGAATATTGCTGGCATGAATGATCCATCTACAAATTCCCAAAAGAATTACCAGTTTTGAGAATTAGGCAGTGCCTCATCATAATATTGAAAATTATATCAGTGTTAGGCTTGAAAAATCATTGCCTCAGGGTCTGGATACACAGCCAAGAAAGACTAAAAGTAAAAATCTTTCAAATCCTGGCCCTAGGAAAAGGATGCTACATCCCACCTGGGCCTTTTCAGCTAAACTGGTCCTTGAACCTCATCAACAACAGCAAAGACACCAGTCTGGGCTTTGAAGGATGACAATCTTGAATGGAGAGTCGTGGGGTCTCTAAGAATAATATATCATCACAAATGTATCTACATCATTTTTCACCATATTTATATTTGCAACTGATATTAATTTATCTTACTTTTATCAAAACATTACTTTTTTTTTCCAATATTTTTTTTTCTTTTTTTTCCGAGATGGAGTCTTGCTGTCACCTAGGCTGGAGTGCAGTGGCAAGATCTCGGCTCACTGCAAACTCTGCCTCCCAGGTTCCAGTGATTCTCCTGTCTCAGCCTCTTGAGTAGCTGGGATTACAGGTGCCTGCCACCATGCCCAGCTAATTTTTTAATTTTTATTAATAAATTTTATTTCACCATGTTGGCCAGACTAGTCTCAAACTCCTGACCTCAGCTGATCTGCCCACCTTGGCCTCCCAAAGTGCTGGGATTACAGGCGTGAGCCACCATCTCAGTCTTTGTTTTCAACTTTTAAGTTCAGGGGTACATTTGCAGAATGTGCAGTTTTGCTATTAGGTTGGTGCAAACATAATTGCGGTTTTTGCATTGTTGAAAATTGCTGTTTGATATTGGAATACATTCTTAAATAAATGTGGTTATGTTATACATCATTTTAATGCATATTTCTTGCTTTTTTTGCTAATGACATTGCTTGCTGTTTATTTTACATTTATTTTATTATTTATTTATTTTTTTTTTGAGAGGGAGTCTTACTCTGGAGTACAGTGGCGTGACCATGGCTCACTGCAACCTCCGCCTCCCAGGTTCAAGCAATTCTCCTGCCTCGGCCTCCTGAGTAGCTGGCAGTACAGGCCCGTGCCACCATGCCCAGCTAATTTTGTATTTTTAGTAGAGACAGGGTTTCACCATGTTGGCCAGGCTGGTCTTGAACTCCTGGCCTCAAGTGATTCACCTGCTTCAGCCTCCCAAAGTGCTGGGATTACAGGCATGAGCCACCGTGCCAAGCCCATATTTTATATTTATTTTAGAGTGTGGAAATGAGGTTAGAGGAAAAGGAAATTATTTTTGTCTTTTTGAGCAATTTTCTTATTCAAGTTTAAAATGGGTCATAAAGCAGTGGAGACAACTCGCAACATCAACAATGCATTTGACCCAGGAACTGCTAACAAGTGTACAGTGTAGTGGTGGTTCAAGAAGTTCTGCAAAGGAGACAAGAGCCTTGAAGATAAGGAACATAGAGGCTGGCCATTGGAAGCTGACAATAACAAATTGAGAGCAATCATCGAAGCTGATCCTCTTACAACTACACAAAAAGTTTCGGAAGAACTCAACATCAACCATTCTATGGTCATTCAGCATCTGAAGCAAATTGGAAATGTGAAAAAGCTTGATAAATGCATGTCTCATGAGTTAAGCGAAAATTTTAAAAATCATCGTTTTAAAATGTCATCTTCTCTTATGAGACAACAACGAACAGTTTTTCCAATTGGATTGTGATGTGCGATGAAAAGTGGATTTTATACTACAATCAGCGACAACCAGCTCAGTGGTGGGACTGAGAAGAAGCTCCAAAGCATTTCCCAAAGCCAACCTGCACTGAAAAAAAGGTCATGGTCACCTTGTGTGGTGATCTGCTGCCCGTCTGATCTACTACAGCTTTCTGAATCCCAGCAAACCCATTACATCTGAGAATTATGCTCAGCAAATAGATGAGATGTACCAAAAACTGCAACGCCTGCAGCCAGCATTGGTCAATAGGAAAGGCCCAATTCTTTTCCACAACAATGTCCGACTGCACATCACACAACCAACACTTCAGAAGTTGAAAGAATTGGGCTACGAAATTCTGCCTCATCCGTCATATTCACCTGACCTCTTGCCAACTGACTACCACTTCTCCAAGCATCTTGACAACTTTTGGCAGGGAAAATGCGTCCACAACCAGCAGGATGCAGAAAATGCTTTCCAAGAGTTCGTTGAGCCCCAAAGCACGGATTTTTAAGCTATAGGAATTAACAAACTTATTTCTTGTTGGCAAAAATGTATTGATTGTAATGGTTACTATCTTAATGAATAAAGATGTGTTTGAGCCTAGTTATAATGATTTAAAATCCACGGTCTGAAACAGCAATTACTTTTGCACCAATCTAATACACAGATAAATCAGTGCCATGGTGATTTGCTGCACAGATCATTCCGTCACCCAGGTATTCAGCCCAGCATCCACTAGCTATTCTTCCTGATCCTCTCCCTTCTCCCACCCCCGCCCTCTGACAGGCCCCAGTGTCTGTCATTCCCCACTATGTGTCCATGTGTTCTCAACATTTAGCTCCCACTTATAAGTGAGAACATGTGGTATTTAGTTTTCTGTTCCTGCATTAATTTGCTGAGGATAATGGCTTCCAACTCCATCCATGTCTCTGCAAAGGACATGATCTCATTCCTTTTGATGCTTGCTTAGTATTCCATGGTGTATGTGTACCACATTTTCTTTTTTTTTTTTTCTTGAGACGGAGTCTTGCTCTGTTGCCCTGGCTGGAGTGCAGCAGCCAGGTATTTCTGCCTCTAGGTCTTTGAGGAATTGTCACACTGTCTTCCACAATGATTCGATTAATTTACACTACCACCAACATTGTAAAAGGGTTCCTTTTTCTCCACAACCTCACCAGCATCTGTTGTTTCTGACTTTTTAATAATCACCATTCTGACTGGTGTGAGATAGTATCTCACTGTGGTTTGGATTTGCATTCTCTAGTGATTGGTGATGTTGAACTTTTTTCACATATTTGTTGGCCACATGTATATTTTCTTTTGAGAAGTATCTGTTAATGTCCTTTGCCCACTTTTTTTTTTTTTTTTGAGGAGTCTCACTATGTTGCCCAGGCTGGAGTGCAGTGGTGCAATCTCGGCTCACTGCAACCTCCACCTCCTGGATTCAAACGATTCTCAGCCTCAGCCTCCTGAGGAGCTGGGATTACAGGCAAGTGTACTACCCCCAGCTAATTTTTCTATTTTTAGTAGAGACGGGGTTTCATCATATTGGCCAGGCTGGTCTGGAACTCCTGACCTCAAGTGATCTGCCTACCTCAGTCTCCCAAAGTGCTAGGATTACAGGCGTGAGTCACTGCACCCAGCCTCTTGGCCCACTTTTTAATATGTTTGTGATTTCTTTGTAAATTTTAAAATGTTACTTTCAAAATGCAAAGTAGTACCTCTTATTTCTTGGTTTCCCATATTTTGTGAATAAATCCGTATTTATCTTATCCGTTATTCTTGCTTTCATAGCCTTGATTCATATTTCTTTCATCAGCTTTTGATTTCAGAGAAAAAAAGACCCCTAAGCTTTCAGCAGTTGATTATCTAGTTTCTGATTTGTTCAGTTCAATTCACCATAAGCGTTTTTGAGCTCCTACTACAAAGGCCAAAACTGAAACATACAAAATGTAAGATGGGTTTCTGTTTTCAAAAGGCTTAAAGTCTTGTGGGAATTCAGGCAACCAAAAAAAAAATTTTTTTATGATCTACTAGGTACCAAAGGAGCTGTAGCCTAGAGATTAAAGCACTGACTCTGGAGCCAGATGATCTAAATTCAAATTCTGGTTCCGCCACTTAATGGACAACCTTGGGCAAATTGCTTAAATTCTCTGGAATTCAGGTTTCTTGTCTGTAAAACTGAGCTAAGAATATTATCTGGGTTGTTATGAGGATGAAGTTCCAAGCTAAGCACTTAGAACGGCATCTAAGTGGCATACAGTAAGCACTCAATAAATGTCAACTATTTGAGATAGTCATTAAGTACTGCTCACAAATATTACTGTTTTCCTTTCTTCCAGACATGTGGAATGCACACACGGTTGAATCACATTTTCCTGTCCCCTTTTAAGTTAGGCATGGCAATGTGCCTGACTCTGGCTAATAAAATGTGAAAAGTGGCATGTATCAGTTCTAGGTAGAAGCTTAAAAACTGGTACATAAATTTACCAAGTTAATTTCTCCCTGGCATGGTGAATAAGCAAACGTGCTGAGGTGGATGAGATGAAACCTCTGATACTAAGATGTGTGACTAAGTATCCCATATCTTGGGCCTTCGTTTTTTTGAGACGGAGTCCTACTGTCTCCCAAGCTGGACTACAGTGGCATAATCTCAGCTCACTGCAACCTCTGCCTCCCAGGTTCAAAAGATTCCCATGACTCAGCCTCCCAAGTAATTGGAACTACAGGCATGTGCTAAGACATCCAGCTAATTTTTGTATCTTTTAGTAGAGACGGGGTTTCACCATGTTGGCCAGGCTGGTCTCGAACTCCTGGCCTCAGATGATCTGCCCACCTTGGCCTCCCAAATTGCTGTGATTACAGGCGTGGGCCACCACACCCAGCCCATATATTGGGACTTTTAAAAATGAACAGAACCTGGCTGGGAGCGGTGGCTCACGCCTGTAATCCCAGCACTTTGGGAGGCTGAGGCAGGTGGGTCACTTGAGGCCACGAATTCGAGACCAGTCTGGCCACCATAGTGAAATCTCGTCTCAGTTAAAAATACAAACATTAGCCGGGTGTGGTGGCACGTTCCTGTAATCCCAGCTACTCAAGAGGCTGAGGCAGGAGAAGCGCTTGAACCCAGGAGGCAGAGGTTGCAGTAAGCCAAGATTATGCCACTGCACTCCAGCCTGGGTGACAGGAATGAAACCCTGTCTCAAAAAAAAAAAAAAAAAAAGTGAACGGAACCCCTTGCTAATCTGTAATGAATAGGTAGCTTGAATCCTGAATCAGACCTAAACTTCTGTTGTGTTGAAGCATTGAGACTTTGGGGCTATTTGTTAGTGCAGCTTAATCTAAGCTTCCTGACCAATACACTGTCCTTATAATCACTGGGAATATGGTAGTGAATCAAATTGACAAGATGCCTGCCTTCATGAAGCTTCTTAAGACTTGAATGCAATTTTCTTTTTTTTTTTTTTTTTTTTTTTGAGACGGAGTCTCGCTCTGTCTCCAGGCTGGAGTGCGGTGACACATCTCCGCTCACTGCAAGCTCCGCCTCTCGGGTTCACGCCATTCTCCTGCCTCAGCCTTCCGCGTAGCTGGGACCACAGGCGCCCGCCACCACGCCCGGCTATTTTTTTTGTATTTTTTTAGTAGAGACGGGGTTTCACGGTGTTATCCAGGATGGTCCCAATCTCCTGACCTTGTGATCCGCCCACCTCGGCCTCCCAAAGTGCTGGGATTGCAGGTATGAGCCACCGCGCCCGGCCTGAATGCAATTTTCATACTATTCTATTCAAACAAATAATTTAGAAAAAGACAAATCCACTGATGTGAGTTTACCACTTCCTGCTGTCTCCCACAGTGAGAGCCTTAAAATGCTATAAAGTAGTCAAAATAAAGAAGAAAGCTGGAAAAGAAAAGAAGCATCTATAATATGGCCTCAGTTTACGTAACTCTTAATACCTGTCAAAACGCACGATATAGGCCGGGCGCGGTATCTCACGCCTGTAATCCCAGCACTTTGGGAGGCCGAGGTGGACGGATCACAAGGTCAGGAGATCCAGACCATCCTGGCTAACATGGTGAAACCCCGTCTCCACTAAAAATACAAAAAAAAAAGTCTCCGGGCGTGGTGGTGGGCGTCTGTAGTCCCGGCTACTCCGGAGGCTGAGGCAGGAGAATGGCGTGAACCTGGGAGGCGGTGCTTGCAGTGAGCCGAGATTGCGCCACTGCACTCCAGCCTGGGCGACAGAGCGAGACTCCGTCTTAAAAAAAAAAAAAAAAAAAATGCACGATACAGCTAAACAACACAGGGATCATCTCACAATATGCACAAAGAAGTGTGTAGAGAGCTAAACATGAGCATCATGAGACCTATAAGATTTTATCCAGGCTTTGCCACCCACTGCCTGAGTAACCCTGGCCAGTGTGATAAGCGGTCAGTTTCCCTCAACACTTGGATATAAGGAAATACGAACTCCTTCTCTAAGAGATAAGCTATATGATAGATCTGAGCATTTATTAATTAATTCATTCTTCTAATCAGCAAATAGTTATTGACCGTCTACTAAGTGTCAGGGAATGTGAGGCACAGTGACACAGGGATGAACAAGAGAGGCAAGGTCCTACTCCCATGTAGCAGCTTACATTTACCATGGGAGATAGAGAACAGCAAATTGTTAAACAAGTTAATCTTATAAAATGCAAATAGTCATAACTGCTTTGAAACAAACAGATGGGTAAGTGTGATGGGGGAATGGTACTTTTAGTTTGAGTGGTCAGAGAGGCATCCTTGTGGAAGTGATGCTGAGTTTGGGCTGAAATATGACTTACACAAAAGAACCAACCCCTAAGGATCTCGAGTGTTCTAGGTAGAAAGGCAAGTACAAAGGCCCTGAGGTAAACAAGGACATAAAGAACGTGGGGAAGAGTGGTAGGAGATGAGTCAAAGAGACAGCAGGGTTAAATCATGCAGGCTTTTGTAAGCAATAAGGAGTTTGGAGGCTCATGGAGATTTTGAATCAGAAGCATGTTACAATTTCATTTATGATTTATGTTTCAAAGATAACCACAATGTAACCACCCAACAGGTTCACGTTGCCTGCTGCCTAGACGAGGCCAATTTATCAAGACAGGGGAATTGCAATAGAGAAAGAGTAATTCATGCAGGGCCAGCTGTATGGGAGACTAGAGTTTTATTATTACTCAAAACAGTCTCCCTGAGAATTCGGGGATTAGAGTTTTTAAGGATAATTTTGGGTGGGGGCAGTGAGTCAGGAGTGTTGATTGGTTGGGTCAGAGATGAAATCATAGGGAGCCAAAGCTGTTCTTTCACCCTGAGTCAGTTCCTGGGTGGGGGCCATAAGATCAGACAACTCAGTTTATCCTATCTGGGTGGTGCTGGCCGATTCATCAAGTGCAGAGTCTGCAAAATATCTCAAGCACTGATCTTAGGTTTTACAATAGTGATGTTATCCCCTGGAGCAATTTGAGGAGAGTCAGAATCTTGTAGCTTCCAGCTGCATGTCTCCTAAACAATAATTTCTAATCTTGTGGCTAATTTGTTAGTCCTACAATGGCAGTCTAGTTCTTAGGCAAGAAGCGTGTTTGTTTTGGCAAAGGGCCGTTATTATCTTTGTTTTAAACTATAAACTATAAACTAAGTTCCTCCAAAAGTTAGTTCAGCCTATGCCCAGAAATGAACTAGGATAGCTTGGAGGTTAGAAGCAAAATGGAGTCAGTTAGGTCAGATCTCTTTCACTGTCTCAGTTATAATTTTGCAATGGTAGTTCCACCAACTGCTATATGGGAAGGAATAAGTTTGGAGGCAATTTCCAAAGTCTAGTTAAGAAACTGGACAGGTGGCAACAGAACATAGGGTCAGAAAGTTCATGAATATATTTTGGAAAACAAGTCAAAAGAACCAACTGACAAGTTGGATGTGGCAAGTTAAAGACTGAATCAAGGATGATGGAAGATGATGTCATTTGGTAAAATAGGGAAAACCAAGGAGGAATGGATTTGGGGGTGAAAATGAGCAATTGTGTTTTTGAACACATTGAACTTGATATACCTACCAGGCAGAATTTTTAGGAAGAATAAACTCAGCAGGGCGCGGTGGCTCATGCCTGTAATCCCAGAACTTTGGGAGGTCAAGGCAGGTGGATCACCTGAGGTCGGGAGTTCAAGACCAGCCTGGCCAACATGGTGAAACCCCATCTCTACTAAAAAATACAAAAATTAGCCAGGCATGGTGGTGTGCCCCTGTAACCTCAGCTACTTGGGAGGCTGAGGCACAAGAATCACTTGAACCAGGAGGCGGAGGTTGTGGTTAGCCGAGATTGCACCACTGCACTCCAGCCTGGGCCACAGAACGAGACTCTTGTCTCAAAAAAAAAGAATAAATGAGATAACATTTTAAAACACCTAATACATAATCAGTACTCAAAAAAACAATTATTTTCTTTCCAAATTTGCTAAATTTCCTAAAGCCAGGTGCCCTAATTTGAAAAAGGGACGATATCAATCTTACAGATTCATAGTGTGCCTTAATTGACTTAATATATGTGAATAAAGGTTATTAATAATAACTAATGCATATATAGGTCTTACCATGTTCTAAGCACTCTTTTAAGTATATTTAATTTATTAATCAGTTTAAGCCAACAACTCTACAAGTAAAACTGCCCTTATAAAATTATAACTGACGGCCGGGCACGGTGGCTCACACCTGTAATCCCAGCACTTCGGGAGGCCGAGGTGGGTGGATCACAAGGTCAGGAGATTGAGACCATCCTGGTTAACACGGTGAAACCCCGTCTCTACTAAAAATACAGAAATTAGCTGGGCATGGTGGCGGGTGCCTGTAGTCCCAGCTACTCAGGAGGCTGGGGCAGGCGAATGGTGTGAACCCAGGAGGCAGAGTGCAGTTAGCCAAGACCGTGCCACTGCACTCCAGCCTGGGTGACAGAGCGAGACTCTGTTTCAAAAAAAAAAAAATTATAACTGAAACAGTGAAAGAGATCCGACCTAACCAACTCCATCTGGCTTCTAACTTCCAAGCAATCCTTGTTCATTCCTGGGCATCCATGAAACTAATTTTGGGAGGAGCCTAGTTTATAGTTAAACTTTGAAACTTTGATCTCTGGCTGGGCGCAGTGGCTCACACCTGTAATCCCAGCAGTTTGGGAAGCTGAGGCAAGCAGATCACTTGAGTCCAGGAGTTTGAGACCAGCCTGGGAAACATAGCAAAACTCTGTCTCTACAAAAATTACAAAAAATAGCCGAGCATGGTGGAGTGTGCCTGTAATCCCAGCTACTAAGGAGGCTGAGGTGGGAGGATCACTTGAGCCTGGGAGGTCTAGGTTGCAGTGAGCAGAGGTGTCACCAGTGCAATCCAGCCTGGGCAACAAAGTCTCAAAAACAAAAAAAAAAAAAACAAGAAAAGCCAAATAGTACCTCTTTTGTTTAATTGCATTTTCCTGATTATAAATGAGAGAACCAATTTTTTTTTTTTTTTTTTTTGAGACAGAATCTTGTTTGTTGCCCAGGCTGGAGTGCAGTGACACGATCTTGGCTCACTACAACCTCCACCTCCCGGGTTCAAGCAATTCTCCTGCCTCAGCCCTCCGAGTAGCAGGGACTAGAGACACGTGCCACCACATCCAGCTAATTTTTGTATTTTTCATAGAAATGGGATTTCACCATGTTGGCCAGGCTGGTCTTAAACTCCTGACCTCATGATCCGCCCACCTCAGCCTCCCCAAGTGCTGGGATTAGAGGCATGAGCCACCACGCTGGGCCCAACATTTCCCTTCCCCCCTTCATAATATAGGTAAATGTGCTGATACAATGTAAAAAAAAAAATTGATTAAAAAAAGAAGTCCACAACTATAAATCAATCAAATATGAGCTTTGTCCTTTGTTATACGTTTACCCATTCAACCAGTACACATTGAACTGATATTTGCCAGGCCTGGTTTAAAAAGATGACTAAGATATTGTGTGGAGACAAAAATGAATCCAGCTAATTATAAGGCAGTGAGCTAACTGCTATAATAGACATAGGTTCACAATGCATGCCTGGAAAAATAGCATTCATCCTTCAAGAGTCCTTCCTATTTCTGCAAAGTAATAACAACTAGCATTGATTGCTTGTTCTGACCTATTCACTGTGCTAAATGTGTCACATGAATGATCTCAACTGACCTTCATAACAACCTTAAGAGGTAGTTCTTATTATTTTCTCCATTTCATAGATGAAGGAACTGAGGCAGAGAGAAGTTAAGTAGTTTTTTTAAGGTTGTGGCAGGACTCGGATTTGAAGACAAGCAATCTGACTTCAGAGCCTGTGATCTTAGGTACTTATACTATTCCACCTCCTTAATCTATTCTGTTTACCTCCCCTTCCTCTTTCCATGCAAAATCAGAAGACAGTATTTTGTGGTATCATAGCATCCCAGGAATACCTCTATTGGAGATTCTACTGTTTTGAACTATTATGTTCCAGTGACTGTCTCCTTTAGAAAAGGGATGTATTATTCTTTTTTAGACTGCATAGCAAGTAGTAGGTGTTCAATAATGTCACCAAGGATAAAATAAGTGATTAAAAATGTGATTATTTCAACCACCTTGAAGGAGGACAAACTGTTCATGGCAAGCAAGCAGGCCAGGCTGTAAAAGGTGCATTTATTCTTGTTCAAGAGGCCTCATGGAGCCCAGGATACCTAGAGAGCAGATATTCACGAAAGGGGTGAAAGGACTAGGAGAAAGAGAGGCAAGGGGCTGCTGGAGTTGACAGATTTTCTTTCCTGTAGGTGATGGGATGGATTTGAAGGACAGTGATCTGTAGGAAATTCATAGACTGCTCTGTGTATTTGTTCTCACACTTAAAAATGTAACCAGCTGGGCGCGGTGGCTCACGCCTGTAATCCCAGCACTTTGGGAGGCCGAGGTGGGCAGATCGCCTCAGGTTAGGATTTCGAGACTGGCCTGGCCAACATGGTGAAACCCCGTCTCTACCAAAAACACAAAAATTAACCTGGTGTGGTGGTGCGAGCCTGTGATCCCAGCTACCCGAGAGGCTGAGCCAAGAGAATCGCTTGAACTCAGGAGGCGGAAGTTGCAGTGAGCCCAGGTCTCGCCACCGCACTCCAGCCTGGGCAACAGAGCGAGACTCCTGCTCAAAAAAAAAGTGTCTAACCTTAGAAGGGCTTAAGTAGTATTTTGATGCACCCAAGAGCAGAACTCTAGAGAATTCTTTCAAAAGTAACTTTTAAGGAAATGTCAGCCTCTTATAAAATATCTGCCCAAGTAACTTGGAAACCCTTTCTTTGAGAAAATGAACCACATCAAACATGTACTGAGATCGTCAAGTGCACTTTAAGCTCATTTTTGCTGGAAGGGAAATCTCACTTGTACCCTTCTTCAAAACAAACATGTGTAGACTCTGATCTAACTGTCTAAATTTTGTTGCTGTTACCTTTAATTTTTTTTCCTTTGTGAAGGGAATAGAATTTTATCTGTATTATTTGTAAGGGCTTTTTTTCCCGGGAGATAAATGTGACATATGTCAGGAACTAGAGTTAATCTGGCCTAACATGGAACAAGGAGGGCTGGGGCTCAGAGGCATAAAGGACTTTATTTGTTCCTAAGATCAGTGCTTGAGATATTTTGCAGATCCTGAACCTGATGAATCAGCTGGCACCACCCAGATCGATTAACTGGCTCATCTGATCTTGTGGCCCCCACCCAGGAACTGACTCAGTACAAGAGGACAGCTTCCATACCCTACGATTTCATCTCCTGCCTAACCAATCACCACTCCTGACTCCCTGGCTTCCCCCCACCAACAAGTTGTCCTTAAAAACTCTGATCCCCGAATGCTCGGGGAGCCTGATCTGAGTAACAATAAAACTCCAGTCTCCTGCACAGCCTGCTCTGCATAAATTACTCTTTCTCTATTGTGATTCCCCTGTCTTGATAAACTGGCTCTGTCTAGGCGGCGGGCAAGGTGAATCCATTGGGCAGTTACAACTTTAGAATCCTCCCGAGGTGGGAGGATCATTTGAGGACAGGAGTTTGAGACCGGCCTGGGAAACATGGCAAGACCCCATCTCTATAAATAAATTAAATTAATGTGTTGGCAGGACCTTCTGGAAGCTTTAGGGGAAAATCCATTTCCTTGCCTTTTCTAGCTTCTACAGGCCCCCTACATTCCTTGGCTAAGGCCTTCTTCCACCTTCAAAACTAGCAATGGCTAGTCGAGTCTTTCTCATGCTGCATCAGTTGGCCACCGACTCTTCTTCTGCCCCTCTCTTCCACTTTTTTTGTAATTTTTAGTTTTTATTTTTTTGAGACAGAGTCTCACTCTGTTGCCCAGGCTGGAGTGCAATGGCGCAATCTTGGCTCACTGCAACTTCCGCCTCCCAGGTTCAAGCGATTCTCCCACCTCAGCCTCCCGAGTAGCTGGGCTTACAGGTGTGTGCTACCACTCCTGGCTAATTTTTTTATATATATTATATGAGATATAATATATTATATAATATATATAATATATTATATACAATATATCATATATATATATATATTTTTTTGAGACGGAGTTTCACTCTTGTTGCACAGGCCGGAGTGCAATGGGGCAATCTTGGCTCACCGCAACCTCCACCTCCCGGGTTCAAGCTATTCTCCTGCCTCAGCCTCCCGAGTAGCTGGCATTATAGGCATGTGCCACCACGCTCGGCTGATTTTGTATTTTTAGTAGAGATGGGGTGTCTCCATGTTGGTCAGGCTGGTCTCGAACTCCCAACCTCAGGTGATCCACCCATCTCGGCTTCCCAAAGTGCTGGGATTATAGGAGTGAGCCACCATACCCGGCCAATTTTTATATTTTTAGTAGAGATGGGTCTTCACCACATTGGCCAGGCTGATCTCAAACTGCTGACCTCAGGTGATCTGTCTGCCTGGGCCTCTCAAAGTGCTGGGATTACAGGTGTGACCCACTGCACCCAGCCATAAATACATCTTTAAAAGTGTAAGAGGCCAGGTGGTCAGGAGTTTGAGACCAGCCTGGCCAACATGGCGACACCCTGTCTCTACTAAAACTACAAAACTTAGCCGGGCATGGTGGTGCGTGCCTGTAGTCCCAGCTACTTAGGAGGCTGAGGTGGGAGAATTGCTTGAACCCAGGAGGCAGAGGTTCAGCAAGCCAAGATTGCACCATTGCACTCCAGTCTGGGTGACAGAGCGAGACTCTATCTCAAAAAAAAAAAAAAAAAAAAAGATGTGTTGTTCACATTGAGCCTACCCAGAAGATACTCCAAATTAACTTCCCTATTTTAAGGACAAATGATTAGCAACTTTAATTCCATCTGCAACCTCAATTCTCCTTTTCCATGTAGTATAACATATTCACAGGTTCCCGGGATTTAGCATGTGCTTATATTTGGGGCTTAATTATTCTGCGTATCACAACTTCCAAAGTAGAACTATATTGTGCAAGATGGACATTCAAGCTACCAACAATGTTGAAAACTTAGATTTGTTCAGGACATTTATAGTCATTACACATTCTTTATGCCTGAAAGGTAAACCTTGTCCAGAAAGCATGAATAAATAAATTGGTATCCCTTTTTGTAGGATTCTTGGCTCAGGGCCAAAGGAGGTTTACAGTACTTTTTAGATTCTCACAGGTAAAGAAAAACAAAAACAAAAAACAAAACAAAACAAAACAAAAAAAACAAGCCAGGCACAGTGGCTCATGCTTGTAATGTAATGCCAACACTTTGGGAGGCCAAGGTGGGTGGATCATTTAAGCCCAGCAGCGTGGGCAACATGGCAAAACCCTGTCTCTACAAAAAATACGAAAACTAGCCAGGCATGGTGGCACTTGCCTGTAGTCCCAGCTACTCAGAAGGGTGAGGTGGGAGAATCACTTGAGCCAGGGAGGCAGAGGTTGCAGTGAGCTGAGATCGGGCCACTGCACTCCAGCCTGGGCAACAGAGCAAGGCCCTGTCTCCAAAAAAAACAAAATCAAACAAGAAAACAAGAGATATATAACACTATTGACCTACATAAATGTCTCTTTTGGAGGAGAGTAACAATATCCTAAAATCATTACTTTTGTGTCAAAACAATAAATGTTTACACTGGAGACAATAGAAAAAGCTGAGCATTCAAAGTTTTTTGTTTTTGAGACAGAGTTTTGCTCCTGTTGCCCAGTCTGGAGTGCAACGGTGCCATCTCAGCTCACTGCAACCTCTGTCTCCCTGGCTCGTGATCCTCCTGCCTCAGCCTCCCGAGCAGCTGAGATAACAGGCATGCGCCACCACACCCAGCTAATTTTTGTATTTTTAGTAGAGACGGGGTTTCACCATGTTGGCCAGGCTGGTCTCGAACTCCTGACCTCAGGTGATCCACCTGCCTCAGCCTCCCAAAGTGCTGGGATTACAGGCGTGAGCTTGGCCCCTTTTAAAGTGTTTTGTTTGTTTGTTTAGAGACAGTCTAGCTGTGTCACCCAGGATGAAGTGCAGTGGTGAGATCATGGCTTACTGCAGCCTCGAACTCCTTAACTCAAAGTATCCTCCCACTTCAGCCTATGAAGTAGCTTGTACTACCAGCATGCACCACCATACACAGCTATTTATTTTTATTTTTGTAGAGACGGAGTCTTGCCAGGTTGCCTGTCTCCAACTCCTAGGTTCATGTGATTCCCTTGCATTGGCCTCCCAAAATGCTGGGATTACAGGCATGAGCCACCTTGCCCAGTCTAAAGTTTTAAAAAACATTTAGTAAAGGAAATTTAAATTAAAAAAAAAAAATTAGTTCAAGGCCAGGTGCGGTGGCTCTTGTCTGTAGTGGATCACTTGAGCCCAGGAGTTTAAGACTAGCTTGGGAACACTGCAAGATCCTGTCTCTACAAAAAAAATTTTTTTAATTAGCCAGCTGTGATGGCATGAGCCTGCAGTGCCAGCTACTTGGGAGGCTGATGTGGGAGGATCACTTGAGCCCTGGAGGCTGAGGCGGCAGTGAGCCGTGATGGTGCCACTGCACTCCAGCCTGGATGACAGAGTGAGACTGTCTCCAAAAAAATTGTTTTAGTTCAAGAGAATGGAAACAATGGTAGTGAGGAAAAGCAATGTTGTACCCCGAACTTTTCCTCAACAAAGAAAACAAATTGGCACAGTTATATTAGTTCACAAAGGTATTCCGAGTAGAAAAAAAATCTTTTTCATTTAATTTTATTCTTTTCTTACAGAATCGTTCAAAACAAGCCATGACTCCTCAGCAAAACAGCTCCATCAAGCGTCTCGCCAACCTCTCCCTTGGGGCTCAGTCAAGGGAATGAAAAAATGAGGCTAGACACCTGTCCCCAACGGAAAAACCAAGAACACACCTGGAGAGCAGCTCAGACAAAGGGAGCCAGGTGGGGAAAACAGTAATTGGAGAGGAGACCTTGCTTCCAGTCTGTTGCTGGTTTACAAGGTAAATCTATTCCTGAACGAAAGGGGTACAGGAGCAGCACCCGAAAACCCGGGCCAGGCTGTGGCAGGCCCGACGTCTTTCAGGCCCAGCTCCTAGCGTCGACGCCCCTCCTTCCAAAACGTTTCCCAGCAGGCCCTGCGCCCAGTTTGGATCAAGTGAGCCGCCTGAGATTGCCAAGCGTCCTGTGCGCATCTCATTAACGCATCTGCTTATTCATGCATTTATTCTTTTGCGGGGAAGAGGGTGGAGGGGAATGGTGTCTCACTCATTCTGTTGCTCAGGCTGGAGTGCAGGTGGGACGATCTCGGCTCACTGCAACCTCCGCCTCCCAGGTTCAAGCGATTCTTGTGCCTCAGCCTCCCAAGTAGTTGGGATTACAGGTGTACACCACCACGCCTGGGTAATTTTTGTATTTTTGGTGGAGACGGCGTTTCACCATGTTGGCCAGCCTGGTCTCGAACTCCTGACCCCCGGTGATCTATCCACCTTGGCCTCCCAAAGTGTAAGGATTACAGGAGTGATCCACAGCGCCCGGCCTTATGCATTTATTCTTATTGAGCACCTAACATGCTCTAAGCATTGGGGGCAAAAAAGTAAATGAGACATAACAGCACTTAACACACAGCATTTATTTGCACGGGTGTTGGCTTTCTAGCCCTCCAACGACTGCTTCTAGGTAGGAGCCCTCTTTCGTTTTTGCATCCTCCGAGTCTAGCACAGTGCCTGGCACTGACTAGGGGCTTTGTTAACAAAGGAATGACTTTAAAACGTATTTTTGATAGGGAGCTCGGTTCTCAAACCTGTAGCCCTACGTGGAGTAGGGGAGGCGGGAGAATGGGTGAACAGGCAGACACGAGGAGAATGGGAGACATGTTTGTATTAGGAGTGCTCACAGCAATCCACAGCTTCCCTGTGTTCCTCGTTCTCAAATAAGAGTAGGGGAGTCGAGGGCAGGATGGGGCAGCCCTCCCCGCGCGCAGGACGGCTGGGTTTGGGGGCTCCAGCCGGGAGTTCTCACTGCGCTCCCGAGCCCGCCTGCCCACCCGCGCCGCTCACCAGGTCAATGGCCATGACGTCCCGCAGAGCCACTACCCGCCGGATGGACTTGGGCGGGTTCTCGGTTAGGTAGACGAGCCGGTCGCTTAGCACCACGTACTTGAGGATGTGGTTCTCAGAGTCGGACACCACGATACATGGCTCGTAGGCGCGGACCGCGTCGTAGACCTCGGGCGGCAGATGCCGCCGCAGGAACACATCTAGGCGGCTGTTCCTGCGCGCGGGGAAGCCGGACGGCAAGGGGCTGGCCATGCGCGACGCCCGCAGCGGGGCGGAGTGCTGGAACTCGAGGCCCTCAGCTCACCCTCTCTCCCCGCCCCCGCGCTGGAACCCGCGCGCCACAAAGCCACCGGCCACGCGTCGCCTCCTCTCCCAGGCGCGGGGACCCGGGCCGCAACTGCAGGAATCGACGCTAGGTCGGCTTCCCTGGAGCGCCCTCCCCAGCCCTGTCCAGCCTCTCGATCTTTGTCCCAACCTCAGACGGCGATGGGCGGGGCAAGACGCTGGTCCTTCAGACCCGAGTTGATGGGCACCTCGGGCTAATCACCGCGAAGTCCCTTGCGGCAGAAGGGCGGTGGATTTTTAGGGTCTCTCCCGCCCGCCCCTCATGCCAGTCCCCACCACTGCCTACTCTGTTGCGGATCACACCATCCCATACAAACTTTATTGGTAATGGAAGCCAGTTTCAATCTGGTTTCCTGTTAGAAACTTGAAAGAGTTTAATTTACCGATTTATTTTTAACAACCCTAGAAACCTATTAAACCCAATCACACAGATTTAGCTTTTGGTTATAACATGGCCTGGCACAGCTTTATGATATTGTCGGAGTGTAAACATAGGTCTTCCTTCTCCAACCAGTGAGAAAGGGATTCTTTTTTTTTTTTTTTTTTTTTTTTTTTTTTTTTTTTTTTTTTTTTTTTTTTTTTTTTTGAGACGGAGCTTTGCTCTTGTTGCCCAGGCTGGAGTGCAATGGCGCAATCTCGGCTCACCGCAACCTCCGCCTCCCGGGTTCAAGCGATTCTCCTACCTCAGCCTCCCAAGTAGCTGGAATTACAGGCATGCGCCACCACGCCCAGCTAATTTTGTATATTTTAGTAGAAACGGGGTTTCTACATGTTGGTCAGGCTGGTCTCCAACTCCCGACCTCAGGTAATCCGCCCGCCTCGGCCTCCCAAAGTGCTGGGATTACAGGCGTAAGTCACCTCGCCCAGCCTTTGAGAAAGGGATTCTTAACATGAATTGATGTGAGCACACCCAAACCAACCTAAGGGATATGGTTTTGTTTCCAATGCCCAGGACAATCTATGCAGGAAAAATGAATGGGTGATGCTGGCATCTTGAAAAGTTGAAGCTGATAGACTGAAGAATGCTGATTACATACCCTGAGGCTGCAGAGGAGTAAGTATTCCTTAGTTTTTACAGGCCAAGAATAACTTATTAATTAGGTTAGAGAAATGAGAAGGGCACAACAGAAATGCTCTAAGTCAGAAGTTCCATTTTTTATTTCGAACCCTAGAAAAGTTATTCTCTTCCCTGCCCCATTGACCCAAAAACCTGATAATGAAACCATATCGTTCATTGCTGTGGCTGCCAGCAATCCTGAATCAAATTTGATATTCTTTATATTCTCCCTTTCTACATATTTTACTATTGTATACTGTATGTTATAAGCAACTTCAAATCCCTTGTGGAAAGAAGGTATAAATATATTACAATCTATAAACAGATATTGTAGACCACACTGGTACAAAGGGAAAGAGAAATGTTTTGGTCTGGCTAAACTTTTTTTTTTTTTTTTTGAGACAGAGTCTCGCTCTGTCACCCAGGCTGGAGTGCTGTGGCATGATATCAGCTCACTGCAGCCTCTGCCTCCTGGGTTCAAGCCATTCTCCTGCCACAGCCTCCCAAGTAGCTTGGACTACAGGTGTGCACCACCATGCCCTGCTAATTTTTTTTCTGTGTGTATTTTTAGTAGAGATGGGATTTCACCATGTTGGCCATGGCTTGTCTCCTGACTTCAAGTGATCTGCCTGCCTCGACCTCCCAAAGTGCTGGGAATACAGGCATGAACCACCGCCATGTAAGGGTCTGGCTAGACTTAAGTCTAAGATCACGTTAAGGAACTCAAGTGAGTAAAGAGAAGTGCCACCTGCTGGCAAAATCTTAAATGACCTAGTAGTTAAAGTTTTCTTAGGATCTCATCACACATCTGAGCCTTCCTAACTTCACAACTGGATGAAAAATGAATGAACTACAACATCCGTAGCAACCTTTATTGATAAAAGATGCCGCATGGCTATTTTCCTCCAAAATAAAGACTACTCATTATCTAAACCACTCTATATAGAGTTTGTTGCTTCAAACCAACAGAAAGGCAAAGGCCCTTCACCTCTGCTGAATAGCCACACCTCACAAAAGCAGCTGAAAGGCAAATGACTACAACATCAGAGGTGGAAAGTGAGGCCCACATAAGGGAAAGGCCTTACCTTAGTCTGCTATTTTGTGTCTCTCAGGCTTCCTACTTCATACTCACTTCCCAGGACTAAGAGAAACAGAATGACTGGACCAGGACCAAAAAAGACAGCACACCTGATATATCTGCCAAGAAGCCCATCTTGAATAAGCTTTTGGTGACAAGTGCACTAAGCTTAGCAAACATTAAAATGAAGCATAGGCTGGGTGTGGTGGCTCATGCCTGTAATCCCAGCACTTTGGGAGGCCGAGGCGGGTGGAACAGTTGAGGTCAGGAGTTTGAGACCAACCTGGCCAACATGGTGAAACCCCATCTCTACTAAAATTACAAAAAATTGGGTGTGGTGACACACGCCTGTAATCCTGGCTACTCGGGAGGCTGAGGCAGGAGAATTGCTTGAACCCGGGAAGTGGAGGTTGTAGTGAGCTGAGATTGCCCTACTCCACTCTGGCCTGGGCGACAGAGTGAGACTCCGTATCAATAATTTAAAAATAAATAAATAAATAAAATGAAGCACAGAAAGAAGGGAATTTGACTGGGAGATTGGTAGTCAAGGTGACTTCAGTTAAACTTTTAACTTTGTGGCACACAGAGAAGGCAATACAATGGTTTCCAGGCACTGTACAGTAGTGTTGCCAAGGTAACAGCAAAATTTCTATTGCAGGAAACGGATTTAAATATATAGGAAAGATCATTAGATTTGGAGTCAGGAGAACTAGATAAGGGCACTAACTCTGTTATCTATCAGACTTTTGGAAAGTCACAACCTTTCCGAGCCTCAGTTTCATCATCTATAAAATGTGAGGATCAAATGTGATGAATTATAAACTCTATGAGCACTATAGACATATGAAGCATTCACATTCCCTTATCTTTTGGTAAGCTTTACATCAATCCACGGCCCATAGGCCACATGCAGCCCAGGAAGGCTTTAAATGTGGCCCAACACAAATTCATAAACGTCTTAAAACATTATGAGTTTTTTTTGTGATTTTTTTTTTTAGCTCATCAGCTATCATTAGTATTAGTATATTTTATATGTGACCCAAGACAATTCCTCTTCCAATGTGGCCCAGGGAAGCCAAAAGCCTGGATACCCGTTTTACATGGTTAACCCAAATGCACCAAAGATAGGTACTCCCTCCTCATCTTGTAAGTTCATCCAAACTCAAGAAACATTTGGCAAAGGAAATCCTGCAATCAAGCACTTAATAGATGTTTCCTGATAAAATTATCAAAAGGAATGGGACATTACTTACCTGGACTAATGCTCAAATCCAGTCTCCTTGAATTTCATCAGAACAGTGGTCGTAGGTCCAGGGATGGTCAATTCAAATAATTCGAAGGACAGTAGTTATGAGCATAGAACTGTAGAGCCAGATGACCTGGGTTCAAATTCCAGCTCTCCTATTCAGTAGCTGAATGACCTATGCCTCAGTTTCCCCATCTATGAAATGGGGATAATAGTACCAACCCCCAAAGGGTTATTACGAGGATTTAAAAAGTTTCAATACTACCTAGAACAGGAACCTGGACTGGAGTAAATACTATATAAGCGTTTAAAGAACAAGTTCACTGGGCATGGTGGCTCACACCTGTAATCCCGGCACTTTGGGAGGCCCAAGTGGGTGGATCACATGAGGTCAGGAGTCCGAGACCAGCCTGGACAGCATGGTGAAACCCCATCTCTACCAAAAAATACAAAAATTAGCCAGTGTGGTGGCAGGCACCTGTAGTCCCAGCTACCTGGGAGGCTGAGGCACGAGAATCACTTGAACCCGGGAGGCAGAGGTTGCAGTGAGCCGAGATGGCACCACTGCACTCCAACCTGGGCAACGGAGTGAGACTCTGTCTTAAAAAATAAATAAATAAATAAAGAATAAGTTCAACAAGTATGTGATTTCCTGTTACATATATGGTCGTTCTGCTCCCTACCTACAAGGTAATATTAAATTCTTCTGATTGGATACAAGTCTAACTTTCTGAGATTGACCCAAGGCAAATTTTACCTTTTTTGGGTCACATTTTTAGTGGAAAAGAGACCAGTAGGTTAGGCCATGAGAACCATGTAAGGATTCCAAACTAGAAGTACTCTTCAATGGTTCTAGGGATCCCAAGTATTCCCATTCCCCCAACTTGAAACTAAGGACAGACAGTACACACAGTAAGATATTTAGAATATGTGGCATATAAATAGAACCTGACCTTTTTTTTTTTTTTTTTCTTGAGAAGGAGTTTCACTCTATCACCCAGGCTGGAGTGCAGTGGCGCAGTCTCGGCTCACTGCAATCTCCACCTCCCGGGTTCAAGCAATTCTCCTGCCTCAGCCTCCCGAGTAGCTAGGATTACAGGCATGCACCATCACGCCCGGCTAATTTTGTATTTTTAGTAGAGATGGAGTTTCTCCATGTTGAGGCTGGTCTCAAACTCCTGACCTCAGGTGATCTGCCTGCCTCAGCCTCCCAAAGTGCTGGGATTACAGGCGTGAGCCACCATGCCCAGCCCTAAACCTGACTTTTTAAAGGTGTCTCATTTAGGAATCTCTTAGTGCGTCAACTTAGTTGTTTTGTTTTTTGTTGTTGTTGTTTTTTTTTTTGTTTTTTGTTTTTTGTTTTTGAGACAGAGTTTCGCTCTTGTTGCCCAGGCTCGAGTGCAATCGTGCGATCTTGGCTCACTGCAACCTCTGCCTCACTGCAACCTCCACCTCCCAGGTTCAAGCAATTCTCCTGCCTCAGCCGCACAAGTAGCTGGGATTACAAGCATGCACCACCACACCTGGCTAATTTTTGTATTTTTAGTAGAGACGAGGTTTCTCCATGTTGGTCAGGCTGGTCTCGAACTCCTCACCTCAGGTGATCCACCTGCCTTGGCCTCCCAAAATGGTGGGATTACAGGCGTGAGCCACCGCGCTCAGCCCTGTACTTATTGTTAATGGATACTGACCATTTAAATATCTACTATTAGTAATCTACTATTAGTAATTAGATGACATACAAAGGAAAGATGTCATTGTTATAAAAACCAGACAAATGATTTGGATTAATGTTTTCTTTCACTGAATAATACTCCAATGCTCTATTCTGCCTCTCAGGCTTCCTGCTGCACATACATGTACTTCCTGTAAGAGGAACTAATGGTTGGAATAGGACCAATAAAAGCAGCATTCCTGACCTGTTTTCCAACTTCTTTCTCCGCCAAGAAGCCCATTATGCATAAGCTTTTAGTGACAATGGCATTCGGCTTAAAGAACAATGAGATGAAACACACAAAGAGAATCTGACACAGAACTCAGTGGCTATCAGCTCATAATTATGTTCTTTTTGGTTCAACTCAATACATTTCACAAATATTTACTGAGAAATATTTATTAGCCATAAACAGAATCAGGATAACACTTAACTTTCAATCTTTAAAAATTGTCTAGTTTTGGCCGGGCATGGTGGCTCACACCTGTAATCTCAACACCTTGGGAGGCCGAGGCAGATGGATCACGAGGTCAAGAGATCAAGACCATCCTGGCCAACATGGTGAAACTCCGTCTCTACTAAAAATACAAAAATTAGCTGGGTGTGTTGGCCCACGCCTGTAATCCCAGCTACTCAGGAGGCTGAGGCAGGAGAACTGCTTAAACCGGAAGGCGGAGGTTGCAGTGAGCCAACATCGCACCACCACACTCCAGCCTGGTGACAGAGCGAAACTCCATCTCAAAATAATAATAATAATGATAATAATTGTCTAGTTTTTTCTCAGGCAGCCAAGAAGATGGTGGACATTGAGACTGAGCATGCCTACCACAAGCAGCTGACCATCATTCAAAGCAAGAAGAGGGTCCTGCTAAAGGAAACTGACAAGGAGCAGCTCCTATGGTACTTACAAGAACATCAGTCTAGGCTTCAAGAGGTCCAAAGAGACGATTGAGGGCACCTACATTGACAGGGAATGCCTGTTCACTGGTAACATCTCCATCTGAGGGCAGATTCTGTATGGCATGGTGACCAAGATGGAGATGCAGAGGGCCACTGTCATCCACAGAAACTATCTCCACTACATCCACAAGTACAATTGCTTCGAGAAGTACCACAAGAACATGTCCATGCACCTGTTCCCCTGCTTCAGGATGTCCAGATCAGCAACATTGTCATGCTGGATAAGTGCCGGTCCCTGAGCAAGACGGTGTACTTCAATGTGCTCAAGGTCACCAAGGCCGCAGACATCAAGAAGCAATTCCAGAAGTTCTGAGGCTGAATGTCTGCCTGCTCCCCAAAATGAAATAAAGTTATTTTCTCATTCATACACACAAAAAATGACTAATAGGTAAGATAACCACACAAACTTAATACACAACAAAAACATATTAAAACATATCAATGCAATTAGAGATAAAAAAAAAAAACAAGCAAGCTGTGTCAAAGATATGATCAAGCACAAGCCTGGTTGAGGACATCTGGAAAGACTTCATGAGGGAGGTAACATTCAATAAATGCTCAAAGAGTGAATGAAACAATTTCTTTTTTACCTTTTATTATAGGCAGTTTTTAAATTTTTTGGCCAGTTGTAGTGGCTAACACCTGTAATCCTAACACTTTGGGAGGCCGAGGCAGGTGAATAGCTTGAGCTCAGGAGTTCAAGACAAGCCTAGGCAGTATAGTGAGACCTCATCTTTACTAAAAAAAAGTTAGCTGGGCATGGTGTGCCCACCTGTAGTCCCAGCTACTCCAGAGGCTGAGGAGGGAGGATTGCTTGAGCCCAGGAGGCAGAGGTTGCAATGAGCAGAGACTGGACCACTGCACTCCAGTCTGGGTGACAAAGCAAAAAAGAAAGGTTTTTTTTTTTTTTTAATTTTGTGATTATCAAAGTAGTACATGGTCACTGTACAGAATTTTTTTTTTTTTTTGAGACGGAGTCTCCCTCTGTCGCTCAGACTGGAGTGCAGTGGCATGATCTCGGCTCTCTGCAACCTCCGCCTCTTGGGTTCAAGCAATTCTCTGCCTCAGCCTCCTGAGTAGCTTGGATTACAGGCACCCACCACCACACACAGCTAATTTTTGTATTTTTAGTAGTGATGGGGTTTCACCATCTTGGCCAGGCTAGTCTTGAACTCCTGACCTCGTGATCCACTTGCCTCAGCCTCCCAAAGTGCTGGGATTACAGGCATGAGCCACCACACCCAGCTGAGAATTTTTAAAAATCCAAAAACTTATAGAAAAGAAACGTCTGGAAGCCCATGATCAAGGTGCTGGCAGATCCAGTATCTTGTGAGGGCCTAATTTCTGGTTTGAAGATGGCTGTCTGTCTTCTTGTATCCTCACATGGTGGAAAGAGAGCTCTCTAGCTCCTCTTACAAGGGCACTAATCCTATTCACGAGGGCTCCACTCTCATGACCTGATTACCTCTCAAAGGCCTCACCTCCAGATACCATACAGTGAGTTAGGGTTTCAACATATAAATTTTGGGGAGACACACTCATTTAGTCCATTGCAGACAGGTTAGAGTTGAGGTGCTGGTGAGACATGCAGGCATCTGTGAATGCAAGTTGGCAGTACAGAATATTAAGACCAGAAGTACAGAACTAGAAGTCATCTTCATAGAATTGCGTGTTGAAACTGCAGAAATAGATAATTTACTAAGGGAGCAGGTGTAGGCAAAGGAAAACCAGATGGCGAAGAACAAAGGCCTGGGGAAGAAAACATGTTAAGGAAGCAAAAGGATATGGTGAGGAAGACAAAGAGGAATGGTCAAAAAAGTAAAAGGAGTTTAAGAATAATATAGGGTCAGAAGTCAAAAGAGAAGAGAATTCTGAAGAGGAAGGAAATAGTCAACAGAGAAGTTGAAAGAAAAGAATAAATGAATAAAAATGGTCCCACGACTGGAAAATTTGTAGGAGTTTTAGTTGAGTGACTTGGGAGTGAAAAAACAGATGACAAAAGGTGAAGGAAAGGAAGAGTACGTACAGGAAACAAATGTGGTGTACTGGAGGCAAGAAATCTTGAATCAAGAATCCAAGGTTCTAGTCTACCATTTACCAATTATGTAACTTGGGATACATTCCTTAAAATAGATCTACCTTAGTTTCCTCATCTGTAAATTTAAAATGGTGATGATGATACCTGCTCCATCCCTACAATGTTAGAGGAACAAATTAGAAGATACATGGAGGCATGGTGAAAACCATAATGGACCACACATACAAATGTTATCTATCATAATTTCTTCAAGTACTTCAGCAATTGAAAGAAAAGGGAGACATGGGACAGGTACAAATAAAGTTTTGTCATTATAAGAAAGGGCCTTCTGAGCATATTTATAGGAAGAACAGACTTAGTACTATAGTTCTACACTGTCATCAATCCTAATGGACCTTCATTTGAGAGATAGGTTAGTGGCACACACTCTAGAGTCAGACTATGTGTGTTTCAATACCAGCTCTTTTTTTAATTTTTTTATTTGTATTTCAATGACTACAAATGAATCCCAGTTCAGCTAGTTAACTTCTATGCACTCCAGTTTCCTTGTCTATAAAATGAGGATAATAATAGTATCTACCTCCATAGAGTTGTTGTGAGGATTGATGTATAAACACTTTAAAACTGTGTTTGACGGCCAGGCACGGTGGCTCATGCCTGTAATCCCAACACTTTAGGAGGCCAAGGCTGGCAGATCACTTGAGGTTAGGAGTTCGAGACCAGCCTGACCAACATGGAGAAACCCCATCTTTACTAAAAATACAAAATTAGCCGGGCGTGGTGGCACATCCCTGTAGTCCCAGCTACTCGGGAGGTTGAGGCAGGAGAATCACTTGAACCTGGGAGGCAGAGGTTGCGGTGAGCCGAGATTGCGCCATTGTATTCCAGCCTGGGCAACAAGAGCGAAACTCTGTCTCAAAAACAAAAACAAAAACACAAAAAACAAAAAAAACTGTGTTTGGCACACATGCTCAAAAATGTTGGCAATTAATACATAAAAGCATTGTCATATGCAAGCATACATGCTTTATGTTAAAATTGAAACTACCATTACAAAATTATAACCAAGACAGTGAAAGAGATCTGATCTAACCAACTCCATTTTGCTTCTAAACTCCAAGCTGTCCTTGTTCATTCCTGGGCATAGGCTGAACTAACTTTGGGAGGATCTTAGTTTAGAGTTTATAGTTTAAAACAAAGACAATAACAGCCTCTTCCCAAAACACCCTTCTTACCTGGGGACTAGACTACCTTCGTAGGACTAACAAATTAGCCATAAGATTAGAAATTATTGTTTAGGAGTCATGGAGCTAGAGGCTACAAGATTCTGATCCTCCCCAAATTGTTCCTGGGGATAACATCACTATTGTAAAACCTAAGATCAGTGCTTGAGATATTTTGCAGACCCTGTAATTGATAGATCAGCTGGCACCACCCAGATCAATAAACTGGGTCATCTGATCTTGTGGCCGCCACCCAGGAACTGACTCAGTGCGCAGGAGGACAGCTTCAACTCTCTATGATTTCATCTCTGATCCAACCAATCAGCACTCTCGATTCACTGACCTTCCCTCACCCATCAAATCATCCTTAAACACTCTGATCCCTGAATGCTCAGGGAGACTGATTTGAATAATAATAAAATCTCCCATACAGGGTCTCCCATACAGGGCGCTCTATGTGAATTACTCTTTCTCTATTGAGATTCCCCTGTCTTGATAAATTGGCTCTGTCTAGGCAGCAGGGAGCCTTTTGGGCAGCTACAAAAGGAGCCTTTTGGGCAGCTACAAAATGATAGTGTTATTTGTCAACATGTTGATGACTAGCATTTTCATCTGAGATGAGAAACTGCCCATCCCTTCATGGACGGAGGAGGCAGAATATGGAATGGTCAAATGTAATACCTCTCTCAGGTCCTCTTCAGTTGGATTCCACCAAGTGCTTCTTTACTTGTTCTTGTTGTTGTTGTTGTTGTGGTTGTGGTTGTTGTGGTTGTTGAGATGAAGTCTCACTCTGTTGCCCAAGCTGGAGTGCAGTGGTGCGATCTCAGCTCACTGCAACCTCCACCTCCCGGTTCAAGCAATTCTTCTGCCTCAGCCTCCTGAGTAGCTGGGACTATAGGCATGTGCCACCATGCCCGGCTAATTTTTGTATTTTTAGTAGAGGCAGGGTTTCTCTATGTTGGCCAAGCTGGTCTTGAACTCCTGACCTCCTGAACCACTCACCTTGGCCTCCCAAGGTGCTGGGATTACAGGCATGCATCCCTGCACCAGGCTTTTTTTTTTTTTTTTTTTTTTTTTGAGACAGAGTCTCACTGTGTTGCCCAAGCCGGAGTGCAGTGGCACGATCTCGGCTCACTGCAACCTCCCAGGTTCAAGCAATTCTCCTGCCTCAGCTTCCCAAGTAACTGGGACTACAGGCATGCGCCACCATGCCCGGCTAATTTTTTTTTTTGTATTTTTAGTAGAGACGTTATTTTACTATGTTGACCAGGCTGGTCTCGATCTCTTGACCTTGTGATCCATCTGCCTCAGCCTCCCAAAGTGCCGGGATTACAGGCATGAGCCACTGCGCCTAGCCTCTTTATTTGTTCTGAAATAATATGAGTTTACAAAGTTGAAAGAGATTTCTACAATTCTAGGTATTTCAACTACCATAAACGAAAGAGCTAATGTTAGTAGATAAACTGAAGATAGGCTTTGTATGACATTCAACATAAGAAGTAGCCACAAAATGAATTTACAAACAAAACAGCAAGTAAAGACATATATAATACGATAGATTGAATTGCCATATTCTTTAGGATGAGGCCTGGAATATGCTGAACATACAGACTGCAGATGCACTCAGCCCAATATTAGTATTGGGCCTTTATACTCCATAGTTGATCATCACAGCTAATATAAGAATTCATGCAATGATTCAGTTATTGAGTTGAAACTAGCAGGCTGGCACTGTGCTAGACTCAGAAGATACACTGAAATAGGTAGGGCAGAAATCCCAGCCTGAGATTTTTTTTCTTAGAAAGAAACATTCAATAGCAACTTGTGAAAAAAGCCATGTCTGTGTCTCCAGCAGCAATGAAACAAGATGGTGGATGCCCTCACCATTAACCCCCATATGGAAAGGGTATATGTAATTCAGAAGGGATGTGTATTATGTCTGTTCTCACACTGCTATAAAGGAATGCCTGGGACTGGGTAATTTATAAAGGAAAGAGATTTAATTGACTCACAGTACCTCAGGGCTGAGGAGGCCTCAGGAAACTTATGATCATGGCAAAAGGGGAAGTAAACACATCATTCTTCACATGGCAGCAGGGGAGAGAAGAATGAGTGCCCAGCAAAGGGGGAAGCCCCTTATAAAACCATCAGCTCTCATGAAAACTCACTATCACGAGAACAGGGTGGGGGAAACCACCCCCATGATTCAATTATCTCCACCTGATCCTTCCCACGACATGAGGGGATTATGGGAATTACAATTCAAGATGAGATTTGGGTGAAGACACAGCCAAACCACATCAGGATGTGTAGACAACTGAAGTACAATAACATCAAGGCTGTTTTGATGTAAGGGCAGAATTTACAGTATGTGCTCTCACACAACTTGAAATCTTAGAGGCCTTCCGGGAACAGGGATTAATCAGAAGCCAACATGGCGGATTAGTACCAAAGATGGAGTTACTTTAGCTTCCAGATTCCACCCATCAATCCAGCTCTTACAGTTTCACTCGCCCTCCTATTTGGAGATGGTCCCTGAGCTTTTAGGGAGGGTGGTTTCATATGATATAGCTTTGGCAGCAGTGCCCTAGCAGTGGAAAACAGATTGGGCCCAGAGAGATTCCAAATGAGGGAGATTCACAGGCTTTGTTGAATTATCTCTAGTCTTGAGAATACCATGACTTTGGTTTTCTCAGAAGTAAAACAAGAGATACTTCTTGTTTATAATTAATTAATTTGAATAATTAGTAATCTGAATAGTAGAAACATAATGCATGCAAGGATTACAATCAAAAGAAAATTTGTATGCCAGAACAACAAAGAACCTATTTCGTTGGGAAGCCAACTGAGAGCAGCATGAAGAAAATTAAGGCCTGACACAGGGACTCACACTCGTAATTCCAACACTTTGGGAGGCTGAGGTGGGAGGTTCATTTGAGCCTGGGAGTTAGAGATCAGCCTGGGCAACAGAGCAAGTCCCCAACTCTACAAAAACAAACAAAAATAGCCAGGTATGATGGTATGCACCTGTAGTCCCAGCTCCTTGGGCAGCTGAGGCAGGAGGATTGCTTGAGCCCAGGAGGTCAAGGCTGCAGTGAGCTATGACCACTCTACTCCAGACTGGGTAACAGAGCGAGACCCTTTCTCTAAAAACAAGAAAAAATTAAAACCCAGTTCTCCTTTAGCGACACCTTGTAGCCACTAGCCTGACATTTTAAACACATAAATTAGAAACATGATGCAAGAGTGATTCAAGGTATTTTATATAGGAAATGCCTGGTGTAGTGCCTTGGCCAGCTAAATAAATGTAGCTGTTAAATTGTTACATTAGTTTTATTCTATGCTCTTACCATTCCTCCCTCTCCAAGTTTTGTTCGTAGTCTGTGGCAGCAACCTAGTCTGTATTTAGTACATATTGAATAATCAACAATGAAATGTAAATATTGAGCATACTGTGTGTCAAACAGATGTATTAACTCAAACCTCACAGAAACCCTTTGAGGTCGGTACTATTACAATCCCCATTTTACATACGAGTAAACTGAAGCATGGGTAGACTAAAGTAAAGTGCCTGAGGTCAATTAGTGAGGAGGCGGAGTGGCAGTTAAGTCGAGGCAGCCTAAGCCTACACTGCCTCTATGTTGCATTAATAAATTAATAAATCTGTGACCAAATAAATGAAGTGACATTTAGTAGCATCGAAAGATCCCGTGAGTAGGACTTCCTAAGAATGCTCTCCTTCTTTTCACAGACAAAATTTTAGTCTGTTTAAAATAAATTTTGGACCGGACACCGTGGCTCACGCCTGTAATCCCAGTACTTTGGGAGGCCGAGGCAGGTGATCACTTGAGGTCAGGAGTTCGAAACCAGCCTGTCCAACATGGTGCAACCCTGTCTCTACGAAAAATACAAAAATTAGCTGGGCATGGTGGCACGCGCCTGTCATCCCAGCTACTCAGGAGGCTGATGCAGGAGAACTGCTTGAACCCCAGAGGCGGAGGTTGCAGTGAGCCAAGATCTCGCCATTGCACCCCATCCTGGGCGACAGAGCGAGACTCTGTCTCAAAGAATAAAGAAATAAATAAATAAATTAATTAATTAATTAATTTTGAAAAACTGTCAGCACTCATCAGATCTTTACACTGCTGGACTCGGGACACTTGGGGCCGTAGACAAGCAATTAAACTGACTCACACGTGGTTAGAACCACGTCATCCTGATTCGTGAATCCGTACTCTTAACTACTAGAAGCCCTTTGTGGAATGCACGGGGCGAACCTGACGCTTGAGCTCTGACACAACGCAGACACAAACCGGGATTTAAGAGCTGGGTAGGGACTCCTGGGCCGGACGCCTCATCCCGGCATGCACCTCAAGCCCCGGCGACCACGCCTTCCGCCGAGCGCCAGGGAGCGCGTGTGCGCCTCGCCGCCCGGAAGCGTCGCCCGCTCGCTGCATGCTGGGAGTTGTAGGCCTCCGGCGTCAGCCCGCGGGCTGCCGCCCGCACTCTCCATGAGACTGCTGGCGCCGGCGCCCGCCCGCGCGGCACCGACGCGGGGAGCGCGCTTCGCGCTGACTCAGCGGCGGCGGCGGCGGCGGCGGCGTTAGCCGGCCCTCGCGCTCTTTCCCTTCCTGGGGCGCCGACCCCGCCCGCTTGCTTGCTTGCTTGCTTGCCTGCCTGTCTGCCCGGCGCCACGCAAGAGAAGGTGCCAGGGGACGCGGAGCGACTAGAGGCGCGCGGTCCCGGCCAGCTCCGTTTCTGGCGTTGGCGCTGCGGCCGTGGCGGAGGACTACGGCGACAAGGACGAGGGCCGCTCTCCCAGCTCTCTGCGTGCCGCGCCGCTCCGCTCCGCTGGCTGACCATCTGGAGTGCAGGCTGGGAGGCGGGATGGAGTGATAGGGAAGGTGACTCGGGGCTCGGGGGCAGCGGGACCGGGACCACGTTTGGTCCGCGTGAGGCTTTGAGGAAGTTGGCCGGGGCGGACCGGCCCGGGGGAGTCCCGACGCCAGGGAGGGTGCAGGCTTGGGACCCTCCATGGCGGTGCACCCCCTGGCTGGGCGGACCGGGTGGGGGTGGGTACGAGCCGGGGCCGCCGCCGAGGAGCGCGTCCCGAGTGCGTGGCCGCCCGTTGCCTGGTGTTTCATCACCCGAATTGCCACGAGGCTTCCTTTAGGGGGAGGGATCGGGGAGGGATGGGAGCAAGGCTAGCAGAGGAGGGTTGGCATCGCCTGTGGTTCCGAAGCCCGTTGGTCATCGTTGTAGCCTAATCAACTGTGGAGACCTCAAACTTGATTCTTCCCCCACCCCTGGACAAAAAGGAAAAGTGTTATTTCTGTGCAGTAATTGGCCAGCACGGACGCTCCATTTCTTCTCAAACCTTCCTCACTATCCTGCAGGACTAGAGAAGCATGAGTTTCCCTGTAACCAGAAAAACGAGTACTTTTTGAAAGTGCTAATTAGTTGTGGCGGGCGGGGGTTGGGGGAGAGTTAGGTTTTATTAAACCGGCTTGTCAGCGTGGTGTTAAAAGGCTGGAAAGATTCAGTCGTAGTGTTTGAAACAGTCTTCAGTAGGTGTAGAGGAATTTTTCCAAATTGTTTGATTCTCAGTGGCTATCCAGGAAAAGTTAAGGCTTAATATTTTAAGTATGTTGCTTGCCTTCCCCCCAGAACCTTTGCAAGATGCATAATTGTTTACCGTATTGAAACATTTTTTGGGTTTTTTTTGTTTTTGTTTTGAGACGGAGTCTCGCTCGGTCGCCCAGGCTGCAGTGCAGTGGTGCCATGTCGGCTCACTGCAACCTCTGCCTCTCAGGTTCAAGTGATTCTACAGCCTCAGCCTCCCGAGTAGCTCTGTTACAGGCGCGCCCCGCCACACCTGGCTACTTTTTGTATTTTTTGTAGAGGTGGAGTTTCACCGTGTTAGCCAGGATGGTCTCGATCTCCTGACCTCGTGATCCACCCGCCTCGGCCTCCCAAAGTGCTGGGATTACAGGCGTGAGCCACCGCGCCTGGCCTTCCACTGCATATTGATCGTCCAAATGCCTTCTATGTGGGGGATTCTTTCTGTAGTGACAACTGTAACTAGTTTGTTTCCTTGGGTTTATTGGCTATGTTTTCCTTAGGGCCACTTGATTTTTCTCCGGATAGCTTCAGAGTGACTTGACCAAGCTTAAGCATTTTTTTTTTTTTTTTGACACGGTGTCTCACTCTGTCGCCCAGGCGGGAGTGCAATGACACGATCTGCGCTCACTGCAACCTCTCCCTCCCGGGTTCATGGGAGTCTCCTTCGTCAGCCTCCTGAGTAGCTGGGATTACAGGCGCGGGCCAACACGCCCCGCTAATTTTTGTATTTTTAGTAGAGACGGCGTTTCACCTTGTTGGTCAGGTTGGTCTCGAACTCCTGACCTCGTGATCCGTCCACCTCGGCCTCCCAAAATGCTGGGTTTACAGGCGTGAGCCACCGTGCCTGGCCAGCAATTTTTTTTAGATGGAGTTTCGCTCTGGTTGACCAGGCTGGAGTGCGGTGGCGCCATCTCAGCCCACTGCAACCTCCGCCTCCCGGGTTCAAGCGATTCTCCTGCCTCAGCCTCCCAAATAGCTGGGATTGCAGGCATGCGCCACCACACCTGGCTAATTTTTGTATTTTTAGTAGAGACGGGGTTTCTCCATGTTGGTCAGGCTGGTCTCCAACTCCCGACCTCAGTTGATCTGCGCCCCCTTCGGCCCTCCTTAGTGCTGGGATTACAGGCGGGAGTCACCCTGCCTGGCCAACATTTTTTTTAAAAAGCCATAGCAAATTCAAGGAAGCTTTTATTGGACTTCTCAATCTGGGATTCTTAGAAACTCCGAAATCGTTTTTTCTCCCTGGGCATTTTTCAGGGGAATGGACATCAGATTTTCTTAACATTTAGGGGGCGAAGGGAACCAGTGCCTTTCTTTGTGTTTTTCTGTCTTTTAAAAATGCTGATCTAGCATAAGAATGCCCCAAGTAGTTTCCATCACCCATGTTCCTGCCTCTGATTATAAACAACGTATTGAGGGCTCACTATGTGCCAGCCATGCTCTGCATACCTTATCTCTTTGAAGCCTTTACAACTTTATGAGGCATATGGTCTTTTTCCCATGTCATAGAAAGGGTTCTCTCAGGTTTTGTAAGTTGTCCAAGTGGCCTCAATTAAATGACAAGATGGGGATACAAACCCAGGTCTTTGAAATCCAAAACCTATGCTCTACTATGTCCTGGGGACATAGTGATGGATAGTGAAGACAGTCCTTGCACTTTAAGATTATGAGAGATGGCCGGGTGGCTCACACCTGTAATCCCAGCACTTTGGGAGGTGGAGGCGGGCAGATCATCTGAGATTAGGGGTTCGAGACCAGCCTGGGCAACATGGTGAAACCCCATCTCTACTAAAAAATACAAAAATTAGCCGGGTGTGGTGGCTCACCCCTGTAGTCCCAGCTATTCGGGAGGCTGAGGCAGAAGAATCACTTGAACCCAGGAGCCAGAGGCTGCAGTGAGCCGAGATCATGTCACTGCACTCCACACTGGGCAACAGAGTGAGACTGTCTCAAAAAAAAAAAAAAAGATTAATGAGAGAAAACTAGTAAGCTGGCAGTGACAGCATAGCAGTGCTTAGGATGGGGCATGTAATCCAATTTGGGAGAGTTGGACAATAGGGGTCAAAGAAGTGTTCTTGAAAGAGGTGGCTTCTAAGTAGAATTTCAAAGGACAGCAGGAGTTAACCTACTAACAAGAAGAAAGAGCAGTGTGCAAAGATGAAAGGTAGCATACCACTGGAGAACTGCCATGTGGTTCACTAGCACTGGCCTTGCTGACCTGGGGTGCAGAATAGTGAGGAGTTATTCAAAAGTGTTTGGATCGTAATCTCAGGGCAGTAGGGAGTTACACTGCCTTGAAGTCTGCAAGTATGTTATGAACCGTAAGAGAAAGGGCTGAGCTGTCTTCAAAGCTCTCAGTCCATATCCTGAGTTATTTGATTCAGGCAGGCTCAGAGGAAAACAGAAAAGCATATTGTAGGTATCCTGTAACCTGGACCTGAGCCTGGCTTTGCTATTCCCGAAAGGCTTTTCTCCCTACCCCTGCTATTCCCAAAAGGCTTTTCTCCCCTACCCCCAACCCAATTAGTCTTTTGGCGTCTTTGGTTACGATAATTAAAACAAAAAGCCCCACAGCCTTTTTTTGTTTTCTTTGAGACAGAGTCTCGTTCTGTCACCCAGGCTGGAGTGCAGTGGCGTGATCCCAGCTCACTGCAACCTCCACCTCCTGGGTTCAAGCGATTCTCCTGCCTCAGCCGCCCAAGTAGCTGGGATTACAGGTGTGTGCCACCATGCTCCGCTAATTTTTTTGTATTTTTAGTAGGGGATTTTATCATGTTGGCCAGGCTGGTCTTGAACTCCTGACCTCAAGTGATCCACCTGCCTCGGCCTCCCAAAGTGCTGGGATTACAGGCATGAGCCACCATGCCTGGCCACCCACAGCCTTTAATGGAAGTATAAGACTTGGTCTCCCTACCTTATAGGTCTTGAGAGAATAATATCATTTTCACATCATTTAGAGTTTGTTCCATGTTTGCTCAAATGAATATACATTCTATCAAAAACTAGGATGCCTTTTGCAGCTTATAATTTGAGAATGTTAGAACCTATATTGTGAAGAAGTGGATTACCTCTCAGAGATTAAAACAATTCTTAGAGTAGTCAGTGTTAAGTCATTTGTGGATTTTTTTTTTTTTTTTTTTTTTTTTTTGAGATGGAATCTCACTCTGTTCTCCAGGCTGGAGTGCAGTGGCGCAATCTTGGCTCACTGCAACCTCTGCCTCCTGGGTTCAAGCAATTCTTGTGCCTCAGTCACCCGAGTAGCTGGGATTACAGGCGTGTGCCACCAAGCCTGGCTGATTTTTGTCTTTTTAGTAGAAATGGGGTTTCACCGTGTTGGTCAGGCTGACTTGAACTCCTGACCTTAAGTGATCTGCGCACCTCGGCCTCCCAAAGTTCTGGGATTATAGGTGTGAGCCACTGCGCCTGGCTGGTTTCTGGGTTTTTGTATCTACTATTGAAAAACTTTTTTTTTTGAAATTTTTAGAATTGGCTGGCAAAAGCAGAGATCTGTAAAATGCAAAACTAAGTCCATTGCTCAAAAGCTAAATGACTGGTTTTTCATTATCCTGTTCCTTTCATTAGACTTCTGTTGTAGTACTTAGTAAACACTCCAAAGGATATTGAACTCTGAGGTCAGCCATTCTAATGTTTTAAAGAAGGTTTGTGATATTTGTATCTGGAAGTAGACAAATTATTACAATTACTGTAATAGTCTGGATTTGTCATTTTTATACTTACTGCAGTTGCACAATTGTATTTTTAAGTACTAGAGATAAGTAAAACACTGCATAAATTAGGTGCTTCTACTTTTTAAAGTAGAAAATGATTACTTTCTATAGCTTATTAAGAAGATCTTGAAAACTAAGGAAGCTTGAGGACCTTAATGGCATACTTCAAGATTTTTAGGGGCCAGGCGGGGTGGCTCATGCCTATAATCCCAGCACTTTGGGAGGCCAAGGTGGGCGGATCACAAGGTCAGGAGATCAAGACCATCCTGTCTAACATGGTGAAACCCTGTCTCTACTAAAAATACAAAAAATTAGCCCGATGCGGTGGCAGGCGCCTGTAGTCCCAGCTACTCGGGAGGCTGAGGCAGGGGAAATGGTGTGAACCTGGGAAGCAGAGCTTGCAGTGAGCGGATATCATGCCACTGCACTCCAGCCTGGGCGACAGAGCGAGACTCCATCTCAAAAAAAAAAAAAAAAAAAAAAGATTTTTAGGAATTACACATTAGTGAAGTAGTTAGCAGAGCCCATTTTTCTGAGAATTAGGCTCTAACTTTTAGTTGTAATTTAGATAAGTTCCGAAATAAGTTTTTAAACATTTAAGCTTCTTTGCATGATTTTATCCATTTACATTATTCAGGATAAGCATCTATTTGTTTATCAAGTAATGTTTTCTTTCAACTTTGTTTTTTGTGGCAGATGTTTATAAATTCTTCTGTGGGATCAGAGGGCACGCCTATTATAACCAGAAAACTCCAAGTATAGCAGCGAGGATGGATGAACAGGCTCTATTAGGGCTAAATCCAAATGCTGATTCAGACTTCAGACAAAGGGTAAGTTACTCTGCTGAATCATTTTTTAACCATGTCACCACAGATTGGCATTAGAGGACTTGAATAAAAATGCACCTGGCAAAAGTCTACTTTGGGTAGAAATGAACGGAAACAAAAAAATTTGAGGTATTTGAATATATTTTGAATATAGAAACAGTGAGTGTTGTGATTTATTTTCTATTTACTTGGCCAAACAAAAGGATTAAAATCTCATATGATTCAAGGCAGATCTTTATGCAACATCAGTTATTATTTCTAATTATTTAAAAGTTGTAACGCAAAGGATTCGTTTAAGAGACTTTCCATAGCAGCAGACGTGTATTTTCTCTTTGCTTGGCTTGATCTATACAAGCTGTTTTAACACTTACCTTAATGATTTTTTTTTTTTTTTTTTTTTTTTTTTGTAGAGATAGGGTTTCACCGTCTTGCCCAGGGTGGTCTCAAACTCCTGAGCTCAAGCAATCTGCCCACCTCAGTCTCCTAAAATGCTGGGATTATAGGCATGAGCCACCCTGCCCGGCCACATTAGTGATATTTAACATTCTTGTTATTTGGTCTAGGCAGACATAAATAAGCAGTTATGATAGGTTATGTCTTAAGTAAAATGGTTACGTGACAAGAATCCATTATAAAGTGCTGGGATAGTTGGATAAATGTAAACAATTAAACATAATGTAGCCTACAACTATAATCATGACTATAGCTGAATGATAGAAAAATATAAAGAATGAGCCTATAATTAATTTTTTTAAAGATGTGGGCATTCTGAAGTATAGGGTAAGTGGAAAAGAAAGAGGCATTTTCTTTTTACTTTTCATAGCAAAGAATACTTTTTATAAATGAGCTAAATGAGGTTAACAATCTCACTAAAAATTATAGCAGTTTTTATTCTTATTTTAAGAAAAAAACCTTTTAAAGCAGTAAAAAGCAATCCCAACTAGTTTCTAATACACTACCATGTGCATGTCTCTGCTAGTAAATAAGTAACGAGCTCTTCAGATACAGGAAAATAATAGGAATTGAGATTTAAGTATCTGGCTAATTACAAGATACCTATCAAACAAGTTAGGACATCAAAAGACATTTAAAATCCATGTCTTCTGTGTGTAAACAAATCTTTCTTGGCATAGGGTTTTATGCTACCTACCTTCAAACATAGTTGAAGCATCATAGATCTTTACCTTTAGTCTAGCTTGGTATTGCATGTTTATAATTAAAAGCCTTTGACTGTATGTTTAGTTATTAAATGGCCTTTACTGTTATTTTTATGTGCCTCTTGAAATCTTTCATTTCTTAAGTTCCAGCATCCAATTTTTGGATGAAAGAGGCATTTTCTTTGCCTCTTAAGTTCCAGCAACCAATTTTTTAAAATGTGCCATGATTTCTTTTCAGAAAATTAAAACCAATACATTATTAGTGGTTTTAATACAGAAGTTCTGCTTTTTGTCAATAAAAATGGGTTCTGTCACAGATGTGTTTTAAGCATCCAGGTCCAGGCATAATTCAGTATCCATTTAGCCAATCTGAATAACAATTTATTAGGATGAAAGGGAAGAAATCTTAAAGTGAATTCTGAAAGCCCTTTTGTCACAGTTCGGGAGTAGTGGAAACTTAATTCAGTTTGATGGTGAGAAGAATGACTGTCTGCCAACCCCAATTGCTCAGTTGTCTATCTGTAATTCTCTGTTTTTTACATGGGCAATAAAAGTTGAACTGACTCTTGTCACATAGAGTCAATCAACCATTAGAAAAAAGGTATGGGGTAGAACTAGGTGGTGAAATCTAGGACTTGTTTTTCAGTGTTGTAGAATTTTGTTTTTTAAATTGTTAGTAATGCATAGATTCAGAATACAAAGGCTTTGTTTAAAAACTAAAAACTTCCAGGTTATCCCTCCTCTCCTTCCCCTCACCCCCGCCCCACCCCCGCCCTTTTTTTTTTGAGACAGAGTCTCACTCTGTTGCCCAGCCTGGAGTGGAATGGCACCATCTTGGCTCACAGCAACCTCCAACTCTTGGGTTCAAGAGATTCTCCTGCCTCAGCTGGGATTAGAGTAGCTAGGTTTAGAAGCACACACCACCACGCCTAGCTAATTTCTGTATTTTTAGTAGAGACGGGGTTTCACCATGTTGGTCAGTCTGGTCTCGAACTCCTGACCTTGTGATCTCCCCGCCTCAGCCTTCCAAAGTGCTGGGATTACAGGCGTGAGCCACTGCGCCTGGCCTCCTCCTTTTTAAAAAATAAAACACTCGTCTTTGGCTTAAAACCTGTTATTATTTAAAGAAAATGGTATGTCATGACATTTCTAGCAGCTGAAACCACCTCTCCCCTCTTTTGTAAGTGAAATATTAGGTGGTAATGCAACATACATGATTAACTTCTACCTTGTCCTCTGGCCTCTGAGATATTCCTAAAGAAAACCCTATGTTTCATGGACTGCTGTTAGAAACAACTAAACTAGTACTATCTTTTATAGCTTCCTGTGCTCTTATAGTCTTAACTTCTAAAGAGAGACATTATTTACTCTGGGCTGTTTTCCAATACCAACAACCAACTGTCTTGATTTCTGTGGACACCAACTGGGTGTCCTACAAATCAATTCAATTCTGACACTACCAGGATTAGCATCACATCCCACAAGTTATGGGCTCAGTCTTACAAACCGCCCCCACTTAAGACACTAATTGAGTCCAGAACCTCTCATATTTCTGATGATGGATGGAGTAGCCTACAGAACTTAGAAAAACAGTTGACTTTGTTGTACTGATTAAGGATACACCTCATGAGCAGCCACATGGAAGCGATGCATAGGGCAAAGTATAGGGGAAGGGGCACAGAGCTTTTGTGCCCTCTCTAGGAACACCACCCTCAGCATCTCGATGTGTTTGCCAACCTGGAAGTTCAACAGTTTTTATAGAGCTGAATCTTGAGTCCCTTCTCCCCTTCCCAGAGGTTGGTGGTTAGGGCTAAAAAGTTTCAACACTCTAATCAATTGATCTTTCTGGTAACCAGCCATATCCTGAGGCTGTCTAGGGTTCCCACACCAAGTTACCTCATTAACGTAAACTCTGTTGACCTCGAAGTCTCTAGTGATGCTTCCACCTTAGCCTCCCAAGTAGTTGGGACTGTAGGTGCACGTCACCACTTCTGGCTAATTTTTAAATTTTTTGTAGAGACAGGGTCCCACTATGTTGCCCAGGCTAATCTTAAACTGCTGGCCTCAAGTGATCTTCCCACCTTGGCCCCCCAGAGTGTTGGGATTATAGGTGTGAACTGCTGTGCCTGGCCCAAAGGGCTCATTATAAATAACAAAAGACGGTCCTGTCGCTCAGGAAATTTTCCAAGAGTTTTAAGAGCTCTGAGCCAGCAACTGGCTGCAAAGCCCAAATGTATTTTTTTGTTATACCACATATTTAATATTATATTTGGTGATCTTCACCTAATCACCTTCATTTACCTGGTCTTCTGTCAGTGGGAGCAGCCATTGAGACCATGTATGAAAACCCATTCCCTCATTCATACAGTTACATAGTATAGGAAACTATCACCTAAATATAAATACAGTGGCTTTGATCTGTAACCCAAAGAAAAAAATAACTTTACATCTCGATGACCCGGTGTGTGTGTATATATGTATATGTACATATGCACATAAATAACTAAAACAAGTTATAGAAAGTAATATTCTTGCTAGGGTACAGTACAGAATATCTAATATTCTCTATTTCATTTTTAAAAATTATTGTTCAGGACCCATAAACTGATTTCATCACTAGTGGGAGACACCAACGTTTTAAAAATATTTACCAATTGAAATTAGGTTTCTCTAAGGCTAATGTTTCTTTTACCTCATGTCAGGTTTTGTATCATACATAATTGCTGTCAAATCATCTAGCAGTGTTCCCAGTTGATGTGCAATTTTCTTGTCTATTGGAGATACTTTTCACAAGATGTTCACTACTATTTGTCCATTGCCATGTGTGAAACCTGCATCTGGTGCAACATGCTGATAGGAAGAGTGCCTGAAGTAACTCCCATTTTCCCAACAGTTTGGTAGAGAGCATATGGACTTGATGCTGCATCCATTCTAGAGTACTCTTGCTCCTTGTTGGCACTGTTACTTGTGATTACAATGCCCTGAATTCATAAACTTAGAGATAAGAAACTTCCTCAAGCTTTGACCTTTTCAGTTACTTAATATTTTTCAAAATTCATATCATGCACTTGTACTCCAATTTTAATCTCTTTAGGGAACTTACATGATATAATTAAAGACTTGAAATACTCTCCCATGTAACAGTAGATCAAGATAAGGTACACAGTATGTTTTATCTTTTATAATCACCGCTTTAATAGCAGATGTGCTATTAAATAGGAAAAGTGCCCTTCACAAGCCATTTTATAATTACATATTGTAAAATGATCACACCCTTATCCTCTGCAATTTCTCAGTAGTATGGCACTTGACAAAGCACTTGCTCTCATTCTTCATAATAACCCCATGAAGGCTGCGGGGCATTTTTGTGTTGTTGCTGCTGTAAGAAAACAGGTTTGATTATCTAACTGATGGAATTTATATTTATTTAACCTATTTTTAGGAATGACCCCAAGTTGCATATATTCGGAAGCCTGCATTTAATGTTTTAGCTGTTTTTCTATGAAGTTTACTGATTTGTTACAGGTTTGCAACTCTCAGAATATTTCGTTTAGTATTAGCAGGGCATTGAGATTGTTTATTCTAAATGCATTTTTTTGTTTTGCAATCATATAGGCCCTGGCCTATTTTGAGCAGTTAAAGATTTCCCCAGATGCCTGGCAGGTGTGTGCAGAAGCTCTAGCCCAGAGGACATACAGGTAATTAAAAACAAAATTCGCATGACAATTTAAATTTCTGTGGACATGACAGGACTGTGAAATTTACCTGTATTTGGAAAGTGTTTTCATAAAAACATTTTGTGACTTTTTTTTTTTTTTTTTTTTTTTTGCAAAGCCATTAACATATAGTCATTCCATGTAGAAATGAGAAAATTAGTAAACCCAGTTTGGCCATTTCAGAATTAACTTTTCAGTAAAACCATCCTTTGGTATATATTGTGTACCTGTCACCAGATCCCAGCTGGAATAAAGTGCAGTAAAAACTCCCTTATCTTATGATTGAGAGTGATAACTACTTTCCTAAAACGTTGGTAAAGACAGTGATTGTAAATGATATATATCTTAATTTTTAAAATTATTTATTTATTTTATTATTATTATTATTATTTTCTTGAGATGGAGTCTCGCTCTGTCGCCCAGGCTGGAGTGCAGTGGCTCAGTCTAGGCTCACTGCAAGCTCCGCCTCCTGGGTTCTCGCCATTCTCCTGCCTCAGCCTCCTGAGTAGCTGGGACTACAGGCGCCCACCACCATGCCTGGCTAATTTTTTTGTATTTTTTTTAGTGGAGACAGGGTTTCACTGTGTTAGCCAGGATGGTCTCGATCTCCTGACCTTGTGATCCGCCCATCTCAGCCTTCCAAAGTGCTAGGATTACAGGCGTGAGCCACTGCGCCCGGCCTATATCTTAATTTTTAATTTTAACTTAAGGTATATAATCATTCAGTGAGCAATCTTTTGATATTGGACCACAGTCTTTATCTTTGTATACTAACTAGCATTGACTTTATTCGTAGGTTGGTCACACCTATAACCCATCCTCTACAATTTCTAGCATGGGTCTCTGTACAATGAGTGACAATCCATAGATTTTTAAGATATTTGTCCCCACCTCTCAAGTCTTCTGGTTATATAGGCCATGTCAAATATGTACAAGATTTTTTCCTTCTGCGGTGTGGCTTTCTATGAAATCTTTCTAAAGCATTCAACTAACTTTTTACAGAAATAGGAACTCTCTTATACTCACTTCATTGGCAGATTGTTGGTCTCTAGAGGATCTTTGTCAGTGTTTATAGCTGGCTTACTGCAACTCTGCCACTCCCCTAGAAAGACAGTTGGAAGTAGGTAATTGGTGTGTTGACTTTTGCCCCCATCTTATATAAGCAAGGGTACCATATTTGTAATTTAGTTTCCTGTATGAAACTTTGAAGCTGGACTGACAGTCCATGTGGCCCTGCTTGTTTTGGATTTGGCTACAATAGAACTACTGGGGTTGAATTTTAAGCAGGATTTGGACGACCATCTCTACTTTCACTCAGACTCTGGCTGTTCTGCCATTTTCGTTTTACACCTAACCTGTTATTGTAAAATGAAGGGACTGTTCCAGGAATCTTAATATCTGGAATTTAGGGGGATGGTTTGCTGCTTACAAAGCACTGTATTCAAGGTGTATCTTAATATTTTGGTTATTTTGCTTGTCAGATTTAATGGAAATTTTAAATATTGTATAATATTTAGAGTTCTCATAGCTTTTTAAGTAAATGGATTTTAACATCATAAAATGAGACCAGTAAGTATGAAACAAGCCGAAGGTCTAGTTTGAGAAACTTTTCTGCTGTATTACTCATTACTATTTTGCCTTTGATTTGTTTTCCTCAGTTCATATTCTGCTTATCTCATTTTCTTTTTTTCTTTTTCAGTGATGATCATGTGAAGTTTTTCTGCTTTCAAGTACTGGAACATCAAGTTAAATACAAGTAAGGCTTTTCTCACTGTTTTGACTCAGATTTGCGGGGAGAAGTCTTTTTTTAATTTAATGTTTTTCTTCCTTAAGGAAACCATAATACAGGTTGTAAATTGACAGTGTATATGTTATATCCAGGTTATAGATATGTTTTGATGTATCCCAAAGTGTTTTAAAAGCGTTGAGTTGGCCAGGCGCGGTAGCTCTCGCCTGTAATCCGAGCACTTTGGGAGGCTGAGGCCGGTAGATCACTTGAGGTCAGGAGTTTGAGACTAACCAGCCTGGCCAACATGGTGAAACCCCGTCTCTACGAAAAATACAGAAATTAGTCAGATGTGGTGGCATGCACCTGTAATCTGAGCTACTCAGGAGACTGAGGCACGAGAATTGCTTGAACCTGGGAGGCGGAGGTTGCAGTGAGCCGGGATCACACCACTGCGCTCCAGACTGGGTGACAGCGAGACTCCGTCTCAAAAATTTAAAAAATGCTGAGTTTGTTGGTTACATATGAAAATCCAAGGCTGGGCGCAGTGGCTCATGCCTATGATCTGAGCACTTTGGGAGGCCAAGGCAAGAGGATCGTTTGAGCTCAGGAGTTTGAGACCAGCCTAGGAAACATAGTGAGACCTCATCTCTACAAAAATTTTTTAAAAAAATTAGCCAGGCATGGTTGCGTGCTTCTGTATTCCCAGCTACTGGGGAAGCTGAGGCCAGGAGGGTGAGGCTCCAGTGAGCCACGATAGTGCCACTGCACTTCAGCCTGGGCAATACAGCAAGACCTTGTCTCAAAAAAAAAAATGAAAATCCAGACATTTCACAGAAAAATCTAGATTTCCAGCTTTTCTGGAAAAGTCAGAATATCTGGTAACACCAGGCCTGTTTTTCTACATGACAACTCTCTCTTAGAGTTAAGTAGCTGCATGGGCACTTGTGTTCAGAATCTCTGACTTACTAATTAAGCAAAATAACAAATCATTACTGAGAGGATTCCTAGTTCACCTATTGGTTTATTCTGTAGATCACAGACCACAAAACATATTTTCTTTTGAAAAATTCTATTCAACATGAATAGAATCACAAATTAAAGATTGATATTGATGCCCTACCTGCCACTCTTGTCCTTATCTTTAAAGCAATGATGAGTGGCATTAACAGTTTATGTTAGGAAACTTTAGATAATTGAGAGCTATACAAATTTTCCCTTTCAAATATATGAGGCTGTTATTTTTCACAACCATGGACACCAAATATAGCCATTATTCTTTTTCTTCTCTATTTTGAACAGATACTCAGAACTAACCACTGTTCAACAACAGCTAATTAGGGAGACGCTCATATCATGGCTGCAAGCTCAGGTAAAATCGTAATTTCATTCAGTACCTCAAATTACTAGATATTTAAACTTATTTTTTGCAAGAGTTTGGAACTTTACCTCAAAGATTTTCATCAGTGTTCCTCCATTTGATTTCATAGCTTTTTTAAAAGGTGCTGGTTTTAAAGATCATGGAAGTGGGAGTTTAGCAATAATTTAATATTATATCAATGACTGAAATGGTCATAGTTTCCATGACACATTGTGGAAACTTTCATTTTAAAATGTAGTTGTTTTTAACTACTTGACAAACGCTGCTTTCTGTTTGGCTCTTAAAGGCGAGCCCTCCTGGACAGCCTCTCCACAAGAGCCCTTTATAAAGGGCCAGTTGAGTTCTTTTCAGTTAATTTTAGCTAATCTTAACACATAAAGCAGTTGTGTAGCTAGAGTTTTTATTTTCCTTAAAGAGCAAGTAGACAGAAGAAAAAATTTTTTTTCTTCTGAGAAGAAATTATAGGAACTATTAAAACTCTGCATTTGAAACTTTTCTGTCAAAGTGTAAGAATGAGGAGTAATCATTACAGCCTTTAATGGTTCATTTAATTGTTCTTCATCTGGTCAGTCACTTAAATACTTTTGACAATTTTGATAATCATAATTATCAAAATAATTTTGAAGAATATTTGTTGCATAGTTTATCTGGGCCATGTTGACATTTGATGAAACTTTGCCTTTTAATGAGACAACTGGTGTTTCTGGGTCTTTTCAATTTACATTTAATTTTATGGACTGTTTCTCTGTTTGTCAGATGCTGAATCCCCAACCAGAGAAGACCTTTATACGAAATAAAGCCGCCCAAGTCTTCGCCTTGCTTTTTGTTACAGAGTATCTCACTAAGTGGCCCAAGTTTTTTTTTGACATTCTCTCAGTAGTGGACCTAAATCCAAGGGGAGTAGATCTCTACCTGCGAATCCTCATGGCTATTGATTCAGAGTTGGTGGATCGTGATGTGGTGCATACATCAGAGGCAAGTAACTAACCATGAATTTTTTATATTTAATGTAAGTTTTGTAGGAGATAATGGGCACATAATAAAAGGAGCAGGAAAGTTTTCTTAAGGTAAACTTTCTTAAGTTATATAATTATAAATTTACCTGATGTTTTGGATTTTATTTTATGAAGGAACTCAAACTTGGTTATTTTTTTTCCAGAGGTATATTGAAATTAAAGTATTACGTTAAATTTTTTATTTTTTTTTACTTTTTTGAGACGGAGTCTTGCTCTGTTCCCCAGGCTGGAGTGCGGTGGCGCAGTCTTGGCTCACTGCAACCTCCGCCTCCTGGGTTCAAGCGATTCTCCCACCTCAGCCTCCCTAGTAGCTGGGATTGTAGGCACATGCCACCACACCCAGCTAATTTTTGTATTTTTTGTAGAGATGGGGTTTTGCCAGGCTGGACTCGAACTCCTGACTTCAGGTGATCCGCCCGCCTTGCCCTCCCAAAGTGCGGGGATTACAGGCATGAGCCACTGCACCCAGCCTAAATTTTTTTTAACTAGGCAAATACTGTAGCGACATACACGAGTTGATTTTCTTTTATGAATCTGTTGAGAAAGGTAGTCTCTATTTAATACTGCTATATAGTCCCTGAGCAAGGAAGAAGCATTGCTTAGGAGTTGTCAGTGTTGCTGCTTCTGTATTCTTCATCACATAGTGTAAGTACTATATTACTATATTGAGAAATAACTTAAAATATGCTTAAGATTTCTAAGCAATGCTTATTTATAGTTTGTATTTACTAAGAAATTAACTCTGACACTGAGGAGTAGAACAGAAAGAGGAAATACAAAGAATCACAGGATATGATCTTAGAGCTGGTAAATAGGAAATACTGGTAGGGAATGTGTTAACAAGTCTGAAAGTTTACTCTCTGCAAGTATATTCATATATCAAACATTATTTTGTAAGGTAATCTACTTTGCATTTGGCATTTTGTATTTTAGGAGGCTCGTAGGAATACTCTCATAAAAGATACCATGAGGGAACAGTGCATTCCAAATCTGGTGGAATCATGGTACCAAATATTACAAAATTATCAGTATACTAATTCTGAAGTGACGTGTCAGTGCCTTGAAGTAGTTGGGGCTTATGTCTCTTGGATAGACTTATCCCTTATAGCCAATGATAGGTAAGTATGCCTATTATTTTTATAGTATAAACTTGTAAAATACAGTATCTAAAACTCATGACTTTGAAAATGTTACAATTTTATTGTCCCATTACCAGGTTTATAAATATGCTGCTAGGTCATATGTCAATAGAAGTTCTACGGGAAGAAGCATGTGACTGTTTATTTGAAGTTGTAAATAAAGGAATGGACCCTGTTGATAAAATGAAACTAGTGGAATCTTTGTGTCAAGTATTACAGTCTGCTGGCTTTTTCAGCATTGACCAGGTTGGTAAATTTATATAAAATATTGTATGTAAAGTTGTTAGAACAAACTGGGATAGATACTAAGTTAAATATAATAATAGCTTTTTTTTTCTTCTAAATGTTATAAACTCTCCTTGAGATTATAATATAAACCACTGCATCTAGCCAAAATGTTCTCAGTAGCATTCTCCTTGGAGAATGGGTTATACCAGTTCTTAAACCTGAAAGCCTGCAATTGCACATTTCTCACAAACTCTCAGGAGATGCTGACACAACTTGTTCATAGTGGAATTGAGATTTTTTGTTTTGTTTTGTTGTTTGAGATGGAGTCTCGCTCTGTTGCCCAGGCTGGAGTGCAGTGGCACAGTCTCGGCTCACTGCAACCTCCGCCTCCCGGGTTCAAGTGATTCTCCTGTCTCAGCCTTCCGAGTAGCTGAGATTACAGGTGCATGCCACTACACCTGGCAAATTTTTTACCTTTTTGGTAGAGACGGGTTTTCACCATGTTGGCCAGGCTTGTCTCGAACTCTTGACCTCAGGTAATCACCCACTTCAGCCTTCCAGAGTGCTGGGATTATAGGCATAAGCCACCGTGCCCGGCCTGGAATTTTAAATATATGATGTCATTTTAAAATTGAATCCTGTAATTAGCACTTGATTGATATTAAAGTTCAGTTTTTCCTCTTAGCTTGGGCAGGCAGTTTTAAACAGAGATGTGTCTTGATTGCTTATAGGAAGAAGATGTTGACTTCCTGGCCAGATTTTCTAAGTTGGTAAATGGAATGGGACAGTCATTGATAGTTAGTTGGAGTAAATTAATTAAGAATGGGGATATTAAGAATGCTCAAGAGGCACTACAAGCTATAGAAACAAAAGTGGCACTGATGTTGCAGCTACTAATTCATGAGGATGATGATATTTCTTCTAATATTATTGGATTTTGTTACGATTATCTTCATATTTTGAAACAGGTAAGTTTTTGTTTTATTCTTTTTGCTCAATACATAATACAAAGGAGCCATGGAGAAGTGGAAAATATGGAAAAATTAAAAATGAGAAAATACCCATAATTCTACTACCTAAAGATATTTACTGTTAAATACTAATGTACTTCCATCTTAAAAAAAAAAGAATTGGCCAGAAAATAGTTTCAGGTTCTGAATTCAGTAGACTAACCAGCTTCAGAGGTAGTTATAGGTTTAGGTTATTTTTTTATTTTGAACCTGTCTTTATTTGTGAATACAGTTGAAATTTTCATAAGCATGGTTTGTTATTTTAATTTACATATACATCATTCATTTCTCATAAACAATTTTTTTTTTCTTTTTTGAGACGGAGTTTTGCTGTGTTGCCCAGGCTGGAGTGCAATGGCGTGATCTCAGCTCACCACAGCCTCCACCTCCCAGGTTCAAGCGATTTTCCTGCCTCAACCTCCCAAGTACCTGGGATTACAGGCATGCACCACCACGCCCAACTGGTTTTGTACTTTTAGTAGAGACAGGGTTTCTCCATGTTGGTCAGGCTGGTCTTGAACTCCCTACCTCAGGTGATCTGCCCACCTCAGCCTCCCAAAGTGCTAGGATTACAGGTGTGAGCCATCACGCACGGCAACAATTTTTTACAATTAAAGTTTCCCCCACTTCCAGAAAGAACTTGTAGGTGGTGTTAGTCTCCATATTATAGCATTTAGCAATTAAAATAATTAGTAACTTATCAATATGACATTAGATGAAAGCCGTTTCTGTATATTTACTTTGAATTAATTGAATCAAGTCCAACTTAAAATACGTTCCCAAATGACTTTAGTTTCTGTTTTATTGTAGTAAACATAACATGTATCTTTATGTATACTTTAAGAAATTTTATGCAGTGTGGAAAGGTATGATCACTATTGGTAATTCCATTGTATATCTCTTAATGGTTTTGTAGGCTTGTTTTGCTTTGTTTAAAAACCTTTGCAGAATATGTTGTAGGTGTCTTTGTCTACATGTCAAGTTTCTTACTAGAAGTGGCATTACTTAATCTTAGGTTAGGTACATTTTAAATACAGGCAGCTGCTGCTAAACTGCCCTCCAAAAAAGTTGTGTGCATGTTTTCAAAGATCTTAATTGATTAGAGGCCAGGCATAATGGCTGTCACCTGTAATCCCAGCACTTGGTAAGGCTGAGGCGGGAGGATTATTTGAGGCCAGGAGTTTGAGACCAGCCTGGGCAACATAGGAAGACTCCATTTCTATAAATAATAAAAAGAAAACCAGCCAAGTGTGGTGGCACACGCCTGTGGTCCCAGCTAACTTGGGAAGTTGAGGTGGGAGGACCTCTTGAGCCAGGGAGTTGGAGGTTGCAGTGAGCCATGACTGCGCCACTGCACTCCAGCCTGGGCAACAGAGCAAGACCTTGTCTCAAAAAAAAAAAACAGCAGGTCTTAATTGATTAGAAAAATGTTCTGATATGCAGGTATAACTTTAGAAAACCTAATAAGTTATTGCTTACTTTTTAACAGCTTACAGTGCTCTCGGATCAGCAAAAAGCTAATGTAGAGGTAATTGACTTTATGCTTCTTTTAGACCAATGATAGATTTTTAGTCTGTAATTTGCCTTGAAATGTAGCTTAATTTCAAATTATATCAAATTAGGAGACTGACAAAAACTCTTTTATTCTTAGGCAATCATGTTGGCCGTTATGAAAAAATTGACTTACGATGAAGAATATAACTTTGAAAATGAGGTAAGAATTTTTTTTTGTTGAGGAGAAAGGAGTTTTAATTTTATTATTATATCAAATTAATATTTCAAGTTCTTATTGTTTCGGGGCCCTTTACATGAAGTTCTTGAAAAATTAGTCTGTTTATATTGACACCAACCTTGGGTGAAATTAATAGAAGCCTCTTAATCCTTCATTTTTGATATTTTATCCATTAACAACCACCCCACCCCTCCTTTTTTTTGCTTTGAGACAGAGTCTCACTCTGTCACCCAGGCTGGAGTGCAGTGGTGCCATCTCAGCTCACTGCAACCTCTGCCTCCTGGGTTCAAGTGATTCTTGTGCCTCAGCCACCTTAGTAGCTGGGATTACAGGCATGTGCCACCATGCCCAGCTAATTCCTGTATTTTTAGTAGAGACGGGGTTTCACCATGTTGGCCAAGTTGGTCTTGAACTCCTGGCCTCAAGTGATCTGCCTGCCTCAGCCTCCCAAAGTGTTGGGATTACAGGTGTGAGCCACTGCACCTGTCCTGTTAACAGCCCTTTTACAAATACTCTGTAGCACTGAACATAGTAAAATATTGATAATATTATTGGTGATCATATTTCACTTTATATTTTATAAGAGTGATGAACTCCAGTCACAAGACTGTGTTGGCAGAGTGGAAATGAGGCGCTCTAGACTTGTTCCAGTTAAAGGTCTTTTTCAAGATTGTGAGTGGGTCAGCTTCCCATCAAACAAGGGCCACTGGTGCTTTCTAGGTATTCAGTCATGGTATTTGCTGCTAAGCTTTGTTCTAAAGTGTTATATTCCTCCACCTCAGGCATTCAAAAACTTAGGGTTGTAAAAGGATAATAGTGGTGCTGACCAACACACTGCGCACCAGGGATGTGCCAGGCTCCTAACATTTAATATCTCCAGTTATACCATATTATTACCACTTTTTACAGTGGATATTGACTTACAAGAATAAATAAGGTGCAAAGAATTCAAAGCCCATTCTAGTGCTAGACTATCGTCTTTAACCTTCTTAGACTATTTCTGGCTCTAGGCTTTTGAGGCCTACGGCTTTGTGCAAAAATACTTATTTGTGAGCTGGAGGGGAGAAGTTATTAAGCATAAGTTTTTCTATATAAATAGTGACAAAAAATAAAAGTATGAAATGTGTAAATGTGGAAAAATACAGGAGAACTGGATATTTACATGAATTTTAAGGTCTTTTAAGTTTTTTATTTTTATTATTATACTTTAAGTTTTGGGGTACACGTGCAGAACGTGCAGGTTTGTTACATAGGTATACATGTGCCATGGTGGTTTGCTGTGCCGATCAACCCATAAGTTTTTTGAATGAGGATTTTAACCTGTATCATAGGGTGAAGATGAAGCCATGTTTGTAGAATATAGAAAACAACTGAAGTTACTGTTGGACAGGCTTGCTCAAGTTTCACCAGAGTTACTACTGGCCTCTGTTCGCAGAGTTTTTACTTCTACACTGCAGTAAGTTTGTCATTACTTTTGTAACAAGCCTCCTTCTTTCTTTTGCTCTTTGATATGGGTCAAAATAAATGATTCATATGACTTATTAATCCATGTTACTTATTGAGATCTTATGTGTATCTCTGGAAACAGTGCACTTCTTGATTTATCTTGATCCTTTCTACCTTTGTGATATATCGCCTGGGAAAGTTAACAATTGCTATGACTTTTTAATAATTAAAAAGGCTTTTGTTGGTGTCTTACCCTGTGCATAATTCGCTGTATGAAAAATTTATCTTTAAATCTCACTGACATATTATACCTTGGTAGGAATTGGCAGACTACACGGTTTATGGAAGTTGAAGTAGCAATAAGATTGCTGTATATGTTGGCAGAAGCTCTTCCAGTATCTCATGGTGCTCACTTCTCAGGTGATGTTTCAAAAGCTAGTGCTTTGCAGGATATGATGCGAACTGTAAGTATACTGAAGATAATTTTGACCATAAATTTCTGTTTTCAGTATAAGCTAATGGGAGTTCCTTATTGTTAGAGCTTAGTATATGTTAATACTGGGGTGTTTTGATGTTGCAATAAATAAGAAGAGGTTTCCTAACTTTTTCCTGCTCTAGCTGGTAACATCAGGAGTCAGTTCCTATCAGCATACATCTGTGACGTTGGAGTTCTTCGAAACTGTTGTTAGATATGAAAAGTTTTTCACAGTTGAACCTCAGCACATTCCATGTGTACTAGTAAGTACTCTGGATTTTTGTTACTTTCCATGGATTTCAGCTAATGACTCGATAGTATAGTATTGTATTTTTCTGTCTATAACTTTTCTCAGAATCAAAACCTCTCAGAAATGCTTGGCACACACTGAAAGTAACCCCTCCTCCATTTCTTTTAAATGGATAGTTTGTGCCCAATTAGTCAACTAAAACAAGTTCTCAAGAGACTGTTTGTGTGTAGTTTAGAATTACTCGTACATTTCCTAGTCCATGCCTTTTAGGAGCTAAGAAGTAAAATTTGGTGTGAACAAAAATGTGGCAGGACAATATCAACAAAACCCTTGAAAAAGTGCAGAAATAGTAAAAGTGTCTCCTTCTTTAGATGGCTTTCTTAGATCACAGAGGTCTGCGGCATTCCAGTGCAAAAGTTCGGAGCAGAACGGCTTACCTGTTTTCTAGATTTGTCAAATCTCTCAAGTAAGTATAAAATTGCAGCTATTATGTTTAGTTATTTTTTAAGTTACTGGATAGATGTAAAACAATAGTAAAGACATGGAATCAACCTAGGTGCCCATCAGTGGTGGATTAGGCCAGGTATGGTGGCTCATGCCTATAATCCCAACACTCTGGGAGGCCGATCACGAGGTCAGGAGTTGGAGACCAGCCTGGCCAACATGGTGAAACCCCATCTCTACTAAAGATACAAAAAATTAGCTAGGCGTGGTGGCGGGTGCCTGTAATCCCAGCTACTCAGGAGGCTGAGGCAGGAGAATCGCTTGAACCTGGGAGGTGGAGGTTGCAGTGAGCCAAGATCGCACCATTGCACGCCAGCCTGGGTGACAGGGTGAGACTCAGTCTCAAAAAAAAAAGAAAGAAAATGTAGTACACATACACTATGAAATACTAAACAGCCATAACAAAGAACAAAATCATGTCCTTTACAGCAACATGGATGCAGCTGGAGGCCTTTAATCTAAGCAAATTAATGCAGAAACAGAAAAATCCCACATGTTCTCACTTATAAGTGAGAGCTAAATCTTGGGTGCACACAGATATAAAACTGGGAAGAAAAGACACTTGGGACTCCAAAATGAGGGAGTGGGGCAAGTGCTGAAAAACTTCTTATTGGGTACTGTGTTCAATATCTGGGCAATGGGATTGGATCAATAGAAGCGCAAACCTCAGCATCCCATGATATACCCATGTAACAAACCTCCATATGTACCCCCTGAATTTAAAATGAAGATGGAGGCCTGGCGCGGTGGCCCATGCCTGTAATCCCAGCACTTTGGGAGGCTGAGGCGGGTGGATCACCTAAGATCAGGAGTTTGAGACTAGCCTGGCCAACATGATAAAACCCGGTCTCTACTAAAAATACAGAAAATTAGCCGGGCGTGGTGGTAGGCACCTGTAATCCCAGCTAACAGGAGGCTGAGGCAGCTTCTGGAGGAGGCTGAGGCAGGAGAATCACTTGAACCCAGGAGGCAAAATTTGCAGTGAGCAGAGATCGTGCCATTGCACTCCAGCCTGGGCGACAAGAGTGAAACTCTGTCTCAAAAAAATAAAATGAAGATGGAAATAAAAAAAAAAGTAGACATATAAATTATTTTCTAAGAGCCTATGGTAGATTTGGTTTTTCCTGTTCAAGTCAAGTCATGCTTTGTCAGGTCAGGTGGATGTCCCCCCGACCTTTTTTTTTTTTTTTTTCAGACGGAGTTTCGTTCTTGTTGCCCAGGCTGGAGTACAATGGCATGATCTTGACTCACTGCAACCTCTGCCTCCTGGGTTGAAGCGATTCTCCTGCCTCAGCCTACTGAGTAGCCAGGATTACAGGTGTCCATCACCATACCCGGCTAATTTTTTGTATTTTTAGTAGAGATGGGGCTTCACCATGTTGGTCAGGCTGGTCTTGAACTCCTGACCTGAGATGATCCACCCTCTTCAGCCTCCCAAAGTGCTGGTATTACAGGGCATGAGCCACCGCACCCAGCCCCCATTTTATGTTGCCACTTCCTTTCCTGCTCATCAGCCAAGTACTTAGTTCAATACTAAAAGTTTTCATTGTTTTTTGTTGTTATTTTTTTGAGACAGGGTCTCATGCTGTCACCTAGTCTGGAGTGTAGTGGCTGGATCCCAGTTCACTGCAACCTCAACCTCCTCAGGCTCAGGTGATCTTCCCACCTCAGCCCCCTGAGCACCTGGGACTACAGGTGTGTGACGATGGCCGGCTAATTTTTGTATTTTTTGTAGAATCGGTCTCACCACATTGCCCAGGCTGGTCTCAAATTCTTCAGCTCAGTCTTCCCACCTCGGCCTCCCAAAGTGTTGGGATTACAGAAATGAGCCACTGCACCTGGCCTGTATTATTCTTTACTAGTACCATTTTTTGGGAATGAAAACTACTCCTTATTAGGCTTATAAGATTGTAAGTCATTTTGACAATCTTATCACTAAATAGCAGATAAAGGTAATTTTTAAAAATTAACCATAGCTAGTCTTAATCAGAAGTGACTAGCCTACAACTGAACTTTTTTTTAGTTCTGTCTTAAAGGGGGAATTTGGTATTTTAGCACTGTTTTGAGCACTGTTATTAATTGTGATTTCCTTTTTCTATTTTTCAGTAAGCAAATGAATCCTTTCATTGAGGATATTTTGAATAGAATACAAGATTTATTAGAGCTTTCTCCACCTGTAAGTATCTGTCTCTTTAAGATATTTTACCCAGAATTCATTGAAGCCACACATGCCATTAGCCTTGCCTTTGTGGGCATTTAAAAAAAAAACTGGTGGTGGAGGGAAGTGTATGTGCAAAGATTAGTTCTATTTACCAAAATTCTGTTGACATAGTAAACAAAACATAGTAATAGGAATCAAGAGTTGACAATCAATTTGGCAGCATGGGGTATGTTGTTAAAATGTTGAAGCATTTTATGAAGAAGAAAAAAATTCATTAAAGATGAGCTTGCTGTTAAGTTAAAATGAAAAGTATATTAAAAATTTTAAAAGCCGAAAGAAAATAAAAATTAAGAAAAAAATTCAACTTCTAAATTATTCTGTTTAATCCTATAATTGTATTAGCCATTTTTAGCAGCTGCTACTGGTAGAGCGAAGGTTTTCCCTGTCATTTCAGCTTAGGGTAAAAAAAAAAAAAATTAAGTGCTAATCAATCTGAATATTTTGGTGTTGGAATTGGGCCATAATCCCAACTGTTAAAATCCTGAAATCCTAAAAACCACAATTCCAAAAGATCAAAATCTTAAAAATATAATCCTGGAAAAAGTAATTTTAAAAAATTATTTGAAAGATATTGCTTTACATTTTTAAAAGGGAATGTATTTGAGAAACATGTAAAAACATGACAGCACTTCATAGGCCACTTTACACAATAAAATAGGCAATAATAACATGCTTTTGTAAGCATAAACAGTTATAAAAATGACAGTTACATGTGTAAAACAGGAGCAGACAAACTGTATTCATAAATCAGAAAGCATTTAAAATGTGTAAGTGCATATCACTATGGTTAGTAATTGTGTGCCATTCTGCTTTATAACTGCGCTCATCTGAAGTAACCATGACAGACAACCTAAGTCTTGAGGAAATTGATAAAAAACGGCAATGGGTCACTACAACATATGCAGTCACCCAAAGAACTGAGATCACAAGAAATTTTATGTTTCACAGATGTAGATGTACAGAACGGACCTTTCTTGTGTACATGCAGTGTTTACACACACAGTTAATGCTGTGTGTAATGTACTTTTGCAGAGTCAAATTTCTGATGTTCAAGGCAGCAGAAGAAAAGTCTATCCAGCTTTCAGAGAGAGACTAATTCGCCTTATGTATTTGTTCTCTCAGAGCCCCTGGTCAATTGGATGGTGCCCGCCAACACTGAGGGCAGGTCTTCCCCACCTAGTCTACTTGGACTAATCTTTCTTGGAAACACCCTCACAGACACATGCAAAATAATGCTTTACTGTGTATTGTTACTTAATTATTTAAAAGAAGTGTAGCACTCTAGTACTTTTTTTTTTTTTTTTTTTTGAGACAGAGTCTTGGCTCTGTCGCCCAGACTGGAATGCAGTGGCATGGTCTTGGCTCACTACAACTCCACCTATCAGGTTCAAGCAGTTCTCCTGCCTCAGCCTCCCGAGTAGCTGGGACTACAGGTGTGCCACCACACCAGTTAATTTTTGTATTTTTAGTAGAGACAGGGTTTCACCATGTTGGCCAGGCTGGTCACGAACTCCTGACCTCAGGTGATCCACCCACCTCGGCCTCCCAAAGTGCTAGGATTATAGGCATGAACCACCACATGCAGCCTAGCCTCATAACAATCTTATAAATAAGATCTTTACAAAAGAAAACAAGTTAGAAAGCTAACTTTAATAATTATCTTACATGATCATTTATAGAGTCTTGTCAGGGCTGGAATTAGAACCATGATCTGTTGACCTCTAATTTAGTTTTCTTTTCATTCTATGGTCCTGGGAGAAAATTTGTCTTTATAAGTATTTGATATATGAGTTGGTGTGATAGATTACATTTCCTGTTCATAATGCACTTTTTCTCATTAAATGAGGGGAACTCAAAAAATAAAAGCTTTAATAAGACTGAATTTCATTCTAGGAGAATGGCCACCAGTCCTTACTGAGCAGCGATGATCAACTTTTTATTTATGAGACAGCTGGAGTGCTGATTGTTAATAGTGAATACCCGGCAGAAAGGAAACAAGCCTTAATGAGGAATCTGTTGACTCCACTAATGGAGAAGTTTAAAATTCTGTTAGAAAAGTTGATGCTGGCACAAGATGAAGAAAGGCAAGCCTCTCTAGCAGACTGTCTCAACCATGCTGTTGGATTTGCAAGGTAAGCGTGATCACAGTTAAAATTATAAAGTCCATGTATCTACACAGACAGAACCATTTGTTTGGTGGGCACACACATGTGTGTTTCCACAGTTGGATAATCCAGAGAATTGTCTAAATCTTTGTCCTCCACATCCAGTCAGTTAGATTTAGTTGAAGAAGGGGATAGGTTACATACCATTTACATTTTTGCCTTGACAACTGTAAATCTTTAACTCCTCTGACTTCTTTGGTATAAATGGGTTGTGTGTTTAAGAGGATCAGCTGAAGTGTTAATATACCAAATATATATTGGGACAGGACATCTTTGGTTAGTCTTGGTTACCTTAAAGAGAAGAGCGTGAGGTTTCTCTTCAGTTGTATTGTGTCCTGAAGATCAGCCAAGCAGCTGTTTTTTCCCCCTCTACCCATACTTTTTGTCGACAAACAACAGCATGAAAGTTGTAAAGATTGCTAATTAGAAGTTAAATTGTTCTATATTTAAGAACAAGAGCTAGATATTAGAGAGGTTGTATAAAGAATTCTGAAGATGGTTTTCTAAATTTAAATGGGTAGTTTGCAGGTTACCTAGTACAGGCCTAGTCATAATAAGTGGATTTATGTTCTCTTTTCTGTCCACTTTGTCAATAGGATTTTTCTTTTTTTTGGGAGACACAGTCTCGCTTTGTCACTCAGGCTGGAGTGCAGTGTTGTGATCTCAGCTCACTGCAACCTCCGCCTCCCAGGCTCAAGCAATTCTTGTGCCTGAGCCTCCAAGTAGCTGGGATTGCAGGCATGTGCCACCACACCCAGCTAATTTTTCTATTTTTAGTAAAAACGGGTTTTCACCATGTTGTCCAGACTGGTCTTGAACTCCTGGCCTCAAGTGATTTGCCTGCCTCAGCCTCCCAAGCCTCAGCCTCCCAAAGTGGTGGAACTAGAAGCATGAGCCACAATACCCAGCCCAGTCAATAGGATTTTAATAAAACATTTAGGTAGACTCACATTAGAAGGATTATATTAACTACATGTCATTCATTTAAGTTAATTTGAGCTCTTTTGTTCTGGAAAGATCATTGGAAGCAGTAGTTTACAAATAGCTATATTAGCTAAAGATGGAAGTAATTGTGATGTGGAAAATAAAGGTCTGGTTATTTAGTTTTGTTAATTTGTAATTTGTTGTGCCTTGCTTTTGAATACTCCATAACACTTTTAAAGAATAAAGTTGCATCTGATTGCCTGATTTTTGCTTATATAGTCGAACCAGTAAAGCTTTCAGCAACAAACAGACTGTGAAACAATGTGGCTGTTCCGAAGTTTATCTGGACTGTTTACAGACATTCTTGCCAGCCCTCAGTTGTCCCTTACAAAAGGATATTCTCAGAAGTGGAGTCCGTACTTTCCTTCATCGAATGATTATTTGCCTGGAGGAAGAAGTTCTTCCGTTCATTCCATCTGCTTCAGAACATATGCTCAAAGATTGTGAAGCAAAAGATCTCCAGGAGTTCATTCCTCTTATCAACCAGATTACGGCCAAATTCAAGGTACTGCAGACCTTCAGAGCTCTGAAAATCTCTTGAAGATCAGATGTATTTATCTTCAGACATGTTTCGGATTTTGCCCTTGGGTTTCTTTTTTTTTGCTTTTAATGAATTACTTAAGAGCCTCATGGATCATATGTATTTTTATCATCTGTAGTGTCTGGCACATTGCCTGATACGTAGGTCATGCTTAATAGATGTTTGAATATAAACAGACCCTAACCGCTTTGTGTAGCAAAAGAAAACTAGTCTGCTGTTTTAGAAGAGCATATAAAACCAGTACACTGAGTACTAAATGTCTAAAGAAATAAGCACCATAATTTGGGTACCCAAGTAAGAGTTAAGAGTAATTCAATGTATTAAAGTCAGTTTCCTGTAGGACATTTAAGCTGGCTAATAAAAGTGGTTAATACTTACATAGTACTTCTTTTTTCCTTTTTTCTTTTTTCTTTTTTTTAAATGGAGACAGTCTCACTCTGTCACATAGGCTGGAGTGCAGTGGCACGGTCACAACTCACTGCAACCTCCACCTCCCAGGTTCAAGCAATTCTTGTGCCTCAGCCTCCTGAGTAGCTGGAACTATAGGTGCATGCACCACACCAGGCTAATATTTTGTACTTTTAGTAGAGACAGCGTTTCCCCATGTTGGCCAGGCTAATCTCGAACTCCTGATGTCTCAAGTGATCCTCCTGCCTCGGCCTCCATAAGTGCTAGGATTACAGGCATAAGCCACCACACCTGGCCACTTACGTAGTACTTTCTATGTTCAAAATCTGTTCTAAGCATTTTTTGTACATTTACTCATTTGATCTTCACACCCACCCTAGAAGACAGGGATTTTATGTTATAGTTGAGGAAACTGAGGCATGGAGAAGTTAAGGGATTTGCCCAAGAGTTCATAAAACTCAAGAGTTCATTTGTAAGCAAGTATTGAGAACATGCTATTAAACAATGTTTTTTACCTTTGTTCAAAAAAAAGAAAAACCCTAAGAGTTTAATCATATAAACTGATTTGTAGTTTAGCAAAACAATTCATTTTTTGAGAATTTAATTTTGAAAATATTCCATGGCAATATTGTGAAATATGTCTGACTATTATTTTAACCTAAATCTCAAACTGTAGGAAAGGGTTTAAATTTAATGATCTTGAGTCTTTTAGTAATATTGTTTAAGGTGTTTTTCCCCCTCTTGAAATGGAATCTTGCTCTGTTGCCCAGGCTGGAGTGCAGTGGTACGATCCTGACTCACTGCAACCTCCACCTCTCAGGTTTAAGCAGTTCCCCTGCGTCAGCCTCCTGAGTAGCTTGGACTGGTACTACAGGCGTGTGCCACTACACCCAGCTAATTTTTGTATTTTTAGTAGAGATGGGGTTTCACCATGTTGGGCAGACTGGCCTTGAACTCCTGACCTCAGGTGATTCACCCGCCTTAGCCTCCCAAAGTGCTGGGATTACAGGTGTGAGCCACTGCGTCTGGCCTAGTAATGTTTATGTTATATAGATTTTATCTTAAAATTGATATTTGCTAACTGAATTATGTACGCATGCATCCTAAATAGAAAAGAAAGGCTTTATGTGAAATAGTTTTTTATAAGTTGTATATTAATATTGTTACTAATTTCCGAAGTAATGATTGTTTATCTTCAGATACAGGTATCCCCGTTTTTACAACAGATGTTCATGCCCCTGCTTCATGCAATTTTTGAAGTGCTGCTCCGGCCAGCAGAAGAAAATGACCAGTCTGCTGCTTTAGAGAAGCAGATGTTGCGGAGGAGTTACTTTGCTTTCCTGCAAACAGTCACAGGCAGTGGGATGAGCGAAGTTATAGCAAATCAAGGTGGGGACACATGCCATATCTAATTTGTCTGCTTAAGTCTGTGTCACTGTTGTACATCTATATGACCAAGAGCAAACTGAAGTAAATACAGAAATTTTGAAGTTTGCTATCCCATGGGAAGACAGTTTATTGTTTTCAGGGTGGGAATCGATCGCTTTTATGTAAAGCACCTAAAATTAATTTGTATTCTGTTCCTTTTTCTTTCTGCAATATTTTTTTAATTTGGTTCTTTAGCAATATAAATAACATGGTTACTTACCAGAATTGACCTGACAATTGAGTCTTTATGGCAAAATTGCCATTTTGAAATATAAAATAAATGGAGCTGTACAGATTTGTGTAGAGAATTCTGTATAGGAAATTTAGGGAACAAGATACCAGGGGCAAACTGATTTTTCATTGTTTTATTTTTTAATTTAATTTGATTTGATTTGATTTGTGAGATACGGTCTCACTCTGTTGCCCAGGCTGGAGTGCAGTGGTGTCATCACGACTCATTGCAACGTCCACCTCCTGGGCTATCCTCCCATCTCTACCTCCTGAGTAGCCAGGACCATTGGCAGTTGCCACAATGCTGGGCTTATTTTTTGTAGAGATGGGATCTCACCATGTTGCCCAGGCTGGTCAAACTCCTGGGCTCAAGCAATCTTCCTCGGCCTTGCAAAGTGCTGGAATTATAGACAGGAGCCACCGTGCCCAGCTGATTTTTCAGTGTTTAATGTTTAAACTTTAGGTGCCCAGTTAATAAAAATCAAGGGATTTGGGCAACTCTGTAAATGCTTTTTTCCCCCTTCATTTTTCCCATTCCACCTGTAAATGATTTTTGACTTGCTAATGTATATGAAAAGAGAACTTCAGGTTGCTTTCCTAGTTAATTTTGGAAATCGTTTAAACTAAAGTTTTTCTCCTCAGGTGCAGAGAATGTAGAAAGAGTGTTGGTTACTGTTATCCAAGGAGCAGTTGAATATCCAGATCCAATTGCCCAGAAAACATGTTTTATCATCCTCTCAAAGTTGGTAGAACTCTGGGGTAAGATAATTTTATTTCTTTACCTTCATTTCCCAAACTCTTCCATAAAACTCTTAGACATGAAATGGAACGTAGCCCTAACAGAGAGAGAAACTGGGAGTTGGTTTTCCCTGGTGATGAATTAATTGACTTACTTTTATATATAAGATGAAAATTTGAATTCTCTTGACAGGAGGTAAAGATGGACCAGTGGGATTTGCTGATTTTGTTTATAAGCACATTGTCCCCGCATGTTTCCTAGCACCTTTAAAACAAACCTTTGACCTGGCAGATGCACAAACAGTATTGGTAAGCACCTAGGAATCTTTGTTTACCTTGTGTAGCTCTCATATATTCCCAATTTCTTCTTTAATGCCAGGTTGATTATATTATGTTTCATTGATTTTTTTTTTTAATTTAGTGATTTCAGATCAGGGTTCTTTTTTTAAAGATTTATGATACCTTCTGGAGTTTTTATGAATTCTTATTGAATCCCAGTGCTACTGCTGAATTTTACAAATTCTACTCCTTCAACTTTAACACCTGACTTTTTCTAGGACCGTGAAAGGGCATATGTGACAAACATTCTTTCCAGCTTGAGTATTAGTTTCCGACTACTACTTTAATTCTAAAACTTGTACCTAGTGGTTTTCCCTAATCATTAAGAGCATGAAATGGCAACTTGATCCTCCTTGTATGATAGTTTCCCAAAATCTAATTTTCACAATACTTAATGTCAATTTCCGCTTTCTCACTTTCCCACAACCTGGTAAAAGCCAGATTTCATAATTGTAATTTACTACGTTAAAGCAACAGTTTGTATTTTTCTGTTTTCTTTCTTTTTTTACTTCAACCCACTTAGTCCACCTGCCTGTTACCTTTCCTTCCTCTATCCCTTCTCTGGAGTTAAATATTTCTCTGGAAATATTTATTTGAATTTGAATTTCCCTGGCAGTGGCCAGGGTAGTAAAGAGAAGAGCTGGATCACTAAACAAGAATTGAATACATAGAAATTCTTAAACTTGTTTTTCACAGGCTTTATCTGAGTGTGCAGTGACACTGAAAACAATTCATCTCAAACGGGTAAGCCTTTTAGTCCATGCCCCTTCATTTTCATCTCACATGTGGTATTATTATCTTGTTCTTGAAAGATGTATCTTGTGTAAAATTTAACTTTTGTTTTGACTTTTTGGATGTAGGGAAAGGGGATGAATGAAAGTAGCAGTATCCATTTATTGTCCTTCATGTTTTGGGTAACATGTTTTGGTTTGACTAAGGATGTGAAAAATCTTAGCCAGAATTTCAAAATTCAGTTTTCACGATCTTGTAGGCTTCTTCACTACCAGATTTTTTATTTTATTTTTATTTTTATTTATTTTTTTGAGACTGAGTTTTGCTTTTGTTGCCCAGGCTGGAGGGCAGTGTCATGATCTCGGCTCACTGAGACCTCTGCCTCCCAGATTCAAGCAATTCTCCTGCCTCAGCCTCCTGAGTAGCTGGAATTACAGGCACCCGCCACCATGCCCGGCTAATTTTTATATTGTTAGTAGAAACAGGGTTTCACCATGTTGGCCAGGGTGGTCTCGAACTCCTGACCTCAAGTGATCCGCCTGCCTTGGCCTCCCAAAGTGCTGGGATTACAGGCGTGAGCCACTGCGCCCGGCCTATTTTTTATTTATTTACAGGGTCTCACTTTGTCACTCAGGTTGGAATGCAATGGTACAATCTGGGGTCACTGCAACCTCCACCTCCTGGAGGCTCAACCGATCTTCCCATCTCAGTCTCCAGAGTAGCTGGGACCACACAGGTGCATGCTACCACACCCGGCTAATTTTTATATTTCTTGTAGAGACGGGGTTTCACCATGTTGGCCAGGCTGGTATTGAACTCCTGACCTCAAGTTGATCTGCCCACCATGGCATCCAAAAGTGCTGAGATTATAGGCGTGAGCCACTGTGCCCAGCCTTAGTTATTTTTTTAATATATATTTTACTTTATTTTTTGTGGTAGGTTCTCCCTGTGTTACCCAGGCTGGAGTGCAGTGGCATGATCTCAGCTCATTGCAGACCCCACCTCCCAGGCTCAAGTACTCTTCCCACTTCAGCCTCCTGAATAGCTGGGAGTACAGGCGCACGCCACCACACCTGGCTAATTTTTGCGGTTTTTATAGAGACCAGGTCTCACCATTGTGCCTAGACTGGTCTTGAACTCCTGGGCTCAAACATTTCTCCTGCCTTGGCTTCCCAAAATGCTGGTATTACACCATGCCCAGCTGATTCTGGGTATTTGTAAATAACTGGAATTGGTTGCCAACATTTAAAAATCTCAGATACTTTTTTTTAACCAAAAATTCTTCCCTCCAGCCTCTCTCAAAGCCATAGAATGCCAGCACAGGACTGTTATTGCCACATAGCTACAGCCAGCTAAAGAGCAGTAGTTGCCCTCACCCCCTAAAAAGAACATGAGCTTTTGCTTAGTGGTCTCCATTCAGCTGTGCACCCATTTGAATTTGATTTTTTGATTCTGATAGAGACTTGAAGTGTTTTCAATTCAGCAGCATTTCTTCTATACTTGCTACCTGCTAGGGTGGGGTAGGTATGTGTTTAGGGACAGCAGGGGAACTGTATAAAGGTAAATAAAGCATCCCCCGATACTCGGGAGCTCAGAATCAAGGGAGACCAACACATAAAAAACTCCAGTGGGTTAAGTACTTTAGTGGAGATACATAAAATATTGTGGAACTAAAGCTGAATGGGCAGTTTTGCCTGAGGGGGCAATCTAAGCAAGCTATAGGAAAGAGGTGATATTTTTGATGGCCCTTAAATGTAGATGGATGGGACTAATAGGGAGCTGGCATTCTGGGCAAAGTTAAGTAGGTGTACAAAGACAGATTAGATTAGATGTCGCATGGTAGGTTTGGTGGGAAGTTATAGACTTACTTCTGTTTAGCTAAAGTATAGAGGCAGAAGTGATAGCTAAAAAATAAGATGAGACTAGATAGATAAAAGCCTTGTGTTACATGTGTAAAGTCAGGAAGTCAGTAGGCAGTGGGTTTGTAATTTAGGAGGGAAAGTGTTTGGAACAATGGGTCTGAAGCAGTTAGGATTAAATACTGATTTTGGAGTCCTCAGTCAAAGTAAAGCCATAGGAATGACTGAGACTTTCTAAGACCAGAACAGAAAGAACTTTGGCTCAAGCAAGAGTCAACAGAAAGGTAGAAGTAGAACCAGATAGTCAGGTGTGGTGGTGCACGCCTGTAATCCCAACTACTTGGCAGGCTGAGGCACAAGAATCGCTTGAACCCAGGAAGTGAGGTTGCAGTGAGCTGAGATCGTGGCACTGCACTCCAGCCTGGGCAACCGAGCGAGACTGTCTCAAAAAACAAAAACAGAACAAAATGAAAAAGCAGAACCAGAGGTAGGAGCATTATGAAAAGATAAGGGAAGACAGTCTCAAGAGAGGAGATTGGATGGCATTGTTTGGATGCTAAACAGTCAAGGTGGATGTGGATGAAGGATGAAAGGAAACAGTAAGGATGGTATTTCTACTTCAGAAGTATTTGTTTTATCCATAGAAGTCTTAATTTAAACATACAGTATTGAGTCAAACAATATTATATTTTAAAGTGTTTTGCTTCAGAAAACAAAAAAAAGTTTTGCTTCCTTGTTCTTTTTTCTCATTCTTTTGACTGACTTGAGGTTTAAGTTTACTTTCCCTGATTCAAAACAAACAAAACTACACTCTTTTAAAGTGGTAACTGTGAGGTTACAAAGTGATGAACATTGCATAGGAAGCAAGCACAGATAGGGTAGACATAAGAAAAAGATCAGAAGGAAAGTAGGAGGGATCTGGGAAACAGTGCAGGGTTACTGCCTCTCAGTTACAGACAGGTTTCCTCTGATGGGTCATTAAACTGTGACCTAGATCCAAGGTGGAGGAGGAAACATAAATCCTTTGATTCAGAAGCACTAATGTTAAACAGGAATTCCAGGTGTTAGTGCAAGGAAGAGTACATCGAGGAGAGATACCTTGATTTTTTTTTTTTTGAGACAGAGTCTCGCTCTGTCGCCCAGGCTGGAGTGCAGTGGCATAATCTCGGCTCACTGCAGCCTACGCCTGCCAGGTTCAAGTGATTCTCCTACCTCAGCCTCCCGAGTAGCTGGGATTACAGGCATGCGCCATGACGCCCAGCTAATTTTTTTGTATTTTTGGTAGAAACAGGGTTTCGCCATGTTGGCCACACTGGTCTCGAACTCCTGACCTCAAGTGATCACCCATCTCCTCCTCCCAAAGTGCTGGGATTACAGGCATGAGCCACTGCACCTGGCCAAGAACCTTATTTTTCAGATGGAGAAACCGAGGCTCAGAGAGGTTAAGTAACTTGCCCAAGTGCAGCAAACCACCAGGGCACATGTATACCTATGTAACAAAACTGCACGTTCTACACATGTAACCCAGAACTTAAAGTATAATTTAAAAAAAAGTTGCCAGAGCCAGGCTTCAAACCAAGGCAGTCTGGCTCTCGAGTCTGTGTTCTTAAGCACAATACTATATTGCCTTTAAAGTGTACGTGTATTGTTCCAATTCTTTTTAAGCTTATTGATGTCAAGCAAGAAAATAGTTGTAAGTATCTTTTAATCTTCAGGGCCCAGAATGTGTTCAGTATCTTCAACAAGAATACCTGCCCTCCTTGCAAGTAGCTCCAGAAATCATTCAGGTAAGAGCTATTTCTTACCGTTGTGTAGGTGAGAGATCACAGTAGTAGCAGCCTTGCCTGTGACACTGTCGCTAGCAGAAATCAAAAATATTTTCATATTATATAAGTTGTTGCCAGTATCTCAAAATACTGTTTGTGCTTATCACCATTTTGAAATTATGAGTTACTAAGTAATATCACTACACCTTGTTACCCAATGAGTTAATAAGTCGTTACTGTTCTACCATACTTTAGTTTGATAACCATTATTCAGTATAATTGGCTTCTATCATAATCCTATGTATTATGTTTTATGCATTTTTTTAAAAAAACATTCTAAAGGAGCCTAATAGGCTTTTCCAGACTGCTGAAGGGGACCACAGCAGAGTTCTGAAGCTTTGTGCCAGGTAGTTCATTGTGTGTACACCAAGCTTATCAATGCTTAATCTGTAAATCTGAAACTATTTTAAGGAAAGTGTCTGGAAAGTTACCTTATACTTTTAAGAAGTCATTTGTATCATATTGTTTCTTGGCATATAATTTTCCAGATTTCTTGTCCAGTAGTACATGGAGTTAATGAAGTATCAAACTTGATTAAAACTAGAATTACAATCTCTTATGTAGATTCCGAAATTTGTTTCTTCATCAATAGTGTTTTTATTTTAAGAACACTTATATGAGATATACACCATCTTAACAATTTTTACGTGCACAACACAGTATTATTAATTATAGGGACAGTGATGTACCTATAAAATATAGGTGGATCTCTAGAACATATTCATCTTGCATAACTAAGACTATACCCATTGATTAGCAATTCCCATTTCCCACAGCCCCCATCTCCTGGAAACTACCATTCTACTCTCTGATTCTGTGAATTTGACTACTCTAGATACCTAATATAAGTGGAATCATACAGTTATCTCTCTTTTTGTGACTGGCTGTTTCACACAATGTCCTTTAGGTTCATCCATGTTGTTACATATGGCAGGATTTCCCAATTTTTTAAGGCTGAATAACAGCCATTGTATGTATATATCACATTTTCTTTATGCATTAATCCACTGATAGATTCATTTGGGCTATTTCACATTGTACATGCTACAGTTAACATGGCAGTGCTAATATGTCTTTGAGATGCTGATTCCAATTCTTTTAGATAAATACCCAGAAGTGGGATTGCTGGATTATATGGTAGTTCTATTTTTAATTTTTTGAAGAAACATCTTACTATTTTCTATAGTGGCTACACACCATTTTGCATTTCCATCAGTTGTGTAGCAGGGTTCCAATTTTTCCACAATCTCACCAACACTTGCTGTCTTTCGTTTTTTTGTAATAGCCATTCTAACAGGTGTGAGGTGATATCTCATTGTGGTTTTGATTTGCATTTCCCTTATGATTAGTGATGTTTGAGTGTTTTTTTCATACACCTGTTAACCATTTGTGTTTGGAGAAGTCTATTCAAGTCTTTACCCCATTTTCTAATCAAGTTATTAAGTTTTTTGCTATTGAATTAAAGGAGTTTTTTATATGTTAGAAATTAACCCCTTATCAGATAAATGGTTTGCAAATATTTTCTCCCATTCTTTAGCTATTCCAGAGGTTGCCTTTCTGCTCTGTTGATTGCTTACTTTATGGTGCAGAAGCTTCTTAATTCAGTGTAGCCCCACTAATGTAGCTTTTCATGGTATCAATGAAATCATTTCAGAGACCAGCATCTTGAAGCTTTTCTCCTATTTTTTTTCTAGTTTTGCAGTTTGGAGACTTATATAAAGTCTTTAATACATTGAGTTGATTTTTGTGTAAGATAAGGGTCTCGTTTTCTTTTGCACATAGATACCCAGCTTTACCAGCACCATTGCTGAAGAGATTATTGTTTCCCCACTGTGTATTCTTAGTACCTTTGTTGAAGATCAGTTGACTGTATGCAGGAGTTGATTTTCAAATTCTATTTTGTTCCATTGGTTTATATGTCTGTCTTAGAAGAGAGAGGGTCTCACTCTGTTGTCCAGACTCAAGTGCAGTGGCACCATCATAGCTCACAGCAACCACAAACTCCTGGACTCAAAGAATCCTTCTGCCTCTGCCTCCCAAGTAGCTAGGATATATGTCTGTCTTTTGCTAGTACCATACTGTTTTCACACTGTAATATTAAAATATATTTTGAAATCTGGAAGTGTGGTACATCCAGCTTTGCTCTTTCTCTGGATTGTTTTGGCTACTCAGGGCCTTTTGTGATTCCATGTAAATTCTAGTGTTGTTTTTTCTATTTCTATAAAATATGCTCTTGGAACTTTTATACGGATTGTCTTGAATCTGTACGTCACTTTGTTTTTTGTTTTTGGAATGATTAAGAAGCTTTTTAAAATTTTTTAAATTTATTTTTATTTTTTTGAGATGGAGTCTCGCTTTAGTGCCCAGGCTGGAGTGCAGAGGCACGATCTTGGCTCACTGCAAGCAACCTCCGCCTCCCAGGTTCAAGTGATTCTGGTGGCTCAGCTTCCTGAGTAGCTGGGATTACAGGCAGGCACCACCATGCCTAGCTAATTTTTGTTTTTGTTTTTTTTTTTAGTAGAGACCAGGCTGGTCTCAAACTCCTAACCTCAGTGATCTTCCAACCTTGGCCTCCTAAAGTCCCGGGATTACAGGCATGAGCCACCTTGCCTGGCCATTAAGAAGCATTTTGTTGACCTGATGGAACAGGGATATTCATTTAGCAGCTCAGTTTCAGGGAAAGAGTTTTCCCCTGTGTCATTTTACATAATGTGTAAAGTGGCGGGGCGGGGGGACCCTTTTATTGCAAAGACATTTCCAGAGTCGTCATCTTTTTCTTTCTTTTTTTTGAGACAGTCTTGCTCTGTCACCCAGGCTGGAGTGCAATGGCACAATCTCTGCTCACTGTAACCTCTGCTTCCCGGGTTCAAGCAATTCTCCAGCCTCAGCCTCCCAAGTAGTTAGGATTACAGGTGCCCACCACACACGCCTAATTTTTGTATTTTTAGTAGAGACCACGTTGGTCTCTACTAAAGACCAAGGTCTCTAGTAGAGACCACGTGGGGTCACCACGTTGGCCAGGCGGGTCTTGAACTCCTGACCTCAAGTGATCCGCCGGCCTTGGCCTCCCAAAGTGCTGGTATTACAGGCATGAGCCACCGCACCTGTCCAGAACCAGGGGCTTTTGTGTGACCAAGGTAACCCCATATCAATTACCCTAGCCCGTAGTGGCCTTGGACCTTACTGCTAGGCACTGGCTTTCAGTGTTGCTTTGTACTTCCCTGTCTTCTCCTTGGGTAATACCACTAGGCCCGGATAGGGCACCTGCCCTTTAACTTCACAGGTAGATTCCCATCAGAACTACTTGGAAGGCCAAAATGAGCTGGGTGAGAGAGCTACTTTTTCTCCTGCTCTCCTTTCTTGTGTCCTCATTCTTCCCCACGATTTTTTTGATGTGTTCCATGATCTCCTTATTCATCTTGATCTCTATATCCACCAGGACCTGCTCTTCATAATATAAATAGAATTGTAGGAAGGATAATGGTATTGTGTTCTTAAACATCATGATCTGCATCCAAGGGTTTTTTGTTTGTTTGTTTGAGATGGAGTCTTCCTCTAGTCTTGCTCTGTTGCCCAGGCTAGAGTGCAGTGGCGCGATCTCGGCTCATTGCAACCTCCGCCTCCTGGGTTCAAGCGATTCTCCTGCCTCAGCCTCCTGAGTAGCCGGGATTATAGGCGCCCGCCACTGCACCCAGCTAATTTTTGTATTTTTAGTAGAGACAGGGTTTCACCATCTTGGCCAGCAGGCTGGTCTCCAACTCCTGACCTCGTGATCCACCTACCTCGGCTTCCCAAAGTGCTGGGATTACAGGCGTGAGCCACCGTGCCCCATCCAAGGGTTTTTTTTTGTTTTTTTTTTTTTGGATTTGAGGTATGTTGAAAAATACAAATTTCCTGGCACTGTCACCCAGCTCCCCATGTGTGTTATAATTCACTGTTATGACCTTCACCAAGTCCCTGAACACTACTACATCACCCTGGTCTGGGTACTGCAGAAGGGTAAGGGCCCCTTCACAGGTGGTGGCAGTCAGACACCAAAGAGAGGTAAGAGAACAGCAGACACCACTTCTCGGCAGATTGCTTTGGGTAGCGAGGACTAAAATTAACAATATTAAGTCTTCAGTCCATGAACACAGCTGTCTTTCAATGGTGTTTTTTTGTTTTTTGTTTTTATTTTGAGACAGGGTCCTGACTCTGTCGCCCAGGCTAGTGTGCAGTGGTACGATCTTGGCTCACCGCAACCTCTGCCTCCCGGGTTCAAGCAATTCTTCCACCTCAACCTCCCAAGTAGCTGGGACTACAGGCGCATGCCACCACACCTGACTAATTTTTGTATTTTTGGCGGAGATAGGGTTCCACCATGTTGGCCAGGCTGGTCTTGAACTCCAGACCTCAAGTGATCCAGCCACTTTGACCTCCCAAAGTGCTGGGATTACAGGCATGAGCTACTGTGCCCAGCCTCAATGGTGTTTTTTTGAAGTTTTTATAATGCTGTTTTTTCAAAAATAAAGTAGGTCTCACGTGAGTTTAAAAAATGAGTTTAACTCATTTTTAATGAATTTGTGATCTTTTATTTCACAGTATACCACCTTTAACTTTAGAGATATTAATGACTTTCTTGGTTATCATTTGATATGTAAGTAAACTCATATTTTAATGAAAATAATAAATTACTATTCTTGTGATCTTAGTGCTCATCAAAAGTAGAACTTAGACCAGTCAGTTTACAGCTAATCTTCCAGATTGCTAAATGAAACAAAATTATTTTTCTATTTAGTAATTCATTATGAAAGATAAGGAACCTCAGTTTTCCCTTTTTCATATGCCTTATGTCTGACAACATATTTTGCAGAATATTCTCTATTAGAATTCTCTTTTCTTTTGGTCTAGCTCTGTTTGGTTATCCCTCTTACTAGATGAGAGCAGCCGTAGCAATGTAGTTTTTGTCCCATTCACTCCTCTCAGGCATGAATCCACCTTGTCTAGGAGAGCTATGTTCTCAAAAGTGAAAGCAGCCTGTTTGACAAGTACTAACATTTGAAAATGCTATAAACCTCTTGTGGTGAGATACTGTTTGAATTGATCTTGACAAGTTAAATACTATGAATTTGAAGCAACCTTAAATTCCTTTGACAGATAAATGGATAAACAAAATATGGTATATACATACAATAGAATATTAAGCCTGATTTATAAAATAATCCTGTCATATGCTATAATGTGGATGAACCTAGAGGACATTATACTAAATGAAATAAGGCAGTTATTAAAAGACAATGCTATATGATTCCATTTCTTTGAGATATCTAAAGTAGACTTACCAAAGCAGAAAGTGGTGGTTGCCAGGGGCTGGAGTAGGGGAAAATGGAGAGTTCTTCAGTTAAGAGGCAGAAAGCAAGCTTGTTTTGCAAGATGCAAAAGTTCTAGAAACCTGTTGTACAACAGTGTGCATGTAGTTAATGCTTACTGTACTGTACATGTAAAAGTGGTTAAGGTGATAAGTTTTAAGTGTTTTTAACTACAGCTTTTTAAAAAAAAAAAAGCTGGGCACAGTGACTTACGCCTGTAATTCCAGCTTCTTGGGAGGCAAAGGTGGGAGTGTCCCTTGAGCCTAGGAGTCGGAGGCTACAGTGAGCTATGATCACACCACTGTACTTCAGCCTAGATGACAGAGCAAGACCATCTCTTAAAAAAAAAAAAATTAAAAAAAAAAAACTGGATATGAATTACAATGGATTTAATATAAATACATTTGTTCTTTTTCTCCCTCTTTTCCCCACCCCACAGGAGTTTTGTCAAGCGCTTCAGCAGCCTGATGCTAAAGTTTTTAAAAATTACTTAAAGGTAGGTATTTGTGAAGCTCACATATCTTCATACAATTAGGTAATGTTTGAGAGCCAAGAGAGAATACATACCTGCAATTATAGATGTTTATGTGAAGTCCCTTTTAACTAAGCTCTTGAAAAAGCATAAGTTAGGTAAGCACACTGAATGTGTACACCTTTGAGTATATTGGTGAGAAAATGCCAGTTTTCTTTTACAGTTTCATGATGTAATTAAATAGAAACTGGAGGGATTAGGAGAATAAGAAATGTTCAAGAGCAGTTGTCCGAATTAAGTTGAAAAGAAGGGGCTACAAATATAAAAACAGAAGGATGAGATATTTGCTTATATCCTATTTTGAAACATTTGAACTGTAAAACAGACAAAAAGGAGAATCCTCAGATTTGGGCCATCAAGCCTCCTTTTACATTTATGAAATTACTGATTTTTTTTTTTTTTAACTCTGTAAATCAACAAAAAGTGTCACATGTTTATTTGGTATTCATAGTTATAATTAAGTTCATGAGATGAAACTGTCTTGGTCTTACCTAGGTAATCATTCATTTTATACATAATGACTGCTTTTTATGTACCAAGTACTACAGTAATGGCTGCAAATGCAACGATGAGTAATTTTCCCTCCCCATAAGGAGCTCATGATCTAGACATAAAGTTACAGTGTGCCAAGATGAATTATTTTTTATTATCTTCACTCAAATAATTTGAAGACAAAGCACTATATTAAATTCAGTAGCAGGTAACTTAGTGTATCACCTGGTTCTTTTGGCAAAGACATTCAGTAGAATTTGTAAGTCAAAGGGCTTTGCGCAGTAAATAATTTAAGTGTGCCATCCTTTGACTGTGGTTCTAACATCTTCCCTTGTCAGTTTTTTCTTAGTTGTAGTTTGTCAGCTTCAACATCTCAGAGAGTTTGTGTGGAAGAATATTGAGGGCTTGTTTTTGTTTATCATTGGGAACCCTCCCCTTCGCCATCCTCCCATAAAAAAGCAAAGTGCCTACAGGAGTAACCCCTGTTAAATAACCGATCAGTCAAACTGAATTTAAGGACTCAATCCTCACTATCTGTTAGAGGTGTCTGTAACAGTAGATCTAGGTACCCTGTAGAAGGCTTGTTCTCAAGATGTGGTTATTTATCTGCATAGCATTTATAAAAGTCTTCCTTCTGGGCCCAACTTCTCTTCAGTGATGACATTATCTTAGTGATCATAATTATCTCAGTGTTAGCATTGTTATTCTAGTTGGAAAAAATGAATTTCATTCTTTTGTGCTCACTCCTCCCTTCACATCTGATTGATCCTCAGATCTTGCAGATTCTTTCCTCATCTTCTCTCTCTTCTGCTCTGGTGTAGACTGATGTTATCTTCCTCTGATCTCTCTTCTCTTGTTCTAGCCAGGCTGATGTGTTTGAAAACTTCAAACTGTCCTTTATTCGCCTTCCTCATAACCTTCCTGAACAAATTCATGTTTCTCAGTTTGGCACTTAATTTTTTTTTTCATATTCTGACCTGAGACTACCTTTCTGTTTTTTCTGGCAGAAATGGTCTTTACTGTTCTTGTAGTTCTTCAAAAACCCTGCCTTACTAGCAGCCCAACTTCTGTATGAACTGTACCCATTTTTCTAAGTTTGCCTTAAGCACAGCCTCCTTGTAAGGTTTTCTTTTGCCTATATAGTGATCATTCTTTTCCCTGCACATAGTCAGTAGATTATCTATTAAATGAATCTCCTAGGTACTAGGGCACTATCAATACTGTTCTTGTCTGTATTAGTCCATTTTCATGCTGCTGATAAAGACGTACCCGAGACTGGGCAATTTACAAAATAGCTTTATTGGACTTACAGTTCCACATGGCAGGGGAGGCCTCACAATCATGTTGGAAGGCAAGGAGGAGCAGGTCACATCTTATGTGGATGGCAGCAGGCAAAGAGAGAGCTTGTGCAGGGAGACTCCCATTTTTAAAACCATCAGATCTTGTGAGACCCATTTACTATCAGGAAAACAACATGGGAAAGACCTGCCCCCATGATTCAATCATCTCCCACCTGGTCCTTCCCACAACACATAGGCATTATGGGAGCTACAAGATGAGATCTGCGTGGGGACACAGGGTCAAACCATATCATTGTCCTTACTGAAGAACACTGAATTATGTCTGGTGCTCACCTGACCTGCTATGGATGGCAGTGTGTAGTACTAGGCCATGCCTAGCACAGCCTCTAGCCAACTCCTTTGTAGTCTCAAATTTTGACTTGGAAGTACTTTTGAATCATCAAATAAATAGTAAATTCCTTACAGAGTTAGAACTGCTGTGTTTAGCTTTGACTTGTTTCCTCCTCAATATTTAATTTTTTTTTTTGAGACGGAGTTTCGCTGTTGTTGCCCAGGCTGGAGTGCAATGGCACGATCTTGGCTCACCACAACCTCTGCCTCCCAGGTTCAAGTGATTCTCCTGCCTCGGCCTCCCGAGTAGCTGGGATTACAGGCATGTGCCACCACACCTGGCTAATTTTTTCTATTTTGAGTAGAGACTGGGTTTCTCCATGTTGGTCAGGCTGATCTCAAACTCCCAACTTCAGGTGATCCGCCCGCCTCGGCCTCCCAAAGTGCTGGGATTACAGGCGTGAGCCACCGTGCCTGGCCTCAATATTTAATTTACCAGTGTTAATTTTGAAATAGTACCAATCAGTAAAAAGGTGTCAAGAGCTTGTTTTCTTCTGACCACTTGATTTCCATAGCATAGAGATAACACCATATTTTCACTACTTCCCCAGTTGGGTGATGTCAGCGTAAGTTATATCTACACTTATCAAATTATCCAGAACAGAAAGTTCTTAGCTTGGATTACATATGGATATATAAGGCATGCGAAATGTTCTAATGTTACAGAAGAACATTGCTAGCACTCAGATACTTGGAGCCATTCTTCAGGTGAAAGTGATATCTTCTGACATTAGTATTGATTGCATTAATACTTTATTTACAGGTGTTCTTCCAGAGAGCGAAGCCCTGAGGACTGGATTTCCCTGTGCCTACTTCATGATCATGAATTCCAGTTAATTTATAAAGAGGCGATTTTTGTGTGCCATTCATACTGGTCTTTTTCACGTTGTTTTGAGCTTATTGCAGTATATGTTTTGGGATTTTTCTGTAAAATGGGTGTAATTTTCCTAATACAGGTATGTAACAACAAAAGAAGTTGCCTGCATGCCGGTCCAAATTGTTCTGTATAAAGATGCTCTTAAAAGACACAAGTTATCCTAGAACCTTAATTCTTTTTTATTTGAAATTTTAAGTCAAGTCCTTTATAAAGACCGTAGCAGTGGAAAACAGTGTACTTTTTTAAAAATTGCTGAATATAGAATGTTTGAAAATTTTCTTTATGTGTGAAGACACATAAAGTATAGGGGAAGACAGCAATCAAAACTAACTTTTTGTAGATAGCCATTTCATTTCTTTAAACTGTTTCAATGCCAATATGTATTCTACAAAAGAGAATGGTTTTAGCCTCCAGTGTTATACTTTTTTTTATATATATATATAAAAAAATAAATTTTACGTAGTGAAATCTACCAAGTCTTTTCTGGAATTATTATAAATACTTTAGTTTTGTTTTCTCATCTTAATCTCTCCCTAATTTCCCATTTAAAGGTTTACAAATATGAGTGTGTGGATGCTTTAATTCATTTAACCTCACTCCTCAAAGGTAACATGCAACTTAGTTGTTATATGAGAGTCTTTTTTTTTTAAATGGACTAGAAAAAGCCTATGTGAATCTGTTGATAGAATTTAAAATTCCAGGCTGGGCGTGGTGGCTCACGACTGTAATCCCAGGACTTTGGGAGGCCAAGGCAGGTGGATCACTTGAGGTCAGGAGTTCGAGACTAGCCTGGCCAACATGGTGAAACCCCATCTCTACTAAAAATACAACAGTTAGCCAGGTGTGATGGTGCACGCTTGTAATCCCAGCTACTCAGGAGGCTGAGGCAGGAGAATCGCTTGAACCCAGAAGGCAGAGGTTGCAGTGAGCTGAGCTTGTGCCACTGCACACCAGCCTGGGGGAGAGAGTAAGACTCTCTCAAAAAAAAAAAGAATTTAAAATCCCAATTTATTTTCTAACTCTTTTATTGGATGTATTTAGAACACAGTATACCTATAGTATACCTATGTGTTTATTATGTTTGTAAATGGTAACTGACATTTAATTACTAGAAGTACTTACCCCTGCCTTCCTCCATTTTTTTTCATGGCTACTTGAGAAAAGCAAAAGGAAAAATAATAGTTATCAGTAGTATCACTGGAAAGAAGAGAGGAGGGACAAAACTGAGCAGCAGAATTCGTATAGACATTTACGTTTAAATTCTAAAAGCCCAATTGAGATGTTCAGGAAAGGTTTGTTTTGCCCTCTGGCCTCATGAATGGGTTTCAGAGGCCTATAAACTCTGTAAAATTCTATTCTAAATTTTGTACATTTATTTTGTTCCAGTTAATTCCAGAAGACATTTCAAACATTTTTCTTACATCATATAATAAAAATACTTAACTAAATTGACAGTTATAAAAATAAATCAGTGAAATGCACCTTATACTTTAATAAAAAATGTTTCAGAAATACATAAGTGAAAGCTGAGTGTTTCTTTGATAGGTTCCCCTGTACTATAGGAGTGATAATTGCAGCTATTGCAATAGTAGTAATTGTTAAACGGATACTAATGAATAGCATAGCATAGTGGGTAAGAGTTTATATAGCACAGGCTCTAGAATCAGATTAAGTAGGTTCAAATACCAGTTCTGCCAGTAACTGGTTTTAGAACTTTGGGCAAGTTAAATAATGTCTCCCAGCCTCAGTTTCCCTATTTGTAAAATGGGGGAAATAATGGTAGCTACCTCAAAACTCATTATGAATTCAATGAGTTAAACTTGAAAAGACTTATTACAGTAGTTGGCACATAAAGACTTGATAGTTTATATGGATGCTATCTCATATTAGCATATATGGAATTAATAGTGTATCACTATACTTTTTTTTTTTTGAATAGAGATCAGTCTGTCACCCAGGCTGGAGTGCAGTGGTGACATCATAGCTCACTGTAACTTCTCCCATACTCTACCAATCCTCCTGCCTCAGCATCCGGACTAGCTGTGATTACAGGTGTGCACCACCACACCCAGCTACTTTTTTTGGGGGGTAGAGACAGGGTCTCGCTGTGTTACCCAGTCTGGTCTCAAACTCCTGGCCTCAAGCAATCCTCCCACTGGCCTCACAATGTTGGGATTACAGGTATAAGCCACTGCACGTGGCCTTACTATGCTATCAATTCCATATATGGAAAGATGTTTTCCCTTTCAGAGCTCTTTAAAGCTCTGCAGAAGATTTACATGTGTTTATAGAGCTAAGAGAAATCAGGGCATGGAAATTGAGTGTGTAATAAAAATTAAACTCCTCATGTTATATAATCATGCATAACTTCTATCTTCATTCTCTGAAGTTGCCTAGAGCACCATCACAGCTAGGAAACTTCCATCATGAATTACCTTATTTCCAAAAGCAAGTACCCAAATAATTGTCTCAAGAGAGGAAGGACAAAACTGTTACAAGCTGAAATATTTGGGGATTTGTGTGACTTGACTAGGGAACCACAAGGTTTTATATAATGCCTGATTTAGCCCTGTGCCTAACAGTTTAAATCTTAATGCTAATGTTAATTGGTTCCCAGGTGGTTGACCTTATAAGAAAACATTGTGTGGTATTTTAATGTGGTAAACGTGAATGAAGGCCTGTGGCTCAGTTAATCACTCCCACAACTTTGAGCTGTGGGTTTTACTGGTGGAAGGAACTTGTCATTAGATATCAAAGAACTGAAATTAGTTGGAATTGTAAGCAGTGAATAGATGTGTTGTTAGAATGATTCCATCACTTATACATTGTTTAAAATGCTAATAAAGTAACTTGCTTTGTAAGAACTCATTAGAGTGGACTTTTGTTATCTCCATTGTGCATTTGATAAAACTGAGGCTTAGAGAGGTAACAAACTAGCTTTTAAGTCAGTAATTGGCAGCCGAGACAGCAACCCTAGGTCTGTTACATTCAAAAGCCTCTGAGCCACGCCGCATGACTTCCCATTCATTCGTGTTTGCTGTAGTACTACTCTGGGAAACACCATCTTCCTCTTCCCCTCCACTCAGAAATTTAGCCCTAGATTAGCAGCGGTCTCTGCTCCCTCATGTTGAGAAAGGCCTGTTTTGCTGTCCGTGGGCAGAAGGGACCCCTTCAGAAAGCTATTCCTTATGAGGAATAGCGGCTTGAGATTTTGACTGCACGAATATTGCAGGACCTAATTTTAGTATTTAAGTTTTAGTTCTTAAATTCTTAAGTTTAGAGTTAGATACTCCAATACGGCCGTTTTCCAAAATACCGAGAGGGAATTAAATGAACATATTTACATTTAAGAATTTAACGTCTTTCTGGGTGATGGGAAAATGAAAAAAAGAATGTAAAGTCTGAATTACTGCGAGACGATAATCTGGCTCCACTGCTGCCAAAGTGGGCCCTTAAAACATAGAATCCATCCCTCCCAGCTCTGCCGGCCGTCTGTGCCTGCCCCCCACGTGTCCCACGTTCTGCACACCTGCAAATCTTGGGATGTAATCCCTTGCTCAGCGTCGGTCCGCCCTACTGTCGGCCGGCGCTCGGGGTAGGGGCGGGATTTGCAGTTGCGGGAATCCCAATTACTGTGTTCGCTGCTCAGGGCTCCTCACTTCCCCTTTAGAGTAAAGGGCGAGGGCAACAGTGGACGGGGTGTGTCTCCAGATATCCCCCTCATTACCGTGGCCGCGGAAGCCGACTCGGCAGTTGCCGCCGCGGCTGTGGTGGCTACCGGACGGGCCATAGGCGTGCGCACGCGCACCCGCACCGGCGCGCCGGCCGTCGGTCACGTGGCCCCCGGCCAGGGCTTGCGAAGCCGGAAGTGTCCTGGGGCTCGAGGAGGCCGCGGGAGCCCGCCGGCGGTGGCGCGGCGGAGACCCGGCTGGGTAAGTGAGACGGCCGCGGGCTGAGGGGCCAAGGCGGCGCGGGGCGCGGTCGGTCAGGCCTGCGCCGCCCGGCGGGGAGCGCTCCCGCCCTCTGTGGGAGGCTGGGATGCTGAGTCAGAGCGGGAGCGGGGGCGGGCGCACCGAGAAGCCCAGCACGACCCGAGGCCAAGCCATCCAGGACTCCGGCTGCGTGGACACTGCCTCTGGGGTGTGTGTCAGGGGCGGCCGTAGCCGGTGGAATGGTCACGCGGGCCCTGTTCCCTGCATCCCCGCTCCTCGCCGCGCGGCCGGTCCTCGACCTGCATCCCGTCCGGCGGCTTTGGGCATTAAGAGGACGACTCCGTTACCGGGCCTGGGCCCTGGCTGCCCGGGGAGGCAGGGGCACCTCTCCCTTGGAGTTAGACAAGCTGTTTTCTACCCTCTTTCCGTGCGTCGACACAACGGGCAGTTTTTAAATGCATTGATTTTTCAGAGGATTAAAAAGAGACGTTTCCTTAGAGTTTTAGTGATGTTCAGTTCGCAGAGGTTGACTCACACCGGAAACTAGAAGCATAAGATGTTTTAAATATATGCCGATGAAATACGAATTCCCAGACGTTTCCTTGCTCCTCGTCTACCTGGCTTATGGGTTTAATTTGTAATCTCTATCCCAGGAATTTTTAGTAGGTGGCCTCAAAACAACTCCCAAGTAATTGCCAAATGTATAACCAAAGACTGGTCTTTTCCACTATGAAACCCCCAGTGTATGAATCACATAGGGGTAGAGTTTAGAAATCCTGGAACTTTGTCCATAGGCCATGTCGTCAAACCTGTTTTCATCCCTCAACAAATAGTAACTTTCGTTTTGGACGGTATAAGGAAGTAGGCTGAAGACGGCATAATCAGCAACATACTTGTTGAGTGCCTGCTTATATGCTTGTCAAAAATTTGGGAAGATTTATATGGCAAGCACGTTGTGGGTGTGCTGAGTCATGTTTTAGCATGTTATTGTGGAGTTATTGGAAGATAGTTTCAAAAGACATTTCCCCTGACCACTATTGTGATTACTGTTAAATAGAAACCATAGTTTTGTGTCTGCATAGAGAACAGATATCTTAGCTGATAAATATTTTTCTTATTATCCTGAAGGTACATACGTATAGGTACCTAATGGTACTATTTGCCATTTACAGTTACATTGATTAGGGAAGGTTTTTCGTTAGATAGTTGAGACGTGTGTTATTGTATCGTGAGTGAAATGTAATGACTGACAAATGTATATTCCTTATTTGTGAAAAGGGAATCTTATTTTTATTGCTTATTTCCAATAGTCGTATATAAAGTTTATCTAAATTAGATGGGTAGTAAAATTATATACAAATATCCTGCTATATCAGTGATTGGTAAAATTGAGACCCCTGACCATTCTGCATATTCCTAACCCAACTTGGGGATATTGGTGGTCATTAATTCATCACAGAATACCTAGTCTAGCATACTGCTTTTTGCTTTAACTTACTGTGGAGGGATATTAAAATCCATGTTTTAATGACAGTACAGCAGGTTTAAGGGGGCATAGTGGGACTAGTGTTTATGTTATGTTAGCATACATCAATTTTAGTCCAATGTGGAGCTTGGATACTTTGTATATCTTGATAGATCCATAGCTTTTCAGTATTAAAGACTTGATAATACAGGCTACTTGGTACGTTTATATATTTATACATGGAGGTTGGAGAAACTATCCTTAAATTAATTTCAGAAGAGTTCGTAACTTTTCAGGAATAATAATTTTTGCACCTTTCCTTTATGTTTGTCAGGTTCTGTGTAGATTGTGTAGATAACATTTTAGCTTATGGGAATATTATGCAATGGCAACATTTGTTTTCATTAGTGTTTCCCTGCTCTGAAGGAAACAAAGTACTTTTTTCTATATTTGTTATATTGTACATTATTACTTTTCTTTATTTTAAAACACCTTAAATTATGTCATAAATTAATCTTTCAAAACATTTGAAGGAGGTAAGTAACAGTATCACTCTCATTAACAAAGACAAAATTAGAAGAGAAATAGGTGTTGTTTTTGTTTGTTTTTGTTTCTTTTTGAGATGGAGTCTCGCTCTGTCACCCAGGCTGGAGTGCAGTGACGCGATCTCAGCTCACTGCAACCTCTGCCTCCCGGGTTCAAGCAATTCTTCTGCCTCAGCCTGCCGAGTAGCTGGGATTACAGGCATGCGCCACCTCGCCTGGCTAATTTTTTTGTATTTTTAGTAGAGACGGGGTTTCTCCATATTGGCCAGGCTGGTCTCCAACTCCTGACCTTGTGATCCGCCCGCCTCGGCCTCCCAGAGTGCTGGGATTACAGGCATGAGCCACTGTACCCGACTGAGAAATAGATGTTTCTTTCAGCCCTGTGATAAGTGAATTAAATTGAATGTATGTCATTGGTTAATGTTTTTTTTTTTCAAAGCTCATACAGCATTTTAGCCTTGAATATTGCTAGAAACTTAGATCTTTTTTTTTGAGACAGAGTCTCGGTCTGTCCCCCAGCCTGGAGTGCAGTGGCGCGATCTCGGCTCACTGCAAGCTCCGCCTCCCGGGTTCCCGCCATTCTCCTGCCTCAGCCTCCTGAGTAGCTGGGACTACAGGCGCCCGCCACCACGCCCGGCTAATTTTTTTGTATTTTTAGTAGAGACGGGGTTTCCCCATGTTAGCCAGGATGGTCTCGATCTTCTGACCTCGTGATCCGCCCGCCTCGGCCTCCCAAAGTGCTGAGATTACAGGCGTGAGACACCGCGCCCGGCCAGATTTTTTTTTCTTTTTTTTTTTTTTTGAGATGGAGCCTTACTCTGTCACCCAGGCTGGAATGGGGTGGCACGATCTCGGCTCACTGCAGCCTCTGCTTCCGGGTTCAAGTTATTCTCCTGTCGCAGCCTCCCGAGTAGCTGGGATACAGGCACTTGCCACCATGCCCAGCTAATTTTTGTATTTTTTGTGGAGACGGGGTTTTGCCATGTTAGCCAAGGTGGTCTCAAACTCCTGGCCTCAGGTGGTCTGCCTGCCTCGGCCTCCCAAAGTGCTGGGATTATAGGCGTGAGCCACTGCTCCCAGCTGAAACTTAGATTTTTTTTTTGTCATATTATTGTATTTTATTATAGTATGTGTAGTGTATACTAACTTACAGGGGAAAAATGTAAACAAAATGAAGGTCATGGGGAAAATGGCATCTTGCTTTAATCTGCAACTTAAAGGTACTCTTAATAATCCATTTATACCATTGTGTCAAATTTTAGTCATCCCTGCAGAATTTTAGACGAATGAAAACAGACAAGGTAACACCAAAGAGTTAAGCACAGAAAGTGATATTGATTAAAAAGTTGAAAGTAAAAATCTACATTGGCTAGAACTGAACATTCAGATCCGTCTCTCCAGAGGAAAATCTAACTTGAATCATAATGGTTCATATTTTGACTTGTTCATACCATATCAGTTAGCAACTTATGACTTGAAAATACTTTGAAACTTAAGATATTTATATTGAACTGTTTATACACTTTATGTCAGTAACAGATAATGGGTGATCTTACTTGAGACTAAAAACAGCTAACATTTGTTTCTTAGCTATGTTACTCCCTTAAAACATAGTTGCAAATTTTTTTTTCTCTTAGTATAACAAGAGGATTACCTGATCCAGCCAAGATGCAGAGCACTTCTAATCATCTGTGGCTTTTATCTGATATTTTAGGCCAAGGAGCTACTGCAAATGTCTTTCGTGGAAGACATAAGGTGGGTACAGAGAAAACTTTTGAAGACCTTTTATCACTGTATGTATTTTGTTCTAAGATGCATGTTGACACTAAAGTGTGTGACTTGGTGATTTTGATCCCTTTGAAGAAATTGTTTTAATGATTTTTGTGGTCATTTAAGGCATAGCTGTGTCAGGCAGTGAACATATCTACCCAGTGGTGGCACAGGTTAAGTGTTAGTGAGTGGAGGAAAACAGATTGGTTGAAAATGGACTGGGAAAGATTAGTGTTGTACCTTTTGATGCTTTCCCCAGCCCAACTCCCCAATGGTAGAGAGTGATTTCACTGACAGAAGTTCAGTGTAATGAGTTGAGGTAGCATTTGATGTGGTATTTTGGTTGGTAGGGAGGCAGATGTGTAGTGGGAGGGGAACTCACAGGTGTTTCTGATAGGCTCTGGTAAGGGTAAGTGCCCCCACTAAAACAGCATCCTACAAAGTAGATTGGAGTAAAATGAGATTCTCAACAAGGAGCCCAGGTTGAAAAGACCATATTTTGGTATAAGGTAATCAGAACCTGGTAGTGGAAGTGGGAATAAAATAAAAAGATTATTCCCAGAGGCACTTCAAGAACCAAAAAGGGGCCGGGCGCGGTGGCTCAAGCCTGTAATTGCAGCACTTTGGGAGGCCGAGGCAGGTGGATCACGAGGTCAGGAGATTGAGACCATCCTGGCTAACACGGTGAAACCCCGTCTCTACTAAAAATACAAAAAAAATTAGCCAGGCATGGTGGCGGGCACCTGTAGTCCCAGCTACTCGGGAGGCTGAGGCAGGAGAATGGCGTGAACCCAGGAGGCGGAGGCTGCAGTGAGCCAAGATAGCGCCACTGCACTCCAGCCTGGGTGACAGAGTGAGACTCCATTAAAAAAAAAAAAAAAAGGATTTTGTGTTAGATTCAATGTGGAGGATGAAATTAAAAATAGTTAAAATAATTTAAAATGAAGAAATTGAAGATAATTAAACTTTCTATTCTGGGAAAAAGCTGGAAAAATGGAGTCTATTCTGAGAAAGAAGCTGGAAAAATGGAGTACAAAGTTCATTTACAATACAAATAATAACGAATTTTTCAGTGCTATGAATTTGTTTTGAGCTAAATGATGTTTGGAGCTTCCTAAATCCTTATTTTCAGAAATAGGGCCCTAAATGTTTTAGTAGAGAGGAATTGCTTCCTCTTTTCCTGTATTCTTGAGACTACCAGTCAGTTCTGTCAGTGACGATGAGATAAGCGTACATGGGGGAGGGGATGTTTCCTCTGGGGAGAGAATATTGACTATAAACACCCTTTATGGCTCATAGAGAATGAATCAGAAGTACCATACAGACAACTTTCAGCTTTCCTCCCCCTGTATCTAGAATTATCCACAAGCTCTGGATTCTTATTCAGATTACTTGTGATCAATCCTGGGTACCCCGTCCTAGAAATTGCTTTTGTTTTATGCCGAGGAGAAAATGACTAGTGCCTCAGAATTTAGCATTGAGAACACATCTGATCATCTTATCTTCCTATAGTCCAAATTAACAAACTTTTAATAATCACTTGGTATGTGTCAGGCACTATGGCAGACCTAGTGAATATTGCTATAGCTAATGTGCAGTTAGGTATACTGCACATTAACTGGACACAGTTTCGAGTTTAGTAGCAAGATTGATTAGAAAGGAAGTAAATTGTAAGCTGATGGGATGAGAGATAGTCAATAGTGATAGAGACTGGATGAGACATATTGAAAGGACCTGGCACTAGAAGATACGTCACATATCCTGCTCCTCTTTCCTTGCTTAGATACTCAGTGTCCTTCATGTAAGTGACTACACATAGTATGCACTCTGTAAATGTTTGCTGAATGAAAGAATAAGTGAATGAATGAGGACTGATTAGACTACCCCAAGACAACCTAGAGTTCTCCAAAGGAAACAAATATGTACTTTACCCATTATAGTGTGGAAATCTAAAATGAGAATTTCAGAAGTATAAGAATTAATTAAAAGATTGTGAAGTCGAGCGTGGTGGCTCACACCTATAATCCCAGCACTTTCGGAGGCCAAGGCAGGTAGATTGCCTGTGTCCAGGAGTTTTGAGACCAGCCTGGGCAACATGGCAAAACCCTGTCTCTACTAAACACACACATACACACGAGAAAGATTGCCAAGGCCCAGTCTAGTATTTAGTCCCCAATAGTTTTCCTAGGGATGTGCTTTGAGAAACCATGTTTGTTCTTAATGACAGCAGTTTCAACTGTTTAGGACTATATCCTACAAAAAATCCTGCTTCCCTTTAGCTATTTAAAGGACTTTTACCATGATATTAGCCCTTTTATATTATTTCTTAGAATGACCAAATTCTTACATTTATTACTTGTTATTCAAAGTATATTATCTACTTAATCTCTTTTTTATTAAATTGCTTTTAGTTACTAATGTATGAGTGTGGGTGTGTGTATATGTGTGGGATTACCATGGTGAAGTTGAAGGGAAGAGACTTGAAGGATGTGTTGATCTGCACATATGGATATATACATATATACATATATATATATATATATATATGGATCTCTATTATTTGTATACACTTTGACTTAGTGAATAATAGATGACTGTGTATGTGAATAAAGGGAAAATGGTACGTTTCCACCTGTATCCCGATAATCTTGCAGGCATGATGTAGTCTATACAAGTTTGGAAAATAATGACCATGAGGTCAGTGGGTATATTGCAAAATTGCATTATTTTCCCTGCTTGCTCCTCTGTTAGGATTCTCCTAGTTTTAGACTGAGTTTGAGGCCTGTCTCAGCTTAAGAAAAATCACTCTGTTGGGTGATACATAGATTTGGCAGTGTCTTAACCCTTGCGGAACTAAGGGAAAAACAGTGAAACTATAGTTAAATTCTTCTCTTTTCATATGCGTGAAAATGGTCATTGGCTCTTTCATCTTTCATTTTCCTCTAGAAAGAATATATATCAATTTGTGTATTTTGCATGACCAGGGTGAGGGGAATCACATAGGATGATGAAGCAGTTAAATGGCCTTAAGGATCATGTGATTCTGGAGTGAGAGAGGAGGGTGATGGCTCTAAGTGGTGAATCTGAGGAAAGTATAAAGAGGGCTCCAAAGCAGGAACAGTACAGAGGTCCTGACAGAGAGCCATGAAATGTCTTTAGCCATGAAATGTGCTTGAACCCCAAGCTCAAAGAGAAAAGGATTTTCCTGCTTGCTTTAGGGAAGTTCAACCTTGGATAAATGGGGGAAAATGTAAGGCTAAACTCAAGACTGGCCACGAGGGAGAGGCCTGCTCATTAGAGTGACTGGAAGGAAGTGGGAGGGTCTGAAAGACAATCTTAAAGGAAGGTTAATAAGAAGAACATATGAATATGATGTTTACCTGAAATGTAAGCATGTGTTTTGAACCTCTAAGATTCCCTCCCAACTACAGCTGTGCTTTGTAATTTTGTGTGTGATCTAGGTCATGCAAGAGTGAGAGTGGGATGCTGTGGTACATCAGTAGAGAAGAAGAAATAAATGCCTTTACTCCTCTAGAGAGGGTCTATGAAGGAACAGCCTGCCCTGGTCATCTAGGTAGAGTTGCAGAAAGTAACCCAGGGCAGCAGGGGTAGAAACCAACCAGGAAGTCTACTTTAGCCTCGCTCTGCAACTCCTGCTTTCCCCACTCCCCTCCCCCACATTGTCCTAGCTACAAAATAATTCTGAAAAGTTAATTGTATAACTTTGATATTCTTAATAAAAATCTCATAGGTGGAATGTAGTGTTCAGTCTCTCTGTCCTGCTTTGATTAGTTTAAAATTATTAGGCCTTGGAGAAGCCCTTATGAGTTTCACTTTCTATTTCGTCTTTAAAAGATGATTTTGCTTTTGATACTGTTATGGCTTTTATCTTCTGATGTGTGACTATTTTTGCCCCTACTGTATCCTCATGAAAGCTTTATTTATAATATGAAAGAAAATATCCATTTCTGAATTCCAAAAGGTGTAATTTGAAAGAAATGTTGAGCAATTAATTGATTCATTTTAACTTTTTAGAAAAGTCAAGAATCCTCATACAGATTCCCTGTGCCTAAAAGATGCATGATGTTCTGTAAGAAAATAAGTTGTAATAGCGAGTTCTAATGCTACCTTTTAATCTCTTTTACAATATTATGAATAAATAAAACATTTATCTCTTTTTTTTTAAAGAAAACTGGTGATTTATTTGCTATCAAAGTATTTAATAACATAAGCTTCCTTCGTCCAGTGGATGTTCAAATGAGAGAATTTGAAGTGTTGAAAAAACTCAATCACAAAAATATTGTCAAATTATTTGCTATTGAAGAGGAGGTAAGTAGTAAAACTTTAATCTTATATTTATTGTAGTTATGAGTCAAGAGATAGAACCTAATATTAAAAAATGGATTTTTTTAAAAACTGTTGAAAATTAGGGTTTGTACAACCAAATACTTTATCCTAAAGGATTCTTGAAGAGATAGAACAATAGAAATAAAATATCATAAAAATGGAATCAGAAACAGTAGTGTAAGAAATAAAAGGGGGTGGCCGGGTACGGCTGGGTGCAGTGGCTCACACCTGTAATCCCAGCACTTTGGGAGACAGAGGCAGGCAGATCACGAGGTCAAGAGATTGAGACCAGCCTGGCCAATGTGGTGAAACCCCGTCTCTACTAAAAATACAAAAATTAGCTGGGCGTGGTGCTGCGCACCTGTAGTTCCAGCTACTTGGGAGGCTGAGACAGGAGAATTGCTTGAACCCAGGAGGCAGAGGTCACAGTGAGCTGAGATCGTGCCGCTGCACTCTAGCCTGGCAACAGAGTGAGACTCCATCTCAGAAAAAGAAAAAAAGGATCATTTGAGCTCAGGAGTTCAAGAACAGCCTGGGCAACATGGCAAAACCCTGTCTCTGTAAAAAATACGAAAATTCGCCGTGCATGGAGGTGTATGCCTGTGGTTCCAGCTACTCAGGAGGCTGAAGTGGGAGGATCACCTGAGCCTGAGAGGTCAAGGCTACGGTGAACCATGTTGTGCCACTGTACTCTAGCATGGGTGATGGAGTGAGACCCTGTCTCAAAAAAAAAAAAGAAAGAAGGAAATAAAAGGGTATTGAATATGGTTACCAGTATTATTACTAGAAAAAGAAAGGTAACAAGTTAAATCTAATAATTATAAAAAGAAAAAATCGAACTTTTAAAAAAATAAAAATTTTATATTTCGTGAATAAAAATTTCAAGAGTCCTACAGTTTAAGATATGAAGTCCAATTATAAAAGAATTGATTTTTTTAAGGGGAAATAGTGGAAGTAAGAATGTCATTAGGAAAAGTAATCTAGAAATAATGGAAATAGAAATTATTTTAATCCCTTTAAACATGAGCAATCAATAAAATCTTTGGGAAAAAATGTAGTTTATACTCTTTATCCGAGTGATTTTATTTTTAGTGATTATTTCTTAGAAAGTAATCAGAAATATAATTTTATGCATAAAGATGTTAATTGGCATCCTGACGGTTAAATAAGTTGAATAAATTAGAATGTGTGGCAGATAGTTACCAAGAATTAGCCAAACTCAAGGTTAAGAACATAGCCTTCCATACTGCCAAGTCTGCTCAAGACTTCTGATACCAATTGCAAAGGAGTTTGGCAAACTGCACAGAGAGAACAGTTCCCATAAGACTACCCTCACGTCATCCCAGCCAGCTACAAACGTGGGGATTACCCATGACACTCAGATTTGGTAATTTGCTGGAATGTAGAATGACTCACAAAACTAAGGAGAGTGCTATACTTATAATTACAGTTTTATTGTAGCAAAAAGATAGAAATTAGAACCAGCCAGAGGAAGAGACACAAAACGTGGAATGTGGGAGGGTTCCAATCTTGAAGCTTCTTTGTCCTGAGGGACACATTACTCTCTCAGCATTGATGTATGACAGTATGCATGAAGTATTGCCAATCAGGGAAGCTCACCCAAGCCTTTGGTGTCCAGGGTTTTTACTGAGGCTGGATCACTTATTGCCTGTATTGCTGACCTTTAGTCCCCAGCTCCTTCCAGAGGTTTGGGGTAATTCCTTTAGTCTCCATTTCCTCTGGAGGGTGGAACTGATACGGTGTGTTCTAAAGCCCGCATCCTAAATCATGCTGTTAGTCTCTCCAGTGGCCAAAGCCCCCAGAGGAACAAAGACAGAAGTCTTATTCTTTCAGATGGGACATTTTAGGGGCCAGAGATCACTTTCCAGTAGCCAAGGGCAAAGCCTGACTTCTCTTTGGGTAAAGTTAATTTTTTACCGCACAATAGTTAAGTGGTAATGAAAAGAGGTATTTACCAAAATTTTCATCTTCTTGGAACACCTTATATATGATGTTATGTGAGAAGAATCAGAATTAAAAATATATATGTAGTATGATTTTAATATATACAGTGTAATATGCAAACAGCATTATGTATCTATGACATTATTTCATCCATAGAAAAAAGACTGAAAGAAAATACGCCAAAATATTAATTCATTATCTCCAGGTAATGGAATTATGTATACTTCCCAAATTTTCAACAATCAACATACATTATCATTTAAAAGCAACAGTTTTTTTTTTTCTATTACAATTATTTCTCTCTCTTTTTTGAAATGACTGCCAGAGAGTAATTTAAAATATTTTATAAAAGTGTTTTGGAGATATGTGGAAAAAAATTATAAAAGAAACAAAGGATAAAAACTTGGAGATGAATAGTAGATTTTAAGACTCATTCACATTTTCAGATTCTGAAATTGGCATGCATCTTATAATCATTGTGTATATGTAATTTGATGGTATTTCTTTTTCCCTGTAATGCTGTTATTAAATTGATGAAGCATTATAATCAATGGTACATTAAAATTAAGGTTTAAAACAAATCAGCAGCTCAGATGCAAATGAGCAGACTGGAGCTTTGCTGCAAGAGGGACCACTCAGCTGTTCTGCTACCCATTTATTTTTAAGGATAGGACTCCATTCCTTGAAGTAACAGTAGTCATCATAAGAAAAATTTCATTTTAAGAGGTTAGAAGAGCTGTTGTCCTAAATGTACTGTTATACATAAGAAATTCAACACTGGTGTGGTGACTCACGCCTGTAATCCCAGCACTTTGGGAGGCCGAGGCGGGTGGATCACGAGGTCAGGGGATCGAGACCATCCTGGCTAACATGGTGAAACCCCGTCTCTACTAAAAATACAAAAAAATTAGCCGGGTGTGGTGGCACTCATCTGTAGTCCCAGCTATTTGGGAGGCTGAGGCAGGAGAATGGAGAGTGGTGTGAACCCGGGAGGCAGAGCTTCCAGTGAGCCGAGATCGCGCCACTGCACTCCAGCCTGGGTGACAAAGCAAGACTTTGTCTCACAAAAAAAAAAAAAGAAGGAAAGAAAGAAATTCAAGTGACTGGGTGTGGTAGCTCATACTTGCAATCCCAGCACTTTGGGAGGTTGAGGCAGGCAGATTGCTTGAGCCCAGAAGTTCGAGACTAGCCTGGGCAACGTAGTGAGACCCCGTCTCTACAAAATAATAGAAAAATTAGCCAGGCATGGTGGAGCATGCCCGTAATCCCAGCTACTTGGGAGCTGAGGCAGGAGAATCACTTGAACCTTGGAGGTGGAGGTTGCAGTGAACCAAGATCGTACCATTGCACTCCAGTCTGGGTGACAGAGCAAGACTCTGTCTCAAAAAAAAAAAAAAGATAATTTTAACAAAACCATTGTAACATTGTACCAATGATTTTGTAGTTCAGATTTAGCTACTGATTACTGTGATTTGTCTTCAAAAACAAATCCAACTTCTTCACCTAATAGGAATTTGGAAAATGTTGGTTATTTTTTTTTTTTTTTTGAGATGGAGTCTCGCTCTGTCACCAGGCTGGACTGCAGTAGTGCGATCTCGGCTCACTGCAACTTCCGCCTCCCGGGTTCAAGTGATTCTCCTGCCTCAGTCTCCTGAGTAGCTGGGACTAGAGGCATGTACCACCACACTCAGCTAATTTTTGTATTTTTAGTAGAGACCGGGTTTCAGCATGTTGGCCAGGATAGTCTCAATCTCTTGACCTCGTGATCCGCCCACCTCAGCCTCCCAAAGTGCTGGGATTACAGGCATGAGCCACCACGCCCAGCCAGAAGATGTTAATTCTTATATGTGTATGGTCAACAGATACTGAATCTCAGGTGAAGCAAACTGCCTTCATCATTGTAGCAAATCCTACATTTAAATGAAATCAGATAAGTACTGGCATATAATCAAAATTTATTTTTTATGTTGATTCCTAATCAATGATTTTTTTTTCAGACAACAACAAGACATAAAGTACTTATTATGGAATTTTGTCCATGTGGGAGTTTATACACTGTTTTAGAAGAACCTTCTAATGCCTATGGACTACCAGAATCTGAATTCTTAATTGTTTTGCGAGATGTGGGTATGTTTGTTTATTTATATGATTTCATGTATATATAAAATTTAATAACAGAATTTTTAAAAAATATCTTCCATTCAAAACTGAAGACCTTTATGCAATGCTTCATTAGATATGACACCAAAAGCACAAATACCAGAAATAAATGTATAAATTGGACTTCATCAGCATTAAACATTTTTGTGCCTCAGAGGACATCAGGTAAGTGAAAAGACAGCCCATAGAATGAGAAAAAAATGTTTGTAAATCATACACTGACAAGGAATTTTTGTCCAGACAACTCAACAATAAAAAGCCAAATAACCCAGTTTAAAAATGGGCAAAGGATTCGCGTAGATATTTCTCCAAAGAAGATACACAAGTGGCTAACAAATACATTAAAAAAAGCTCAACATTAATTAATTAATAACCAACATCATTGGTTATTAGGGAAATGCTCATCAAAACCACAATGAAATACCACTTTATACCAATGAAAATGACTAATATCAAAAAGACAAACAGGGCCAACCATGGTGGCTCACGCCTGTAATCCCAGCACTTTGGGAAGTGGAGGCCGGCAGATTACTTGAGTCCAGGAGTTCAAGATCAGCCTGAGCAACATAGTGAGCCCCTGTTTCTACAAAAAATAAAATAAAAAATAGCCAAGCATGGTGGCATGCACTTGTAGTCCCAGCTACTCAGGAGGCTGTGGTGGGAGGATCACTTGAGCCCAGGAGATTGAGGCTGCTGTGAGCCTTGATTGAGCTCAGCCTGGGCAACAAAGCAAGACTATCTCAAAAAAAAAAACAGCAACAACAAGCGTTGGCAAGAATATGGAGAATTTGGAACCCTCATACATTGCTGGTGGGATTGTAAAATGATACAGCCATTCTGGAAAACAGTCTAGGAGTTCCTCAAAAAGTTAAATATATAATTATTTAACTTTTGACCAAATGACCCAGCAATTCCACTGCTACATATATACCCCAAAGAATTAACATATCCATATAAAAACTTGTACTCCAGTGTACTTAGCAGCATTATTCATAATAGCAAAAAAAAAAAAAGGAAAACAGCCCAAATGTCCATCAACTGATGAATAGATAAACAAAAATGTGGTATGTCCATACAATGGAATATTGTTTGTTTACAAAAAGATATGAAGTAGTTATATATGCTACAACATGGATGAACTTGAAAACATTATGCTAAGTGAAAGAAGCCAGACACAAAGGCTGCAATATTATATGATTTCCATTTATATGAAATGTCGAGAATAGGCAAATCCATAGAGACAGAAAACAGATTAGTGATTGCTGGGGGATCAGGAGAAGATGGAGTTGGGTATGAGTTGTCTTTTTGGTGTGACAAAAGTATTCTGAAATCAGTGGTGATGGTTGTATAACTCTGTGACCAAACTAAAAATGACTGAATTGTACACTTTAAACAGATGAATGTTATGTGTGAATTATATCTCAGTGAACCTATTTTTTAAAAAAATTACTGCAATCAAAGGAAATAACATCTTAAGAGAAATGAATTAAATATTTGAGGAATGGGAAGAAGTCAAGTGATAAAGAAGGTAAAAGGTTGGTGGGAATTCTTGAACTTGACACTGGAAGCAGAGTGATTATTTAGGTGAGGATACGATGAGAGAGAAACAATATTACTAGTATGCTACAGCCTGTTTAATCAAATAGAAATTATAGATATGATGTCTTCCTAAGTGTATTGGTAGTCCTGAGTTTTAATAATTATACATTGATACCCCTAAACCTTTTACATATTTTGAATTTGAACATTCATCTATCAGCCCTCAAGCAAATGTATAAAGTTATCACTGAGTGACACTGCCTGTGAGTTAGACAAAATAGCTTAATTTCAGCAAAGTAGACAACTTTGCCCTTAAGAAAAAAGAAAAGAAAAAATGGGCTTTTTGGAATAGTGCCAAGCATGTGAGAATACATTTTTATGGAAACAAGTTTGACACTTTGCTGTTTTTCTGTTTCTTTTTTGCTGTTTTACATATTGAGTCCAGTTTACTTTTAGGGAATTTTTTTCCCAAGATAAAGAAATGTAAAACTCTGGTGAAAGATTGATATCTTTTTTTGGGAATCTTTATTATTTTTATGTTTAAACAGATCACCCATATATATATAACCAAAGTAATTCAAGAAATCATATGCTTAAGACTGTTTTGTTACATTTTCCTGGTAGTACTTAAGAGACACTGGTTTCTTCCTTAGACCACATTAATTTTTATCATTCTAAAACTTCTTGTAACTAAAACATAAGATCTTTTATATATATATATATATATATATATATATATAATCTATTCTTTGAGTAAAATTACTTTGAACCAAATTATGGAAAAATTTATATTAAGTTTGGGTAACAATATCAATGAATTTGAGACATGCACACATACACGTAAATGTCTGCATTATGACTTCTTTTGTTTTATATTGTTGAAGTGGGTGGAATGAATCATCTACGAGAGAATGGTATAGTGCACCGTGATATCAAGCCAGGAAATATCATGCGTGTTATAGGGGAAGATGGACAGTCTGTGTACAAACTCACAGATTTTGGTGCAGCTAGAGAATTAGAAGATGATGAGCAGTTTGTTTCTCTGTATGGCACAGAAGAATATTTGGTAAGTCATGCATCACTAATATTTTCATTTAAAGAAGCTTGATATATTGTAATTATAATTGGGTAATTGGTCAGCCAATTAGCTATAAAATGTCATTTTTATGACAAAAATTAAATATTCTATTCTAATGAATATGTGCAACATGGGAATTAGGTACTCGCTTCCAAGGGTGCTGTTATTTTTCTGTTAAAAATTCTTGGAAGTTTTGTAGCACCCTTAAATTCTTTAGTTTTACTGATGCTATGGATCTAAATTAAAAGGGTCTGTTTTTTGATGAGCAGTCAATATATTACAAGCTTGTTATAATACTGTTTTTTATATATTCATTATATTTATGAAACAGATAATTCTATCTGGGGGAGTTGGTTATTGAATGATGAAAAGGACCATTGTTAGAAACACACACACACACAAAATGCCCCTGAGAAGATCTAACTTGAAATTTTAGAAAGCTAGAAAAGCTCTGTAGTTGAAAAAGTTTATGTAGGTTTTTGTAAAGTCAGTAAATATTTGAAACACTTAAGAAAATATACTTAAAAGTAAATACTTTTAACATGTAATCAGGAAGTTTAATATATATAGCTCACTGATTATTCATGGCTCTGGGTTTTGTCTTAAAAGTCATAGAATCAATGACTTTTTTGCATTTGGATTGTGCTGTTGTAATTTTATAAGATGAAAGATATCTACCACGCCCTGTGGCTTTATTCAGATATTCTAAGTCTGGCATGAACTAAATGTCTTAAATTGTTATCCTAACAATTGATAACCCCAAATTGATCTGTAGATATATGTGATGATCTTTTAGATAAGAGTATCTAACTAAGAATGGGTCAGACACAGTGGCTCATGCCTATAATTCCAACACTTTGGGAGGCCGAGGATTGCCTCCTCGGCAGTCAGAGGATTGCTTGAGCCCAGGAGTTCAAGACCAGTCTGGGCACAATGACAAGACCCCATCTCTGCAAAAAATTACAAAATTAGCCAGGCATGGTGGTGCACGCCTGTACACTCAGCTACTCTGGAGGCTGAGGCAGAAGGATCCCTTGAGCCCAGGAATTTGAGGCAGCAGTAAGCTATGATTGCACCACTGCAGGCTGGCCTGGGCTATAAAGCAAGACTCTGTCTCTTAATTTTTTTTAAAAAGGTACCTGGCCCGGGCATGGTGGCTCATGCCTGTAATCCCAGCACTTTGGGAGGTTGAGGTGGGCAGATCACAAGTTCGGGAGTTTGAGACCAGCCTGAGCAACATGGTGAAACCCCATCTCTATTAAAAATATAAAAATTAGCTGGGTGTGGTGGCGTGTGCCTGTAATCTCAGCTACTTTGGGAGGTTGAGGCAGAATTGTTTGAACCTGGGAGGTGGAGGTTTCAGTGAGCCGAGATCGTGCCACTGCACTGTAGCCTGGGTGACAGAGCGAGACTCCGTCTCAGAAAAAAAAAAAAAAAAAAAAAAGGACCTAAAAATGGATTTTATTCATTCATTGCACAAATATTTATGAAGTGCCTACTATATACCAGATACTGTTCTAGGTGCTCAGACTTCTATGGTGAACTAGATACACAGTATTCCTGCTCTTATGGAGCCCACATTCTGGTAGGGAAAAAAGACAATTAACAAGTAAGTAAAGTAAATTCAGATCATTAAAGTGTAGCAAAGACAATAAATTAAGGTAATAAGATAAAGAGTGACTAGCAGGAGAAAGATAGCCTGGGAAAGCCTCCTTTGAGGACTAAATGAACTGACACTGAAATGATAAAAAGAAGCAAGCCAGGCACACCGTTCTGACTGCTGTTCTGTGGCCATTCCCTGGCCCTGTGAAAGCTACCTCACCCTGCAGAAAAGAAACTCAACTACCGGTCCTCATACTCCTCAGCAGTTCCCTCCATCTCTGCTTGCTGTGTACTACTGAACCCTGCTGCATCAGTCTAGCCTCCTCTCCCCTACAACCTGTGTTGTTGAGGGCCCAGGATGCCTATGGGGTCCTCTGGCTGGCTGAGTTGTGACGTATGAGCTGCTTTGTGATACAGTGAACTCCCTGTCATTGTGGATCTGGAGAATGTGTCATAGAACCTGGATAGCAGAGGGAGGTACAGTTGTAATGAATTCACCTTCAAGCTTCCTGAGACTCTTGGCTGGAACAGAGACAGGACTCAGACGTTTCTGGCGAGTGGAATCAGGCTTCATATCCTGAATTCTCCACATGAATGTAAGCTCCACAAAAGTAGGGACTTTCATCTTAGCCTGCCGAGAACACCAAGCAGAATTAGACAAGAAGAAATCACCTCCTTCCTGCTCCTTTCTCCGTCCTACATGACATTTGTGCTTTTGCTATTATCCTTTTGTCTCTTCCTGGGCCTCAACATGTTACTGAATCAACGCACATCTTCATTCTCATTTCTCTGTTGGTGGTCTTCTCAATTATATTTGGCTAGACCATGCTTTCTGCTTCTAGAAGCAACACTGCTGAATTCACACCAGAGCTTTGGTACAAGGCAGCTTCCTGATTCCTTCACTTTCCCCAGTTCAGACATTCCCCTTGTCTTTTCTCTTAGAGCAGTAAGCCTCCAATAAATAGCTCAAGGCCATGTTCTCCCAGACTGCCTCCTTTCCAGTGGCAAGCTCAAGCCCGTGTCCTTCAAATTCAATTATTAGATAAGACAACTTGTTCAAAAATTCAGTTTCTCTCTCTCTTTCTCTTTCTCTCACCCAGTACTTTTTTTTTTTTCCCAACCCCACTTTCTGTAAGAACAGCCTATTTCTAAAAGCTAGTTCACCAGCCCCAGCTCCTTGTCTCTGGAGCCCACACCTGTCATAGCCAAAGCCATAGTAGGTGAGTGCTCAGGACACTGCCATTCCCAGGAGGGCACTGCTTGCCAAGGTTTACTGCTCTAAGAATGTACTTGGGCTTCAGTCTGGTTCCATCAGGCCCAGAGAAAACAGCAGCTGTAAAGGCCTGGAGACAAGAATGACCTCAGAAGTTGGAGAAACAGAAAAGATGGCAGTTTTACTGGAATTTAGTGAGTAAAGAGGCGAGTGGAAAGAGTTAGAATTGAAGAAGTGATCAGGGGGCTAGCCAGATCAGACAGGCTAGTAGTTTAAACCCTGTCAGACCAATACCCCCTTTTTATAATAAATATTTTGCAGTGTTCCCTTCAGTATCTTGAAATTCCTAGATAATATTATAAACCTGCATACCTAATTAAAATAGCATATCTTAATAATGTAAAGGAAAATATTTTATAATAAAATAATAGATATTTAATATGTAAAAATTTAGAAACAGCTTCATGAGCAAACAAATTAAGTAGTCATTTATGCTTGCACCTATATGTAATACCACTTTGAATACAAGTGCAGTGATAACTCATGTTGTATTAGTGAATCACATCACAAATGGTAGTATTGTTATTGACATGATTTTCCAAAGTAGTGAACAATTTTTGGTAAAGTTTCTAACTAAACAAAGTAAATTTAAATACAGTTACATTCTTGGAAAAGCTGTGCAAAAATACTTTGTTATGTATAAAATGGAGTTCGAAATAGATTTCTCACTTGCACAAGTATCTAGCAGAATATTCCAAAGTCATTCAGGCTATATATAGGAGGATCATTTTTCAGAACTATCACATATACTGCAGTATGTCCTTCAGTGTCGGGTCTCCACCTTTTCCAGTCATGATAATCACCGTAACAAGCAAACAGCAGTCCTGTACCAGCCTTTATGAGGTTGCTCCCCCAATACCAACTATTAATCTTTCATGTAACCTCCTGGAAACACAGTTTAGCTTTTGCCTCTAAGACTTTTAACAGGAAGAGCAAAACATTAAATAAATTAACTCCAAGTCTGTGCTGTACTCTAGGCTGAAATTTAACTCCAATCTATTTATTTCCTATTTCAGAATGGGAAATATTCAAATACAGTGCACCAGAAGTTATAAAATGAGATAAATAATAGTCTAAGGCTCAGCAGCCTAGCTATATTCTACATTTAATTAGAAACTTCCCTCGTTTTGAAGCTCCCAGGAACTGCAACCCAGATGTCAAATTCTCTCTCTTTTGTATGTTAAAGTCCAAAGAAAACATTCTTTTACTGTTTTTTGTTTTTGTTGTTGTTATTGTGACGGAGTCTCAATCTGTCGCCCAGGCTGGAGTGCAGTGGCATAATCTCAGCTCACTCAAGCTCCGCCTCCCAGGTTCAGGTGATTCTTATGTGCCAGCCTCCTAGATACCTGGGGTTACAGGTGCACACCACCACACCTAGCTAATATTTTTGTGTGTGTATATATATATATACACGTATATTTTTGAGACAGAGTCTCATTCTGTTGCCCAGGCTGGAGTGTAATGGTGCCATCCCAGCTCACTGCAACCTCTACCTCCTGGATTCAAGCAATTCTCCTGCCTCAGCTTCCCAAGTAGCTGGGATTACAGGCGTGTGCCACTACACCCAGCTAATTTTTGTATTTTTAGTAGAGATGAGGTTTCACCATGTTGGCCAGGCTAGTCTCAAACTCCTGACCTCAAGCGATCCACCCACCTTGGCCTCCCAAAGTGCTGGGATTACAGGATGTGAGCCACCACACCCTGTCTCTTCTACTGTTTTTAATATGATGGATATCATCTCAGTAATATAATCCTGAAAACCTTGGAGTAGCTTTATCCTTATGCTCTTCTTCCAGATGTAATAGCCCAGGCCCAGTAACACCAAGCCAGTAGCACATCAGGAGAGAACCACTGGGCACAAACGTATCAGACCAGCATGTGTCAAGCCACCCCAAGTTAATCACTCCCAGGGAATAGCTTCCAGCTGTACCAATTAGGCAGTATATTATTGCACCTTGTGAGGTGGTCCGTCTTTGTCTCCTTCTGGAATCACTGTGTCTCCTCTTCCCAGGAGGCTTTATATTCCAGAAGGCATCACACATATCCAGGTACTCTTGTCCTCGTCACAACACCATTTATACACTAAGTACCAGCTGCTAGGTCAAAGATTTGGCAATCACTTCTTTGGACAATAATCACTTTATGTGCTGTGCTATAGAACCAGCAAAGCCACTGAGATCCCATATATCTAGTAGGCGTATGTTTGGACACTCACGTCAATACCGAGGTCTTATACTTGTCTGCATTCTGATTTCTTATTAAAATGTATTTCTCAAAAGAGTCTTTTTCTCACCCCCATCTCCAGCGCCCCCCCGCCACCCCGACCCCCAGAAATCAGAGATTGTGATCCTTTGGGAGTAAGAGTCACAGATTGCATCATTTAGAAGCCCCTCCCAGCAGCATTTCCTACGCTGGTTCCCAGTTCCCTGGGCCGTAGCTAAATCCTACAATGTCATAAGGAATTGTTTTGGTTTGGGATCACTTAGATGGTAACTCTACTTTGGTCCATACGTACACTTTTTAAGATTTATCTTCCAAAAATCTTCAAGTTGCCAGTGTATAACTTTCATGAAGGCAGATGGGAGGAGGCCATGCTGTGTGTGACCACTGGTTATTCTCTGCAGAACAAAATGTCCATCAGAATATGTTAGGTTCTGTAAGCTCCTAAACAATTTCTTAGAAGCTCCATCTGTTCTCAGTGACTATGGTATAGTGCAGTGTCCAATCTTTTGGCTTCCCTGGGCTATACTGGAAGAATTGTCTTGGGCCACATATAAAATATGATAGATTGTCTTGGGCCACACATAAAATAATGATAGCTGATGAGCTATTTAAAAAAATCACGAAAAACCTCAATGTTTTAAGAAAGTTTATGAATTTGTGTTGGGCCACATTCAAAGCTGTCCTGGGCTACATGTGGCCCACAGGCTGCGGGTTGGACAAGCTTGGTGTAGTGTCTCCTATGTGTAAGGACGTGTGTTTGATGTCAGTAGATCCCCAGTGAACCCAGTCAAGTTAGTCCTCTGAATTGATTCTAGAGAATTTAATTTCATTAAATTAAATGCACTTACCCTGACAGATTGTATTTGAGGGATAAGGCAAAGAAATTAAGGCTGCCTGATAGGTTTTGGGTGTGAGCAGCTAGATATGTGGTGGTATTGTTTACTTAAAGTTTAGGAGGAAACAAGTTTAAGTGGGAAGACCAAGAGTCAATTTTGGATATGTTAAGTTTGAGCTGCCTTTTAGACATCGAGAGAACAGTAGGATATATGAATCTGAAGCTCAGGGCCCAAGGTAGGTTTGGAAGTTAAAGCATACATATGATATTTAATACATTAGGTCTGAATGGGAGATGAGGGAGTAAGGCAGTTATAATAAGCATGGACAGCTGTACTGAGAAGTTTTGCTGTGGTGGGAAGCAGAGAATTGGGTAATTGTTGAAAGGAGTTTTGTGGTCAATTTAGAGATCTTTTAAAATGGGAGATATTAAAGCATGTTTGTAAGCAGAAAGTAATGAATCAGAACAGAGGGAAACATTGCTGCATTAAATAAGTGGGATAATTACAAGAATTGATTTCTGGAATTGGCAAGATGATATGATGGGCTCTACAGCACAGATGGAAAAGTTGGCCATGTATAGGCGCAGTTCCACTGTGACTGGAAAGTAGGCCTGGAAAATGGACACAGATTGGCCAGGTGCAGTGGCTCATGCCTGTAATCCCAGTACTTTGAAAGGCCAAGGCTCTTAAGGTCCTCAAGGATCACTTGAGGTCAGGAGTTCAAGACCAGCCTGGCCAACAGGGTGAAACCCTGTCTCTACTAAAAATACAAAAATTAGCTAGGCATCATGGCAAGCACTTGTAGTCCCAGCTACTCAGGAGGCTGAGGCAGGAGAATCGCTCGAACCCGGGAAGCAGAGGTTGCAGTGAGCCGAGATCAAGCCACTGCACTCCACCCCATCTCAAAAAAAAGAGAAAAAAAGAAAACGGACACAGATTCAGGTAGGTTGTATTTGGTAAAGGGCTTAAGGGAGTGCTGGTCTGATTCCTTCCATTTCCACATTAAATTATGAAGCAGGGTCATCAAAATTGAGGATCAAAGGAGGTGGTGGTGGAGGTTTGAGGAGGGAGGGGAATATGTGAAATAGTCTTTTCAGATTGGGAAAGTGAAGTTATTAGGAAAACAAAATAGAATTTCTAAGCATTATTGAGTATCCATTTGTTTGTATAATGAAATGGGTCACAAGTTCATAGATTTTTTCTTTTTTTTTTTATCTTAGCACCCTGATATGTATGAGAGAGCAGTGCTAAGAAAAGATCATCAGAAGAAATATGGAGCAACAGTTGATCTTTGGAGCATTGGGGTAACATTTTACCATGCAGCTACTGGATCACTGCCATTTAGACCCTTTGAAGGGCCTCGTAGGAATAAAGAAGTGATGTAAGTGGTTTCCCGATCTAAAATCAGAGAAGCATTTAAAAAATGATTTCTATCTTGGTTCATCTTATTGTTAGTGGTTTATGCTAATGAAAATTGGTTTAACAATTATTTCTGATATTTTAAGCTACCTGGTTTTTAAAAAGAATGCAGCCTTATAAAAGTATGCATAATTTTACATTTAAGATATTTATGTTTAAATATCTTATATACACAGTATAAATGGTATTCAGTCTTTGGCCCATCATTAAAAATGTACTGCTTTCTAGACTTTATTTCAGCACACTGTTTATTTCACTCTGCATACTTGTCAGCACTTTTCTCCCATACAACCAAAAAAAAATACATAGTTCTGTGGAGTATTATAATCATTACCAGCTCTAAAACAAACATCAGTCTTACCCTAAAGTGAACTGATTCCTTTTACCATTTAAAAAATAACATTTTGGGCCAGGCACGGTGGCTCACGCCTGTAATCCCAACACTTTGGGAGGCTGAGGGAGGAGGATAGCTTGAGCCCAGGAGTTCCAAGACTAGCCTGAGCAACAGTGAGACCCTGTCTCTACAAAAAAATACATACATTAGCCAGCGGTGGTGGTATGCTCCCATAGTCCCAGCTACTCAGGAGGCTGAGGTGGTAGGATCACCTGATCCCGGGAGATTGAGGCTGCTGTGAACTGTGATTGCACCACGGCACTCCAGCCTGGGTGACAGAGTGAGACCCTGTCTCTAAATAAATAAATGAAAGAAAATTAAAAATAACATTTTGGCAGTAATGTAACATTAAACTTTTTTTTCCAGTGTTGCAGATTTGGGCCAGACACTTGATATATTTTACTAGTATAATGTATATACATTTATGTATTGTCACAATTTTTTTTTAATTTCCGTTTTTATTTTAGATTCAGAGGGTATGTGTGAAGGTTTAGTTAAAAGGGTATATTGTGTAGTGCTGAGGTTTGGGCTTTTATTGATCCTATCACCCAGATAGTGAACATGGTACTGAATAAGAAGTGTTCGGCCCTTGTCTCCCTCCCTCCCTACTTTTGGAGTCCTCAGTGTCTGTTGTTTCCATCTTTGTGTCCATCTTTGATGCATTAAATAAGTGGGATAATTACAAGAATTGATTTCTGGAATTGGCGAGACAATATGATGGGCTCCACAGCACAGATGGAAAAGTTGTGAACGCAAGATTTAGCTCTCACTTTTAAGTGAGAACATAACAGTATTTGGTTTTTTGTTTCTGCATTAGTTCACTTAGGATAAAGGTCTCCAGCTGCGTCCATGTTGCTGCAAAGGATATGATTTCATTCTTTTTTATGGCTGCATAGTATTCTACAGTGTATATGTACCACAGTTTTGTTATCCAATCTGCCATTGATGGGAACCTAGATTGATTCTATGTGTTTGCTATTGTGAATACTGCTGGGATAAACATACAAGCGCATGTGTCTTTTTAGGTAGGATGATTTATTTTTCTTTGGTTATATACCCAGCAATGGGATTGCTGGGTCAAATGATAGTTCCATTTTTAGTTATTTGAGAACTCCAAGCTGCTTTTCATAGGGGCTGAACTAATTTGCATTCCCACCAATAGTGTATAATTATTCCCTTTTCTCCACAACCTCACCAGCATCTGTTACTTTTTGTTATTTTTTTATAGCCATTCTGACTGGCGTGAGATGGTATCTCATTGCAGTTTTGATTTGCATCTCTTTGATGATTAGTGGTTTTTTCATGTTTGTTGGCAGCTTGCATAGTCTTTTTTTTTTTTTTTTTTTTTTTTTTGAGACGGAGTCTCGCTCTGTCGCCCAGGCTGGAGTGCAATGGTGGGATCTCAGCTCACTGCAAGCTCCGCCTCCCGGGTTCACACCATTCTCCTGCCTCAGCCTCCCGAGTAGCTGGGACTACAGGCACCCGCCACCATGCCCAGCTAATTTTTTGTATTTTTTAGTAGAGACGGGGTTTCACCATGTTAGCCAGGATGGTCTCGGTCTCCTGACCTCATGATCCACCCACCTCGGCCTCCCAAAGTGCTAGGATTACAAGCGTGAGCCACCACACCCGGCGCATAGTCTTCTTTTGAGGGGAGTGTGTTCATGTCCTTAGCTCACTTTTTATTGGGATTGTTTGTTTTTTTCTTGTTGATTAGTTTAAGTTCCTTCTAGATTCTGGATGTTAGTCCTTTGTCAAATGCATAGTTTACAAATAATTTCTCCCATTCTCTAGGTTGTCTGTTTATTCTGTTGAGAGTTCTTTTTGCTGTGCCAAAGCTCTTTAGTTTAATTAAGTCTCATTTGTCTATTTTTTATTTTGTTGCATTTGATTTTGGGGTCTTCATCATGAATTATTTGCCTAAGACAATGTATGGAAGAGTATGTCCTATATTTTCTTCTAGAATGTTTGTAGTTTGAGGTCTTACATTTAAGTCTTTAATTCATCTTGAGTTAATTTTTGTATATGGTAAGAGGTAGGGGTCTAGTTTTATTCTGCATATGGTTAGCTAGTTTTCCCAGCACCATTTATTGAATAGGGTATCCTTTCCCCATTGTTTATTTTTGTCAACTTTGTCAAAGATATGTTGGTTGTAGATGTGCAGCTTTATTTTAGGAGTCTCTATTCTGTTCCATCAGTCTGTGTATCTGTTTTTGTACCAGTACCATGCTGTTTTGGTTACCGTAGCTCTGCAGTATAGTTTGAAGTCAGGTAATATGATGCCTTCAGCGTTGTTCTTTTTGCTTAAGATTGCCTTGGCTATTCAGGCACTGTTTTTGTTCCATATGAATTTAGAATAGTTTTTTCTAATTCTGTGAAAAATAGCATTGATAATTTGATAAGAATAGCATTGATTCTGTAGATTGCTCTGCATAGTATGGATATTTTAATGATATTGATTCTTCCAACCCATGCTCATGGAATGCTTTTCCATTTGTTGTGTCATTTATGATTTCTTTCAGCAGTATTAGTTCTTGTAGTGATCTTTCAACTCCTCAGTTAAGTGTATTCCTAGGTATTTTTGTGTCTGTTTGTGGCTATGGTAAATGGGATTGTGTTCTTGATAGTCTCAGCTTTATCTGTGTATAGAAATGCTACTGATTGTTGTACACTTATTTTGTGTCCTGAGATTTGGCTGAAATTATTTATCAGGTCTCGGAGTCTTTTGGCAAAATCTTTAGGGTTTTCTAGGTTTAGAATCATATTGTCCGTGAAGAGAGATAATTTGACCACCTCTTTTCCTATTTGAATGCCTTTTATTTTTGTCTTGCCTGAAATGCTCTGGCTGAGACTTCTAGTACTATGTTGAGTAGGAGTGGTGAGAGTGGGCATCCTTGTCTTGTCTCAGTTCTTAAGGGAATTGCCCATTCAGAATGATGTTGGCTATTGGTTTGTCATAGATAGCTCTTATTATTTTGAGATATGTTCCTTCTGTGCCTAGTTTGTTGAGATGTATTGCCATGAGTATTATGAAATAATTACTGTGTATAAAGTCATTTTTTGTAAGCCAAGGAAGAGATGGATTTCTAGATGTGAAATTAATTATAAAAATAATCCATAATTGACCACACTTCTTTCTATTTTAAAAGACATTAGTGAATAATCTTGTTTCATGAGAAGGCCAGACCACATACACATAAAACTATGACGTGAAGAATATTGAGTTTAGTGAATGGATAACAACCACCGACAACCTAACCTGTCCAGCCATTCTTTTAGGTCTTAACATATTTCTCAGACCTTTATATATTTGGCCCTACCTTTTGTTTTGTTTTGTTTTTTTGAGACAGTCTCACTCTATTGCCCAGGCAGGAGTGCAGTGGCCTGATCGCAGCTCACTGCAACCTGTACCTCCCAGGTTCAAGCAATTCTCCAGCCTCAGCCTCCCGAACAGCTGGGATTACAGGCACCCACCACCATGCCCGGCTAATTTTTGTATTTTTAGTAGAGATGGGTTTCACCACGTTGCCCAGGCTGGTCTTGAACTCCTGGCCTCAAGTGATCTGCCCCCCACCTTGGTCTCCCAAAGTGCTGGCATTACAGGCATGAGCTACCACGCCCAGCCTTGGCCCTATCTTTTATGAAGCAAACATGACTTAAAGTAATAATCACAACTATAAAAATATAATTATCTACTCTCTTCTCAAAAAATTGAGGGAGAAGCATGTTTTTCCTTTTGTTGGTTGGAGGAAGTAAAACAAATTCAGATGGTACAATGACTTTTTCTATAACTTGGGTATTTAAATGTTTTCCAGCAAGGACGGTGTACATGTTTATGGGAAGAAGACACCTATTTAACTGTACTGATGATTTTGGCATAGCATCCTATTAATGAAATCTCATTGCCCTTTTAATGAAATCCTGTTAATGAAATCTCATTGCCCTTTTAATGAAATCTCTTCATTAACAAAACTGATAATTTGTGTTTTTCTCATTACACATAAATTGTGCCTAACAGTTAATCATACTTTTCTCATCATAGATAGTATCAGCATTTAAAGCAATGTCAGCATTTCTTGCTGCCCTAAAAATGCTGCTCCCTAATAAAGGAAACATGTGACTCATAAGCAGCTAGGAATACCTGATGATTTTATCTGACACCCTTGTGGGCAGATATACCATTAGAAGAATTTTATTTTATTAGCACAGAAACTCAACTTTTTATGAACATTGATGCTAAAAAATGTTCAGAGGTGATAGAAGTACTCAGTAATAATAATTGTTTTACTTTACTAATGAAAGATGTATTCATCCAACATTATAGTAGTGCTGATTCCTCAGCATCTCATTTGCATGTTATGAATGTACTTATATGTGGATCTTATCAAAATTAAACTTTTTTAAAACTTGTAAGCATTCCCTTAAGACTTTTGCCATTTATTCTATTCACTTCTCTTTTGCATTAATCCCACACATGTGCACTTACTTCTTAGATAGTTCTCACATGAACACACCTTATTTTTCACATTAATTTCCTCTTTGAAAAATCTCTTAAGGCAGAAATCCTGGCTGCCACTGCTGAGGAAGCAGCAAATGGTCTAAATCAGTTGTGGTGATTTGTTCTGTTTTTTAAAAAAATAATTGATTTGCTCAAAGCACATTTACTTTAATGTTAAACAAATGTGCTTTTTTCCAAAATGTGCAAATGTGTGTTTTCCAATGTGCAAAGAATCTGATACCGTGCTCTGTATAGTATAGTTTTATCTTTTCTGTTTTAAATAATGCTGTTCATTCTGCAGAAACTTTAGTTGTGCCTTTGGATAATATGGGTAAGAGGGATTATATGCTTTTTCATGGTCTAGAGACATTCTGTGACATAACTTATTTTGTGTTTGCTCGGTTTTTTCAGATGGAAAAATTAATATTTTTGTTAACATCAAGATGCTGTTATAAAGCACTGTGAGATCTCAAATGAAAATTAATTATGGTATATATAAATAACCGTACAACCACTATTGTACTTCAGTCAGTCAGATTCAAAGTATTTTGATTGTTTTATGGATCCTGTGAGCATCAATCACAAAGTTTCATCTAGTAGATAATTGTAGGTGCAATTGAGGAAATACTTTTGCAAAGCCCATTAATAAGTCATGCAAAAATGAACTGCTTATTTTATTCTGCTTTTGTTCCTCCCAAGGTATAAAATAATTACAGGAAAGCCTTCTGGTGCAATATCTGGAGTACAGAAAGCAGAAAATGGACCAATTGACTGGAGTGGAGACATGCCTGTTTCTTGCAGTCTTTCTCGGTAAGTATGGTATACCTAATTCTCATCTTTTGCACTTTGGTGTTTGAAATCTTTGTTGCCTAAAACCACAGATACTCAAATACTGAAGTGTAGTTTGATTTTATTTTAATTAGATATTGTCAAAGCATATGCTTTGATAAATGATTTTTGTCTTTGTGGTGGTAAAAATATTTATTCTCTACTATATGAATAATTTCCCCAGATCTTCATTAGGACACAGGGCATACATTTTTGAGACTGGTAATCACTGGTCTTGGAATTCTTCCCAGTGTGGGGATCCTGCTCAGGACCTTAGTATCTTTTGTAATGACCTCCATATTGATGGATAACGAATAGTGGATTGGATATGAGTAAATTTCTCAACTGGAGTTGTAAAAAGCAAACAATGAAGAGATTTAGTATTATCTTCATTTAAAAAAATTCAAATTATTCAAAGGGTGAGAAATAATAGTTTTTTGTACTTTTTAGCATTTCAGATGTTCATATGGGTCTTGTTTAATGTCACAGACAGAAATCAAAAAAAGTATATTGTCGTTTAAGAATCCTGTTACCACAAAGAAAGAATTAAGGTAAAAGAAATTAAAAGTAGAAAGTAAATTATTTTGTATTTCACTCTGGAAATAAAGCCAAGACATGCATCGGTATTTAGTATTTGTGATTACTGAATTAGCTTCCATTTTTCCTGAGTGTGGTAGTTATATAATCCTTAATTGGACACAGGTTATGAATTAGTGGCTTAACACCTATTTTAAGTTGTGGGTGCTTTTTGTATGACTTTAAATAAATAAATATATAAAACAAGCTAATAAAATATCACTTATCATTTTATATGTTGGGTTCTGTGAAAATTCATTTAAACCAAGAGTTCCAATGCTGAAATCATTTTCAAAAACCACTATTGTTAACAGTTTTTTGTGTGGTTTAAAAAGTTTCCAAAATGAAATTGTCATGTAACTAGATTACTAAGAGAAATTCATTGTGTTGGAGAGTAGAAATTTAATATTATAATTGTGATTTATGTTAAATTTTGATTTAGGAAATACTTATTTTGGGGATCTCAGGCGAAACTGATAAAATGTAGAGGGCTCAGAAAATGAACACTTGCTGATAAATAATTATATTGCCAAAATTCAGAATCAAAAAAATCTGATGATCTGAACTGCAGCATATTTCTGGAGGGTAACAGGCTTTATCTGTCGAGTCAGTCTTTAGCATACCAAGTTATAAATTCTTTGAGAAAAATTGCTTAGATGCCAGAAAGTATATTATATAATTTTTTTGTTTTAAATAGTAAGAACTCTAAGTACTACAAATCAGCTGTGAAAACAACTACCAGAAATGTAATGGGTCTTGGCACGGTGGCATACACCTATAATCCCAGCTGCTCAGGAAGCTGAGACAAGATACGTGAGCCCCAGAGTTTGAGACTGCAGTGCATAAAGCATCTGTGAATAGCTGCTGCACTTCAGCCTGGGCAACATAACAAGACCCCATTTCTAGACGGAAAAAAGCTATAGTTCCTTATTCATTGATGAGTGATATTAAATGAAGGTTACCTAGCTTTCTGAAAAGTTGACAGATTTTAAATTTTTTAAATTAATCTAATATAGTAATAATGACAGTTCCTTTGATTTGCTGGTAAATATTATGATTTTTTAACCTAGACAGAATATGATATATTCACTCTTCAAGTAACTTTTCAATACTATTTTAGGGGTCTTCAGGTTCTACTTACCCCTGTTCTTGCAAACATCCTTGAAGCAGATCAGGAAAAGTGTTGGGGTTTTGACCAGTTTTTTGCAGAAACTAGTGATATACTTCACCGAATGATAATTCATGTTTTTTCGCTACAACAAATGACAGCTCATAAGATTTATATTCATAGCTATAATACGTAAGTATCTCTATTTTCTTCTTATATCAACATATTCTGTTATATAATATTTTCCTAAGTTAGGAAAAGAAATAGAAAAGATGCCTCAGCTTCACCAAAAGTACCTATTTCCCACATGGAAAATTATATTTAAGTGCTTAGTAAATTCCTTTTCACTTATTTTTGGAGTAAAAGGATTGATATTCTAAAATTTATAATTAAATTAGCTTGTTTCTTAAACTGTAAGTTTTACAAAAGTACTTTCATTGCTGTGCCTTCTTTCAAGTTACATAATGACATAACCACAAATGGCATCTACCAATAAACGAGCCAGGTTTTACTAAGTGTACTATCCTGCCATGTTAAAATATCAAAGCCTAAGTCTTCGTCGTTAGCATGGTTATTTGCCTATGATAACCCTATGCAGATAATATGGTTACTATTAACCATAATAATGGTTAAAGCACCTGGCTCTGGAAAAATAATCAGTGTTTGTTTTATGTAAACAAAAAGACATTACACCCATGTGATTAAAAAAACTACCCATGTGATAAAACTGCATATAAAGTTTTGGTCAATGACGGACCATATATACGACACTGGTTCCGTAAGATTATAATATCATATTTTTACTGTACCTTTTCTATGTTTAGATATGTTCAGATATACAAATACTGTTTCTAATTGTGTTACAGCTGCCTGCAGTATTAAGTACAGTAACATGCTGTACAGGTTTGTAGCCTAGGAGCAGTAGGCTAGCTACCCTATAGCCTAAGTGTGTAGAAGGCTATACCATGTAGTTTTCTGTAAATACTCTATGATGTTCACACAATGATGCATTTTTTAGAACTATTCCCATCATTAAGCAATGCATGACTGTACACATACATATACTTGCATGTAAAACTGGGGAAATTTGAGTAAGTTGAGTGTATTAATGTTAATAGCTGGCTGTGATGCTTTGCTATATGCAGGATGTCACCATTGGGGGAGGCTGGGGGAAGAATATATGGTGTCTCTCTTCATCATGTCTTAGAACTGCATGTGAATATACAGTGATGTCAGAATGTTTTGTAAAAAGCTCACCCAGTGTGATTATAGTTAATAATAACTTAATTGTAGATTTTAAAATAGCTAAAAAAATATAATTTGATTTTCTGTAACACAAAAGATAAATGCTTGACTGGATGGATACCCCATTCTCCATGGTGTGATTATTACGTATTGCATGTCTGTAACAAAACATCTCATGTACCTCATAAATATATACATTTCCTATGTACACACAAAAATTAAAAACAAAAAATTTTTAAAAGGTCACAGTGGAGGCTTGTAAAGCCAAATTACAATATTGCTGTTGAAACATTTCTTTTGATGTCATTGATCTATTCATGGGGAAGCTGTCTTTTCCCCCAAAGCATCATTTTGAAAATACCTAGTTTTATTAATGTATTTAACAAACATATAGTCACATAACAAGTGCTATTCTTGGTTCTTTACGTATTTAAGCCATTTAATCCTCACAACAATTCTGTGAAGTGGTTACTGTTATTATCTCCATTTTACTGTTGAGGAAACAGTGCAGAGGAGTTAAGTCACTTATGGTTTTATAGGAAGTTAGTGGAAGAGCTGAGATTTGAACCCAAGTATCTGATTCAAGTCAGTGCTCTAAACCTCTCTGCTATGATGGTTCTCTATTTGAAAATATTAATAATCTTGGCCAGGCACAGTGGCTCACACCTGTAATCCCAGCACTTTGGGAGGCCGAGGCAGGTGCATCACTTGAGGCCAGGAGTTCGAAACCAGCCTGGCCAGCATGGCATAACCCTGTCTCTACTAAAAATACAAAAATCAGCTGGGTGTGGTGGTGCACACTTGTAATCCCAGCTACTCAGGAGGCTGAGGCACGAGAATCGCTTGAACCCAGGAGGCGGAGGCTGCAGTGAGCCAAGATCGTGCCACTGCACTCCAGCCTGGGCGACAGAGCGAAACTCTGTCTCACACACACACACAGAGGAAAGAAAATATTAAGAATCCTGTGTATTACACAGGTATCCAAACATAAAAATACTTTAGAATTGCTTACTGTATGGACAAGTTATATGGAATGGAGTTAGTATCCACATTAACAAAGCAAGTTTATGTGGACTGGTTATGATATTAGGGATATGAATTAGAAATGGATGTTGTTGCACTCATTAAAAATATTTTGCCTCTCACTTTATCCCCAGTTATAGTGTCCTTTTGAATTTTTCTCACACAGTGCTACTGTATTTCATGAACTGGTATATAAACAAACCAAAATTATTTCTTCAAATCAAGAACTTATCTATGAAGGGCGACGCTTAGTCTTAGAACCTGGAAGACTGGCACAACATTTCCCTAAAACTACTGAGGAAAACCCTATATTTGTAGTAAGCCGGGAACCTCTGAATACCATAGGATTAATATATGAAAAAAGTAAGTTGGGATTTTTCTTGTCGTTCTTACTAGCCATTAGAAAAATACAACCAGCCTGGGCAACATAGTGAGCCCTTGTTTCTACAAAAAATAAAACAAAAATTAGCGGGGCATGGTGGCTTGCACCTGTAGTCCCAGCTACATGGGGGGTTGAGGTGGGAGGATCGCTTGAGCCCAAGAGGCAGAGGTTGCAGTAAGCCGAGATTGCACCACTGCACTCCAGCCTGGGAGACAGTGTGGGACCCTGTCTCAAAAACAAAAAAAGAAATCCACAAAATCTGTCATTGTAGAAATGATTGTCATCTTTATAAAGCTGATGATGACATTAGTGTAGAGCTTTCATAAATATTAAAATTTTATAAATTACTATAGTTGAAAGAGAGTAATTGTAAAATTGAAAAAGCCTTGTAGACATCATTTGACTTCAAATATTTTGTTTCATAAAACAATAAAATTTGTCATACGTTTCACTGTAACTCTCTTTAAAAAGTGTTTTGCTAACACTCAAAATTACCCTTTATATCATAAATTTCAGCAAATATTTTTTGTGTGCAGTATGTATAGAACATTCTGCCAAGCTTTAGAGTCTAAGAAAAATTAGATCTGCATTTTTAGAATCTTTTAAATTACTCATTCTACTGGTAGAAAAAAAAATGGATCACCCAGAATTTTACAGTTCTATTTGAAGGTTGGGATTTGATGTAGATTTAAAGAGAAGCATTGAACTCATTGTGTTGGAGTATATTTAAGGAAAAAATGAAACTCCTTAGAAATATTTGAGGTAATTTGTTAGAGAATGAGCATTATTGTTTGAAGTAGTGTTTTTTTAATCACGAAAACTACATTACAGATTTTGCCACTAATGTTTAATTTAGACATTGTGTTTGCTCTATAAAGGATAAAGTGATTTTTTCAAAAAGTTTTCTTTCTCATTTTATTTTACTTCATATTTCAGTTTCCCTCCCTAAAGTACATCCACGTTATGATTTAGACGGGGATGCTAGCATGGCTAAGGTTAGTATTTAATTGAATGACTATGTAAACATCTGAATTTAATGTATCCTATCAATAGTGGAAGCAATAACATGTATTGTGTCTTCATGTATGCCTATATGACCGGAAATTATTCACTTAAATTGATACCCTTTCCAAGTTATTTTGTGGTCTTTCTTTTTTACTTTTTATCCTTTCTTGAATTCATTATATAAGAAAATTCTCTCCACTGAGATAGTGCATGTTTAGATAATGTTAAGGATAACATATTTGTTATATTTATATCTATTTTTAACTCTTAGAAATTGGTTTATTGTGTTTTTAATTAACCTGATGAAAATGTGTAAGCTTGAATAATTTTGTGTAAAATTTTTTCTTAACCTATACCACAATTAGCACCAAATATTGACATTTTATTTCTTTATTAGGCAATAACAGGGGTTGTGTGTTATGCCTGCAGAATTGCCAGTACCTTACTGCTTTATCAGGAATTAATGCGAAAGGGGATACGATGGCTGATGTAAGTAATAGATTGAAATTTTGAAATTGATTTTCATGTAGACCTTGCCCCATCATTGATATTTTCTCTCTTCAAACTAGTTAGGTTAGGTGCTTGATTTTTATTATAATACATTTGTTTCACATTTAGTTTCTAAAACATTTAGCAGCTCACTTTTCATGAGTCCTACAATGACTTTGTGAGACAGAACAAATAGTATCTGAATTTTAAAACTTACACCACGCTATAGGATGTGACGGCAAATGCATTTCTTTTCCTAGGACCTTGACTAGTTGGTTGTCATTTAACTCTGTTAGAAGTCTTTGGCTTGTTAGAATCCAGTACAGTCTGTACTTTCTAGCATTTAAGTCCTCAAAGTCTTCCTTAATTTCCTACCATTTTCCCAAATGAAGTACACAGTCCTTTTTTATCACGCCATATTTTTTTTTTTCTTTTTGAGACAGGGTCTCGCTGTCACCTAGGCTGGAGTGCAGTGGCACAATCACAGATCACTGCAGCCTGAAACTCCTGGCCTCAAGTGATCCTACCACCTCAGCTTCCCAAGTACCTGGGACTACAGGCATGCCCCACCACACCCAGCCAATTTTTTTTTTTTTTTTTTAATGATGGGGGTCTAGTTATGTTGCCCAGGCTGGTCTCAAACTCTTGGGCTCAGGCAATCAGCCCGCCTCAGCTGGGATTATAAGCATGAGCCACACCCAGCCTTCACAACATTGAGATATAATTCATATACTATATAACTCATGCATTTAAGCATACAGTTTAGTGGTTTTTAGTATGTTCAGAGTTGTGCAGCCATCATCACTAATTTTAGAACATTTTCATCACCCCAGAAAGTATCTCTGCATCCATTAGTATTCACTCTCCATTTCCGCCTAAACAGCCCTGCCCTAGGCAACCACTAATATACTGTTTGCCTGTTCCAGACATTTCATATAAATAAAATTATACAATATGAATATATAATCTAACAAGCAATTTAAAAGCTAATTTTTTAAAACTAGATCGCTTAATATAGTTATTCTAGATCAGAATAACTGATCATCTAGTTTAAGTAGTTTCTTCCTGAAAGTGACTCTAAGAAATGTAAGATGGATGTAATTTTTACCTGTTTTTTACTTTCATGATTTATAGATGTCATCTTTCCATCTGAAAAAAATGGAAAATACATTATCTCTTTTGGAAATTATGCTTATTTCTACACATCATTCAAAGCTTTTGAATTTTGCATACACATCATAATGGCCTTGTGGCCGACAGATGCTAAGAAGTTTGTTTTCTGCACTCATGTCACTATGTATGTGCCCTTGGACTGTAATGCTTTTGACAGTTTATGTATGCCTACCTCATACCCACCCCGTCTTGCAAAAGTGTATATAAAGCATTTCATCACTCTTTTTAGGCTCCTTTTTTTTTTCTGTTAGGATTATATGAAACCCATAGATTTGTGTTTATATTTTTCACTGTGTTCACATATCTAAGTTCCTAAGCCTATGCTTTTCTGTTTCCACTAAGAAGCTTCCTTGTTTTTACTGGTTTCTGGAAAAATCTCTGTGTACTAACAGTTTTTATTTTCTCTCTTATCTACCGTCAATTGCTGATCCATGAAGCTTTTATTCCATTTACTTATTAGTTTATAGTCCAGTAAGTCATGAGAAAATAGTTTTAATGTAAACCACTCTTGGCAAACATTTTCTTTAAAGGATCAGTCTAGTATTTTAGACTTTGTGGGCTGCATATGGTCTCTTCTTTGTTTTTACAATCTTTAAAAGTGTAATGTTAGCTCATGGGCCATACAAAAGCAGGCCTCAAGTCTTAGTTTGTTGGTCCCTGATGTAGGTCAAAAGCCCTTCGATTATATATTTCTTACTGTGTCATCCTTATTCAGATGAGATCACAAGTTGAGCATCCCTAATAAAAAATATTCCAAAAGTCAAATCTTTTTGCTCAAAGTTTATGCTCAAAGGAAATACTCATTGGAACATTTTGGATTCTCAGATTAGGAATGCTTAACCAGTATGTATATATGCAAATATCCCAAAATCCAAAATCTGAAAAACACTTCTGGTCCCAAGCATTTCAGATAAGAGATATTCAACCTGTAATTGATTTAAAGTATAAATCAGACAGTAGTCTACTCTGAGTAGTAAAAATTAATTCTGGTGGTATAAACTGTAATGCTCTACAAACTATTTGTGTAATTGTAGGTTAGTTTTTACTCCTTAATGTAATTTTAATACCTTAGGTTTTTAAACTGTTAACCTAAGTAGTAATGGTTTGTGAAAATATGAGTTCCCTAATACATAAGGATCACAGAAATGCTTCTAATAATAATGTCTCAAAAAGTGTGAATTGACGAATATCAAGAATATTGTTATAAAATGTTTTTGAATGGTAGTACTGCAGTATAATTAGTGGTAGATAAGAAAAAATAACTCCTTAGATAAACTAATGAGAATAATTTTCTTTTTTTTTAGTGAATTAATTAAAGATGATTACAATGAAACTGTTCACAAAAAGACAGAAGTTGTGATCACATTGGATTTCTGTGTCAGAAACATTGAAAAAACTGTGAAAGTGTGAGTAGACTACTTCCTTACTAGTAGGGGTTAAATTATTAAATGTTCCATTTCTGTTTAAATGACTTAGTTATCCTTGGCACAATATGGCATGCTATGCTAGGGTTTCTATTAAAGATCAGCAGCCTGGCACGGTGGCTCATGCCTGTAATCCCAGCACTTTAGGAAGCCAAGGCGGGTGGATCACGAGGTCAAGAGATGGAGACCATTCTAGCCAATGTGGTGAAACTCCATCTCTACTAAAAGTACAAACATTAGCTGGGTGTGGTGGCGCACGCCTGTACTCCCAGCAACTCGGGAGGCTGAGGCAGGAGAATCGCTTGAACCCAGAAGGCAGAGGTTGCAGTGAGCTGAGATCATGCCACTGCACTCCAGCCTGGCGACAGAGCAAGACTCCATCTCAAAAAACAAAATAAAATAAAGATCAGCCTTAGATTAGTGATTACTTTATCATCACAAAGGCAAAAATGCCAGTTTTCTTGGTAAGAAATGAACACCATCTCTTAGTGGCATTTCCTCCCAGCCATTGGGTAGGAAAAGGTAGTGGGAAAAACATCTCATTTCTATCTTGTAAAACAGAAACTGTGAATAAGAAAATATGAAACTTGTAATCAACAAAGGAAATAGAGGTGTTCTAGAACAGCCTTTTAGTAGTATTTTTAGAATTGTAGGAATTACTTTTAGTTTATTCTTACTTGTTAATCTTATTCCTGAGAACATGTTTTGAAACAGAATGATATTTTTAACTGCCCTCTTTCTAGAATATACTATTTGTACTGCAGAGGAAATACAATAAATGAAATCAGTATTCACTATTGACCTTCATTAATTCTGAAATGTATTTTTACTATTATCCTCACATAAGAGTATTTGAAATTAATTTGTCTTTTCTGTTTTATCCATCCCTTAATCTGCAAATTTAAAATAGAAGCAGATAAAATTCCTTCTTCAGGAAGGCATCAGGGTTTTTGTTTTGTTTTGTTTTGTTTTGTTTTTGAGAGAGAGAGTCTCACTCTGTCATCTAGGCTGGAGTGCAGTGGTGCAATCTCTGCTCACTGCAACCTCTGCCTCCCGGATTCAAGCGATTCTCCTGCCTCAGCCTCCCAAGTAACTGGGACTACAGGCGCATGCCACCACGCCCGGCTAATTTTTTTTTTTTTGTATTTTTAGTAGAGATGGGGTTTTACCATGTTAGCCAGGATGGTCTCCATCTCCTGACTTCGCGATCTTCCCACCTTGGCCTCCCAAGGTGCTGGAATTACAGGCATGAGCCACTGCGCCTGGCCGGCATCAGGTTTTTTTTTTTTTAACAATCTGCTGGCTTATAGACTTTGAATCAATTTTTTATTTTTAAATGGTTATGATGAAAGCTCAAATTATTATTTATAAAACATCTTTTTAAAACTATGTATTGATTATACTCATTTAATTTTCTCTTGACTTTTCATACAGATACGAAAAGTTGATGAAGATCAACCTAGAAGCGGCAGAGTTAGGTGAAATTTCAGACATACACACGAAATTATTGAGAGTAAGTGTTTACAAAATTATGAAATTTGTAAGCTCATAACCTATTCCTTTGCTGGCACTATTAGATTTAAACTTTCTTAGGAGCTAGGCATGGTAGTACACACCTATAATCGCAACTACTCAGGAGGCCAAGGCAGGAGGATCACTTGAGCTGAGGCATTAAAGGCTGCAGTGAGTTATGATGGTGCCACTGCACCCTAGCCTGGGCAACTGCACGAAATCTTGTCTGTAAAATAAATAATTTAAATAAATAAACTTTCTTATAGAGATGATATTTCTCACTGCAGAGAAAGAATTTTTCCCATCTTTAGAAACCTCTTTACAATATTAAATACTCTTACTGCCTTGAAATTTTTTGTAACATTCAAATGCCTACTGTAATTTAAACCTCTCTCGCTGTCTCTCTCTCTCTCTCGGTGTTTAAATCCATAATGCTCTTGTGTTCTTGCTGTGGCAGTTAAAGCAAGTTCATAAATGTAATTTCACATGCAGTTGAATGTAAAGTGCTTGAGCTTGTTTAGGAATAGATTTAAATTAGGCTGGGCGTAGTAGCTCATGCCTGTAATTCCAACACTTTGGGAAGCCAAGGCAGGTGGATCACCTGAGGTCAGGAGTTCGAGACCAGCCTGGCCAACATGGTGAAACCCCATGTCATTAGCTGCGTGTGGTGGTGGGCACCTGTAATCCCAGCTACTTGGGAGGCTGAGGCAGGAGAATTGCTTGAACCCAGGAGGCGGAGGTTGTAATGAGCCGAGATCACACCATTGCATTCCATCCTGGGTGACAAAAGCGAAACTCCATCTCAAAAAAAAAGAAGATTTAAATCAGAAAAATATTATCAGATTTTTTTCTAAAATAAAAAAGGAAAGAAAGATTTGAGATCTTCAAGGCAGTAATCATGTCTATAGCTAGAAAAAGAAATTAGGACACAAGTCTCTACTCTGCTGAAAAATACAATAGAATTTCTGGGAGTCTCTGAATCTCTTATTAAAATGTATTATAGAAGTGCACAGGTTTATATATTAGTAATCAGTGAGAGCCGATTACTACTCCCAGACCTGCCCCATTTACCTGCCTACTCATGGCTGGCTACTTAAGCAAGGCCTTTTAATTCTTTGCATCCTTGGTTTCTTTTTCTCTAAAATCAGCAGTTTCTTAGTCTGCCCGTCTTATGGGTTGTTGTATTAATTAAATGAGATAAATAAAAATACTGTAATCTTGGCTGGGTCTGGTGTGGTGGCTCACACCTCTAATCCCAGCACTTTGGGAGGCTGAGTTGGATGGATCACTTGAGTCCAGGAATTCAAGACCAGCCTGGGCAACATGATGAAACCCCATCTCTACAAAAAATACAAAAAAATTAGCCAGGCATGGTGGTGCACGCCTGTGGTCCCAGCTACTTGGGAGGCTGAGACAGGAGGATCACTTGAACCGAGGAGGCGAACGTTACAGTGAGCTGAGATCGTGCCACTTGCACTCCAGCCTGGGTGACAGAGCCGGGACTGTCTCAAATAAATAAATAAATAAATAAATAAATATATTGTAATCTTGCAAGCTTTTAGTATTCGAAGTATTCTTTCATAAAATGGATGTTAAATTAAAAGTGAAAGGAACTTGATACGATATCCTTTTCACTTTCCAGCTTAGGCTCATGTTTAGTTGTTTCTTTTCCTCAGTTTTAGATCTCAAACGGTGGTTTTCAAAATATGAGTAATGAACAACTAACAGGTTATGAAGTTGAGTGCCTTGTAATCAGCAATGTATTTTTCAGTGGAACAGAATAGCAATGTCAGAATGTGTCACATATAATAAGGAAATCATTGTTTATGAAACTTTGGATTCAGGTATATACACACTTTAAATGTTACTGAGTTAAAACAGTGAGTTTCTTACTGTGAGTTGTGGTCAAGAAAGTTTGAAAACCATAGCTATAGAATAAAGTGATTAAAAGTCAGAAAGCACAAAATAGTCTTCCCCAGTATTTGTCTGCATTTAAATATAGGCAGCCATATTGCTGTCAGTGTTTTATATTCTCTCTCTGTTTTCACCTTAGAACATGATTTACCTGCTCATAGGCCTAGTGGACATTTATTTCTAGGGCCAGCATCGTTTGAGCACTTTAAATCAAAATTAATATATTTTCTTTTGGGGATCTCAAAATGTTTCTCATTTTTATGACATTCCTGTGAGATTAAGATTTCTTTTTATTTATTTATTTATTTTTAAACAGAGTTTCCCTCTTGTTGCCCAGGCTGGAGTGCAGTGGCACGATCTCGGCTCACTGCAGCCTCCGCCTCCTGGGTTCAAGCAATTCTCCTGCCTCAGCCTCCCGAGTAGCTGGGATTACAGGCATGTGCCACCACGCCCAGCTAATTTTGTATTTTTAGTAGAGACGTGGTTTCTCCATGTTGGTCAGGCTGGTCTGGAACTCCCAACCTCAGGTGATCCACCCGCCTTGGCCTCCCAAAGTGCTCAGATTACAGGCATGAGCCACCTTGCCCAGCCAAGATTAAAATTTCTTATGAGAAAGCATAGATGACTAAATAGCTTGAGGTAATGGAGTCTTATGACATCAGGACTTCTCACTTCAAGCCAATTACTTTTCCGTAGATTTCATTTTTTCTCTTTTTCTTTCTTTTTGAGATGGAGTCTCACTCTTTCACCAGGTTGGAGTGCAGTGGCGCAATCTCGGCTCACTGCTACCTCCACCTCCTGGGTTCAAGTGATTCTCCTGCCTCAGCCTCCTGAGAGCTGGCACTACAGGGGCCCGCCACCACGTCCAGTTAATTTTTTTTTTTTTTTTTTTTTTTTGGAGACGGAGTTGCTCTGTTACCCAGGCTGGAGTGCAGTGGTGCGGTCTAGGCTCACTGCAAGCTCCGCCTCCTGGGTTGACGCCATTCTCCTGCCTCAGCCTCCCGAGTAGCTGGGACTACAGGCTTCTACCACCAGGCCCGGCTAATGTTTTGCATTTTTAGTAGAGACAGGGTTTCACCGCATTAACCAGGATGGTCTCGATCTCCTGACCTCGTGATCCGCCCGCCTTGGCCTCCCAAAGTGCTGGGATTACAGGCGTGAGCCACTGCGCCCGGCTTCCTAGTGGAGACCTTACAGACATTTTTCCCACCACAAAAGTAAAATTTATAAGTAGAAAAAATACCACATATATTATGCACCCAATAAATGATTCTTAAAAGTTTTGTCCATTGCCTTGCAGCAGTACATCTCTGAGTGGCTCCTGGGCCACGAGTCGCAGTGGTTCACACCTGTAATCCCAGAACTTTGGGAGGCTGAGGTGGGCGGATCACTTGAGGCCAGGAGTTCAAGACCAGCCTGGCCAACATGGTGAAACCCTGTCTCTACTAAAAATACAAAAATTAGCCAGGCGTAGTGGCAGACGCTTGTAATCCCAGCTACTGGGAAGGCTGAGGCAAGAGAATCACTTGAACCTGGGAGATGGAGGTTGCTGTGAGCCGAGATCATGCCACTGTCCTCCAGCCTGGGCGACAGAGACCCTGTCTCAAAAAAATAAAAAATAAGTAAAGAAGAGTGGCTCCTGGGCCAGCAGCTTCAGCCTCACATGGGAACTTATTAGAAATGCACATTTTGGGACCCCACCTCGGATGTGTTGAGTCAGCAACTCGCTGGCAGAACCCAGCAAAGGCCCTTTTTAATAAGCCTTCCAGGTGATTCTCATGCTGCTAAAATTTGGGTAATCACTGTTTCATTTTCCTTTATATGTATTATTAAATGACTGTTACTCTACAAACATATGGTTGTTATTTTTACTTCTTGGATAACATTATAGTGTAGGCATTTCCCAGGTTTTTTTGGTAACACCATTTTCTTAATGATATGATGTTGCAGCCAGTGGATCTATTACAGTCTTACTTATTATTGCTCTACTGTTGGTCCTTTAGTTTGCTTTTCACTCTTCTATGTAATGCTGTAAGAAATGACTTTTTCCATAAACTATTTTCCATATATTGGATGTATAATTTAACACATTCTAAACATTAATGTTAAAAAAGACATAAAGCATAAAAACCAAGATATATATTTGATCATATAAAAATCTAAGCTGGGCACAGTGGCTCACACCTGTAATCCCAGCACTTTGGGAGGCCAGGGTGGGGGTAGACTGGTTGAGCTCAGGGGTTCAAGACTAGCCTGGGAACATGGTGAAACCCCAACTCTACCAAAAAAAAAAGAAAAAAAAGAAAAAATTAGCAAGACGCAATAGCACGCACTTGTAGTCCCATCTACTCAGGAGGCTTAAGGTAAGAGGATGGCTTGAACTCGGGAGACAGAGGTTGCGGGAGCTGAGATTGTACCACTGCACTCCAGCCTGGGCAACAGAGTGAGACTCTGTTTCAAAAATAAAATAAAAATTTAAGATCTGTATATGTTTAAAAAATGTTAGAATGCAAATAAGTTGGGAAGATGTGATAAAGGGTTTTTTATAAAAATAACTCATACAAATTGATAAGGAAAATAGTCAATCTGCAAAAAATAGATGAGCAAAGAACATTTAGAGACAATTTATAAATGAAGAAAATATATCTGGTGAAAACACTCTTGAAAAAATGCTCAAATCCAATAGTAAGAAAAAATTGCATAACAGTAAGATACTATTTTTGTCTTTCAGATTATCAAGGCATAAAAAATTATAATGCCAGTGCTGACAAGAGTGTGGTTTAAAGGGCATCCTTGTTTGTTGCTAGTGGCAGTGTCAGCTACTACTGACAACATTATTTGAAAGGCAATAGTGTGTATCAGGACCTTTAAAATATTTGGACGTATTTATCCTTTCAGTCTAACCTTCATCCTTTCTTCATAAGTTTTACAAATACTGTATGCATTTCTGTGGTAGGTAAGTGATAAACTTACTAAGCTTAAAATGAACAGAATCTTAGATGAGGTTTCTTTTCATTTTCTGTTTTTAAGAGGAGTTGCTTTGGTTTGGCCTCTAAACAAGAAGAGCACAAATCTTGCTGCCTACACAGTTGATATTTGGGACTATTCTAGTGGTTCTATTTAATTTTCACAACAGGGCTATGAAATGGAGAATTAACCACTTTTTACAGATAAGGAAACAAGATTAGAAGTATTTTACATGTGGTTTTAGAAGGGTATTTACTGAATGAAACGTTTTATAAGATGTATTACTGCTGGTCTCATGTTTTATTATCATACTGTACCCCTGGTGGAAATCAACCTAAGAAACTCTTTTGTATTTAAAAATGGAAATAATTACTGTGCCTTTGAATTGAAGTAATCTACAAAAGAAATGTGGTCCAGACTTTAGACTTTGTTGGGACTGTGATGATCATTTCTGGCTTTTGGCAATCTGGATCTGAACCTTTGGTTTTATTTAGCTTTCCAGTTCTCAGGGAACAATAGAAACCAGTCTTCAGGATATTGACAGCAGATTGTCTCCAGGTGGATCGCTGGCAGACGCATGGGCACATCAAGAAGGCACTCATCCGAAAGACAGAAAGTAGGTTATAGCTTTATGCGTAGTTTCTGCTCTTATTAATGTCCTTTTTCACATTGACTCAGTTAATTTATTTGAGTTTTTCTTCCTTAAATAGCGTAGAAAAACTACAAGTCCTGTTAAATTGCATGACAGAGATTTACTATCAGTTCAAAAAAGACAAAGCAGAACGTAGTAAGTAAAATTTGCTATTTGTTAATTTAATAAATCCCTCTTAGTAATTAGTTATAATTCAGTTAAATTAATTTGGTATATCTGTAAGGGTAGCTTCTTAAGCTGTTTTTTTCAGAGATATGATTCTGTCAGGAAAAAGGTTGATTGTGTTAAAAAAAAAAAAAAAAAAACTATCCTTAAAATCAACCTTTTGAATACTTTAAATCAGGGTCATGAACACCAGAACCTCTAAAGGCCAGGCAGGTAACAGAAAGGAATGAGATTGGCCAGTGGGGACTCATCTACAGGGGAGAGCCACTACTCAGATTCACCAAAGGTATTGCCCAGTCTTCCCATTTCTCAAAAAAAGCTAGAAATACAGAATTTGTTAGAAATATCTTGATTTTTAAATGTTAACTGTTAATTGTTTTTTACATTGTTATTTACAGACCAAATAAAAGCATCTGTGGGCTATAAGTAGCCCATGAGCCACAAATCTATGACATCTGCTTCAGACTCTTAGCCTTTTTGAAGCAATAATCTCAAAAGAAAATATATTGTGTATAACGTTATGATTCTATATTAACAACAGTAATATATTTTCCTGTTTCTAGGATTAGCTTATAATGAAGAACAAATCCACAAATTTGATAAGTAAGTATCCAGATTATGTTTAATAGTTAGTTATTTTTGGTGCTATTTTGGTTATCTTTATTAATATGATTCTTCTTAAAGTTGAAATTAATTACAATTAAAAAATACATTTTAATCTTGAGTTTACAGGATTGTTACAATATGTAGACATTTTTGAGGTTCACACATCTGCTCCCTAATTGGGAAGTTACCATGATGGGAGAAGGAGGGGGGAGAAGGATTACTATTTCAGTCAGTCAACTTCTGCCTCATATGCTCTGATTACAGAAGGACAGATAATAGAGCACATAGGCGAGGGCAGACTTAACCACCGTCTTAATTTTAACCTCATTCAATAGGCATTTTTTTTACATCCATTTCGAACCTTCTCTTTATCTTCTTGCTGCTATGATGTCTATCTTAGAAATGTTTACTTTCTCCTGTAAATATTCTAAAGCCACAACAATCATTATAGGAAAGATACATTTCATATATTTGAAAATTTCTAAATATTGAAAGTAGAAACAGTGACATTGGTTTAAGCCTCTGATTATTTCTAAATTACAGGCAAAAACTGTATTACCATGCAACAAAAGCTATGACACACTTTACAGATGAATGTGTTAAAAAGTATGAGGCATTTTTGAATAAGTCAGAAGAATGGATAAGGTGAGTAAACTTCTTTTGGAGTGATTAGTGGTTGACTGCACAATATAAATGTACATTTGAAGTAAGAATGCTTCACTAGATTGCATATCAATTGATTCTTTTTGGTTTTCAGAAAGATGCTTCATCTTAGGAAACAGTTATTATCTCTGACTAATCAGTGTTTTGATATTGAAGAAGAAGTATCAAAATATCAAGAATATACTAATGAGGTAGGTACAGCTATCAAGGAAAAATTAAAATTCTTCTCAGTTTGTAACTGGTAGTGATTGACAAGGGAGAAATGGGATAGAATGTGCCTACATTCAGTTCCACCCACCAATTTTTAATATGTATTTTGAGCCAAGTTTTAAGAATGTAGATGTTTTACAAGTAAAAACAGCTGATAAACCATCCTTTTATCAACTAAAAGAAAAGTTTCTTTCTTAAAAGGGTGTTGATTTAAGTATTGTATCATTGATAGTTTTGAAATCAAAATTTAAAGTTTTTTTAAAGGACTTATTAAAAGCTGTAACACTTGATGTCAGATCTGTAGTAAGTACTTCTGTGATTAATGTGGGGTTTTTTTCTTTTTTTTTTTTTGATGTTTCAGTTACAAGAAACTCTGCCTCAGAAAATGTTTACAGCTTCCAGTGGAATCAAACATACCATGACCCCAATTTATCCAAGTTCTAACACATTAGTAGAAATGACTCTTGGGTAAGAAACTCATCATTTGGAAACTGTAGTGTTTCCATTTGCTTTCATTGCAGTTTGTGCTTTTGCTTTTACATTTTGAAATTTTTTATGTTTGTTGTAATACAATATTTAATAAGGTTATTTATTGACCAGTTAAAAGAAAATAAAACATAAACATCATTCTAAAACATTTGCATACTGTTTTTGAGCAAAGGTGCTTGTTTATTTTAATAGTATGAAGAAATTAAAGGAAGAGATGGAAGGGGTGGTTAAAGAACTTGCTGAAAATAACCACATTTTAGAAAGGTGAGTAATGCAAAAATAATTACTGTGATTTTCTGTGCAATTAAGTTCATTCACATCTGTACTTATATCTTCCTGTATCAATAGATTGAGCAGTGGTAAAATAGATTGAGCAGTCATAAAGTCAGAACTCATGTTTTTCTCTCTATGATTGTGTATTTGTGATGCCTTTTAATGGTTGATTAGTTCCATTTTATAGAAGCACTGGTTAATCGAATTACTTATTTGAATCAGTTTGTAAAGATCAAACTCTATTTACATTATTTTTATAACTTAATTCATTGGAATCATAATTTTCAATTTGGTGAATCAGAGTTGCTTTTTAAAATACCAGCACTTTGGTGCTGAGTAGCTTACAGGGTCCTCTGCACACCTCCTTGCAGGTGAAAGCCATAGGTAAATGCAGTACTTTGAGGAGTTAGGTGTCTGCTTATTATCTGCAAAATCCTAATAGATAAGGCCAAAAGAGATTTGAAAGCCTGCAGAGGCAATAAAGCAATTTTTGGATGGCTGTTTTCCTTATCCTGATTCCTCAGAGAAATTAAGTCATATTTGGCTCTGTAATAGAACCTTTTCTTTTTCAAGCCCTTAGGTTCTTCTCTGTAGGTTCTCAAACCCTTGTAATGCTAATAAAAATATTTCACATTTGGCTGGGCACAGTGGCTCACACCTGTAGTCCTAGCACTTTGGGAAGCCAAGGCAGGCAGATTGCCTGAGCTCAGGAGTTCAAGACCAGCCTAGGCAACATGGCAAAACCCTGTCTTTTCCAAAAATACAAAAATTAGCTGGGCATGGTGGTACACACCTGTAATCCCAGCTACTGGGGAGGCTGAGGCACGAGAATCACCTGAATCTGGGAGGTGGAGGTTGCAGTCAGCCGAGATCACACCACTGCACTCCAGCCTGGGTGACAGAGTGAGACTCTGCCTCAAAAAAAAAAAAAAAAAAAAGGATATGGAATTTTTGAGTCAGAGAGTATGTCAGTTTCAATTTTGTTGGGTTTTGCTAATTTTATTCTTTTTTTTTTCCGCCCCCCCCGAGATGGAGTTTCACTGTTGCCCAGGCTGGAGTCCAATGGCGTGATCTCAGCTCACTGTAACCTCTGCCTCCCGGGTTCAAGTGATTCTCCTGCCTCAGCCTCCTGAGTAGCTGGGATTACAGGCACCCACCACCACACCCAGCTAGTTTTTTGTATTTTTGGTAGAGATGGAGTTTCACCACGTTGGCCATGCTGGTCTTGAACTCCTGACCTCAGGTGATCCACCTGCCTCAGCCTCCCAAAGTGCTGGGATTACAGGCATGAGCCACCACACCCAGCCAATTTTGTCTTTAAAAGGATGCATGTTACAGTCCTAAACAGATAAAACCTATGCATTTGGCAACATTGAATGTATAACATCTTTTAAACATTTGCCAATTTGTTTAGTAAAAACCGAGATCTTATCTTAATTTATATTTCTGTGGTTTATAGTGATGTCAAACATCGTTTAATGTGTTTGTTCAATTTTCATTTTTGGGGGGAGTTACTCATTAACTTTAAAAAATATTTTTCTTGTTTATAGTAATTATCTAACTTTTATAGTATCCAGTTTACAGTTTCTTCAGAACTTTAGCTAAATCCTTTTAGGCTTAAAGATCACCAAGTAGAAGAGACTATAAAAATGTGCTTTTTTTTTTTTTTGAGATGGAGTCTCGCTGTATCGCCAGGCGGGAGTGCAGTGGCACGATCTTGGCTCACTGCAACCTCCACCTCCCAAGTTCAAGCGTTTCTCCTGCGTCAGCCTCCCGAGTAGCTGGGACTACAGGCACACGCCACCATGCCCAGCTAATTTTTGTATTTTTAGTAGAGACAAGGTTTCACCATGTTGGCCAGGATGTTCTCAACCTCTTGACCTCGTGATCCATCTGCCTCGGCCTCCCTAAGTGCTGGGACTACAGGTGTGAGCCACTGCGCCCAGCCAAAGATATGCTTTTAACTTTTATATTTAACTGCTTATGCCTTGTGGAATAAAATCCCAACTTCCTAAACCACATTTAGTAAGTCAGTTCCTCCTGTGTTTTATTTGCAGGTTTCTTGACAATATATAGGTGATATAAGGTGGCATAATCTTAACGTAAATGTTAAGTGACAAAACTAGTAATGGAAGCCAGATTTTGTTCAGAGTATTATACTACTCTGTCTCCATGTGGATAACCCACTATCACTTCAAATTTTTTTTTGAATCTAAAATCATCTGTCCCAACTCAGTTAGCCCTCTACTCTCCTTATCCTGTTCGAAGGTACCACCTTTCTCCTACTCCCTTAAACATAAATTATTTTAGACACTTAATCTTCTTTATACCCTCTCAACAAGTTTGGCTCCCATATTTCCCCTCGTCACCCTCATTCAGATTTCCTTTCCCTTTCATATGTGATATATGGTAATAACCTATTTTTTTCTTAACCCCAAGCTCTTCCCATCTGTTATGGGTATTACAGCCAAAATCATCTTTCAGAATACTGATGTAATCGTATGACTTCTTTGGCTCAAAAGTTACTAAACTCCTGTTACCTAAAGAGTCAAGTCTAAATTTATACTTTGATTCAAAGAGTATAATAGTCTGGTTCCAGCCTGTTCACCCAACTTTACTTCCCACTGCTCCCCAAAATAACATTGTGTTCTAGCAAGGTCTCATTTCTCAACTTCCCTTGGGTATGTCACACTCCCAACTCGGTATCTTTTTTTTTTTGAGACAAAGTCTCACTCTGTTACCCAGGCTAGAGTGCGGTGGCATGATCTCGGCTCACTGCAACCTCTGCCTCCCGGGTTCAAGCAATTCTCCTGCCTCAGCCTCCTGAGTAGCTGGGACTATAGGCACACGCCACCACACCCAGCTAATTTTTGTATTTTTAGTTGAGAAGGAGTTTTGCCATATTGGCCAGGCTGGTCTCAAACTCATGACCTCAAGTGATCTGCCTGCCTCGGCCTCCCAAAGTGCTGGGATTACAGGCATGAGCCACTGTGCCCTGCCCCAACTCTATCTTAGTTTATAAATCCCACCCCACCAGAAAGAAATTATCCAGTTCTTACTGACAGTTTCTTAATTACATCATTACATCGGTTTTTCATGTATTTATGATAATACCATGCTGTTCCAGTAAGAAATAGAACAAGTCATAGTTACTTAAACTCTTTAAAAATAAATAGCTATTTATTCCTCTGAAAAGTATTTTAAGGTTGGGGGCCTTTATACATAAATGCAACTTTTGAGATTACCTTTTTTCTTTGTGTGTGTGTTTTAGGTTTGGCTCTTTAACCATGGATGGTGGCCTTCGCAACGTTGACTGTCTTTAGCTTTCTAATAGAAGTTTAAGAAAAGTTTCCATTTGCACAAGAAAATAACGCTTGGGCATTAAATGAATGCCTTTATAGATAGTCACTTGTTTCTACAATTCAGTATTTGATGTGGTCGTGTAAATATGTACAATATTGTAAATACATAAAAAATATATAAATTTTTGGCTGCTGTGAAGATGTAATTTTATCTTTTAACATTTATAATTATATGAGGAAATTTGACCTCAGTGAGCACGAGAAGAAAGCCATGACCGACCAATATGTTGACATACTGATCCTCTACTCTGAGTGGGGCTAAATAAGTTATTTTCTCTGATTGCCTACTGGAAATATTTTTAAGTGGAACCAAAATAGGCATCCTTACAAATCAGGAAGACTGAGCTGACACGTTTGTAAATGGTAGAACGGTGGCTACTGTAAGTGAGGAGCAGAACCGCACCACTGTTATACTGGGATAACAATTTTTTTGAGAAGGATAAAGTGGCATTATTTTATTTTACAAGGTGCCCAGATCCCAGTTATCCTTGTATCCATGTAATTTCAGATGAATTATTAAGCAAACATTTTAAAGTGAATTCATTATTAAAAACTATTCATTTTTTTCCTTTGGCCATAAATGTGTAATTGTCATTAAAATTCTAAGGTCATTTCAACTGTTTTAAGCTGTATATTTCTTTAATTCTGCTTACTATTTCATGGAAAAAAATAAATTTCTCAATTTTAATGTAAAGAGTTCATGTGTTTCTTTGTATCCAGTTTGTGAAACAAAAGTTATCTTTTGAAAGTAACATATAGATGATAATCATAAACTACTCTCAGAATATTGGATCTAGGGACAATTTTGTCTCTTCTAAACCCACTAATTCTAAATTTAGTATAGAAGTTCTTTCATATACTTAGGCTATACAAATTGAAAAGGAACATTTCTTTTTTTTTTTTTTTTTTTTTTTTGAGACAAGAGACTCGCTCTGTTGCTCAGGCTGGAGTACAGTGGTGTGATCTCTGCTCACTGCAACCTCGGCCTCCAAGGTTCAAGCAATTCTCCTGCCTCAGCCTCCCAAGTAGCTGGGATTACAGGCGTGCACCACCATGCCTGGCTAATTTTTGTATTTTTAGTAGTGATGAGGTTTCACCATGTTGGTCAGGCTGGTCTCAAATTCCTGGCCTCAAGTGATCCGCCCGCCTCAGCTTCCCAAAATGCTGGGATTAGAGGGGTGAGTCACCACGCCCAGCCGAAAAGGAACATTTTCTCTGAAAAATCTACCCAGAGTTCTAGACTAAGGGATTCTGCTCAGCAAGAAATTATTTCATCCAACAGGACTTTTCTTTCTTTTGGTTTTGGTTTCTGGCTTTTCAGACTGGTGAAGTGTGATTACATAAAACCTGCGTATCATAAAAATAACATATTCTAAAGAGAAATAAATTTGTCTACCAAGAACATCAGTAACTTCATCAGTTTTAAGAAATGAGAAGATTAGGATCTGAAGTGAGATTATGATGCATTATTGTAGTGGAGAATTTTAAGCGTCATATGTACACATAACAAATGCAAGGGTGAATGCCTTTATTTAAATAATACAGTTATCCACTGTCAGTTACCTGTCTGAGAGTGTGTGGGGTAAGGAAGTATTTAATCCCTCTTTATTTTAATTTTCCATTCGACCGTCTAATATGGTTATCTTGTATAGTTTAAAAGCTTATATCACTGAATATTAGGTAAAATTTTACTCAGATTATGTGATTATTTGATATATTTGCCAATTTAGTTTTTATTTCAGCACCTCTAGCAAACAACACCAATAAATAGAACCTTTATGTGGAGATTGTATTTTTATTAATAGTATTGATAGGAATATATCTATTCCACAGTAGTATTTTTTAAGATTTACTCTTTTATTTCCCCCTTACAGTGACATGGAAGAGAAGCATTCTTGCTTTCAGTGTTTTACCCTCAAAAAATGGATCCTCATTCAAAACATTTATTTTTCAAAACATTTTAAATAAATAAATGCATGATACCAGTCTGCTAATGTTCAGTGACTATTTAAATGAAATTAGCTTTAAAATAAGTTGTATCTTCACTTTAGTAGCTTTTTAAAAATATAATGTTTCGAAAAGATAGCAATTAATGGTATAAAAATAGTATATATAACAAATAGAAGATGGGTGTGATGGCTCATGTCTGTAATCTCAGCGCTTTGGGATGCTAAGGCAGGGATATCACTTGAGATCGGGAATTCTAGACCAGCCTGGGCAACATAGCAAGAGCCCTGTCTCTACAAAAAAAAAAAAAAAAAAAAAAAAAAATTTTTTTTTTAATTGGCCTGGCATGGTGGCATGTGCCACAGTCCCAGCTACTCAGAGGCTGAGCTGCGAAGACTGCTTCAGTCCAGGAGTTAAAGGTTACAGTGAGCTATGATTGCCAACCTGGGTGGCAGAGAGAGACCCTGTCTCAAAAAATTAAAAAATAGAAGAGTTAGTAGATGTAACTGTTAGCATAAAACAAGTTATAGTACTGACAGCAGAAAAAATAAAACAAATATGTGAATATAAAGTATATCAAAAGAGAGCTTTGGCCGGGCACGGTGGCTCACGCCTGTAATCCCAGCACTTTGGGAGGCCAAGGTGGGTGGATCGCCTGAGGTCAGGAGTTCGAGACCAGCCTGGCCAACATGGTGAAACCCTGTCTCTACTAAAAATACAAAAGTTAGCTGGGCATGGTGGCAGGCGCCTGTAATCCCAGCTACTCGAGAGGCTGAGGCAAGAGAAATGCTTGGACCCGGGAGGCGGAGGTTGCAGTGAGCCAAGATTGCGCCACTGCACTCCAGCCTGGGCAACAAGAGTGAGATTTTGTCTCAAAAAAAAAAAAAAAAAAAGGGATAGCTTCAAGTAAATAAACAGGAATGTAAGGTTAGGAAAGAAATGGGAAAAATAATCCCATTAAGTCTCCTAAAATTCAAGCTGCCGGCGGGGCATGGTGGCTCATACCTGTAATCCTAGCACTTTGGGAGGCTGAGGCGGGCCGATCACCTGAGATCAGGAGTTCGAGACCAGCCTGGCCAACATGGTGAAACCCCGTCTCTACTAAAAATAAAAAATTAGGCCGAGCACAGTGGCTCACACCTGTAATCCCAACACTTTGGGAGGCTGAGGCGGGTGGATCACGAGGTCAACAGATCAAGACCATCCTGACCAACATGGTGAAACCCCTTCTCTACTAAAAATACAAAAATTAGCCGGGCATGGTGGTGTGCACCTGTGGTCCCAGCTACTTGGGAGGCTGAGGCAGGAGAATTGCTTGAACCTGGGAGGCAGAGTTGCAGTGAGCTGAGATTGTGCCAACCGCACTCCAGCCTGGCAACACAGCAAGACTCCATCTCAAAAAAATAATAATAAAAATAAATAAATAATTAGCTGGGTGTAGTGGCATGCACCTGTAGTCCCAGCTACTTGGGAGGCTGAGGCAGGAGAATCACTTGAACCCGGGAGGCGGAGGTTGCAGTGAGCTGAGATTGCGCCTGGGCAACAGAGTGAGACTCCATCTCAAAAAAAAAAAAAAAAAAAAAATCCAGCTGCCGTTATTTTGGAGGTTACCAAATTATTGGCTTATAGACCTGATTATACCATGTCAAAAGAAATGCTTCTTACATATTAAAAAAATCAACATTTCTTTACAAATGTAGTGTCTTTATCCATAAATTATCCAGAAAAAAATTACAATAATCCTGAACTTTTTATGATTGTTTTGGTTTAGATTGTTTTTCTTTGGTTTTTGTTTTTTGCAATAGTGTTTACCTTTTGTGGTGATCTGTGTTAAAAGTAAGAGATATATTGTTTAGAATTAAGAAAGGGACTATCAGTAGGAATAAGGACTCTCAACTGAAATGTCAACAATTTATTCCCCTTTCAGAATTACAGCCACCACCAGGGCTAGTCTTTTTTTTTTTTTTTTTTTTTTTTTTTTTTTTTTTTGAGATGGAGTTTCACTCTTGTTGCCCAGGCTGGAGTGCAATGGCACAGTCTCAGCTCACTGCAGCCTCCACCTCCCGGGTTCAAGTGATTCTCCTGCCTCAGCCTCCCAAGTAACTGAAATTACAGGTGCCCACCAGCATGCCTGGCTAATTTTTGTATTTTTATTAGAGATGGGCTTTCACCATGTTGGTCAGGCTGGTCTCAAACTCCTGACCTCAGGTTATCCGCCTGCCTCAGCCTCCTAAAGTGCTGGGATTACAGGCATGAGCCACCGCACCTGGCCAAGAGCTAGTCTTTTGTTTCTAATTTCACCTCACTCAGATGTGTTTTATATGTTGTGCTTTGTCTTTGAAGAAGTGCTGCAGAAAATTTACAATTACTCAAAACAAATTTTTGAAACTGAGAAGTGCTGGGGCAGACACACACAGTTGAAGGGAAAAACATTGAAAGAAATCTTTACTGTTTTAGCTGGATTCTCCACCCCACATCCCACTTTTAAGAAGACCTGAAAAACTCTTACACTGTTGTTTTAGTTAGACTTGCTCCCCACTTGTCATTTATAAGAAGAATCAAAGTCCAAATTCCTAAGAAATACTGGAAATGGAATAGGAAACAAAAACATCTGATCTGGAAATAAAAACTGGCAATATAATAATATCTGTTGTTTCTCTTTAGAGAGTAAATCAGCTCCAAAAATTTGCTGTGGCATATAAAAAGCAAGCCCAAATATTACATCAGGCTGTTTAAGCGACTTAGCTCCTAAATGAACATATGAATAAGTTTATTTCTTTTGACATAAACAGAATGCACAAGGATCAACTGTTAGACATAGTCTTAGGAGTGATGATGGGAACCTCAGTACGAGCTGCATGATAGACAACTAGGCATTGATGTCTGCTGAAATGCTGAAATGGATTCAGTAATGTTAGAAGTTCTAGAGAATTGTTCAATAAATGGTTAAAGATCAAAATAGGACCCTGGGGGAAAATGTTCTTTTGCATCTTTTTTTTTTTTTTTTTTTTTTAAGAGTCTCGCTCTGTCACCCAGGCTGGAGTGCAGTAGTGCTATCATAGCTCACTGCAGCTTCCATCTTCTGGATTCTAGCAGTCCTCCCACCTCAGCCTCCTGAGTAGCTGAAGCTATAGGTACGTGCCATCATGGCCAGCTTTTTTTTTTTCTTTTTCTAGAGACAGCATCTCACTTTGTTGCCTAGGCTGGTCTTGAACTCCTGAGCTCAAGCAATCCTCCCACCTCAGCCTCCCAAAGTGCTGGGATTACAGGTGTGAGCCCCTGTGCCTGGCCCTTTTACACATTTTTTGACTCATAAGAACTAATTTTTTTTTTCTGGAATAAATTCCTGCTAAAGTTTCGAATAGGTTTCATTTTTCCAGTAAAAATGCACAAAACAAATGGGATCAAGGCTATGGCTTTAGGAGATTGCTTGTGCATCACCACTAAGTCCTGCAAATTACCACTGACAATTCTGTTGGAAGCTGAGTTAGTGGATCCTGTTTTTTTTCACTCCTCTATGAAAAAATTGTGTTTTTATGAACAAGGTCAGGAGGTCCATGCTTGAAAATTACCAAGTGTTGCATTAGGTTAGAGCTTCTCTTAAGAAAGCTTAAAACTCTTTCTTTAGAAAGAACATCTATTAATACAGTTTCTAGTTATGAGGGCCAAGGTCTAAAGGACAAGCCAAAAGAATGACAGAGGAAGGGGATTTAGGGCTAACAGGTGGTCCCCAGACATATTGGCTGAAAGGCAGTTCACAGCTAAAGTGTCATATGTGGGTGTCACTGTGCTCCTCATCCATGCTCTCTGTATCGAGTCATTCTGGAACACTCCTGGTTCTCGCTATGGCCATAAGAAGTGACTTTCACGAGACCTTCAGAAGAATAGCCCGGCTCTTTAACTGGTTCCCCAAATCACGGACCTGCTCAAAGAATCGGAAATCCAAGCTGCTCTGGAGCCAAGGTGGGGGTGAGTTACCTCAGGCTAATGCCTTATTTCAAATCCGTTGTTTTCTGTTACATTTTAAAATGGAGCCTCCCTCGAGTGGACAGGGAGGAGTGGGAAAGAAAAGTCTGGAAGCCTTTAAAAGGTATTCCACTTGGTCATCTGGAGGGAAAATTGAGAGAAAATAAAATTAAGCGTTTTGAGGCTGAAGTGTTAGAAGCCATGAACGTTGTTACAATCCAATTGTGTGCTTTTTAGGCATTTCGATTCCGAAAAGTTGACTAAAGAGAGATGGAGAATGTTTAGTATTTAAAAACAACAAAAACAGCTCTTATTCTCAGGGACTCTTAACTTGTCCTAGTACTAAAACATCTTAGAATAAACAGAACACAAAAAATAAGTCACAGTGAGTTCCCCTCCTTTCCATAGAAAACTCAAAAGGTCAGTGGGCCTTAAATCTCTTTTATTTGGGTCAGTTTATGCATCATATTTTAGTCAGGTATTTATTGATGTGAAAATTTAAAGCACCTTATATTTGCTACCATATAAAACCCTGCCTTTTCTGTCCAGTCCTGCCTGACTGGAATATGCAAGGGTAGAGGAGAGGGGGTTAAAGGGAGTAGATGACCCCTCCAAGTCTGGTATCTGAAGTTCCTGCAGGAGCCCAGCTTTCACCTTCATACTCTGCAGCACTGGTTGTACTACTGACACTACTGTAATCCAATTCTCTCACTTCATAATGTTTCATCTTGCAACTGAATCAAAATTCTCATTATGTTTCTTTCATACTCATGTAGCTCAGAATTTTATGTAAGTGCTTAACAAATACTTAAGATGTATGATGTGTTTGATACATTATCAAACATAATCTGATGATGTGCTAGATTATCCAGTGCCAGATCCTCCTTTAAAAACAGAAGTGACGACTGGGCGCCGTGGCTCACGCCTGTAATCTCAGCACTTTGGGAGGCCGAGGCAGATGCATTACCTGAGGTGAGGAGTTTGAGACCAGCCTGGCCAACATGGTGAAAACCCGTCTGTACTAAAAATACAAAAAAATTAGCCGGGCATGGTGGCCGGTGCCTGTAATCCCAGCTACTCAGGAGACTGAGGCAGGAATCACTTGAACCTGGGAGGTGAAGGTTGCAGTGAGCCAAGATCATACCATCGTACTCCAGCCTGGGCAACAAGAGGTAAACTTCGTCTCAAAAAAAAAAAAAAACAAAAACCAGAAGTGACTATGATCTATAATCACCAAGGCAGGTATGTGATTAAGACATTTATTTAAAAGCATGCAGGCCAGGCGCGGCGGCTCACGCCTGTAATCCCAGCACTTTGGGAGGCCGAGGTGGGCAGATCACCTGAGGTCAGGAGTTCGAGACCAGCCTGACCAACATGGAGAAACCCTGTCTCTACTAAAAATACAAAATTAGTTGGGTGTGATAGCACATGCCTGTAATCCCAGCTACTCGGGAGGCGGAAACAGGAGAATTGCTTGAAAACCCAGGAGGTGGAGGTTGTGGTGAGTTGAGATTGCACCATTGCACTCCAGCCTAGGCAACAAGAGTGAAACTCCGTCTCAAAAAAAACAAAACAAAAACAAAAACAAAAAACATGCAATTCATTTAAAAAAAAAGAAATTTATAAAATATAAGGCCTAGGACATTTCAATCTTCCATTTTTTCAATTTTTTTCATTCTTTCTTACTGTCAAAATAGGGAGAATTTAACTTAATAGTTTCAGTCTCTGTTTATATGTACCATTCTTCAGATATGGATTAGCATAATTTGGGATGTTAGAGCCCCAAGAGAACTTAAGAAAAATCATCTTCACCAATTGCTTCATTTTAAAGATAAGCAAAAAGGCCATGGGCGGTGGCTCATGCTTGTAATCCCAGCACTTTGGGAAGCCAAGGTGGGTGGATCACTTGAGGTCAGGAGTTTGAGACCAGCCTGGCCAACATGGCGAATCCCTGTCTCTACTAAAAATACAAAAATTAGCCGGGTGTGGTGGTGGGTGCCTATAATCCCAGCTACTTGGGAGGCTGAGCCAGAAGAATCGCTTGAGCCCAGGAGGTGGAGGTTGCAGTGAGCTAAGATGAAACCATTGCACCCCAGCCTGGGCAACAGAGCAAGACTCAGTCTCAAAAAATAAAAGTAAGATGAGCAAACTGCCTCCAGATGGTTAGATACCTTAACCTCCCAAAACTATTACATAGGCAGAACCAGAGCTTTATCCCAGATTATCTAATTCTTGGTCTGCTGCTCTTTTTATCACACCACAGAACAATGGTGAGTAAGTAACAGAATGTGAACATACGAGCCCTCACTGAATATTTCACTTATAGCCTTCATCAGTAGATAATCTATACCTAGAAAGTTTGATTATCTGTTTTTCCAAAGTAAAGCTTATTAGTTTTCTCATTAGTTTGGAGATTGATGGCCTGATTCCAACAATCTTTTTACTTATACACAATATTATGAAAGAAAGATTTTTGTTGAGGCCAAGCGCAGTGGCTCATGCCTGTGATCCTAGAACTTTGCGAGGCCGAGGCGGGCGGATCGCTTGAGGTCAGGAGTTCAAGACCAGCCTGGCCACCATGGTGAAACCTCGTCTCTACTAAAAATGCAAAAATTAGCCAGGCATGGTGGCAACCACCTGTAATCCCAGCTACTCAGGAGACTGAGGCAGGAGAATTGCTTGAAACTGGGAGGCAGAGGTTGCAGTGAGCTGAGATCGTACCACTATACTGCATGCAGCCTGGGCGACAGAGTGAAGCTCCATCTCAAAAAAAAAAAAAAAAAAAATTCTGTTGAAATATTACTCTATCATAATGGGATTATTTAAATATATGCTTTATAGGATTATATCCCCTCAAGAGCAAGAACTATCTTTTCTTCTATCTCCAGTGCTTAACATAGTGTTTTGTATGTGGGCGGTCAATAACTATTTGCTTTACTGAATTGACTTATGAAGACAGCCCTATGGAATTTTGAGTTAAAAAAGAATGAATGTATTCTTAGAAATCTGCTAATGCCTGGGGATCCTTGCTCCACCCTTCTGTGTAGATTAATGGATTGTGGCAACCATCAACATCAGATTGTCTCTTTAGGATTAAACTCTCTGTCACTCATCAATATCCTAGAATCATCTAAAGGTTGGCAGAAATATGTCAAAGTTTCCCTAAGTACCTTCATCCCGATCAACCCCACTTGAAAACATAAATGGCCTCAGGGCAAAACCAGTGCATGATATTTTAATATTAATTAAGTGAAGGCTCCCAAATGGCTTTACTCCCTGTAACAGCACAATTTAGCTGACTCTCCTGCAGCTCTCCTCTATCTCCCCCTAGAAGACAATAAGTTATATCAAGGCATGATTTAGGAAGAAATATAGAAGGAAAGTCGTAAATCTGAATTCAGTACATATTTTACACTATAGTCTTGAAGGAGAAGAATGGGGAGGGGTGTATGAGAAAAGCCCACATTCCATGGCCTGGAGCCATTTCTAATCTAGTTGAGGAACCCAAGCTATATATAAAAAACAGAGCTCAAGAGCATTGTAGGCTGCTGGGAAGATCAAGGGACTTCAGAGTCAGACCTGGCTACTGAGAGCTGTGCTACTTTGAGAGCTTGTGGGACTTCAGAGTCAGACCTGGCTTGTGCTACTGAGAGCTGTGTGACTTTGAGCAAGTCACTTAGATCTCTCTGATGTGAGCTTTCTCGTCTGTAAAACGTGGAGATTGAACTTGATCTTAAAGGTTCCTTCCAGTTTCGTAAATGCCGTGAAACCAAGATACAATAATACAAAGTGGCAGCAGAGTTGCTGAAGAGCAGCATGGAGGAAAGTTTCTTGATGTCAGATAGTATGTCACCATGTCATTCATCTGTAGAAACAGGACTGGCATTGTTAATTGTCATAATATCTGAGACCTTATGTAAAACCCTGTTTAAGGAGTTTACATACCAAATGCATACATGCTCTTTTTTAGAAACAAATATGAGATCTGGTTAAAACCCTGTCTCTACTAAAAATACAAAAATTAGCCGGACGTGGTGGCGTGCACCTGTAATCCCAGCTACCCTGGAGGCTGAGGCAGGAGAATCGCTGGAACCCGGGAGGTGGAGGCTGCAGTGAGCCGAGACCGCGCCACTGCACTCCAACCTGGGCAATAGAGCAAGACTCTGTCTCAAAAACAAAACAAAACAAAGCAAATTTGAGATCTAGACTCTCCATATATAGGATGGGCCCTAAATTTTAGGCTCCTGCTTATGGAAACTGGCCTCCTTTTCTGTGTAACCTGCTCCAGGGCACTTTGGGGTTCCCAGCAGTCATCCGGGTCATTTAATTTCTGTGGTAAGGACATCACTTTCACAGCCTAGCTCTTCATTTCTTTTCCAAATCATTACTAATGCCCAATCAAACATTGTTTCCAGGACACCCCCTTGAAGACAAAAGCCTATCCTATTAATTTATTTTTAAAAATATTTTTTCAGCTCCTTTTCATCATGACTTATAAGATAACCAAACTCTCAGGATGGTCAGAAAATCAGAGCTAGAAGACCTAGCTGTTTTCAGACAGTCTCTTTGCACTAACAATCTTCTCTGTTTCTCTTTCACCCCTTCCTGCCCCATGTTTTAGCAGTTAATGAGATCTGATGACTGAATGAAAGTCTATTGCTTCTTGTACGGAGGCAGATGTAAGCACATCTGGACAACACAGAAACCCACCTCTCACCACAGGGAAGAAGAGAAAGGAGGGGGGCTGCTTATTAGACAGCACCCCACTTGTCTCCAGCATTGTATGGCTTTCTCAAGGACATCTATGTAGATCAGAAGCCCTAAGAGAGAGAACCGCCATGGAAGAACTGGCAGAGGAACACTCTAGCATGGATGCTTTGGTGTCTTGTCTGTTGGAGGGTAGGGTGTAACCTCCTAGTAGAATGTACTCTCTGTGCATCAGTGGGGCAATAGGCTAATGGACAAGATGACATCACAAAATCTGTTCTATATTTAGTGGCCTATAAAAGCAAATGATCAGCCGGGCACCGTGGCGCATGCCTTTAGTCCTAACTACCCAGGAAGCAGAAGGGTCACTTGAGGCCAGAAGTTCAAGTCCAGCCTGAGCAACATGGTGAGGGCCCCATCTCTAAAAAAAAAAAAAAGGCAAATTTTCTCGTCTCTAAGTGAGAGGGAGACAGCTTGAAACAAATATGAAACTATCACTGTAAAAGGCTATTTATTTTTCCTCTGCAAGGAGAGAGGAGAAAGTTTAGATGCAGAAAAAAATATTTTCATGAACAGAGTTCTTACTAATGGTTTAACGATAACTCAGACCCTTGACAATATTATCAAGCCATTATAATACAAAAAAAAATCAATAGTTATTAGTCCCTGAAATACAAAAGCAAAGGATGGAGAGGGGTCTCCTACATTAAATAACATTCTGTCTGCTTAAGGCAGACAATCTAGCCCCTTTTATTCTGAATCACCGCTCTAATGAGCAATCTTACTCATATCAATGTTCCTCAAAGTGGTCACTACAATTTTAAATCATCCTCAATAAAGTTATATCAGAAAGTAGCATAAGTTTATTGGAAGACAATGACAATCCCATGAGAAATTGGCTGATGGTTGGTCAAAAATAAAGACATTGCTTCTAAGGGTTCCTGCCCTCATCCATAAAGTGAAGCTGTCCCAACTGCTGACCCAAGAATCAGCAGTCTCCCAGAAGGTGAAATGTATAAACAGAAGCTCTCCCGAAGCAAATTATTCAAGCATAGACAGGGCTGAGAAATGTTCTCAGAGACTAACAACATATAACACATTGGACAAGCAGCTAAAAGACAGGAGAGATGTTAAAAGCCAGATTTCAGGCTGGGTGCAGTAGCTCACACCTGTAATCTCAGCACTTTGGGAGACCGAGGCAGGTGGATCACCTGAGGTCAGGAGTTCGAGACCAGCCTGGCTAACATGGCGAAACCCGTCTCTACTAAAAATACAAACACAAAAAGTAGCCAGTCATGGTGGTGGGCACCTGTAATCCCAGCTACTCGGGAGGCTGACGCAGAAGAATTGCTTGAACCCAGGAGGCAAAAGTTGCAGTGAGCTGAGATCATGCCACTGCACTCCAGCCTGGGCGACAAGAGCAGAACTCCATCTCAAAAAAAAAAGCCAGATTTCACCAGAAGATACCAAAGTCTGATTAGAACTCCCAAATCTCAGGAGATACATAATAACCTAACACCAAAGGGCCAAAGGAGATTGTGATCAGCATCCAGATTCAACGCAAATCCTATGCAGCTGGAGACAGGCCTTGGGCAGGTGAGACATAAGGGGTCTCAGATATGCACATTATTACTGAGGCAAGGCTCCCCTCCCAGTTGCAGCAGCAAGGCTCAAATCTCAAGAACCTCCAAATTGTTCTAGTCCAATCAGCCTAAGCCCCCTGGAGACAAACCTGTAGACCATGTAACCATGGAGAGACCTCACACCAGAGGAACCGTGCGGTATCTCATCAAAGGAAATTACAGAGCTATTCTAGGATTTGGAAGAAGGGTGGAATTTAAGGTTTTGTTTGTTTGTTTGTTTGTTTGTTTGTTTTTTGAGACGGAGTCTCGCTCTGTCACCCAGGCTGGAGTGCAATTGCAGGATCTCGGCTCACTGCAACCTCTGCCTCCCAGGTTCAAGCAATTCTCCTGCCTCATCCTCCTGAGTAGCTGGGATTTCAGGAGCACACCACTACGCCTAGCTAATTTTTGCTTTTTTTTTTTTTTTTTTTTAGTAGAGACAGGGTTTCACCATGTTGGTCAGGCTGGTCTCGAACTCCCGACCTCGTGATCCGCCTGCCTCAGCCTCCCAAAGTGCTGGGATTACAGGCGTGAGCCACAGCGCCCAGCCTCTTTTTTTTTTTTTTTTGAGATGGAGGTCTCTCTCTGTAGCCCAGGCTGGAGTGCAGTGGCATGATCTCGGCTCACTCCACCTCCCAGGTTCAAGCGATTCTCCTGCCTTAGCCTCCCGAGTAGCTGGGACTACAGGCACGTGCCACTACACCCAGCTAATTTTTGTATTTTTAGTAGAGGCAGGGTTTCACCATGTTGGCCAGGATGGTCCCAGTCTCTTGACCTCGTGATCTGTCCACCTCGGCCTCCCAAAGTGCTGAGATTACAGGCGTGAGCCACCGTGCCCGGCCAGAATTTAGGTTAAATTTAAATGAAGTAGTGTTTCGATAGGTGCAAAGCAGGGCTGTGTGGGAAGGGGTTAACATCAGGTCTGGACTGCAGAGGGGGACCCAGGCTCCTATTTCCTTAGAAATCACACAAAATTCGTATCTGAAGTTCTGCACCTGGGTTGTAAATCAAGGCTGCCTTTTTTGTGTCAGAGTGACTTAGATCCTCCAGGCAAGAGTGGGATGTTTCATTCCTGCTGATGTTTATTTCAATAAGCAAAGTTTCTCATTAGTGCATGGCTTTAGGGATTTCTTAGGGGATCATTATGACACTTTATAGCTGCCGTGTGTCCCTGAGAGAAAGAAACATTAGCATTATCTGTCTCTATCTTCCCAATCTGATGAACAGTAGGAAAGAGTTGAACTTTCTCTGTCCAAACTAATTTGTACTACCTTGTTAGTTATTGTTGTATTGTTTAAAATTTTTGTTTTCTTTATCTCTAATTCTTTGCATGTTTTCCAATAGCTTCCCAATACGATTTTCATATAATAAAACATTTTATTTTATTTATTTATCATTTATTTTTTTTTATTTATTTTATTTTTTCTTTGAGACAAAGTCTTTCTGTGTCGCCCAGGATGGAGTGCAATGCTGCAATCTCTGCTCACTGCAACCTCTGCCTCCCAGGTTCAAGCGATTCTCCTGCCTCAGCCTCCCGAGTAGCTGGGATTATAGGTGTCCACCACCACACCCAGCTAATTTTTGTATTTTTAGTAGAGTCAGGATTTCACCATGTTGGCCAGGCTGATCTCGAACTCCTGACCTCAGGTGATCCACCTGCCTCTGCCTCCCAAAGTGCTGGGATTACAGGCATGAGCCACCACACCTGGCCTAATTAAACATTTTAGATAGCTGAGCACTTTTATACCCCCACCTCCACTCCAGATCCCTCTTTTTTCCTTGATTCCCTCCTTTCTCTTGTTCCAATGTGGACAGTTTGTTTTCCAGGCCTGGCTGAGCCTTTATCCTGAGAATTCCCTTTACCTCTTTCTTGAGTTGGTTCATTTACTTCTCGAGTCCTACTTCTTCTTCATTCTTTGTTTAATCCTTCACTGTAGCGGGGAACATCTAGTAGCTTTCGGTAAAATGGGTATGTGAAAGGCATTTCGTGTCTAATATTCAGAAATTTCCCTATAAAGTGCTTTGGAGTGGGCTTTTAAAATTATTTATTTGTTTGTTTGTTTGTTTAAGGATGGGGGACTCGTTATGTTGCCCAGCAAGGTCACAAACTCCTGGGCTTAAGCAATCCTCCTACTTTAGCCCCCTGAGTAGCTGGGATTACAAGCAAGAGCCACCGCACCTGGCTTAAAAAGTATTTATTTAAGTAGACACTCACTAGGACCTTTCAAGCTAGAAACACATGTCTTTCAGTTATGGGAAATTTTCTTGCATTATTAATTATCTTCAATGTTCATTTCAGTAGTGCATATATAGTTCAGTATTAGGAAGCTATTAATGTAATTCACCATATCAATGGATTTAAAAAATGGAAAAAGCCTATGATATTTTCAATATATGTTGTAAAGGCATATGATAAAATTCACCATATATTTCTGAGTTTTTTTAATCTTAGTAAATAGAAAGGGATGGAAATAGATTTTCTTGACATGATTTTTATACATCCCACAAACTAAAACCCAACATCAATGTCTGATATATTGCCATTAAAGTCAGGAATAAGCAAGAATTTCCACTATTACCACTAATATGTAATATTGTTCTAAATGTACCATAAAAAAAAACCCAGTGGGATATAATGTGACTGAAAATTTTTGGAAAGGAAAAGATACCACTGGCATTATTTACCCCAACATGATTATATATCAGGAAAACTCAAAAAAATTAATTAACTGAAAATAAGGAATCCTGGCCGGGTGCGGTGGCTCATGCCTGCAATCCTAGCACTTTGGGAGGCCGAGGCGGGCGGATCACCTGAGGTCAGGAGTGAGAGACCAGCCTCACCAACATGGTGAAACCCCGTCTCTACTTAAAAGACAAAATTAGCAGGGCGTGGTGGTGCATGCCTGTAATCCCAGCTACTCGGGAGGCTGAGGCAGGAGAATCGATTGAACCCGGGAGGCGGAGGTTGCAGTGAGTCAAGATCGCACCATTGCACTCCAGCCTGGGTGAGAAAGCGAAAATCCGTCTCAAAAAGAAAAAGAAAAAGAAAGAAAAGAAGGAATCCTATAAGGTATCTATTTGTAAAACTAGTATACCAAAACTAATAGTTTTTCTTTATAAAAATAATAACCAAGAATAACAAAAAAAAAACTTGCAATATCAGTGAAGTAACAAAATACCTAAAAAATAAACCTAACAAGACATGTATAAGGCCTATCAGAGAAATACTTAAAAATTCATCTTAGGAACATAAAATATGATTTACATAGAAAGGTATCCTTTGTTCTTAATGAAAGGATTCAATATTGTATTGATATTAATTCCTCCCCCCCCCATTAAGCTATAATCTTGATGTGGTCACAATTAAAATTCAAAAAATATTTTGGGGGAAACAAAATAAAATGTTCTAAATTTCATCTGGAAGAACAAACATGGAAGAATATGAAAGAAGATACTAACCCTACCAGATATCAAAATATATTACAAAGCTGCTAAAAAGAATGAGATGGACCTGGGGTTACTAATGTATTGCTGTGGAAGGATAAGAGAGAGAACAGGTTGCAGGGCAAGATGTAAGTATGATGCCACTTGTACACAGAAAAGTAGGTATACTGTACATACATACATACACACACACTTTTTTTTTTGGACACAGGGTCTTGTTCTGTCACAATCATGGCCCACTGCAGCCTCAACCTCCTGGGCTCAAGCAATCCTCCCACCTCAGCCTCCCTAGTAGCTAGGACTACAGGCACACACCACCATGCCCAGCTAATTTTTGTACTTTTTGTAGAGATGGGGGTCTCGCTATGTTGCCCAGGCTGGTCTTGAACTCCTGGGCTTAAGTGATCCTCCTACTTTGGCCCCCAAAGTGCTGGGATTACAGGCATGAGCCACCGAATCCAGCTGCACACTCACTTCATATAGCTATAAAGTTCACATCAGACTTCCAGACATTGGTTACTCTGGGAAGTGGGGTTGAAGTTGGGACAGGGAAAAATGGGGAAACTTCCTTTTACTCTCTATTATTTTTATGACTATACTTAAAAGACTAGGCAATCATAACTCAATAAAGTGTTTTTAAAATAAAAAATAATTAAAAAGATAAAATAAAAAATTAATCATTCATAGTTAATGAGAACAAAAAACAAAGAAGGAAGCAAAATCTTTTGCAGGATGAATTTCAATTCATCACATTCTATGGTTGGCAGAACACTCACTGCTCTTTCATATACTCCATCTGTTAGTCCATTTTTTGCATTGCTATAAAGAAAATACCTGAGGCTGGGTGATTTTTAAAGAAAAAAGGGCTATATGGGCCCATGGCTCTACAGACTGTATAGGAAGCATGGTGCTGACATCTGCTCCTGGTGAAGGCCAGGAAGCTTCCAGTCATGGTGGAAGGCAAAGAAGAAGCCAGTGTATCACATGGCAAGAGGGAGCAAGAAAGAGAGAAGGAAGTTCCAAGCTCTTTTAAACAACCAGATCTCACATGAAGAGTGAGAACTCACTTATTACCGCAAGGATGGCACCAAGCCATGCATGAGGGATCCATCCCCACATTGGGGATTACATTTCAGTGTGAGATTTGAAGGGGACAAACATGCAAGCCATATTACCATCATAAAGGATCTTGCGGTCAGATGAGTCTGAGAAGCATTGTATACTTGATTTCCTCCTCGGAGACACCCAACATAAATTAGCACATTTATGTTGTTCTGCAGTTAAAAAAAATGTTTAACTTTGTTGAACCATTGTTTCCAGACTTATTCGAATGTAATTTTGGCCTCAGCATATCTACCTGCTCTTGTTATCTCTGTCTCATTTGTATACCTCCTAAACACGAAGGACATATTCAAAGAGAGATATGGTCCAAAGGGAGAGGACCCTGAAAGATAACAGACACAACAGTGTGATGGGGATACCTTTATTACCAAACATATAATCAACGGGGAACACATTTTGGGAAATACTGGCACGTTCATTACTTTTATTCTATAACTAGAGCTCAAAACTCCAAGAAGTCACATGATTGATTGTGCATGGGTATATGATTTGAAGTCCTTTCTCCCACCTCCCTCATATTATTTTCAAAAATATATTAGCTCTGGGCTGGTGTGGTGGCTCATACCTCTAATCCCAGCACTTTGGGAGGCTGAGGTGGGAGGATAGCTTGAGTCCAGGAGTTCAAGACCAGCCTGGGCTACATGGAGAGACCCCCATCTCTACTAAAAATAGAAAAGTTAGCTAGGCATGGTGGTGCACACCTGTGGTCCCATCTACTTGGGAGACTGAGGCACAAGAATCGCTTGAGCACGGTGAGTGGTGGTTGCAGTGAGCCAAGATCATGCCACTGCACTCCAGCCTGGGTGACAGAGCAAGACCATCTCAAATATATTTTATATATATATATATATTTTATATATATATATATATTTTATATATATATATATATTTTATATATATATATATTTTATATATATATATATATTTTATATATATATATATATTTTATATATATATATATATATTTTATATATGCACTCTTAGGATGATAGAAGTCAGATCAGAGGTTGCCTGGACAGAGGAGAGGAGGACAGACTGGGAAGGGCCATCATGAGGGTCAATATGTCATTATTTTACATTTTATTGGGATGTGATTTACCTGTGCATCAAAACTGACCCAACTGGAAATCTGTGCATTTTACTGTATGTAAATGCTACCTCAAGGAAATGAATCTAAGTGAATATATATACACATACATTCACTTGTCCCAACCTGAAGTTGGGACAGGGAAAAATGGGGAAACTTCCTTATACTCCCTATTCTTTTTATGACTATACTTAAAAGATTAATTATCTAGGCCATCATATCTCAATAAAGTGTTTATATATATAAACACGTATATATGTGTTTATAAGCGCATATGTGTGCATGTATATATGTGTATGTATTTATATATATAAGCTCTGAAGAGATTTAAGAGGCAGAGTAGCATTGTGGCTAAAAGTATAGGCTCTAGAACAAAACTCCCTAGGTCTGTAATCCCAGTCCCTCCCCCTGCCTTCTGTGTGCGTGACTTTGATCAAGTTCCTCACCCTGTCTGTCAAATGGGGATAATAATAATACTACTGTTGCAGACTTCCTCCATGAAGATTAAGTGGGTTGATAGAGATCATGCATTTAGATTGAAACCTGGCACACAATAAGTATGCAACAGATGTTAGCCTCTAAATCTAGCCATGATGGTGCGTTCAAGACATCTGCTCATTTCTGACTTTTTTTTTTTTTTTTTTTTTTGAGATGGAGTCTCACTCTGTTGCCCAGGCTGGAGTGCTGTGGTGCGATCTCAGCTCACCCCAACTTTCGCCTCCTGGGTTCAAGCAATTCTTCTGCCTCCCAAGTAGCTGGGACTACAGGCGCATGCCACCATGCCTGGCTAATTTTTGTATTTTTAGTAGAGATGGGGTTTCATTGTGTTGGCCAGGCTGGTCTCAAACTCCTGACCTCATGATCCACCTGCCTCGGCCTCCCAAAGTGCTGGGATTACAGGTGTGAGCCACCACGCCCGGCTAATTTCTGATTCTTTAAAGCAAATATATATATGTGTGTGTGTGTGTGTGTGTGTGTGTGCATGCACTCATGTGTGTGTATACACACACAGATACACACATACATATATATATATATATGCACATATATGTTGTAGGTTCCCAGACTGGAAACCTAGAAATATGTATTAAATATGAATTTAGTGTTTCAGTTCTTTGGATTTCTGTTACTATTCCTGCTAGCTAAAAAAAAGTATTGAGGTCATAATGGAAAGAAGGACATTGGAAAAAAAAGAGAAGGACCAAAAAACCAAGATGACCAATTGAAATTAGAGGTGTTGGTACAGCCCCTGGGGAGTCTACATTAAAGTCTTAAAATAGATGGACTTTAAACATCTATGACCCCAAAGGAGCTAGAGATGACCTTTCTTTACAGTAACTGAAAGTGATGTCAAGTGGCTAAACAGCATCCCGAAGGGCTCCAGATGTAGCCTTCTGATGAAAGAGATCTACAGACAGAGAAGGTGAATGGACTAAGCCACATTTACCGCACTGAGCTGGAAACGGTTGTCGGGTCATCTGTAGAAGGATATGGAGACTGGGGTACCTCAACTAGTGCACAAGCTCCCTGTTATGGTCTGAAAGGGTGCAGAGACTTGTGATCCCCCCCTCACCCAGACCTGGGCCCAGTGCCGCTCCCCCAGCTGACCCAACCAAACAATGCCTCTGATGTTTGGGACTACCCTCCTCAGCCCTTCCCTGTAGTGATGCTCAGTGGTGCCCCTGTAGCAGGTGTGCTCCTAAAGTGGACGGGTAGGTGATATTCTTTGATGGAGAAATCCATCCGCACTCCTTGGGCAGTGGCAGGAGAAAGAGGCCCAAAGTTCCTTTTGTGAGGCTGAGATTAAGATCCCAATGTGAGAGTTTCTGTTCTTTCTTCCCCTCCAGCTCTGGACCACATCCCTTCATGAGTATGTCCTTGGTGTCAGAGACACCAAGAAGACATCAGCTCTAAAAGTAGGTAAATCTCCCTGGGCCAAAGCTAAAGTCAGAAAAGTCTGTCTTTTAATTTCGAAAGTCCTCACTGGATAATCTGATGCTGAAAATGACATGTGGGTTGTATCACCCATGTACAAGGAAGAAAGAATGGTTTCCACACGTTTCAGGATTGTGAGTAATGTTTCCCTTCTTCCATGCATCTATGTCGCTGTTTTCCAAAGTTCCATCATGCCCATCAGTGCCATTTATTGGATGGCTGCTCTATGTCTGTATTCTACACTGAAATATTGTGTTATTACTCCCCACCCCTCTTTATTTCGACCAAAGGAGAGGTTTCAGGAGCACAAAGAGGGTAAATAATTTGCCCAGGCCACACAGCTTTAAAGAGGCATAGTCAGAAGAAGTAAATTTTAGTTTCAGCAATGCCTGAGTCTGAGCTCTCCTCCCATCTTCAGAACCCTCTGGGGTCTCTTCTCCCAAATGCTGGGAACACAGCCCTTCTGCTGGCTTGGTTGATTCATCTCAATTGGAGAAGGGAGTCTGTGAAATTATACAACGCTCAACTTGTGAAGCTTCAAATTTTGAGTTTCACACTTGAAGTTCTTTAGGCACGGTAAACTTTTTTGGAACACCATGAGGCATGAAAGCAGATGCCTTTGGAAATGAACTGTTTTCTATGACATGGTTTTCCAGACAGATCTGGGAAGCTCAGTCAAAGGAGAATGAACATCTTTGAAAATATCAAAAAGTCTATGTTACAGGGTGGATCTTCTCCGGGCTCAAAACTATTCATTTCTTTCTTTTTTTTGAGGGCATATAAAATAAAAAACAGAAGTTGCAACAGAACTTCTGTTCTCCAGATGTCAAGTCTATTATTTTCCTCCCAGCTCCTGCTGAGGGGATGTGGGGAGAAATCAGCAGGGACCCCTTTTCACTGTCCTTTAGCATGCTAGGGCATGCCCATTGCTGATGATGAAATATGTGGTTAAAAATGTTTAACCCTTTGTCCTATCCTCCCTCCTCCTCCCACTCAGCCCAGCACATGCACAAAAGAGCACAAATGTTACCCACACATAAACACAAGCACCTACCAAATCTCTTGTCAAAAGCCATTTTAGGATTGCAGCTACCAGATTGTCTGAATGATCTGCCGCCTTCTATTTTTTTACTAAGAGGATTGAGAGTTGATTCATATAAGGACTATGAGACTTGTGTGCCAGGAGTCTCAACGCAAGAGATAAAAAAACTGGAAGTCTCACCCACCTAAATTATCCTTTTGGCTATTGTCATAGCCATTCAGCTACTTGGTTTCAGCTAAAGAGGCTGGGAGGACAGAAATTTCTCTGTCCCAGTAGGAGGTTAAGATGCAACAAAACATATATAGAACTAATAGGCTCCTGGGGGAAAGGTAGGGAAAAGTGTATCTTCATTTCCATTCCTCTCCCACTCCTCCGGGCTGCTGGGACCCTTTGGAAATCCAGGAAAAGAGTGTTGCTTCTCCACCAAAGACATCCCCCAAGCCCAAGTCATCAGGCACAGGGCCGGAGGGGTGGGGAAGAGTGCTGACTCATGCCAGGGCAAAAGAAGATGCCCATATTTTTTAAAACTGCTGCCCTGTTCTTTTTCTGGAATGCTTTCTCTGTTGATTTGCTTGAAAAAATAAGCTTCTGGCCAGGCACGGTGGCTCAAGCCTGTAATCCCAGCACTTTGGGAGACTGAGGCAGGCAGATCACCTGAGGTCAGGAGTTCAAGACCAGCCTGGCCAACATGGCAAAACCCCATCTCTATGAAAAATACAAAAAATAGCCGGGCATGGTGTTGGGCACCTGTAATCCCACCTACTTGGGAGGCTGAGACAGGAGAATCTCTTGAACCCGGGAGGTGGAGGTTGCAGTGAGCCAAGATCACGCCACTGCACTCCAGCCTAGGGGACAGAGTAAGACTCTGTCTCAAAAAATAAAATAAAAAAGAAAAAATAAGCTTCTTTGTACAGGCATTGCTTTGTGGATAAAGATGTCACCTGAGGTTCCAAAAAGCTCCCTCCTTACCCCCTCAGGTCGAGCAGCCTTCAGTGGGAGCTCTCTGTGAAGACCAGCTCCCAAATTTGCATATGATCCAGAGTTGTCTGCAGACTAAGACCAGAAACCAGGACTCTTTACACCCTTTGTCCTACCCTTCCTCCTCCTGTAACTGGAGGAAAAGGGCAAAAAAATGCAAGAGGAACAAATGTTTTCAATTTAATTTTTTTTTTTTGAGACAGAGTCTTGCTATGTTGCCCAGGCTGGGGTGCAGTGGCTATTCACAGGTGTGATCACAGTGCCCTGCGGCCTCACATTTCTGGGCTCAAGCAATCCTCCCACCTCAGCTTCCCGAGTAGCTGGGATTACAAGAACACACCACTGCACCCACCAAGGGACAAATGTTTTCAATAAAGAGGACTTCATCACCTCAGTTTGATCTCCTGCCCCACAGCCCAGTTCCTGAGCTCATCGGGGTGACTAATTCAGGGAGGAATAGGGAAGCTGGTGGTAGAGAGAAGGCTCCCAAATCCCACCCAGATTGCCATCACCACTTGCTAGCTGTACTTGCTCTTTTTTTTTTTTTTTAGAGAGTCTTGCTCTATTGCCCAGACTGGAGTGCAGTGGCACAATCTCGGCTCACTGCAGCCTCCTCCTCCTGGGTTCAAGTGATTCTTCTGCCTCAGCCTCCCAAGTAGGTGGGACTACGGGGTGTGCCACCCTGCCCATCAATTTTTTTTTTTTTTTTGTATTATCAGGATTTCACCATGTTGGCCAGGCTGATCTCGAACTCCTGACCTCAAGTGATCCACCCGTCTTGGCCTCCCAAAGTGCTAGGATTATAGGCATGAGCCACCACGCCCAGCCTGTACTTGCTCTTAATCATCCCTCTTCCCTCTGTCCTCCAAGCTTCCCCAGAGTGGTGTTTCTAAAGTTCAAGTGTGCTCACGTCATTCCCAAGTCACACTGTTTTGTGGCTCCCTACTGCCTACAGCTTTGATTCTCAGCTGTTGTTCTACCTCCACAACATTCTCACGTACAACACACCCCCAGAAGAAGACCTCTTATTATACTCAATGATGTCAAGGTGCCCGGGTCTAAAAAGGGGCCCACCTTCCAGTTGAGAACCACTGACTTTTAATGTGCAAACTCCTTTGCATAGATTCAAGGCCCATGCCAGTCTGGCCCACGTGGCCAGTCTCATCACATCCTCTGCAGCAACTGCATTAGCATCCATATCATGCTTGGAACCAAGGACTGCAAACTCTTATGCTTGTAGGAATCCCAGCATAACTTAAATGAATAAAAGGAGTTGAGTAAAAGAAAAATCAGAAATGGTGAGAACTATGGCAAGCTGAAGAGTTCATGTTCCAGCTTCATCCTCTTTATCCAGTTGTTAAGCATCAGGTCTTAGAGTTGTGAAAATATTTTCTTTCATTTGCTCATCGAACTTGCTCTACATCTCTTTGAAAATATTTGTAGTGGCCAGACACAGTGGCTCACGCCTGTACTCCCAGCACTTTGGAAGGCCGAGGCAGATGGATCACCCGAGGTCAGGAGTTTGAGACCAGCATAGCCAACATGGTGAAACCCCATCTCTACTACAAATACAAAAATTAGCCAGGCGTAGTGGAGTGTGCCTGTCATCCCAGCTACTTGGGAGGCTGAGGCAGGAGAATCACTTGAACCTGGGAAGCCGCGGTTGCAGTGAGCCAAGATTGTACCATTGTACTCCATCTGGGTGATAGAGCGAGACTCCGTGTCAAGAAAAATAAGAAAGAAAATATTTGAACTACTTTTGTGATGTTCATTGCCATTTTCTACTCTGAACTGCAGACATTTGTGTATGTTTTAAAATCTGGTTTCAAGATTGTGTGTCTGAGGGGGACTATAACTAGAAGACTGCTTCCTTCTTTTTAGATGCTATGAAAGCATCCTCACTTATTTTTCCTTTTGTTTTCCCCGCATCTCCTTTTAGCAGGCCTGATTGGCAAAGCCATGCCTGGGTCAGGCAGCTCTTCTCCTCATTGTCTCATATGAACAGTCATACACATTCTCCCACTTCATTTTCAGCCTTTTTCAGTTCCATCTCATTGGCCTACTTAAGATCATAATGAGCCTTGGCTGCGGAATGGGAAAATGGGCTGGCAGGTGGCAATGGTGAGCGTGGGCGAAATTCCTGCAGACCCAGAGTTTGTTTGCTTCAGAAACATTTCATTTTCAAAGTCTACTTTTTTTCTTGCTCTCTGTTTTGGAGTTTCTTATATTACTGTGGTGTGATCAGAAGCATATAGATCTACAGTCAGAATAGACGAGAATAAAGGCCATTTGATTCCTCACTGCTACAGTGATGCATGTGAAAGACAGTATTGAAAGAGGCACAACATCAGCACATTACCTCCATCCCAAAGGCTGCAAAGAGTCTCAAGTGGGAGTGACAAGCCAGGTGAACAGGGAGAGATGTCTGTAGTGAGCTCATCTCCCAAATAGAACTCATTATTCTAACGATTCCTAGAATTGCCTTCATTTCTCACCATGAGACTGCAGGTTCACCCACCTCAGAACTATCTAGTGTGATTATTCATACTGCTTTCCCACACCCGGACAATATAAGGGCCAGGATTTCTGGAGAAGGGACTATGTATCTACATTTTTATTTACTTCTTATTTTTAATTGACAGATAAAAATTATATACATATGTATTTATGGTATACAGCATGATGTTTTGAAATATGTATTTATTGTGGAATGGCTAAATCAACCTCATTAATATATGCATTATCTTATATACTTATTTTTTTGTGGTGAGAACCCTTAAAGTCTACTTGGCAATTTTCAAGTATAGGATACGTTTTTACTAACTATAGTCACTATGTTGTACAATAGAGCTCTCAAACTTATTCCTTCTGTCTAGGTGAAATTTTGTGTCCTTTAACCAGTATCTCCCCTAACCCCTCCCAACCCCCAGCCTTTGGTAACCACTATTCTACTTTCTGCCTCTGTGAGTACAAAACTTTTTTAAAAATGGTTTTTTTTTTTAAATTTTTTAGAGACAGGGTCTTGCTTTGTCGCCCAAGCTGTAGTGTAGTGGTTTGATCATAGCTCACTGCAGCCTCAAACTCCTGGACTCAAGCAATTCTCCCACCTCAGCCTACTGAGTAACTGGGACTACAGGCACATGCCACGTTGCTTGGATAACTTTTTAAAACTTTTGGTAGAGACAGGGTCTCACTGTGTTGCACAGGCTGGTCTTGAACTCCTGGCCTCAAGTGATCCTCTTGCCACCTTAGCCTCCCAAAGTGCTAGGATTACAGGCATGAGCCACCGTGCCTGGCCCTGAGTTCAACATTGTTAAATTCCACGTAGAAGTGAGAACATGTGGTAATTGTCTTTCTGTGCCTGGCTTATTGCACTGAACTTCTCCACATTTATCTACGCAATCACAAATGGCAGAATCCTTCTTTTTTTAAAGGCCGAATAGTGTTCCACCATGTACCTATACCACATGTTCTTGATTAATTCATCTGTCCGTGGACAGCTAAGTTGATTATCTTGGCTACTGTGAATGGTGGTGCAATGAACGTGGGGATTCAGTGAATCTGCATTTTAACAAGTTACCCAGCTGAAGCTCATGCTGTCCTCCTCTGAGAACTGCTGAATTGCAGAATCATATCATTGAGTCCAAGTGAGTCCTTTGCACTCAATCAAGGTCTCCAGCAGAGAACCGGACTAAGAACAGGGCTTGAGGTTAGAACCTGGTCCTGCCATGGGTTGGCAGATGACTGTAAGAAAGCAGCTTAACCCTTCAGTACCCCAGTGTCCTCCTTCTATAAAAAACAGAAGATAATGACAGTACCTATTCCTTGGGGATGTTTTAAGAATTAAATTAATTAATGCATATAAAGTGCACTAATATGGCACACAGTAAGTGCACAATAAATGATAGCTCTCATTTCCTGCCCGATCCAGTGTTTCCCAAATGTCATTCATAGGCTATCTTCACAATTTTTGCCATACTTGCATAACTCCCTACTAGTATTTTTACTAAGTACCTTACCCTCTTTTTTAGCATCATCCTAAAAAGTGATGCCTGGGGAATTATTTGATATATGATTATATTTTTAAAACATTAAAATTGATACCAGCAACTGGGTGTGGTGGCTCATGCCTGTAATCCCAGCATTTTGGGAGGCTAAGGTGGGCAGATCACTTGAAGCCAGGAGTTCGAGACCAGCCTGGCCAACAGGGCGAAATCTCATCTATACTAAAAATACAAATATTAGCTGAGCATGCTGGCACATGGCTGTAATTGCAGCTACTTGGGAGGCTGAAGCACAAATGTCGCTTGAACCTGGGAGGTAGAGGTTACAGTGAGCTGAGATCAAGCCACTGCACTCCAGCCTGGGTGACAAAGCGAGACTCTGTCTCAAAAAATAAATAAATAAATTTAAATTTTAAAAAATTGATACAGGCCAGGTGTGGTGGCTCAGGCCTGTAATCCCTGCTCGCATCCAGGAGTTTGAGACCAGCCTAGGCAGCATAGCAAGATCTTGTCTCTGCACACACACACACACACAAAAAAAATGTTAAAAAAATTCGTGGGGCATGGTGGTGCACACCTGTAGTCCCAGCTACTTGGGAAGCTGAGGTGAGAGGATCGCTTGAGCCCAGGAGGTGGAGACTGCAGTAAGCCGTTATCCCACCACTGCATACCAGCCTGGGAGACAGAACAAAAGACCCTGTCTCAAAAAAGAATTTTAAAAAAGAAAGAAAAGAAATTGATACATAACTACTAAAATTTCAAAATGTTGATTTTAGGTACCACCATAGTATGTCAACTACTGTCAGGAAACACTGATCTCATCCAACTTCAGTTCCGGCAACTGAGGCTTAGAGTGGTTAAGTAGATTTTCAAAGGTCACGCAGGGAGTTGCTGGAAAAGCCAGAAATACACGAATTCAGATTTCTTTCTAACTAGGCCAGGGCTCTTTATTCCACATCAACCTGCTGGTTTTGCAGCGGTCTTCAAAGGCACATTGGAAAGTACTGAAAAAGGAACATCCTTTTATTAGCCTGACATTAGGAAACTGAAAGAAACCTTATGTGTTAAATAGGCTACAAAGGAAACCTCCCGTTAGCATTAAGCAGAAGAGGATGTTGAAAGCATAGGTTCACCTCATTTCACCCCTTCCAGACCCAGGGTGGGTGCTGGATAACGATGCACAGGGCAGGTGAGGCTGAAGAGGCCCAGCCCTAGCAGTGCCACATGCCAGGCCCCCCGCAGCTGTGACTCGCAGTGACTGATGATGCTGGAGACAGGAGTCTGCCAAGGATGACAGCAGCTGGGAGCACAAGCTTTAGTGTCAGATGGACCTGGGTTCTAACCCACCTCACCACTCGCAAGCTTGACCTTGTGCAGGTTACTCAGCCTTTCGGAACCTCAGCTCCCTTATCTGTAACATCCTCACAGGTTGCTGAAAAAATTAAGTACTAACTAGAGAAAATGCTTAATATAGCAGAGGTAGCTTTTATTTTTACTTCATAGTGCATTTCCCTAGATTGAATGATCATATGCCATGAAATACAAGTAGATTTAACCACAGCTTCAATGTATTAGGAGATAGGAAAGTGGTTAAGCTGAATACTTAGACCTTAAATGTCTTTTCTAATCATGTGAGTCCACAATTCTAAGTATCTTTAATACAAATGCAATTACTTTCCAAAAGTCAAGTCTTCAAGAAATAAAACTGCGCACCACATTAAGCTAATTATTAGCGTTTTCTAAGGGTTTAATATTGAAGATGTAGTAGATACCTGATTTTCCTTGGAGAGACATTTATGCCTTACTTGCAGTTGATCCATGAGTGGACACATACCCAAGCCTGACCAATCAGCATTTTCTAACACCTAGACATAGACATTTGCTGTAAGTCCATTCAATCAGAGCCAATCCTGGACTCTTAGGAAAATAAGCACTCTGTCTTCTAGCTGTGAGCCTAGAGCTGCTGAGAGCCATCCGGCAACCATGAGAGAAGACTTTCCTGGCAATGGCGCCGTCAAGAGGAAAGGAGGGCAGAAAGATGTAAATAGATCAAGAATCGATGAACTTGTTTGAGTTCCTGGACCCAGCCATACCTGAATGTAGTCTATCACTATACTTATCAGTTATGTGAGCCAATAAATTCCCTTATTGGCTTATCTATTGAGATAGATTTCTTATTACTTACAATCAAAATATTGTCATCAATAAAATAGGCAATATGATTTGGAAAATATTTTTGGAAAAATACAGAGAAACTTAACCAACATGTTGTTCACCCAAAGTATTACTATGACAAACAAAGAGAAGAGAGAGGTTTCAGAGGACTCAGTCATCATATTTTGTGGCAATCCAGCTGGATGAGAGATTTTCTTGCTAGTACTATGCTTTTATTCTGCTAACTGAGACCCTGCAAACTTTTCTACCGACCTACTCTCATCTCAGAAGAGCTTGACTTTGTAACCCTGGAAGTCACCACATTAAAATAATGAAGATATCCATCACTCCAAAAGTGTCCCCATATCCCTTTGTAATCCTTCTTGTTCATTCCTCCATCCCTCTCACCTCTAAGTAACCTCTGATCTGCTTTCTGTCATTATAGATTAGTTTGCATCTTTTAGGGCATTATATAAATGGAATGATACAATATATATTCTTTTTTGTCTGCCTTATTTCACTCAGTATAATTATCCATATTGTACGTGCATCAATAATTCATTTTTAATTGCTGGATAGTAGTATTCCATTGCACAACAATTTTTTTTTCATAGAGACATGGTCTCGCCATGCTGCCTAGGCTGGTCTTGAACTCCTAGGCTCAAGCGATCCACCTGCCTCAGCCTCCCAAAGTGCTGGGATTACATATGTGAGCCACCGTGCCTGGCCCATTGCACAACAATTTATCTGTTTTCCTGTTGATGGACATTCGAGTTGTTTCCACTTTTAGGTTATTAAAAATAAAGCTACTATAAATATTTGTGTACAAGTCTTTGTATGGGCATATGCTTTCCATTCTCTTGGTTAAATATGTAGGAGTAGAATGGCTGTGTCATATGGTAGATGTATATTTAACTTTTTAACAAACTGTCTTTCCAAAGTAGTTGTATCACTTTACATTCTCACCCTCAGCCTATAAGAAAAAGTTCCAGTTGCTCCACATCCTCACCAAAATGTGGTGTTGTCACGTCTTCATTTCAACCATTCCAATAGGTGTGCGGTAGCATCTCATTGTGGCTTGAATTTGCATTTCTCTAGTGACTAATAATATTGAGCATCTTTTCATGTACTTATTTGCCATCTGTATGTCTTTTTTTGTGAAGTCTGTTTATGTATTTTGCCCATTTGTTAACTGGGTTACTTGGTTTCTAGTTAAGTTTTTAGATTCTTTATATATTCCTATATCAGGCATGTGATTTGCAAATATTTACTTTCAGTCTCTCATCTTTTCCTTCTCTTAATTGTATCTTTTGATGAGTAGCTCCTAATTTTGATGAAGTCTAGCTTATCAACTTTTTCTTCTATGAATTGTGCTTTTGTCATCTTACCTGGAAAATCTTTGCCTAACCCAAAGTCACAATGATTCCCTCCTATGTTTTCTTCTAGAAATTGTATAGCTTTAGGTTTTACATTTAGCCTTATGATCTACTTTGAATTAATTCTTACATATGGTGCAAGGTATGGATCAAAGTTGATTAAATAATATGCAAAAAAGGTATGAATATCTAATTGTCCCAGCACCATTTTTAAGGGGATTGTCCTTTTTCCACTGAAGTACATTTTTACCTTTATTGAAAATCAGTTGACCAAGTATGTGTGAGTTTATTTCTGAACTCTGTAGTCTACCCGAACATTGCTTTTTAATTTTTTTATTATGGTAAAAAATACATATAACATAAAATTTGCCATGTTAGCCACTCTTAATTTTACAATTCAGTGGCATTAATGTTAATCACAGTGTTGTGCAACCATCACCACTATTTTTTCCAAAAGGAACATTTTTTTAACCTCACTTTTTTCTTTAAAAATCTTGGGAACTTTGAATTGTATTCCATAATAACTCCCAGTTTTGTTTTAATATAAAAAATAATGTTACCTTTCTAGAAAGATGAGCTATGTTTAGCCTGTAGCTTTGTGTGATTCCACAGCCTCCCTCCTTCCCTAGGGTGTGTAAACACCCATTTCAGAACCTCAAAAGAAAGCAGAGAATTTACAGGGACCTTAGAGGTCTTCTAGGAACGCCCCTTTGTTTTAGAGATGTGAAAAGTGAGAACCCAGATCACAGGGCTGGTAAGTGACAGAGCCAGCTAAGAAATAAGAAATGCTATTTTTGGGCTGCTGAAGGGTTTGCACCCAATCCTGATGGCCTCCCCTCTACATGATCTGGCTTTGGTGAAATCAACTCTCCTCTGCCTCGGGACACCAGAAAAGTAAAGCAATGCAATCTTCCTCAGAGGGTTTCACCAAGGGGTGAAAATGCCTCATAGTCAACAAAAGTGGGAGATCAGGGAGAGAAAAGGACAGCTACCCATAGGTTTCTAACCATTAAAAAGGCAGCCATTTGGGAGAGAATGCTTCAAAAGAGCTTGAGCACAAGTCAACGGCAATACTGAGCAGCTCTGCCCCCTCTCGGGATGGATTGCCGACCGCGGGTTCAAATAGAAAACAGCCCTATTTACAGGCCCTGGTTGAAGAATGCTGCTGAGCAGCCTCTCCTCTCCTCTTAATTCTTGACTATTATTATAGTGGGCCTTTCCCTCCAAACACCGGGAATTGTGATCTAACCTATCATGTGAAGTGGAGTTTCCTAGTATTCTTGGAAATATTTAGAAAGCAGTACCCCAATCAATCAGCAGCCCTGCTCATAAATGCAAATTTTCTGAACAAGAAACATCCAGAGTTTCTTTCAATGGCTCACCCTTTCAGAGCACTTACTATGGTGCTCAGTAACATTCTAAGCACTTTTCATACTTATCGCAACTTGGTGAGGGCTAGACATGGTGGCTCATGTCTGTAATTCCAGCACTATGGGAGGCCGAGCTGGGAGGATTGCTTAAGTCCAGGGGTTCAAGACCGGCCTGGGCAACATAGGGAGACCCGATTTCTATCAAAAAATTTTTTTCTTTTAATTAGGCAGGCGTGGTGGCACTTGCCTATGTTCCCAGCTACTTGGGAGGCTGAGGTAGGAGGACTGCTTCAGCTACGAGATCAAGATTGCAGTGACCCGAGTCATGCCACTGTACTCCAGCCTGGGCAACAGAGGGAGACCCTATCTCAAAAACAACAGCAACAGCAAACTCAGTGAGATGAGAACTATTATTTTCCTCATTTTAGAGAAGAAATGGAGGCACAGAGAAGTTAAATACATTGCCAAAGGTCACACAGCTCACCTAAAGTGTCTGGGTCCAGAGGCCTTAACCACCTCCACAGGCACCTCCAATCAACACTGCCTTCTCAGAGACGCTCCCTCAGCCTCTTCTAACTTGACTTACAGACACGGGTGTGAACATTTGATGGTCCCTGTGAGCAGAGTTGCTGAGCATGCTGGTGACCACTTGGAAAAATACATGAAGCCAGGGAGTGAAGAGAGGCCGAGGGCCTGCTCCCTGGTGGGCTCTGAGTCACGCAGGTCAGCCAGGCCTGGCCGGCTCAGCCTGTCACCATCAGCTGTCTCTCTGTACTCTGCTGCACAGCAGGGCCGGGCTCGAAGATGGGAACTGCCATTTATAAGCTCTCTGGCAAAATCAACTTTCAGGTGAAGAAAACTCACATACCTGGTAGGTTACCCTTGCTTCGGATGGTCTGTGGGCACCAGGGCTGCTGGACAGAATAAGTTCCCATGTCGGTTCAATTGTTTGTGCCTTTGATGTTACAGAAAGACCCAGCTGGCTTTCAGGGCTAGGGATGAATGCTTCAGCCAGGCCTGCTGTTTTGGTTTCTTGTCATCTGAGTTCATTTATAAGCCATTTCACAAGTAAGTTTTATTTCTTGTAGGCAAATGTGCTTTCAAATGTTGCATGAGTTAAACAAAAGATGAAGACAACAGGGTTCTGCAGCTTCTTTCTATTACCGGACAGCTCAGGAGGTTTCATTTTCCGTAACAGATGTAACATTAACTCCAGCGTTATTTTGACCGGTTATAAATATAAAGGACTAGTGTTTTGCAGTTCAGATTCTTCCTAAAAAGACTCAAGAACTTTCAGGCTAAAGCCATGGCTCCCAGGTCTTTCTCAGGAAGCAACAGAAAATGCATGCAGGCTTGCAGTCCTGGAAGGAGAATTGTGGGAGGTGCCCAGGTAACAGCGGTGCACCTATAAAATGCTTGGTAGAGCTTGGGGCTTCCTGCGGCTTCAGGAAATGGGTAGATCTTTATTATTAACAAAATCTAAATAAAGTTTTAACAGAAATTAAATATCAAGGCGGGGCAATATGGCTCATGCCTGTAATCCTAGCACTTTGGGAGGCCAAGGTAGGAGGATTGCTTGAGCCCAGGAGTTTGAGACCAGCCTGGGGAACATAGCAAGACTCCATCTCTAAAAAAATTTTGTTTTAATTAGCTGGGTGTGGTGGTGGGCACCTGTAGTCTCAGCCACTTGGAAGACTGAGGCAGGAAGATTGCTTGAGCCCAGGAGTTCAAGACTGTGGTGAGCTATCATTGTACCACTGCACAACCAGCCTGGGCAACAGAGCAAAACTCTGTCTCTAAAAAAATAAAAGAAAAGACAGCCTGGGCAACATAGGGAGACCCCATTTCTACAACAACAACAGCAACAACAACAACAAAAACCTAGCCAGGCATGGTGGTGTGTGCTTAAGGTCCCAGCTACTCGGGAGGCTGAGGTGAGAAGATCGCTTGAGCCCAGGAATTTGAGGCTGCAGTGAGCTATGATCGTGCCACTGCATTCTAGCCTGGGCAACAGAGTGAGATCCTGTCTCAAAAACAAAATAGAATAATAAAAGAAAATAAATTAAATATTAAGTAAAAGAGGAGATTTCCCACTTTACTCTCACCAGTGGCTGATAAATGACCAACCCAAGGCTAGTAAGGACCTCTGCAAGGCTGGTAGTAGGAAGGAGGGAGCTCACAAGGAGCAGGTGTATGTGTGTGTATAAGAGAGAAAGAGAGAATAGAGAGACAGAGAGAGACAATGTGTATTTTTATGGTGGGAAGGGGTGGAATGGACTTGGAGAGGAATTCTACCTGATCTTAAGCCATGACCTCCTTGTTTGTGGATAGCGAGATGCCTGTCTTCATGCTAAGCTATGGAAAATGTTGACAGGCTGTGTGTTTGCCACGTGACCATCTTACTACCATTATCTAGAGGCTCTTACAACACCAGTAAGTAGCTGTATTTCTAGAATAGCTTGCCTGGTAGTAAGGCATAGCATTACCATATTTCCTCATCTCTAAGGCACTGTCTATTGTGACGTACACCGTCACTTTATGTACCACCAAGAAAGGAAAATGCTGTCAATTTCAGCATGCCGTGTCATTGATGATAAAATGTATGCTCATTTCAGAGATGTTTACATGTAAAAAAAAAGAAAAGTACCTTTTAATATAGATGAAATTCAGTAGATGGCAGTCCAAAGTTCCTTTGAGTCTTATAAGTCAGTGCTAATCGTGTAAATCGGTGGTCCATATAAGAGCATTCCATTCTATTAAAATTACATTTATGGCCAAGCATTGTGGCTCATGCCAGGAGTTCAGGGCTGCAATCATGCCACTGCACTCCAGCTTAGTTGATGGAGTGAGACTCTGTCTCTAAAAAAAAAAAAAACAAAATAAACAACATTTACAATAAGGGATAAATAGCTCCCCTTTTTCCTTTTTTGGAGACAGTCTTGCTGTGTTGCCCAGGCTGGAGTGCAGTGGTGCAATCATGGCGCACTGCAGCCTCAACTTCCCAGGCTCAAGTGATCCTCCCACCTCAGCCTCCTGAGTAGCTGAAACTACAGGCACACGCCACCACATCAGCTAATTTTTTGTATTTTTTTGTAGAGACAGGGTCCCTCCATGTTGCCCAGGCTGGTCTCGAACTCCTGGGCTCAAGCAATCCTCTCACCTTGACCTCCCAAAGTGCTGGGATTACAGGCATGAGCCACTGTGTCTGGACATGCATAGGTTTTGTTTTCACTTTTCTTTTTTTTTAGACGGAGTTTTGCTCTTATTGCCCAGGCTGGAGTGCAATGGCATGATCTCGGGTCACTGAAACCTTTGCCTTCCGGATTCCAGTGATTCTCCTGCTCCAGCCTCCCGAGTAGCTGGGATTACAGGCATGCACCACCACACCCACCTAATTTTGTGTTTTTAGTAGAGACAGGGTTTCTCCATGTTGGTCAAGCTGGTCTCAAACTCCTGGCTTCAGGTGATTCGCCCACCCCGGCCTCCCAAAGTGCTGGGATTACAGGCATGAACCACCGCACCCAGCCTGTTTTCACTTTTTTTTTTTTTTTTTTTGAGACGGATTCTTGCTTTGTCGCCCAGGCTGGAGTGCAGTGGCGCAATCTCAGCTCACTGCAAGCTCCGCCTCCTGGGTTCACGCCATTCTCCTGCCTCAGCCACCCCAGTAGCTGGGACTACAGGCGCCCACCACCATGCCCAGATAATTTTTTTGTATTTTTAGTAGAGACGGGGTTTCACCTTAGCAGCGACTTGTTAGCCAGGATGGTCTCGATCTCCTGACCTCATGATCTGCCCGCCTCAGCCTCCCAAAGTGCTGGGATTACAGGCGTGAACCACCGTGCCCAGCCTGTTTTCACTTTTTTAAAGTAGGTTTTTAATGGAAGAAAATAGTGAGTCTGCTGTAGGCTGATATTGTAGAGATAAAAGTTAAAAATCATTATGATGGAGAAACAAAAATGCATCAAAAGAATAAATGTTTTCTGTGTTGTTAGTGAATTCCCTCTCAGAATACTGTTGACCAGCACACAGCTCTCTAATTCAATTTGTCTGTGTTGGTTTTATTACCACACAGACACACATAAATAATAACATAATAACTTTATTCTATTTCTCAAATAAGAAAGGAGAGCCTTGGGACTTAAAAAAAATGGTTCATAGTCTTTAAAGGAGAAGCACATGGAATAAGGAATTGAAATGAATCATATATCCCATTCTATTTTGAATTTAAAGAAGGAATCATACAGGATTTCAGTTCTAGTTCCATTTTGGGTAGAAAACAGAAGATGAGCAGGCAGGTGAGGGATTCAGTGCCCTTTTCCCTTCAATATCATGTCTATGTTTTGCTGAATAATAAAATACATAGCTGGTGGTCACATCTCTGTTCTTTGCAGGCAAGATCCAGTCCTATTACTCCACCCACTGCCTGGCAGAACAGAGTTAAACTTCTTGAAGAAATGGCCTACGCCTACAAACCCACTCCCTTACCTCTCATTTACTTCAAGGCGAGGTCTCTTTGCCCCTAGACTTCCTGATGGCAAGAACTGCTGTGCTGGATTCCGTGCTCATCTTCTTGACTTCTCTACGGCACATCACATTGATGACCAATTGTTTTCTTGAAGCCTTCTTGGATCTTGACTTCCTTACCCCACACTCTTGCCTATTTCTCCCCCCATCTCTCTGACTTTTCCTTCTCGGTCCCCCTCAATGCTCACCTTCCTCTGAGCACCTCTTCAGAAGCAGTATTCTCTCCTTGCCCTAGTTCTTACTAAAATAGAAATAGCTGCCACTTTGTGTAAACTCCAACTCTGCAACATTCTAGAACTTAACATGGTACATCATTTAAGGCTCATAAGACCCCATGAGGCCCCTGCTATCCCCTCTGTCTCACAAACAGTAAGTTGAGGTTCTGAGTAGCATAGTAATGGGTGCAAAGTCTCACAGCTAAAAAGAGGTAGAGACAGAATTCAAAGCCAGTCTGTCTGACACACAAACTGTGCTCTTTCCAAAAATAGGTCACCCTCTCTCAGACTGCTCTCAGTCACACCCTTGACTTCCCATGCAACTTAATAAGCTAAACGACTCCCAATCTCCCAACCCCATCTCAGCTCTCCCTCCTGAAGACTCACACGTCCAACTTCTTACTCAACATCTCTGCCCAGTTCCACTGGCATCTGAAGCTTAAACTGCCCAGAACTCAATCTTTACCCAGAACTCAATCAGTGTCTTTACCTTGAGAAAGGCGACCTGGAAGTCATTTTAGAGTCCTCTCTTCCAATATCAAAATCCTGACAATACTAGCTGTCTTCGTTTTCTAGGGCTGCCATAACAAAATACCACAGACTGGGTTGTTTACACAACAGAAAATCATCTTCTCCTAGTTCTGGAGGCTGGAAGTCCAAGATCAACATGTCTGCAGGTTTGGTGTGTTCTGAGACCTCTCCTCTTGGCTTACAGATGGCCACCTTCTTGATGCATCCTCACATGGCGCCTCTTCGTCTTGGCCTGTGTGTCGTCTATGTCCTACTCTCCTCCTCTTTTTTTTTTTTTTTTGAGACAAAATCGCTCCGTCACCCAGGCTGGAGTACAGTGGCATAATCACAGCTCACAGCAGCCTCAATCTCCCAGGCTCAAGCAATCCTCCCACCTCAGCCTCCCAAGTAGCTGGGACTACAGGTGTGGGACCTCATGCTAAGCTAATATTTTTCTATTTTTTGTAGAGATGGGATCTCTCCCTATGTTGCCCAGGCTGGTCTCAAACTTCTGGCCTCAAGCAATTCTCCCATGTCAGCTTCCCAAAGGGTTGAGATTGCAGGCATGAGCCACTGTGCCCGGCCTTAGTTTCCTCTTCTTGTAAGAGCACTAGTCATATTGGATTAAGGCCCATCCACGTGACCTCATTGCATCTTAACTACCTCTTTAAATGCCCTGTCTCCAAATACAGTCACATGTTGATGTACTAGTGGTTAGGACTTCAACATCTGAAATTTGGAGGCACACGACTCAGCCCATAACACTAGTTTTTAGGCATCTTTCAAATTTGACTTTCCATCTTCAGCTCTAATTGCCACCCTTTTAGTTGAGAACTGTGCCATTTCTCACAATTATAATATTCTCACCATCATGACTATTATGCTTTATAAATAATATTGTTCTGATTATAAAATAATTACATGAGCTCTGTAGAAAACACACACAAAAAACACAAATAAAACATAAAATCTCTGTAATCTCAACAACCAAACATAATTAGAATTGATCATTAGCATATATCCTTATCTTTTTTCTATGCATATATTTTTAAAAATTGGGGCCAGGCGCCATGGCTCATGCCTGTAATCCCAGCATTTGGGAGGCTGAGACGGGAGGATCACTTCAAGTCAGGAGTTTGAGACCAGCCTGGGCCAATGGTGAAACTCCGTCTCTACTAAAAAATACCAAAAAATTAGCCAGGCCTGGTGGTGCATGCTTATAATCTCTGCTACTCAAGAGGCTGAGTCAGGAGAATCACTTGAACCTGGGAGGCGGAGGTTGCAGTGAGACGAGATCGTGCCACTGCACTCCAGCCTGGGCGACAGAACAAGACTCCATCTCAATAAAAATAAAAATTGGAATGGTCTTAGGATGTTTTGCATTGCTATAACAGAATACCACAGAATGGGTAATTTAAAAATAAAAGGAATGTATTTCTTACAGTTCTTCAAGCTGGTAAGTTCTAGGTCAAGGAGCATCTGGTGAAGTCCTTCTTGCTGCATCATAACATGGCAGAGGGCATCACATGGCAAGGGGGCAGGAGCATGTGTGTGAGCTCAGGTGTCTCTTACTCTTCTTATAAAGCCACCAGTCTCATCATGGAGGCCCTACCCTGATGGCCTCATCTAATCCTAATTACTTCCCAAAGGCCTTACCTTCAAATACTATCAACACATGAATTTGGGAATTAAGCTTCCAACACATGAAATTTGGGGGACACATTCAAACCATAGCAGAATCATAACATTATCTTCTCTCTTGTAATTTCATTGTTCCCATTAACAATTTCTTGCCTGGGTGCGGTGGCTTATACCTGTAGTCTCAGCACCTTGGGAGGCCAAGGGGGAGGATCACTTGAGCCCAGGAGTTCAAGACCAGCCTAGGCAACATGGTGAAACCCCATCTCTACAAAAAATACAAAAATTAGGCAAGCATGGTAGTATATGCCTGTAGTCACAGCTACTTCAGAGGCTGAGGTGGGAGGACTGCTTAAACCCAAGTGGTGGAGGCTGCAGTGAGCTGTGATCACCCACTGCACTCCACCCTGGGCAATAGAGTGAGACCTTGTCTCAAAAGAAAAAAAAAAATTCTCATACCATTAAATATTATTATTCTCCAACATTATTTACTGATCACTTCACAATATTCCATCATACAGATAGACCAATAATAAACTTATTATTAAATCAGTTAATATAATTTATTATTAAATCTGTTAATACAGTCTATCTGCATGATGGAATATTGTGGACATGTGGGTTTCAGGCAGTCCCATCACTCATTGCCCATAGAATGGTCTTTTTATCTCGATGGCTTACATACATATCTTCAGAGAACTGAGTTCAGATTCGTTCATTGCCATTGCTTCTCTCCTTACCACCTGCTTTATCTGAAGCTTAATCCTGTGTTATAATTTTAGAAACAATGAGATAGTTGGCAGGCTAATGGCTTCATTTTAAGTAGTATCTGATGTGAAGTTTACAACTGAAGCCAATTGGAGTTCTTTCTTAAGACGGCTCGTTAAAAATTTCATTATGTTAGACCTGTCTTGATGAGAGAAATCTATTTGCTGGTGAATAAAATTGTGGCAGCTCTTATTTATGTGTCTTAATGTGGCTAAGGTAAATGTTTTTAAAATACTTACTTTGGAAACAGTTTGATAGTTCCTCAAGAAGTTAAACTTAGAATTACTATATGACCGAGCAATCCAACTCCAAGGTATATACCCAAGAAAATGGAAAACAGTATGTCCACACAAAAACTTGTCCATGAATGTTTGGCTATTATTTATAACAGCCAAAGAGGGGAAACAGCCTAAATGGCCATCAACAGATGAATGAATAAACAAAATGTGTTACATTCATATAAAGGAATACTATTCAGCTGTAAAAAGAAATGAAGAACTGATATATCCTACAACATGTATGAATTTTGAATATTTGATAGGTGAGGCTGTGCTGGTGGCTTATGCCTGTAATCTCAACACTTTGAGAGGCCAAGTCAGGAGGATCGCTTGAGCCTAGGAGGTCGAGGCTACAGTAAGCTATGATTGCACCACTGCATTTGGTGACAGGGTCTCAGTCTGTTGCCCAGGCTGGAGTGCAGTGGTTGAACACAGCTCACTGCAGCCTCGACCTTCTGGGCTCAAGTGATCTTCTCAACTCAACCTCCTGAGTAGCTGGGACTACAGGTGTGTGCCACCACACCTGGCTAATTTTTGTATTTTTTTGTAGAGATAGGGTCTCGCCATGTTGCCCAGGCTGGAATTTTTTTTTTCTAAGTAAGGCCAGTGTGGTGGCTCATGCCCGTAATCCTAGCACTTTGGGATTACACTTGGGAACCTCCACCTCCCAGGTTCAAGCGATTCTCCTGCCTCAGCCTCCCAAGTAGCTGGGACTATAGGCACCCACCACCACATCTGGCTGATTTTTGTATTTTTAACAGAGATGGGGTTTTGCCATGTTGCCCAGGCTGGTCTTGAACTCCTGGGCTCAATAGATCCACCCGCCTTGCCCTCTCAAAGTGCTGGGATTACAGGCATGAGCCACAGCGCCCGGCCAATGTTGTCTTAATTTAAAACTTGCAAAAAGAAAAAAAACGTATCGTAGCCTAATCTCCTGTCTTTGTGAAAGATATTCAGTGATAGTATGATTGAATTTCAGAGGAGGCCAAGATAGTCTAGGTTTAAATGGCTCTGCCTTGTGAACAGATGGGCCCCACACAAACTCATTTTTATTACTCCAGGTTGGATGCTGGCTTTTTGAGCAGGGGAGGGGGTTCAATTTCCCTTGGCCTATTGGATGAATAGAGAACCACATAGACCTAACTGGGAACCTAATGTGCTTTCACTTTCAGAGGGTAAATATATATGTCATGCTCACTGCCGAGACCTGGTACATCTGGATTATCCACAAAATGGGAAAGTATCAAGCTGCATGCCGACTTCTGAAGTAAGATATTCAAGCAAAAAGAACAGTCAGGTAGGCACTATTGGTGCTTGTGGACACCGTGCGTTTCGGTCACTCCCATCACTCATACCCCATAGAATGGTCTTTTTTTCTCCATAGCTTGGTATGTATCTTCAGAGGATCGAGCTCAGGTTCATTCACTGCCATTGCTTCTCTCCTTGCCGCCTGTTGCATCTGAAGCTTAATCTTGGGTTATAATTTTAGAAACAATAACATAGCGTATATCAGTAGTTTTATCCAACAGATTTGTCATAAGATATGAGGCTTTCATCTGCTTGATTACTTGTCACATTCAGGATGCAATCTTATTAACAGACATACTTCCTGCTGCGGAAAATAGGACACGAAATGTAAATGTGTGTGTGTTGATGTTTTTTTAATCCGATGAAGAGCCTGAGCGTGTAGGAGTTTGAGACCAACCTGGGCAACATGGTGAGACCCGCATCTCTACAAACAATAAAAATAAAAATAAAAATAAATTAGCTGGGTGTGGTGGCATGTGCCTGTGGTCCCAGCTACTCACCCAGCTACTCAAGAGGCTGAGGCAGGAGGATCACATAAGCCCCAGAGGTGGAGGTTGCATTAAGCTGAGATTCTGCCACTGTACTCCAGCCTAAGTGACAGAGTAAGATCCCACCTCAAAAAAAAAAAAACCTGAGCATGAACACTGTGCTAGGGAAATCTGTCAGTTTTTACTGGTTAAAGCAAAGATCTTCAACTAGTAGAACTAGTAGATCCTCAACCTGGTTTCACCCAGCACATCCATTCTCACTCTGTTCTCCCGGTTTGCTGAGAGACCAGAAGGGAAGGGGTACAGCCGGCAGTGATGCCTGCTCCTCTGCAGACTCAACTATAGCATCCCCTCTCCTCACACATCAAGGTTCTTCTTAAAAGGTAGGCTATTTTTTCGGCCAAGCACAGTGACTCATGCCTGCAATCCCAACACTTTGGGAGGCCGAGGTGGGTGGATTGCTTAAGGCCAGGAATTCAAGACCAGCCTGGGCAACATGGCAAAACCTCATCTCTACAAAAACTACAAAAATTAATAGGGTATGGTGGTGAGAGGTGACAGCGTGCTGGCTGCCCTCGCTCGCTCTTGGCGCCTCCTCGGCCTCGGTGCCCACTCTGGCCGCACTTGAGGAGCCCTTCAGCCCGCCGCTGCACTGTGGGAACCCCTTCCTGTGATGGCCTAGGCTGAAGCCGGCTCCCTCAGTCTGCAGGGAGGTGTGGAGGGAGAGGAACGGGCGGAACCGGGTCTGCGCGCCAGCTAGAGTTCCAGGTGGGTGTGGGCTTGGCGGGCCCCGCACTTGGAGTGGCTGGCCGGCAGTGAGGGGCTTAGCACCCGGGCCAGCAGCTGCGGAGGGTGCGCTGGGTCCTGCAGCAGTGCCGGCCCACCAGCACTGCGCTCGATTTCTCCCCAGGCCTTAGCTGCCTCCCCGCAGGGCAGGGCTCGGGAACTGCAGCCCGCCAAGCCTGGACCTGCAGCCCGCCATGCCTGAGCTTACCTCCCCGCTCCACTCCCGCGCCCCCCTACTCCCGCTCCCGCCTCCGCCCCCGCTACTCCCGCTCCCGCCCCCGCTACTCCCGCTCCCGCGCCCCCCTCCACTCCCGCCCCCGCAACGCCTCCGCCCTCCCCCACCCCCGCCCCCCGCGGTGGGCTCCTCCGCGGCCGGAGCCTCCCCGACAAGCACCGCCCCCTGCTCCACAGAACCCGGTCCCATCCACCGCCCAAGGGCTGACGAGTGCGGGCGCAGGGCGCGGGACTGGCAGGCAGCTCCACCTGCGGCCCTGGTGCCGAATCCACTGGGTGAAGCCAGCTGGGCTCCTGAGTCTAGTGAGGACTTGGAGAACCTTTATGTCTACCTAAGGGATTGTGAATACACTAATGGGCACTCTGTATCTAGCCCAAGGTTTGTAAATGCGCCAATCAGCACTCTGTGTCTAGCTTAGGGTTTGTAAATACACCAATCAGCACTCTGTGTCTAGCTTAGGGTTTGTAAATACACCAATCAGCACTCTGTATCTAGCTAATCTAGTGGGGAGGTGGAGAACTTTTGTGTCTATCTCAGGGATTGTAAACGCACCAATCAACAGCCTGTCAAAACGGACCAATCAGCTCTCTGTAAAACAGACCAATCAGCAGGATGTGGGTGGGGCCAGATAAGGGAATAAAAGCAGGCTGCCGGAGCAAGCAGTGGCAACTGGCTGAGGTCTCCTTGGGCGCTGTCCTTGAGCTCTTTGCAATAAATCCTGGTACTGCTCACTGTTTGGTTCTGCACTGCGTTTATGAGCTGTAACGCTCACCGCCAAGGTCTGCAGTTTCACTCCTGAAGCCATCCAGACCATGAACCCACTGGGAGGAACAAGCAACTCCAGACGCATGGCCTTAAGAGCTGTAACACTCACCGGGAAGGTCTGCAGCTTCACTCCTGAGCTAGCGAGACCACGAACCCACCAGAAGGAAGAAACTCCAAACACATCAGAAGGAACAAACTCCGGACACTCTGCCTTTAAGAACTGTAATACTCACCGGGAGGGTCTGCGGCTTCATTCTTGAAGTCCCTGAGACCAAGAACCCACCAATTCCGGACACAGTGGTGTGCACCTGTGATCCCAACTACCTGGGAGGCTGAGATGGGAGGATCACTTGAGCTGGCAAGGTTAAGGCTGCAGTGAGCTGTGATCGCACCGCTGCACTTCAGCCTGGGCAAGAGAGGGAGACCCTGTCTCAAACAACAACAAAAAAAAGTAGGCTATTTTTTCAAAGGTTGGGGGGCACTTGCATTAAATTATCTGAGTGTCTTAGTTTCTGAGAGCTCACGGGCATGTCTGGGTAGAATTACTGAAACTAGGCAGCAATATTTATCCTTCCTGTATATGGGAATGAAACTAATTTTCAGTTTAGGCCAAGACGCCGATTCTCCACTGCCCCCTGACCAATGCTGAGTACAAAAGATCAAATACATGAGTTTGCCACTTGTTTTTCCCTGACAAAGTTAACTCTTGATCAGAACAGTAATAGCTGTTTGGAAGAGTGTGTTCAGCGTGTGTGGTTTACATATGTTAAATTCCCATTCAACTCAATTACACTTGGCAGGGACACAAAGCTAATGGGGAATCTGTAAAGGGCATGAACAATAGCTTTTCTGGCAGATTGATGGCTTCGTTTTATGTAGTATCTGATGTGAAGTTTACAACTGGAGCCGATTGGAGTTTCTGCAAAGTTGTACTAGCCTTTAAATTAACTTAAGAAAATGCCTTCATTTTAGGAAGAAAAGCTTGGATTGGGGATGCAGCTTGTAATTTAATAGGATGACTTTGGAGAGAGCAGCGAGGATAATAGAGGTATTATGAGAAGCTCTAGGGAGAACAAATATATGCTTGTTTGGCTTGGGAAAAAATGTAGAGTTCAAGTGTAAGGTTTAAACAAATGCTTTGCAAAGTTTCTCAAAAGGTACCTGAACTACAGATACTTGAGTAACTCACATTATTTTCTTATATTGATTTTGAAAAAGTAATACTGAGCTTTCTGATGTGGCTCTAAAAATTTTAGAAAATGATCAAGTATTTTGATATTTATTTTAGTTCAATTCTTATAAAATCACAGAATTTAAGATTCAGAAGTTGATGTCTTAGGGAGCGCCAGATTTGATTTGATAGACAGGTTTATAAAGATCACGTGAAAGGTGGCTTCCCAACGGGTTGAGCATAAAATTATTCTAGATTAGGATGAGAATCCCCTCATTTAAGAAAGCTCCTCTTGGCGGGCCTCAATGGCTCATGCCTGTAATCCCAGCACTTTGCGAGGCCAAGCCGGGAAGATCGCTGGAGCCCAGGAGTTCGAGACCAGGCTCGGCAATATAGTGAGACCTCATCTCTACAAAAAATTTTAAAATGAGGCAGGAAGATCGCTTGAGCCCTGCAGGTTGAGGCTGCAGTGAGCCATGATCACACCACTACATTCCTGCCTGGGTGACAGAGTGAGACCCTGCCTCAAAAAAAAGAAGAAAAAAAAAAGAGAGAGAGAGAGATCATCCTGGCTAACACGGTGAAACCCCGTATCTACTAAAAATACAAAAAAATTAGCCGGACGTGGCGGCAGGCGCTTGTAGTCCCAGCTACTCTGGAGGCTGAGGCAGGAGAATGGCGTGAACCAGGAAGGCGGAGCTTGCAGTGAGCTGAGATTGCGCCACTGCACTCCAGCCTCCGTGACAGAGCGAGACTCCGTCTCAAAAAAAAAAAAAAAAAGAATGCCAAAGAATGCCACTCTAGCACATAATTTTCTGTATATACACGTGGGTGATAATGATATGTACTTCATAAGGGATCATAAGTATTAGATTATTTCCCAAATATTTTTGCATACCCAAAGTGTGGTGCTATAATACGTTGTTTTATTTATTTATTTATTTATTTATTTTGAGACAGAGTCTCGCTCTGTTGCCTAGGCTGAAGTGCAGTGGCGCGATCTTGGCTCACTGCAAGCTCCGCCTCCCAGGTTCATGCCATTCTCTTGCCTCAGCCTCCCATGTAACTGGCACTACAGGCACCCGCCACCACGCCCAGCTAATTTTTTGTATTTTTAGTAGAGACAGGGTTTCACCGTGTTAGCCAGGATGGTCTCAATCTCCTGACCTCGTGGTACGCCCGCCTAGGCCTCCCAAAGTGCTGGGATAAAAGGCGTGAGCCACGGCGCCCGGCCAATACATTGTTTTAATAGTCTATCAAATCAATCTACTCTTGTGAATTGATTTGATACTGCACTTAACTTTTTTTCTTATTGGCTTTAAAGGTGCTGAATGATAAATGCAATGGTTCTCAAGTCATTAACAGAATTCTAAATCTTGTCAATATCTCAAGACCCAGGATTTTAGCCATTTGGATATGTGTGTCAGCTGATTATGTTAGGAGATCTCTCAACCCAATTATAATCCCCAATGTTGTTGGCTTCAAGCACTGATAGAGCGATAAACTTCAGAAAGGTTTCAATTTGGTCCTTGAAAAGAACTGTTTAAGCAGAAACTCTTAGCAGCTATAGAATTTGGCCAAGAACCACAAAAACCATTCCCTCATTCTTACTTTGCTCCCACTTTTTGATGTGGAGAAGACATTGAAAGATTGTTGGGGCCAGGCATGGCAGCTCACACCTGTAATCCCAACACTTTGGGAAGCCGAGGCATGTGGATTGCTTGAGCCTGGGAATTCGAGACCAGCCTGGCCAACATGGTGAACCCCGTCTCTACTAAATATAAAGAAATTAGCCGAGTGTGGTGGCACACACCTGTAATCCCTGCTACTCAGGAGGCTGAGGCACGAGAATTGCTTGAACCTAGGAGGTGGAAGTTGCAGGGAGCTGAGATCGCACCAGTGTACTCCAGCCTGGGTGACAGAGCGAGACTTGGTCTTAAAAAAAAAAAAAAAAAAAGCCAGGCACGGTGACTCACGCCTGTAATCCCAGCACTTTGGGAGGCTGAGGCAGGCGGATCACAAGGTCAAGAGATTGAGACCATCCTGACCAACATAATGAAACCCCATCTCTACTAAAAATACAAAAATTAACTGGGTGTGGTGGGACACACCTGTAGTCCCAGATACTCAGGAGGCTGAGGTAGGAGAATCGCTTGAACCCGGGAAGCGGAGGTTGCAGTGAGCTGAGATCGCGCCACTGCATTCCAGCCTGGCAACAGAATGAGACTCCGTCTCAAAAGAAAGAGAAAGAAAAAAGAAAGGAAGGAAGGATGGAAGGAAGGAAGGAACTTTTCAAGTATAAAATATTTTAAAACATATTTAGTTATTTATCAGCTTTAGAGTTTGATGAAACCTGGTATTCAGTTTCTAAATTCAATACCATGAAGAAGATGAAACTCAAATTTGATCGATTTTTCAAATCAAATTTCTTCCCCCCCAACCTTGATTCAGGATCAAATTCCTGTTGTATTGCATATATTTTTGTGAGTATAAAAACAATGCATGATTATTAAAGAAACTGTGGAAAATGTAAAAAGTTTAAGAAAAACATTAAAATTGCCTATAATCCCACCACCCAGAGAGAGATAATTGCCGTTAGTATTTTAGTGTCCTTCATTCCTCTCTTTTTTCAGTGTCCATTGTCTATATGTATTTCTTCGTAAAACTGGAAATCAGTATTTGGATAGATAGAGACATAGATATGTTTTCACCCTTCCTTACAATGTGACCATGTTTCCTGTTGCTCTATATTCTCTGAAAAAGTGAGCTCTAAGTTGTAATATTTATGAATCTGTCATATTGATTTAACAATTCTACTTCTTATCTTTTTAAATTTTTTATTGTATTTTATTTATTTATTTTGAGACAGGGTCTCACTCTGTCGCCCAGGCTGGAGTGCAGTGGTGCAATCACAGCTCACTGCAGTCTTGATCTCCTGGGCTTAAGGGATCCTCAGCCTCCCAAGGAGCTGGGACCATGGGCAGGCACCATCATGCCTAGCTAGTTTTTTTTATTTTTATTTATTTATTTTTTTTGTAGAGAAGAGGTCTCACCATCTTGGTCAGGCTGGTCTCGAACTCCTGGGGTCAAGCTATCCTCCTGCCTTGGCCTCCCAAAGTGCCAGGATTATAGGCATGAGCCACAGCACCTGGCCAACAATTTTACTTCTTTTGGTGCTTTTCTTACTGTTGAACATGAAGCTGCAACAACATCTTTGTATGAAAATCTTTTCCTACATTTCTTCTTGTTTCCTTAATACAGATTCTGAAGGAGGATTTATCAGTCAAGAGTTTTAATAGCCCTTGATACACACTGCCAAATTCTTTAATAGGAACTTCATACCAGTTTATACCTTTTCCAGCAGTTCACAAACAAACTTACCTCACTATAAATTCATCCATAGTCTCCTGAGTAATGTATTCCACCTAAAACCTTTAAATTGTAAATCCATTTTAAAATTCAATTTTAAAGGGCTTGGTACCTTAAGATTTGGTGGGCAGGGTGAGGGAATGATCGAGTGGTTTGATCTGTTCCAATTTTCAATTTGTAATTAATGAAGTTAAGACTCAGAGGTTAGTAATTTTTGTGAGCCCTTGATCTGGTCTTTCTCAGAGGATGTGGACTTCACAGTCAATTGTCTTCAAGGCCCTGAGAGTGGATCCTTTCCCAAGTGGGAAAGGAAAGGGAAGGTCTGAGTGAACTCCCAGAAAAGTGGGGTACAATAGCCCAACAACACTTGAATTTCTAATTGGGGTAAGGTGGGGACGTAAGGGTGAAGGTGTTAGAAGAGATACTGGAAATAAGGAAAACAGTCCTATTTATTAAAATCCCTGAGGGGTTTGACTCAATGTGGAGAGACAGATCGTTCTTCTGCCAGTTCTAGATCCTACAGAAGACCGGGTGAAGTGGTTCCGGCCTGTAATCCCAACACTTTGGGGGGATCACTTGAGCCCAGAAATTTGAGAACTTCCTGGACAACATAGTGAGACCCTATCTCTAAAAAGAATTTTTAAATGTTGAAAGCTAATCAGAGGGCCACAAAGTCATTCTTAAAGTCATTGTGCACTTTGCTTCCTTTGTTGTATGTTTGTTTCCTTTGTAACTGATTTACCACTTTACACACTCAGATTTTTAATTATAGCAGCAATTACTAGATTCAATGACATAAAGTTACCATTTCTGTCAGTAAAGATTCAATACCAGCTAATTTCACACAGTTCAATTTCACACCTGGGGAATTAATTATTCTTAATCATTAGGAGTCAATGGTAAAACTTTCTGATGAAAGCACCTGTAGCAAGGCCTCTACCGAGCTCCCCTCCTGTGGGGGGTGTAGACATGGCGGCCAGCAGCCAGCACAACCTCTCTCTCCTGAGCCCCGTAAGTGGAGATAGGGATACAGTAGTTGGTGTGTTTGTGACAGCAGAGCCACCAGAGGGAGCTCTAGCATTGACTCCTATATGTTTGTCTGTGAGCCACGGATTCAAAGAAAAACAATAAATATCTAATGATTGCTTGTGTTTTTGAGCACTCCCTGCACAGTCCTAAGGTTTAGACACCATCATATCAATATCATTTCATTGTTAACATGAATTAAGCTTCTTTGTGTCTGTCAGATATTCTTTCATGCTTACCACAAGTCTATCAAGATATTATTATTTCCACTTTTATTGATGAGGGAGGAGATTAAGTTTTACAGAAGTTAAGTGATTTTACAAAAGAAGAAATAACACAGGGATTTTATCTACAGTCTTAGCGCCCCCCACCCCCTTCCCACCTCCATTAAAGTTCTTATTCCTGCCCTCTCTTTTCTCTTTTCCTACTGGGAATCTAAAGGAGATAAATCCTTGCTTTAAAACTAAGGAAACAAAGAAAGAAGAATGCATTTTATTTTGTGTAAATTATTCTTCAATATATTTAACATGTAAGGGGAAAACAAGAAAGGGAAAGGAAACAAGAGGAGAGGGGAAAAGAAAGGGAGAAGAGAAGAGAGAAGAGGAGAGAAGAGGGGAGGGGAGGAGAGGAGAAAGAAAAGGAGAAGAGAAGAGAAAGAAAAGAAAAGAGAAATAGCCAGGCACAGTGCCCCATGCCTGTAATCCTAGCACTTTGGGAGGCCGAGGTGGGCGGATCACCTGAAGTTAGGAGTTCAAGACCAGCCTGGCCAACATGGCGAAACCCCATCCCTACTAAAAATACAAAAATTAGCCAGGTGTGGTGGTGCATGCCTGTAATCTCAGAGGCTGAGGCAGGACATTTGCTTGAACCCGGGAGGCGAGGTTGCAGTGAGCCAAGACTGTGGCACTGCACTCCAGCTTGGGCGACAGAGCAAGACTCCATCTCCAAAAAACAAAAAGAAAAGAAAAAGGAGGCCAGGAGTGGTGGTGGGCGCCTGTAACCGCAGCTAGTTGGAAGGCCGAAGTGGAAGAATTGCTTGAGCCCAGGAGGAGGTTGCAGTCAGCCAGGATCTAGCCACTGCAGTCCAGCCTGGGAGAGGGAGAGAGACTCCATCTCAAAAAAAGAAAGAAAAAAAAAAAAAAGAGAGAGAAAGAACTGATGCTCATGTCCATAAAGCCCGAAAATGTTCCAATCCTGCCGGCTCACTGCTAAGGGAATACTTCAACCCACAGCACCCCACCTCCCACCCACACATTCCTTAGGCTACTGTTTCTATGACTCCTTTTCCCTCCTCAAGCTTGCCCGAGATGGCTGTTTGATCTTGGTTTCACCCTTATTCAAATTCAGAATTAGGGGCAGAGACCAGAGGAAGATGTTAGGAATATCCATAACCCCCAAAGATGGCCACTAGACTTACTTCTATAGCACTTTACAGTACCAGACATGTACAAAGTACCTATGCACAGATTAAGAGCAAGGAGGGTCAAAGTATACAGCCACACATTTGCTGGATGGACTTAGTTAAGTCACTTAATCTCATCCATAAAATGTATATAATAGGCGGGCACTATAACATACAAAACGTATATAATAGGCTCACTCCTGTAATCCCAGCACTTTGGGAGGCTGAGGCAAGTGGATCACTTGAGCCCAGGAGTTTGAGACCAGGCTGGGCAACATGGCGAAACCCTGGCTCTACAAAAAATGCCAAAAATTAGCTGGGCATGGTGGTGCGTGCCTGTAGTCCCAGCTACTTAGGAGGCTGAGGTGGGAGGATCACTTGAACCTGGGAGGCTGAGGCCGCAGTGAGCCATGATCATGCCACTGAACTCCAATCTGGGAGACAGAGTAAGACCCTGTCTCAAAAAAAATATGCATGTAGTAAATGTAATCATGTCTACTTCTTAGCATTGCTGTGGAGATTTAATTAGGCAATGCATAGAAAAGTACTTAGCTTGGTGTTTGGTGGGAAACTTCAATTAATGTTAACCAATATTATTGTTTTCTTTAATACTCACAACAATCATATTTGTCCATTTAGCATAGAACTTGGCATAGACACATGGTTTGTAAGCGTGTTTGTGGTTAACAGCAGTCTTCAATTAAAGAGAGGCGAACCAACTTGCCAAAGGTTCACAGCTAGTTTCACAACTACGAAATGTTTTCCGAAATGTTTTCCAAACTATTTTCAGTTTTTCTGTGAGACTGAGAGATATTATCTTCAAATAGATTACGAGATATGCACAGCAACGTCCACCCACCTTACACAAGAGCGAACAGCTTTCCAACAGCCATCAGAAAACCCCTGGGGTTTGTTGGTCCGAGAACAGAAACAATGCAGTCACACCCAGACCCTAAATTTAGGGGGACCTTAGAGTTAGTTTTATTTAAATATTGTAATGTGACTCGAGTAAGCAACATTTTCTTTATGCTTTGTTTTTTAAAGGACATGGGAAAATTTACTTTGGGGAGCCAGGGCGCTTGGCTAGAAGGGGAAGGAGGAAAGAGAGAAAGGAAAGGGTAGAGGGAAAGCTGAGACCTGAGACCTAGGAGACCTCGGGCAAGAGATTTGAACCCTGGGTTCCACTGCCCTTATTTTCTTTTTTTAAATTATTTAAATTTAATTTTTATTTTTAGTTCTGGGGTACATGTGCAGGATGTGCAGATTTGCTACATAGGTAAATGTGTGCCATGGCGGTTTGCTGCACCTGTCAACCCATCACCTAGGTATTAAGCCCAACATCCACTAGCTATTTTTCCTAAGGCTCTCCCTCCCCCTACCCCACCTCCTGACAGGCCCCAGTGTGTGTTGTTCCCCTCCCTGTGTCCATGTGTTCTCATTGTTCAGCTCCCACTTATAAGTGAGAACGTGCGGTGTTTGGTTTTCTGTTCCCAAGTTAGCTTGCTGAGAAAAATGACTTCCAGCTCCATCCATGTCCCTGCAAAGGATGTGATCTCGTTCCTTTATATGGTGGCATAGTATTCCATAGTGTATATGTACCACATTTCCTTTATCCAGTCTATCGTTGGTGGGCATTTGGGTTGATTCCATCCTTATTTTCTTTTTCTTTCTTTCTCTTTTTTGAGATGGAGCTTTGCTCTTGTCACCCAGGCTGGAGTGCAGTGGCACAATCTCTGCTCACTGCAACCTCCATCTCCTGGATTCAAGAGATTCTCTTGCCTCAGCCTCCCAAGTAGCTGGGATTATAGGCATCCACCAACTTGCCTGGCTAATTTTTGTATTTTTAGTAGATAAGGGGTTTCACCATGTTGGCCGGGCTGGTCTCAAACTCCTGACCTCAGGTGACCCACCCGCTTCAGCCTCCCAAAGTGCTGGGATTACAGGCGTGAGCCACCATGTCCAGCCAATTCCATCCTTCTTTTCCTTCTTTTTTTTTTTTTTTTTTTTGAGATGGAGGCTGGAGTGCCATGGCGCAATCTCGGCTCACTGCAACCTCCGCCTCCCATGTTAAAGCAATTCTTCTGCCTCAGCCTCCAGAGTAGCTGGGATTACAGGCACGCACCACCATGTCCAGCTAATTTTTGTATTTTTAGTAGAGACGGGGGTTTCACCATGTTAGTCAGGCTGGTCTTGAACTCCTGACCTTGTGATTCACGTGCCTCGGCCTCCCAGAGTGCTGGGATTACAGGTGTGAGCCACCGCACCCGCCCATTTTTTTTTTTTTTTTTTTTTCTGAGACGGAGTCTCGCTCTGTCACCCAGGCTGGAGTGCAGTGGCGCAATCTCGGCTCACTGCAAGCTCCGTCTCCTGGGTTCATGCCATTCTCCTGCCTCAGCCTCCCAAGTAGCTGGGACTACAGGCGCCTGCCACCAAGCCCAGCTAATTTTTTTTTTTTTTTTTTTTGAGATGGAGTCTTACCCTGTTGCCCAGGCCAGAGTGCAGTGGCACGATCTTGGCTCACTGCAACCTCTGCCTCCCAGGTTCAAATGATTCTCCTGCCTCAGCCTCCCGGGTAGCTGGGATTACAGGCGCCTGCCACCATGCCCGGCTAATTTTTGTATTTTTAGTAGAGACAGGGTTTCACCATGCTGGTCAGGCTGGTCTCGAACTCCTGACCTTGTGATCCGCCTGCCTCGGCCTCCCAAAGTGCTGGGATTACAGGTGTGAGCCACCGCGCCCGGCCTCCATCCTTATTTTCAAAAGTAGCAACTTGGGGCGGGGCTCAGTGGCTCACACCTATAATCCCAGTACTTTGGGAGGCCAAGGCGGGTGGATCACGAGGTCAGGAGATCGAGACCAGCCTGGCCAACATGGCAAAACCCCATCTTCACTAAAAATACAAAAATTAGCTGGGTGTGGTGCCACACACCAAAGGCCTGTGAGTCTATAAATGTTTTCTGTCTGCCCTCATCCTGCAGCATTTTCCACACAATCTCTTTTTGATATCACATGGTATTTTATATGCTCAGTACCAACTTTAGAGGTCTGCAAGTTGTTAGCTTTTTCTTTTTGGTAACTTTGTTAATATCATTATTAGAAGTCCAGTTCAATAATTACACTAGGTTCAGTTTAAATAGGAAGCAAACAGCTATATGTCTAAGTGCAGAACTACTGACCAGTGAGGGTGGACTGGGGCGGGGGGGTTAAATATTCCTGACATTGGGCCAGGGAGAGTTGAAAGTTTGCCAACTGTGGTACTGGTAAACTACTGCAAAGAAATTTGGAAGTGTGATTAAGAATTACAAGAAGATAGATGCTTCAGGATAATATGTCTTTTGCAAAGAGAAGTATGCCATTTGGGGTCAAAAAACATTTGATGCACTGTCCAGGTCACAGAAATCACCAAATCTCAGAAGGAGATGAGACCTTGGATGTCAGGCAACCTGACTTCCTTTCCCATCAGGCTTATAATCCAACAGGTGACCATCCAGCCTCTATGTAAGCATTTCTCCAGAAGGGAAGTTTCTTAATTTAAGAAGTTGTCTGGACTGAGTGCAGTGGCTCACACCTGTAATCCCAGCACTTTGGGAGGTGGAGGTGGGTGAATCACTTGAGCCTGGGAGTTCAAGACCAACCTGGCCAACATGGCAAAAACGTATCTCTACAAGAAATACAAAAATTAGCCAGGCATGGTGGCATGTACTTGTAATCTTAGCAACTCAAGAGGCTGAGGTGGGAGGATTCCCTGAGCCCGGGAGGTCAAGGCTGAAGTGAGCTGTGATTATGCTACTGCATTCCAGCCTGGGTGATAGAGTGAGATCCTGTCTCAAAAAAAAAAAAAAAAGTTGTCTGGGGCATGGTTAGGACTATACACTTTTGGATTAAGAATACATTTGTCTCCCTGTAGTTTTAGCCCATTGGCCCAGTTTCTGATTTGAAGAACAAAACAGAACACATTCTTCTCTTTTCAGACCTATGACTATCTTTCTCTTCTCTGGGTCACTGTCCCTCATAAAATGTGACGAAAGCAAAGGTTCAGGGTCAATGCCGTCGAAATTCAGATGAGCACTGGGCTTAGCAAATGGAGAGATTAATCCTGACAAGGGCAAATTCAGTAGATTGAAATGTGTGTGTGGTTTTTTTGTTTGTTTGCTTGTTTTTGAGATGGAGTTTCACTCTTATCGCCCAGGCTGGAGTGCAGTGGCGCGATCTTGGCTCACTGCAACCTTCGCCTCCTAGGTTCAAGAGATTCTCCTGCCTCAGCCTCCTGAGTAGCTGGGATCATAGGCACGCACCACTGTGCCCGGCTAATTTTTGTATTTTTAGTAGAGACAGGGTTTCGCCATGTTGGCCAGGCTGGTCTCGAACTCCTGACCTCAGGTGATCCACCCACCTTGACCTCCTAAACTGCTGAGATTACAGGCATGAGCCACCGTGCCTGGCCCAAAATGTGTTTTAAATAGAAAGGGGAAAAGAATCAGAGACTGAGAATACAGACAATTCTTTCAAGGAATTTTCCTCCCAAGGGGAGCTACAAATGGAATGACGGTGATCCCAACTCCCATGACAATTACAACATGTTTGAAATGACTTTCGTGTATTTTTAACTTGTTTATTGTCTATCTTTTCCCACTAGAATATAAGCTCCGGCAGCAGGACTTTGCCGCCTTCACCATTGTATTCTCAGTCCCTGGCACATAGTGGAGGCTCAATTAATATTTGTTGGATAAATGAATAATGCATTTTGAAAACTGGAAGATTCTGGATCTTACAGTTTTAATGTTTGAAAAAAAATTTTTAGGCCACTTATGATGGCTCATGCCTGTAATGCCAGCACTTTGGGAGGCCAAGGCGGGCGGGTCACCTGAGGTCAGGAGTCCAAGACCAGCCTGGCCAACATGGTGAAACCCCGTCTTTACCAAAAATACAAAAACCAGCCGGGTGTGGTGGTGCACACCCATAATCCCAGCTACTCGGGAGGCTGATGTGGGGGAATCACTTGAACCCTGGAGACGGAGGTTACAGTGAGCCAAGATCGCACCACTGCACTCTAGTGGGTGACAGAGTCAGACTCTGTCAAAAAAAAAAAAAAAAAAATTTGATTCTAGAAATGTAGTCTTACTATGTTGTCCAGGCTGGACTTGAACTCCTAGGCTTAAGGAATCCTCTCACCCCAGCCTTCTGAGTAGTTATGACTGCAGGTGTACACCACTGTGCCCAGCTAGGATCTTAATGTCTTAAACAAGAAATGTATACCTCTTAAGAAACTCTGATGGAACAGTATTTTTGTTTTACCATAGAAAGCCTCTACCGGCCGGGCGCAGTGGCTCACGCCTGTAATCCCAGCACTTTGGGAGGCCAAGGCAGGCGGATCACAAGGTCAGGAGATCGGGACCATCCTGGCTAACACGGTGAAACCCTGTCTCTACTAAAAATGCAAAAAATTAGCCGGGTGTGGTGGTGGGCGCTTATAGTCCCAGCTACTCAGAGGCTGAGGCAGGAGAATGGCGTGAAGCCAGGAGGCGGAGCTTGCAGTGAGCTGTGATGGCACCACTGCAGTCCAGCCTGGGTGACAGAGCAAGACTCCATCTCAAAAAAAAAAAAAAAAGCCTCTACCTTGTCCAGGTGTGGTGGCTCATGCCTGTAATCCCAGAACTTTGGGAGGCCAAGGTAGGAGGATCACTTGAAGCAGGAGTTTGAGACCAGCCTGGGCAACATAAAGAGATCTATTAAAAAAAAAGAAAAAAGAAAAAGTCTCCCCCTTAAAACAGATTAATGAGGCTTCAGGATACACCTCTGCATAGTTTGGGTCATCAAAGAAGCAGAAGCCAAGATGGGATTGCACATGAGAGAGATTTACCGTGAGAATGTCTGTGATGGATAAAGGGGAGGGAGCCAGAGAAAGAGAAAAACTTTCCCACAGCAACACAGAGCTGACACCTGTGAAGAGAGAGGGGAAGGTGAGAGATTGGGTGGGAAGAGTCTGAGGGTGCAGCACAGTTCTAAAAAATCCTTGAGTGGGGAGTTCTTTCTATGGCTGGGGGAGTGGAAAGGATCTCACTCTGTCACCCAGGCTGGAGTGCAGTGGCCGTGATCATGGCTCACTGCAGCCTCAGCCTCTGGTGCTCAGGTCCCACCTCAGCCTCTTCAGTACCTGGGACTGCAGGCATGCACACCACACCCAGCTAATTTTTTGGTATTTTTTTTGTAGAGATGGGGTCTCGCCATGTTGCCCAGGCTGGTCTCGAATTCCTGGGCTCAAGAGATCCTCCCACCTTGGCCTCTCAAATGCTGGGATTACAGGGGTGTAATCCTGCATCTGGCCGAGTGGGGAGTTCTTCTATAAAAGAGCCTGCTGCTGCCCATTAAAGGAGTCCTGCCTTTTGCAGGAATGGGCCTACATGAGTACCTTCTCCTTGCTCCGTCAGGCTGGGGGCAGCCTGTAGGAAGTGTGGTCTTCAAGAAAGTGGGTCCAGGGGTCTGCAGCCGGGGCCATCAGTCACTTATGCTCCCCACAGCAGAAGAGCTGAGCAGTGGGGACTCATGGCTGCCACAGTTCACCCCTGTATCACAGATCTATTTTTCCATGCAGATTGGGGAGCCGCTCCTCTTCTCTTCCCGAGGGGAAAGCCCTATAGCTGCAGTTGGTCTCAGGGGCACAATTGGTATTCATTTCTTCCTTCCATCCCTGCCCCCACCCCCCCCCCTTTTTTTTTTTTTAGACAAGTCTTGCTCTGTCGCCCAGGCCGGAGTGCAGTGGTGCCATCTCAGCTCACTGCAACCTCTGCTTCCCGGGTTCAAGCGATTCTCCTGCCTCAGCCTCCCAAGTAGCTGGGATTACAGGCGTGCACCACCATGCCTGGCTAATTTTTGTAATTTTAGTACAGACGGGGTTTCCCCATGTTGGCCAGGCTGATCTCGACCTCCTGACCTCAGGTGATCTGCCCACCTCAGCCTCCCAAAGTGCTAGGATTACAGGTATGAGCCACCGTGCCCATCTTTCCCTGCCCATCTTAAATTCCCTTCACCTTAGGCTCTCACCTTGGCAGTTCTCAGTGCTTACCTTGTTATTTGACCCAAACTGTCACTCCTAAGAGCCTGAGTTCCTGGCAATCATGCTGTTTTGAGACTGGGGGTTGCTCTGTATGTCCATACACAGTTACAGTGGGGCAAGGAAGTACCAGGAGGGGCCCAACTGGGTCACATGTGTTCCACATAAATTCTTCCCTGACCCCATGTGTAAGCACAGTCCTACCTCCTCCTGCTGGTAATTGACTAGAGTCAATTACTCCTGTCACAATGGTGACTCTTCTCACTTGCTGGTCTCACAGGAGTTCATAGTACCCTGGCAATAACTGCATCTTGCAATTCAGTGTTCCCTGGCAAAAGTGTACCCCCTTTGGACCTCCAATTCTGCAGAGCCTAGAGTTGTAGGGATGAGAAGCACGAAGTCTCCCAGTGGGTCACTGGGAGTGATGGTAGGTAAGGCTGCTCCTGCTTCCATCCCTTGGTTCCCAGATCCATTTATTCTTTCTATGGGGAACACAGCACCACAGAGACATCTCTGATTTAATGCATATTCCTCATCCTGAAGATGGCACTCTATATTTGCATAGTGTTGCCTCTGAGCTGGTACTTTAGTTATCTTTAGAAGCCATGCTATTGCATCCAGCTGCTTCTGGATGGTATAATGCACGATATGACCAGTGGATCCCATGGTCATGGGTCCACTCCTGCACCTCCTTTATTATAATTGGGTCCCCTGGTCAGATGCTACGTCATAAGTGATTTCATACCTATGGATCAGGCATTGTATAAGACCCCAGACAGTCATGCTGGCTGAGGCTTTTTGGGCAGAAAGCCAAACACATACTCAGAATATATATCTATCCCTTTAAGGATCAACCACTGGCCCTCTAGGATGGAGGGTGACCAATATAGTAGGCTTGCCAAAAGCGACCAGGTCTCTTGCTCAAGGAACAGTGCCATACTGAGGGCCTGTTGTTAGTCTGTTTTGCTGACAGTTGGACATTCAAAGTCAGCAGTAGCTAAATCAGCCTTGATACGTGAGAGTTCATGCATTGGGATGATGCCTGGGCTCCATTTATGCCACCATAGCTGCTCCATTCATGTGCCCATGGTGCCTGTTGTGGAGTGGCTGATGAAGATTGGCTAATGTCACCTGGCTAAGTCATTTTGCCTACTTGGTTGATCAGTACCTTTTCCATGGGAGATGCTTTCTGGTGGTTGTTAATATGTGACACAAAAATTTTCATACTCCGTGGCCATTCCTATATGTCCAGCCACATGCCTCTATTCCTACTTTATGCCTTGGTGGATCTGACAGAAGCCAGTTCATAGTGGGCAGTTCTGGGGGTGTGGTTACTTATAACCATAGTCAAGCATTCTCTTTGTCAGAGCCAGTAAAATATGAGAAAAGGGCTGGCGTAACTCAAGGAATCAAGTCAATTTAGACCCTATGTCCAATAATCCTTGAAATGAGTGAGGATTCCCCTTTCTCTATTTTATAATCACCTGAGTAAATGGCCAGAGGTCTTTCTGAGGAGTGGCTGCCAGGATTATTACAGTAAATATTTGCTATGGTATGGCAGGCTCCTTCTCCCTAGGGACCCGGCCACCCCTTCAGTCAATGGGTTGCAGATCTGAAAACTGGATCAAGTGTGGGAACGTTGAAGGGATATGGCTTCTGACTGGAGTGATCTCCCTCAGCCTCCTGCCCCTCCTTTCCTGCCTTTTCCTAGTGTCAACATGATGCTGCACCCTCTTGGCTCCCCATCACTTTTACCCCTAGGGACAGCATGCTCTACTGTCTCACAGCTCCCTTCAGGTGCAGCCCTCTGGCTGCAGCCTGACCTTGCTAGTCATACTAGTGATTGTGGCTGCCTGGCTCCTGACACTCTGGAGCCTCATATTTCTGTAGATATTAATGAGTCCACCTCTGCTACTGTCACTTCTGCCATCGGCACTGTCCTGCAGAGGAGGGCCACCACCGCTTAGTGATACTGGTGCCCCTCTCAAGTCCTGAAGGCATTGGTGAACGGCATGTCCTCTGGGTCTTGTGGATCCATTTTCTTTTCTTTTTTTTTTTTCTTTTTTTTTTTCTGAGGCAGAGTCTCACTCTGTCGCCCAGGCTGGAGTGCAGTGGCACGATCTCGTTTCACTGCAACCTCTGCCTCCCGGGTTCACACCATTCTCCTGCCTCAGCCTCCCGAGTAGCTGGGACTACAGGCGCCAGCTACCAAACCCGGCTAATTTTTTTTTTTTTTTTTTTTTTGTATTTTTAGTAGAGATGGGATTTGCACCATGTTAGCCAGGATGGTCTCGATCTCCTGACCTCGTGATCTGCCCGCCTCGGCCTCCCAAAGTGCTGGGATTACAGGCGTGAGCCACCGCTCCCGGCCCCTTGTGGGTCCATTTTCCTTAGCTTCTTTATTCTTTTCTCTGCCATCTGCCAGGGCAACTCAAGCATTTCCACTTTGCTCAGCATGGCCTAATACTGCAGCAGGCTTCTAAGAGCCACTTTAGCAGTGAGTTTCACTCATCCTCTGGGGTCCTTATCAGGGGCCTGTGTCCCCCCCATAATTGTCCCCTAGTCAAGGAAATCTTGCTTTTCTAGTCTTATTTTCTGTTCTACTTGAACAAGTACTCTCAAATCTGATTCCAAAGTTTTCCACTGGTTCCTGCTCGCTAATTCTTATAGGTCCTTTGATATATAATCTCTTTTCTCCCTATCAGGCCCAGCACTTCCCTGTCTTGATTATACTGCGTTTGTTTATTGGCTTGGGAGACAGTAGAGGAATTGGGGGCAGCTCCTGAGAGGGCAACCTGTTGCCTTGCTGGAGAGGGATGCATTTTCAGGGCCACAACCTCCCACCAGATCCCCTGAAGCCAGCCTGTGAAAGTGGTAGTTCTTACTATGAAATGATGGGCCAGCCCGGCAGACCTGGAGGGTTCAGAGGGCTCTGCCAAGTCAACATCCTGAGAGGCATGCATTCAGATGCCCCCATCCCATGTTTCAGAATCCCAGATTCCTCCAAACAGGGCCCTGACCTTAGCTTAACTGACTTGCTTTAGCTGAGCATTTAGGCATCTCTAGAGCTCTAGGACTATCAGAGCCTCAGTCTGTTGCTCAACTGTAGCAATTCTTCCACTGCAGGAGAGGAGGACTATTTTTTAAGCTACCAAACAGGTTCTTTAGCTCTCACAGTCTCTATTGCTTGTTATCACTTGGTAGGATATCAATACAACTTAGCAGTAATCAGTCAACTCTGCTCTCCCTGTAGCTATCATTCCCCCACCACCATAGCTCTCCAGTGCCTGGATCTCTGCACCTGCACTGCATTCTCCTCCACCAGGACATCTTTCCGAATCACCACTGATGAAATCTTTAGCAGTTTCGCCACCACATTGTGCGAGGGACTATCCACGCCCCACATATCATTCAGGGTAGCATCCTCTTAGCCTACTGGGCAATGAGGGAGCCAGTCTCCAAACCCCATCTTACTCTTGTTTTCTCAGACCACTGCTGACATTACTTGGGTTAGTTTGAGTTCTTTGAGAAGCAGAAGCTAAGATGGGATTGGATGTGCAGGAAACTCCTTAGGGAATACTTGTGCAGGATAAAGGAGAGGAGCGGAAATAGGCAAGAAGAGCCTTCAGATGCAATGCAGGTCTGACCTCTGTGAGAGACGGGGAAGGAAGGAGGATCTGATAGGAGACTCTCAGACTGCAGTCACAAAAGCTGCTCAGCCTGGTTGATGGGGCATCCTTGAGCCAAAGTCCGTCATTAAAAGAGCCTGTATTAGTAAAGAATGAGTCTGTATTAGTACAGAATGAGTCTGTATTAGTTGTGCCCTGCTTGCTCAGTCATTGGCTAGCAGCAGCTTGTAGGAAGGGCGTTCTGTAAATGCGATGGGGGTGGGTCCAGAGGTCTGCAGCTGTGGCCATTAGTCAATTGTGCTCCCTGCAGCCAGAGAGCTGAGGGATGCATTTTCATGGCCACAGCCTCCCACCAGGTCCCTTGAAGGCTACTTATATCACTATTGTTTGTGTATCTTGTGAGTCATAGAATAAGGAAGCCGGATCTAACCTCAGAGATGATTTCACATGATGTCTTCATTTTAATGATGAAGGAAGAGAGACTTGAAAATTTAAAATAAACTTTCCCAAGGCACATGCATTTCAGATTGGACCATTTTATTTTGTGTGAAGATATTCCACGCATTGCCGCACATTTGGCATTTCTGGCCCCAGGGACTAGATGCCAGTAGTCTCCCCAACCTCCTGCATCATGACAAAAAAAATTGCTCCCCCACCACTTCATTTCTAAAAGCTCCCTGGAGGCAATAAAGTCCCAAGTAGTACCACTGAACAGCTCATTGATCTCAGAGTCAGAATGAATATCCAAACAAGACCCCTGTATAATGCACTTCCATAACATCAAGACAGCCGCTAAAACAAAAAATGCCTCAGGGAGTCACAACAATTCCTGCTTCAGAGAGTACTCTGCACCTCTTTAGCATTTATCTTTTTCTTTTTTTTTGAGATGGAGTCTCACTACGTCACCCAGGCTGGAGTGCAGTTGCATGATCTCAGCTCACCATGGCAACCTCCACCTCCTGGGTTCAAACGATTCTTGTGTCTCAGCCTCCTGAGTAGCTGAGATTACAGGCGAGCACCACCACGCCCGGCTAATTTTTGTATTTGTATACAAATATAATGTTGGCCAGGTTGGTCTCAAAGTCTTGACCTCAAGTGATCCACCCACCTCAGCTTCCCAAATTGCTGGGATTACAGGCATGAGCCACTGTGCATGGCCCATAGTATTTATTTATTTATTTATTTTTCATTTTGAGACAGAGTCTTGCTCTATTGCCCAGGCTGGAATGCAGTGGTTGCCCAGGCTGGAATGCAGTGGTTCGATCTTGACTCACTGCAACCTCTGCCTCCCCGGTTCAAGAGATTCTTCTGCCTCAGCCTCCTGGGTAGCTGGGACTACAGGCGCGCGCCACCACACCCAGCTCATTTTTGTATTTTTGGTAGAGACAGGGTTTCGCCATGTTGGCCAGCCTGGTCTCAAACTCCTGACCTCAAGTTATCCACCCGCCTCGGCCTCCCAAAGTGCTGGGATTACAGGTGTGAGCCACTGTGCCTGAGTACCCATAGCATTTATCTTGCATATATAAGCTCCTTAGACATCCTGGTTAAGAGACCCATGGTAGGCAATTTGGTCATAGTTCAAATTGCCTTCCTAGTATCTTCATATGAGTGAATGAAACGCACTTCAGCATCAAACCATTGCTTTTCCACCCTTTCCGAAACTGTTCTTCCATGTCTCTACCCCCATCTTTCTCTTCTAAATAAATGATGCTCCTCTGCAGCTAGTTGTTCAAGCTAAAAACTGGGGAAACTTCCTCTATTCTCCTGGGTGTTTAAATTTTATTTATTTTATTTTATTTTATTTTTGAGGCAGGGTCTGTCTCTGTTGCTCAGGCTGGAGTGCAATGGCACGATCACGGCTCACTGCAGCCTCAACCTCCTGGGCTCAAGTCATCCCCTCACATCAGCCTCCCAAGTAGCTAGGACTGCAGGTGTATGCCACCACACCTAGCTAATGTTTTTTAAAAATATATTTTGTAGAGACAGGGTCTCACTTTGTTCCCCAGGCTGGTCTTGAACTCCTGGGCTCAAGTGATCCTCCTACACTTGCCTCACAAAGTACTGGGATTACAGGCATGAGCCACTGTGCCCAGCCCAATTCTTCTGTTTTTCTTACACCCCAAATCCAATCCATGAGCAAATTCAATTGTCTCTGTCTCCAAAATCTAACCAAAGTCTGTCTACTTCTCTCTATGCCCACAGCTACTGCATGTCCAAGCCACCATCATCTCACTCACACCAATATAACAGCCTCCTATCTTTGTTCTCTGCTTCCTTTACAATATAGCAGGCACATAATATTTTTTTCTTTTTTTCTGTCTGTTTTTCTGTCTTTTTTTTTTTTTTGAGATGGAGCTTCGTTCTTGTTGCCCAGGCTGGAGTGTAATGGCTTGATCTCGGCTTACTGCAACCTCCGCCTCCCAGGTTCAAGCGATTATCCTGCCTCAGCCTCCCAAGTAGCTGGGATTACAGGCACCTGCCACCAGGCCCGGCTAAATTTTTTTGTATTTTTAGTAGAGACGGGGTTTCACCATGATGGCCAGGCTGGTCTTGATCTCCTGACCTCAGGTGATCCGCCCACCTTGGCCTCCCAAAGTGCTGGGATTACAGGCATGAGCCACCGCACCTGGCCAGAATATTTTCTTAAATGTAAATCAGATTACATCTGATGTTAAAATCCCTACTTCCCTAAAGTAAAATCCACATGCTTTTCCAAGCCTTAGAAGGCCCTCATGATCTAGCCCCTGCCTACGTTGCTGATGTTGGCTCATGCCCCTGCCCTGCTCAATCACTATACACCGCCAGCTCTGCTGACTCTTGCTCTGTCCATTAAATACACCAAGCTCAGTCCTGAGGTCCATTGCTGTTCATTCTGCCTGGAATATTCTCCCATATCCTCTCTCAACTGGCTCCTTGATTCAGGTCTCAGTTCAAATGTCATCTCTCAATGAGGCCTTCCTTGACCACCTAAACTAAAGCAGCCTCCACACTACCACATCCTCTAACATATTACATACTCTGTTAGTTTCTTCATACGACTTACCACTATGCAACATCATTTTATTTATTTCTTCTCTCCCCCATCTAGAATGTAAGTTTCATCAGCAAAGGGGCTCTGTCAGTTTTGCTCATGGCTGCATCCCTAGCACCCACCCTAGCTGGGCATGGAGTGGGTTCTCAACAACATGTGTGTTACATGAATGAATAGTACCTTTGATGTACATGGTCCCCTTATAGCTGATGTCATTGCGGATTTTGATCATTGACATCAATCTTTTGGCTTTCAATATACAGTATCCCAAATGTTGGGGTTTGTTGTTCTATCCACTGTCAGTTGTAAGTATTGACTTCAACTGTCAACTGACAGACAATATTTGCTGTTTGACAATGGAGTCTGCATAATTTCTGAAGAGAATCTTTATAAACAAGAAGCCAAGGGGCCCTTGCCCTCTGAAAACTACTATACTAACTTTATTGGATTGGGGACTGATTCTTCTTTGTTAGCCCCCTAAAATCGGTAAAGGCCTCCTCTCCCTAACACATTTCTTTTCTTTCTTTTTTTTTTTTTTTTGAAATGGAGTTTTACTCTTGTTGCCCAGGCTGGAGTGCAATGGCATGATCTCAGCTCACCACAACCTCCGCCTCCCAGGTTCAAGCTATTCTCCTGCCTCAGCCTCCCAAGTAGCTGGGATTACAGGTATGCGCCACCATGCCCGGCTAATTTTGTATTTTTAGTAGAGATGGGGTTTCTCCATGTTGGTCAGGCTGGTCTCAAACTTCCGACCTCAGGTGATCTGCCTGCCTTGGCCTCCCAAAGCGCTGGGATTACAGGCGTGAGCCACCGCACCTGGCCTACTTTTTGGTTATATTTTTAACAACCTCAAAATAAACTGGCACACTCAGGTAGTAGAAGGTAAACTACAAATACCTTGAGAACCAGAAAAAAAGAAAAAAAGCCTGGTCCATGAATAGAGAAAAATTTCTATCCAACTTGGAGACTGTTAGGAGGGCACTGAGGGGAGGATGTCTTTTTGCACCAATTACTGATACCTAAAGGATAAAAGAGGTGGCCAGGCGTGGTGGCTCATGCCTGTAATCCCAGCACTTTGGGAGGCTGAGGCGGGTGTATCACCTGAGATCAGGAGTTCAAGACCAGGCTTGCCAACAGGGCGAAACCTCATCTCTACTAAAAATACAAAAATTAGGCCGGGTACGGTGGCTCATGCCTGTAATCTCAGCACTTTGGGAGACCGAGGGAGGTGGATCACCTGAGGTCAGAAGTTGGAGACCAGCCTGGCCAACATGGTGAAACCCTGTCTCTACTAAAAATAAAAAAATTAGACGGCTGCAGTGGCGTGCGCCTGTAATCCCAGCTACTAGGGGTTTCTGAGGCAGAAGAATTGCTTGAACCTGGGAGGTGGAGGTTGCAGTAAGCCGAGATCACGCCATTGCACTCCAGCCTGGGGGACAAGAGCAAGACTCCATCTCAAAAAAGCAAACAAAAACAATTAGCTGGATGTGGTGGCATGAGCCTATAATCCCAGCTACTAGGGGGTGCTGAGGCAGGAGAACTGCTTGAACCTGGAGGCGGAGGTTGCAGTGAAGCGAGATCTCGCCACTGCCCTCCAGCCTGGGCAACAGAACAAGACTTCGTCTCAAAAAAAAAAAAAAAAAAGGAGATAGAAGAGTCTTGCAGCCAGGCGCGGTGGCTCACGTCTATAATCACAGCACTTTGGGAAGCCAAGGTGGGTGGATCACCTGAGGTCGGGAGTTCGAGACCAGCCTGGCCAACATGGTGAAACACCATCTCTACTAAAAATACAAAAATGAGCTGGGTGTGGTGGCGGGCGCCTGTAGTCCCAGCTACTCAGGAGGGTGAGGCATGAGAATCGTTTGAACCCAGGAGGCAGAAGTTGCAGTGAGCCAAGATTGCGCCACTGCACTCTAGCCTAGGAGACAGAGTGAGACTCTGTCTCAAAAAAAAGTCTTGCTGATGGAACTCTATTTAGAATAAGAGAGGGGAGAAGCTTTTCTAAGAATGCTTGCCATCCTAGACATTTCTACTTTTATTCACCAAGGAATGCAAACCATCTTGTTTTACATTTTTTAATTTTACCATTGAATCCATTTGCATGGCACTGTTACAAAGCATTTGGAAAACACATTCCAAAGCAGAACTCGTTGGAAGCAAGGCCACTGGCCTCAAAATTTAGTGTCCAGTCAGGCCTTGCACCTGGTGGGAACTCGGCAAGTATATCAAACAGAACTGGATGCCTGAAAAGGTCCTGAAAGGAGAGACAGAGCCTCAGTTCTGCTCAGTCACGAGGCTCGTTGTCAAAATTACCAAGAGTAGAGGTGAAAAAATAGAGAATAGAGACAGTAATGAATAAATCCTAAAATGGCAACACTGAGAAGTCTAAAATGAATATGAATTGAGGGCTCCACACAGAGATGCTCAGGAATTTTCATAGCTAGAGACGAAGCAACCACAGGCTATCACTGTGAGAAGCCCACAGTGAGACTCAGCCTTAAAGATGGTGAGCATTTACTTTCCTCACCATTCTACACAAATGGAAGTTATTATGCATGCCTGTCCCTGTCTCCCCTGAGGGATAGGGTTTTCTAGATTCCTAAAACTCTGAGGTGGTGTTTTTGTTGTTGCCAGGTGGGGACCAAGGGCAAAAAACAATTGTTGAAGCGATCAGGTCCAGATTAAGTATAGCTTTATGGGCAAGGCTGAGACCTTGAATCCTATCCTTTGGCAGATCAGCAAACACGGTGGTTCACTGAGGGCAGGGATAATTGATTCTCTTGCTACTGGTGTAGGAAGTAAAGGAGCAGCTGGGGTTTGCAACTGTTGGGGCAGATCAATTTCAAAAGAGGCCTGGTTAGAGGAAACCTGTTGCAGGAGCCAGGCTGGGAGACAAAGGCGTGGGTGACCACAGCAATGCCCCATGGGAGGACCTGGGTGACATTTTGCCTGAACATAAGAGGATGATAGTTACACCCTGGTTCCTGGCCCTGCCTTTATCAGTCACAGTTACAGCAGCAACTCTCTTGCCTGAACAAGTGCAGATACAAAGAAATGGAAGGAATCTCCTACCTGGGGGTCACAAACAAATATCATACCCATCATCTCCTCTGCTTCCTAGGCACACAGCTACATTCTCTTCCCCAGCCTCCCTTGTGTTAAGTGTGGCCAGTGACTGTGTTCCAGCCAATGAAACGTGAGTGGAAATGCTGCTGGCCACTCTCAGCCCTGGCCCCTCAAACCTCTCGTGCACAATCGTTATTCTCTCTCCTCTCCACCGGCCGAACAGAGACATCTTTGGGAAGCTAACAGTGACACAGCCATGGGGTGGAAGGAGCCTGGCCCTGAGTGACAGCTCAGCCACAGTGGGCTACAGCATGAAAGCTAGGATTTTGGGATTCCCTACAACAGTTGACATGCCCTGAATAATACACTTTGGAACTGCAACTGCTAACGTCCCGTTCCCTGATAGAGTCTCACAAGTCCCACTGATGGAGCTACTGGCCTGGGAGATGTGGCTCCACACACCAGAGCTGCCTCTGCAGAGCATGCACTGCTGGGCTGTGGGGTGTCCACATCTGTCCCTGCTGCCCAGGCAGGGGTAACGGGAGACACAGCCTTTCCATCGGGCAGGGTGAAGCTACTGCTCTTGCTCTAACTCGAGTTGGAGGCTGGATAGAAGAGAGTGTTTTCATAGACCCCCACGTCTTTCTCCTCACATCCTGAGGCATGCATGTGTCCGTGGTGTCTGTGTTGGCTTGTTTGGTTTTTATTTGTTTGTTTTTTGTTTTTTTGAGATGGAGTCTCACTCTGTTCCCCAGGCTGGAGCGTAATGGCGCGATCTTGGCTCACTGCAACCTCTGCCTCCTGGGTTCAAGTGATTTTCCTGCCTCAGCCTCCCGAGAAGCTGGGATTACAGGCGTGGGCCACCACACCCAGCTAATTTTTGTATTTTTAGTAGAGACAGGGGTTTCACCATGTTGGCCAGGCTGGTCTTGAACTCCTGACCTCAGGTGATCTATCTCCCTTGGCCTCCCAAAGAGCTGGGATTACAGGCGTGAGCCACCATGCCTGGCCGCTTGTTTGGTTTTTTAAACTTGTGAGAGTGTGTGGTAAAACATATATATATCAGAAAATTGTTTATTTGAACCATTTGCTTCCTTTTCTTCTATTACAACAGAGGCCTTGATAAGGATCATTCGTCCTCATTCAAGTTGGGTGGGGCCATTTCCTGCAGCTCCCTTTCCTCACGTCCCCAACACACCATGTGGCGGCAATTCCTTCTTCCCCTTCCTCTGTCTCCAGAACAGTTTCTGGATTCCACCACAGCAGGAGCTGCAGTCAGGCACTCCCCAGTCTGTTTGGTGGGGTTCTGTTCTACTGAAAATTTCCAGAGGTATCTTCTTCTCATTCACCCGCCAACCCCAGCCCTAAGGTGTAATAAGCCTTTTCTGGGTTCACTTTTTTTTTTTGAGACAGAGTCTCGCTCTGTCACGCAGGCTGGAGTGCAGTGGTGCAATCTTGGCTCACTGCAGCCTCCACTTCCCTGGTTCAAGCAATTCCCCTGCCTCAGCCTCCCAAGTAGCTAAGATTACAGGCACATGCCATCATGCCCAGCTAATTTTTGTATTATTTTAGTAGAGACAGGGTTTCACCATGTTAGCCAGGCTGGTCTCGAACTCCTGACCTTGTGATCCACCTGCCTCGGCCTCCCAAAGTGTTGTGTTGGGATTACAGGCGTGGGCCACCGTGCCCAGCCATGAGTTCACTTTTAATTGCCATCCTCTCACTGAAGTAGCCAGGTCAACTAGGGAGTCTCAAAGTAGTATGAGAAAATTTGGAGAGGACTAAGCTTGGCTGCAAAAAGAGGTTTTGGCTGGGCCAAGTGTAAACCCACTCAAGTGCTCAGTGACCCAGACATACAAATGTGTGTGTAAATGGCAGCTTCTCTCTTGCCTCTCCCCGACTGATACTTTCTTCTAGAAAAGCCATGCTTTGCTGTAACTATTGGAACCTCTAGAGCTTATCTGGGCCAGAGCTCTTTGCACAAGTTAGAAAAAAGCCCCTGCTCCGGCTGACACAGCCCTACCCTGCAGCCTCAGCTTGGCTGGTAGAGGGCAGGCTGGATTTCAGCCTCTTCTTGGCCTCTAGCCAGCTGCTTTGTGCAGTGAACAAACTCCACACCTGTGGTGTTGGCCCCTTCCCACCTGGCTGCTAAAATCTGTCCTGAACGTTGCCATGAGTTACAACCAGTTCCTCCCAGCTCCATCTCATCACTGTCACCCTTGGGGATGTTAGGGTGACCAGAGGTGATTTTTAGTTACACTGTCCCAAATGGAATTCTGTGGGCTGATCCAAGAATACAAGTATCTTAAAGTCATTGTTCTTATGAGGAAATGTATTCCTAGGTCTTTTCAAGTAAGCAACTTAAAAATACATCTTTAGGCTGGGCGCAGTGGCTCACGCCTGTAATCCCAGCACTTTGGGAGGCCGGGGCGGGCAGATCACCTGAGGTTGGGAGTTCAAGATCAGCCTGACCAACATGAAGAAACCCTGTTTCTACTAAAAATACAAAATTAGCAGGGCATGGTGGCGCATGACTGTAATCCCAGCTACTTGGGAGGCTGAGGCAGGAGAATTATTTGAACCGGGGAGGCGGAGGTTGCAGTGAGCCGAGACCGTGCCACTGCACTCCAGCCTGGGCAGCAAGAGTGAAACTCTGTCTCAAAACAACGACAACAACAAAAACATCTTTAGGGGACAAACTGCCCACTAAAAATACCGGGTCTGCCTATAATGTATTTGACTTTCTTCTCCTCACCCCTTAAGCTTGTGAACAACTGTGGCTCACTCTACCTTCCGCCTTGGCTGTTTCAGATTTGACCTTGGCTTACTCAGACTTTGGCCTATGAAGTTCACAAGCTTTAGAGAACAGATTTCTGGATGTACTATTTTCTTTGAAACCTGAACCCCAAGCCAAGGGTGTGTCTTTGTAAATGACTGATTTAATTAAAAAATGGGCTGATGCTGATTATACAGATTTCTTCTCTTGGAATGCTTATTTTGGTGTTGTCCTAAAACTGATGTTTCGCAGCTGATGGATTAGGAGGGCAGATGTTTTCGCTTGGCCTTTTCTCCTTTATATTTCTCATCTGGGCATCATAATAATAATATCAAGGGACAAACAGAGCTGAACTCAACACCAACACTTGACCTCATTTCTGATTTATGAATTATCCCTGTGACCACGCAGTTTGAGGAGAAGGCTGCCTCTGAAATGTGTTTTTGCATTTTAATATTTTTTCATACTAGCCTCCTTCTTTGTCAAGCCACTGTGTGTGCAGCTGGCTTAACTTGCTGACTAGAAAATTGAAATATACTTCTATCCAGCAGCCAAAAACAAAGGGAAAAATTGTCTTTCTAAGAGCTGTTTAGCTGCCTGCATTTCCGCCACCCCATCCCTCCTATCGTGTATGAACAATCCCCACAAGAATCGAAGCTGCTTTTGGATTAATGTCAGTTGCAGCATTTCTCACGAGCTTTTTGGGTAGCACTGAAAACGTAAGCGTTCTGTCATCTCAGCGTGGCTCCGTGAAGTGTCCTACCCTGCTCCAGAGGACGAACTGGAGATACTTCTTAACCTTGGGGGACTCAAGTCATCTGGCAAGCCAGATTTTGGGATAAAAAGTGTCTAGCGGCTGGACGCGGTGGCTCATGCCTGTAATCCCAGAACTTTGGGAGGCCAAGATGGGTGGACCACCTGAGGTCAGGAGTTCGAGACTAGCCTGGCCAACATGGTGAAACCCCATCTCTACTAAAAATACAAAAATCAGCTGGGCGTGGTCGTGGGCGCCTGTAATCCAGCTACTTGGGAGGCTGAGGCAGGAGAACTGCTTGGGAGGTGGAGGTTACAGAGAGCCGAGATCGCGCCATTGCACTCCAACCTGGGCAACAAGAGCAAAACTCCATCTCAAAAAAATAAAAATAAGAATAAAAACAAAAATAAAAGAATGACAGTTTGTCTCCAAGCTTGTCCAGGTTGGTGCATTATAATGACACACTGCAGATGCCAGGCCCTGCAATCCTTAGACAAAGATGAGGGGCTGTCGCTTTTTCAGGACATGGACTTCAGAGAATCGTGAGGCTACCTGGCCACAGGAAACGAGAACATGGTCCTCAAACCCACACCAGTGAGCACAATCAGGAAGCCTTGCTATGACCCAGCAGCAAAGGAGAAAGTGGGTTCAGTGACATCTGTCTGGAGATGTGCTGGGCTGGGCTGAGGCTTCAGCACACATAAGCTTCCTGATCATTCAGCATTCTCCTTTGTACTTTTTTTTTCTTCAAGACACCTGTGTTTTTTGGCTGCCATGGGAGTGGGACGAAGCCAAGCTTGGCAGCCTCTTCTGATCTGGTGTTAACAGCACCATACAGTAATTTCCAGCAATTATCTCCCTATCGTAAAAGTTCTGCGGAGAGATTCGTGACACTTTTTTTTGTGCTGTTCCAATGCATACATTTAAATGGGGAACAAATTCTGTCCATATGGTGTCTCCTCTCTCTTCCCAGGTTCCCAAGTGCTTGGCCATGCCCAGCTATGAGTGGCTGCATACACAAAGTAAGGCTTGCTGGTATAGACAGTGGGGACAAGCAGTGATTTTGGGATTCTGCTGGTACCAGAATCACTTACTTTATTCTCTTCTTTCTGATAGCTGGAGGACAAAGGGCCTTCCACCAATACTAGAATTCATAGGTTATGACATTCATAAGCTACTCCTTACCTGGGATTAGGCCTAGTTACCTGGTTAATTCCTCCCAGGGCTCCATGAACTTTGCCTTCGTGGCACTGATCCCAGTTTGTAATTGTAGACTGGTGTGTGTGTGATTATTTATGTCTTCTTATTAGACTATGCTATGAGCTGAATCGTGTTCCCCCAAAATTTATATGTTGAAACCCTAACACCCAATGTAGATAATTCGAGAGAGAAATCTTTGGGAGATAATTCGATTTAGATGAGCCCATGAGGCTGGGGACCTTCATGATAGGATTAGTGCCCTTGTAAGATGAGACACCAGAGAGCTTGCTGTCACTGGCATGCTCTGTCTCCCTCTTTGTCTGCCATATAAAGACACAGTGAGAAGGTAGCCTTCTGCAAGCCAGGAGGAAAGCCCTTACCAGAACTTGACCATGCTGGTACCCTGATTTTGGACTTTCAGCCTACAGAGCTGGGAGACAATAACTTTCTGTTGTTTAAGCCACCAGTGTATGGTATTTTGTTATGGCAGCCTGGGCAGATGAATACAGACAGTAAACTTTATGAGAACACAAGCCACATCTATTCTGCACATCACTGAACCCCAGCACCAAGCACAGAGCTTGGCATATGGTGGGGCCCAATAAATATTTACTAAATGAATGAAAGAGTGAATAAATGTACGAACGAAGCTTGAAGAAATCACAGAAGGTAAGTCTAGTGCCTTCACTTAATAGATGAAGAAACAGAGGTTACATTTCCAACTTGTCCAAGTCTATGAAGCTTGTTTTTTTGTTTCACAGATACAAAGACAGATTGAATGTGTCAATTCCAAACCATTAATTGAACATCTATTTTTGTTATATTAGAGAATTCAAAGGTCAATAAAATGCAATTTCTTTTTAAAATTTTTTCAAGGGACAGTGTTTCCCTCTGTCACTTAGGCTGGTCTCAAACTCCTCACCTCAAGTGATCCTCTTGCCTTGGCCTCCCAAAGCACTGAGATTATAAGCATGAACCACTGTACCCAGCCCAAAATGCAATTCCTATTTTTAAAAAGCTTTCATCTTGCCAGGTACGGTGGCTCATGCCTGTAATTTTACCACTTTGGAAGGATGAGGTGGGAGGATCACTTGAGACCAGTTTGAGCAACTTAGTGAGACCCAGTTAGCTGGGCATGGTGTCGTGCCTCTGTAGTCCTAGTTGAGGCTGAGGTGGGAGGATCACTTGAGCCTGGGAGGTCAAGGCTGCAGTGAGCTGTTATCACACCACCGCACTCCAGCCTGGGTGACAGAGTGAGACCCTGTCTTAAAAACAAACAAACAAAAACACCTTTCATCTGAACAGCAGTTTAGCCAGTTAAGATAAACAACAGTGACTATTCATTAAGTGCTTACTAATACATTATTTTATTTCATGTTTACAACAATCCTATGGAATAGATCATATTATCCCCATTTAACATATATGAAAAGGCAAACTCAGAGGTAGTGTTGCCAAATTGTATTAAGCTTTTACTAGGTGCCAAAATTGTTCTACATGTTTTACCTCCATTTATAAAATCATTTAATGCCCGAGGCTTGAGTAGGGAAGGATCCACTTCCAAACTCAGTCATGTGTGTTTGTTGGACTCAGGTCCTCATTGGCTGTTGGACAGAGACATTTCCTTCCTATTTGGGCCTCTCCAAAGCAGCCTTCACAACATGGCAGCTTGCTTTCCCTAGAGGAAAGGCTGAGAAAGATTGAAGTTTAAATCTTTGTAACCTAACCTCAGCAATGACTTTTCATATCACCATGGCCATTTTCTATTCATTAGAAGCAAGTCACTAGATCCAGCCCCCACTCAAAAGTAGGGATTAGACAGGGTGTCAACAGCAGGAGTCAGGGATTACAGGTCACCCCACACAATGGCCACCACAGCAAGGTTACTTTAATAATTCAAAATCAGTCTGTGTAATTTGTCATATTAATAGTACAAAGGAGAAAAATATGATCACCTCAATAGATTAAAAAAATATTTGGGCCAGGCACGGTGGCTTACTCCTGTAATCCTAGCAGTTTGGCAGGCCGAGGTGGGCGGATCACTTGAGGTCAGGAGTTCAAGACTAACCTGACCAGCATGGTGAAACCCTGCCTCTACTAAAAAAAAAAAAAAAATACAAAAATTAGCCGGGTGTGGTGGCTGGGGCCTGTAGTTCCAGCTACTCGGGAGCCTGAGGCAGGAGAATGGCTTGAACCTGGGAGACGGAGGTTGCAGTGAGCCAAGATCATGCTGTTGCACTCCAGCCTGGGCGACAGAGCGAGACTCTGTCTCAAAAAAAAAGAAATATTTGATAACATTTAATATCCACTGATGATAAAAATCCTTAGCAAACTAGAAATGGGAGCAATTGTTCTTATTCTGGAAATAAGATATAAAATAACATATAGTAGATTGCGCTTCTTCACCCCTCCTGTTTCACATCTTTTGCTATGTAATTTTGCAATGCCCTCAATCATGGGCAAAGTTACCCCTGACTCTGGACTCAGGCATATGACTTGCTTTGGCCAATGGGATATTGGCAGATGTGACGCAAGTAAAAAATTTAAATGAGCTTGCCTACTGGGGTTTGCTCTTTTGTTCTTCTACTCTTTACCATGAAAAGAACCTGCCTAAGCTGCTCCTTCTGGTTCCAGGAAGAAGATATGAAATGCATAGAACACAAGTTCTCCAGCTAAGGTACTCAGTCAAGCCCAGCTGAGAACAGAGCTCCTAGCTGAGCTGCAGATGCATGCATGAGCTCAGCCAAGACCAGCAGAGTGATCTAGCTAAGCATAGCCCAGATGACCTGATTGCCACATACGTGTAAGACATAAGTATCTATTGTTATATGTCACTGGCTTTGTGGTTCTTTTGTTATCCAACAAAAGCTAATTGATACAGGTTATCTACAAAAATACCTCAGCAAGTATCAACTTAATAATGAAATGCTAAAAGCTTTCCTCTGAGACTGGAAACTTGCTAAGTTTGGCTGCTACCACTTCTATTTGACCTTGAATGAATACCTTAGTCAATGCAATAAGGCAAGAAAAAGAAATAACAGAAATAAGGATGGAAAAAAAGAAAGCAAGCTGTCATTATGTACGTAGAAAATCCTAAAGAAACTTCAGATCAAGCTTTGGAATTTTATCTTGGTCACTGAATTTAAATCAACACACATAAACCAATTGTATGTTCTATATACCAGTAACAAAAATAATTGTAAACTGAAATGTTTAAGTATAACATCTGGCTGAGCGTGGTGGCTCATGCCTAAAACCCAGCGCTTTGGGAGGCCAAGGCGGGCAGATCACGAGGTCAGGAGATTGAAACCATCCTGGCTAACACAGTCAAACCCCGTCTCTACTAAAAATACAAAAAATTAGCCAGGCGTGGTGGTGGGCACCTGTAGTCCCAGCTACTTGGGAGGCTGAGGTAGGAGGATCACTTAATGCCAGGATTTCAAGGCTGTAATGCAGTATAAGCGTGCCTGAGGATGGCCACTGCACTCCAGCCCGGGCAACCTCACCTCTGTTTGTTTGTTTTTTCAATCAAATATCTAGGAATAAAACAAATGAAAGATTTTCAACATCTCCATATAGAAGACTATTATGAAAAACTAAAGATTTTTTTAAAAGAGAGAGAAAGCCAAATGATGCTTATTTGACTCTGGTGCACTTCAGTGTAAGGATGATTCATAATCTGTCACTCATGATTGATGGCCTTGGAAAAAGAAAAAAACAACAGGAGTTACTTCATATTCATGATTGGAAGACTCCATATGTCAATATTTGATTGTGAATTGTAAATATGTCAATTGTCCCCAAATTTATCTCCTTGGTACATTCTGAAAATTCTCAACAGATTATTATTATTATTATTATTTTGAGACGGAGTTTTGCTCTTGTTGCCCAGGCTAGAGTGCAATAGCGCAATCTTGGCTCACCACAACCTCCCCCTCCCAGGTTCAAGCAATTCTCCTACCTCAGCCTCCCGAGTAGCTGGGATTACAGGCATGCACCACCATGCCCGGCTAATTTTGTATTTTTAGTAGAGACAGGGTTTCTCCATGTTAAAGCAAGAATAGTTAAAGCAATCTTGGAGAAGACAAAAATGGGAGGATTTTTTTCACAGAAAAATTAAACCAATATAATTAAGGCTGTGATTTTGGCTCAAAAATAAACAAATAAACCAAAGGAACAATATGAGAGCCTAGAAACAGACTGACACATTTATGGATGCTTAATTTATGACAAATGTGGTGCCCTTGAATGGTCTTTTTAATAAAACCTTCTGGAACGGTTGAATATCTGTGGAAGGAAGGAAGAATCTTGACCCTTATCTTACTGTATACATAAAAAATCAACTCCAATTGAATTATATGTAAATCTAAACGTGAAAATTAAAACAACAAAGATTCCAGAGGATATCACAAGAGAATATCTCTAAGATCTTGGGGGTAGGAAAAGATTTATTAAACAGGACACAAAAACCACTAATTACAAAGGAAGTAACTGATACGTAGACCAGGGATTGGCAAACTACAGCCCTCAGGTCAAATCTGGCCACCTGTTTTTGTTATCCCAGCACTTTGGGCAGCCGAGGAGGGCAGGTCAGTTGAGCCCAGGAGTTTGAGACCAGCCTGGGCAATGTGGAGAACTCTTGCCCTTCAAAAAATACAAAAATTATCAGGGTATGGTGGCACATGCCTGTAGGCCCAGCTACCCAGGAGGCTGAGGTGGGAGCCTGAGCCTGCAAGGTCAAGGCTATAGTGAGCCATGATGACTGGGCCACTGCACTCCAGCCTGGGCAATGGAGTGAGACCCTGTCTCAAAAAAAAAAAAAAAAAAAATTTAATGATGAAGTATAGGAACATGGAAGAGTATGATATTATACAAAGTAAAGGAAGCAGGAGGCACAGTGGCATGCATGCTATAATAACAACTATGGAAAATATGAGTGCATCAGGCCAAGGAAGAAAGGGTGTTTTGCAAAAAATAAAAAATAGTTGTCTAGGGTAGCAAGTTTTCTCAAAATGATTCCTAAAATTGTTGCATAGTCTATGAATGATAAACTAAGAAAGAAGGGAATGACTTTCTTTTCTTTGAGAAATCCCATTTTTCCCAAAAATGTATCACAGGTTGTTAAACGCTACTCTGCTGAGGTTCTTAAAAGGAGATTAGCCTGCCCCATAAGGGTTGTGATGGCAGGAATTCTGGCTTCTATTTCTAGCCCTGTTGACAGACTGATGATGAAACTCATGCATGCCCTTTAAGCTTTTCCCATCTTTGAAGCTGGGAGCAATCCCACTTGCTGCTGCCATTGAGCGCTACAATGTTTTAAAAATTAATGAGGTGCATTTACTGCCCAGGATGTTCAGGTGATCGGCTTTCCTTGAGAAATCAGTGTTGTCTGTGAAGAAGATAAACAGTAGGAGTGGCTGGGTTTGGTGGCTCATGCCTATAATCCCAGCACTTTGGTAGGCCAAGGCAGGTGGATCACCTGGGGTCAGGAGTTGGAGACCAGCCTGGCCAACATGGGGTAATCCCCGTCTCTACTAGAAATACAAAAATTAGCTGGGCGTAGTGGCAGGCTCCTGTAGTCCCAACTACTGAGGAGGCTGAGGCACAAGAATCTCTTGAACCCAGGAGGCAGAGGTGGCAGCGAGCCAAGATCACGCCACTGCACTTCAGCCTGGGTGACAGAGCAAGACTCTGTCTCAAAATCAAAAACAAAAACAAAAAAACAGTAGGAGTGCTGTTATGTGGTCAGACATGGAATTTTTCCTGCAACCAACATTTGTTATTGGGCACCTGTTGTGGACAAGAGACTGTGTTCAGAGTTATGATTATATGCAAAGATGTCTCAATCATGGTTTCCACCTTCAAGGAACTTACAGTAGGGTAATGATAAAAATACCTAAAATTGCCAGGCGTGATGGCTCATGCCTGTAATCCCAGCACTTTGGGAGGCTGAGGTGGGCAGATCACTTGAGGTCAGGAGTTTGAGACCAGCCTGGCCAACATGGTGAAACCCCATCTCTACTAAAAATACAAAAATTAGCTGGGCATGGTGACGGATGCCTTTAATCCCAGCTACTCGGGAGGCTGAGGCCGGAGAATCACTTGAACCCGGGAGGTGAAGGTTGCAGTGAGCCAAGATCACACCACTGCACTCCAGCCTGGGCAACAGAGTGAGACTCCGTCACAAAGAAAAAAAAAACAAAAACCTAAAATTTACTGAGGGTTTACAATGTGACAGGAACTATGCTAAATGCTTTATGTACATTAATTTATTTAATTCCAACAACACCCCAGGGAGGCAGAGGTTATTGTTATCATTTAAGAGATAATTAGGCCAGGTGTGGTGGCTCCTGCCTGTAATCCTAGTGCTTTGGAAGGCCAAGGCGGGAGGACTGCTTGAGGCCAGGAGTTCAAGACCAGCCTAGGCAATATAGCAAGACCCTGTCTCTACAAAAAATGAAAAAATTAATTTAGTCAGGCATGATAGGGCAAGCCTGGAGTCCCTGCTCCTCTGGACACTGAGGCGGGAGGACTGCTTGAGGCCAAGAGTTTGAGACCAGCCCAGGCAACATAGTGAGATCCCTGTCTTTACAAGAAAAGAAAAAAAGAGAGCAATAGATAATTAAATTGACGGCAAGAGAGGCTAAATAAATACCCAAGGTCGTGAAACTAAATCCACCTGACCCTGAAGGGCTGCCTGGCAGGAAAGCCAATGCTCTTGACTACTCACCTACACTGCTGCCCAGGCATCAGCCACACTGGGAAGCAACTGCCTCCCACAGCCAGCTTGCAATTCATAAACTCTATGAAATCATGCCTTTTTGGCTGGGCGTGGTGGCTCATGCCTGTAATCCCAGCACTTTAGGAAGCCGAGGTGGATGGATCACCTAAGGTCAGGAATTCCAGCCTGGCCTGACCAACAAGGTGAAACCCCATCTCTACTAAATACAAAAAAATTAGCTGGGTATGGTGGCGCATGCCTGTAATCCCAGCTACTTGGGAGGCCAAGGCAGGAGAATTGCTTGAACCCAGGAGGCAGAGGTTGCAGTGAGCCGAGATTGAGCCATTGCACTCCAGCCTGGGCAACAAGAGCAAAACTCTGTCTCAAACAAACAAACAAAAAAATGCCTTTTTGATGGGGTACCAGCTGAACCTACTAATGACACAACTGTGTTAGAAAATCTGCACCTTTATTCAGCTTCAAAAGAGTTTCTAATACAGTGGGAATTGTCAAGTAATCGAGGCATGAAAATAATCGTATTTAAGTTATAATTAAATGTTTTCATATCTATTATTTGGGGGAAGGGAATTATTAGCAATAGCCAAGTTCTTTTTTTTTTTTTTTTTTTTTGAGACGGAGTCTCTCTCTGTCTGTTGCCCAAGCTGGAGTGCAGTGGCGCGATCTCGGCTCACTGCCACCTCCACCTCCTGGTTCAAGCGATTCTCCTGCCTCAGCTTCTCCAGTAGTTGGGGCTACAGGCGCCTGCCAACATGCCTGGCTATTTTTTTGTATTTTTAGTAGAGACTGGGTTTCACCGTGTTAGCCAGGATGGTCTCAATCTCCTGAACTTGTGATCTGCCCGCCTTGGCCTCCCAAAGTGCTGGGATTACAGGCATGAGCCACCGCGCCTGGCCAGCAATAGCCAGATTCTTTAATAAACAACTTTTTATTAATGCTATTGCTTTGTGTTGTCTAATATTAAAATATTTCTGTCTTTTTCCAGAAACTATAAGAGATTATAGGGTGAAGATTGACTATGCTGAGTAGGGTACAAAACTAGGTGTTTTTTTTTTGGGGGGGGGTTTTTTTTTTTTTTTTTTAGACAGAGTATCGCTCTGTTGCCCAGGCTGGAGTGGAGTGCAGTGGCGCAATCTTGGCTCACTGCAACCTCTGCCTCCTGGGTTCAAGAGATTCTCCTGCCTCAGCCTCCCTAATAGCTGGGATTACAGGCATGTGCCACCATGCCTGGCTAATTTTTGTTTTTTCGGTAGAGATGGGGTTTCACCATGTTGGCCAGGCTGGTCTTGAACTCCTGACTTCAAGTGATCTGCCCACCTTGGCATCCTGAAGTGCTGGGACTATAGGCATGAGCCACTGTGCGCAGCCTTTTTTGTGTTTTGATTCTTCTGATCTGTGCCCCACTTAGGTCCCATAGAATCACAAACTCTCAAGTTTGGAAAGAACCTTCAAGGGTATTTCTGGTATATTATTCACACTTTGGATTACAACCCATTAGTAGATTATGAAACCAGTGAACTGAGTTATGACAAGCTTAAAAAAAGAATAAAATAAAATTGCACATGGTAAAGGTAGCAGTTAGCAAAACTTTCTTTTTAATTATTATATTCATTTTCTAGAACTGCCATAACAAATTTCCACAAACTCGGTGGCTTACAACAACAGAGCCGGCACAGTGGGTCACACCTGTAGTCCAGCTTCCCGGGAGGCTGGGGTGGGAAGATGCCTTGAGTCCAGGAGATCGAGGCTGCAGTGAGCTATGATCATGACACTGCACTCCATCCTGGGGGATAGAATGAGACCTTGTCTCTTTTGTAGGGAAACACACACACACACACACATCCACACAGATAAATTTATTCTGTCATCATTCTGGAGTCTAGAAGCCCAAATCAAGGTGTCAGTAAGGCCGTGCAACTCTGGGTAGAATCCTTCCTTGACTCTTCACCTGCAATCTTTGGCATCCCTGGCTTGCAGCTATATCATTCCAATCTCTGCCTTTGTCGCATGGTATTCTCTTGTCTCTGTGTGTCTGTGTCCAAACTTCCCTCTTCCTATAAGGATATCATTTGTACTAGATTAGGGCCCATCCTACTGACCTCATCTTAACTTGTTTATATCTGCAAAGATCCTATTTCCAAATAAGTCACAACCACACGTACCAAGGGTTAGGACTTCATATCTTTTGGGGGTAGGGATTCAACTAATTCAACCTGTAACATATATATATATATTTACATGTATCTACTTACACATTTATACATCATATATATTTACATATATATGTAAAACCTATGTATTGAATCACAATGCAAAAATGTGTTTAATATTACTTGTGGTAAAAAAAAAAAGAGAGAGAGCTTATAAACACTGATTTAATCTAAGCACTCATCCAGTTCTTCATTTCTTTTGGTAATAACTTGACGATAGTAGTTCTGCCTACACTGAGCCCACTGACAGGTGACTATCTCTGTAGATTCCCCAGGGTTTGGACAATTCTGACTGTTGGCAGGGCTATCAGAGAAGAATTTATTAGAACTGTATACGTAGCTTATAAGGGACCTAGCTGAGCACCTTAAAACATCAGGTTAGTTTTTAGCAGCAGTGGTTACAAGTAAAGTGCTCTTTTGAAATAAAATATAATACAACTTGAAAGTAGTCATGCTTTTCAAGCCTGTAAGCCCAGCCCTTTGGGAGGTCAAGGCAGGCAGCTCACTTGAGCCAGGAGTTTGAGACCAGATTGGGCAGAAACCCCGTCTCTACAAAAAAATAAAAATAAATAAAAATTAGCCAGGTATGGTGGTGTATGCCTGTGGTTCCAGCTACTAGGGAGGATGAGGTGGGAGGATTGCTTGAGCCTGGGGAAAAAGCAGTGATGAAAATTAGAATGTTTTTAAAGTTATAGGCAAATTTGAAGGGTTACAATATAATGAAGACCTCATTGCCAAAGCCCAAAGAAGGATGTTTCTTCTTTTTAAATCTGAAAACCTTTCAAAAGAGATTGACCTTTTTTTTTTGTTTTTCTTTTTGTTTTTTAAGACAAGGTCTCTCTCTGGTGTTCAGGCTGGAATGCAGTGGCACGATCTTGGCTCCCTTCAGCCTTGACTTTCCAGGCTCAAGCAGATCCTTCCACCTCAGTCTCCTGAGTAGCTGGGACTACAGGCATGCCCCACCACACTGGGCCAATTTTCGTATTTTTTGTAGAGATGTGATTGCCCAGGTGGGGGTCTCAAATTCCTGGGCACAAGTGATCCTCTCGCCTCGGCCTCCCAAAGTGCTGGGATTACAGGAGAGAGCCACTGTGCCCAGCTGACCATGACATTTTTTATTGCAGGAGACAGAAAAATGAACTAGGTCAAAGATCCCCTAACCAAAAGATTAGGGTCTATTGTAAAATCATGAAGGCTTTCCCTTGTAGATCTTTCAGCACATTGCCACCACCCTGCCCAGCTCTCTGAAATTTGCCAAGTTTTCCTTGTCTACTCAGAATCTTTGCTGACAGCACCAGCCTGCTCAGCTAGTGAAAATGCCTCCTGCCAAAAAGATTAACTACACTCATTTTTCTTTAGGTAATTTCATAAATCATTGTGCCTATTTTACTTTGAAAAGCTTTACTATTTTCATCATAGACAATAATTTAGAGCCTGAAGGACACTTTAGGTAACTGAATTTTTTTTTTCTTCAAGACATTCAGATTGGAAACAAAGTCTCGTCAGTTACAACCCATTTTGGCACAGAGACTCCTGGATATGGGACTTTGAGGAGTAGGTGAGGGGTGCACCTCAGAATGAAGGAAAGAAGTTGTGGAGTTAGAAAAAGATTCGTTCTGAAGCAATCTCCCTCTCAACACCCACCCTTGAGCTGGCTTAGGAACAAGGACCCTGCGGTGTGCTTCTTAGAGGGAAGAATCAGACCTGGAGTCTTTCATAGCTTCTAGCTATTTGGGGCTTTCTACTTCAAGAAAGACACTGAAGGTTGAGCCAGCTTTCTGATTTGGCACTACTATTGATTTCCCCACACTTTTGGCCAGCGTGTATGTCCATTTATTTTCTCATTTCTCACATGAGCACGCGGGAAGTGTGGAAAGATCTTCGAGACACTACTTACTCATTTTGAAGTGCTTGATCAATCTTTGTGCATAGCAGCATAAACCCTGGACCTGGAAGTGCATATTTCAAAGAGAGCCCTGTACCTTTTGTTCTCTTTCAAGACAACCAGTTCTCTCCCCCGGAGAGATCTCCTCTACCCTGCCTCCGCCCCACTTTCTACTCAAGGCAATGGGAGGTACCTGAGGACCCTTCACATGACACAAAGTATTGAGTCTGTGTTCCAGAATAGGAACAAAATGATCTCCACCCTCTGAGGCAGTTAATGCAGCTGCTTTGTTTAGGCTCTTTCTGAAATTAAAAAGAATCTCCCTTTTTACTCACTGTTAACGGGGTGAAAAGCTCAAGTGTTCCATGTCACACAGGGGAAATCAGATTTGTGTTTCATACAAAACCAAAGTTTCAAGCTCGACGCAGTGGCTGACGCCTGTAATCCCAGCACTTTGGGAGGCCAATGGGGGTGGATCACCTGAGATCAGGAGTTGGAGACCAGCCTGGCCAACGTGGGAAAACTCCATCTCTACTAAAAATACAAAAATTAGCTAGGCATGGTAGCGCGCCCCTGTAGTTCCAGCTACTTGGAGGCTAAGGCAGGAGAATCACTTGAACCCGGGAGGCGGAGGTTATGGTGAGCCAAGATTGCGCCACTGCACTCCAGCCTGGATGACAGAGTGAGACTCCATTTCAAAAACAAAACAAAACACCAGCGTTTCAGTCATTCACATGATTTTTGCTGGCACCAGGCACACATTGCAACCTCTCTGCCTCGATTTCCATCCAACTCCTCCACCCTAACAATCCTTACTGTATTCAACTAAAAGAAACCAAGGATCTTGGTGGTGGAATTTGCTTGACTTCTTGTCCTCCAATCACGTCCACTTCCTGTTTTCTTTTAAAGCTCACTGACAAGATCTTATTTTACGTGACAAATATGATCGGTTTATCTGTGCTATCAATTTCTGATAAACGTACATTTTAATCTGTCAGCCAGTGTTCCAGACACTAATGCTGCTTAAATGTAGCTGCACAGCTCTTACACAGAAATGGTGCCGTCCAACTAAAATCATACATTCAGGCAGCTGATTACAGACACTGACCTTGAGCTCCATTCCTGTGCGGTAATCCAAACCATCTGCACTCAACAACAATTAAAACCTTCAGATCTCTCAGGCGTTTCCTTCCTCTGATTATAACTTATGAGCTGCAACAAAACTCAGAAAGAAACAGAATTTAAAAGACCAGGCTTTGATGCCAGCTTGATTTCTGCAGGGCAGTTCTAAACAGAGAAATCTCCACTTTATGGAACAGCTCCTTCCTCAGCTGAAATGCAGGCACCTAACATCTAACAAACCTTGAACATTTAATTATGCTGATTCTCTCTTTTGCCCAGAGGGGAAGAGGGACCTTTCATTTACGGAGCCAGAGTCAGGCAAAACAATGAGGTAGTTTGTCCTGGAGATCTCCTATCACCCTTGTTTTCCATACCTCCCTCTTTGTCTCTCTCATCCACTTTTCATACCCTTAAAGGTCTTGCTGCCTTCTACAAAAGAGGTCCAGGCTAAGAAAAAAAAAAAAAAAAAGCTAAAAGTCAATGCTCTATTTCTGATCTCCTCTATTTCTGATCTCCTTTCTCTCCCTTCAGATATCCTACATCTTCATGGCTGTGACCTTTCCTATGAATTCCAAAGGAAATGCACGCAAACAAATACATTCAGCCAAAGTGTCTAAGAAAGACATAACGGTCACCCTTGGGAGGTGGAGGTGAGGAGTGGTTAGGGAGAGGCCTCACAGAGAATAGATTTCTGATGGGAAGCATCCAACCCTTAGCAAATTTCTGGGGAAAGGGAGGTTTGGTTGGCTGAAGCACAGCAACTCACATTATACCTGTTCAATGTTGTTCTCAGGATCACCCTGGAAAAGCACAGAAGGATTCTCTTTTTTTTTTTTTTTTTGAGACAGAGTTTTGCTCTGTCACCAGGCTGGAGTGCAGTGGCATGATCTTGGCTCACTGCAACCTCCACCTCCCAGGTTCAAGTGATTCTCCTGCCTCAGCCTCCCGAGTAGCTGGGACTACAGGTGCGTGCCACCATGCCCAGCTAATATTTGTATTTTTAGTAGATACAGGGTTTCCCCATGTTGGCCAGGATGGTCTCAATCTCTTGACCTCATGATCCGCCCGCCTTGGCCTCCCAGAGTGCTGGGATTACAGGCATGAGCCACCGCACCCGGCCGGAATATTTTCTTAAATGTAAATCAGATTACATCTGATGTTAAAATCCCTACTTCCCTAAAATAAAATCCACATGCTTTACCAAGCCTTAGAAGGCCCTCATGATCTAGCCATCACGCCTGGCCCACAAGGATTCTTTGAACTGAGACTCTCCAGCAGGAGGGACTCTCCAGCAGGAGGGAGGCTGATGATCTAGGGACACCAAAGGGGATTTCTTGGGCAATCATTGAAAAATCCAAGACTATAAAGATTTCTCTCCCTGACTGGGCACCAGGCTAGGGAGAGAACTTTGGGAATACAGTACATTGTTTTTAGCACTATGATTTGACACAACAGCTCCTAACTCAGATGCCAATGAGTGAAGAGGGGGGAAAATGAGAAGTTTCTTTCCCCACTGGTTCATCTACACTCTTACTGCATTTTGCTAGGCAAGTCCTTTTTTTTTTTTTTTTTGAGACAGGGTCTTGTTCTGTCACCCAGGCTGCAGTGCAGTGGCATAATCACAGCTCATTCCAGCCTTGATCTCCCAGGCTCACACAATCCTCCTACCTCAGCTTCCCAAGTTGTTGGGACTATAGGCATGTGCCAGCAAGCCTGGTTAATTGTTTAATTTTTTTCTAGAGACAAGGTCTCACCATGTCCAGGCTGGTGTCAAACTCCTGGGCTCAAGCGATCCTCCCGCCTCAGCCTCCCAAAGTACTGGGATTATAGGCATGAGCTGGTGCACTTGGCCAAGTCTTTAACAATTGTTATAGTAGAGAGTCGCTACAAAAACATTTACATTCATAGTGTCACTTGGCTGTCTTTAGAATCTCCTGAACTAAGCATTTTCATTCTCTTAAAAAACTAGAAAGGAGACCATGCATGGTGGGCCAGGCATGGTGGCTCACGCCTGTAATCCCAGCACTTTGGGAGGGCGAGGCGGGTGGATCACCTGAAGTCAGGAGTTCGAGACCAGCCTGGCCAACATGGCAAAACCCTGTCTCACTAAAAATACAAAAATTAGCTGGGCACGGTGGCGGGTGCCTGTAATCCCAGCTACTTGGGAGGCTGAGGCAGGAGAATTGCTTGAACCCAGGAGGCGGAGGTGGCAGTGAGCCGAGATCGCACCTCTGCACTCCAGCCTGGGCGACAGAGTGAGACTCTGTGTCAAAAAAAAAAAAAAAAAAAAATTAACTGGGCATGGTGGTATGCACCCGTAGTCTCAGCTACTCGGGAGGTTGACACACAAGAATCGCTTAAACCTGGGAGGCAGAGGTTGCAGTGAACTGAGATTGTGCCACTGCACTCCAGCCCAGGCAACAGAGCAAGACTCCTTCTCAGAAAAAAAAAAAGAAAAAAAAAAGACTAAAAAGTAAAAATCCCCCATAAATTCATTCTCCAGAGATAGTCACTGATTTATATTACAAGTATTATTATTATTATCCTCATTTTACAGATGAGAAAAGTAAGATCAAGAAAAGTAAAATAGGCCAGGCACGATGGCTCACGCCTGTAATCCTAGCACTTTGGGAGGCTGAGGCAGGCAGATCACTTGAGGTCAGGAGTAAAAGACCAACCTGGCCAACATAGTGAAACCCCTTCCCTACTAAAAATACAAAATTTAGCTGGATGTGGTGGCATGTGCCTGTAATCCCAGCTACTTGGGAGGCTGAGGCAGGAGAACTGCTTGAACCCAGGAGGTGGAGGTTGCAGTAAGCGGAGATCGTGGCACTGAGCTCCAGCTTGGGCGACAGAGCAAAACCCCATCTCAAAAAAAAGAAAAAATAAAAGTAAAATAATTCACCCCAAACTACTCAGCTCATAAGTCAAATGCTCTATCTCCAAGTTGATATGTTCTTTAAAATCTGTTTTCCATATTTCTCTCCTCACTTTTTTTTTTTTTTTTTTTTTTTTGAGACGGAGTTTCGCTCTTGTTGCCCAGGCTGGAGTGCAATGGTGCGATCTCGGCTCACTGCAACCTCCGCCTCCTGGGTTCAAGTGATTCTCCTGTCTCAGCCTCCCGAGTAACTGGGATTACAGGCATGCGCCACCACGCCCGGCTAATTTTTGTATTTTTTAAATAGAGACAGGGTTTCTCAATATTGGTCAGGCTGGTCTTGAACTCCCAACCTCAGGCAATCCACCTGCCTCAGCCTCCCAAAGTGCTGGGATTACAGGCGTGAGCCACTGTGCCCGGCCTCCTCTCTTCACTTTTTAATTTGTGAAGTGGTAGTAGTTGCATGTGTATGTGGTTCTTAAATTTTTCTTTTCCCTAAGAAAAAAAGCTAAGAGTTTGAGAACAACCTAATTTGGCTGTTTCATCTACAAGACTGTTATGCTGCCTGGCCAGAGTATTTCCAAGTGGAATGTAAAATACATCATTTAATTTAAAAGACCTCGATTTTAAGAGTGGGTCACCATTCACAGGATTAATGTGCCTGAAGCCTGGAGGTGTCGCAGTCTTCCTCTCTTTATCACTTGCGAGGTCAGGGACATATGCGTCCAATGCAGAGGGTGGTGTTTTGTGGGCATTTGCCCGGCTGTTGAGCTTCCACAGTTGTGGCTTCTATACTAGGATGCAAGGTCCTGGTTGTTTCTTATGATTCCCACCATTTCCAGCGAGTAACTGTTTGAAGAAAATAGAAACTGTAGGACTTCTATTTTTGTCCTAGTTTAAAATACTGCAACACAGACAATGATATCTCAACCCACGATTTTTTCCAAGATTATACTATTTGGTAGTTCCATGGTATTAACTAAATGAACACCACCCCCTAGCTGCATCTTTAAGTTTCTATATTTACCAAAGTACATTTATGTACTAAATTAGTTTATCAGGAAAGAGCAAGTTATTCCAAGTTTTGCTCAAATGGTTACTGAGAATAAGAAGGAATAATATCATAGGGAATCATTCTTTACATCCACCCCCCCCCCCCAACCTTTTTTTTTGAGACAGGGTCTCTGTCACCCAGGCTAGAGTGCAGTGGCACCATCTCAGCTCATTGCAACCTCCACCTACTTGGCTTAAGCGATCCTCCCACCTCAGCCTCCTGAGTAATACATTTTGCCTTTTGCTGTGGGGATGAATGAAAGATTAGAAAAGTGAATTCTTGAATTGTCTAGTCAACTGTACATTTTGTAGGCCATTTCTGCATGATACAGAACTGCTGAGGGCTATACAAAAACACTATTAATAATATTCATTATTATAGATTAAAAACTGGCATAGAAGCCTTTAAAATACCTTTTTTTTCTGCTGGGCACGGTGGCTCACGCCTGTAATCCCAGCATTTACAGAGGCAGAGGCGGGAGGATAGCGTAAGCCAGATCCACCTGGGCAATATAGCAAGACTCTGTTCTACACAAAAAGGAAAAAAAAGATATCTTTTTTCTTATGATAAATGTATATGATAAATAAAATACATCTATTATTAAAAATTCATTAAATGTAGAAAAGCATTTTTTAAATGTTTAAACAACACATAGTCCCACTAGGCTAAAATTATATTCATAAACAATATGGTATATTTCCGTCTGGCCTTTTTTCTTTGCATTAGTTATCTTTAAACAAAATTAGAATCACACTGTATATTTAGTTTTATATTCTACTTTTTGACTTAATATTAAATAATGAGCATTTCTCCATGGTATTAAATGGTTTTAAATAAGATGACTTTTTCCATCCACTTGAATAGGAATTTTTTTTAAAGATGACTTTAATGTCTGTATAATAAAAACACATAAAGACCCTGTTTATGTAACTTTTAATGTGATTGAATCTTTTTAATGGAGTCAAAATGCATATCTTCTAATTCCTATAATTTTTCACATGACTTCTTTTTGTTTCTAATTCACAAAAGCTGTCATGACCCAAATTATAAGAAAACCTGAAGGAAACACTGCCTTTTGAAAAATAAAACAAAGTATTCAAATAACACCAAATATGCTACATAAATCAAAGAACTAAGAGCCACCTGGGAATTTAATGTGGAAGCCAACTCTCTTTTTCACATTAAAAATGTCAGCATAAGAAAAAAAAAAATGTCAGCATAGGTCAGGCGCAGTGGCTCACGCCTGTAGTCCCAGCACTTTGGGAGGCTGAGGCGGGTAGATCATTTGAGGCCAGGAGTTCAAGACCAGCCTGGCCAACATGGTGAAACCCCATCTCTACTAAAAATACAAAACTTAGCCGGGTGTGGTGGCACATGCCTGTAATCCCAGCTACTGGGTAGGCTGAGGCAGGAGAACTGCTTGAAATTCAGAGGCGGAGGCTGCAGTGAGCCAAGATTGTGCCACCACACTCCAGCCTGGGCAACAGAGTGAGACCCTGTCTCAAAAAATAAAATAAAATAAAATAAAAACAAAATAAAATAAAATAAAAATGTCAGCATAATCAAATTGTTAAAGATGACACTCCACAATTAAAGACTAAAGATAGCCTTCCACACGCCAATATTGCTTCCACAAGCTTGAGCATAATTTTGAAACACTTAGCTGTGCTGTTCAAAATCAACAACTTTTTTTTTTTTCCATGAAGAAAAGGTGTTTGGCCAAGTGCAGTGGCTCGTACCTGTAATCCCAGTACTTTTGAGGCCAAGGCAGGAGGATCACTTGAGCTTGAGTTTGAGACCTGGCTGGGTGTGGTAGCTCATGCCTGTAATCCTAGCACTTTGGGAGGCCAAGACGAGTGGATCACTTGAGGTCAGGAGTTTGAGATCAGCCTGGCCAACATGGTGAAACCCCATCTCTACTAAAATACTAAAATTAGCTGGGCATGGTGGCACGTGCCTGTAACCCCAGCTACTGGGGATGCTGAGGCAGGAGAATCGCTTGAACCCAGAAGACAGAGGTTGCAGTGAGCCAAGATCATGCCACTGCACTCCAGCCTGGGTGACAGAGCAAGACTTGGTCTCAGAAAAAAAAAAAAAGAGTCTGAGACCAGCATGAGCAACATAGCAGAACTCTTATCTCAAAAGATCATGTGCACCTGTAGTCCCAGCTATTCTGGAGGTTCAGGTGGGAGGATCGCTTGAGCCTGGGAGGTCAAGGCTGTAATGAGCTGAGATGGAGCCACTGCACTCTGGCCTGGGTGACAAAAGACCCTGTCAAAAAAAAAAAAAAGGGTGTTCAAGACTTAGGCTTGCCCTATAACAATGTGTTCTGTAACTATTAAATGAACATTAACTTATAAGCTCAATCCGTCTCTATAGGAAGGAATGAGGCCAAGACAGTAAACAGTAAAAACATTCAATAACCACTGTGTTCTACCATGATTACTTTGTAGACATGAGCCCATGAACATGACTTTCAAATAAAGGGAAAGAGACACCCTTCATTTTATTGTAGTGTTGACAAGGGAGAGAGATGAACACATATACACACAACACACGTATGTGCACGCAAACATTTTTAAGTAGTTTTAGACTATTTATTACATGTGAAATTTAGGGTTTAAAGGTGATCTTTCTAATATGTATACTATTTAACCAGAGTGCTGGAGTAAAAGCTAAAATATGAATTCTAATCTCATCTCTTGATGTTAACTTCCTCTGTGGTCTGTATATGATAGTTGGTAGCTGACTACCAACTATCCACTAGCACCTGATAGCCAGTTGGCTGATAGGAAACCCCGGTCTCAGTAGCAGTTCAGCTGTGAGCGTGGACCCATCACTTAACTTCACCAAGACTCAGTTTCTCATCTGTGAAGTGGCAGTAATTACAGACGCTTTAGGTAACAGTGAGATAACTAGGTGAGAAAGTGCTGTGAGCATTTAAAACAGCATCAACCAAGAAGACACAGCAAACTATTATTGTTGTACTCCGGTTATCTAATTTCTCCATGTGGAAATACAGCTATTAACTGAAATACCTCTCAATGACACAGTGAAACCTTATCTTTAAGAGCTTTTGAAGAGCTTTGAAGATGAAAGGATGCTAAGAGGTTTCTTCACATTAATTCTGGTCCCACCTGATTTTGTGTTAAATGACATGAGGGATGGTGATTGTGTTCTGGTGGAGTTATTAAAAGTGGGCGGCTGCTTCTTTTAAAACCTCTTATTATAGAAGTCAACCTGGCCGGGCGCGGTGGCTCACACCTGTAATCCCAGCACTTTGGGAGGTCGAGGCAGGCGGATCACGAGGTCAGGAGTTTGAGACCAGTCTGGCCAACATAGTGAAACTCCATCTCTACTAAAAATACAAAAAGTTAGCCAGGTGTGGTGGTGTGCACCAGTAATCCCAGCTACTCGGGAGGCTGAGGCAGGAAACTTGCATGAACCTGGGAGGCGGAGGTTGCAGTGAGCCGAGATCCCGCCACTGCACTCCAGGCCCGGGCGACAGTATGAGACTCAGTCTAAAAAAAAAAAAAAAAAGGTCAACCTGAGATAGAATGATATAACAAACCCCCAAAAACCAATCATGTGCATTTAGCAGTTGTCAAGATTTTGCCACACTTGTTTTGTCCATTCTTTTTTTCTTCCTTTTACTCAAGCAAACCCCAGACATCATGTCATTTCATCAATACATATTTCAAGATATATTTCCTTTTTTATTTTTGAGCAATTTTTGTGTGCATGCCTCTAAATATTCAGTAGGTTCATTTATTTTGTTTTCAATTTAGGAGTTGCTTTTTCCCACTTTTGGTTAAACTTAGATTTTTAGTTATGTAAACATTCATAGAATTTCAAAATCAAAACTATAAACCTAGATATAGTCACATCAGTTGTGCTTCCATTATGTGTTCTCATCTGTTTCCCTCTATCCCCCTACAAATAACTAATTTTTATTATTCCTTCGGTTGCTGGTTTTTTTTGGTTTTTTTTTTGGAGACAGGGTTTTACTGTGTCCCCTAGGCTAGAGTGCAGTGGCACGATCTTGGCTCATTGCAACTTCTGCTTCCCAGACCCAAGAGATCCTCCCACCTCAGCCTCCTGAGTAGCTGGGACTACAGGCGTATGCCACATGCCTGGCTAATTTTTGTAATTTTTGTAAAGAGGAGGTTTCACCATGTTGCCCAGGCTGGTCTTGAACTCCTGGGCTCAAGTGATTTGCCCACCTTAGTTTCCCAAAGTGCTGGGATTACAGGCATGAGCCACCGCATCAGCTATTCTGTTGCTTCTTTTAAAAAAATATTTTCTAAATAGCCAGCATACTATGAACACTGTTCTGCACTATTCTTTTTAAATGATTTATCCTGGCGGTTATTCCATATCAGTGTACTGAGAGAGTCCTGATTTCTTTTTAATAGCTACATAATATTCCATTAGCCAATTTGCCTAATTGATGGATATTTAGGTTGTTTCCTTTTTTTGTTACTATAAATAATGGTACAGTCTTCACTTTGACCATGAGGCATTCATATTTTTTTTCAGTGTGTCTTTGATATTGTTTCCTACAAGAGGAAATGCATATGTAATTTTTCTGGATACTATGGGATTAGCCTGTCTTGGAATTGTACCATTTTGCATTCCAAACAACTGTATGTGAGAATGCCTGTTTTTCTGCAACCTCAGTAAGGAAGTTGTCTAACTTTTGTATTTTTACCAAGTTTTTTCTGTTTTGAGATAGGGTCTTGCTCTATTGCCCAGGCTGAAGTGCAGTGGTACAATCATAGCTCACTGCAGCCTTGAACTCCTGGGCTCAAGGGATTCTCCTGCCTTAGCCTTTCAAATAACTAGGACTACAGGTGCATGCCAAGATGCCTGGCTAATTTTTATTTTATTTTATTTTTATTTTTTTGTAGAGACAAGGTCTTGCTGGTCTTGAACTCCTGGCTTCAAGTGATCCTCCTTCCTCCTCCCAAAGTAGTGAGATTACAGGCATGAGCCACTGTGCACGACTGGCGTTTGCTCTTCTTGATGTTTGGGAATGTTCTACAGATTATAGATATTTGCTCTTTATAAAAAAATTTGCAAGTACCTTTTCCTCATTTGTTAATTACAATTACCTCATTAAAAAAATTAAGGTAGAAGTATAATTTACAAACACATTACGTTCACACTTTTTAGAGCACAGTGCAAGAAGTATATGTATATAATTGTGTAACCCACCATGACCACAATCAAGATTAGTTCCTGTCATTTGCCTTTGGACTCCGCTTATTGCATTCTATTTTGCCATGAAGTTGTGCTTTGTTTTGGAGACAGAGTCTCACACTCTGTTACCCAGATTGGAGTGCAGTGGAGCTATCTCAGCTCACTGCAACCTCCACTTCTGGGGATCAAGCAATTCTCCTGCCTCAGCCTCCCAAGTAGCTGGGACTATAGATACATAACACCATGCCTGGCTAATTTTTGTATTTTTAGTAGAGACAGGGTTTTGCCATGTTGCCCAGCTGGTCTTGAACTCCTGGCCTCAAATTATCTGCCCGCTTCAGCCTCCCAAAGTGCTGGGATTACAGGCATGAGTCGTGCCTGGCTGAAGTTGTGTTTTTTTAGCTGCTACATCCATGACTTAATGTAAACAGGTTCTTTCAACAAATATCTCGTAATTCTCTTCTGTGTTTTAAACAAACAGATTATATAGGCCTAATGTATATTCTAGCTGGGGATATGAGGACACATTATTATAACTAGTATAAATTAACTTCTTTCTGTTAAAGGAACCTCTAAGATAAAATTTTGAAATCCTGTAGCAAAGCTGAATAGGATTGCTCCTTTTTATTTGAGGGGTCATGGGGCAAGCAGGCGGATCACCTGAGGTCAGGAGTTCAAGACCAGCCTGGCCAACATGGTGAAACCCCATCTCTACTAAAAATACAAAAATTAGCCAGGTGTGGTGTCAGGTGCCTGTAATCCCAGCTACTCGGGAGGCTGAGGCAGGAGAATCACTTGAACCCAGGAGGCAGAAGTTGCAGTGAGCCTAGATCACACTACGGCACTCCAGCCTGGGCGACAGAGTGAGACTCTGTCTCAAAAAAAAAAAAAAAAAAGCAGGGGAGGGCCATGGCTGGGCGTGGTAGCTCACACCTGTGTTCATAACACTTTGGGAGGCCGAGGTGGGAGGATTGTTCAAGCCTTGGCGTTCAAAACCAGCCTGGTCAACGTAGTGAGACCCCATCTCTACAAAAAATTTTAAAAATTAGCCAGGCATGGTGGCATGCACCTGTAGTCCCAGCTACTCAGGAAGCTGAGGTGGAAGGATTGCTTGAGCCCAGGAGGTCAAGGCTGCAGTGAGCTATGATCGCACCCCTGCACTCCAGCCTGGGTGACAGAGCAAGATTCTGTCTCAGAAAAAAAAGGGGTGGGGTGTGGGGCATGTAGTAGCCTAGTACTTTCAAACCTTTTTAGCAGAACCCTTTCCCCTCCTCCCACCAATAAAGTTTTTAATCTTGTGTGGAATCTCACTGAATAAACAAAAACAATGTTTTATTACTATAAATTTATTTTTATAAATTTGAAAGTATAACCTTTACTTAAAAGGTAATGAAAGCAATCAGGTAATTTTGAGGTAGCCTCAAAAGACTTTTGATACTCTTGCTATTTCCAACATGCTGCTATAAGGAAATCAAAATATACCACTCCAAAATATGCCACTTTGGTATAGCGATTATTTTGCGCTGAAGGCAATTGAGAAACAGCAGACTCAGGGAAAACTCTAAAAACACAGCATACCCTTCCCTTTTGCAAAGAAAATTTACATTTGTAAAGGAAATTTCTTTCTTTTTTTGAGCTGGGGGTGGTACGGTGGTGGGTTTTGCTATGTTACCCAAGCTGGTCTTCTGGTCTTGAACTCCTAGGCTCAAATGATCATCCCACCTTAGCCTCCCAATTAGCTGGGACTATAGGCAGGTACCACCGTGTTTGGAAGAAATTTCTGTTTGTGAAGGTGTCCTCTTCTGTACCAGGAAGAGGAGAATAACTCCAAAGACACAGACACACACACACAGACACACAAACACAACTCTTACCATCTGAGATGACTTTTCATATGAAATCTTTTTTTTTTTTTTTTTTTTGAGACAGAGTCTTGCTCTGTTGCCCAGGCTGGGGTGCAGTGGTGCAATCTTGGCTCACAGCAACCTCCGCCTCCCCAGTTCAAATGATTCTCCTGCCTCAGCCTCCTGAGTAGCTAGGACTATATTTGTGTGCCACCACGCCAGGCTAATTTTTGTATTTTTAGTAGAGAAGGGGTTTTACTATGTTGGCCAGGCTGGTCTCGAAGTCCTGACCTCAAGTGATCAGCGCGCCTCGGCCTCCCAAAGTGCTAGGATTACAGGCGTGAGTCACTGCACCCAGCTTCTTCATAACAAATCTTACAAAACAACTCTTATATACCATACATTTCCTAGTCACCTTCCCCAAACCTACTTCCCCCTGCACCTGGAAGTCCAAAACTACCTTCTCCAGGACTTATTACGTGATATATAAACCCTGGGGAATATTTGCATCTTTGTGCTTTCATTCCTTTTCTGTGAAGTTCCCATATGCGTATGTAATACATCTTTTTCTCCTGTTAATTTGTCTTTTGTCAATCTAATTTGTAGGCCTCCATGTACAGAACCTAAGAGGACGCAGGGAAAAGTTTCTTCTTCTCCTACACTATGCACGTCACATGAATCTTGCAAGCTTAGTGGAAGACTGAATTTTGTTAATTGTTTTTGAACTATTAGGGCTCATAAAACAATACCCCAAAATGAGGGTTTCAGAAGCAGCCTAAGAAGCAAAAGTTTTTCTCTGACCTTTTCCTGTCCTCCTTTCTCTCAATCGCATTCTCCCCCAAGGCTAGCCATAAAAACTAGAATCTCTCTTCTCCAAGGCAGGTCATAGAAACCAGAACCCCTTTTCTCCAAAGCCAGCCATAAAACCTAAAAATATTACTCAGACTTTCCCTCCTCCTTTCTTTGTAAAAGCTGTCCATAAAAAAATCACCTGACCTAACTTGTTTGACTGTAGGTCAACAAGGGTCCTGCCCCAAACCCAGAAGGAAGGAATGCATGCTCAGAGAGGCCAGGAAGAATCTAGGCAGACAGGCCTTGCTGGGTTTCCCCACTCAGTCTGCTAGCATTTAATCAGACCCTTTTTATCCAATTATATTTTTACATGGCTCTCTGTGCTTTGTTGAATCCAAGCATAAAATGGACATTTTCCCCTGTACCTTTGAGTCTTCATTCTGAAGGCTCCCGTGTATATACGTTAAATAAATTTGTTTGCTTTTTCTTCAGTTAATCTACCTTATGCTAGTTGATTTTTCAGCAAACCTTCAGAGGGACAAGGGGAAAGCTCTCCCTTCGCTCCTGTGTTAGTCTGTTTTGTGTTGCTACAAAGGAAACCCGAGATTGCAAAATTTGTAAAGAAAAGAGGTTTATTTGGCTCACAGTTCTGCAGGCTGTACAAGCATGGCACCAGTTATGTTCAAGGATTTGGAGTTAAATTTTCCAGTGCCCAACAAGTGCTCATCCTGTGCACTGCATGTGTCCCTCGCTAAATGACAGGAAGTTTCACAAACTATGGTCAGAGCTTGTTTGTCTGATCCTTCCCAGTTGGTGTTACAACACAGCCCTCCACCCTCACCCCATGCCCCAACACTCTTTTCTTCATGTCATGCCCTGACTCCACTAGTTCCCAAATTCCCTGCAGATAAAATCTTAACTCTTCAGTGTTAAAAAAATAATAACAATTAAAAAAAATTTTTTTTTTGAAATGGTGTGTTGCTCTTGTTGCCCAGACTGGAGTGCAATGGCGTGATCTCAGCTCACTGCAACCTCCACCTCCCAGGCTCAAGTGATTCTCCTGCTTCAGCCTCCCAAGTAGCTGGGATTACAGGCATGTGCCACCACACCCGGCTAATTTTGTATTTTTAGTAGAGATGGGGTTTCTCCATGTTGGTCAGGCTGATCTCGAACTTCCAGCCTCAGGTGATCCGCCCACCTCGGCCTCCTACAGTGCTAGGATTACAGGCATGAGCCACCACGCCCAGCCTCAGTGTATTTTTTTTTAACACGTTGGCCTTCACATATCTGGTCAATTTTTCTCCATTTTATTTTATTTTTTAATTTTTTTCCCGAGACGGAGGCTTGCTCTGTCGCCCAGACAGGAGTGCAGTGGCGCGATCTTCGCTCACTGCAACCTCCACCTCCTGGGTTCAAGCAGTTCTCCTTCCTCAGCCCCTTGAGTAGCTGGGATTGCAGGCATGTGCCACCATACTCAGCTAATTTTTGTATTTTTAGTAGAGACAGGGTTTCACCATGTTGGCCAGGCTGGTCTCGATTTCCTGACCTCGTGATCCACCCGCCTCAGCCTCCCAAAATGTTGGGATTACAGGCATGAGCCATGGCACCCGGCCCATTTTATTTTTTATTTTATTTATTTTATTTGTATTTTTATTTTTATTTTGAGACAGAGTCTCGCTCTGTTGCCCAGGCTGGAGTGCAGTGGCACAATCTCAGCTCACTGCAACCTTTCCCTCCCAGGTTCAAGTGATTCTCCTGCCTCAGCCTTCCTAGTAGCTGGGATTTACAGGCGTGCACCACCACGCCTGGCTAATTTTTGTATTTTTAGTAGAGATGGGGTTTCACCATGTTGCCCAGGCTGGTCTTGAACTCCTGACCTCAGGTGATCCACCCACCTTAGCCTCCCAAAGTGCTGGGATTACAGGCATGCGCCAACCACACCTAGCCTATTTTAAGTGTTTGATTCAGCAGGCAAATAGATTGTGCTTAAGTTTTTGCTAGTGACCTGTCTTCTCCCTGAACTTCCTATTCTATTCCTCTTACCTATCCTTCTCCTTTAAGAATCAAACTAAATCCCACCTCCTTTGAAGGCTTCCTGACCAAATCTGTTATTTATTTTGTTTTGAGACAGAGTCTCACTCTGTCACCCAGGCTGGAGTGCAGTGGTGCAATCTCAGTTTACTGCAACCTCCGCCTCCCGGGTTCAAGTGATTCTCTTCCACACCTCCCGAGTAGCTGGGATTACAGGCACAAGCCACCATGCCCAGCTAATTTTTTTGTATTTTTAGTGGAGATGGGGTTTCACCATGTTGGCCAAGCTGACCTAGAACTCCTGACCTCAAGTGACTTGCCCACTTTGGCCTCTCAAAGTGCTGGGATTACAGGCGTGAGCCACCTTGCCCGGCCCTTGACCAAATCTTATCACATTCTTCTGACCTTTGTCTTATATTTTGACACATTCTTCACAGGTTTATTGATTGGGTAATCACAGTCTGTTATCATTACATAATTGTTCTATGGGGAATATTTTTTTTGTTAACTAGTTTATAAGGTTTTGAAGGGCAGAAATCTATCTAACTCTTCTTTTATGTTTTACCCAGTTTCCATGGTGCTATGCATATAATAAGATCTCAGTACTTAAGGTAGTGAAAGACCGGATGTAGCTATAGCTATGGCATGGATATAGCACAGCAGGGAACAAGGGAGAACAATTGCTGAATTATCTCCATCAGCAATTCTCCTTTTATATGGACAATTTATGCAGCCCAGCTTAGGCTACCACTAAGGCTTCCAGAGAAATTCTGAGGGCACTGTTAGGTCTCTTATTTGTATTTATTAAGAAGGCTCAATTTCTCCCTGGAATGCCTTTCTTGAACAAAAAAGCATTTCTATTTTCCTAAAGCTGTTGTCATGAGACACAGATTTCTTTTTTTTTTTTTAATTATACTTTAAGTTCTAGGGTACATGTGCACAACGTGCAGGTTTGTTACATACGTATACATGTGCCACGCTGGTGTGCTGCACCCATTAACTCGTCATTTACATTAGGTATATCTCCTAATGCTATCCCTCCCCCCTCCCCCCACCCCATAACAGGCCCTGGTGTGTGATGTTCCCCTTCCTGGAGACACAGATTTCAAAGTCAGATATGGTCACCAGATCTCTGCCTTGTGTTTGTGATGAACAGTCCCTGTTTAGCCACATTTTATTTATTTCCGTTCCCCTCTCTATCTCTTGACGCGCTGAGGTTAAATCTCAAGCAAAAATGTCAGAAATGTCTGTTTATTCTTCCCAGTTTACAAAATGCACGTGGCTGCAGAGATGACATGACTTGACAAGTAGTGGTGACTCTTCACTTTGAGGACAGCATTCATCTCCCAGCCTCAGCTCTGCTTCTAGAAGCCCCTATAAGACATAATATCACTGTGGATGGGTCATAATCATGGTCAATGCCTCATGGCAAAAAAAGTTGAGGATCTCCCTACCTGTATTCAAACTAAGGGATAGATGGCTAAAAGCCCTTAGCAGAAGCGTGGGGGTAGGGAACACAAATTAATTGCAAGGACTGATCAAAATCAATGTTGGAAAGTTTAATGTCCCAGCCAATTGAATAAAAATAATCTTTTCTCTCATTTAAAAACCTCGAATACAATCTCTGTCACACACAGACACTCTCTAATAACACATTTCAAATCAATTCACTGCAAATCATTTGTGGCTGGAAACCCTTGTGGTTTCCTCTGAAGCGGTCTGACACTCCTCTCACCCTAGGTTGGCTGAGCCCGAAGGCTGTGTAGTGCAGTGATCAGGAGGGTGAACATGGGAGGGAGCTCAGGCTGCCTTTCCGCTTGCCGTTGTAAAGTCTATGCCACGCTTCCAGGGGAAGATGAGAAGTGTTAGGAGGATTAAATGAGTTTAGGAGCGCTCAAAATACTGCCTAATACGCCGGGCGCGGTGGCTCACGCCTGTAATCCCAGCACTTTGGGAGGCCGAGGCGGGTGAATCACGAGGTCAGGAGATCGAGACCATCCTGGCTAACACGGTGAAACCCCGTCTCTACTAAACATACAAAAAATTAGCAGGGCGTGGTGGCGGGCGCCTGTAGTCCCAACTCCTCGGGAGGCTGAGGAAGGAGAATGGCGTGAACCCGGGAGGCGGAGCTTGTAGTGAGCCAAGATCGCGCCACTGCACTCCAGCCTGGGCGAGAGAGCGAGACTCCATCTCAAAAAAAAAAAAAAAAAAAGAATAGTGCCTGATACATGGTAAGAGCTCAATAAATGTTCAATGAATTAATCTTTTTTCCTTATCTCAGAGGTCTTTTCTAGAAAAAATATCTCAGAAGTTAAAAAAAAAAAAAATACAACTAGCCAGGCACAGTGGCATGCATCTGTAATCCTAGCACCTTTGGAGGTGGAGGCAGGGCTGCTTAAGTCCAGGAGTTCCAGACCAGGCTGGGCAGCATGGGAAATCCATCTCAAAACACACACAAACACACACACACATACGCATACACATCACCACCAACTGCTCTTCAGGTTTTTTCCCCCCTATGGGCTTTCTTTCACTGGACATGAATAAACTAGTACTTTAATGAGCAAATTCATTAAACATACTGAGCAAACAGTATGTGTGTTTACTCGGTAAATTTCCCAACTATTTGAGGAACAATCTGCCTAATTAATTTTTAGTTTCAAATGCCCTTTGGGAGTCCTATATCTTTGCCAAAAAGATCCAAATGTTGAAGTTTGGATTTTGTTTTTGTTCTTTCTCATTTGAGGGAAGCTAGAATTCTCCACTGCTTCCATTCACCATATACGCATCATCTTTGTAGCGTGACTGAAAGAATTAACAATGAATTTTTAACTGTGACCTATATGTAGGTAATAATAGTAAGTGGAAATTACCAACAGACATCTTAGACCCCAGTGGTTTTGTGTGGTTTTAGAATTTTTTTTATTTATGAAGCTATAACTTAAAGTTTTAAAACATTGTTACTATATTTGGTTTCTCAAGCTTAAATTGATTTCTGTCTTTTTCTGTTTCGATTACTATGGGAAATCAATTTTTAGATATAGAGGTGCTATATTGCTTTCTCCTTTCTTCAGTCTTCTCTTAATGCCATTGTAACCTTCCATAGTGCCCCAAACAGGGTCATATTCTATTTTTATCCATCTAGGCCTCATTTAAACTATTTTAGGCTGGGTGCAGTGGCTCATGTCTGTACTCCGAATACTTTGGGAGGCCACAGTAGGAGGACTGCTGGAGCTCAGGAGCTTGAGACCAGCCTGGGCAACACAGGGAGACCATGTCTCAATAAATAAACAAATCAATCAGCTGGGCATGGTGGCACATGCCTGTAGTCCCAGCTAGTCGGGAGGCTGAAGCAGAAGGATCAATTGAACCTGGGAGGTTGAAGCTATAGTGAGCCATGATCCCACCACTGCACTCAGCCTAGGTGACAGAGTGAGACCTTGTCTTAAAAAATATGTAATAAAAAATTTAAAAAATAGAAACCATTCTAGTAGTTATTGCTATTTCAAAACAAAATATTTTCCACAAAATTGTTGGTGAGAGTCTGCTTTACTACCATGACTTAAGTTTTCAGAAGCTTTAGGTCTGAGGCCCTGCTCTAACGCCATCATCTATGGATGAAGATCCTCATAGTATTAAAATGTAGTTGTTTAAAAAATTTCAATTACCATCTGCCTTTCAGTTTATTTTACTATAAAATTAAGAATATGACTGGGCTTGGCTTGTAACCCCAGCACTATGGGAGGCTGAGGTGGGTGGATTGCTAGAGCCCAGGAGTTTGAGACCAGCCTGGGCAACATGGAGGGACCCCGTCTCTATAAAAAATTAGCTGGCATGATGGTGCGTGCCTGTAGTCCCAGCTACTCAGGAGGCCGAGGTGGGAGGATCACTTGACCCTGGGAGGGGGAGGCTTCAGTGAGCTGTGATCAGGCCATTGCACTCCAGCCTGGGCAAGAGAGCAAGACTCTGTCTCTTAAAAATAATTAAGAAATATAAGGCCAGGCAAAGTGGCTCATGCCTGTAATCCCCGCACTTTGGGAGGCCGAGGCGGGCAGATCACGAGGTCAGGAGATCAAGACCATCCTGGCTAACAAGGTGAAACCCTGTCTCTACTAAAAATACAAAAAATTAGCCGGGCGTGGTGGCAGACGCCTATGGTCCCAACTACTCGGGAGGCTGAGGCAGGAGAATGGCGTGAACCTAGGAGTCCGAGCTTGCAGTGAGCCGAGATCATGTCACTGCACTCCAGCCTGGGTGACAGAGCGAGACTTCGTCTCAGAAAAAAAAAAAAAAAAAAAAAAAAAATTAAGAAATATTCCACGCATAGGCCAGGTGTGGTGGCTCACGTCTATAATCCTGGCACTTTGGGAGGTTGAGGTGGGAGGATTGCTTGAGCTCAGGAGTTTGAGACTAGCCTGGGCAACATAGTGAGACCTCATCTCTATTTTTTTTTAAATGTTATAACGGGGCCGGGCACAGTGGCTCACGCCTGTAATCCCAGCACTTTGGGAGGCCGAGGCGGGTGGATCATGAGGTCAGGAGATCGAGACCATCCTGGCCAACATGGTGAAACCCCGTCTCTACTAAAATACAAAAAAAATTAGCCGGGCGTGGTGGTGCACACCTGTAGTCCCAGCTACTCTGGAAGCTGAGACAGGGGAATCGCTTGAACCCGGGAGGCAGAGGTTGCAGTGAGCTAAGATCGTGCCACTACACTCCAGACTGGCGATAGAGCGAGACTCCGTCTCAGAAAAAAAAAGAAAAAAAAGAAAAAAAAAGTCAGCTCGGAGCAGTGGCACACACGATCTGTAGTCCCAGCTATACACCACGCTGAGCCCAGGAGTTTGAGGCCAGCCTGGGCAACATAGTGAGATCCAATCTCTAAAAATGAAAAAAAGAAAGAAAGAAAGGAAGAAAAACAGAAAGCCTCACAACTGAAGAAGGATTTCTCCCTATACTCTTTACTCTCCCAAATTCGGGGTGTAGGCCAGGCGTGGTGGCTCACGCCTGTAATCCCAGCACTTGGGAGGCCAAGGTGGGTGGATCACAAGGTCAGGAGTTTGAGACCAGCCTCGCCAACATGGTGAAACCCCATCTCTACTAAAAATACAAAAATTAGCTGGGCATGGTGGCGGGCACCTGTAATCCCAGCTACTTGGGAGGCTGAGGTAGGAGAATCGCTTGAAACTGGGAGGCGGAGGTTGCAGTGGACTGAGATTGCGCTGCTGCACTCCAGTCTGGGTGACAGTGCAAAACTGTCTCAAAAAAAAAGAAAAAAAAAGTTGGGAGTGTAGCTCTTCCATTTATCTGTTTGGTTTCTTTAACTTTTGTTGTTGTTGTTGTTGTTTGTTTCTTCATCTTTCAAAGGAGAAAGGTAATTATGACTTGGTCAGAGTAAGCATTAATGTCAAGGGCTTTGAGGGTCTGAGATACAAGGTAACATGATTATGATGATCAAGGATTTTTTCATCAGGTGTATGCTTTCCCTTGGCCAGTTCTTATCACAGTAATGAGGAAATGCAGAAGCCTATGATGAAATTCACTTGGACACAGATACCAAACTATGGGGTTTATCTTGCAGTCCTCGTACCAGGTAGTGCCCTTTGCACAAAATATTTCAGCTCATTAGGTCCTAGATATATTGGATGGACAAATCTAGTGATGCAAAAGCCATTTGCTTTTCTCCCCCACCTTGTCCTATAAACCGGGTTTACCTCCAGGCTCACAGGCAACACATCCTTTCCTTGATTATTGAGGATGTGCCCAAACATGGAAATACTATCCTTATATGTAATCATATTAGCTAACATCATGACCTTTTATTATGTGCCAGGCACAATGTTTTGCATGTCTTAGTTTACTTAATCCCTTTAAGAATCCTATAAGGTAAGATTTTATTACCTTCCCTTTACAGATGTAGAACTGAGGTTTAACCAGGTTAGATAATATGCAGTGGGTCACACCATCTGAGCCCACATTTGAACACAGGCAGTTTGATTTCTTTTTTTTTCTTTCTTTTTTTCTTTTTTTTTTTTTTTCTTTTTTGAGATGGAGTCTTGCTCTGTCACCAGGCTGGAGTGCAGTGGCACGATCTCGGCTCACTGCAATGTCCGCCTCCTGGGTCCAAGTCATTCTCCTAGCTGGGACTATAGGCATGCACCACCACGCCCAGCTAATTTTTGTATTTTTAGTAGAGATGGGGTTTCACCATGTTGGCCAGGATGGTCTCGATCTCCTGACCTCGTGATCTGCCCACCTCAGTCTCCCAAAGTGCTCCGATTACAGGTTTTCTTTTTTTTTAGACAGGGTTTGACTCCGTTGCCCAGGCTGGAGTGCAGTGGCCTGATCATGGCTCACTGTAGCCTTGACATCCCAGGCTCAAGCAATCCTCCCACCTCAGCCTCTTGAGTAGCTGGGACTACAGGCATGCACCACCATGCCCGCCTAATTTTTGTATCTTTTGTAGAGACAGGGTTTCGTCATGTTGTCCAGGCTGGTCTCCAACTCCTGGGTTCAAGCTACCTGCCTGCCTCAGCCTCTCCAAATGCTAGGATTACAGGTGTGAGCCACTGTGCCCAGCCCAGGCTGATTTCTCACCCCACATACTTAACAACCAAACACATTGCCTTTCAGTTATTATACCATTTATTCGTGTCATTGCCATGAACAAAATGGAAGCAACCAGGGTGACAGTTGCAGCCAATAGGCACTGACCAAAGAGAAGAGCCGCTGATTGTATCGGTTCAGCTATTAAGAGCCTGTCCTCCAGTTACCAGCCTGATGTAACCAACTCTTTTTTTTTTTTCGAGATGGAGTCTCGCTCTGTCGCCCAGGCTGGAGTGCAGTGGCGCGATCTCGGCTCACTGCAAGCTCCGCCTCCCAGGTTCAAGCGATTCTTCTGCCTCAGCCTCTCGAGTAGCTGGGACTACAGGCACCCACCACCGCACCCAGCTAATTTTTTGTATTTTTAGTACAGACGGGGTTTCACCGTGGTCTCGATCTCCCGACCTCGTGATCCGCCCGCCTCAGCCTCCCAAAGTGCTGGGATTACAGGCGTGAGCCACTGCGCCTGGCCATGTAACCAACTCTTATCATTGAGTGTGTCATAGATTTTTTTTTTTTTTTGGCAGAGCCTTGCTCTGTTGCCCAGGCTGGAGTACAGTGGTGCCATCTCGGCTCACTGCAACCTCCACCTCCCTGGTTCAAGTGATTCTTCTGCCTCAGCCTCTCGAGTAGCTGGGATTGCAGGCACCCACCACATCCAGCTAATTTTTGTATTTTTTTTAGTAGAGATGGGGTTTCACCATGTTGGCCTGGCTGGTCTTGAACTCCTGACCTCAGGTGATCTGCCTGCCTCAGCCTCCCAAAGTGCTGGGATTACAGGTGTGAGCCACCACACCCAGCCTGTCAGAATTGAGAGAAATTTTAGAACATATTTTTTTCCTTTTTAAAACCAATTTAAATACCTCTGTTACAGGTTTTTTTGTTTTTGTTTTTTTTAAGGTAAGAGAATGAACTTTCTAAATTATCTTCAGGGGAACAACTTAGCAATCATTTAAAAACTCTTACTTCTTTTTCTATCTGTCTCTACTGATTCTACCAATGTCGATGGAGGAGAACAGAACTTGGCAGAAATATTATGAGAGATATGACTATTCCAGCAGGAACAAAATGATGGGAATATAGGATGATAACAGGTCAACTCAACTGGCTTAAACAAGACAATATCTAGGCCAGGCGCGGTGGCTCACGCCTGTAATCCCAGCACTTTGGGAGGCCGAGGCGGGTGGATCACCTGAGGTCGGGAGTTCAAGACCAGCCTGACCAACATGGAGAAACCCTATCTCTACTAAAAATACAGAATTTGCCAGGGTAGTGGCGCATGCCTGTAATCCCAGCTACTCGGGAGGCTGAGGCAGGAGAATCGCTTGAACCCGGGAGGCGGAGGTTGTGGTGAGCCGAGATTGCACCATTGCACTCCAGCCTGGGCAAAAAGAGCAAAACTCCGTCTCAAAAAAAAAAAAAGCAGCGAGATAATATTTTCTGTCACATAACAAGAAGTCCTAATTAGGGCGGCGTCAAACCTGGTTAATCAAAGAGCTATGAAGTCTTTGTATTGTTCTGCTTTGCCATGGTGTCTGTTTTGTCCACAATATGGCTACAGAATTCCTAGGTACCATATGCAAGCATGCAAGGTCCAGAGGAAGAAGACATCGTCTTTTTTGTAGGTTTCTTTTAAAAGTGAGGAACATCTTCCCAAAAGGCACCAAGCCAACTTTCCCTCTCGTCTCAGTGGTCAGGTCTGTGAGACCTGTCCATGCCTAAAGCAATCCCTGGCAAGGGGAATGGGACCACCATGACTGACTCAGCACGTCAGGCCTTACCCCTGAGCTGAGATTGGACTTCTTTTCCTGAGGGGATTCTTGAATTAAAGTCCTTGTTTAGTTAACAAGAAAGAAGTGAGTGATGAATGTTAAGTATGCAATAAGGTCTAATATTTGGGGCAAGAAAGATGAATATTTGCTTGATCCTATTCTATGCCAAGGACTTTGCCTGGATTCTTTCACTTAATCCTTACAGTAAACCAAAGAAAATAAAATGAGGACATTGTCATCCCCATTTTGCTGCTGATAAACCTGAGGCATAGAGAAGTTAATTAAATTGTTAAAGGTCACATAAAAGTCAGTGATAGCCAAGGCAGGCAGATCACCTGAGGTCAGGAGTTTGAGACCAGCCTGGCCAACATGGTGAAACCGTCTCTACTAAAAATACAAAAATTGGCCGGGTAAGGCGGTGCGTGCCTGTAATCCTAGCTACTCGGGAGGCTGAGGTGGGAGGATCGCTTGAACCCGGGAGGCAGAGGTTGCAGTGAGCTGAGATCGTAGCACTGCACTCCAGCCTGGGCGACAGAGTGAGACTGCGTCTCAAAAAAACAAAAAACTTGAACTTGGTTGCATACATTTAATTTTATTTTTCCACCCCCTTCTCTGAATTTGAAATGTTAAAAATGTCTAGTTGCTTAACATGACATTTTGAATTTTTACAGATACAATTTTCATGAGCTAAATTTTAAATTCACAATATTTTAATTAAAAATGCTACCAGGCTAGGCATGGTGGCTCACACCTGTAATCCCAGCCCTTTTGGAGGCCAAGGTGGGAGGATCACTTGAGCCCAGGAGTTCATCAAGACCAGCCTGGGCAACATAGTGAGATCTTGTCTCTACAAAAAAAATATAAAAATTAGCCAGGCCTGGTGGCTTATGCCTGTCGTCCCAGCTACTGGGGAAGCTGAGGTGGGAGGATTGCTTGAGCTTGGGAGGTCGAGGCTGCAGTGAGCCAACACGGCACCACTGCACTCCAGCAACAAAGTGAGACCCTGTCTCAAAAAAAAAAAAAAAAAAGCTACCAGAAAAATATACAAATATCATTATGCTGCTTTTAGGAAACAAAATCACAATTCTTCCTTCCTTCCTTCCTTTATTTATTTATTTATTTTTTGAGGCAGAGTCTCCCTCTGTCACCCAGGATGGAGTGCAGTGGTGTGATCTCGGCTCACTGCAACCTCTGCCTCCAGGGTTCAAGTGACTCTCCTGCCTCAGCCTCCCGAATAGCTGGGACTACAGGCAGGCGCCATCATGCCTGGCTAATTTTTTATATATTTTTAGTAGAGATGGGGTTTCACCATGTTGGTCAGGCTGGTCTTGAACTCCTGACCTCAAGTGATCTGCCGGCCTCGGCCTCCCAAAATGCTGGCATTACAGGCGTGAGCCACCTCACTCGGCCTTTTCCTTTATTTATTTATTTTTTGTTTTTTGTTGCTTAAAAGCAGTGCTTCCATTTCATTATTTGATCGTGGCTTTTTAAATTATTTTATTTATTTATTTTTTTAAGAGACAGACTCTTACTCTGTTACCCAGGCTAGAGTGCAGTGGTAAGATCATAGTTCATTACAGCCTCAAACTTCTGGGCTCAAGTGATCCTCCCACCTAGCCTCCTGAGTAGCTGGGACCACTGGCATGTGACAACACATTGGCTAATTTTTTTTTTTTGTTTTTTGTTTTTGTTTTTGTAGAGACAGGGTCTCATTTTGTTGCCCAGGCTGGTCTTGAACTCCTGGCTTCAAGCAATAGTCCCACCTCGGCCTTCCAAAGTGCTGGGATTACAGGCGTAAACCACCATGGCTGGCCTAATCACGCCTTTATAAAAAAATCTTTTTTTTTTAGAGAAAAGGTCTCACTATGTTGGTCAGACTGGATAGGAACTCTTGAGTTCAAGTGATCCTCCACCTCAGCTTCTCCCTGTGCCCCACTCAATCATGCCTTTTTATTATAACTGATTCTGATGGTATGCTGACAGATATACAAATTAATCCAGTCCTTTGGAGCTTAAAAATAATACAATGAAAAAAATCATTTTTATGGTGTGGTGCATCATAAAGTTATTTATTTATTTATTTATTGAGACGAAGTTTTGCTCTTGTCGCCCAGGCTGGAGTACAATGGCGCCATCTCGGGTCACTGTAACCTACACCCCTCCGGGTTCAAGCAATTCTCCTGCCTCAGCCTCCCGAGTAGCTGGGATTACAGACGCGCTCCACCACGCCCAAATAATTTTTGTAGTTTTAGTAGAGGCGGGGTTTCACCACGTTGGCCAGGCTGGTTTCCAACTCCTGACCTCAGGTGATCCACCCGCCTCTGCCTCCTCAGGCGTGAGTCATCGCGCCTGGCCAATAAAGCATTTTAATGCATTTTTCCTCAAAGTATTCATAAACTTCAACTTGTTCTGGGTAAAATTATTTTCCCCTTTCTACCCACAATTAAATGGGTAATTTAAGTCCTTAACCTACACATTATTCTTACATTGGAATATTTAATAAGAGCTGCGCTAATATTATATCTGAATAATGAAATAAGAGAAACCAAATAAGAAAAATTTGTCATAAAGCCCTATTCTCCTACATTAGATTATGTGCATGGCACACACACGGATCAGCTTAAGCTGGGTGAAACTATATGGAGTTAGAATTCCTGGCTTCCTATCATTCAGTAGCTGTGTGGCCGAGAAGACTTTAATGTTGTAGGACCTTTAAAATGGGCTGTAACTCAAAGGCCCTCCTTCTGGAGTTGTTGTGAATCACGTGCGGTAATATACTAGTTTACAAGATGGATGTGTAAGCCCGAAGGTGGAGCAGGTTTGCAAGCCTTCTTTCAGCCTGGGGACAGTAGGATGACTCATGAGTCAATTCTTCTCTCCTTCCCGTCATTTCGGGTCCAACTCTTCCTCCTGTAGTCCACTAAAGAGCACGGCTGACCGAGACTAAGCAGAGAACCCAGTAGGGTATGTGACCCCGTTCAGATCAACAGAACGCAAAGTAGAACGGTCCGAGTACTGCCACCCACAGCCACTTTCCTCTCTTTAAGCCTCAGCTGCTGCTCTAGGTGTAAAATCGGCATAAAATAGCACTACCTACCTTACAGAGTTGCTCGGAGGATTGAAGGAGATAATGTAAGAGAGTTTGGCTAGTTTGGCTATGATGGGTGGACATTTTCTCTTTTCTAACGTCTCTCTTCCCCTCCTAATGAAACCTCTTCTGAAGCTCGCTAACCATAGCAGGGCTTGCAGCTTCAAAAGAACCTTTCAGTCAAGATCTTGAAATTAGTATGATTTAAATCAGTGCAGTAACACCAAGGTGTAAAAGACTGTTACCCACAGGTGGCTTTAAGAGGATTAGCTGACTGAAGAATTTTAGAAAATATGGAAACTTTTTTTGTACGTGGATGGCTAGAATTCCCTGATCTCCTTATCCCCACCACTTAAACCATGCCTTGTGGGTGACCGTGGAAGGCTGATTGTGGCGGGGACATTTACAAAGCACATTTAATTAATAAGCACTCGATTGTTCTGTAGCTATAGAACTAGTTCACCCTTCACTTGCACTGAGTGCGCCTAAGATAACGATCTTATTTGGAAGTGAGCCCTCGCTAGAAAGAAGGGGAAAAGGGTAAGACCGAAGCTCAAATGAATGACCAGAAAGGATGTTTTCATTCGAATAAACAACCCAGTTGTTGACCTCCCCACCCATCTCTGCCAACTTGAAATCCTCCAGGAGGGGCGAGCTGCTGGGGTTCAGGACTGGGCGTTGCGGCTGCAGGAAGCCGTGGGACCTGGGGGGGTCCCTCGGCCGGGCAACCCCCACCAACCCCCACAGGACCCTGGAGGGCGGACGAGCAGGGAGTGGACGCAGAGAAAGTTCCCCGCTCTGCTCCCGCCCTCTCCGAAACTCGAGCCAGCGAGGCTGGGGGCGGGCGGACGGCTCGCAGAGGAATTTGCGTTTCCGGGAGGTTGAGGAAGCAACCCGAGCACAGCCCCACCAGACGCGGCCCTAGCGCCCGGCTTTCCGGGTTCCGCGACGCTGTCGGGAGAAACCCGCGCGCCTGGAAGGGGCGGGCCGGGCTCCCCCCACCTGCGGGCGGGTGGGGAGGGTCGCGGCCGCGCGGGGTGGGGCTCGGCCGGTCGCCCGTCCGGGGCGGGGCCCAGGGAGGCGGGGTCGCGGGCGCACCCGGGCCGAGCCGCGCCTGGAGCCGGGCGGGGAGGCGGCGGGAGGGGCCGGGACAGCCTGATTGAGCGGCGGCCGCAGCTGCAGCAGGACTGCCCGGGGCCGCGCGCCGGGAACCTCGCGGGGCTGGCGGGCGCCGCACCCCCTCCCTGGCCGCCTGCGCCCCGGGGAGGCCGCCCGCGCGCGACGGGACCGGCAGCATGAGCAGCGGCTACAGCAGCCTGGAGGAGGACGCCGAGGACTTCTTCTTCACCGCCAGGACCTCCTTCTTCAGGAGAGCGCCCCAGGGCAAGCCCCGCTCCGGCCAGCAAGTGAGTGGCGCGCGGCGGGCGCTGCAGCCCGCGCCCCAGAGCTCCAGGGAACCCGCCAGCCCGCGCCCCCTGACTCCACGTGTCTCTGCGGGGCGCTCGGGGGATGCTCGCCGGGAAGGAGGAGCGGGCCGAGAAGTGGCTTCTGCCTTTTCGGGTCTCGAGAACGTGCCTGGAGCTTGTGCATGTGGACGAGGGAAGGCGGAGGAAGGGCGGGGAGGCTGAGGGCCGGCTTCTGCCTTCCGCGCCAGATGGCCTCTGCAGCTTCGCCTCGGGCCGCCGCCTGCGGGGAGCAGCCCCGGAGCCAGCAGGCGTCCCCGGGCCACTCCCCCATGTTTCCCCTTCGCTTCCCCGCTGGGTCGACGGTCGGGTTCGCGCGCCTGTCCTTCCTGTTAGTCTGCTTACTCATCTGTGGCCCCCAGAGTGGCTTGGGTCAACGTGTAATAGCTAGGGGTGGCCGGGTGACCTGGCCTCGCCTCTTCCTGGCCCGGGCGCCCTGGTGGGGAGGCGCACCGCGGGCCTCGCTACCGTAGGCGCTCACTGAATCTCGGTTGCGGGACTCAGGGTTGTGCGTTTCCTGTAAAGCTAGGTTTTTTGGTGCCCAGATGTTTTGTAAACAAGCTCCTATGCTAAATACTAGCCAGCGACAGCTAACCTTTTCGCCGGTTTCTTCCTTTTTTGGAGGCAGCACGCCGTGGGAAGCACGAGTTGGGAAAAAATGGGAAGGGAACTTGTGCCAGTTTCGCCAGCCGTAGCCGTGTTTTTTGGGAGGCCTTCCCGAAACGGGGCACGTCGGCTGGACTGAGGAGCCCGGTGCTAGAACCCGCGGCCTCCTGGCACTAGGAGCCGCACCAAGGAGCCGGGCCAACCCGGCCACGCTCACATCAGATTACAGAAGATTGTAATGGAACAAATTTGTTGCTTTTAGAAAACAGGCGTTCGCCAAACATTTCTATTAATACCGGACTGAGACCTAGAGACTGGAAGCAAGAAGAATCGTTCAGGGGCCGGATGATAACTTTTTTTGGTGGATGTGGGAGGGTGCAATCTGTCAGGGTGGTCTTGCCAGACCTCTTAAGTTTAGCCACTTTCTGAAGTAAAATTCTTTCTAAAATTCGGAAGTTCTAGTCTTTTCAGGCTCTTAAGTCCCAAACCAGGAGGAGGAGAGGAGACGGTGAAGGGTAAGCTGAAGTCAAGTGCCCTTATTCAGTAACCGCAGTTAATCTCAAGTCCCGGTGCCATAGTTGTCCGTCTTGTATTGTTTCTAAGGCTTAAGGCCCCACTATTTACGAGTCACTTTGAGTGGGATCTCTTACTTTCAGCAGAGTGTGTTCTAAGAGCATGAGATTGCTGTGAAGTTTGGAAGTTGGAAATGCCCTCTCCTTCCGATGCCCACCCTCCCTGGGTTATAGAAAAATTGCATTTGCTTATGCTTTTTTCATTTTGCTTTCTCTTTCTTGGCCTCTCTCTTCCCCTTCTCCATTTTGCATTTTCTCCTTTCATTTATGTTGCTTTCACCACTTGACAGGAAAAGGAACTCATGCTAGTTTGAAGTTTATTCCAGAGGTGTCTGCTAATCTCCTGAAAACTGGCTGGTTCTTGGATTCTCCAGGGGTGAGATGCCACAAGGGCCAAAGTATTCAGATTTGAATTGTATGAGAATCCTTTAGTGCTTTAAAGAGTAAAGACATCAGTTTTTTTTCTAGGTTTATATGCATTTAGCGTTTCTTTTCTTTCTTTTTTTTTTTTTTTTGAGATGGAGTCTCACTGTGTTACCCAGGCTGGAGTGCAGTCGTGTGATCTCAGCTCACTGCAACCTCAGCTTCCCTGGTTCAAGCAATTCCCTTGCCTCAGCTTCCCGAGTAGCTGAGATTACAGGCATGCACCACCACATCTGGCTAATTTTTGTATTTTTAGTAGAGATGGGATTTAACCATGTTGGCCAGGCTGGTCTCGAACTCCTGGCCTCAGGTAATCTGCCCGCCTTGGCCTCCCAAAGTGCAGGGATTACAGATGTGAGCCACCGCCCCCAGCGCATTTATTGTTTCTATGTTGTATGCAATCATTTATGTATCATCTAGCATATATATTATACTCAGGGTAGTATTATTTAGCATTTAGAATTAGTCTAACATTAAAGTGTATTTTGAAATATCGTGTTGGAAATCAGGACAGGAAGACATAGTTCGTGCTTGAAGAGCTTCATATGTGTATTTGAAGCTTTATTGCCTGCATATTTTTCCCTTCTAACATAACACATGTAAGGTGCTGAGTTGTAGAAGTTATTTGCCAGGCAGAGAAAGTGTTCCAAACTATGAATTTTAGTGAGCATTGTGGTTTATTTAAAGAAGTGATATGAATGTTTTAAATTCCTGGTAAGATTGGTGAATTAGGGAAGTAAAACATCATAAATATAAAGCAAAGCACTCTTAATGTAGAACATTTCTTTTATCTAAGGTTAGATAAGCCTTTTTCTTCATTTTCATGCTGATGATTATAAGAATAAGGTAAGCACTTCTGACATATAGCATAGTAGTGAAATTTATCCTTTCTCTAGACAGATGGAAAGAGAGATATTGCTAGAAGGATCTATTAGAGATATAGAGATATAGTGATTTTTTTTTTTTGGATGCTGTACCACCTGGTGGAAAAGTGAGAAGAATGAGGTTTCTAGATTTCTTGAAAATATCCGGAGAAAACAAGATGTTTGTGGTAAATGCAGAATGGGGAGAAAGGGGTGAGGGAGCGGGTGGACTAGAAATTTCTTTCTTCTCTTGCCAGGCAAGGGAACATAGCGCAACTTCTTTCTATCCCCAACAGTAACAAAAACCTTATAAAGAAAATGTTACCATTTTCTTTCTTACTTTAAACCCCATTCTTAACAACAAGAACAACAACAAAAATGGAAAAGGGTTAAAAACCTGTCTAGGCCAGGTGTGGTAGCTCACGCCTGTAATTCCAGCACTTTGGGAGGCTGAGATGGGAGGATTGCTTGAGCCCAGGAGTTTGAGACCAGCCTGGACAACATGGCGAAACCCTGTCTCTACAAAAAAAATGCAAAAATTAGTTAGGCATGGTGGCGCCCGCCTGTAGTCCCAGCTATTTGGGAGACTGAGGTGGGAGCATTGCTTAAGGCCGGGAGGTAGAGGTTGCAGTGAGCTGTGATCGTACCACTGCACTCCAGCCTGGGCAACAGAGCGAGACCCTGTCTCAAAAACAGAACTGTCTAAAAGATATAAAGGGAATGAACCTATGACCTTTTGTGGCAGTTTGAATGTCATGTTTATTGTATCCCCAGGGTATGGATCAGTACCTGATATACAGTAGTTGCTCAGTGAATGCAAGCTGAATGAATGAATGTTTTCCTGATTTGATAATAACTGGGTCTTTACCATTTCTTTTTTTTTTTTTTGAGATGGAGTTTCACTCTTGTTGCCCAGGCTGGAGTGCAATAGCGTGATCTCGGCTCACTGCAACCTCCGTCTCCCGCGTGCAAACGATTCTCCTGCCTCAGCCTCCCGAGTAGCTGGGATTACAGGCACCTGCCACCATACCCAGCTAAATTTTGTAGTAGAGATGGGGTCTCACCATGTTGGCCAGGCTGGTCGTGAATTCCTGACCTCGGGTGATCTGCCCGCCTCGGCCTCCCAAAGTGCTGGGATTACAGGCGTGAGCCACTGCGCCTGGCCCCTGATCTTTACCATTTTCAAATGTACTCTATCTTATGGTTGTCCCAAAAACTGTATGAAACATTAACTTAATGAAAGGGGGAGGTATTATTTAGTGATTGTATAAGGCCCACACCTAGATAGCAAGAAGGCTGGAACTCAGGTTTTCTGACTCAAATTACACTCTCTATTTTGTTACTTTTTAGCTATAAAAATAATTTTATGGCTCCGTATTCCCTTTGCAAGTAAGGACACCTAAAATTTAAGAGTTTCTAACATTTCTTTTTTTTTTTGAGATAGATTCTCACTGTGTCACCCAGACTGGAGTGCAGTGGCAGGATCTTGGCTCACTGCAACCTCCGTCTCCCAGGATCAAATGATTCTCGTACCTCAGCCTCCTGAGTAGTTGGGATTACAGGCACCTGCGGCCAGGCCTGGCCCTTTTTTTTTTTTTTTTTTGTATTTTAGTCGAGATGGGGTTTTGCCATGTTGGCCAGGCTGGTCTTGAACTTCTGACCTTAAGTGATCTGCCCTTCTTGGCCTCCCAACGTGCTGGGATTACAGGCATGAGCCACCACGCCTGGCTGTTTCTTAAAATTCAACTTCGTGACCTGCATATATTGTCATGACAGTGTTTATAATTTGTATTTGTGGATTCGCTGTGTTTCAAAGGATCAACCTAATCATTGTTTTCAGCAAAACCAAAAATGTGGACAGTTCTGTAATTTATTATTTGCCTTCTTGATTTCCCACCAAAATCAAACTACCTGTAAATACAGGACACATTCAGATTTCCAAACAATAGAAATGGTCTAAAGTTATAATCTGTCGGAGTGTGTCTTACCTCTTAGCTAAGCTACCTCTCCTCCTGAGCCTTTGGTAGTTCATGGGAATAAGGAAATGAGACAGTATTTTTGCTTTAGAAGTAGGATAGTCAAGAAGTCTTGAGAAACATGAAATTGTCTTCTGAACAACCCACACTTTAAAAAAAATTGTGCTGAAGAATTTTTCAGTAAGTAAGCCTATTAGACTCTACATAGCAGGCCTCAACTTCACCCTTTCGGTTTTCTCTTTCTTATTCAAATATTTTTGTGCCTCAATTATTTGGTTGTGTCTTATTGCTAGAATCAACAGTAATGAGCTGCACTCTTTTATTAGTGTTTCCATTAGAAGTTTTAGAGCTAGATCACTGGGGTAAAAGAATAGTGGTTTATGACATAATAGGTATTTTGACTATACTAGCCTTTTTTCTTTTCTTTTTTTTTTTTTTTTGAGACGGAGTTTCTCTCTTGTCACCCAGGCTGGAGTGCAGTGGCGTGATCTCAGCTCTGCAACCTCTGCCTCCTGGGTTCAAATGATTCTCCTGCCTCAGCCTCCCGAGTAGCTGGGATTACAGGCTGCTGCCACAGTGCCCGGCTAATTTTTTGTATTTTTAGTAGAGACGGGCTTTCACCATGTTGGGCAAACTGGTCTGGAACTCCTGACCTCAGGTGATCCACCTCGGCCTCCCAAAGTGCTAGGATTACAGGTGTGAGCCACCGCTCCTGGCCTATACTAGCTTTTTAAATGCTAATTTTTAATTCCTGTATTATGGGGCATAAACATTTTCACCAGACGTTTTGCCTAGCGCAAGGTGATTTACACATCTTTTCTGCATGTCGATATGTTCTGTTCTTACACGATATTAATCCATTGGAATTTTGTGTTTGTGTGAGCAAGATTCACAAAGGCATATTCCTTTAAATGAATTTCAAAAGAAAATTAGTTCCCAGTCTTATAAAGCCTCATATTTGAGCAGTATACTCCTTATCCCATTTCTTCTTCTGGCTAACTTGAAAGATTTGGAATTATTTGGAAAGCAGTGACACAAAACATTTTTGAAAAGAAAGGCTAAAAATATCCAATAATGTGGTTATTCTTTTTAGACTTCCTTTGGCAGTCAGTGCATGTCATACTGTTAACATTCTTTTTCTGGGAGAAAAAATACTGAGTCTGACCAAATGCTTTCTAGTGTGGCCTGATCACCAACTCTTAGCCCTGGGCATTAGCCCTCGCATTTTCCACCCCCAAGTCTCCAAGCATAAGGAGCTGTCTTTCAATAAAGGCCCCAGTTTGAAGCATGTATTTCACTCCTAATTTGGCCAAAGGCCATTGGCTAGCAGTCCCTCTTCAGAGGGGATGGTGAAAAGACAGTAGGATATATGATAAACGCATGCAAAGGAGCTTCTCTTCTATATGACAAGTCTTGGCTAACTTAGCTTCTTTGCATCTTCCTCTCTTTGAAGAGCTACACACATTTGCCTTGTAGGAAGATTTTATTCTCATGGCAAGCAGGCATTACCTCTATTACAAGGCCCCGCTTATTGTTCACCCTGTGATGTAAGAGCTTTTAGGACTCTAGCCATATTAGCCTTCTCTTTAATTCCTTTCAGGCCCCATCGCCATCTCGGAAACGTGGCCTGGAGTTGCCGCCCTCCATTCTCCTTAACATGTCGACTCAGAAAAGTCTTAAAGCCCTCTGTTCTTTCCCTTCATAGCAAAAATTATAATTTGTCATTATATTTTGTTTAATGAGGACAGAGACTAGCATTTTTTACCTACTACATAAAATAAATGCTTGGTACTTAAGATGCTTGAACAAATGAAAGCCTGCTCATTTTGGATGGATGTCCCAGTATTTGGTACTGTTAGTTTTCCTTTATACACAAATGTACACAATGTCTCCTCCTTTCCAAACTAGACCATAAGCCTTCACAGTATCTTACAGGTAGTAGTGATTTAAAATGGGATGATATTGGTGATATCTGTGATTACTGGTTAGGCATAATTCACTTTATATACTTTCCCCTTGTTTTAAGAAAACTCATCATTTATTCATTAATATATTTAGTTGACAATTTATTGTGTGCCTACTACGTGCCAGATACTGTTCTAGCCTCTGGGGTTAGGGTGGTGAACAATACACAGTCCCTAGCCTCTTTTGGCAATGTTTTTAAAAAGCTTACCCAATAGGCAAATGAAAATATCTCTCTAATTTTTCCCTAAAGAGCTTGCTCCTTTAGTGTGTTTGAGGAAACTTTGAAATGTAGTTTTTCAGGAACACACCTATTTTGTAGTGTGGTAAAGCTATACATTGATTGATTGATTGATTGATTGGTTGGTTGAGACGGAGTCTTGCTCTGTCACCCAGGCTGGAGTACAATGATGCGATCTCCACTCACTGCAACCTCTGCCTCCTGGGTTCAAGCGATTCCCCGCCTCAGCCTCTCCAGTAGCTGGGATTACAGGTGCACGCCACCACATGCGGCTAATTTTTTATATTTTTAGTAGGGATGGGGTTTCACCATGTTGGCCAGGCTGGTCTTGAACTCCTGACCTTGTGATCCGCCCGCCTCGGCCTCCCAAAGTGCTGGGATTACAGGAATGAACTACCATGCCCGGCCCTATACATCTATTTAGATGGGAATGTTGACGTGGAAGTGTATCACTTCCTGTTTTACCTCCCTGTGTAAAACAATCACATTTCCTTATTGATGACTGTCTTCCAACAGAAACATAATCATCTTCAAGGTTAGAAAATGTTTTTTAAATAACTTCAACCAGAGTTAACCAAACTGGCTAATTCACCAAAATGTTAACCAAAATTAACCAAATAAATCAACCAAATTTGGTTTATTTTCCAGGTCTTTTTTTTCTTTTCTTTTTTCGTTTTTAAAGAGATGGGATCTTGCTATGTTGCCCAAGCTAAATGCAGTTGTTATTCACAGGCATGATAATAGTGCCCTATAGCCTCGAACTCCTGGGCCCATGTGATCCTCCTGCCTCAGCCTCCTGAATATTCCAGGTTTTTCTTAATAGTTTAAACAGGTAGTTCTGGTTTGGCTATCAGTAGTGTAGTCAAATAGCTTTTGTTTGCTTAATTTTATTTATTTATTTTTTTGAGACAAGTCTTGATCTGTTGCCCAGGCTGGAGTGCAGTGGCGCGATCTCGGCTCACTGCAACCTCCACCTCCTAGGTTCAAGCAATTCTCCTGCCTCAGCCTCCTGAGTAGCTGGGATTACAGGGGCATGCCACCATCCCCAGCTAATTTTTGTATTTTTAAAGTAGAGATGGGGTTATACCATGTTGGCCAGACTGGTCTCAAACTCCTGACCTCGTGATCTGCCCTCCTCAGCCTCCCAAAGTGCTGGGATTACAGGCGTGAGCCACCGGGCCCGGCCTTTTTTATTTATTTATTTATTTAAATGGAGAGGGCCAGATAATGCTCTAGGAAAGATGTCAGAACCCATAAAAAATGATGAGTATTTGAAATATATGTAAAAACTTAAGTAACAAATCAGAAAATATATTCTGAGATAGAAGTGACCATTCTAAAACTGTGCTGTACAATACAGTAGTCACTAGCTACATGTAGTTTTTGAGCACTCGAAACGTGGTTAGTCTGAATTGAGATTGCTGTGAAAAATACACACTGGATTTTGAAGATTAGAAAGAAAGAATGTAAAATATATTATGATAATTAAAAAATTGCAATTACATGTTGAAATGGTAATATTCTATAATATTTGAGTTAAGTAAATTTAATGTTACTTATTTTTTAGCGTGGCTACTGGAAAACTTAAAATTATGCATGTGGCTCGCATGATATTTTTGTTGAACAATGTTGTTTGCTAAAGCAGGGCTGGCAGCCCTTGCCGGAGGTTTGAATCTCCATTGTCTTGGTGGCTGCAGATGGATGGATGTGGGGGTACCAGCCTGGTGTGTTGGAAAGATTTTTCTTTGTGAAGGGGAACTTGCCCTTTACTGTTGGGGATAGTTTCTTCTCAGCCTATCCAGGGACACACATACCAGCATTTTGGGGTTGTGAAACTTTTGTGTGGGGAACTTCCCTTTTTTTTTTCCACACGAGCCAATAAGATAAAACTGACCTAATGGCATTCTCAGTACAACTCTGCCTTCAGTTTAAGGAGAGAAGAGGGCTCATGTTTCATAGAGTATTAAAGGAGCAAGCTTAATATTTTGCATTTTATGGACTGTAATTGCTAACTGCTGCCACATGATTCAGTCAGCTAAGAATAATTTACTAATTATATATTGCAGCACTTGGTTCTTTTTCCAGATGCTAAACAAAGTGAGATAATTAGAGGAGGAAAAAGGGTGAGTTTGGGAATTGGAGACCAGAAGGATAGATTTAGAAGATCTTGGAGTTAACAGACTTAGAATATAATCAGCAAAGGGTTCACTTAAAATTAGTGCAGGTTGCCAGGCGCAGTGGCTCACGCCTGTAATGCCAGCACATTGGGAGGCCAAGGTGGGCGGATTACGAGGTCGGGAGTTCAAGACTAGCCTGGCCAATATAGTGAAACCCCATCTCTACTAAAAATACAAAAATTAGGCAGGCATGGTGGTGCATGCCTGTACTCCCAACTACTCGGGAGGCTGAGGCAGGAGAATCGCTTGAACCCGGGAGGTGGAGGTTGTGGCGAGCCGAGATTGCGCCCCTGCACTCCAGCTTGGGCAACAGAGTGAGACTTCGTATCAAAAAAAAAAAAAAAAAAGAAATTAGTGCAGGTTGACTGTGTGTGTGTGTGTGTGTGTGTGTGTGTGTGTATAGTTTTCTAAAATTCATTTTTCAAGTATTGAATATTCACATTGATGCTAGACTAAGTGCTAGAGATTTGGTGGTGAATGAAACAGATTGAAACCTGCCTTCATGGGGGGCGTATATAGGTTCGTCTGAATTTGACTAGTCTAGATAAGTGAATTTGTATAGTAATTGTCTTTTTGTAACTGGCTTAGTTTACCTAGCTTGATATCCTCAAGATTTATTCATCTTGGAGTATGTGTCAGAATTTCCTTCCTTTTAAAGGCTGAATAATATATCCATTGTATGTATATATCACTTTTTGTTTATCCATTGATTCTTCCATAGACATTAGGATTGCTTCCACCTTTCGGCTCTTGTGAATAATGCTGCTGTGAACAAGGGTGTACAAATATCTCTTAAAGACCCCTCTTAAAACTTTTTGTGATATATACCCATAAGTAACAGTTGCTATAGAATCATATAGTAATTCTGTTTTTAATTTTTTGAGGAATACTATACTGACAAATTTGAATCCTTATTTAAGCCCAGGATTATGGAATACTGCTGCTTGATTTCGGCTGTCATTTTGTTGTCTACATTGTATTTTATTGAATTGGCATTATTCCCAAATATTGGAAAATGTGGAGGTTTCTGATTTTTGCTACTGTAAATAGCACTAATAAATACCTTGAGCATGAAACCTTTTCCATTATGGATTAATTTTATAGGATAGTTTTACAAAAATGGAATTTTACTGATTATGAGGGTGTAACTTTTTATGATTCTAGTTATATATTGCCAATTTATGTCTATTTTTAAGTTTCATTACACCCTTACTTCCATTGGCTATAGTCATTAAAATAGAGAAAAAAAACTTCAATAACTAAAGGCACCTTATTGCTATTTAATTTACATTCCTTTATTATTATTTTTTGAGGCAGAGTTTTACTCGTCACCCAGGCTGGAGTGTAATGGCGCAATCTCAGCTTACTGCAACTTCCGCCTCCCAGGTTCAAGAGATTCTCTTGCCTCAGCCTCCCAAGTAGCTGGGATTACAGGCGCCTGCCACTACGCCATTCTAATTTTTGTATTTTTAGTAGAGATGGGGTTTCACCATGTTGGCCAGGCTGGTCTTGAACTCCTGACCTCAGGTGATCCACCCACCTTGACCTCCCAGAATGCTGAGATTACAGACGTGAGGCACTGCGCCCGGCACATTCCTTTAATTAAGTGTGAATTTAATACTTTTTTAATACTTCTGAGTAAGTCTCCCTTGTGTGAGAATTGTCCATGCATGACCTTTGCCCATTTGTCTGTGAGGTAGGCAAAATTTTGAGAGAGCACTGCTTGAGTCTGTGCATTTTTAGCTCGGTAGATGGTTCTCCTTTTTTGAGGTCAGCTGAATTTCAGGGGTTTTTTTGACTTACACTGTTTGTACCAAAAGGATATTACATATTCAGGCTTTCGTTTTTTTAAGATGGAGTTTCACTCATGTTGCCCAGGCTGGAGTGCAATGGCGCGATCTTGGCTCTCTGCAACCTCCGCCTCCCAGGTTCAAGCGATTCTCCTGCCTCATCCTCCCAAGTAGCTGGGATTATGGGCATGCGCCACTATGCCTGGCTAGTTTTTGTATTTTTATTAGAGACGGGATTGATCAGGCTGTATGGTCTCGAGCTCCTGATCTCGGGTAATCCACCTGCCTGGGCCTCCCAAAGTGCTGAGATTACAGGCGTGAGCCACCGTGCCCAGCCTAGGCATTTTGAAATACTTCAGAATGTGTTTCAGGCTGACATCACTGAAACTCAGAAAAATACTTATTACTCCTGTAGTTACAACATGGGAAAGGCATTGCTAAGAAAGCATCACCATAAATAAACCTGTAGGATTCAGAAGGTGGGGAGTTGGGTAATGTGTTTTCTACTAACCATGTATTTTAAAAAAAAAGGGTGACTAGAAGTTCCTGTTTATCTATGAATTTCAATAAATTTAGGGCTTGTTTTCCAACCACTCTGGTAGAATTTAGAAGAACCTAACTTATTTTTTATTTTTATCTTTTTGACAGTCTTGCTCTGTCACCAGGCTGGAGTGCAGTGGCGCGATCTCGGCTCACTGCAACCTCTGCCTCCCAGGTGCAAGCTATTTTCCTGCCTCAGCCTCCTTAGTAGCTGGGATTACAGGCATGCACCACCACGTCCAGCCATTTTTTTTTTTTTTTGTATTTTTATTTATTTATTTTTTGTTTCTTTTTATTTATTATTATTATACTTTAGGTTTTAGGGTACATGTGCACAATGTGCAGGTTAGTTACATATGTATACATGTGCCATGCTGGTGTGCTGCACCCACTAACTCGTCATCTATTTTTTTGTATTTTTAGTAGAGTCAGGGTTTCACTATGTTGGTCAGGCTGGTGTCAAACTCCTGAGCTCCTTATCCGCCTGCCTCGGCCTCCCAAAGTGTTGGGATTACAGGTGTGAGCCACCGTGCCTGGCCAAACCTAACTTATTTTGTAAATATAATAGGTATTGAAAAAAGGATGGTAGGACAAACTGCTGGAAACCTTACCCACCAAAGATAATTTATACTGTTTACTTATAGGCTTATTGTCTTTTGTTGAAAAATTGCGATGAGAAAGGAATCAGCATTGGCATCTATTAGGTTGGTGCAAAAGTAATTGCGGTTTTTGCCATTACTTTCAGTAGCAAAAATCTCAATTACTTTTGCACCAACTTAATACTTTTAGGCTTGTTGAAGCCTAAGTAGAAAATTGTTGCTTAATCTCTTTTATTCTGATTAACTCCTACTTTAAATTTTTTCTTCTTTCAGAATCTTTTTATCAAGTGAATCTTTTAAAAAGATGTGAAGAGTTACTTCTGACTTTATGATTGATAGATTATGAGCCCTCCTTAATCCCCAATTTCTTAACTCAAACAAGCTTACTGTGAAAATTTTCTTTTTTCTTTCTTTTTTTTTTTGAGATGGAGTCTTGCTCTGTTGCCCAGGCTGTAGTACAGTGGCATGATCTCGGCTCACTGTGACCTCCATCTCCTGAGTTCAAGTGATTCTTCTGTCTCAGCCTCCCCAGTAGCTGGGAATACAGGCGCATACCACCACGCCCAGCTAATTTTTGTATTTTTAGTAGAGATGGGGTTTCACCATGTTGGCCAGGCTGGTCTCGAACTCCTGACCTCAGGTGATCTGCCTGCCTCGGCCTCCCTGAGTGCTGAGATTACAGGCATGAGCCACCGCGCCCAGCTACGGTGAAAATTTTCTACAAGTGCTTGTTTCGAGGAATCTTTTTTGATATTTTGCAAGCAAAGTCATAGGAACAAAATTTTTTTAAATGAAATTAGAAAACAACATAGTTAAATATATTATGTAGGAGGAAAAGTACCAGTACTAAAATTAACTTTAGCATTCCTTAGTGTTTTACAGTTAACAGAGCATTCCAAGGTAATTAAAATTCAGTTGATTTTATTGGACTTTAATTTCAGAGGAACTCTGAGATGAGAAATTTAACTAGCACGTTTATCCATTTAGGCCTTAAGCAGATTCAGGTTTCATGACATGCCAGAGGTAAATTCAGGGGTACTTGACTGTAGTGAGTAATTTCCCAGCTATGGGAAAATGTAAATATTATGTAGATGGTATAAAGAAACAATATTACGTTTGTCCATTTAAGGTCTGTTTCTGTTTGTTCAGACAGGCTTGTGGATTGCTCTTCTTGCCAGTGTTCCTTTAGGCGGAAGGTACAGCCCTTTCAGATATTTCAGAATTTTATTTTATTTTCTTTTATTTTTTTGAGATGGAGTCTTACTCTGTCACCCAGGCTGGAGTGCAGTGGCATGATCTCGGCTCACTGCAGCTTCTGCTTCCCAGGTTCAAGAAATTCTCATGCCTCAGCTTTCCGAGTAGCTGGGATTGCCAGCACCCGCCACCACACCTGGCTAATTTTTATTTTAATTTTTTTAGTAGAGAGAGGATTTCACCGTGTTGGCCAGACTGGCCTTGAACTCCTGGCCTCAACCGATCTGCCCGCCTCTGCCTCCCAAAGTGTTGGGATTACAGGGGTGAGCTACCATGTCCGGCCATATTTCTGTTTTAAAATTGTTTTCTTGCTTTTCCTCTGACCAGATTTGGTCACGTGAAACTGTCAATTAGCATGAATGAGGTGCTGCTGCCATGCAGGGTTTGATCCTTGGTTGTCATGTTGATGGTCTCTGTATCCAAATAAGTATTTGTGAAATTTGGGGGAAGAGAATTTGGGCTTATTGTGTAGCAGAAGGAGTACGTTTCATAAAGGCAAACCTAGCACCGATATCAACAAATCCACTTACAATCCTTCCTAAAGGAGGAAGTTCTGTTCAGTTTTAAAATTAACATTACAATGCATCTTGCTTGCTTGAGGTGAGGGCCTAAAACTCAGTAATGAAAAAGAGGGAGAACTATAGGCTAAAAGGGTGTGTGTTCTTAATTGATTAATTGCAAGCAGCTATGTAGGGCACCCTGTGTTTAAATCAGTGCTAGCTGTATTATCTTGGGCAAGTCATTGTACCTCTTTGTTTTTTTAATTTATTTTTATTTTTTACATTTTTAAGAGATAGGGTCTCACTATGTTGCTCAGATTGGTCTTGAACTCCTGGGCTCAAGTGATCCTCCTGCCTTGGCCTCCCAAAGTGCTGGTATTACAGGTATGGGCCATCACGCCTGGCAAATCGTTGTACCTCTTTGAGCCTCAGTTTCCTCATTTGTAAACTAGTAGGATGCCTGGAAGTTCATAAGCATTAATAAATGTTAGCAATAGTTATTATTTTTTGAGACGGAGTCTTGCTCTGTCGCCCAGGCTGGAGTGCAATGGCGTGATCTCAGCTCACTGCAAGCTCCGCCTCCTGGGTTCATGCCATTCTCCTGCCTCGGCATCCCGAGTAGCTGGAACTACAGGTGCCTGCCACCATGCCCGGGTAATTTTTTTTTTTTTTTTTGTATTTTTAGTAGAGATGGGGTTTGACTGTGTTAGCCAGGATGGTCTCGATCTCCCGACTTCGTTATCTGCCCGCCTCGGCCTCCCAAAGTGCTGGGATTACAGGCGTGAGCCACCGCGCCTGGCCAGCAATAGTTATTTTTAAAAGATCCTCCTACATGTGATTATATGCCCCTTTTCATTTGAGGGTAGTAGACCATATGGAGAACTGACAGTGGTTGAGAGATTTGAAGTGAACTAATACATAGTCCAGCCAAAGAGTGAAAAATGGCAGGAAATTGGAAATTAGGTCTGTCTCATTGGCTTTATTAACCAAAATGAATTGGGAATCTCAATGTAATTGATCAGGAAAGAGCTCCAGTCATTCCTGGAGGATTAATTTTTTTTTTTTTAGCTGCATACCATATCACTGTGGTGCCTTTGTTTTTGGAAAGGAGCAGTTGCCTGCTGACCAAGCCTGGGGGTACCTAATCACAAGTCTTTCCCAACTTCTTTTTCCTTTAAAGCAAGCCACTCCAGTTGAAAGAGAATGATTAGACATATGAAAGTGTGGTTTTGTTTGCCCAAGAGTTTATGTATAAGTTAACACATTATACACTTTTTTTTTTTTTTAAACTTCCTCTTTCTCTCTTATCTGCCTCTGATCACGGGATCCTGGTTAGTTTTGCTCAGGGCAGCTCGCTTGACCTGGTGACAAATTCCGCTTCTTCCTGGGGCTTTCCTTTTTCCTCCAGAAGGTCTTGTGCTCATGGTTTAGGAACTTAGTCACTGTCGTCTTTCTGGTTTTCATGAGATCAAATCAAATAAGGTAATACGTGCAAACTTTATAACGTGCTGTAGAGGCAGACTCTGCTGCTGTCCTTAGAGTCCGGTTCCCTGGCCGTGACTGGGTTCCCAGCCCTCTGTTCTCTCTCCACAGAGTGACTGTCTCAGCTCTGAGGGTTTCAGCGATACTGGATGCTTCCACATTTAGGAAATAGGCCTGCTTATGCTCCAGTGCAGGCATTAAAGCTCAATGAGTCATGTGATCTGCTTGGCCGACTCTTCAGAGTTCGTTTGTACTCAGTAAAACTAGTATGAATCTTGGAACCCGGTGGGAAACCTCTTACTAGTCCTACAGGCCGGATGCGCCTTCTGAGTTTTCATATTCTCTCTCCACCCCCAACCTCCCCTTCCTTTGGTTGTATGTTTCTCACAATGAATTAGTTGTTGGAAACTAGCTTTATAATAATTCCAAATGCCACTGTGAAGATTTTTAATAGCCTTTAAAATTTTTAATTGGCTGAGCTGTAATGTTATTGATATATTTTTGTATAAATGTTATTATTAACAAGTTAATTCATATAAAAGGCTTGGAACTATACCTGGCATATAAGTACATGTTTAATAAAGATTAACTTATTTCTGCCGGATGTGGTGGCTCACGCCTGTAATCCCAACACTTTGGGAGGCCGAGGCGGGCAGATCACTTGAGGTCAGGGGTTCGAGACCAACCTGGGCCAACATGGTGAAACCCTGTCTTTACTAAAAATACAAAAATTAGCCTGATGTGCTCGCTTGAACTTAGGAGGCGGAGGTTGCATTGAGCCGAGATCATGCCACTGCACTCCAGCCTGGGAACAGAGTGAGACTCTTGTCTCAAAAAAAAAAAAAAAAAGAAAAAAAGAAAAAGATTAACTTATTATTTCTGATGGTCTTAGAATTGTTTTGTTTTATTTTATTTTTTGTTTTTGAGACAGGGTCTCGCTGTGTCACCCAGACTGGAGTGCAGTGGTGCAATCATGCCTCACTGTAGCTAGCCTTGAACTCCCGGGCTCAAGTGATCCTCCCACCTCAACCTCCTGAGTAGCTGGGACTAGAGGTGCATTCTACCATGCCTGGCTAATTTTAAAAAATGTTTTTGTAGAAATGGGGTCTTGCTGTGTTGCCCAGGCTGGTCTGGAACTCCTGGGCTCAAGTGATCCTCCTGCCTTGGCCTCCCAAAGTGTTAGGATTACAGGTGTATGCCACCATGCTCATCCAGCATTTTTAATTAAAATAATTTGGTAGGAGATTTTATGAAGGCAGTGTGGTTCAGTAGAAAGGTTTGGGGATCTAGAATTGGGAGACTATTTTAATTTTGGATCTGTTATTTACTAGCTCTGGGAGCTTGAGCAGGTTCCTTAGTTAACTTCCTTGAGTAACAGTTTCTTGATCTTTAAAACATTATAGAGGGGTTAAATCAGATAATGTATGTGGAATGTATTCCTAGATTATAGATTACTACATAATTGTAAGTGTGGTAGCAATCACAGGTGTGTTTAGAGACTACTAAAAAATGGTTTTCTCTTACTTTTAATCTTGTCTCATGTAAATTAATGACACATTCTCAGTCGACTGTAGTATTGACACTTGATAAACAGTTTTTGAAAATGAATTTATTCTCCATCTCTTCTATGTCTGTTTTTATCTGCAAAGTGGTGATTTGTGTTTGGGGACTTGAACAATTGATAGCTAAGCATCAACTTTAAATTACTTTATGAATTGATGATTGTGTTTATGAAGCACTGGTGATTTGGGGGAAGATGACATTTTAGCTTACTGTTGGATGCATCAGGGAACTTGAGTTAATTTAGCTTTAAGCCTTCCAGATTATCCTGCCTATGAGCTTCACAAGGGCAGACCACATCTCTAGTTTTCACCATGATATTTTCAGTGCTATCTTGGTGCCTGGCACAGAGGACAGAGGGAGTCCCAATGATATTTGTTAATTGACCACCTGGTTTTCATCTGCTCGGACTTGTGTCAGAATTATAATCAAGGAAAAGTTGGGCAAAGGCACTAAAGTGGGTTTCTTTTGGTTTCAGAGGGAGTAATAATAAAACAACAGTAATAGCTTATGTATTCATGTGGAAATAGGACATTTAGTTGAAAAGTACTTTGGGCCAGGGGTATGGAGATTTAGCTCCTAGGACTGGTCCTTTATTAAATAGCAGAGATAACTTTGGGAGAGTTACTTAACCATTTTTGGCTTCAGTTTCTTCCTCAAAGGCCCTGTCCAGCTGTGTGGCAAATGGTTAGTTTATTCTGGAGCAGAATTACTGATTGGAGGGAAAGTAACAGCAATAGGACTTGAGAGGGCTTCACAAATGTTTTGAGATGCCAAATGAATTAGTTTAGAAACAGCTATATTAGGTCATATCTGCTTGGATGGGGAGAACCCAAGTGAGTTGAGTCATGGGTGTTTGAGAAATGAATAGAATATGTAGAATTATTTCTTTTCCAAAAGAGGGAATGTCTTGGGAAAGAAATCAAAGAGAACCTGGGTGATATCTTTGATTCATCCCCTATCTAGTGCCAACAAGAACAAGTTTCTTTCTTTCTTTTCCTTTTTCTAAGAATGGATTTCATGTAAGCCAAAAGAACACTTGATTGTTCTGAACTTCTATATACTGCAGGAGTTATAAATACAATATCAAGAACTATTTAATAAGAGCCCACCAGCAGTTCCACGTTCTTCAAAACCAGGACAGGACGAATGTATGAGAATCATCTTCTTACTGAAAATGGTAGGACAGAAGGGATAGTTTAGCCACTGTACTTTCTGGAACAATCAGTACTTGAGGGTTGGTGCAGCTTTTTGGGATTGAGGGAGTATGTTCATTTCCTTTGGAAGATTAATTTTTTCCTTTTTTTTTGACATGGAGTCTCGCTCCGTCGCCCAGGCTGGAGTGCAGTGGCGTGATCTTGGCTCACTGCAACCTCCGCCTCCCAGGTTCAAGCAATTCTCCCTGCCTCAGCCTCCCGAGTAGCTGGGATTACAGGCATGCACCACCACACTCACCTAATTTTTGTATTATTAGTAAAGATGGGGTTCCGCCATGTTGGCCATGCTGGTCTTGAACTCGTGACCTCAGGTGATCCGCCTGTCTTGGCCTCCCAAAGTGCTGGGATTACAGGTGTGAGCCACTGCACCTGGCCTGATTAATTTCTTTTACTTGCTTCAAGTGTCTCCTTTATTCCAGCCTACACATATAGGTAAATATTCCTAGGAAACTTTTAGCAAGTTAAATCCTATTATAAAATGCCAGAGTCAGTTGTCTAATTTTTATTTTATTTTATTATTATTATTTTTTTGAGACAGGGTCTTGCTTTGTCACCCAGGCTGGAGTGCAGTGGCGTGAACACAGCTCACCACACCCTTCACCTCCCAGACTCAAGTGATCCTTCCAGTTCAGCCTCCGTAGTAGCTGGGACCACAGGTGCAGACCACCACACCCGGCTAATTTTCATTTTTTTTTTTTAAGACAAGGTCTCACTCTGTCGTCCAGGCTGGAGTACAGTGGCGCGATTTTGGCTCACTGCAACCTCTGCCTATGGGTTCAAGCAATCCTCCCACCTCAGCCTCCCGGGTAGCTAGGACTACAGGTACGTGCCACCACACCTAGCTAATTTTTCATATTTTTTTTTGTAGAGATGGGGTTTCACAGCATTGCCCAGGCTGGTCTCAAACTCCTGGGCTCAAGCCATCTGTCTGCCTTGACCTCCCAAAGTGCTGGGATTACAGGCATGAGCCACTGCGCCCGTCCCCCTGCTATTCTTCCAGCTGAAAGGACTGTACTTAAATGCATAATTATACAAACTTTTGATTTGTTATGAAAAGCATAAAAAATTATTTTTCTAGCAACTCCTGCCCTTTTCATTAAACAGGTCCTAGTATTCCTGAAATTCTGTGGTGGATTTTTATATGTAATGTGATAATATGAAGAAATTGTTGATTTCGGTAGCTCTTCACATATTATGTTTGTTTTAATTGGAAAAGTTGGCCTATGAAAATGAGTATTGTATAAAAATGGTTTATGTGGGCCAGGCGCGGTGGCTCATGCCTGTAATCCCAGCACTTTGGGAGGCCGAGGTGGGTGGATCACCTGAGGTCGGGAGTTTGAGACCAGCCTGGCCAACATGATGAAACCCCATCTCTACTAAAAATACAAAAATTAGCTGGGCATGGTGTGTGCACCTGTAATCCCAGATACTCGGGAGGCTGAGGCAGGAGAATCGCTTGAACCTGGGAGGTGGAGGTTGCAGTGAGCTGAGATTGTGCCACTGCACTCCAGCCTGGGCAACAGAGCAAGACTCCATCTCAAAAAAAAAAAAAAAAAAAAAAAGGAAAAAGAAAGAAAAATGGTTTATGTGAACTAAAAGGTTGTTTGCATTTTGTGGCAAGTAACAGCACCAAATTCCTGGATCCTAAATATTTCAGTTATGAAATTGAAGTACCTCTGAATTTACACATAGGCATTCCATTCATGTAGGCACTCATTGATTTTAAGATTTTTCATTCATCAAAAGGGAAAAATGTGGGCTGCCGTATGTATAATTTTTGTCATCCAAAAAAGAGATATAAAGTTAAAAATTAGCCAGGCCATGGTGGGTCATGCCTGTAATCCCAGCACTTTGGGAGGCTGAGGCAGGAGGATTGTTTAAGCCCAGGAGTTTGAGACCAGACTGGGCAACAGAGCGAGACATTGTCTTTACTGAAAAAAGAGAAATTATCCAAATGTGGTGGTTTGTGCCTGTAGTCCCAGCTATTTGGGAGGCTGAGGCAGGAGGATTGCTTGAGCCCAGCAGTTTGAGGCTGCGGTGAGCTATGGTCACACTGCACTGTAGCCTGAATGACAGAGACAGACCCTATCTCAAAAACAAAACGAAATTAAAAAAAGGGTGCTTAGAAATCCTGAACTGTTCTTTTTACTCTCAGGACATGTGATCGTATGTCTACTTAGGAGTAAGTTATAGCCAGTTCTCAGTAGATGTTTAGTTATTAAAATGGAATGAAGGCATGAACGTGGGGATGAAGTGGAGGAGGGGCTGGGTTGGAGATACTGGTTAATTGGGAGGCATTAGTAACGCTGAATGTGGGCAGAGAGGTGGTGAGAAAGAGGAGTTAAGGATGAGTTCTAGGTTTCTGGTTTGGGAGCCTTGGAAGATGGTGCTAGCAAGCAGCCACTCACCAAGAAATCAAGTAAGAAGAAATATCAGGTTTAGGAGGGAGGACACATTCAGGCAATCAATATATGGCATACACCAGGCAGTCAATAAATTTTGAGTGAGTAAATCTGGGCATGTGTGTTTTGAGATGTCTGTGGGCTATCAAAGTTTCTCGCGTGTCTTATCAAAAAGGTAGACCTGGTCTGCAGAGAGAGCTTTGGGATTTGTTGAAGTCATGGGCTTAGATGAACTATGTGTGTAAAGCAAAAAAGGTGTCTTTAGACAGAAGCATGGAGGATACTACAGAAGCATGGGGGCACCAGCAGGTAAGAAGTGGGCAGAGAAGGGTGTGTCCATGGAGGAACCAAGGAGTGGTCAGAGAAGCTGGAGGAAAAGAAGAGGGTGGTTGTCCTGGGATCGGAGGTCGGGACCACCTCAAGAACAAGGGCTTGGTCATGGGACAAGTGCTGCAGAAAAGCCAAGAAGGCCTGGGGTGGAACCGTGTGGCGGTCTCTGGAGACCTTGAGGAGAGCCACTCCAGTGAACTGGAGGCGCACAGTCACACTGCAGTGGGTGGCGAGTGAATAGTGCAGAGGAAGCAGGAGAGTGAGTGGAGGTTCTCTTCCGTGAGGCTTGTCTGGCAAGGAGAGGATGGTGTAGTAAAATGAGGAGCCCACAAGGGTGAGGGAAGTGGTAAGGGTGTTGTCATCATATATAATGTATGTATGTATGTATTTTGAGACATAGTCTTGCTCTGTCGCCCAGGCTGGAGTGCAGTGGTGCAATCTCTGCTCACTGCAACCTCTGTCTCCCTGGTTCAAGATTCTCCTGCCTCAGCCTCCCAAGTAGCTGGGATTACAGGCGCCTGCCACCACACCCAGCTAATTTTTGTATTTTTAGTAGAGATGGAGTTTTGCCATGTTGGCCAGGCTGGTCTCGTCTCAACCTCCGGACCTCAGGTTATCCGCCCACCTCGGCCTCCCAAAGTGCTGGGATTACAGGGGTGAGCCACCATACCTGGCCTGTTTTTTATTTATTTTTAGATGAGAGGACTTGAATGGAAAGAAAGGCTGAGTGTCAGGGGAGTGAGGATCATTGAAAGAGATGCCTGCCTTCGCACTGGAAGGGATGATATTTGGTTTCTAAGTAGAAGGCTGCTTAGAAAGAAGACGTCTCTCCCATGGTTGAGTGGAGGAGTTCAATCTGGAAATGTGTATATAATACAAGAGTGGGTGACTAGGCCTTTCAGTTGGTGGCAGGTGGATATTGATGGAGGAAGTGGGTATGCACATGTGGGAGTGGTGCATGAAGAGAAGCCCACACAGGCAGGCACCGGGCCAGAAGAGGGGAGTGCTGGGGTATTTGGGACCAACTGGTGGTATGGCTGCAGCAAAGGTTGCCACACCAAGGGTGTGGTGAAAAACTAAGCTGGAAAGGAGGGAGGGCTGGCAGGCTCTGAAAGGCCGTGCTTGCCAGCCTGAAGATTGAATATTTTGTGAGTAAGGAGGAGCCACTTAGGGAGAAATAAAGTGGTCAGACCTATGATTTTAAAACTGACAGCAGTTTATGGCAGAGTTTAGAGGGCAAGAGAGGTAGGGATATTGTTTGGAAGGCGATTGCAGTAACCTGGGTGAAGGTAATTAGGACTAGAAATAGGGCAGTTGCAGTGGGAGAGAGAAGGACTCCAGAAGTTGAGTTGTCACATTGGCACCTGATTGACCAGGGTGAGGGGAGGCAAGGAAGGAGATGAGAGAAAAGAAGGAGGTATGGAAGGTGGCTGGGTGGGAGGATGGCCATGCCACTGTGGAACGGGGAGCATGGGAGGAAGGGGAACAGGTTTAGTGAGGTAGGGGAACAGCTCGGTTTTAGGGCCTGTACACAACATTTGTGTAGCATCCAGCTGGCAGCCAGAATTAGGGGTCTGAAGCTCAGGACAGACCTCAGATCTCATGGAAGCATGAGATCATCATCCTTGAATTGGAAGTGGTTAAGATTTATTTGAAATAACAAGAGAAAAATAAATCTTGATGTGGATATGGACTGGAAGAGTAAACTTCACAGACCATTTGAGTGTATTTTTAACTTTCTTAGAAAAAAAGTCTTTGAAGACCAGAATGTGGTGGTGCTCCACAAATAGCTCAAAATTAGCACATCTAGGATAAGCTAGAAAATAAGTCTAATAAGTTTCAATAGAAATGCTGTTATCTCGATCTGGCTCTATTTGTTTTTTTCCTATCAGGTTAAAATCTGTTTCTTCAATCATTTTGTTTATTCCTTTTGATAAGAGACTTCAGAGGACTGACAGAGACTAGCTGGTTATGTTTTTGAAAAGTCTTTGAAGATGAAACATACGTTTTGAGTGTGGTGACATTGCATTAATTATTCTCTGGTTTTGACACCAGTGGATACTGATATGGTTTGGATATGTGTTGCCTTCAAATCTTATGTTGAAATGTGATCCACAATGTTGGAATTGGGGCCTAGTGGGAGGTATTGGATTATGGGGATGGATCCCTCATGAATGGCTTAGTACCACCTCCTTGGTGATAAGTGAGTTCTTACTCTGTTCATGTGAGAGCTGGTTGTTTAAAAAGAGCCTGGCACCTCCTCCTCTCTCTCTTCTTCCCTCTCCTGCCATGTGACACACCTGCTTTTCCTTTCCTTTTTCCTTTCACCATGATTGGAAGCCTCCTGAGGTCCTCACCAGGAGCAGATGCTGGTGCCATGTTTCCTGTGCAGCCGACAGAACTGTGAGCCAAAATAAACCTCTTTTCTTTATAAATTACCTAGCCTCAGATATTCCTTTATAACAATGAAGAAAAGACAAACACAGAAAATTGGTACCAGGAGAGGGGCATTGCAATAAAGATACCTGAAAATGTGGAACTGGCTTTGGAACTGGGTAATAGGCAGAGATTGGAAGAGTTTGGAGGGGTCAGAAGAAGACAGGAAGACGAGGGAAAGTTTTGGAACTTCTTAGAGACTGATTAAATTTGACCAAAATGCTGATAGAAATATGGACCAAGTGGGGTGGCTCACGCCTGTAATCAGCACTTTGGGAGGCTGAGGTGGGTGGATCGCTTGAGCTCAGGAGTTTGAGACCACCCTGGACAATGTGGCAAAACTGTATCTCTACAAAAAATACAAAAATTAGCTGGGCATGGTGACATGTGCCTGTAGTCCCAGCTACTGGGGTGGCTGAGGTGGGAAGATGGCTTGAGCCTGGAAGGCAGAGTTTGCAGTCAGCCAATATGAGTCACTGCACTCCAGCCTGGGTGACAGCCAGACCCTGTATCAAACAAACAAGAATTGTGTAAGCTGAACTAGTTGAGATGTCTATGGTGTTGGCTATTGTTTCTGCTGTTAATCATTAGTCCTCTTAAACTAGGAGATGAACAAGGTTAACCTTTTTCCTACAAATTGACACAGAGGGTCTGCTGCTGTGAGCTTTATCTTCAACATCGTCTTGTCCTTTTTTTTTTCCTACTTTGAAAAAAAAATTCATTTTTTCATAGAAATGAGTTCTTACTATGTTATCCAGGCTGGTCTTGAACTCCTGAGCTCAAGTGATCCTCCTCAGCCTCCCAGCTGGGATTACATGTGTGAGCCACTGCACCTGGCACTTCTTGAAGGGTTATCCACTTGAAAACTGCTGATTTTTGGGGGGCATTGTCCACATAAACTTTTCAAAAAGCAACAGTGATTTCACCATTCTGCTCAAGCTTCACCATAAATTTGATGTTTGTTTTTGCTTCAATTTTAGCAGAATTCTAGCCCTGTGTGGTGACAGGCACCTGTATTCTCAGCTACTCCAGAGGCTGAAGCATGAGAATCGCTTGAATTTGGCAGGCAAAGGTTGCAGTGAGCCGAGATGGCACCATTGCACTCCAGCCTGCGCGACGGAGCGAGACACCATCTCATAAAAAATAAAAATAAAAAAAAATTAGAATTTCTGTTGCTCCGATAGGGGCTCTTTTCAAACTGATGTTTATCCTTCTTAGTGCCTCAAACTAGGTTTTGCTCAGACATGTTACGACAAGTTAGTACAAGTTTATTTTGGTGCAAAAAATTTTTCAAATCCATGCATAGTTTCTTCTTTTTCTTTTTTTTTTTTTCTTTTTTTGAGACAAGGTCTATCTCTGTCATCCAGGCTGGAATACAGTGGTGCAGTCTTGGCTCACTGCAACCTCTGTCACCCTTTTCCCACCTCAGCCTCCTGAGTAGCTAGGACTACAGGTACATGCCACTACACCTAGCTAATTTTTATATTTTTTGGAGAGATAGGGTTTTGACATGTTTCCAAGGCTGGTCTCGAGCTCTTGAGTTCAAGCAATCCATCTTCTTCAGCCTCCCAAAATGCTGGGATTACAGGCATGAGCCACCATGCCTGGCTGTAGTTTTTTCATAATATTCATTTTCCTTGAAATTTTTGATGATCCCTCGTATCTGTATTCCTGTTTTATAGTATCACACATTTATTACGTGCCTGTCTAATACCCATTGCTGTGGTTTTCTCTGGGAATTCAAAGAGGAGTAAGCTAGTAGCTCTGCCTTCTAGCACATGGGCTAGTGGAAAGTCATAAAGAGCCATTTAATGACCACTGTCAATGTCTGTGTAAGGGCAGTGAAGAGCACGCTGCTGTTGATAAGGGTGGCTCACATTTATGGTGCACTTACAATACCTTTTACCCATACTGATTTATCTCATTCTCACACCAACTCTGTGATGTGGTACAGTTATTAGAAGAGGCACAGAGAGGTTAAATAGTAACTGGTAATTAGATTAACCAACATTAGAAACTGGGTGGTCTGGTGGGAGAGCACACGCTTTTAAAAAGCGGTAAGAAGAGGGGAAGCTGCAGCCTAGTTAGGGTGACTGTTGTATTATTGAAGATAAGGGGATGAAGACTTTGTGCATGTGTGTGGAGCCTGGGCTGTGAGGGTCAAGGGACAATGGGAAGGGACATTAAAAGGTTATGGTTAAATTAAGCCTAGACGGACTAGTTTGAAGTCCAATAGTAGAAGGTGAGGATAGAGAGGGGGATGGGAACCAGGTTATGAAAATAGGCAGTATCTCTTTTTTATGTCAAGGGTTATCCTGAAATTCCGAAACTATATTTCTTATGAACATACTGATTACATTCATTGTTATTTAAAAATATGCATGTACAATATGGATGGAAATGATAATAATTGTAATGAGAGTTGCTCATAATTCCAAAGAAGTTGGGGGTTTCTGTGGGTTTATTATAACTTATGGTTTTTTTTTTTTTTTTTTTTCTGAGATGGAGTCTCACTCTGTTGCCCAGGTTGGAGTGCAGTGGCGCGATCTCAGCTCACTTCAATCCCCGCCTCCCAGGTTCAAGCAATCCTCCCCCCTCAGCCTCCCAAGGCTCCCATTGCAAGCACGTACCACCACGCCTGGCTAATTTTTATATTTTTATTAGAGACAAGGTTTTGCCATGTTACCAGGCTGGTCTTGGATTCCCGACCTCAGGCTATCCGTCCACCTTGGCCTCCTAAAGTGCTGGGATTACAGGCATGAGCCACTGCACATGGCCAGTTTATTATAATTTAAAAAGCAGTCTGTTATTAATAGGCTTCAGAAATTTGTTTCAGGGAGTGGTAAGGAAGGAGTTCTAGAAAGTAGTTGCATATTGCTGTATGCTTGTTTTCCTCTCAGATCAGAAAGAAAATGTAAAGGACCTGGGTGAGTTCCAAAAATTAAAGTAGCCGGGCACAGTGGCTCACGCCTGTAATCCCAGCACTTTGGGAGGCCAAGGCGGGTGGATCACCTGAGGTCAGGGGTTCGAAACCATCCTGGCCAACATGGCAAAACCCCGTCTCTACTAAAAATACAAAATTAGCCGGGCATGGTGGCACATGCCACCAGTGGTGGTAATCCCAGCCACTTGGGAGGGTGAGACAGGAGAATCGTTTGAACCTGGGAGGCGGAGGTTGCAGTGAGCGAAATCGTGCCATTACACTCCAGCCTGGGCAACAAGAGCAAAACTCCGTCTCCAAAAAAAAAAAAAAAAAAAAAAAAAATTAAGTCACACACACCCTTACTCCTTACTGGCACACTGGGATTCCTTAAATGTTTGCAGTATTATTGAGCATGGACAATGCACAGAACTTTGTACTAGATACAATTAGGTTATTCCATGAGAGTCTTGCTTCCTGCCTACATATATTCCCAAGTTTATATGGGGAGACCAATATAATATGCAATTTGCAAACAGTAACAGCTGTGTAAATGAGTATATGGCAATCCAGAAGAGGTTAAAATAAATACATTTAAGGAGGCCCACAGATACCTTGATTTATTCTTTTGTGCAACTGTTGTTGAGCAGCAGGCGCCTTGGGGGCTGAATAGAAAAGGGCATACCTCCTGAAGGTGGGAGAAGCTTGGATTTGGGTTTTGAAAGGATAGAAGTTCAAACTGACTGACTGGGTGTCTTTTATTTTTCTGTAGAAAAAGCAATGGTGTGTGCTTGAAAAGTTTAGATTGTCTCAAAAGCATAATGAGTTTTATAGACTTCTAGGGATTGTCTCCAGAGATAGGTGGGTAGTATGAGTAGTTTCTTTCTTTTTTTTCTTTTTTGGAGACAGATTCTTGCTCTGTTGCCCAGGCCCAGGCTGAAGTGCAGTGGCGTGATCTCAGCTCACTGCAACCTCTGACTGCTGGGTTCCAGCAATTCTCATGCCTCAGCCTCCCGAGTAGCTGGGACGGCAGGCGTGTGCCACCATGCCTGGCTAATTTTTATATTTTTAGTAGAGACAGGGTTTCACCATGTTGGCCAGGCTGGTCTTGAGCTGCTGGCCTCAAGCGATCCACCCACCTCAGCCTCCCGAAGTGCTGGGATTACAGACATAAGCCACCATGCGCAGCCCCTTGAGTAGTTCCTTTCTAGAAACACTCCAAAGTGTGTATATGTGACTGGGCTAGTTCTAAAATTAGGACGTTCCTTTGTGCCCTTTTTCTATAGTTATCAGATTTTTTTTTTTTTTTTTCAAGACAGAATCTTGCTCTGTCGCCAGGCTGCAGTGCAGTGGCGCAATCTTGGCTGACTGCAACCTCTGCCTCCTGGGTTCAAGTGATTCTCCTGCCTCAGCCTCTGGAGTAGCTGGGATTACAGGCATGTGCCACCACGCCCAGCTAATTTTTGTATTTTTAGTAGAGATGGGGTTTCACCATGTTGGCCAGGATGGTCTCCATCTCTTGACCTCGTGTTCCGCCCGCCTCAGCCTCCCAAAGTGTTGGGATTACAGGCATGAGCCTACATCCCCGGCCTAGTTATCATATATTTCTACTGAAGAATGCAAGATTATAATAGAAAGGAATTATTTTTGAACTATTATGTTGTAAATATTAATTTATTGAAGTAGGTCAAATGCTAGGAAAGGATTCTTTTTACTATTAAAGTAATTCAGGCATACGGTAATTCTATAAAAGTAGTATGGGCCGGGCGCCGTGGCTCATGCCTGTAATCCCAGCACTTCAGGAGGCCGAGGCGGGCGGATCACGAGGTCGGGAGATCGAGACCATCCTGGCTAATACGGCGAAACCCTGTCTCTACTAAAAATACAAAAAATTAGCCGGGCGTGGTGGCGGGCGCTTGTAGTCCCAGCTACTTGGGAGGCTGAGGCAGGAGAATGGCGTGAACCCGGGAGGCGGAGCTTGCAGTGAGCCAAGATCGCACCACTGCACTCCAGCCTGGGCAACAGAGCGAGACTCCGTCTCAAAAAAAAAAAAAAAAGTAATATGAATACCTTTTAGTCACCATCCAGTTTAAAAGAAAACATTGCATCATAGTTGAAGCCCTTGGGTCTCAATTGCTGGCCCCATTTGTTCTTTCCCTGTCGTTTCCCCCAGTTCATTTTGATCATTGCCATCCATCTACTTTATACTTTTATTAAGGATGTGTGGTGTCATATTGTGTGTTTTCTTCTATAGGTTGTTTCTGTTGTTGAACCTTGATTTTGAGATTGACCTTTGTTTTAGTTACTTCTTCTGAGCTGCTGAACACGCCATAGTGTGCCCATTTTACTGTTGATGGACATTTAATTATTCTTTCCTCCCATTCTCTATTATGAATGGTACTGCAATAAACATCTTTATGGATCTCCTTTTGCATGTGTGAGAGATATTGTGTAGTTATAATCCAAGGCCTGGAACCGCTTAGTCATAGGGAGGGGGCTGTGTCTTCATGTTCATAGGCTACTGCCATAGGCAGATTCTTCAGTTCTTTCTTAGAAATGGGAAGCTCTGAAGATTAAGAAATTATTTTTTTAAACCTGTATGCTGATTTTTTTTGAAGCTGTAATGGAGCTTTGCATACTTGTGGTTTAGGGGATAAATGGAATACACACAATAGGAAATATTTACTGTGTTAATGGTTCATAACTTGTGACTTATGTAAAGTTCCATCTAATTTAAATAATAAATAATACTGGCTGCATAGTAATACCTAGGACCACAATGAGAGACTCTGTAAAAAAGAAATTCCTAAACTGTATTTTTTTTTTGTATATCTGTGCCCACCTGTAATTTGACTTACAGTGAATGTGGCTTAGTTGGGCAGGGGAGACTTTTGAACAGGTGATAACATTTTTGCGTGGCCTTTAAAATTTCTATAATTTATTTGAAACTCTTTTTAAACCATCATGTCTCAAAGTGATCAAGTAGAAAGGATCAGGTGCCTTAATTACAAAGAATGGCATAAATCGTGACAGGGTCTTTTTGAAGTCACAATGCTCCCTTTGGGTGAAAGAAGGTTCTGTTTTCTTATCGTATTCTTCCTGCTCAAGTTGCCCAGGTGTAGTTTGTGGTTTCCAAGATACCTGTTGGACTGGCTTTAGGCTGATAATATTGGTTCCTTCATATTTTTTTCACATTGTTTTTAGAAATTTTATGTAACTGCATTCTTCAATAAGGTTCTAAAACAATTTTCCTATTATGGTATAGTTGCTTCTCCAAACACTACCTACTGGGAGGAATCAATAAGAGAGCCACTTCTGGTGGATCTTGGCCACAAGGTCTGTGATGTGTCATTATATTGCAGAGATCTTTTGAGGACATGCAACATGAAAGATCTCCTTGCCATTCTATGATGAAGAAATGAAAGGTAAACTGAATTTATGCAGATTTAATGTAGGTAGATAACTGACCTGTTTAATTCATGTGAGGCCTCAGAGGGTCTTTTATATTCTCTACTTTCCAGCTAGTTTGACCTAAGTCAAACCTTTTCTCCCCAGTGGACCATGTTACTTTTATTTTAATCAATTGATTTTTTTAAGGCTTTATTGAGTGTAATTGGTATACCAAAAACCTGTACATATTTAATGTATACAGTTTGATGAGTTTGGACATATGTACACACCAGTGATATCACCACACTCAAGGTCATAAACATCTGTTGCCTCCAAATTTTCCTGTGTCACTTTTTTTTGTGGTAAGAACACTTAACATGAGATTGACCCTCTCAACACAAAAGTGTACAGTACCGTATCATTAACTATAGGCATTATGTTGTACACAGATCTTGAGGGCTTATTCATCTTGTATAGCTATAACTTTATTCCCATTGAACAACTTCTCATTTCCCTCTCTACCTATCCCCCTGGCAACTACCTTTCTATTTTCAGCTTTTATAAGTTGGATTATTTTAGATAAACCACATATAAGTGGAATTATGCATTATTTGTCCTTCTGTGACTGATTTTATTTCACTTGAAATATTGTCCTCAAGGTTCATCCATGTTGTTGCAAATGGTAGGATTTCCTTTTCATTTTACTTTATTTTTTGAGACAGGGTCTCACTCTGTTACCCATGCTGGAGTGCAGTGGTGCAATCATGGCTCACTGCAGCCTCAACCTCCCGGGCCCAAGTGATCCTCCCACCTCAGCCTTCTGAGTAGCTGGGACTAGAGGCATGTGCCACTATTCCCAGCTAATTATTATTATTTGTAGAGACAGGGTCCTCACTATGTTGCTCAGGCTGGTCTCAAACTCCTGGGTTCAAGCAGTCCTCCCGCCTCGACCTCCCCAAGTGCTGGGATTACAGGCATGAGCCACCTCACTCAGCCTAGGATTTTCTTTTTAAAGGTGAAATAATATTCTAATGTATGTATACATTGCATTTTTAATAGTCTTATTTCATGACATTAAATAAGATATACTTATTTAATGTCAATCATCGTTTGGATTGTTTCCATGTGACTTAGAGCTTTAAAACAGGTGATGTTAAAGTTGAAAATAAAGGCCTGTAATCCCAGCACTTTGGGAGGCTGAGGGAGGCAGATCCCTTGAGCTCAGGAGTTTGAGACCAGCCTGGGCAACATGATGAAACCCTGCCTCCACTAAAAATACAAAAAGTAGCTGGGCGTGGTGGTGTGTGCCTGTAATCCCAGCAACTCAGGAGGCTGAGGTGGGAGGATCTCTTGAGCCCAAGAGGTAGAGGTTGCAGTGAGCCGAGAGCGTACCACTGCCTTCCAGCCTGGGTGACAGAGTGAGACCCGGAGACACGCACGCACGCCCGCACGCACGCATGCACACACATGCACGCACACACGCATGCACGCACGCACACACACACGCACGCACACGAAAACAAATGGGAAACCCTATGGACGTGGGATACTAGACCTGTACGGTTGTCAAGCCTGGGTTTGAGAAAGTAACTGACTCCACCTGGGTGTGGTGGCTCATGCCTGTAATCCCAGCACTTTGGGAGGCCAAGGCAGGAGGATTACTTGAGCTCAGGAGTTTGAGACCAGCCAGGTAATATGGTGAGACCCCATCTCTCTTTTTTTTTTTTTTTTTTTTAAGTTACTGACTCCTAGGGGGCATTTAAGCGGTTGAATTACCAGCATTTTTTTAGCTGTTTAGCACCTCCCTTGTGACTTTAAAGTACCTAGTGATTTTTTTTTTTTTTTTTGGATGGAGTTTCGCCCTTGTTGCCCAGGCTGGAGTGCAATGGTGTGATCTCGGCTCACTGCAACCTCTGCCTCCCGGGTTCAAGCGATTCTTCTGCCTCAAGCCTCCCGAGTAGCTGGGATTACAGGCATGTGCCACCACGCTCGGCTAATTTCATATCTTTAGTAGAGACGGGGTTTCTCCATGTTGGTCAGGCTGGTCTCGAACTCCCAACCTCAGGTGATCCGCCCATCTTGGCCTCCCAAAGTGCTGAAATTATAGGCGTGAGCCACCGTGCTTGGCCTGTGATTCTTATTTCTATATATGGAGCCATCTAATTTATAATTATTTGTTGCAAATTATCTTTTCTACTGCATTAAATTTCCTTATGAGCTGATTAAAATGTGTTCTGGTTGACAGCTCACCTGGTTATTTAAATTGTTTGCTTTATCTTCTGGCTTAGCAATCGTACTTCTAAAAAATTATCTTAAGGAAAAAAGTCAAGGATGTATGAAAAGATTTCTTATGAGAAGGTTCATCAAGGCCCGGGCTTGGTTTCTCACCCCTGTAATCCCATCACTTTGGGAGGCCGAGGCAGGCGGATCACCTAAGGTCAGGAGTTCAAGACAAGCCTGGCCAACATGGTGAAACCCTGTCTCTACTAAAAATACAAAAATTAGCTGGGCATGGTGGCAGGTGCCTGTAGTCTCAGCTACTCAGGAGGCTGAGGCAGGAGAATCACTTGAATCCTGGAGGCGGAGGTTGCAGTAAGCCGAGATCGTGCCACTGCACTCTAGCCTGGGCGACAGAGCAAGAAGACTCCATCTCAAAAAAAAAAAAAAAAAAAAAAAAAGAAGGTTCATCAAAACTTTGTAATAGTGAGAAGTTTGGAAACAGTAGATATTCAATTATTTAAAATTATTTGTAGAGTGCAGTGGTTTAAAAGTGTAGCTTCTGGATTCAGACTAAGTGAATTCTGATAGTTGTGCTGCCACTTAGAACTTTATGACTTTGGGCAAGTTTCTTTCTTTCTTTCTTTCTGTCTATCTGTCTGTCTGTTTTTTTCTTGACATGGAGTCTCACTTTGTAGCCCAAGCTGGAATGCAGTGGTACGATCTCAGCTCACTGCAACCTCCGCCTCTGGGGTTGAAGTGATTCTCGTGCCTCAGCCTCAGCTGGGACTACAGGCACATGGCACCACAGCTGGCTAATGTATTTTAGTAGAGACAGGGCTTCACCATGTTGCCCAGGGTGGTCTTGAACTCCTGAGCTCAGGTGATGCCCCGCCCCGCCTTGCCCTCCAAAAGTGCTGGGATTACAAGTGTGAGCCATCACGCCTGGCCCGGGCAAGTTTCTTAATGCAATTGTTAATTGTAGCTTAACAGCTATCCTTGGATTATTTTGAGTATGAAAGAAGTTGTTACTACCGTGTAAAATGCTTAGAACATGTATGGTCCATAGTAAAGCTCCATAAAGATTTAGCTGTTGTTACTGTTAAAGTGTTAGATGCACAGATATTCACAACATTTTTCAAATGGAAAAGAATTTTAAAACAGCATGTATAGAGCCCGGTAAGGTGGCAAGCACCTGTAGTCCAGCTGCATGGGAGACTAAGGCAGAACGACTGCTTGAGCCGAGGAAGGAGTTCGGGGTTGTAGTATGGGATGATTGTTCTTGTGAATAGCCACTGCATTCCAGCCTGGGCAACCTAGTGAGACCCCGTCTCTTAAAAAAAAATAAAACCCCAAAACAAAAATCAACCAAAAACCCCAACAAAACAGCATGTATAATGTATCATTAAATATAAGAATAGGAAAAAAAAAAAAAAACCGGAATGATCTACTCTGGGTGATAGGACAATCTCTTTTGGCTTCTGTGTTTTTTTCTCTCCAACTCTTCTGTTTCATAACCGAAAAAAATGTTTTGCATGTGAATTTTAGACTGGGGTCTTTGGGTAAAAGCACCTAGAGATTACTGGCAGGTTAATTCTAAAAAGGGCAATTTGTTTTTTCACTTTATCTCAGAGTTTCATTTGTTTCCCAGTGATTGACTAATTATTTTAACAAAGTAAAGCTTCATTGTTGTGTGTATGCAATTGAATCGAAAATATACTTTTCATACAAAGACAACTTCCTAAAGGTAACTGTAAAATTGTATGTAGTTTGTTAATCTTATTGTGGTATTTTGTTTTTCTTAAACGCAGTTTCCTGTTCTTTTGCTTTTGCATGTCAACATTGCTGAAAATAAACATTTTGCTCTGCAGGGCTAGTAAGCCAGATGGAGTGGTATTTATAATTTGAGGAAATGGCTTAAACTTTGTCATCAGTTTAAATTGCATTAAAAAGCCTGAAGCACATTGATTAGAGTTGTTTAAGGTAGAGAGCCAGAAATATTCTAAATATCCTATGCCTAACCTGTCAAAACTGTTCCTGAAATATATAGAGAGGGAAAGAGTACCTGAGGAGCTCAGGAAGAGTGATGGCCTAGAGCGTAGCTTGAATTGAGCAGCAGAGGTTTCTCTGGAGTGTCCTGTATTATCTTAGGCAAATTTGCAGTCTTCTTAATAATATCTGTTTACATATCAATATGTTTTCTGGCCAGGCAAGGTGGCTCATGCCTATAATCCCAGAACTTTAGGAGGCCGAGACGGGCAGATCACTTAAGCCCAGGAATTGGAGACCAGCCTGGGCAACATGGAGAAACCCCATCTCTGCAAAAAAATACAAAAATTAGCTGGGCGTGGTTACACATGCCTGTAGTTCCAGCTACCCTGGAGGCTAAGGTGGGAAGATCACCTGAGCCCAGGAGGTTGAGGCTGCAGTGAGCTGTGATTGCATCACTACACTCCAGCCTGGGCAGCAGAGACCCTGTCTCCAACCAAAAACAAACAAACAAAAATATATATAATATGTATGTATATATGTGGTTTTCCTGTAAATTTTTAAGTAGGATGTCCTCAGATACATATGCCATGTTTATCCTGTTACTTCCAGGATACCTGGGAATACCCAGAGGTTTGTGTCTATGTTAGTGTGAGAAGCCCTAACACATTTTTGTGTAGAGATGGCAAAACCTGTCTCTACAAAAAAAATAAAAATATTAGCTGAGCATGGTGCTGTGTGCCAGTAGTCTCAGCTACTCTGGAGAATCACTTGAGCCTGGGAGGTTGAGGCTGCAGTGAGCCATGATCACGCCACTGCACTCCAGCCTTGGTGACAGCCTGAGGACTTTCTTACGGATTAAGATGGGAATTATTTATAGTTTACATGCTGAGAGAGATTTTCTGAAATTTTTCAACAAATATTGAACACCTGCCAGGTTGTGAATTTTTGTGGAGTGGATCAAAAAGACTGAAGGAAATGAACAAATAATTTTGGCAAACCATTATTAAGTAATGAATATGTATTATATTCATTAATTAATGTATTAAGTAATGAATATGTACTGAATATGTGTATCATCACAGTAACTATGAGGGGGGTTCTATTATCACCCTCATTTATAGGATAAAGTACATGAGAGATGAATTTATCCTTTCTTAAGAAATATTTTCACTTTGGTGAAGTATGGCAGCTCATATTTTCATTTTGGCGAGGCATGGCACTTTGGGAGGCTGAGGTGGGAGGATGGTTTGAGGCCATGAGTTTGAGACCAGCCTGGGCAACATAGTGAGACCCCGTCTCTATCTTTTTAAATTATAAAATTTTAAAAATAAAGAATTTTTTTTTTTTATTTTGAGAAGTTTGTGTGCTTTAGGTGTATATTCTGTTTCATTAAGCCAAACTTTATATTACTAGCCTTCCATCCTGTCTTCCCATCCTTACCAAAAAAAGAGAAAAATAAAAATAGTTTTACTCCTAAGGTTAAGAATGGGGCATGTTATATCAATGTTTATTTGTGTAGATATTTATTTGAATTTTTAAAAATTGGGGTATCACTTATACACAATAAAATGCACAAATCTTAATTGTACAGTCTAATGAGTCTCTATGTTTAACTACCACCCAGATGTAGAAATGCGGTACATTGCTGTTACCCAGGAAGATTCCTATGTGACTGTTCACAATCAGTAATCTCCCCAGCCCTCGGCTAGAACCATTAGTCTGACTTTTATCACCCTGAGTTAATGTTGCTGCATCTTGAACTTCATATAAGTAAAATCATGCAGTATGCACTCTTTTGCAGCTGACATCTTTTGCCCAAGTCAGTGCCACACATTGAGATTCATCCATGTTATTGCATGTATCAGTAATTCTTCATTGTTGTACAATATTACATTGTTTGAATATATCATTATTTATCCATTCTTTTGATGAACATTTGGATTGTCAATCAGCTGCTTTGAACATTCTTGTAGAACATGTCCTTTGGTGGACATAACCCTTCATTTTTCTTGGACATATATATACCTAAGAGTGGAATTACTGCATTGTAGAGTAGGTGTATCCTTGGCTTTAGTAGATATTACCAGTTTTCTAGCTGTGTTAGACTGAAGTACATGCCCACTAGCAATGGATGAGAGTTCTGTTTTCTCCACATCGTTGCTAACAGTCTCTTTAGTTGTTCCATTTTTAATTGTGTCTTCAAGTAGGAAGCACCCTCACTTACAGGAGAAAGGAACTCCCAAGGAAGTTTCTGGTTAGTGCAAGTTGGGTGGGATGAAGATGAATAATCAACACATAGCCTAAAGCTTTGCTCAGCATCTTATTCAGATGTAGTATTTATTTCAATGACAACCAAAAAGAATTTCTGAATGGACCCTCCCTACCCATCTACTGTAAGTCAACATTGTCAAAATTCTAGTCTAATTATGCTTATGTTCTTCTTTTCCCCTCTTATATTCATGCTGAAATATTAAAAAATCACTGCAAGTTCCTATGGGAAACCTCATACTTCAAAAGGGATCAGTGTTTGGTTTCTCTCTCCATTTTTTTTTTTTTTTCTGTTGAAATAGAGTGAAAGACCCAGGAAGAATATGCCTGTGTGTACATTTTGCAGATCTAGTAATAATAACAACTGTAGCAGTTACTGAGGGCCTCCTCTGGGTCAGGTTCTGTGAGAAGTGATTTGTATTCCTTAGTTCGTTTACTTTCTATCACGACCCAGTAAAGTATATGTATCTTTGCTATCCCCATTTTATAGATGAAGAAGCTAAAGCTTTGAGAGGTTAAGTAATTTGCCCAAGTTTAGCTAGCTAGTAAGTGCAGAAGCTAGAATTTTAATCTAGGTCTGTCTAACTACAAAGGATGGAATTAGGCCCCTTTCTTATGATTATTAATAAAAATGATCTCTATGTAGTTAGGATTTACTAACCCAATTTCTTTTATCTTTTAAACTGAGAACCCCTCCACCTCCTGGCACCCCAGTTCTGGTAAAAGATAAATGAAACCCGTAGTTGTTTTTTTCAGCAAGGGTTTTATTTATTTATTTATTTATTTATTTTTAAGACGGAGTCTCACTCTGTCACCAAGACTGGAGTGCCGTGGCACGATCATGGCTCACTGCAGGCTCAGCCTCCCAGGCTCAAGTGATCTTCCTGAGCAGCTGGGACTGCAGGCACACACCACCATGCTCAGCTAATTTTTTTTTTCTTTTTTTTTTTGAGACGGGGTCTTGCACTGTCACCCAGGCTGGAGTGCAATGGCATGATCTTGGCTCACTGCAACCTCCGCCTCCCGATTTCAAGTGATTCTCCTGTCTCAGTCTCCAGAGTAGCTGGGATTACAGGCATTCGCCACCACGCCCGGCTAATTTTTTGTATTTTTTAGTAGAGACGGGGTTTCACCATGTTGGCCAGGCTGGTCTTGAACTCCTGACCTCATGATTTGCCCGCCTTGGCCTCCCAAAGTTCTGGGATTACAGGCATGAGCCACCGCGCCCGGCCCCGGCCTTGTATTTTTTTTTTATAGAGACAGGGTTTTGCCCTGTTGCCCAGGATGGTCTCCAACTCGTGGGTTCAAGCAGTCCTCCCATCTCAGCCTCCCAAAGTGCTGGGGTTACAGGCATGAGCCACTGGCTCCAACCTCCCAAGGTTGTTTTTAGGCCCTTTGAGGCGTATAAAATAGAACAAACGAGAAATAGATCCAACCTTCAAGAGCACTGTGTATAGCACCCAAGATTAGAAATGCATATGTTCAGCCATGACATCTATGGAAAGTAGAGGACAGGTCCTGAGGAAGTGCTGGGGCTGTTGATGGTACCAGGCTTTGTGTAGCAGAAGATGTTTGAGCTGTGTTTTGCAAAGTGGCTGGATCATAGACATATGAACACTAGGAGTTGGGCCAGCGGGTGGAGATAGAATTTGTGCCTCAAATTGCAGATACTTCTGTTTGGTGGGTGCATGTGTGCCAGGCATAAACTTAGTGAGTAGGTGGCCCCAGATTTGGACCAGGTCAGGGAGACTCTTGAATGTCAGGCCTTGTGGCCTTTTGAGGCATTTCCCGCTGGACGATTAGTTGAGCAGTGGTGTGGCAGCATGTGGAGGTGGAGAGGCTGATGGAGAGCTTGCAGTAGGATGTCCATCATGTGGGACTGAAGGCTAGCTGGGAGGTAGATCTGGGCTGGAGAAAATGGACATGGGAGTCACAAAACTGGTTGTAGGAGCTATGGGAGTAGACAGAGGCTCCCGGCTAGAGCTCTAGGGTATAGTGGGTTAACCAACGGTGGATGTGGTGTCAGAATCACTCATAAAGCTTTTTTTTTTTTTTTGAGATGGAGTCTTACTGTCGCCAGGCTGGAGTGCAGTGGCGCTATCTTGGCTCACTGCAACCTCCACCTCCCGGGTTCAAGCGATTCTACTGCCTCAGCCTCCCAAGTAGCTGGGACTACAGGCATGCGCCGCCATGCCCAGCTAATTTTTGTATTTTTAGTAGAGACGGGGTTTCACCATGTTAGCCAGGATGGTCTCGATCTCTTGACCTTGTGATCCGCCTGCCTCGACCTCCCAAAGTGCTGGGATTACAGGGATGAGCCACCACGCCTGGCCAAGCTTCTTGTTTTTAAATTGAATTTTTTTTTTTTTTTTTTTAGAGATAGGGGCTCGCTTTGTTACCCAGGCTGGAGTGCAGTAGTACAGTGTTGGCTTACTGTAATCTCCAACTTCTGGACTCAGGTGATCCTCACCCCTCAGCCTACCAAGTAGCTAGGGCTATAGGTTTGTGCCACCATGCCTGGCTAATGATTTAAAAAATGTTTTGTAGAGACAGGATCTCATTATGTTGCCCAGCTGGTCTCAAACTCATGGCCTCAAGTGATCCTCCTGCCTTGGCCTCTCAGGGTGCTGGGATTAAAGTAAAGGAATGAGTCCAGCTACTCATACAGCTCTTGAAAACCCTCTGGCTTGGTCTGACCCTGGAGCTTCTAATTGGTGTTCTTGGGGTCTCAGCAGCCATCTGGGTTTTTTTTTTTTTTTCCTTTTTTTGGGCCAGAGTCTCGCTCTGTCGCCCAGGCTGGAGTGCAGTGGCGCTATCTCGGCTCACTGCAAGCTCCGCCTCCCGGGTTCACTCCATTCTCCTGCCTCAGCCTCTGGAGTAGCTGGGACTACAGGCGCCTGCCACCACACCCGGCTAATTTTTCGTATTTTTAGTAGAAACAGGGTTTTCATCGTGTTAGCCAGGATGGTCTCGATCTCCTAACCTTGTGATCCGCCTGCCTTGGCCTCCGGAAGTGCTGGGATTATAGGCGTGAGCCACTGCACCTGGCCAGCCATCTGGATTTTTTAAAAGCACCTTGGCTTCTAGTGCACATTCTCTGCCCACTCTGCAGGTAAGAAGCAGTGAGGAAAATGGTCCTAGGGTACCCAGTTAGGACATAGTCATATATCTGAGTTCTCAGGGAACTCAGGAAAAATCATGCCATCTCGATAGCCAAGTTATCAGTGTCAAATGTCTCGAAAAGATCTTGTTTCCAAAGTCGTCATGCTAAACACTTACAGAACAAAGAGTTTGCTAACTTCTTTGGGCAAGCCATTTGTGGGCAATTTTGAGGATCAGAAAAGCTCTTTGGTGAAATAAGCTAAACGGTCTCCCTGAATAGCTTTCACGGTGTGGGCCTTGCAGGGAGCACAAGGCCAGCCCACCCTATACATGATATTCTTTACGATTATAAAGACACTTTTTACTGTTTCTCCCAGTTTTCCTTTTTCCCACACTAACATCCCCAGTATGCTCTTGTGTAGTTTTCAGAGCCTTTGTTATGATTCCCTCTGAACTGTTGCTCTTTGCTAGTATTGCTTTTCAAATAAGGCACCCCCAAATTTGTGCACCAGCATTGTTTAGTGGGACCATTTATTTCTCTCTTGTCATGTACATGATACATGCATGCATTTGCAAGGGCAGGGACAGGGGATCCCCGGTATAAACTTTAAATGTGCCTTTAATTCTATCTTGGATTCACCCTATTTGAGCCTGTGATCTGGCTTACCCTCCCAGATGTCATTGGCCAATTTGATAAACAAATTTGATCATCTCCATGCCAAAGAGGAAGCAGTGCCTCAAGGCAAGCCTGAAGCAGTGCTGCCATGACAGGACCTTGATAGGTCCTTGATAGAACCTTGACAGGACCTTTGTGCTATGCTCAGTGATGACCTCAGCGATAGTTGTCCTCAGCCAGGAGGTGTTTCTTTCTTTTTTTTTTGAGACAGAGTCTTGCACTGTTACCTGGACTGGAGTGCAATGGTGCAAGTCTGGGCTCACTGCAACCTCTGCCTCCCAGGTTCACGGGATTCTTCTGCCTCAGTCTCCTGAGTAGCTGGGATTACAGGCGTGCGCCACCACACCCAGCTAATTTTTTGTATTTTTGGTAGAGACGGGGTTTCACTATGTTGGCCAGACTGGTCTTGAACTCGTGACCTTGTGATCTGCCTGCCTTGGCCTTCCAAAGTGCTGGGATTACAGGCGTGAGCCGCTGCGCCTGGCCGAGGTGTTTATTTCTAAAGGATTTTTAGGAGTCTTAAAAAAAGTCTTTTCCTGTACCTTAAACAATGGTTTCACTAAAGAGAATTGCTGTCTTAGATGTTTCATGTTGAATCTTATACATTTTTGCTTAAGCTATATCATCCGCATTGGAAAACCCTTCACCGAGTATTTACTTTTAGTCACACTTTCCTGTAAACTTTATGACTTGTGCATGCGTGATTGTATGGCGGGCTCTTTGCCTTTTGCCTCTACTGTGACTAACACTGATTTCTTACAGGCTTGTAAAGTGGTTTCCAAGATCTGTTTGCTGTGTGTGCTTTGCTGCATTTGTTATAAATAGATTTGAGATTAGTGTTTGAAAGTGCCGTATGACCATATACAGAGCTGACTTACTAAGGATATGTTACTGCATTTCAGACACATCTAGTAATAGAAAAATCAGTGTCTTAATGGGCTATGCCTCTCTCATGTCCCCTCTTTAAAAAAAAAAAAAAATTAGTTACAACTAAATGTCAGGAAATTTTGTAGCTTACCTAGTTTAAGGCCCAAGATATGTGGAGAGACAATAAAAATGATAATGACAATGGTGCCTGGAGATGCGTATGTTAACATATGTTAAGAAGTTATTTTTAAGGTTGCCCACTTAATGTTTTTGTTTTTATTTTTGAGATGAAGTCTCACTCTGTTGCCCAGACTGTAGTGCAGTGGCCCGATATCAGCTCACTGCAACCTCCAACCTCCCGGGTTCAAGCGATTCTCTTGCCTCAGCCTCCCATGTAGCTGGGATTACAGGCGCCTGCCACCACACCCAGCTGATTTTTGAATTTTTAGTAGAGGCAGGGTTTCTCCATGTTGGCCAGACTGGTCTTGAACTCCTGACCTCAAGTGATTCACCCTCCTCCGCCTCCCAAAGTGCTGGGATTACAGGCATGAGCCACCATGCCTGGCTGGTTGTTGTTTTTGTTTGTTGAGACATGGTCTCACTGTCACCCAGGATGGAGTGAGGGGTGCAGTCACAGCTCACTGCAACCTCGACTTCCTGGGCTCAGGTGATTCTTCACCCTCAACCTCCTGAGTAGCTGGGACCACAGGTGCATGCCACCACGCCTGGCTAATTCTTGCATTTTTTTGTAGACACAGGGTTTCACCAAGTTGCCCAGGCTGTTCTCAGACTGGGCTCAAGCAATCCTCCTGCCTTGGCCTCCCAAAGTGCTAGGATAACAGACATGAGCCACCTCGCCCAGCTCCATTTAATGTTTAATTGTAGGCTTGGTGACTCTTATGTATTAATTACTAGATATTCTTATTTGGAATTATTAGACGTGCTAAGGCAATAATTTTGAAATTTACAACAGACTAGTTGGTGTTAAGGTATTATGATAGATTACCATATTTTGCAATATATTGGTTATTTCCTTGTTGAATAGAGATGAGGAAGGATGGTATTTTGGCTCTAAATTAGAGGGCTGAGGTTCTAATGGCAAAATTAACATTGTAGTTTTACATTGCTTGAATAATGTAATCTTCTTAATAGATATTATACTTAATTTTGCTTTAAAGACAATGTTCATTGATAAACTTTCTGTTATCTTTCAGTGTGTTCTGTAGCACAGTGCTTTCTTCATGGCCATCGCAGGTGCTTGGGCTTTTTTTTTTTTTTTTAACACGTCTGAGGACTGCAAAGGTGTTTTTTTCCTCCCCCTCCCCCTCCCCCTCCCCCCTCCTCTTTCTTACTTAGACTGTTGTTGTCCAGGCTGACCTCAAACTCCAGAGAGCCTCATGCCTCAGCCTCCTGAGTAGCTTGGACCAGGCTTGGCTCAAGGACTGTGATTTTATAGACATTGTTTCCCTCCTGTAGAGGAAACAGACGGGTTAATTTAATTGTTAAGCTGGTGCTTGAGCACACTCTGGGAGTGTCCAATCCAGAGATGAATGAGGATTCTTGGTCTTAATTCAGTGTTGTTTTTTGCTTCATCTTGCTTCTAAGAGAGTTCCTTGAATATATGATGGAATTATGTAGTGGTTACTGCAGTAATCACACTCTTATTATTTTCTAATTATGTGGAACTTGGGAAATGTTGATTTTGTTTCAGTATATCATTTGCAGTATAATTCTATTTACGTGTAAAGTCTTGTCTGTATTAGTTTGCCTTGGCTGCCTTGACAAAGCACCACAAACAAGGTGGCTTAAACAACAGAAATGTATTGTCTCACAGCTCTAGGGGCTAGAAGTCCTGGGTTAAGATGTTGGCAGAGTGGCTTCCTTCTGAGGGCTAGGAGGGAAGGATCTGTCCTAGGCCTCTCTCATTGGTTTATACATGATTGTCTTCACCCAGTATCTTTATGTCATCTTCTCTCTGTACATGTCTGTGTCCAAATTTCCCCTTCTCTTTTGAGGTAGGGTCTCACTGTCACCCAGGTTGGAGTACAGTGGTGTGATCATGAATCGTTGCAGCCTTGATCTTCCGCCTCAACTGATGTTCCTGCCTCAGCCTCCTGAGGTAGCTGGGACTATAGGCATGTGCCACCAGGCCTTGCTAATTTTTTTATTTCTGGGAAGTGAGGAGCGCCTCTGCCTGGTCGCCCCGTCTAGGAGGTGAGGAGCGCCTCTGCCCGGCCGCCCAGTCTGGGAAGTGAGGAGCGCCTCTGCCCGGCCGCCCTGTCTGGGAGGTGAGGAGCTCCTCTGCCTGGCCGCCACCCCATCTGGGAGGAAGTGAGGAGCGTCTCTGCCCGGCCGCCCCGTCTGGGAAGTGAGGAGCGCCTCTGCCCGGCCGCCCCCTCTGGGAAGTGAGGAGCGCCTCTGCTCGGCCGCCCCCTCCGGGAAGTGAGGAGCGCCTCTGCTCGGCCGCCCCGTCGGGGAAGTGAGGAGCGCCTCTGCCCGGCCGCCCCATCTGGGAGGTGAGGAGCGCCTCTGCCCGGCTGCCACCCGGTCTGGGAGGAACTGAGGAGCGCCTCTGCCCGGGCGGCCCCGTCTGGGAAGCGAGGAGCGCCTCTGCCCGGGCGGCCCCGTCGGGGAAGTGAGGAGCGCCTCTGCCCGGCCGCCCCGTCTGGGAGGAGAGGAGCGCCTCTGCCCGGGCGGCCCCGTCTGGGAAGCGAGGGGCGCCTCTGCCCAGCCGCCCTGTCTGGGAGGTGAGGAGCGCCTCTGCCCGGCTGCCCTGTCTGGGAGGTGTACCCAACAGCTCCGAAGAGACAGCGACCATCGGGAGCGGGCCATGAGGACGATGGCGGTTTTGTTGAAGAGAAGGGGAGGAAGTGTGGGGAAAGGAAGGAGAGATCAGATTGTTGCTGTGTCTGTGTAGAAAGGGCTGGGCATAGGAGACTCCATTTTGTTCTGACTAGGAGAAATTCTTCTGCCTTGGGATGCTGTTGATCTATGGCCTTTCCCCCAGCCCCCTGCTCTCTGAAACATGTGCTGTGTCAACTCAGGGTTAAATGGATTAAGGGTGGTGCAAGATGTGCTTTGTTAAACAGATGCTTGAAGGCAGCATGCTCTTTAAGAGTCATCACCACTCCCTAATCTCAAGTACTCAGGGGCACAAACACTGCAGAAGGCCGCAGGGTCCTCTGCCTAGGAAAACCAGAGACCTTTGTTCATGTGTTTATCTCCTGACCTTCTCTCCACTATTATCCTATGACCCTGCCATATCCCCCTCTCTGAGAAACACCCAAGAATGATCAATAAATACTTCAGAAATTAAAAAAAATTAAAAAAAAAAAAAAAAAAAAAAAAAAAAAAGAATCCAAAAAAAAAACAAAAAAAAAAGAAAAAAAAAAAAAAAAAAAAAAAAAAAAAATTTTTGTAGAGACGGGGATCTCACTGTATTGCCCAGGCTGGTCTCAAATTCCTGACCTCAAGTGATCCTCCCACTTCAGCCTCCCAAAATGCTGGGATTACAGGCATGACTGACCCATCACGCCCGGCCTAATTTCCCCTTTTCATAGGGACATCAGTTATATTGCATTAGGAACCACCCTGATAGCCTTAACATTTTAACTTGATGACCTCTATAAAGACCCTATCTCCAGAGAAGGTCACATTCTGAGTTATTGGGAGTTAGGACTTCAACATATGATTTTTGGGAGGACACAAATCAATATTCAGCAGTATCTTTTTTTTATTTTTTTTGAGACCGAGTCTTGCCTTGTTACCCAGGCTGGAGTGCATTGGCGCAAACATGGCTCATTGGAGCAGTCTCGACCTCCTGAGCCCAAGTGATCCTCCTGCCTCAGCTTCCCTAGTAGCTGGCACTCCCATGTCAATTAAAATTTTCTGTAGAGATGGAATCTTACCATGATGCTTAGGCTGGTCTTGAATTCTTGGGCTTTAGCAATTCTCCTGCGTTGACCTCCCAAAGTGCTGGGATTACAGCGTGGGCCACTGCACTCAGCCCTTAACAGTGTCTTTAACAACTCTCCAGTAGTGTATCTAGAGAGCACTGTCTGCGGGATGGTGGCCATGGGTCCCAGCTTGGAGAATCACCAGGTTGGTGGTGGGCTGTTAGTGGATCCCCGTCTCCATGGGGCACAGGCAAGTCCGGTTTGGAAAAGGATGATGTTGCTTCAGTGTCAGTTTGCCAGTTTTTCCTCTGTTCTCCCTACTCTGATTCTGACTAGAATTAATTTGGTAGCACTGAGAAGAGTCATCTCTACTTTGGCACAGTAATCTTGCCCATAATCTGACTAATTTTTATTTTTATTTTTTTGAGACAGAGTCTCGCTCTGTCGCCCAGGCTGGAGTGCAGTGGTGCGATCTCGGCTCACTGCAACGTCTGTCTCCTAGGTTCAAGTGATTCTTCTGCCTCAGCCTCCTGAGTAGCTGGGATTATAGGCATGCACCACCACGCCCAGCTAATTTTTTTTTTGTTGTTGTGGCTATTTTTAGTAGAGACAGGGTTTCGCCATGTTGGCCAGGCTGGTCTCGAACTCCTGACCTCAAGTGATCCGCCTGCCTTGGCCTCCCAAAGTGCTAGGATTAAAGGCATGAACCGCTGCCCCGGCCCCGTAATCTGACAAATTTTAGTTAAAACTCTGTATTCTACTTGGAACTAATTCACTGTGGCTGGGCACGATGGCTTCTGCCTGTAATCTCAGCATTTTGGGAGGCTGAGGTGGGTGGATCGCTTGAACCCAGGGGTTTGAGACCAGCTTGGGCAATATAGTGAGACCGTGTTTCTTTGAAAAAAAAAAAAAAAAAATGCCAGCCTGGCCAACATGGTGAAACCTCATCTCTACTAAAAATACAAAAATTAGCCACGTGTGGTAGCACACACCTATAATCCCAGCTACTCAGGAGGCCTTGGCATGAGGATCCCTTGAACCTAGGAGGCAGAAGTTGCAGTGAGCCGAGATCACACCACTGTACTCCAGCCTGGGTTGACGGAACGAGACTCTGTCAAAATAAAATAAATAAAATAAAATAAATAAAATGTGAAATAAAATAGAATGAATTCACTGATAAAGTTGCCTTCTCTCATCTCGAAGTAAATGATTTCATTTTCTCCTTTGTTCCTTGCATGTAAGCTATGATTTACTGACTATCAAGAACTCATTACATCAGTACGTATCCCAAGACAAATCAGCTCCAAAGTGGAGTGAGTGCAAGGGGAGAGCTTTAATTCAAAACTGCTTTATGGAGGAAGTACAGGTTTTCCTCTAAGCTGCACTGTTATAGATCTGTAGAGGTTTTCAAATCCATGTAATGCTCATCAGTTTTTAGTTTAGTATTTAGCTGTCTAAGTAAATAATTTACCTTTTTGAAGGCTTGTGATATCCTATGTCTTCATTGCTTCATTTAAAAGGATGCAACATCAGGATTTTCAAAAATACACATAACGAAGTGTTGTGTAATCATCTGTACATGGTTTCTTTGATAAGAGAGAGGCAGGAATCTGCATAAAGCAGGTGTACAGACATAGTTTGCCCATGAGACAGCAAGGAGAGCCCTGATGTCCTAAAGGAGAGCCCTCTCCTGAAATGCATATCATATATATATATTTTTTCTTTCTTTTTTTTCAAAAAATAGAGACAGGGTCTCAGTACGTTGCCCAGGCTGTCTCAAACTCCTGGCCTTAAGTGATCCTCCTGCCTCGGCCTCCCCAAATTATTGGGATTACGGGTGTGAACCACCATGCCTGGTCTTGAAGTGCATATCTTAGTCACTGTTACTTCTTTTAAATTGTTTTAATTGTATAAGATAAAAACCAAAACAAACAAAAAATGCTCCCATTTCAGGAACATACATCTAGTCTTAAAAATATCATAAATTTGGGCTGGGTGCAGTAGCTCACGCCTGTAATTCCAGCACTTTGGGAGGCCGAGGTGGGCAGATCAGTGAGGTCAGGAGTTTGAGACCAGCCTGGCTAACATGGTGAAACCCTGTCTCTACTAAAAATATGAAAATTAGCCAGGCGTGATGGTGGGTGCCTGTAATCCCAGCTACTTGGGAGCCTAAGGCAGGAAAATTGCTTGAACCCAGGAGACGGAGGTTGCAGTGAGCCGACACAGTGCCACTGTACTCCAGCTTGGGCAACAGAGTGAGACTATCTCAGAAAAAAAAAAAAAAAAAAAAAAAAAAAAAATTATAAATCCTTTTTTCCCCCCTAACTTGGATCTCAGGTTAATTGGGATATGCCTAATAACAAAATTTCTGAATATGAGGTTTACTAGAAAGAATTATTTTTTAGGTTATTTGTGATATATGTATATATGCATTTGATAGTAGTGCATATGTTTATTGGACTCTTAAGTACTTGCTATGTACTGTGGGACATGTAGGAGTATATGAGTATTTGTCAGCTAGATTATAAAGCTTAAAATCATATTATTGGGTAGGAGTGGGCTGTGGGGCTGTGACTACTAGTGGGCCTGGGGTTTCTTTGTGGGTTGATGAAAATAGAGATGGTTGTGCAACTTTGTGAATATAGTAAAACCATTTAATTGTATACTTATGGGTGAATTTTATGTTATGTGAGTTATATCTCAGTGATGCTTAAAAAATGCTGTTAATGAATTTGCAGTGCTGAAAAGATTCCAAAGTTGTGATTCTCTACCTTTTTCTGTTCTCCAGATCCCCCAAAGCAGTTGCAGTGAAAGATAAAGAACATCAAACACTCTTTTCTTCTGGTGGTGGGGAAATGCTGAGTGGCCCTGACTTTGTGCAGTGAAAATTGTTTACACAAGCCTGAGTCTATAAACTCAGAGATAAAAAAAAATCACACCAGGCTGAAGCCCCATCAGGCAAAAACCTACCAGAGAAATGGGCCTGCCCATCTGGTGGAATATCTGGGATTTCCTGATGTTGGTCCCTTAATTTGTAGACCATTTTAGGCTGTCATTAAATATCAGTCTAAAGTAAGAGAAAAATTCTGACATGTAACAATGTGGATGAATCTTGAGGACATTACATGAAATAAGCCAGTCACTAAAAGGACAAATACTGTATGATAACAATTGCATGAAGTGCCTAGAGTAGCCACATTCATAGAGACAAAGTAGAATGGTAGTCACAGGGAAATAAGGAGTCAGTGTTTAATAGTATAGTTTTTTGTTTTTTTTTTTTTCCAGACTGAGTCTTGCTCTGACGCCCAGGCTGGAGTGCAGTGGTGCTATCTCGGCTCACTACAGCCTCCGTCTCCCAGGTTCAAGCTATTTTCTCCTGCCTCAACCTCTCTTGTAGCTGGGACTACAGGCCCACACCACCACGTCTGGCTAATTTTTGTATTTTTAGTAGAGTTGGGGTTTCGCCATGTGGGCCAGGATGGTCTCGAACTCCTGACCTCAAGTGATCTGCCTACTCTGAAAGTGCTGGGATTACAGGGGTGCACTGCGCTGGACGATACAGAGTTTCAGCTGGGGAAGGTGAAAAAGTTCTGGAGATGGATAGTAGTGATGGTTCCACAATATTGTGAATGAACTCAGTGTCAAAGAACTGTATACTGAAAAATGATTCAAATGGTAAATTTTATGTTGTGTTTAATCACAATAAAGTAAATTTTTAAAAAGTAAGAGTAGTAAAATCACTTTGATGAAAAGAGAGGGTGGGTGGGACCAGGGTATTTGGATTGTCTACCAGGCCAGGCACCCTTTTCAGTGGTCTTGCCTCTGTGCCTGCCTTCTGAGTGTGAGGAGGACGATGAGGATGCCCAGGGCAGGTCTCTGCCTGCTCCCTTCGTTCTGGTCCTCCACCAGTTACCCATGGAGCATCTCTTGTGTTTCAGAAATGTCAGTGCCTTGGCACAGGAGCAGGATAAAACTGTGCCCCCAAGGCACTTTTAATCCAGAGGAAGGTTGGCAAAGATACATTTGCTTGAAAAATATTGTCAGGGCCGGGTGTGTTGGTTCACGCCTATAATCCTAGCACTTCCCAGTACTTTGGGAGGCTGAGGCAGGAGGATCACTTGAGCTCAAGGAGTTCAACACCAGCCTGGGCGAGACCTCATCTCTACAAAACTTCAAAAAAAATTAGCCAGACATGGTGGTGCAGGCTGAGGTGGGAGGATCACTTTAGCCCAGGAAGTCGAGGCTGCAGTGAGCGTTGATTGTGCCACTGCACTCCAGCCTGGGTGACAGAGCAAGACCCTGTCTCCAAAAAATAAATTGTCAGGTTGTGTTATGCTCCCCTGTGGTAGAAGTGTGGGTGGTGTTATTTAGGTAGTACTTGGAGAGTGCCCATCAGATGTCTGGAAACCTAATTTAAAGTAGTAAAATCAACATGTGGGTGAGACTTGATACCCACAGACAAATTTTTTTTTTTTTTAAAGCCAGAGTGTCTCTAAAAGAATGAGACTTGTTTATAGCCTAAAAATTCTTCATGGAATGAAGATCCTCCTGGTGCCAAAGGAACTGTGTGCTTTTGGTGAGGAGCCCATCAGCATGAGGTTTTCCGCTGACTACAGTTTCCCAAGGCAACATAAGAGACATAGTCAGGGCCTTAAGGAATTGATGGGCTGGCCATGGAGGAGACTCAAATACAAACACAAAACAAAGCATGCTTACAGAGCACTGTCTAAACTAGTGAAAGTAAATTTAATAAGAAGGAATTACGGCAGGCACAGTGGCTCATGCCTGTAACCCCAGCACTTTGGAAGGCTGAGGTGGGCGGATCGCTTGAGGCTGAGAGTTCAAGACCAGTCTGGACAACATAGTGAAACCCTGTCTCTACTAAAAATACAAAATTATCCAGGTGTGGTGGCGTACACCTGTAGCCCTAGCCACTTGGGAGGCTGAGGCATGAGAATTGCTTGAACCCGGGAGGTGGAGGTTGCAGTAAGCTGAAAGTGAAACTGTCTCAAAAAAAAAAAAGAATGAATTATGCTGGGCATGATGGCTCACGCCTGTAATCCCAACACTTTGGGAGGCTGAGGCAGGAGGATCACTTGAGCTCAAGGAATTTAAGACCAGCTTGGGCAACATAGCGAGACCCCTGTCTCTACAGAAAATAAAAAATTAGCCAGGCATGGTGAGGCACACCTGTAGTCCCAGCTACTCAGGAAGCAGAGGCAGGAGGATATCTTGAGCCCAAGAGTTTAAGGCTGCAGTGAACCATGATTGTGCCACTGCACTCCAGCCTGAGCAACAGAAAAAAGAACAAACTGTGGAAGAGACATGTTAACGTCCGGTGGGTCAGTGACCAAGAGCCCAGAGACTCTAGTTTCAAACATACACATTCCATGGTCCTGCCTGTGTTTTTAGACAGATCATTCTCAGAGGCAGCCTTCATCTGTTAAATAAATTCTTTACTTGGTGGGAGGAGGTGAGAGAGAGGTGGAGTCAGAGGTGAAGTGTGGGGATAAGGATGTGATATTTTTAGCACAGTATGAGATATAAAGTAATTTTCTGATAAGATTATTCTTCTCCTAAATGGAACCTGTACTGTCCTCATTCTCTTACTAATGACAAGGTCAGAGCAAACCGACAAACATGGAAGAACAGGGTTCTTAGCCCTGGTGGTGAATTCCGAGGTGGTCTGAGCATACTCCAAAAAGTTGGCTTTAGGATACAGAGGGGTCCATTTTTGTGGACTGCTTTATTTTGCTTCAAGGGTTGTCTGTGAATTTTACAATAAATCAGAGTCTTTGTTTTCCTGTTGCTGAGGGAGGGGAGGGAGAGGTTTGCAACAGTCTATTAATAGAATATAGCATAATTTGAAAGGAAATGTAGAAAAATCAAATGCTAATAATAATAATATTGCTGGGCATGGTGGCTCATGCCTGTAATCCCAGCACTTTGGGAGGCCGAGGTGAGCAGATCTCGAGATCAGGAGTTTGAGACCATCCTGGCCAACATGGCGAAACCCCATCTCTACTAATACTACAAAAATTAGCTGGACGTGGTAGTGCATGCCTGTAATCCCAGCTACTCGGGAGGCTGAGGCAGGAGAATCACTCGAACCTGGGAAGTGGAGGTTGCAGTGAGCTGAGATTGCGCCACTACACTCCAGCCTGGGTGACAAAGCGAGACTTCATCTAATATATATATATATGTATTGTGTGTGTGTGTGTGTGTGTATATATATATGTGTGTGTGTGTGTGTGTATATATATATATGGCACGCACCATGTTGCCCAGGCTGCTCTCAAACTCATGGGCTCAAGTGATCCGCCCGCCTCTGCCTCAAAAAGTGCTAGGATTACAAGCGTGAGCTACTGTGCTCATCCTGAAATGCTAATAATTATTAACTTAATGTTGCTGGAAACAAATTCTTTGTTTTTTCAAGAAGAGAAAAAGTAGACAATAACAGTACTGAAAGTGGTATTTCTTTTTACTTTCTCACAATTCCATCATCATTAACCATTTACATTCAGGAGCCACTATACTAGGCACTCTAAAGGCACCTTTAAAGAATTGTCTCATTGTATGTAAGGGTGTGTACACTGAGAAGTCTGTATTGCCCAGTATTATGAGAAAGCTGCTGCTTGCACCTGGCTTGGTGCTATGAGGGACAAATACAACTTTGTGTTTCATAAGGAAGATTAATACTTTGATATAATTCTAATTTATTGGCCTTTAAGGAGAATGTCACAAAATCTTTTTTTAAAAAAAGGTAGTGACTATCATTTGCTTTTTCTCTGTAAAAGCAGGGACATTTCTTTTTAACATATTTTTTCCCAATGGCTAAAATAATGTATACTCAATGCAGAAGACTTGGAAATTGGAAAAAATGGAGGAGCTTTTGAAAAAAAATTTCTTTCAGGATGACTGTTGGTTTTGCTTTGAGTCAGAAGCAAGCTTTGTTCTGCTGACTTGTCTCATGCTTAGTAGTCCTTTCCTGCCTCCTCTTGTGATCCCTTGAATTTGGAGGATTTGGCGGGGAGTCACATGGCCCTCTCTCCCCATCAACTTCCCATCTTCTCACTGGAGCACATGAGCTTTCCTCCGAATCTGTGAGACTTGAGCTCAGTGGTTCATGTTAGTATAATAGAACACCCCTTTCTTGTGAACATGTGCTCTCAGGGTGTGTTTCCAAGTTGAGGCTTGACACGTCAGAAGGTGTTTTGTGGAAGGAAAGAGCCCTAGTGCCGGAGGCATTGGGTTCAGATCCTGGCCTCGGTCAAATGGTAGCCGTAGCTGTGAGTAAGTTAAACTCGGCTTGCTCGTATGTAAGTGGTAATAACAATGCTTAGATACAATGATCTGATTTACCTGGTACACAGCAGGTTCTTGGGCTGGGCATGGTGGCTGATGCCTGTAATCCCAGCACTTTGGGAGGCCAAGGCGGGAGGATCACTTGAGCCCAAAAGTTTGAGACCAGGCTGTCTCTACAAAAAATTAAAAAACTAGCTGGGCACAGTGTGGTGCCTGTAGTCCTAGCTATTCAGGAGGCTGAGATGGGAGGATCACTTGAGCCCAGGAATTTGAGGCAGCTATAAGCTGTGATTGCCACTGCACTCCAGCTTGGGTGACAAAGTGAGACCCTGTCTCTAAAAAAAAGTGGTGCGGGGGGTTCTTTCCATGGATGTGATACTCACACAACCCTGTTTGTTCCTTTCATTCAAAAATGTGTATTGAAGTCCTAGCTAGCTGCTTGGGAGGCTGAGATGGGAGGATCATTTGAACCTAGGTGTTTGAGTGCAGCCTGGGTAACATAACAAGACCCCATCTCTCTTTTTCTTTTTCTTTTTTTGAGACAGGGTCTCATGTGTCGCTCAGGCTGGAGTGCAGTGGCTTGATCTTGGCCCACTGCAGCCTCCATCTCCTGGGTTCAAGCAATTTTCCTGCCTCAGCCTCCTGAGTTGCTGGGATTACAGGTGCCCACCACCATGTAATTTTTTAGTATATTTTTAGTAGAGATGGGGCTTCACCCTGTTGGCCAGGCCGGTCTCGAACTCTTGACCTCAAGTGATCTGCCCACCTCGGCCTTCCAAAGTACTGGAATTACAGGCATGAGCCACCGTGCCCAGCCCCCATCTCTTAAAAAAAAAAAGTGTGTTAAGCACCAGCTGTGTGCCAAGCCTTGCTCTAGATGCTGGAGACAAAAATGGAGAGAGAGAGAGAAAAAAAATCCCTGTCTTTGTGGAGCTCAGATTCTTGTTGGGGAAGTAGGTAATAAGATAAATGCTGGGTGTGGTGGCTCATACCTGTAATCCTGGCACTTTGGGAAGCGGAGGCAGGTGGATTTCTTGAGTCTAGGAATTTGAGACCAGCCTGGGCAACATGGTGAAACCCCCTCCCTACGAAAAAAAAAAAAAAATTACCCAGGCGTGGTGGCACTTGCCTGTTAGTCCCAGCTACTCAGGAGGCTGAGAGGTGGGAGGATCATTTGAGCCTAGGAGGTTGAGGCTGCTGTGAGCTGTGATTGCACCATTGCACTCCAGCCTGGGTGACAGAGTGAGACCCTGTCTCAAACAAAGAAACAAAAACAAGATAAATGCCTAGATATATGTTAGATTAGTGGTCAGTGCCAAGAAGCAAATAAAGCTTCCATGGTCTCTGTGTGTGTATGTGTGTTGAGAAGGAATATTGGGAATAATGAGTGATTGCAGCTGCATCTTGTTTTCGTGTGAAATGTGTCTTTAAGTTCCTGCTGGGGGCCAGACCCCATCCCGTGTTGAAATGGGACTCCCTGGTTTTTTCTGGGGCACGGTGTCTGTGGAAGAGGGTGGATTCTGGATCTTGCCTGGCTGGGAATGAGGGCTCCAGCAGCAAGGCTTAGGGTTTGAGGGGGAAAGAGTGTGTATGTTTAAGGGGGTCAGGGGGAGATGTCTTTGGATATACATGAAGAGTGCTTAGAATAGTGCTAAGCATTCAATGAATTTTAGCTATTATATTAACACATATAATGTATTGTGCCTTTTGTTATAAAACTCAGAGCTTTAAATAGAAACTAGAGGGGCCACGTTCTTGAAAGAAAGTGTTCAGTGTTAGAAGCAGTAATTATGTATTAATAATTATGTAAGTGCCAAATTTGGAGCATGCACATAATGTTGATCTCTCTCTCCCCCTCACCCTTTCATTCCCTTAGGCCATTTTGGAGGAATACATTTTAAGGCGGGAACTTTGGATGTGTTATGTAACAAAGGCCTTCTTGTGTTACTATCTAGTGGATCAATAGGCAAAAGGAAGAAACACATTCTTAAAGCATGGTCAGGTTCCTTAAAATGTGCTTAGATAAGGGGGAAAAGGGTAAGAAATCTAGTAAAGGTGTGCATGCTAATTGATGGGGAAAACAAAAAAAGAATATAATGATTTCCCAAACTCTGACCATATCTAGGTTAGTGACAAAATTTGAGTTTGGGAAAAATATACATATCAGGGATGTAAGCTTATTCTATGCAGTTTACACCTGCAATTGTTATTATTATTGTTATTTTTGAGATGGAGTCTCACTCTGTCACCCAGGCTGGAGTGCAGTGATGTAATCTCCGCTTCCCAGGTTCCAGTGATCCTCCCACCTCAGCCTCTCAAGTAGCTGGGACTACAGGCACACACCACCATGCCCGGCTAATTTTTGTATTTTTACTAGAGATAGGGTTTCACCATGTTAGCCAGGCTGGCCTTGAACTCCTGACCTCAGGTGATCTGCCCACCTTGGCCTCTCAAAGTGCTGGGATTACAGGTGTGAGCCACCGCCCCCAGCCATCCTGCAATTTCTTACTACGTTTTAGCCTTGCTTTCTTTTTTCTTTTTTTTTGCCTCAACAGAGAATTCTTTATTATGTCCAAAAGAGCACAACAAAAACATTGCAACAATACATAAACCTATATATAAAATATAGAATATCTCCAAATTTTTACTTTCTATGGCAGCACGCCAATATATGCAAGAGAACATATTGATGGGGCAAGGGGAAAACTGATTTGGGCAATGACTTAATTAGTCAGGCATTAACATTCAGAGACCTGGTAAACAGCAATTTTAGTCAGAAAAGCAATATGAGAAGAGTTCCTGTGAAGCTAGGATTTACATACTTCATTCTCCGTTCCTGGTCATTTCATCCACAACTTGACTGTTGTCAATCATGGTTCTTTGCCTTTGGAGTGGTACTATCAAGGTACAGAGAATGCCCATCTCAGTACCAAAATTTCACCATGAAAAATCATAATAGAAATAACAAAGCTTAAAAAAATGCTGCATTTCAGAAGTATTTACCCTAATAATATTTAAGAAAGCTTACCATAAATACTTCTAGGTTAGTGACAAAATTTGAGTTTGGGAAAAATATACATATCAGGGATGCAAGCTTATTCTATGCAGTTTACATTTGCATAGGCCGCCCGTCTTCGGCCTCCCAAAGTGCTGGGATTACAGGCGTGAGCCACCACGCCTGGCCCTGGTATATGTTTTAAGTCAACCAGTTCTCCTTAAGTCTCATAGTTTCTGTTTCAACATCATGTTATTGTGTACTACGGAAGCAATCTCTCAGTTATGAAAAATAAAATCAGTTTCAGGGCTCACAAAGTAAAAAGGGAAATTCTTTCCCAATCTTCCCACCCCCCACCGCCTGGGTTTTTTTGTTTAAAAAAATAAATTAAATTTAAAGGTATAAGACCAAGCACCGGCACTTTCCAAAAAACAAAAATGAAGCCAAATCACAAAATTACTCAATAGTTATAGAAGACAGCTCTGATTTTGGGGGGTCATCTCTGGTTGCCTCAGCACAAGCATTGGTCTTTGGCTGCTAGCCTTGCTTTTTAGTTTAAGGAATATGGATCCTATTATTTGTATTAAAAATTATACTTCTAAAACTATTGAAGGCTATTACTAATTATTTCAGTTCTCTATATAGTATTTGTACCTCAGTTTAATAGTGCTTACTAAGTCATTTAAATAATAGGTCTCTGTTGAAAAATATTAGAATTGTACCCTTCCACCTCTAAAAAGTCAGAGTTCAGGATGAAAAGGTATGAAGTTCTCTGTTGGTCATAGTATTTTGTGGGCTAAATCATTGTCTAAAATCAGAAAGACAATGCAGTGGAAGGTTCTAGGAGTTGCATGGATCTGGGTTAGAATCTCAGTGCCTCTTGCAACCAATTGTTTAAAATGTGGGCAGATTAGTCCCTCCATTTCCATTTTCTCTTTTGTGAAATAATTGTTATTATTTTGCAAGGTTCATGTGACAAAATGGATTAGTATGTGGGTCTAGCATAATGTAGATGCTAAAATTAAATGATTTCTTTGGCACCAGTCAGAAAGAGTTTATTCACTTTTAATATTGATTTTGAAAGTCTCCAGTCAGATTGCTTAATTGATACACATTAATTTTTACTGTTAGATTTTTAACTTATTATTAAACACCAAGTTGATAATAAATACTATTAGTGAGATAGGAGGTGGAACTTGACTCCAGACCAGATTGAAGACTGGCTGAAACAGGGAAGAGGTGAAAGCACCTCTCCATAACATACGCCCACCAGTGCCATGTCAGTTTACCATTGCCATGGTAACACCTGGAAATTACCACCCCTTTCCATGGCAACAACCTGGAAGTTACCACCCTTTTCCTAGAAGTTTCTGATTAACCTGCCCCTTAATTTGCATGTAATTAAAATGGGCATAAATATGACTGCAGAACTGCCCTTGAGCTGCTGTTATGGAGCAGTCACAGAGCCTAACACTGCCACGTCAGTAAAGCAGTTTCCTTCTACCGCAGGGTCGCTCTTCAGCTCTTTCCTAAGTGCAGTCGAGAATCTTCCTGGGCTAAGCCCCAGTTTGGGAACTTGCCTGCCCTTCATCAATAGTAGTAGTAATAGTAATGATGATGGTAGCCAGTCAGATACAGTGAAGTGTTCTATGTGTTATCTCAGTTACTCTGAACAAGGGCCCTCAAAGGGCAGGTATTTTTATGTTCATTTTGCTGACAAGAAACAGGCTTAGTGAGACTGAGATTTAGAAAGTAATGAAAGGAAAAAGTTATGTTAAATGATCACTTTTTTATGGAGCCATGCTTTTTTGTGCTTAATTTATTGCCTATTGCTCATATGTGCTTTACATTATTCAGTGTTTTCTTAAGATAAGCAATGAGAAGTAACAGCTGTAGTCAACTTTCTTCCCCAAGTACTAAGTAAATAAGGTGGTTGGCATAGAATGGAATTAGCTATGGAATGCTGATTGTTTATTTTCTGTTGTACGATGAAAGAAATTAGGCATGAAGAAGGAAGATAATTTTTTACTTGCTATAGATTTGAAATAGTTTTCTTTCTTTCGCTTTTTTTTTTTTTTTTTTGAACTACTGAGGAGTTCAGAGTGGTTAACTGAAACAGACTCTAAAAATACCCTTTGGTAGCATGCTCACTGAAGTATTTTCTGTTTGTCTAAAATTAGCAGATTTGAGCTGTGTACTCTGGTTTTCCAAAGCCTTCCATTAGGTGACTTCTTATTCTGGTGTACTTTGTTATCTTTCTGGATAACATGTTTGATGGATGTTAAAAGGTAAAGCTAGGAATGGATTTACTTTCTAACAGAATACTTTACAGTTTCCAGCTTAGATACTTCCTCCTACAGGGAACCTTCCCAAGGTGTTTCCTTGCAGTGCTCCCTTCCTTATCCCGCCACTGTCCCACATGTCCCACCTAGGCCTTGAAGGGCAGAACCTGTGCTCTGTTCACTGTTGTATTCCAGTGCCTGACACAACTATTTGCACAGTATTTAGGTGCTGAACAAATATTTATTGAACGCCAAAATTGGTTCATTTACTAAGCAGAAAGAAAGGAAAATATTTTTTGTTGGCGGTGTCTGCAAAGAGATTTGTCTTTTCCCATGAAAATTGAGAAGCGGAGACAGAAAAGCAAGAAAGTGGTAGCAAAAGTAATTGAGATCCACAGTGGCTCAGGAGTGTTGACCGGTGCAGGGTGTGATAGAAGCCCGTTAATGGGTAGGGGAGCCAGATACGGAGGCTCAGCTGGGCTGGGGGCAGGTCTGCAAGAAATGGGGGGGTGTGGAGAAGGTTACCAGCCGTTATCAGAGTTTTTCTCTGCATTGGGAATTTCTAAGGTGTGTTTTTGTTTTTAAAACAATATCTGTACTTTCAAAAATATGGTTTCTCTGCTGCAAGGGGAACACATTTATTTTGTGAAAGTAGGTGTACCTAGTTAACAGTTTCCATTTATTAATTTCTGGAATAGTGTTTTGGTTACTTGGAATGTGTGTGTGTATTTTCTTTCTTTCTTTTTTTTTGAGACAGAGTCTCGCTCTGTCGCCCAGGCTGGAGTGCAGTGGCGCCATCTTGGCTCACTGTAGCCTCCGCCTCCCAGGTTCAAGCGATTCTCCCGCCTCAGCCTCCCAAAGTACTGGGATTACAGGTGTGAGTCACTGTGCCCGGCCTATTTTCTTTCTATTACAAGTCCCTTGCAGGAAAGACGGTCGTAGCTCCTATTCTAAATGAACAGAAGTTCTGTCTTAGAAATTTTCCCATTTTACAAGTGTTCAAAAAGGACCAAATTTCATCCTCTTTCCCTGCCTTTGTCCTGGAATCAGCTGAGAAGAAAGACAGGAGTAAGGTGGTCTTCAATTCAGCCAGTCTTCAATTGTTGGAGACCAAAATTTACCTTTATGCTGATCAGGGTTAGAGCTGCTATGCAGAACATGGCTTATCTCTGCGGGCAAGTGGCCTTCCTGAGGCTCATCTCCAGAGCTGTGCAGCAGAATGTTGCCCTCAAGAGAGGACAGAGGGTGGGACTGGCTATGTATGCATGCTCACTCCCTCCTTCCAGATTCACTGAGCCTGTTTTCCTCCCGTATTAAGAGGTAAGAAAGTGACACCTGGAAAGATGGACTTTCCCAAGGTCACACAGATAGCTGGCAACAGGTTTTTCTCCTGGGCTCTAGAGGCCTTTGGTCTGAGTAGAAAGGGCATGGTTATGAGGTTGGCTAGGCCTTGTGTTCACCACATTCTGCTTCTGTGCTCTTAGCTTTGGTTTCTGCATCTATACCATGGGGTTAAAATTTCTACCCTTGGGGTTCCTGGGAGGGTTACATAAGGTATAACTGTTGAATGACCTGAACCAGTGCTCTGCACTCAGAATCAGCAATGTAAATATCACTCAGCCAGCCTGGGGCACTTTCCTCTATCAAACCTTAACAATCCTTTTCTTCTTCTTCTTCTTCTTTTTTTTTTTTTTTTTTTTAATTGAAACAGGGTCTCACTGTCTTGCCCAGGCTGAGGTGGAATGTGACACAATCTCCGTTCACTGTAGCCTCCACTTCACAGGTTCAATCAATTCTTCAGCCTCAGCCTCCAAGTAGCTTATAGGCACGTGCCATCACAGCTGGCTAGTTGTTGTATTTTTTGTAGAGACGAGTTTTCACCGTGTTGCCTAGGCTGGTCTCAAACTCCTGAGCTCAAAGCGATCTGCCTGCCTTGGGCTTCGAAAATGCTGGGATTACAGGTGTGAGCCACCATGTCCAGCCTTGTTGTTCTTTCTTTTAATCACCCTGGCTTGGCACCTCAGAAAACATGGTGATTGGAGTTTAGCTCTCAGCAGGGTGGGACTTGGCTGTTGACTGTTTTAATTTTGATTTTTTTTTTTTTGAAACGGAATCTCACTCTGTCGCCCAGGCTGGAGTGCAGTGGCGCGATCTCGGCTCACTGCAAGCTCTGCCTTCCGGGTTCACGCCGTTCTCCTGCCTCAGCCTCCCGAGTAGATGGGACTACAGGCACCTGCCACCGCGCCCAGCTAATTTTTTGTATTTTTAGTATAGATGGGGTTTCACCGTGGTCTCGATCTCCTGACCTCGTGATCTGCCCGCCTCGGCCTCCCAAAGTGCTGGGATTACAGGTGTGAGCCACCGCGCCCAGCCCAATTTCGATTTTTTTAGGAGGAAAAAAAATTGTTCCTAAGGAAGTCAAGTCCTAAATTGAAAGACTTTCATATATTACACACACCCTAGAAAAACTTGGGTTACACCTGGGATTGATTTTGAAGTAGGGCATTGAACTATGTGTCCTGTTTAACCTCGAGGAGCAAATATGGCTTTCCATTCTAAACATTCTCATTTCTTCTCTGGGACATTCTTTAGGTGCTTGTTTAAGTTTCTGTTTTGTTAGGCACGTTAGAGGACTCTATATGAACAAGTTCCTAGGGGAGGAAATTGGTGACTTAGATGAAAGGGTGAAAAAGGTGAAACCTTCACATTGTTGTGTAAGGGATTGTCCCAGAATGTGTGAAATTTGATATAGTCCTTCTTGTCTTCGTTTTTTCCTTAGATGTTCTGGATGAAACAGTTCCCCCTGCTACACGTGGAGATAAGGATGTGGCTCTAGGCAGGGCATATCCTGTGTTTAAGACTGTGTTGACTCTTCTTTTACCGTGTCTGCCACTTGTTTCCTGCCTAGATCTTTAGTTTTGAGTGAAGTACAGCTGTGAAGTCCTAGACTTGTAATGCTAAGGCGTTCATTACGTTAAATTCAGTTTCTCTTTTTCTTTTCTCTGCTTCATATCGGCCTTGTACTTTAGCAGGTTTCCAGTCCAGCCTTGGTAGCTGGGCTGCCGCTCTCCTTGACCCGTCCCTTTGCAAGCAGCAGACCACGGCCAGGGTTGGGAGGCCGGCTGGGCCACTGATCCCAGTGCTGAGGAAAGGTGGAGTGGGAGGCCCTTTCCTCCCAGCCTCGGGCTTCCTCTGCACGCCACTGAGGAGGAAAAGGAGCTGGAGGGCATGTGAACCCTTAGGTTATACAAGCAACACTTCTGTGCAAGTGTTGCTTGCAAGTGCAAGAAAATGTAAATTGCTGTAAATTACCAAAGGAAAAAAAAAATTGCTGGCAATCTGCTTTCCAGGGCAGATGGAGGGTAGCTTTTATTTATACATTGGTCAGCTGATTGAGTGATGTTTAAAAACCACCTTTACTTCTGGCACTTCTTGGCAGTATCAGTTTTTTTTTTAATGGATAGAGAAGCTTTTTTATTTTACAGGTTATAACTGCATATCTTTACCTGAGGAAGCTCAGGTTCGCTCTGTCTAGCAGCTTCCACATGTCATCTCTGTATGTGCAGTTGGTGCCTGCATTAAGGAGGACGGACAGCCTTGTGGTGTTGGTGCCTCTGTTCTGTGTCTAAAGCTATTTATTTGGGGGTGGCTGCCCCATGAGCAGCACATCAAAGTGGTGTTCAGTTATGCTGGCCAAATGCTGAATTGCATTGTGTTTATTTTTATTTCCAAGGTTATTTTATTTTTTACACATGAAAGCCTTTTCCCCTCCCTAGATTTTACTGTTTTTTTTTTTTTTTTTTTTTTTCTGATTAACAAAGATGTACAGACTGAGGAGAAGTTTTTGAAAATTTTGTAAAAATGTTGAAATTTTTATGCAGAAAGAGAAACAAAGTGGGGGCCCATCCCAAATCTCACCAATCAGGCAGAAACTATTTGTCATACTGGATACACTTTCTCTCTCTCTCTTTTTTTTTTTTTTTTTTTTTTGGGTGGGATGGTCTTTTCATTAAAAAACTCTTCTGTAGGCATGTTAACAGCACTTGCATGCTCCTTAGGAGATGAAGGTGTTTTGCCATTTCTGGAGTGCTGCACATGTAGTTTTCTTCTTTTTAAATTGTCAGTGGCCCTGGCCAGATTACTAATTCCCTACTAAGTTGCCAGTTGTGCTAGTACCCCACCCTCCAAAATCCATATTGACCTTCTGTATCAAAATGGCTAAGTCGTCAGAAACCAGCAGTGGGCAAACGTTAGGGTCTCAGCTTTCCTCCTTTCTTTCACTCGCTTGGCTTCATTGGCTTTGAATCAGATAGACCCGGGTAGGAACCTCACCTAGCCCGTCCACTAACTTTGTGTCCTCGGGCAAAATAAATCTCCCTAAGCCTCTATTTCCTATATGCAAAATAGGGATGATAGTATTACCCAATTCCAGGGTTATTGTAAGAATTCAGAGGCAAGTTGTGAAGGGTGTGGCATGGTGTCTGGAATGGGTGATGATACAGTTCCCTAAGGGGAGCTGCTGCCACCTCTGTGCTGGGGATTCTGTCTCTGCCCCATCCCAAGAATTTGAGTTGGCTAATCCTGCCCTGTCTGGTTTTGGATGAGGGACCAGGAAAGAAAGGGATGCAGGATAGGGGAGGTGTTTTTGAGAAAAACCTTCTTTTTCCCTCTGCAAGTATTTGTTTCAGGCAGTACCTGAACCCTCAAGACTGATGGGGGCTGGTCCTGGGTCACTCCAGCAGGGTTCAGTGAAGTGGGCCAGGGGCACTGGACCCTCGGCTTTCTCCCTGCAGGGGGATCTGCCTCCCTGGCCTCGCCTCTTGTGATCTTCTGTGCATGTTCACTCCTTACTCACTCTGAGCCTTCTGACTCTGACCAACCTGTGTTCCTGGCATTCTTTTGATGATGTAAGTGTTTCACACCCTATCTGCAACCAAGCAGGAGGACGGAGAGGATTTCTGCAGCAAAGAGTACCTCTAGAAATTGCTTTTGTGAGGTTCTTTGAGGTGCTAATCACCTAACTTTTATTTGAATTGCTCTGACTTATCATTTAATAACTCCAGAGGACTTTTTACTTCCTTGGCAGGAGGAGGAAGGTAATTCCTCAGATAAAACCAAAACCTAGAGCTGCACTTCTGAAGGAAATTGCTGCTCAGGTAGAGCTGGATGTGTAGGTGTTCTCCATGGGCCCATGCCGTGCCTGTACCAGCGTCCTGAATTGATGGCAGCAGAGGGGTATCTTTCTTCGTTCTTCATCATTTATTGCCTGAGGCAGAATGAATACTTGTACACTTGGGATTTCAGCCATGCCTTTAAGGGCTGTGAACAGACTTATCAAAGAGCCATCTTGAGTGGCCTGTAGGGCGGAAGGGAGAATACAGGACAAGAAAGTGGATGGAATTAATGGGAACAAGAGTGATATAAAACAGTTTAACCCCCTGTGGCCCTCTTCAGGCTTTTACATTTGTCTGTTTTTATTTATTTTAAAATTTTTAACTTTCGTGGGTACATAGGTATATATATTTATGGGGTACATAAGATTTTTTGATACAGGCATATAATGTGTAATAATCATATCAGAGTAATATCACCTCAAGCATTTATCATTTGTATTACAAACAATCCATATATATTCTTTTAGTTATTTTAATTAATTAATTAATTAATTAATTTATTTATTTATTTATTTTGAGACGGAGTCTCACTCTGTCGCCCAGGCTGGAGTGCAGTGGCACGATCTCAGCTCACTGCAACCCCCGCCTCCTGGGTTCAAGTGATTCTCCTGCCTCAGCCTCCTGTGTAGCTGGGATTACAGGCCCGTGCCACCATGCCCAGCTAATTATTGTATTTTTAGTAGAGATGGGGTTTCACCATGTTGGCCAGGCTGGTCTTGAACTCCTGACCTCAGATGATCCACCCACCTCGGCCTCCCAAAGTGCTGGGATTACAGGCGTGAGCTATCGCACCCAGCCTATTATTTATTTTTGAGAGATAGGATCTTGCTCTGTTGCCCAGGCTGAGTCATGCTCACTGTATACTCTACCTTCTGGGCTCAGGCAATCCTCCCACCTCAGCTTCCCAAGTAGCTGGAACCACAGGTGCACAGCCACCACTCCTGGCTAATATTTTTATTTTTTGTTCAGACGGTGGGGAGGCTCTTGCTATGTTGCCCAAGCTGATTCTGAACTCCTGGGCTCAAGCGATCCTCCTCCCTGCGCCTTCCAAAGTGCTGAGATTACAGGTATGAACCACTATGGCTAGCCTGGTCTACAGAAATGTCTAATTTTCTTCAGACTTTGTTCTCCCTTCAAATTAGGTTTCGTCTGGCAGAGTGGCTACTCCATTTGTTTGCAAGCCTCTGCCCTTGATGTTCAGATTCCTGCTGCTGGTGGAGCCGGCTGAGTTTCCCAGATGGGCTCCACCTGCCTCCTCCTCGGTTGCTCCAGCATTCATTGCTTCGTGCTTCCTGTCTGGCTTGCCTCCAAATGAGCCTGTTCATTTCCTTTCTCCGGAAACTGTCCTTATCACTGAGGTTCAAAAGTTCCATAAAGGATATGGCAGTCTTGAGACTTGACCTCCAAACTTTGACCTTACTAAAAACTGGTTTTTTAAACCCAGCTAACCTGAATGAGTGGACTATGGCTTTTAATTGCTGTTAGCTGAAGGAGATGTATGGCTGCTGGGTGACGCCTTGAACAGTGAGATGTTATATATAATCTTGAATTTGGGGTGGTGCTTGTGTCAGCACTCGGAATTATCTTGTCGGTTTCACTTCCCTCCTGGCTTCTTGGCAATCCTCTTCTATTAACGTTTTCAATTTTCTTACTATCCAGTGAACTTACTTTGTATTTGTGGTTTGGGGTAGTGTTGTAGATGATATTAATATTTGAAAACTTACTGTTGAAAGGGACCGTAGTCCAGTGGCCTCTTTTAATAATCAGGGAAAACTGAGTCCATGAAGACACGCCTGCCTTTGAAAACCTAAGAATCCACTGCTTTTTCCATTGAGATGGACCCCACAGAGATCTCCGAGAGGACGGCTGCAGCAAGAGTGCTGACTCCCATGCAGCCACATTCCTTTTCTAATTGTCAAAGCTGATTAGTGGATTTGGATGTGCGTGGCTCGGAGGCCTCTAATAATCTTTCCTTTCTTACATAGCTCACCTAGAATTTGAAGAAAATTAAACCAGTTGTGAAATATATCACGTTTCAGAAATGAACAGCATCTTAATTGATTCCGTTTGAAAACACATCAAACTGGGATTTCTGAGTGTAATCTGGTATGCCTCGAGGTGGGGACCTCATGCTGGGGCACTCAGAGGAGACTGGTCCACCTCCAAGTTTGTTTTCTGGCTCCAAACAAATGAGTGGCTGTTTGACTGTTGGCACACTACCCGGTTTTAAAAGTACAACCATATAGGGTATGGAGGGCTGGTAACCAGGGGGTTTAAAAAGTGAGGTCATGGAAGGCCCAGATGAAGCTCTTTTAATGTGTATCACAACTGCAATTAATCTTATTAACATGCTGGGCCTGTTCCTGCTTTCGCTGCCCCGGGTGTGTGAGAGTATTTAGGGGGCATGCTTTGAAGGATTCTTGTTCTTTGATGATGCACATGGATAACAGAAGTACATCAAACTTTGTATCTGGCATTATAAAGGCCTTTTGTATGCCTCTGTAGATTCATTCAGTTTTGAGAAGAGAGCAAAAAGCTTCATGCCAATTGATAAGATGTACAAAAGAGGGTGGATTGCAAATGCAGTCTTGTAGCAGTGAGCTCTATGACCAGATCAGAATCAGCTGAACAGGAATGGAGCCCTCTTCTATATCCAACACTAAGGTAGTTCCAGCACAGTATTCTGGGAGTGAAAGATGTAAAAAAAACAGCCAGGCACAGTGGCTTATGCCTGTAATCCCAACACTTTGGGAGGCCGAGGTAGGAGGATCGCTTGAGCCTGGGAGGTGGAGGTTGCAGTGAGCCGATGTGGCCCCACTGCACCTCAGCCTGGGCAACAGAGTGAGAACCTGTCTCAAACAAACAAAAGTGTAAAAGCACTGTTGTGTATTTGGGAAGCAAAAGTATGCACAGGAAACAACAAGGCATAGATGGTGTTGTGGATCCTAAACCTGAATTGATGAGGGTAGCATGGGGGTTCTGAGGGCAGGGAGGTAACTGAGGGCTGTTGTGGTTAGGACGGCTTCCTGGGTGGGGTGGGCCTTGAACGCAGAGGATCACCAGGTGAGGAGCAGGATGGGGTGCAGGTGGTGCTCTTAGCTTGCGCTGACTGGTAGGGCAGTACGTAGTGAGAGGTAAAGTTGGGGGAGTATAGTAGCAGTGGGTGGTACACTTCGGTTTTCTGTGTGCACTCTTTCTCTCTTGCTCTCTTGTTTTTCTTTCTTACAAGTGTATTTAAGGAAGGCTAGTATAGTACTCCAGCCTTATAAGGTTGCTGCTTCATTTTATTTTTCTAGACCCGTGTTAGAAGTTGTTTAAAATACCCACCTAGACTCCCCCCTGCTTCTTGCTTAACAAGTAACCTTAAGGACCAAGAAAGAGGTTAAAGTTTCAAGTTCAACAGGTGGGGATTGTGTGTGCTAATAATCCTCTAATGAATAGAATCTGCTCACTTCAATGAAAAATAAGAAAAAAGAAATATTTGTTCCTTTATAATGTACTCATTTGCTCATAGTTAATGAATGTCACATAAGATTAAAAGTCTCTTAAGGTTTTCTTGCTATGTCCTTTAACTGGTTTATTTTTTAATTTTTAAAATTTTAAATAGAGATGGAGTTTCACAGTGTTGCCCAGGTTGGTCTTGAACTCCTGGGCTCAAGCAATCCTCCCATCTCAGCCTCCCAGAGTGCTAGGATTACAGGCATGAGCCACTGTGCTCGGCCTGGTTTCTTAACTGCAGGATTTCTTAGAGTCTTTAACTTTCGAAGGAACACTGGGAATCTCTAAGAGGAGTGAAGGAGGAGGAAGAACAGGAGGGCCTTTTCTGTCCACAGCACATTTTGGAGGATTGGTGTTCCATGGAACACTCTTTGGGAAGCATGGCCCTCTGCTGTTCTGCAAAACTGTGTGCATTGCCCTTGTTCATTCCAGTTGCCTTCTGTTTTTCCACTTACTTTTCCTGCCCTGAGATAACAGTGATGCATCTATTGCTACAAGGAGGATTAGGGGATGGGGAGAGGCTATTAAGTCCCTCTCTAACCTTTTCCTGCTGTTCAAAGCGTGAACAAAGTGAAATCTTATATGGCTGCACTAAAAAAGTTGCCTGCTTACAAGCTGAATTCAGGCAAGATGAACTCCTGAATCCTCACATAAACGGAAATAGAGCCCCACCCTGTATCCTGCCATTAAAAAAAAAAAAAAAAAAAATCCTCTCATCTGGCAGGGGGAAAAAAATCCCAGCCCTAGAGTGGCCAGGATGAATCAGCATGCCAGGGCCATACACCAAGATAAGCATTGAGTCTCTAGATGTGGCATCATGGCAGATTATCAACACTGGTGCCGTGAGAACACTGCAGCAAGCAGCACACTGTACTTTTAAGGACAAGAACAGCAGCACCAAACACCCCAGAAACAACTGTTCTGATTCTTTCCTTCAGGAGTAAATTTTTTTTTTTTATTTTTTTTGAGACGGAGTTTCGCTCTTGTTGCCCAGGCTGGAGTGCAGTGGTGTAACCTCCACCTCCAGGGTTCAAGCGATTCTCCTGCCTCAGCCTCCTGAGTAGCTTACAGGCCTGAGGGATTACAGGCATGTGCCACCACACCCAGCTAATTTTTTGTATTTTTAGTAGAAATAGCGTTTCTCCATGCTGGTCAGGCTGGTCTTGAACTCTTGACCTCAGGTGATCCACCTGCCTTGGCTTCCCAAAGTGCGAGATTACAGGTGTGAGCCACTGTGCCCGGCTTTTTTTTTTTTTTTTTTTTTTTGATGGAATCTTGCTCTGTTTCAGGCTTGAGTGCAGTGGCACAATTTTGGCTCATTGCAACCTCTGCCTCCTGGGTTCAAGTGATTCTCCTGTCTCAGCCTCAAAAGTAGCTAGGATTATAGGCTCGCGTCACCACACCTGGCTAATTTTGTATTTTCGGTAGAGATAGGGTTTCACCATGTTGGCCAGGCTAGTCTCAAACTCCTGACCTCAGGTGATCTACCCGCCTCGGGCTCCCAAAATGCTGGGATTACAGGTGTGAGCCATTGTGACCGGCCACTTTTTTTTTTTTTTTTTTAGACAGGGTCTTGCTGTGTTGCCCAGGCTGGAGTACAGTGGCACGATCTTGGCTCACTGTAACCTCCATCTCCTGGGCTCAAGTGATCCTCCTGCCTCAGCCTCCCGAGTAGCTGGGACTACAGGCGCATACCACCATGCCCAGCTAATTTTCTATTTTTAGTAGAGACGAGGTCTCCCCGTGTTGCCCAGGCTGGTATTGAACTCCTGGGCTTGAAGGATGTCCACCTGCCTTGGCCTCCTAAAGTGCTGGGATTACAGGAATGAGCCACTGTGCCTGGCCTGGAGTATTGCTCTAGAACATCCTGTTTCACATCGTTTTATGTGGGGTTTTTCCTTCCTCATTCTTCATTTACACCTCTGTCTATTATAGTCTGTATTTGCAATGTTTACTACAGTAATTAGATGAAGCTTAAAATTCAGTTCTCATTTCCAGGGTTCAGAAGCCACATGTTGCTCATGGCTGCTCTGATGGACAGCACAGTTACAGGACATTTCCTCCACTGCAGAAAATACTGCTGGATAGCCCCGATGTATATCAACAATGCTGATCATTATTTGAGAAAACTTTCTGGGCTCCCTCAACACCTATGCCTACTTTATTATTTTAAAACAATTTTTTGTAGGTGCATATCACGATACCCAGCTATTTCTATTTTTTTGTTTGTTTTTTTTTAGAGACAGGGTGTGCTGTGTTGCCCAGGCTGGCCTTGAATTCCTGGGCTCAGGTGACCCTCCCACCTCAGCTTCCCAAAGTGCTGGGATTATAGGCGTGAGACACCATGCTTGGTGACTCTGCCTACTTTAATGTCTTAGAGGTTTTGGTACTGAAAGTGAAGAACATTGGACAGACATCAAACGTAAATCCAAAACTGTCCCAGGTGGCTCTTCTCATGCATTTCACTAGGGTTGAGCAAGACATGCTCCCCACCTGGAAGACCCTCCTAGGGCTTTATAGGTTTAGCTCTGTGTGACAGTTCTCTTTGTATTCATCACAGGGCGGCCTCCACTTTGTATACCTAAAAGACTTCTGAGAACAGTATTTCTCCCTATTAATCATACTTTAAAATCTTGTTTAGGAGCATCTAACTTCACGTGCTGAAATTTTCTTTTGAAATTTCCTTTTGAAACCCCCAAACTGCTTGCTCTGTAGCTCCTGGAAATCACTTACTTCATACCATGCTTCGTTGCAAACCTGCTTTGGTTTGCTTATGAGTCCTTCCATGAATTCAGTGGAAATGTCTCTCCCAGAGAATGTTTTTCTCTTTTGGTCTGGTCCATGGTACTTTATTTGATGTCCTTATTAGAAGACATCTAGAGGAGTCAAGACCTAGACTCAGTTCAGTTTGAGCTAGGCTTGAATTCCATTTGCAACATGGTATGGGCCCACTGCTCCAATAAATGTGCTGTTTTACATGTGAAAGGTGCTTGATGTTTTGCTGTATGCAATTCCTAGGCTAGAACCTGTTCTGTCTGTTATTGCACTGGGTATCGCAGTCTGTTGGTCATCAGCAGGTGATTGCCTATTGCCAAAACAGACGATGAGATGAAAAGTAGGAATTCATGATTTCAGAATCTAGCCTCACTTGGAGAAAGCACCTGTTGGCCTGGGAAGTTCACCCTTCTCTGCTGACACAGGCTGGACCCCACACCTGACCAGGTGTCAGAGCACCTGTGAGAGCTGTGGGACCTCCTAGTGGCAGTGTGATGGTACCACTTACTGAGTGTCATGCCACTGGCATCAGGCACTGTGCATATATTGTCCCCCACTCAATCAGAGCATCTGTGCTATTAATATTTGCTCTTTTTTGTTCGTTTGTTTTTGGTAAAAGGTCTTTATTTTTTAAAGAGATCCATAATACCAAAAACAAACACAAACAAAAACCCAAAAACCTCTTGTGGGGCTGGGGTGGGGAGTAAGGTAAACTAGGCTGTCAGCCAAGCAAAGGCAGAAAGGTGGGGTCCACAACTGTCTCTCACAGCTTTAAGTGCTTGGCATGGAGCTTGGCACCAATAGGCACTCAATAAATAGTTGTTGAATAATGGCTTGTATTATATCTTCATAACAGTTGTGTAAAGTAGATATTCTTTTGCACATTTTACAGTAATGAGAAAACTGAGGCCCAGAGAGGTTAAGTAACTTGCCTCTGGTCACACAGCTAGAATGTGGCAGAGCTGTGTGATTTTAGACCTAAGTGTGTCTAAATCATAGTCCACAGGCCGTCACTAAGCTAAAATAGAGGAAATGATAGGGCCACATTCACCTTCTCTCTTTTGAACAGTCACTCGTTTTTTGAAGGGGGGTGGGGACAGAGTTGTTATGTTGTCCAGACTAGAGTGCAATGGCACGATCTCAGCTCACTGCAACCTCTGCCCCCCAGGTTCAAGCGATTCTCCTGCCTCAGCCTGCTGAGTAACTAGGATTATAGGTGCACCACCACACCCAGCTAATTTTTGTACTTTTTGTAGAGATGGGGTTTCACCATGTTGGCCAGGCTGGTCTTGAGCTCCTGACCTCGTGATCCACCCACCTTGGCCTCCCAAAGTGTTGAGATTACGGGCATGAGCCACTGCACCCAGCCTGAACAGTCACTCTTAATTGCACTATGTTTATTTGGGCGTTTTGTTATGTTTTTATGTTTTTAATTTTGATACAATTTCAGAGTTATAGAAAAATTAACTGAAGAGTATAAACAATTCTCAGACCCTTTACCCAGATTTGTTGGGACATATTCTTAGAAAGTCTGAGTTGTGAGCCTGTGGGATTGGGCCGCACTTCTTGAGTAGAGCCTGGGTCATGCTACACGAGAACTCCTGGGTGCCTGTGAGGTTGGATGTGTCCCATCTGAGAAAGTTCGCTGCTGAAAAACAGTGACGTAACCCCACCCAGGAACTGAAGCGAGCCTAAGAGCAGCTCTCCAGGGCTTGCTGGCTGGAAACAATGAGGGAAGAGTCTAGGATTTATGAAATATTTTTTCGTGGAAGAACTCTTCCTCTGAGAAACTGCTGGAGGGTTTGGGGAATACAAAACAAAACTGACTTATGAAAAGATGACTTGTAACTCACCAAGCAGACGCTCTCAGGCGTGGCGTGATGCCCTCACTGGCTGCCAAGAACAATAACTGACACATTATCCACAGATGGCTGCGCCCCATACCGTTTCCTCTCCTGCCATCACAACGAAAGACCAGGGTTGACAGTTGGTATTGTATCTATTCCACATCCGCTGCATCATTTTCTTTTAACTCTTCCTTCTTACTTTCACCCCTTTACCTGTTGGAGCTACTGTGCCCCTCCTGGGTTTCATTTTCTTCTCTTCCTTTTTCCTGGGCGTACAGCTGCATTCCTAGAGATTGTGGTTCTGATTCATAATCAGTGTATGTGGAGGAAAGGGGAGGATTCTACTCTGTGAGGGGACAGGAGGGTCTTTTTTAAAGGGGTAAACAATTGGGAAGTTTTTAGAGTTAAGGGTCTTTCTCTGATGCTAAATGAAACCACTGTCCTTTGTTCCAAGGCCTGAGCTTTTGACTTCTTTGCTACCAGACCCAGAGAAACAGTACTTGGTGGCCATTTTGGAAGCAGTTTGTCCTTTGACCTTCCCCACTCCACTTGTGCAGACACCACGCCCCGTGAGGACGGGTGTGGGGTCTGCTGCTGAGCCTGACTGCCCCACACTTAGGCAGGTGCCTGGCACACGCAGAAGCTCAGCAAATATTTGCTGAATGATGAGGCCTTGGTGTATGATTGCTACATATTTGGCTTAAAAAGTACAGCATCAGGGCCCTTTGGGTTTTACCTGCTTTTCTGGGATATACTTTCCAGTTGATCTTTTTTTTGTTTTTTGTTATTTTTTTTTTGAGACGGAGTCTCGCTCTGTCACCCAGGCTGGAGTGCAATGGCGTGATCTCAGCCTACTGCAACCTCCGCCTCCCGGTTTCAAGTGATTCTCCTACCTCAGCCTCCCAAGTAGCTGAGACTATAGGTGCTTGCCACCACGCCCAGCTAATTTTTGTATTTTTAGTAGAGACAGGGTTTTATCACGTTGGCCAGGCTGCTCTCGAACTCCTGACCTCAGGTGATCCACCCACCTCGGCCTCCCAAAGTGCTGGGATTACAGGTGTGAGCCACCACACCCAGCCAGTTTCCTTAGTTTTTAATCTCTGAGAAGGAAAGATAATTGTTACATAAGGATGTCTCAGTTATCTATGTGTGGATGATCCAGGGGAAATTTCTCTTTCCAGACTGGCTTACTCTTTGGATTTTCGTCAAGCTTCTGGATCTGCCTGTGCGAAGGGGCCTAAGGCTGGGTGTTAAGTCCCATAGCATCAGGAAAACCTGTAATTTAGGGTTAACCAGCTTTACTTAACTCCCATTACCCCTTTTCCTTCTCCTCATTCTTAGAATGCTCACGTGGGTGGTGGTAAACCCCTAGGATTTATGTATGCTGTTGTGTATGTGCTTAGCCATTTCCTGTGTATTTAATGGTGAACCTTTGGTGATTCCTCACATGGAACCCTTTTGCCCTTGGTCACACTTGTGAAAGCACCTCCACATCTTTGCAATCAGATCAGCCTAGGCCAGGAAGCACCTTAGAGGAGGTGATTGACTCTAGTTCCTTATTTGGTAGAAAATGAGGGAACAGGCTCAGAAAGGTTAAGCCCAAGGCACAGGGTTAGGTGACAGGCCCAAGACTGGAGCCCAAGTCTTGCAGGTGTGGTGCACTTTCTGCAACACCCCTTTGCCCTGCCAGCTTCCCATCCCACATCCATGAGATTGTAAGTCCCTTATTGTACGCTTTTTAGTATATCCTTTGAAGAGTCTTTGGACAGTTAAAACTGAATGTACAAGCCAAGACTACCTCATTTTCTTCTTCAGCTGTGACTGGTACCCAGCTAATTGTGGATTGGTAAGAGCAAGACAATCAGAGATATGATACATGTTTAAAACTTCATTGGGGCTCCATGCAGTGGCTCATACCTGTAATCCCAGCACTTTCGGAGACTAAGGTGGGAGGACTGCTTGAGCCCAGGAGTTCGAGAGCAGCCTGGGCAACATAGCCAGACCTCATCTGTAGAAAAAATTAGCTAGGCACAGTGGTGCTTGCCTGTAGTCCCAGCTATTCAGGAGACTGAGGTGGGAGGATCGTTTCAACTCAGGAAGTCAAGGCTGCAGTGAGCCGTGATCACGCCCCTGCACACCAGCCTGGGTGATAAAGTGAGACCCTGTCTCAAACAAAACAAAACACTTTCTTGGAAGTAGTCACTGGAGCTTTTGAAAGCTTATTTTAATCCACAGCTTTTCCCCCACCAAACACTAATACCAAAAACAAGATTACTTTGGGGTTTTACATTGGCAAATAGGATGCTCCCAAGAGACTTTGAAGCCTACCCCTGAAGCTAGGGAATGAGCACATTATCTTGTGCTGGTATTTATCCAGTATTACCCAATATACTGACCCATTAGACTTCACCAGGATGGTGCTGACATTGAAAAGTCACCGAGATAGGCTGGGCGTGGTGGCTCACCCCTGTAATCCCAGCACTTTGGGAGGCCCAGGCGGGCAGATCACGAGGTCAGGCGATCGAGACCTAACGGTGAAACCCCGTCTCTACTAACAATACAAAAAATTAGCCGAGCGTGGTGGCGGGTGCCTGTAGTCCCAGCTACTCGGGAGGCTGAGGCAGGAGAATGGTGTGAACCCAGGAGGCGGAGGTTGCAGTGAGCCGAGATCGGGCCACTGCACTCCAGCCTGGGTGACAGAGCAAGACTCCATCTCAAAAAAAAAAAAGAAAAGTCACCGAGATAATTTGTAGTCAGCACACCCCTCTTAGGGTCTAAAGTCAAAGATCTTGAGGCTTCAATGGATCAAGAGCCTTTTCTTACTCTACATGGTATTGATGCGGATGCAAGTTCTGTAGTAGCCCCTCCTGGTGTATTTACAACACTAAAGAGCCTTTTCTTACTCTACATGGTATTGATGCAAGTTCTGTAGTAGCCCCTCCTGGTGTATTTACAACACTAGCTTCCAGTGGGCAGATGGAAACCAGTGCCTGCCTGGAGACTATCCAGCTGTGAGAATGGTGTGATGTGTCTGGCAGAAAGAGGCGTGTTTACAAAGGCTTTATTTTGCAAGCGTAAATCATTGGATTTTAACTGTTCTTCCTCTCTTTGTGTTGAATCTGATTATGCAGCCTTTCTGTAAGTTTTTAAATGTTTACCCACACCAGACCCTTGGGGACTGATTGGATTTAGTGGGAGCACCCTAGAAGACTTGGATTAAAGTGGAACTTGGTCTCTCAACTAGTTGGGCTGTCCTTGGACAAACTGCTCAACCTCTGTAAATCTTCTGTCCTTATCTGTAACGTAGGGGTGCTAATTAGCATTAATTAGCTCATTGTTTGGAGGATTAAATGAGACCACCCCTGTGGAAGTACTTAAGAGCTCCCAGTAAAGGTTGGAGTTAGGGAGGGTTAGCAGGCTTTCATTTGCTTCCACATTTTTTTTCTGCAGTTTAATTTACTGAAACTGACATAATAATGCCTCCTTGATTAGGTTGTTGGTAGAAGTAAAGGCAATACAAGTTAGGTGCCTGGTATCCCTCATCAGGGTGACAAAACGCTGTCATTTGGTCATTTGTGATCACGTCTGCTACTGCATAATGTCATGCACTGGTGGGACTCTTCAGACAGCTAATTATTGATAAATTCTTCACAGTGAGAAGTGGATTTAACCGATATTTCTCCCTCTAGAGTGTGGGGAGGTAGAGAAGTGGGTGAGACTGGAAGGGTGGGAAGGAGAAGTCTGGCTACTTGTATCTTGGCCTGGGGATTTGTTTGGAAGATGCATTACCCTCTGGTAGTTGTGTACAGTTTACAGGTCAGTGATTAGTATGAGTCCGTGAATAGTGCCAGTTAATACTGATTAACTGCTGTACTTTTTGCCGATAAATATTGTAAAGCTATAAAGACGACAGAGTTAATACAAGTTGCTAAAGAGAAACTTGTGGTAAATGTCTTTAAATGTTGTTTAAAATAGAAATGGCCAATCTAGCAGGCATGCTGAGGAAATGATGTTTTCGCAGAAGAGAAATTTAGCAATGACAGTTTCGCAGAATGATATTGGTAATGAAGTGTTACTTGTAGCTGCTGACAAATTAGTTTTTTAAAAAAATATATCCCCTAGGAAGACTGTAGTCTGAAAGAATGAGAACCGTAATTGGTGGATGAGCCTGGAGAGTTTGAAAGTAAAAGAGAAAGGGAAGCAGCGAGGGAGAGAAGGAGAAAGAGAGAGAGAGAGAGAGAGAGAGAGTGTGTGTGTGTGTGTGTGTGTGTGTGTGTGTGTGTTTCAAGGTAACATGCAAGAACAATAAGGTTCTTCTTGTGTGGGTGTAATTTTTTTTTTTTTTTTTTTGAGACAGGATCACACTCTGTCACCCAGGCTTGAGCACAGTGGCACAATTATGGCTCACTACAGCCTCGACCTCTGGGCTGAGGTGATCCTCCCACCTCAGCCTCGTAACTAGCTGGGACTACAGGTGTGCACCACCGCGCCCAGCTAATTTTTGTATTTTTTGTAGAGATAGAGTTTCCTCATGTTGCCCAGCCTGGTCACAATCTCCAGGGCTCAAGCTCTGCCCTCCTTGGCCTCTCAAAGTCCTGGGATTGCAGGCTTTTGCCACCGCACCTGGCCCTTGTGTGGAATTTTTTTAAAATCCTGACTTATCCGCTTTTTTTTTTTTTTTTTTTTTTTGAGACAGAGTTTTGCTCTTGTTGCCGAGGCTGGAGTGCAATGGCGTGATCTCAGCTTACCACAACCTCTGCCTCTCGGGTTCAAAGTGATTCTCCTGCCTCAGCCTCCCAAGTAGCTGGGTTTACAGGCATGCGCCACCACGCCCAGCTAATTTTGTATTTTTAGTAGAGACAGGGTTTCTCCATTTTGGTCAGGGTGGTCTTGAACTCCCAACCTCAGGTGATCTGCCTGCCTCAGCCTCCCAAAGTGCTGGGATTACAGGCGTGAGCCACCGCACCCGGCCTGTCTGCACTTTTTTCTATGATTGCTCACATGTGACATGTCTTGTTTTTCTTCTAGGATGTTGAGAAAGAGAAGGAAGCCCACAGTTACCTCAGCAAAGAGGAGATCAAAGAGAAAGTTCATAAATACAACTTAGCAGTCACAGACAAGTTGAAGATGACCTTGGTAAGTACCCACAATACTATTTAGGTTGACACCTGTCAAAAGACAAATATAAATTGTTGGTACTACAATCTATAGTTCTAAATATCTGAATAACATTTGTAGAAGTGTAGTCAAGGTATACAGAACAGGAAAGTGGAATATTTCTGTGGCTTTCAATTTAAATCTGTATTGTGAAGTAGCTTTGTCTCAAAAATCAGTTGCTGGGTTAACCTTAAAAAAGTGAAACACTTATAATTTTATTTTAAAAGATTTTCTGACCCACCCCTCCCTCCTCAAAGGACTTTTAGCATCATTGCCTAACATACAGAAATGGTGACTCAGATTCTAAGGAGACCTCAGGTAGGGTGTTTTTTTGTTTTGTTTTGTTTTTGTTTTTGTTTTTTTTTTTTTGAAACAAGGTTTTGCTCTGTCACCTGGGCTGGAGTGCAGTGGCACGATCACCGCTCACTGCAGCCTCAACCTCCGGGCTCAAGTAATCCTCCCACCTCAGCCTCCCGAGTAGCTGGGACCACAGGTACTTGCCACCATGCCCAGCTAATTTTTGTATTTTTTTGTAGAGATGGGGTTTTGCCATATCACCCAGGCTCATCTCAAATTCCTTGGCTCAAGGGATCTGCCCAGCTTGGCCTCCCAAAGTGGTGGGATTACAGGTATCAGAAGCCCCTAAGTTTTTGTCTTGTACAAAATAAATATGGAAGTGTCAGGGAAAGGATTTTGAGCCCATGGATTGGAATATAGAGGTATATAATAGGATAGTTTTCTCTGCCGGTCGTTAGTGTAAGACAAGGTACTTAATACTCAGTTTCTTCCACGTTGCCGTCGCAGGCTTCCACAGCATTGCACCACACTGTTTGAAGCACGCAGAGAGTCGGCGTACAGGAGGGAGAAGCCTCAGGGCCTGGTGACAGGGAAACAAGAGCTGACAGCAGAGCTAGAGTATTCATGTTCCTCTAAACTTAGCTGACATCTAGGTCTCGCCTACACCCATTGGGTGGACTGCCTTCTTCAAGGCACTTGTCAGCCCTTGGTGCCAGTTCCCAGGGCACTTGGACCCCTGTCTCTCAGTCTGTTTACTGTGAACTGACAGAGTTTGGTAAAGGACAAGGTGATTGGTTTAAAACAGGCCCTACTGAATCGGTGATTCTTGGGGAGGAGCTTTCGGATAGAAACCCTTGTGGTAAAGGACCCCTCCCTGGTAGAACTCCTCCAAAAAGAGGGGAGAGGAGCAGAGAATCCCAAGATAACTCTTCATCGTTCCAGCAGCAAGATTCTTTTTCAAACACATTTTTTCATCAAAGGAGAATTCCACTTGCTATGTTTTTTTTTTTCTTCCTTCCCAATAGAGACTAAAACAGATACAAATTATCCATATCATTTTAAAGATAAAAATTTTAGGCTGGGCACAGTGGCTCACACCTGTAGTCTCAGCATTTTGGGAGGCTGAGGCCGTGGATCACTTGAAGTCAAGAGTTCGACGATGGCTCACGCCTGTAATCCCAGCACTTTGGGAGGTCGAGGTGGGCAGATCACGAGGTCAGGAGATCGAGACCATCCTGGCTAACACAGTGAAACCCCGTCTCTACTAAAAATACAAATATTAGCTGGGCGTGGTGGCGGGCGCCTGTAGTCCCAGCTACGTGGGAGGCTGAGGCAGGAGAATGGCATGAACCCAGGAGGCGGAGCTTGCAGTGAGCCAAGATCGCGCCACTGCACTCCAGCCTAGGCAACAGAGCAAGTCTCCATCTCAAAAAAAAGAGTTCAAGGCCAGCCTAGTCAACATGGCAAAATCCCATCTCTACTAAAGACAGAAAAATTAGCCAGGCGTGGTGGCGGGCACCTGCAGTCCCAACTACTCAGGAGGCTGAGGCAGGAGGATCACTTGAACTCAGGAAGTTGAGGCTGCAGTGAGCTGTGTTCGTGCCACTGCACTCCAGCCTGGGTGAGAGAGTGAGACCCTGTCTCAAAAAAAGAAAAAAAAAAAAAAGAACAAACTAGAGAATTGGGATTGAAAATTGATCTTGTGGGAAGGAAGAAAAATAACACACCATAAAGGTAGTTTTAAATGTTCTACTTTAACTGTGGCATTTATATGTAACACTTGACAATTTGTTTTAATAAAACATTACAATAAATCTTTTCTAAATATACTGTTTTTGTTTGTTTGTTTTTGAGATGCAGTCTGTGTCGCCCAGGCTGAAGTGTAATGGTGTAATCTCGGCTCACTGCAACCTCCGCCTCTGGGTTTAAGAGATTCTCCTGCCTCAGCCTCCCGAGTAGCTGGGATTACAGGCGCCTGCCACCACACCCGACTAATTTTTTTTTTTTGTATTTTTAGTAGAGATGGGATTTCACCTTGTTGGCCAGGCTGGTCTCGAACTCCTGACCTCCAGTGGTCTGCTCGCCTCGGCCTCCCAAAGTGCTGGGATTACAGACATGAGCCACTGCGCCCAGCCCCAAATATACTGAATACAAAAATAAAAATAAAAAGTGAAGACCAAACTGTTATTACTGTTTTTGGCAACTAAGAAATAGTAATTCTACCATCAGTGAAGATAGTTGTTTTTAAGATCTGTACTGTGAAGTATAGTGGTTTGAATTTGTTTTTTGTTTTTTTTTTTTTTTTGAGACAGAGTCTCGCTCTGTCACCCAGGCTGGAGTGCAGTGGCGTGATCTTGGCTCACTGCAACCTCCACCTTCTGGTTTCAAGCGATTGAATTTGTTTTTAAAATGCTGCTTAAGAGACCTGAAATGCATTCTATGCTGTATGGCATATATGCTGCATTAAAAAGTTTAAGCAAAGTTGGTAATTCAGTTCATATGAATATAGCCACTAGGAATGAAAATAGCCTGTTTTCTTACTGTCCCCTTGTTGTTGACTTCAGTATTTCAGAGCCCTAATTGTGACCTTCCTTTTGCGTATAATAGTCACCAGTTGAGGATGTTGTTTCCTTTGAGCCTGTAGCCTAGACACATCCCCCAATCTTTAATAAGTTTTGTGGTTTGGTTAGCATCTGCTCCATTGGATTGTAACCTCGCAAATGGGCCCTGACCTTTTGCCAGTAGCTTCAGAGGTATGAGTCTGGGGCCGGCAGTCAGCCACAGCATCGGGAGGCTTCTTCAGTGGCCACATCTGCCCTGCAGACCTTGCCTCTGGAAGCACTTTGCCTGGTGTGTTAACCACCCTCTGAGGTCATTCCCTTGGGGGCAATCTTTAGTGAAGTTCTGCCACAAACCTGAAGAGAAGAGAACAAAGGAGTGTTTCACCTTCCCATTTTGTTTTGATATGCTTCCCTAAAGTGCCACCATCCACCCAGCTAAGTGTGTGCTTCTTTCCCTGCTTCAGAATTCAAATGGGATTTACACTGGCTTCATTAAAGTACAGATGGAACTCTGCAAATCTCCACAGACTTCTCCAAATTCTGGAAAACTCTCTCCCAGTGGCAATGGCTGTATGAATACACTTCATATCAGCAGCACAAACACTGTCGGGGAAGTGATCGAGGCCCTGCTCAAAAAGTTTCTCGTGACTGAGAGCCCTGCCAAGTTTGCACTTTATAAGCGTTGTCACAGGGAAGACCAAGGTACGCTGCCAGCTTAAAAGGAAAATGGTCTGTGCTTCTACTTATATCTGCTGTTCTCATTAGCAGAGGGAAGACTGGTGGGTCTCATCCATGTCAATTGTATCAGAGCCTGGAGTCCGATTCTGGAAGCCATGGTGATCTTAGCATGCACTTAGTGCTTCCTGGCTGTCCATATTTTTGAGTTGGACAGTTAAGGGTCTGAGGAGCTTGGAAGCATCCATATGTGATGGGCAGTTACGAGTATTTTGTGTTGTTGGTGGGGGCATGGGGCGGGGGCTGTTTTTGGTTGTTGTTAGGAGTGGCTTTGATTTTAGTTTTCTTCAGGACACAAAAGAGTGCCTCTATGTTTGAAGTTTTCAATAGCACATTCCACATTTGATGTGCATCGGTACATGGAGTGGTTTGGTGGACCTATGCTGAGACCTTGCGACTGGGGAGGCACATGTGCATCACAGCACATTTCAGCGTACTGATGGAAACGGCCCAGCCCTGGGCTCTCCTGTTTCCCTAGCTTGTCTCACTTGGTGTTACCCCGGGACATTTTGGTACTCTGCCCCCCAGAGGCTCATAAAATGAGTGAATAACATTTTGATCTAGGGTCTGACTAAACTTCATATCCACATTCAGGGGATAGAAAGAGAACATTAAATATTAAATTACTGCATGAAACAGAATGAGATATTCCAGGTCAGGCAGTGACTGGAAATTGATACCAGGGGTGGACAGTAGTGATTCAGTGACTCACTACATGCGATTTGAAATCTGGGTGTGTGTGTGTGTGTGTGTGTGTGTGTACAATAAACTATTTAAGCTTTCTTTAGTTTTTCTCGGTAAAGCCTAATGTAGCTATAGAAGAAAATATATTAACCTTGACATGATAGTAATGTTCTTCAGTTACACAGGATGAAACCCAGCTCATTGCTGAGTATGCATACATCTTTTTAAAAACAAACCATGGGGCTAGACCCTGTGGAATACAAAGATGAACAGGCCAGGTTTCCTACCTCCAGAGGTCACAAGCTTAGTATTGTGGGGGTTTATATCTATAGGGAAATTGGCACCTGCGATGCAGTGCATCTGGAAGTGCCACAATAATGTAGAGAAGCTTGATGGCATTTTTATCTGCCAGTTTCTTTGCCTGCTCACCTGGACTTTAGCTGTACAATCTGAAAGTAATAGTGACTTGTTGAAATATTACCTCCATGGCTGGCAAATCCTTTAGCATGATTGGCAATGTCACTGTATGTGTGTGTCTAGCATGAGACATATATACCTGTGCTTGAAGCTACCAGAGCTTATATTCTGATGCTTGGTTTGTAGCTGCTAATTTGCTAATTCTTTTTTTTTGAGACGGAGTCTCGTTCTGTCACCCAGGCTGGAGGTGCAGTGGCGCAATCTCGGCTCACTGCAAGCTCCGCCTCCCAGGTTCATGCCATTCTCCTGCCTCAGCCTCCCGAGTAGCTGGGACTACAGGCGCCCGCCACTGCGTCCGTCTAATTTTTTTGTATTTTTAGTAGAGACGGGGTATCACTGTGTTAGCCAGGATGCTCTTGATCTCCTGACCTTGTGATCCACCCGCCTCGGCCTCCCAAAGTGCTGGGATTACAGGCGTGAGCCACCACACCTGGCCTCGCTAATTCTTAATTAATCTGTAGAGAGATTTGCTTTTAGAACTCTTGTTTTTATGTTCTTTGGATGGTATATACATTTTTTTTTAAATTTGTTTTTTGTTTATTTGAGACAGAGTCTTGCTCTGTTGCCCAGGCTGGAGTGCAGTGGCACAATCTCAGCTCACTGCAACCTCCGCCTCCCGGGTTCCAGTGATTCTCCTGCCTCAGCCTCCCAAGTAGCGGCAATTACAAGTGCCCACCACCATGCCCAGCTAACTTTTGTATTTTTAGTAGAGACGGAGTTTCACCATGTTGGTGGCCAGGCTGGTCTCAAACTCCTGACCCCAGGCAATCCACCCGTCTTCGGCCTCCCAAAGTGCTGGGATTACAGGCGTGAGCCACCACGCCTGGCCTTGGTTTTTGAGACAGTGTCTTACTCTGTCACCTAGCTGGAGTACCATGGCACGATCATAGCTCATTGTAACCTTGAACTCCTGGGCTCAAGTGATGCTGTTGCCTCAGCCTCCTAAGTAGCTAGGACTATAGGCGGGCACCATTATGCCTGGCTAGTTAGAAAAAAAAATTTTTTTTTTTTGGAGACCAGGGTCTTGCTATGTTGCCCTGGCTGGTCTCGAACTCCTGGCCTCAAGTGATCCTCCTGCCTCAGCCTTTAAGTGTTGGGATTACAGGTGCGAGCCACTATGCCTGGCCTATTTTTATTGTTTTTAAAGGAGTAGTGGACCCTTTTTTAGGTTTCTTATCTTGCTTTTTTTTTTTTTCATTTTAAAAAAATTTATTTATCTTTTGAGACAGAGTTCCACTCTTGTTGCCCAGGCAGGAGCGCAGTGGCACAATCTCGGCTCACTCCAACCTCCATCTCCCAGGTTCAAGCGATTCTCCTGCCTCAGCCTCCCAAGTAGCTGGGATTACAGGTGCCTGCCACCACGCCCGGCTGATTTTTTGTATTTTTAGTAGAGACAGGGTTTCACCATGTTGGCCAGGCTGGTCTCAAACTCCTGGCCTCAGGTGACCCACCCACCTCAGCCTCCCAAAGTATTGGGATTACAGGCGTGAGCCACCATGCCTGGCTCTTATCTTGTTTTCTCAAAGGAAGAGCAGAGCTAACTATAAGCATATTTAAGGACTAATACCTATTAAAATTTATTCTTGAAAATAATTTCCTTCTTAATCAAGGCACAGTTTATATTTGAACAGAAACAGAATAGATTTTATTCCACTGTGGGCTACTGGTATTAAATAATAAGATGAGCCGATTGGCGACTTAGAGGCTGGGGTAACTTGGATGGTTACCTTGATCTGGAGGAGGGGATCACGATGGGGAAGTGGTCTCAGGAATGGCTGAATACTCTGTAACATGCTGCTTGTTTCTTTACCCAGTCTACGCCTGCAAGCTCTCAGACCGGGAACATCCACTCTACCTGCGTTTGGTAGCAGGGCCCAGAACAGACACACTTAGTTTTGTTCTTCGTGAACATGAAATTGGAGAGGTAAGTTATTGTTCACTATTGCTTTAAACTATACAGAACAGCTGGCCGTATTTTATTGCAGAAGCCTAGTGACTTGGCTATTGATGGGGGATGGGAAGAGAAGAGAGTTGGAGGGCAGGGAGAGGGAGAGAGATTTTGAATTGTCAGAAATGAACCCGAAGTTAGCCTACGATGTCATTCTCTCACAACCTTATATTATTAGTCTGTCATTTTCAGACGTGGGAGAAAATAAAATTTTTTGACTTGATCTCCGTCCAGAGAGTCATTTTCACCCCTTCCCACTTCCAAAATACTCCAGTCCAGCTGAACTTTGAAAGTTGACACTCACCATGTGTTTGCTACTAACAAAAGTCTTCAGGCTAATTCCCTTCTAATGGATATAAAAGGAAATTCGATCTCTTTACCATGGAAGACATTTAGCTTTCTAGCATCTTTTTTTCCCCCTTGCCCAGTCAACTGATTAAGAAATTATGTTTCCATGTGCATCATTTGCCGTATTGTCTCCAGGGAGGATTGTATTTAGCCAGTTCAGTAGAAGAAAAAAAGCGCTTGAGCCTGCCCTCTAGATCAAATGTCAGCTTTAAATGACACTTGAGCAAATCCCAAGCTCCTGTCCCAGTCTTCTGTCTGGAACAGGAAATGGTATGAAATGTCCTACATGGTGCAATTGAGAATAGGGTTTCTAGGTTAAAAGTTAGGAAATGACTCTGTTTCCTACTGGTTGTTAGATTAGTAGCATGACCTTGGGTAAATCTAATCTTTTAGCCTTCAGTTTTAAAATCTGTTAACACTTTACAAGGTGGGCTTTGAGTCACAATTAGAAATGTATACATGTAAGTGAAGGGAGTTTTAGGAAGACAGTGGTTTTAGATGTTTTTGAAGTTTCTTTTGATTCTGGTGTTTTGAAGCTTTTCAAGACATTCAGACTCATTTTGGGTAGAAGGCAGGGTGCAAAAATCTGACTTGGCTTTGTAGTTGGTGACCATTCCCTCTGCCAGCTTAAGCCAGACACATTAGCATAGTCTAGTCAGTGTTTTATTTTTCTTGTACTTAGTGTTTTAAGTAGCAACTAGAACTACATTGGGCAAGAATTTTATTAACTTATTTTATTGTATTTTAATTATAATTAGAGATAGGGTCTCACTACGTTGCCCAAGCTGGTCTCAAACTCCTGGGCTTAAGCGATCCTCCCACCTCAGCCTCCCAAAGTGCTGGGATTACAGGCATGAACCACTGCACCTGGCCTTAACTTAGTTTTGAAATTGACTTGACATTGGGTTTTATTGTTCCAGACTGCTGTACTGGACCTCTGTATGGTGTTCTTATTTCTCAGTTATTTAAGGAAAACTGAACTGAGGAAGAAATTTCCATAGCTGTTAGGGGGTGGGAGGGATATTTATATGATGTCTTTATTTTGGAGACTTCAACATAGGTGAAAGATAATCTGTTAAAATTTTAAAAATTAACAGAATATTCTAACATAGAAGTTTTGCTCTCCTATTCCATGTTGCTCTTTTTTTTTTTTTTTTTTAAATAACCAGCCTAAACTGATCTCCAGGAATTCTTCTACCACTGAGCCCACTTGGTGGATTTACTTATTTTTCACTATTTGTTTGTATTTGGTTATCTTGAACCTTTTCTCTACACCATCAGACAGCAGTTCTCCACCAGAATCCAGGGCCCCCTTTGGGAGAGGAGGATGTGTTTGGAAAAAACCTCCTAGATGATGCTAGATACCCTCCTTGACATTCACTGCTTCTATTTTTTAAAATTTGTTTTAATTTTTTTTTTTTTCTTTTTAAAGAGACTGGGTCTTGCACTGTCACCCAGGCTGGAGTACAGTGGCACAATCATGGCTTACTGCAGCCTCAATCTCCTGGACTCAAACAATCCTCCCACCTTAGCCTCCCAAGTAACTAGGACTAGAGGAATGTACCACCACAGCCAGATAATTTTAAAATTTTTTGTAGAGACAGAGTGTCACTCTATTGCCCAGGCTGGTCTCGAACTTCTGGTCTTGAACTTCTGGGCTCAAATGATCCTCCTGCCTAAGCATTCCAAAGTGCTGGGATTATAGGCATGAGCCACAATGCCCAGCCTAAAAACTTATTTTGTGCCTGCTAAATAAGTACTAGGAGCTGTTAGGGAAACAAGGCTCAGAGCCTCAAGGCAAGAGATTAAACTCCAAATAGCGAGAAGTATGGCAGCTGTGGTGTAGGTAAGGTGCAGGTGAGATAGATACTAAGCAAATAATTGTAATTTAAAAATCTTGGTTGTGATCAGGGCTCTGTGAAGGCTTTTGATATACTTAGTCTTGGATGGGAAGAGAGGGGAGGAAGTTGTGGAAAGCTGCTTAGAGAAAGTGGCATTTAAGCTGAGATGGGGAGGATATGAGTAGTTCATAGCCAGGCAAAGTGGAGGAGGGGAGAATGCGTGCCACTTGGGTAGAGAGTGAAGCTCGGTGAGAGAGAGATGGGGCCGGAGAGTTTAGAGTATTTCAGACAGCCTCAGCAACTAAGGGAAGCTATTGGATGGTTCTAAGCAGGGGAGAGTCTTGGCCAGATGTGCATTTTACAAAGGATGTTCTGTTTGGGGAACAGATGGGGGAGCATAAGAGCCAAGTGAGGAGGCCAGGTAGGAAGCTGTTCCAGCGATGCAGGAATAGATGATAGTAGCTAGCACCAAGGGGCTGCACTGAGGGAGAAAAGGCTGAATGGAGAACCGTTTGGGGGTGATAAGATTGATTATGCGAGGTAAGAAAGAAGTCAGTTACAATGAGGACTCGAGGTTAAGATGAAAGGACTGTCGAATTGTTTTTAATGCTGTTGGGGGTCAAATCAGGTGAGGAATGAAAGTGTCTAATAGACTTAGGGATACGGAGGTCTCTGGCTTTTAGGGAGATCGTCTTGAAGAACAGTGGGAAGAGACGGTAGGAAGGTGATTGGTGTGAGCTGAGGTGGGAGTGGGAGTGGAGGGAGCTTAGGCTGGCAACACCCCAGCTCTTGCAGACCACACCTTCTGCAGCATGGGGCTGGGAGGGGAGGGCAGCCACACCTCTGGGAGCTCCTGGTCAGCATTCCTAAGTCTAACTGAGCATTAAACATCTGGCGTTTTTCTTTCTGTGTTTCCTGGCAGTGGGAAGCCTTCAGCCTTCCAGAACTACAGAATTTCTTGCGCATCTTGGACAAGGAAGAAGATGAGCAGCTGCAGAATCTGAAGAGGCGCTACACAGCCTACAGACACAAGCTGGAAGAAGCCCTCCGTGAGGTGTGGAAGCCTGATTAAAGCGGGGCTCCCTGCCCGCGAGGCCCGGTGCAGGACCAATGTACAAAACAGCAGCAAGTGCCTCTCTTGTCAGAGGGCTGCTGTCTTGCCCCACTATGCTAGGGTCTTCCCCTTTCTATCTGTAGATTTTGTTCCCCAAACCTGGTCACACAGCATCCTGCACCTTAGCGTCCCATGTAAGGGAGTCTGCAAGCTTGTTGTTCAGCACCGCAGTGTTACCTCTTGGCAAGCTGTGAACCTGTCGCCTCATCAGGAGCATTCGAGGGTGCTTGGAAGCATGAACTCTGGGGGTGTTTTTTTTTTGTTTTTTGTTTTTTTGGTTATTTTAATTATGTGATGATGCTGTTAAGCTTATGGATATGCAGTTGATTTTTTAAAAAGCTTAACTAGGAATCTTTCTGAATACTTGTCCTATTTTGAAACTACCTGTCTGGTTTTTTGTTTGGTTTTGTTTTCTTTTTTTAATGTCAGAGGAATCTATCCATGTGAATCGAAAGGCACAGGAATCTAGGAACTCTGAGGAATTTATTGTGAAGGATTTTGTTAGGGGGTTGACAGAGAAAGGAAAGTGTAAGTTTGGAAGAAGGCATGTGGGGTGGTGGCGAGCGCTGCGGGCTATGGAAGGTGACTTGGCTTTTCAGTTAGGGGTAGTGGAGAAAGGGGTAGTTGCTTGTAAATGAGTTAAAAGCATTCAGTGTGGAGAGATGTTAAACCCATTTTAGGATCGCTTGGTTTCCTGGTGGGTAGAATGTGAGAACAGAGCCAGAGGCAGGAGCTAAACCAAAAGGAGAGACCCATGAACTCTGCAGCCGACTGATCAGAGAATCAAGCAGGTGGAGCCTACCAACCTGGGCAGAGGTGGGCCTCATGCTGCAGCTGGATCCGACCCTCTAATTCTGCCCTTTTGGAGTGGAAGGTCTGATTGGTGTAGCTGCTCTGCATAGGCAGGACAGTGACCGTTCACTAACTCTTGTTAAGTTACATAGTGTATAGCTTTACCCCACAGGTGGTTTTCAAAGTTGAGACGGAATTCGGGTAGGGGCAGCTGTTTTTCCCTTGATTGTTAGCTAGGATATTTATCAAGTAAACTTTGGTGACAATCACTCTCTTCCCTTTTATTCCTCCTTTCCTTTTCCTTTCTTCCCTTCCCTTCTGTCTCCCACCCTACCTTGTTCCTTTCCTCCCTCCCTCCCTCCCTCCCTCTCCCTCTCCCTCTCCCTCCCTCCCTCCCTCCCTCCCTCTCCCTCTCCCTTTCTTTTCTACATTGAAATCTGTTCTTACATAATATAGAACAGGGCTATTGAATAAAGACCCAATCCTACCAGATCTTTAGTTCTAAAGGGCAACTTGACTGTGAGTGTAGGAGGGCCCGCAAGAAAGGGAGGAAAGTCCACACCCAGCTAACCACACAACAGGGCTTCATTATGGAAATATTTTAACAAAAGTACATGTTATTACCAACCAAAGAAATGCATGTGCAATAGAAGCCTTCCTTAAAACAGGCTAAATAACCTCATTTTATGCAGCAGTTTAATCTGAGAACAGAGGGAAAGGTGTGCAGTGGTTCCAGAGGGGCCTTATATTCTATTTTTAGTCTAGATATTTTTTGTTTATAAATTCCCAAGGAATTGTTAACACTTTGGTGACACCTAATGGATTCTTTTTGAAATTCCAAGGTGCTTCAGTTCTTTGCCTAAGTGAACTGTGCCTTTTATTGCATTTCTGTTCCTCTCTTGGTGGTTCTTCTGACTTTTTGGAGAATACCCATCTTGTTGGAGGCAGACTTAAGTTGTTATGCTGTGCCACACAATTTACTGAGACAATCATATCTTCCTAAGCATTTAAGGAAAGTTGAAAAAAATAGAATTAGCAGTTATAAAATACGTATGGCACATCTTGTTTAATTTTGCATGTAACTTCTCTTTTGTACATTGATGAGGTTTTAGTGACATTGTCATCCAACACTTTACCTTTATTGTTCAGGGAATGCCTTCGTGATTTTTTTACTGGTTTTACTATTCAGACTATGGTCTGGGTTTGAGTATATTGTTATTACCACCTGGTTTTTTAATTATTCATCCCAGTAAACTTATATTTTGTGAAGCATTTGTTTCTCAGATTAAGACACTGTTAGAACCTAAAGTAGTAGCTGATGGGTATCTGTGAATTTTTTTTTTTTTTTTTTTTTACTTGAAGTAGATTGTCTGAATAGGCATCCTCATCTGTATTATCCAGAACCTCGCTCACTGTCATGTGCACTACAAATTGCAATTTGGAAACTTACTGTATTGAAATTCTGTCAGTTCATGGTTCTTGAAGATTGATGTCCTTTCCCAAACACTGGTTACTGCAGCAGCATTTTTAATGTGTAAGTGAAGAAAAAAGGCCACTAAGGCCAAAGATTTTTTAAGAATCATTGTACAATTCATTATGTTAAACTATCTAAGCTTTGCTGTAATACTGTTTTCTCTTCAATATGTGATGGTACAGGAAAGATGTTAAATGAAGGGGTAGTATTGCAGGAGAGCATTTTAAATGGCAGAAGTAAAAAGTTATAATATTTATAATTTTGATGGGTTTAAGTTTATTTTTGTAGGGAAGATTTTTCTCCCCTAAAATAGTTTCTAGAATGGCAAAATTGTTTCCATTATTAAAAATTGAAGTTATTAGTTGTTTGTGTGTGTTTATTTATGATAATATGCTAGATTTAAAAAGGTCACAGGAGTGGGCTGAGCTGCTTTTGCAGATACACAGGGACACATGCTGGAATGCAACAACTTTACTAGGTTTGCGTGGGTCATATTTGTTCTCCCAGATATCATTTTCTCTTTGCCTTATCCGCTGAGGAAAAATAACCCTAAGCTCACACAGCATATTCCAATTTATTTAAAACAATTGTTTTAATTTTTTGAAATATACACATTTAAAAGTATATAAAGCATGCAAAAGAGGAGGGAGGCCGAGAGTGAAAAAATAAAAATAAAAAAGCATGCAAACAGTTTAAAGGATTATTATATAAAATGGACACCCCATGACCATTACCAAAATAGAACCTTGTCAGTTCTTTAGAAATCCTCTCCCTCCACCCCTGTTCTTGCCCTGAGGTCTCCTACCTCTGAAACATACCACTTCAACATAAAGTGAGTATTTGTATTTTTTTGGTCACCATGACTGCCTTACACAGATGGGATAGAGAGTGTCTGGGGAACCACAGGGACGATGGAGTGCCGCCCTGTGCGCACCTGCACTTCGGCTTTGTGCCATGGTGTTCAGCTTCCATGCCTGCTGTTGGGAGTGTTTTTACTACTACACTGCCCGCTGGAGGGGCTGATGAAATAGGAGCAAGGCTGGTGGTAGAGGCCTTTCACGTACCATAGCTGCTCTCTAAATAAAAATACTGTGATAGAAAATTATGGCTCTGTATAATTTTGCTTTTCTACTGAAATATTCAGAGGAGTCAGGTTTGGGGGTTCTACTTGGGTTACTACCCAAGTGCGTGGGGAATGTTTGGGAATCTTTATATTTTTATCCTTTTTTTTTTTTTGGAGATGGAGTCTCAATGTGTCATGATCTTGGCTCACTGTAACCTCCACCTTCCAGGTTCAAGCGATTCTCCTGCCTCAGCCTCCCTAGTAGCTGGGATTACAGGTACCTGCCACCACACCCGACTAATTTTTTTTTTTTTTGTATTTTTAGTAGCGACGGGGTCTTTCCATGTTGGCTAGGCTGGTCTCAAACTCCTGACCTCAAGTGACCAACACACCTCAGCATCCCAAAGTGCTGGGATTACAGGTAGGACTTTTTTTTTTTAAAGTCAATTTTTATTACTAAAAAAAACCTTTTTTTTTTTTGAGAAAGAGTTTCACTCTGTCTCCCAGGCTGGAGTGCAGTGGCACAATCTGGGCTCACTGCAACCTCTACCTCCTAGGTTCAAGCGATTCTCCTGCCTCAGCCTCCAGAGTAGATGGGATTACAGGCGTGTGCCACCACACCTGGCTAATTTTTGTATTTTTAGTAAAGATGGGGTTTCACCCTGTTGGCCAAGGTGGTCTCAAACTCCTGACCTCAGGTAATCCGCCGGCCTTGGCCTCCCAGAGTGCTGGGATTACAGGCGTGAGCCACTGTGCCTGGCTCACATGAATATTTATTGAAACAACAGTTATCAGTTGGTGACAAATTCGGAGACACTGTCAGATAATGCTAATTAGGTATTTTGTTTTATTGAAAGAAGGGGCTGGGCGCAGTGGCTCATGCCTGTAATCCCAGCATTTTGGGAGGCCGAGGCGGGCAAATCATGAGGTCAGGAGTTTGAGACCAGCCTGACCAAACATGGTGAAACCCCGTCTCTACTAAAAATACAAAAATTAGCTGGGTATGGTAGCGCACGCCTGTAATCCCAGCTACTCAGGAGGCTGAGGCAGGAGAATTGCTTGAGCCAAGGAGGCGGAGGTTGTAGTGAGCCGAGATCGCCCCATTGCACTCCAGCCTGGGCGACAAAGTGAAACTCCATCTCAAAAAAAAAAAAAAAGAAGAGGGGCCAGGCACAGTGGCTCACGCCTGTAATCCCAATACTCTGGGAGGCCGAGGCAGGCTGATCTCTTGAGGCCAGGAGTTCAAGACCAGGTTGGCCAACATGACAAAACCTCTTCTTTGCTAAAAATATAAAAATTAGCCAGACGTGGTGGCACACGACTGCTGTCTCAGCTACTCAAGAGGCTGAGGCAGGAGAATTGCTTGAACCCGGGAGGCGGGGGCTGCAGTGAGCCGTGATTGCGCCACTGTACTCCAGCCTGGGCAACAGAGCAAGACTCTATCTCAAAAAATAAAAAAAAATGACAGTAGTGGTGAAGGTCTACACTTAGTAGCCAATGCCAACAAAGTGCTTACCATGTGCTAGGCATTCTTCTGAAATGCTTAATGTGTATTAACTCATTGACTCCCCCATGATGTTACCACACTATTTCTTCATATCCCTTTTTTCACACATGTGGAAACGGACATGTTGAGGTTTAGCAGCTTGCTCAAGGCCACCGTGTGAGTGAGTGGCAGAGCCGGGCACTGCCCCGTTTCTCTACCATCTTTTCCTGTAAATGCTCTCGTTTCTCAGTTAAATCGCCTATTGAGTAAAGGAGCAAAAGTCTGTTAAATTGCCGTAATGGACAGTTCACCCAGAAGTGTAACTGTTTTGGTGCTATAGGGGTTTGTTGATATCAGTGTGTTCTCATCCATTTTGGTTCATTTATCATTTCATTTAGGTGATTATACTAAGTCACATAGAATGAAATGCTGACCTGTGCTTTCTTTTTATTTTTTGAGATGGGGTCTCACCTTGTCATCCAGGCTGGAGTGTAGTGGTGTGATTACGGCTCACTGCAGCCTTAGCCTCCCGGGCTTAAGAGATCCTCCCATCTCAGCCTCTCAAGTAGCTGGGACTACAGGTGCCTGCCACCACATCCAGCTAATTTTTTTTCATTTTTGTAAAGATGGAGTCAGGCTATATTACCCACGCTGGTCTCAAACTCCTGGGCTTAAGTGATCCTCCTGCTTTGGCCTCCTAAAGGGCTGGGATTACAACCACCATGCTCAGCCCAGACCTGTGTTTTCATTTAGAGGTTCTGTTGCGTGGGGGAAATAACACGGTAGGTAACCAAACTTAGTGGTCTCACTGCAGTTGGTAAGACAATTCTCCTGGAACCACCAGAAGAACAGCTTCAGTACTACAGAGTGCTATAGGAGCCACAAAACTTGTGCAAAGGTTTGACTCTTGGAACCATTCCCCCAAACAAGGCTCATCCTCTGCAAAGAGACACTAGGAGGTAAGTATTCAAAGTCTAAAGCATACGCTTGTGTGGTGTGAATCACTACTTGCTTAATTGAATGTACAAGAAAGAAGTTTTATATAAGGATAAAGGTAGGGGGGCAGGTGTGGTGAAGGCTGGAATAGGAGGGAGTGGGGACTAGCTGGGTTATATACCAACAACTCTGAAGCTAAATCATTTATTCCATCTGCAGGCTTGGATCTGGGTTTGGGTTTTTGTTTTTTGTCTTTCGGGGTTTTTTTGCCTGTTGGTTTTGGTTTCATTTTGTTTTGTTTTTTGACAAGTCTTTCCCTATTCTAGGAGATGAGAATAGCAGGGTACAAGATAGACCCCTTTGATCTTAAATAGTATTTCCAAAGGATGATTGTGGTTCTCACATGTTTGGCTGAGGCTGCATTTGGCATCAAGTGAACTCTGAAAGCTCCTCTCTTCTTGTTTCTGAGAAATGTGAGCACTTTTAAGTATTATTTACACACAAACAACAAAACATCAAGGCTCTTTGTAAACTTCAAAAGAAATTGGGATTTGACTTTGTTTTGGGGAGGGAGTTATTTCAATCAGGAGAGTTCATTTTTTTTCTCTTTCTAAACAGGGAGTTCCGATTACAATGCGCCTGGGTCATTAAGGGCGTCTATCTGGTTTGTGTTTGCTGGCATATGTACTGCCGGCTGTTGAGCCACGCTTTGTGGACACGTGGGATTCCTTAAGCCCTCTGTGGTTCCTGTCTCTGAAGTGGCTTTCTAGGGAGGCTCTGCTCTAGAGGGTTTTTCCATTTACAGGTGCAATAAAACGTTTACATTCTAAAAATTCTGAAGCAGCAAACTTTAGTACCTTGCCAAAACTTAGAATTCTTGAATTACTGCTGTTGCAGGCAGGGAGGCAACAGCTTAAATTCATACCTTTTACTCAGAACTATAAATGGTGTCTTCAGATTCTTTTAAAGATGGTGAACATTTCAAATATTTTTCTTGCGTATGTGATCTTTGCAAGGAAAACATTCATAGTCAATTTTGTTCAGGTCAGATTGAGCACTTCGAGGCCTTATCAATAAAAGATGCTTGACTGAGCAGGTAAGGGCAACCATAGAAACTGAGGAACATAAAGACCAGCTTTCAGAAAACCTCAAGTTCTTTTTTTTTTTTTTTTTCTGAGACAGAGTCTCACTCTGTCGCCCAGGCTGGAGTGCAGTGGCTCGGTCTTGGCTCACTGCAGCATGCACCTCCCAAGTTCAAGCGATTCTCCTGACTCAGCCTCCCGAGTAGCTGGGATTACAGGCACCCACCACCACGCCCAGCTAATTTTTGTATTTTTAGTAGAGACAGGGTTTCACCATGTTGGCAAGGCTGGTCTTGAACTGCTAACTTCAGGTGATCCACCTGCCTCGGCCTCCCAAAGTGCTGCGATTACAGAGGTGAGCCACTGTGCCCAGCCATCAGAAAACTTCCAGTTCTATCGCCTTTATCTAGATACAGTTTGTATAGGAGTTTGTGTGTGCTGGGGAAGGAAGTGGGCTTTAAGGGTGTAGTGGTGTCGGGGAGGCCAGAAATAATGTCCCCTTTATCATGGAAAGTTATTTGTTATGAAGGTGGTAGTTAGGAAAAGGCAACGTTTAGGATCTGTTGGAAGAGATTTCAAGACAAAATGAGGTTACCACACTATTTCTTCACAGACTGCCTTCAGAACTATGGAAGGTGCTGAATTTTGTTTTTCGTTTTTTCGAGATAGGTCTTGCTCTGTTACACAGTAGCATGATCATAGCTCACTGAAGCCTCTAGTTTCTAGGCTCAAGCAATTATCCCACCTCAGCCTCCCAAGTAGCTGGGACTAGAGGGGCATGACACCATGCCCAGCAAATTTTTTAATTTTTTTGTAGAGATGAGGTCTGGCTGTGTTACCCAGGCTGGTCTCGAACTCCTGGCCTCATGATCTTTCTGTCTTGACCTCTCAAGACACTAGGATTATAGGTGTAAGCCACTGCCCAGGCTGATTTTTTAAAGGCAGATTTTTCTGTTCCCTGACTCTGAAGCTACTTAATCTGAATCTCTGGTACTGGCCCCTGAGAATCTGCCATTTTAATAAGTGCCTCATATTTTTTCAAATGCCGACTGCAAATCCTAGAGCTCTACAGAGAGTTTCTGGGGCTGAAGGGATATATCATTGTGCACAGAGTATTTCCCTCATACCCCTTGTTTTGAAATTTTAAATAAATTACTTCCAAATTGAGAGTAATGACTAGCCTGCAAAGAATCTTTCTGACCTGCCTCACTTAGCCTTGGAAAGGACAATTCTATATACCCTGTTCCCCTGGACCATGGCTAATTGGATCTTAGACCTCTGCTGAAAGGCCATTGATCAACTAGATTTTCTCAAAATTTTATTTATTTATTTATTTATTTATTTATTTAGAGACAGAGTCTCACTCTGTTGCCCAGGCTGGTGTGCAGTGGTGTGATCTTGGCTCACTGCAGCCTCCACCTCCACCTCCACCTCCACCTCCCGGGTTCAAGTGATTGTGCCTTACCCTCCCAATTAGCTGAGATTACAGGTGCCCACCACCATGCCCGGCAGATTTTGTTTGTTTGTTTGTTTTTTAGTAGGGATGGGGTTTCACCATGTTGGCCAGCCTGGTCTCAAACTCCTGGCCTCAGGTGATCTGCTCGCCTCAGCCTCCCAAAGTGCTGGGATTACATGTGTGAGCCACCGTGCCCGGCCATAAGGAAACTTGTGGCCAGCTGCTTGGGAGACAGACAGGAGAATCTCTTGAACCTGGGAGACAGAGGTTTCAGTGAGCCGAGATTTTGTCACTGTACTCCAGCCTGGGTGACAGAGTGGGACTCCCTCTCAAAAAAAAAAAAAAAAAAAAATTACTCTTATTACTCTTATTCTGTTCTCTCTCTCTCTCTCTACATATATATATGTATATATACGTATACATACATATACATGTATATATACGCATACATACATATACATGCATGTATACATATACATACATACATGTATATGTGTGTATATAGTGGCCTCTATTATGTATTGGCTAGCTTCTGAGAAGCTTGCCAAATGACAAGTGCTGATATTGCTGCTGCTACCAACTTCATAAGTCTTTCAGGAATTTACTGTTTGCAAGTGTCTGCAGTATGAAGCTTTAATGCATATGATCTACAATATTCTGACATAACTTTTAAGCTTCCACATTATTGGAAACACAGTCGGGTTTACATGTGGTCTCTTCTTTCCCTCTTTCCTTCCCTCCTTTCTATCTTATTTAATGTCCTTGTATCCTGTGATATCTGTACTCTTTTTTTTTTTTGAGATGGGGTCTTGCTCTGTCACCCAGGCTGGAATGCAGTGACACAATATCTTGGCTCACTGCAAGCTCTGCCTCCTGGGTTCATGCCATTCTCCTGCCTCAGCCTCCTGAGTAGCTGGGACTACAGGCGCCCGCCACCACACCTAGCTAATTTTTTTGTATTTTTTTAGTAGAGACAGGGTTTCACCATGTTAGCCAGGATGGTCTTGATCTCCTGACCTTGTGATCTGCCTGCCTCGGCCTCCCAAAATGCTGGGATTACAGGCGTGAGCCACCACCCCGGCCTATTTATTTTTTAATTGAGATGGAGTTTTGCTCTTTTTGCCGAGGCTGGAGTGCAATGGCACCATCTCAGCTCACTGTAACCTCTGCCTCCTGAGTTCAAGTGATTCTCCTGCCTCAGCCTCCCAAGTAGCTGGGATTACAGGCATACGTCACCACGCCTGGCTAATTTTGTGTTTTTAGTAGAGACGGGGGTTTCTCCATGTTGGTCAGGCTGATCTCGAACTCCCGACCTCAGGTGATCTGCCCGCCTCGGCCTGCCAAAGTACTGGGATTACAGGCATGAGCCACCGCACCTGGCCTGTTTTTATTTTTTATTTTTTTATTTTTTCCAAGTCCGCACTGCCTGGTCCCATGACCCACCCCCTAGAACTGGGTAGATTATGATGAGTGAGAACATCATGAGCTCTGTTACGAAAATCAGAGTCCATGTGTAGTGTAAACTGTTAAGTGTCATAGAGATAAAATTTAGTGTACTATGAGTGTACAATTTAGGAGGACAGAGAAGTCGTCCTTGAGAAAGTGATTTAGAGCTGAGATCTTGAGGAGGAGGAGGAGGGGTTACCTAGAAGAATAACTTACATGAACATGTTCTGCATGGTGGGGACTGGTGTCTGAGGTCTTTCTTTTTGACAGTGTGTTTTATCAGGATTACTCTTGCTGGTTCCCTGTCCCCCCCATGGCAAAAACCTCAATTACTTTTGTACCAACCTATAATATTATAAGCAAAGAACTTTAGGCCTAAATAATTCTCCTCACGTTAAGAGTTCATCTTTGGCAAAGGTGGAATTAAAATTAACAATGGCAGGCCAGGCGTGGTGGCTCCCGCCTGTAATCCCAGCACTTTGGGAGGCTGAGGCGGGAGGATCACCTGAGGTCAGGAGTTCTAGACCAGCCTGGCCAACATGCACCTAGCTGGGCACGGTGGCACCCAGCTCTCAGCTACTTGGGAGATTGAGGCAGGAGAATTGCTTGAACCAGGGAGATGGAAGTTGCTGTGAGCCGAGATCGCATCACTGCACTCCAGCCTGGGCGACAGAGTAGGACTCTGTCCCCTCGCCCTCCCCCCAGAAAAATTTACAATGGCAATTGCTCTGGCTCAAACATATTTTTTCCCCTTGTAAAATGGAGAGGACATCACTTGTTTGCCTACCTCACAGGGCTGCTGTGAGGACCAAATAAGATCGGGAATGTGCAAGTATCTTGTGCATTGTAATTCCTGGTATAGCGTGAGATGGTATTATTTTCCAACTATTTGTTCCTACAATAATGTGGCTGTTTCACTTCTGGGCCAATGATAGATGCTTATCTATCATTCTAGAGGCATCTTAGGTGCCAATTTCCAAGATGGACATTTTTCCAAGCAGAAAGCATTTTGTTTTCTTTTCTTTTAAAAATTCATGGCCGGGCGTGGTGGCTCACACATGTAATCCCAGCACTTTGGGAGGCCAAGGTGGGTGGATCGCCTGAGGTCAGGAGTTTGAGACCAGCCTGGCCAATGTAGTGAAACCCCGTCTCTACTAAAAAAAATACAAAAATTAGCTGGGCGTGGTGGCGAGCACCTGTAATCCCAGCTACTCTGGAAGCTGAGGCAGGAGAATCACTTGAACCTGGGAGGCGGAGGTTGCAGTGAGCCAAGATTGCGCCATTGGACTCCAGCCTGGGCAACAAGAGCGAAACTCCGTCTCAAAAATAAAAAATAAAAATAAAAAAAAATTCATGCTAAGGGAAGGAAATAGAGTTAAAAGCAAAACATTCAAGATTCTTAGGGTGATTGGTAGGCCAGATCGTTTAGTGCCTTGCCTTATGCTCCCTAAAAATACTGTCACAAAGTGTTTTTTCTTCCTTGACAAGATAGAGCCTAAATGCTCAGAGCAGCTGAGACCGGGGATGCCCAGGTTTTCATATCAACATAAGGCACAGAGTGATGCTGCATGATCCAAACCAGACGGCTGTGTGTCGGTGCAGTCGGGGGCCTTGACCTTTGTTTCTAGTCCATGTTTTTATGCATGTAAATTCTCCCCTAGATAGTAATCTCCTTGGAGACTGGACCATATCTTCAGTTCACTTTGCATCTCTCCTAGCCGCAGGGCACAACATTTGTGGGACTAAACATTTCATAGACATGTCTGGAAACAGCCAGTTGGGCAGCTTTGAGACAGGAAGGTAGCCCTCTACAGAGAGACCCGGAGCTGCAGCTTCCTGCCGCTCCTCATCCAGCCAGTGTTCACCTTTGGCTGAACTCTTAAACAGGACCTTCGTTGGCATTACAGGAAGGAGAGGGGCCAGGATGATTGCAGGCCAGAGTGTTGTTATCCCCTGCTGTGCAGAGGACCAGACGTGGCATCATGGGCTTCATCCTCTGTGGGAGCATTGATGGGCATTGAGCTTTAGGCTGAAGCCTGCCCTGATAGATGACAAAGTGAGTAGTCACTTGCTCCAGACTGCTGGAAAGAACCCGAGTTGTCATGTTGATCTCAGGCCTAATTAGTGTGCTGCTCACCTAATCTGGGAGATGCTGGGTAAAAGGGACTGGGAGGAAATCTACACGAAGCAGCCCCTTTCTTAGGAACTTAAGTGGGAACAGAATCAATTGTGCATCTGAGCTACTTTCCCATCGTTGGGAGGAGGAAGGGAGAAGTGACTGATGGTCTTGATTTGGACAACAGGTGCCTCGGAAACCCAGCCAGAATCTTGGCGTGCTGCAGCTGCTGAGGGGCCACTCTCCCAAGCTGCAACTCTCCCTCGCACCAGCTTTTAGGAGTTACGAAGACCCACTAGAGAGAAGACTTTGGACTTGTGACTGGAGCCTGCCAGCCAAGAGTCCATTAAAATATTTTCCAACATGTGCTGAGAACATTTTAGCAACCATTCCAACAAAGAGCTTCCACTTGGTTTTAGTAACAATAGCTGGGAACCAGTGCTTATTTCTATTATTTCAGTATGTAATGTACATATTTTCCCCCACTTTGGAGACAATCTGAGCCTCTACCGCTGGACAGCTCTGCTCTACCCTGTAGTAAAAAGGGCTCCCTGCTTGATGCACTGGAAGCCGATACCATGACACTGGGTTTTTTGTTGTTTTTGACAAAAGCTTTATATTATATATAAGTCGACTCACAAGGAGATAGGAGTGTCAAGCTCAAATATTTCTCCCTGTGCTGTCTTCAAGGCAGGCAGTAATTTTATTAGAAAAGATTAGACAGGCATGCTGGAGCATGCCTGTAGCATGCCTGTAGTCCCAGCTGCTTGGGAGGCTGAGGCAGGAGGATCATTTGAACACAGGTGCCATTGCACTCCAGCCTAGGTGACAGACTGAGACCCTGTCTCCAAAAAAAAAAAAAAAAAAGAAAAAAAAGAAAAGATTTAGGCTGGGCACCATGGCTTATGCCTGTAATCCCAGAACTTTGGGAGACTGAGGTGGGAGGATCACTTGAGGCCAGGAGTTCAAGAACAGCATGGGAAACATAGTGAGATCCCATTCCATTTCTAAAAAAAAATTTTTAAAATTAGCTGGGTGTGGTGCCACGTGCCTGTGTCCCAGCTACTCAGAAGGCTAAGGCAGGAGGATTGCTTGAGGCTGGGTGCTCAATTGAGGCTGCGGTGAGCCATGATCACAAGCCCATGTCTCAAACCACCCCTGCAAAACCCCCAAAACATAGAGCCCCATCTCTACAAAAAAATAAAGGAGTTTGGGGGTGGATACTGGGATTAGCAGGTGCTTGGTGGAAGGAAAAGGGAAGTCTGGAAAGTCCTTGGGTGCATGTAGTTATTTCTTTATGCAAACTCATGGGTCAAAGGTGCAAATTTGGGGAGTTCATGTGAAATATGCAGTGGAAATTCAGGCTGTGACATCAGCAGACTTGTTCTACGCAAAATCTAGTTAGCTAGTTTTCTTTTTAAATCTGCTATCCTGTAAATTCAAGAATTTTTGTTACTGTTTTTTAATCCTTTGGGGACACAGTTTTAATTTTAGCTTTTTATTTTTGTTTATTTATTTATTTTTTTGAGATGGAGTTTCACTGTTGTTGCCCAGGCTGGAGTGCAGTGGTGCGATCTTGGCTCACTACAACCTCCACCTCCTGGGTTCAAGCGATTCTCCTGCCTCAGCCTCCTGAGTAGCTGGGATTACAGGTACCTGCCACGACGCCCGGCTAATTTTTTTATTTTTAGTAGAGACAGGGTTTCACCATGTTGCCTGGGCTGGTCTCGAACTCCTGACCTCAGGTGATCCACCTGCCTTGGCCTCCCAAAGTGCTGGTATTACAGGCATGAGCCACCATGCCCAGCCAGTTTCAGTTTTTTAGCAAGTTCTTTTCTTATCTGCTATCCTGTAAGCCCAAGAATTTAGTCATTTTTCTTTAACTTTTTGGGGCACGGTTTCACTACAGGAACCTGCAGTTCCTGTAGGAACTGTAGGGTGGGTGCGAAAGTAATCGCAGTTTTTGTCATTGGCAAAACTTTTGCACCCGCCTAATAGATTTGGCAAAAGGCTGGCCCAGTTTCTCTCAGTAAACCAGCTTTGGTCATTATGTTAGTTATATATTGCTGCATATCAAGTTACCCCCAAACCAGCAGCTTACAACAGCATTAAACATTTTTTAGGCTGGGCGCAGTGGCTCATGCCTGTAATCCCATGACTTTGGGAGGCCGAGGCGGGCGGATCACCTGATGTCAGGAGTTCAAGACCAGCCTCAACATGGAGAAACCCTGTATCTACTAAAAATACAAAATTAGCCGGACGTGGTGGTGCATGCCTGTAATCCCAGCTACTCAGGAGGCTGAAGCAGGAGAATTGCTTGAACCTGGGAGGCAGAGGTTGTGGTGAGCCGAGATCGTGCCATTGCACTCCAGCCTGGGCAACAAGAGCAAAACTCCATCTCAAAAGAAAACCAAAAAACAACAACAAAAAACCATTTTTTAGATCATGTTATATTCTGTGGATCAGGAGTCTAGTAGCAGCTTAGCTTGATGGTCCTTGCTTGGTCTCTCACGAGGCTGCAGTTAAGATGATGGCTAGGGCTGCAGTCATCTGAAGTCTTGACTGGGGCTTGAAGGATCTGCTTCTAAGGTGGCTCTCTCACATGCCTGGCAAGTTGGGGCTGGTTGTTTTCAAGAAGCCTCAGATCCTCACCACGTAGACCTCACCAAAGATCTACTTTGGTGTCATTGATATGGCAATAGTTTTCTCCCAGAGTTATCCAAGAGAGAGCAAGGCAGAAGTGGCCATGTCTTTTAGGACCTAGCTGTGGAAGTCACACAGCATCACCGGTGCCCTATTCTACTGGTCACATGGACCAACCCTGATGCATTGTGGGAGGAAACTACACAAGGATAATTAGGCGGCATCTTGGAGGCTGGCTACCACAGCCATGCTGGAAACAGTTAAATGAGGCGTACAGAGAGGAGCCCTCTTTTTACTTGTTTTCTGCCAGCAAGGCTATAGTGCAGGACAAGAAGACACTTGAATGGCAGTGGCACCTTCTCCTCTTAGTCTGAAACCATAGTTTCCCTGTAAGTACAGGTATGAGAGACGCGTTCTCTTTTCAGTCTACATAATAATGTCCTGGAGGAATAGATTAATTCCCTTTTATAACTAAGCTCACCACCAGGCAGAGTAGGCACTCACATGTATAATGAGGTGGGGACACAGCCTCACAGATCATGGTGACAGCAGAGTTAATGGAAAGATGGCTTTGAAACCACATCTTTGAAATTCTGACTCTTCTTTGACAAATTAGCTTTGTGAGTTTGGATAAATTAAGCTGAGGGAAATAAATCTATCTTATGGAGCTGTTTTTATCCATCCAAAATGATAATTACAAGCATCTTTATATCTCTCTATCCTTCGAGAACCTATCGTCATCAGTTAGAGGTGCAGGTTACGATGACATATATGGATATCAGTCTCACCAGCAGGTGATCATGAAATCTTCCTCTCAAAGACTAAGATTTAGAACTGTTAAGGCTGGGCGTGGTGGCTCACGCCTGTAATCCCAGCACTTTGGGAGGCTGAGGCGGGCAGATCATGACGTCAGGAGTTGGAGACCATCCTGGCCAACATGGTGAAACCCCGTCTCTACTAAAAATACAAAAATTAGCCTGGCGTGGTGGCAGGTGCCTGTAATCTCAGCTACTCAGGAGGCTGAGGCAGGAGAATCGCTTGAACCTGGGAGGTGGAGGTTGCAGTGAGCTGAAATTGCGCCATTGCAATCCAGCCTGGTTGACAGAGCAAGACTCCGTCTCAAAAAAAAAAAAAAAAAAAAAAAATTAGAACTGTCATCTACTCTACCGTACTCCAGGAGCTAGCTCCCATGTCCCACATCTAAATCTTATCTTATTCAGTGATTCTAGGCCATCAGTAGATATCTCAGCACGATGCTTTTAGCTTGTATCCTTTGGGTTCTCTGGTTGTCACCCTCAACAGACTTCCGTGTACACATATGACCAGCCCTTTATATCCACTGGTGGTGGCTGGGTGCAGTGGTTCATGCCCATTATCCCAGCACTTTGGGAAGCCAAGGCAGGTGGCTCTCTTGAGCCCAGGAGTTCAAGACCAGCCTGGGCAACATGGCAAAACCCTGTCTCTATAAGAAGTACAAAAATTAGCTGGGCACGGTGGTGTGTGCCTATAGTCTCAGCTACTTGGGAGGCTGAGATGGGAGGATCAGTTGAGCCTGGGAGACAGAGGTTGTGGTGTGCTAAGATAGGGCCACTGCATCCAGCCTGGGCGACAGAGCGAGACCCTGTCTCAAAAAATAAAAATAAATCCACTGGTGGTAGAGGAAGATGAAACAACCACCACTTCTGTAGGGAATTTGGTTCTACAAGGCAGGGTCCAGTTTCAGTAGGAGTAGCTGGGATAAGTTAAAAAAAAAAAAAAAAAGGTTCTAATGGAGTCTGTATTTATCTTAACCCCGAGTCTATGCAAGTGAAGATTCTCTTCCTCCTTGTTGACGGCTTGACTGTGATGTAATCAAATTTCCAATGTTTAGGATGGTAATTTAGTGACTTTATGGGTGCTCTGTACCATCTTGCGTTTCTATCAGTATTTGGTCAGTGATCACAGGGGGTCTCCTTTCTCTTCCACCTTTCTCTAGTATTTACACAAAGGCCAGACCAGGTAGCTCTCAAAACTAAATCCGACCCGATGCTTAACCTTGTTATCCCTTCCCTTTTCATCACTTCAAGGTCTTGATGTCTTGTCTTGCAATATGGAAAGCCAGCACCCACTTCTCTTTCCCATGTTTCTTTTGGCCTTAGGTCCCAGGTAAAAAAAAAAAAAAAAAAAAAAAAAAATCTCACTTAAGTATTTAGGTCTACAATTGCTATTCTTGGCCTGATCTAGCATTCTAGCCCTTCTGGAGGGGGACGAAACATCCAGCCAGGTGATCCCCTGCTACTGAACAGCTGACAGCTGTTGGGAGAGGCAATCCACTATGAACTCCAAGCATCCTTGCACCTCCTTGCTGGATATGCCAAGAACGCAAGGTCCTGACCGTTTTTTTGAGATAGAGTTCCACTCTTGTAACTGAGGCTGAAGCGCAGTGGCGCAATCTTGGCTCACTGCAACCTCCGCCTCCCAGGTTCAAGCAATTCTCCTGCCTCAGCCTCCCAAGTAGCTGGGATTTTAGGTGCCTATCACTGCGCCCGGCTAATTTTTGTATTTTTAGTAGAGATGAGGTTTCACCATGTTGGCCAGGCTGACCACTTTTTATGCTGGCCATTCCTCAGGGTTGTCTGTAGTGAGCAGTTTGAGGGATAAGTTAATGTCTTCTTTTGGAACAAAGAGCAGCCTCGCTCAGTGCTTGCTATAAAACAGCAGGCTCAGCTGGGTGCAGTGGCTCACACCTGTAATCCCAGCACTTTAGGAGGCCGAGGCGGGCGGATCACCTGAGGTCAGGAGTTTGAGACCAGCTGGCCAACATGGCAAAACGCCGTCTTTACTAAAATACAAAAATTAGCCAGGCGTGGTGGTGTGTGCCTGTAATCCCAGCTACTCAGGAGGCTGAAGCACGAGAATCACTTGAACCCAGGAGGCGGAGGTTGCAGTGAGCCAAGACTGCGCCACTGCACTCCAGCCTGGAAGAAGCCTCCCCAAGCCTAATGTTCTTTTTTTGTAGCAAAACCCACTGCATGTGCAGGCATCCCTCTGGGCCCTTTGCATCATACCTGTAGGACTTGGGTGTAAGTGTGAACTGACAGGCTCTTACTGCTTGCTGTGCTGTACTACAGTCCTTTGTCTTTATCCCAGGAGTCTCATGAAATAACAGACCTACTTAATTAGCTTGCAAGAAGGGTACAAATCCCAGACCCTAATAAATGACCTTAAAATTGTGATATACCCAAATCCCCTATTTTTCATTTTTACAATTTAAATATTTTTTATAGTGACAGAATCTCGCTATGTTGCCCAGGCTGGTCTTCCAACTCCAGAGCTCGAGTGATCCTCCTGCCACGGCCTCTCAAAATGCCGAGATTAAAGGCGTGAACCATTGCCCCTGGCCCAAACCACCTGTTTTTCTGATAGTAATCTGGCAATTTTGAGTGTCTAACATTGTTTTCTATGTGGTCTTCAGAATTGCTAAGATAGGAGGCAACCTATAAGCTCTGGGGTTGGCAAATTATGACCTACTTGTTTTTGAAAATAAAATTGTATTGGAACACAGCCACACACTTAATCCATTGTCTATGGCTACTTTTGTGTTATAAGAGCAGAGGTAAATAGCTGTGACAGTGAACACATGGCTGGCAGCCTAAAATACTGGCTGTCTATCCCTTTAAGAAGTTTGTTGACCCCATAAGAAGTCATTCCTCATCTAGAGCAATGGATCACATGGCAAAGCACCTTTGAAGGCGAGCTTAGTCTGTTTGAAAGCCAGCCAAGATGACTTTTTCTCCAAAGCTGTAAATACATAAAGATTTATCAGGAAATATTTTCTAAATGGTGCTTCATTCAGGGGTTATCAGTAGGGGCCATGTATGTAAGAGCTATACAAGTAGAGACTATAGGATCTGACTAGAAAGCCCATTTCCAGTACTAGGTGAGTGATTAAAACAAACTGCATCAGAAGAAAGCATCTTGTCAAAATTACTACTTGTGAACTAAAACAAAGGACACATTCCCACTAGAACAGAAATAAATTTTAATTCATTGAAAAGTGCAGCAGTGAACAGGGTCCTTTTGAAGGGCACTTTCTAAGTCAAATGACTGAGATGACACAGAGCAAGGGCAGAATAGGAACAGAGGATGCAAACACAGGAAGTTACAAAATTCAGTGGGAACTAAGTGGTGGTAAAACTCAAGAACCCAACTCTACCCATCTAATTCCATTGGTGGATCAGTTGAATTAACTTTTGCTTTCTTTAATATGAATCCTGGGACAACTTTCCTTTTAAAAAAGCACTAAACCTCAGTTTAGACACTTAAAAGTTTAAGAACACTTCTCACAGAATAAGGTAAAACTTCCATGGCTATCATTACTATTTTGTACAAGAGCCCTAGTGTTGTTAATTAAAATGTGTTTGCAGGCCGGGCACGGTGGCTCACACCTGTAATCCCAGCACTTTGGGAGGCCGAGAAAGGTGGATCACCTGAGGTCAGTTCAATCAACCTGGCCAACATGGTGAAACCCCATCTCTACTAAAATTACAAAAATCAGCCAGGCAGGGTGGCAGGCGCCTGTAATCTCAGCTGCTTGGGAGGCTGAGGCAGGAGAATTGCTGGAACCCAGGAGATGGAAGTTGCAGTGAGCCGAGATCACACCACTGCACTCCAGCCCGGGTGACAACAGCAAGACTTCATCTCAAAAAAAAAGTGTTTGCAACAGCACCATTTGTCAAATTCAAAGATGCTCAAAAGGTGTTCCCTACTTTGCACGAGAGGGAGAGCTTTGTAACAGGAAACTGTATAAGGCAAACTCTCTATTCATTCCTAAGGCCTCTGTTCATTCCTAATGTTTACATGGTTCTCTACTCTGAAGGGCACCAACATGGACCTCACCTTCTTAACATGGAAAATCAAAATCTAAATGAATACAATTAAAAGGAGGCAGCAAGCTTCTTGCAGTGGGTCCCTTAAACATTATGAAAACATCAGTGCATTGTGTAGTCTGTTACGCTATAAACTGAGGTCTCTTTATGAAAGATTATTTTAGCACAAATTCAGAATTAAGCCAGTCCAAGAAAAATAGAATTGGAAGCTATTTGGAGGTTAGATAGGAAATATACTAAAAATAGAAGAGCGTAGAGAGGGCCACACCACATCCTACCACAAGCACGCCCACTGAACTGAGTAAGAGTGGCGTGGCTGAGGTGCCATCAGCAGCTGACTATGTCACTCTTATGGGTTCTGCTCAGGAACCAGCATAAAACTGAATAATATGACATCACAGTCCAAGACCTGGTAAGAGTTGCTTTCTTTTTATTTGGAAATAACTATGGTCAACTTTCATTAATGTGGAAGTTGACTGATAATGTTAAGAATCAAAGTGAAAAAGAAAGCCGATACCCATATTCAACAATGCTTTCAGTTACAACATTTTTTGAATTTCCTTCTCTAAAACATTCACAGCAGAGGTGTCCATTTCACTTGCCTGTTTCACCTCTAGATACCACCACAGTTGCTGGGATCATGTGAGGTAAAGGAATAAATCCAATGACTGTTAGCCCAACATGACTATCTGCAATTCTGACAGAAAAGCTACTTTCAGCCATGTCTTACAAAGTGCTTAAAGCTGGACAGAAGACTTTAAATAAAGCTAAAATCGCTTATTGCCTGAGTTGAACAAGTTACAAACCACAGCTCTTCCTCCTCCCCTGCTGTCTCACCACCAATTAGCCTTCTTGTGGGGACAACATTAGAAACGGAACTGGTTTTTGAGCCAAGAAACATAAAAATTTAGGTGTTCTTGGCCAAGCGTGGTGGCTCATGCCTGTAATTCCAGCACTCTGGGAGGCCGAGGTGGGTGGATCACAAGGTCAGGAGTTCAAGACCAGCCTGGCCAACATGGTGAAACTCCGTCTCTACTAAAAATACAAAAAATTAGCTGGGCATGGTGGCGAGTGCCTATAATCCCAGCTACTCAGGAGGCTGAGGCAGGAGAATCGCTTGAACCCAGGAGGCGAAGGTTGCAGTGAGCTGAGATCATACCATTGCACTCCAGCCTGGGTGACACAGTGAGACTCTGTCCCCCTTCTCAAAAATAAAAACATTTAGGTGTTCTCAACAGTGAAGAAACCTGAATAGATTTGATTTTGACAGGGGAATACTGATAATCATACAAGACTCCAAAACTCAGGAAGAACCCATCTAAAAGGGGAGAAGATAGGGTAAAGTAGTTGATACTTTGCATCAACTATAAGAAAATTTTCCATCTTAAAACAAATGAAGAGAATGACAGAAAAATGCAGATAGAGCCAACGACTTCATGCATGGAACTGAAATTCAAGCTCCCTGCTGGACAGGTACTTCCTTCCTTTATCCCCAGTACAGCCCTTCCAATTGTCTGTTCAAGAGCCCTGTCTTCAGAAGGCCCTCAGAAGAGACAACCTTCACCAACTCTTGGCAGTTCTTCACTGCTGATGTTCCTAAGCCACTTCATTTTTCAGATCTCAGAGGGGAGTCGCAAGAGAAGGGACCTTGCCTCAATCCTTCCGGTGTTAACTGGCACTCCCTGTGGTTGGCAGCCACTGGAAAGTAGATGGCTATCACCTTCAAGAACTACCTGGAGTTGGCCTTTATCACAAGCTTACTGCTCTATTTCAGTGCAGCACCAGCCTAGAATTCACAAAAACATGAACAGAGCTTGGGTGACATGTTTTGAATTTGCAACCTTACCACACTGTGATGAACATCATAAAAAAATGTATCTCTACTTATCAATCAACAATGGTACTTGTTCTGACTCGGATGATTCAGCTCTGATGGCTACTCTTCAAGCCACGTGATGTTAGTATTTTTGATAGTGAAGTGCTCAATCTGAAATGCTACACAGGTCCTTTGATTTTAGGTCAAGCTTATATATCAAAAGGTGTATCTGTGTGTGTGTATGTGTGTGTGTGTGTTCTAAAGCACTGCCATTTATCTGAATGGGTTTACAAATTCAGACTTTAACCACATGAGGAATAATCAAGAACTGTGGCCTCAGGACAAAAAGAATACAGTGAGAACAAAGACCTCAGGAGTATCCTTGTCAGCTGAAGGAAGAGACCAGAGACAGCCACTCCTGACACATAGGCAGAGTTCACAGTTTAACACATTGCACGAGGAAGTCAGCTGACTGGGTTGCTTTTTCAAACAGGACTTAAAGCCAGCCCAGAAACTCTTCCAGGTGTGGTCTTGAAGACTAGCTACAGACACCTACTACAATCACTTCATCAGAAAGAGGCGTGCAGGGATCCATCTGCAGAGGCTGTGTGAGGTCGCTACAGAAGATGTTTGGAAAATCTTCGAGTCCTGACACTGCCGCGATTGCTGAACATGAGACGGGGGTCAAACCTGTATCTGGGGAGGAAAAACCAAATGTAACATTAGCTCTCGCTAGCTTCTCACTCAGAATATTATTCAGTGGAAAGGATAGCAGGAAGGGGCGTAAAAGAAACAAATCACCAGAAGGGACTCTAGTGAGAAAGTCTGTGGTACAAAACATGAGCCCTCGACAGTTCGGAACATTTCCATCGCCAGTCAGCACACACAAAGTCACACAGTGCGAGTCAAGAGGAGAAAAACAAGTAGGTTAATCAAAGGTGTCAGAAGGCAGCAAGATTTGAGATTTTTTTCTTTTGAGGGAGTAGGGGTGGATCAACTGTTACATTATTACAGTGCTTGTGTTCAAGTCACCCTTATTTTATTTAATAATGGCTCTAAACCACAAGAGTAGTGGTGCTGCCAATTCAGAAATGCCAAAGAGAAGCCGTAAAGTGCTTCCTTTACGTGAAAAAGTGAACGCTCTTGACTTAATAAGGAAAGAAAAAATCGTACAGCAAGACTGCTAAGACCTACAGCAGCCTCACCATAAGCATGAGTCATTTTTGATGGGGGGGCTGGCAGGGGGACAGAGTCAGTCTGTCGCCCAGGCTGGAGTGCAGTGACACAATCTCAGCTCACTGCAACCTCCACCTCTCGGGCTCAAGTGATTCTCCTGTCTTAGCCTCCCAGAGTAGTTGGGAACACTGGCGTGCGCCACCACACCTAGCTAATTTTTTTTTTTTTTTTTTTGTAGAGACAGAGTTTCACCATGTTGCCCAGGCTGGTCTAGAACTCCTGGGCTCATGTGATCTGCCCCCCTTGGTCTCCCGAAGTGCTGGGATTACAAATGTGAGCCACCGCACCCGGCCAGGAATGAATCTTCTATCTGTGAAATCATGAAGAAGGAAAAACGAATTCTAGTTTTGCTGCCACAACTTAAACTGCAAAAGTTAGGGCCACAGTGCATGACAAAAGCTTAGTTAAGATGGAAAAGGCATAAAATTTGTGGGTAGAAGACATGAACGGAAACATCTTCTGACTGATGGCAACTGGGCCTGGCACTATCCTTGGGGCTTCACGCATCCACTGTGGGTTCTGGAATAGATCCTCTGTGGATAAAGGGGGACTACTGCATTTTAAAACTGCAATTGACCAACATTTTTTGTAAAGGGCCAGATAATAAATATTTTAGGGTATGGGAGCCATACAGTCTCTGTCCCAACCATTCTCCTTTGCTGCTGAAGCATACAAGCAGCCAAAACCAGGTAAAGGAATGTGTGAGGCTGTGTTCCAGCAGGTGGGGCTAGATTGGGCTCACAGGAGCTGGTCTGATGACCCCATTTTGGAGGACTCAACAGGCCCAAATGTTTGATAGGAAAGGAATAATCAGGGCTAAGGAATTTAAAACAGAAAATCAGGTTAAGTTTAAGTAGTTCAGGCTAACATCAGCAAAGCCAGCATCTAGCACTTTAGTTATAAGCTTCTAAAATGTGAGGAAGACAATTTGTTGCAGTTAAAAACCAAACAAAACTTGCTTAGGAAATAATGTATTCACTTCCTTATAGGGTGACCCTTGGGCAAATCACAACTGCAAGCTCAATTTCCTCATTTGAAATTTATCTGTTTGGGCTCTAAGGGCTGTGTGGAAATTCTATGAATTCTAACACTTAGAGCCAGATGTTCAGAAGAAACAGACAGCTGGCTCCATCTACCTTGCACTGGCCAACCAGATGCCAGCCTGGCAGGTCCATGTCCTAGCAGTGGCGTGGTCAGGGACTGTTTGGCCACACATCATAATCCAAGAGGTCCAGTCCCTTGACCCTCCATTTAAGATTTAATCAGTTGCTGGCTTTAAGTTCCCAGAGTCAGCCAGAGAGTATATGGTTAAAAAACATTAACTGCTATCGACATCTAACTTAATTTGGTTTAAAAGAACATTCTGAGCTAAGTAACTATTGGAAATTGCAAAGTCAGCACATGTAAACTGGAAGTCTTGTGCTTTTATTTTAGGGACTGGACTTCCTATTTCAGGTAACTGGTACCAAGCTAGGATCTATTTCACTAACTTGGAGGAAAGACCAAAGGAAAGATCAATGGTCAAAATTCTTGACCATTCTTATTGTACTAATGGGATCATCCATATAAAAACAGTTATTTCATTTAAGTGATATAAAATAATAAATATTGTCTTTTTATATTGTTACCTGGCTTTAGTTTACTGGTGTCCATGCCACTTTGGCACTGTATACATTATTTAAAAGCAAACAATGAATCGTCTATCATCGAGTTTTTCTACTCATTCACATTCATTTGTCTCTAATTTGGACTAAAGATAAAATTTAATACAAAGATAGCTAAAAAATTAAGTGTTAACTTTCCATCAACTTAGGACATCATTCTTCCCTCTCCTACAGTCTGAAGGTAAGTACTAAAATATTCCTTTCCCAGTGAAAGTTTGATTTTTAAACTTCATGATCTCCAAGCAAAAGATAAATGACAAGCTTCCTGCCACCAGCAGCTCAAATGCATGGTGTACTGACACTCAGTGTTACTGCTGAAATGTTACTAAGAAAGACCGTGTGGGGAACAAATCTGACTTAGCAGGTGATAGCTAAACATCCTTTATACCTCCATATCGTGCAGTGGGCTTATATATTTCAACATCTGAGTTTACACCTTCTATTTTCATTGTGTGTTTAATATATTAAATTCACCAGCAAACATTCAAGTTTCTGTAGTAGGGGTTTCTGAGAAATGAAACGAAGGCATATACTCTTGGAAGCTCTACGGAACAGGGCAGCAGAGGATCGCAGCTTACTTAAAGAAGCCCCAAGTGTCACCAATGCAAACAAGTGGTACCACGACAATAATCACAGCAGGAAAATAAGAAGAGCCCCATGTTTGGTGGGGAGCAGAGCTGTACCTCTGGCTAAAGTACCAACTGGCAGTGGAGAACAAAAGTTTCAAAAGCTTGATTTTCCCAGCACAACGGGCTGATGCACTAAGAACACAGTATTCCCTCTAAAGCAGAAGAATCATCATCTCACGGCAAAAAGGGCTCCCTTTGCCTTCAAGAACAGCATGACTACTAGAAAAAACTTGGCCAAGTAAATGAAGAGAAAGGAAACTTACCCCGGGTCAAAAACCCCTGGAGTGCGACAGGTTGGCCCAGAACAGGACTGTAACATCATTAACCGATAGTTCATCTTTCCTAAAAGCTCTGGGTCTATGCTTTTAGCAATGTTAGTGATCTGGTCTGGGTCTGCAGTCAGATTATAGACTTCTACAAACACCTAGAGGACACGAAAGAATGGAGGAAAGAAAAGAGCAAAGGTTAGCCATGAAGAAATACTCTTAACGTGCCTTATTTCTAAATGGGAAGGGAGGAGGTAGATAAAAAAAAAAAAAATCAAGGCCCTGGAGACGCTCAATCTGTTCTCAAGATCCTCAAAGAGCTCACTGCTTCCTTGAGACGAGGGAGCATCTGTTATGGGGGTTCAGTTGCTTCGGGTCTCCAGCCACATGCTAAAAAGGGGCCCCTGCACACCCTGTGCCTTCAGGCAGAGGCAAGAGGGGGTATGGGGAAGAAATGCATTATCTTCTGTAATTAGAACAGAAAGCAGGAGCCTCCAATGGCAAGGTCTCAGAAACAAGATTTGGCAATAAAGTTACTAAAGTGAGAGCGAACATTTAAAGGTGATTTTTGCCCTAGAACTGTGAAGTTCAAATGAGAATGGATATGAAAGTACTCTTGCCTGTGTTATACAAATGTTAAGTTTTCCTATTTTAAAAAGTAATTGTGGATATATTGGGGAAGGACACAATACTAATTATTATTTTTAAAATAAGACAGGTCTAACACAGTACTTTTCCCTCTATAATCTGTATGCTGTTCTCCAAATTGGAGTCAAATGTTAGGCTAGAAAGATGGTAGGTAATTTTGCCTATAATGGCTTCAGGTAGCTGCCCTCACTCACACTATCACTTATAAAGTAGTTATCAAACTGATAAACATTACGAGGGAGCGGGGAACAGGAACTGAGTTTGAGGAAAGCTCTCTTGCTTGTTGTCCAAAGTGCTTATCAGCTGCAAATGGAGTGGAGAATGAGTCCATTTCTGAGAAACACAGATGGGCATCTGTTCCAGATGGTCAGATGAGAGTTGCCAGATGGGGCAGGTGAGCATATGCTGATAAACAGTAAGAAACCACAAGGGACTAGAGTCCATGGGATCCTTCAGATAATCCATACCAACCTGTGTTGGCCAAAAACCACCTTCTTCCATGGATGGACTCCTGGGCCTCTGACCCCCATTCTACTCTATCAGAGCAGCATTGGATTATGCTGTGGTGGGAACAGGAGTTTCCGAATACACCAGGTGCTGGTAAACTTTCTAGAAAACGCTCCACCCAAACTACCAGGGAAGCTAACAGACAAAGCAGTTATCATTCTGAAAACATGAATTGTGCATTTAAAGTGTATATTTGGGTGGTGGTGGGAGTGGAGAGAACTCAATTCAGAAAGATTACAGTTAGAGAAGTGAGACATGGCCTTACAACTGAAGGAAACCTAAAGTGAAGCACAGATAAGAAACACAACCTCTTCCCTAGGGAGGAGCCTTGGAATTGCTCTTATGCCACTAAGTCCAGCCAACAAAGCACCAGCAAGAAAGGAGTGGGGGAAGTGCACGCAGAAGTCCCTCTTACCTCCTGGTCATCAAACTCGCAATACTGCAAATTCCACAACGCTGACATTGTCCTCACACAGGCATAGGTATTGTTATAAGCATCTTCACATACACAGTCTGGGAAACATTGCTGTAGGGATATTTCAAAAGTTAAATGAAGACAGTTCTTCCATAGTAACAAATACCTAGTTGCCTAGAAGGGCAATCGGCTTGGCTCATGCCGGACGTGCAATCTGACAGCAATTAGAAAACCTTCCATGGGGAAGCCAGTAACTCAAAAATAGATGTGAGGTTTTGTTCCTTTGGCTAACTTGATCAAGGTATATGGGTTGTTCCATTTGTAGACTGTTGCCATACTTGTCTGCTAAACTCCTGACAATAATTACTTAAAATGGGCACCTGTAAAATGTATGGGTTGGCAAGGAGAAGAAATCAACTCAAATGACTTTTTTTTTTTTTTTTGAGATGGAGTCTCGCTCGTTGTGCAGGCTGGAGTGTAGTCGTGCAATCTCGGCTCACTGCAACCTCCACCTCCCGGGTTCACACAATTGTCCTTCCTCAGCCTCCTGAGTAGCACAGGCATGCACCACCACACCTAGCTAATTTTTGTATTTGTAGTAGAGATGGGGTTTCGGCATGTTGGCCAGGCTGGTCTCGAACTCCTGACCTCAGGTGATCCACCCACCTTGGCCTCCCAAAGTGCTAGGATTACAAGTGTGAGCCACAGTGCCCAGCCCAAATGACTCATTTCTAAGAGCTACTAGGAAATGTCACCCTAAAAAGTTGGAGAAGGCTAAAATGAGTTTTGTGGAATCATGTGCAAGTAAGTTATTTATGAGTGTTCTTATCACCAGGTACGACTTAAATCTAACTTCTGTCTACCATATGATCTGTTATTGCACTTTTGGTTGGTTCATTATACTGTAACACCTCGGTGTTAGAAGAATCAATCAACTCCAAGTGGAAGCCTATTTTCCCTTCTCCAAAGTAAGGCCAACATGGCTGTTTCCCTCTTTGTGACCTGCCTGGCTGCTGCCAATGCGAGGCACTCATAATGGCATGGTTACAGGCAGGAACCACATGTCTCCACTGCATGCCTCAGTAACATCCCTTATTTAAAAAAAATGGTACTGTTATTGGGAAGGGTAGAAAAACAGGGAAGAGGAATTGATAAGAACATGGGTGGATACATGCATTTGCTACATAAATTGGAAGAATTAACACTGTGCATTCTGATGACAGGTCAGCAGCATCATTTCCAAGATCACTGGATTTACCTTTGTCCATCTACTAACCACTCAGTCACTGACAAAGGAACAGGACTCAGATCAAAGGTTTCAATATTTGACACATGGAGACCAGCACCTTGCCATGTTGTCAGTGAGAAAGCTGTCTAAGTTGATTCAAGCTATTACTCACAGATACGCCAGGACTCAGGGAAGGGCATGTTGGGTCAGTGACATTACGGCCTTCTCCTTGGTATTCCACCAGGACATCTGATCGCCAGGTCAAGTTACTGGCACCTCTCTAGAAAGAAGAGCAAGCAGAGTTTCTGTGATGCACATAGACTATGATAAAGATTACAAAGTAATTGACTGCTAAAGGGGACGTGGGAGTCAAAAGTAATTGGACTGTTCATTCAGTAACTAAAGGGAATGACTAAAACAGGTACATATGAAAGCTACTGAGCAGTATGTTTGGTACTTAAGGGCCTTTACAAATGATGGTCAAATGCTTTGAAAATTTAATAGTTCCTTCCCAAGGCTACTTCTGTGAATCAGGTCAGGAATGGAACCTGACAAGGTAGCTAAGCAAGAATCAAAGTCACAGTGCAAGTTGCTAAAGTCCAGACTAGAATAAATAATACTGTCATATGCTCTATATAAGAACTGTTTTAAGCTCAGACTAAGGAACTTATAACCTAATAGACACAAGGACAATAAAGAAATATTCCACAGACTTGTGTGCTAAAGACTGTGACAGGTTCAAAGTACCTCTTGATGGTCAGAATGAAGGTATAGTACATTAATTTAGTCACTCTTCAATGTACATTCATGGTGTGGAAGGAAAGAAGTGGCAGCATTTGAAAGCAGCAAGTTTAAGACACAAATGGTGAAAGGAGAAAGAATCTAGGAACAGGAGCAAGTTTTAGATTCAAAGAGCATGAATATAGGTTAAACACAGACCACTTAGATGTGTGGCTTCCTGAAACCCAGCTTTCAGACCAGGAAGCAGTGCACAGTGAGGGTGGAGTGGCAGGCTGGTACCACACAGGAAAAGGCCCTGAACATCATGCTGCCCAGGCTTGTCCTATAAAGAACAGCAGGTGATGGGAAACCATAGGCGGTTTTTGAGCAAGGAGGTAACACAAGGCAGTGATTTAGAAAAGTCAGCTTAGTGGCAGAATCTAGAGACAGAAACTGCATTATTCATAACAGCCAAAAAGTGGAAAGACAGGAAGACCAGGTTAGAAGCTGCTCTTAAAATGGTCAAAGTCTGGTTGGGAGCTTGGTGAAATGCAGAATCTCAGGTCCTACTCTAGCTCTAATAAGCCAAAGCCTGCATTTTAGTAAGAACTCTTGGTGATTTCCACACATAGTAAAAATCTGAGCAGCACTGCTCTAAAAAAGTGGTTCTTAAAATGTGGTTCCCAGGACAAGCAGTATCACCTGGAAACTTGTCACAAATGCAAATATCCTAACATAGGTAGACAGCAACCTGGGTTTTAGCAAGTCCCACAGGCAATTGTGGGGAATGCCTGTTTGAGAATCACTGCTCCAAAGAATGCTAAATGTGGGTGAGTACAGTGGGGAATGGGTAACGGCTTGTGCAAGGCCTTGAATGCTGCAGCCACCTGAAAAGGGGGAGTTAGAGATAGGAATTATTTCCTAACTTGTTCTACAATGAAACTTGAACAATCCTGTGCAGCTCAGGATCTCAGAAATCATGAGTCACTGGAGACTTACAAAGCTCATGCTGGCTGGGCACGGTGGCTCATGCCTGTAATCTCAACACTTCGTGAGGCCGAGGTGGGCGGATCACCTGAGGTCAGGAGTTCGAGACTAGCCTGGCCAACATGGTGAAACCCCGTCTCTACTAAAAAATACCAAAAAACTAGCTGGGCATGGTGGCACGCACCTGTGGTCCCAGCTACTTGGGAGACTGAGGCAGGATAATTGCTTGAACCTGGACGGCAGAGGTTGTGGTGAGCCGAGACTGCACCACTGCACCCCCCAGCCTAGGTGACAGAGCGAGACTGTCTCGGAAAAAACAACAACAACAAAAAAACATCATGATGCTGCCAAACCTGAGCCATGGAAGCTGGAAGGTGGAATTGAGTGAACTGTCAGAATTGAGTGAACTTCAAAATTCCACCCTTGAATGTCAAAGTGTCCAGAGGAGAAAAGAGCACCTGAGAAGTCTAGATCAGTGGCTCCTGAACTTTGCTGCATATTAAAATCACCAGGGAAACTTGAAAAATCCCAAGGGATTCTATCTCATGCCAATTAAATCAGAATCTCTAGGGGTGAGGCCCAGGCATTAGTATTTTAGTTTCCGAGTGATTCTGATGTCTGACCAAGTTTGAGACTCATGGTCTGTAGGAGTTGTTAAACTTTTTTTGTAAAAGGCCACAGAGTAAATACTTAGGCTCCTGGCTATACAATCTCTGTCACATCTACTCAGGTAGCAGGGAAGCAGCCATCAACAATACATAAATGAATGAGTGTGGCTGTATTCTGATATAACTTTATTTACAGAAATGAGGGTGCGCTAGATTTGGCCCACAGGTTGTAGTCTGCCAACTGCCAGTCCAGCAGAACTTTCTGGCTGAAACATTCTTGATCTTTGCTGTTCAATATGATGGTTACTGAGCACATGATGTGCAGTTAGTGCAACTGAAGAACTGAATTTCATTTTTAATTTAAATAGCCACACATGGCTAATTAACTGTTCTAATACATCAGTATTTCAGTGGAATAACCTCCAAAAACAAAACATGAACAAGGAAAAGAACCACATCTTAAGTGGCACTTCAAGAACTGTGCAGAGAAATTATACACAGCATAATGATTTTTACCCCTAGAGTGAATCAGTTTTTTTTCTAATTAGAAATAAACTTAATGCCAGGCGCAGTGGCTCATGCCTGTAATCCCAGCACTTTGGGAGGCCGAGGCGGGGGATCACGAGGTCAGGAGATCGAGACCATCCTGGCTAACACGGTGAAACCCCGACTCTACTAAAAATACAAAAAATTAGCCAGGCCTGGTGGCAGGTGCCTGTAGTCCCAGCTACTCGGGAGGCTGAGCCAGGAGAATGGCATGAACCAGGGAGGCGGAGCTCGCAGTGAGCCGAGATCACGCCACTGCACTCCAGCCTGGGTGACAGAGCTACATTCTGTCTCAAAAAAAAGAAAAAAAAAAAAGAAAAGAAATAAACTTAATAAGGTACAAAGTATAAGACTTGTATGAAAAGTTAAAAGACGTAAAATTTCCTCTAACTGATCTATAGGTTAAATGCAGTTCCAACCAAAAGCCAACATTTTTCAGATAATCTGAAAAGCTGATTCTAAAGTTTATGTATGTGGAAGATAGGGGCTAGGATCCCCATGAGAAAAATAAGCAGAGAGGTATGCCTATGCAAATCGAGATTTAGTTACACAGCTTTATAAGACAAAATCATATTGGCATAGGGATGCACAGATTCGTGGAGCAAAAAAAGACAACTGAGTATCTATAGAGAAAAAAAAAAAAAAAAAGAAACTGAATCCCTGACTCCTATCTTACAAGAAAACAAATTTTAGATACATCAAGGACTTGGATGTAAGAGGCAGAGCTATAAAACTTTAAGAAGAAAATATAGGAGAATAGCTTTCTGGCTTCAAAGTTTAGAAGCATCTTTATAAATATACAAAGGACACTAAACATTAAAAGAAACAACATATACGTTCAATTCTTGGAGTGCAGTGCTGTGATCTCTGCTCACTACAACCTCCGCCTCCTTGGCTGAAGCAATCCTGCTACCTCAGCCTTCCAAGTAGTTGGGACTACAGATGCACACCATCATGCCTGGCTAATTTTCTGTATTTTTTGTAGAGACTGGGTCTTGCCATGTTGCCTAGGCTGGTCTTGAACTCCTGGACTCAAGAGATCAGCCTGCCTTAGCCTGCCAAATTACTGGGATTACAGGTGTGAGCCACTGCACCTGGCTCCCATATCTTAATATATGGAAAAGACAAGTCATAATAAGGAGACTATGATATGCAAAAATGCATTTCTCAAGGGAAGAAACACAAAAAGGCATAAAATGAAAAGTGATTCCCTGATCAATAACACAATTAAACAAAAAAACTGGGCAAAGGATCTGAATATGAACACATCTCCAAAGAAGATATACAAATGGCTGACAAACACATGATGAAATGCTAACCACCAATAGTCAGCATGGAAATACAAATCAAAACCACAGTGAGATACCACTTCACACCTACTACAATATAATAATAACAAAGACAGATAATAGCAAGTGTTGGCTCACACCCGTAATCCCAGCACTTTTGGAGGCTGAGGGGGGAGGATTTTTTTTTCTTAAAATCTTCTTGGAAAACAAGGGAGGTTCTCTTGAGCCCAGGAGTTCGAGATCAGCCTGAGCAATGTAGGGAGACCTCATTTCTACTATAAAAAAAAAAAAAAAAATTAGCCAGACGTGGTAGCCAGCGACTGCAGTGCCAGCTACTGGGGAGGCTGAGGTGGGAGGATCCTCTGAGCCTGGGAGACTGAGGCTGCAGTGAGCTGTGATCGGCAACACTGCACTCCAGCCTGGGTGACAGCGCAAGACCCCATCTCAAAAACAAACAAAACCATTACAACTCCATTATTCATAATAGCCAAAAAGTGGAAACAGCCCAAATATCTGATGAATGGATAAATAAAATGTGATATATTCACACACAGAATGTTATTCAGCACTAAAACAGAACAAGATACTGACACGTTACAATGATATGATCCTTGAAAACACTATGCTCAGTGAAAAAACCAGTTACAAGAGGCCACATATTATGTAATTTCATTTATATGAAAAGTTCAGAACAAACAAATCTATACAGACATAAAGTAGATTTGTGGTGGGAATGGGAGCAACAGATCTAATCAATTCCCTGCACCACAATTTAATCAATTCTCTACTAGATATTTGGATTTTCAGTTTTCTCCCATTAGAGTGACTAATGTGCCTGGGGGTTTAGGGTGATGAAAATGCTCTTAGATTATGATGATGGTTGTACCACTCTGAATACACCAACAACTATTGAATTGGACACTTTAAAAAAAAATGACTTATTTATTTATTTTGAGATGGAGTTTCACTCTTGTTGCCCAGGCTGGAGTGCAATGGCGCAATTTCGGCTCATTGCAACCTCCACCTCCCAGGTTCAAGCGATTCTTCTGCCTCAGCCTCCCGAGTAGCTGGGATTACAGGTGCCCGCCACCATGCCCAGCTTGTTTTTTGTATTTTTAGTAGAGACAGGGGTTCACCATGTTGGCCAGGATGGTCTTGAAGTCCTGACTTCAGGTGATCCACCTACCTTTGGCCTCCCAAAGTGCTGAGATTACAGGCGTGAGCCACCGCGCCCGGCTGACACTTTAAATGAGTGAATTGTATGGTGTGGGAATTAAGCTGTTAAAAAATAATTCACTTCATTATTAAACAAACAGATGCACAGTAAGACCAAATGCCACTTTTCACTCATCAGACAGGCAAAAGTTAACTTGTCTGACTGTTTTTGACGTGTGTACTCTGAAGTGGTGTGTCTTGTTAAACTAACCTCTTGATAAGTTATACTGATTACACTTGTATGAAAAGTATATGAAGTAGTTTCCAAATTCTCAGACTTCTGAAATCTTGGGTGTTTTAAAAATCTTTGCCAGTTCACAGAGAGAGATCTCCTTCAGTTAAAGCATTTCTGTGATTAGCACTGAAGTAATCTTTTTGCGTTTGTTTTAGCCATTTTTAATTCTTTTGCAAGTTGATTAGCCACTTTTTTTTGCCCATTTTCCCACTGGGATATTAATCTTTGCTAAGAACTCATGTATTTGGACTAATGACTCTTTTTTATATATGTTGCAAGTGTGTTCCCAACCTGTCACCTCTCTTTATTTATGGTGGGTGTTCTTAGAGGAGAGCAAAAGAGGGGAGGAAACAACTCTCGATTTCACATGTGGTCTAATTTTTTATTTTAGAAAACTCGTTTCCATCACAAGATTTTATGGCCCCTAAATTTAATAGTATTATTTAATATTTAAATGTTTAAGTCTTTACACAACCCAGAATTTATTGCAGTCTTGGCTCAGGCCCGATTGAGGGCGCTATACTTACCAAAATGGGCAATAAGGACATCCCATCCATCTGTGTCTTATTTAGGTCGTAGCCAGCAATGTCCAAAATAGTAGGACCCAAGTCAATGTTGGCAACCAGCATCTATGAGAATGAGGGAAAAACAATCTAGAACACAGCTGGTCTCATTTTCCTTTTCTACCTATACTAAAGTTCTCTTCCCCCCACCCCACCCATGAGACAACAGCACTTACTATTACCTTTTATACAGCCCATGCTTTGGTCTGTTTCATAGATTCAAATATAACTATAATAACTTAAAACAAAATATAAAGGCTTATAAGGCTTGTATAATAGTATATCCCTCTGGGAAGTTACATATTTATTCTACCCATTCTGTTATTGATCAAAATGTTTTTTGAAAACTCCTTTGGGACTGTTTTGAGTTTGTTTCGAATCATGAGAAAAATGTTGGTCTAATTATTTTATACAAAGTGTCTTACAACTTGATTATTCAGATTAACTAAATTTGACTTCAAATGAACTCCAGACATTTTGGAAGGCCTCAATAATGGAATGCTTGCCATCAATGAGAATTATTAGCTCTTTTTATAGCTTCTCAAAGGGACAACACTGCCAAAATATGTTTGCAACAGACTGTGAAGGCTGCAGAAAATTTATTCCAAAAAGGTAGCAATAAAAGTTTTTTTAAGAGCAAAAAACTTAGATGTTTTTAAACATTCTAGAAACTAAAGGCATTGTCCTGTATTTATACTTTGACTTATTTCCTTGGTTATTAGACTATTTTCCTTCTGTAAGACAACACCTCTACAGGGCCTAATCCAGAGTAGCCTAATAGAAATATAAAGGGGACCCCATATGTAATTAAAAACTGTCCAATAACCACATTAATAAAAACAGGTAAAATTGTATATATTTTAACCTCCCATAAAAATATCTGAATATTAATATTTCAACATGTAAACAATATTTTTTAAAAAATCAATGAGATTTAACTTTTTGTGAATCAAGTCTTTGAAATCTGGTATTTCACAATAATAATACATCTCCATTTGGACTATCCACATTTCAAGTGCTCGACAGCTGCAAGTGGACAATGCAGGCCTAGACAGAATGTAAGCATAGAAGTCACTTGGTCACAGGCTAGAAAAATCTTCAAGCACTGAAACAATCCATTGGGCGAAACAAAGAGGAAGTGAGAAAAACTGGGAACTAAAGTTTACTGTGCCAGGCATTTGACATTTATTCTCATTTATTCCTCATCACAGTCTTTGGACACAGTGTTTATAGGTGAAGAAATGAAACACAAGTCACTGGATCAAAGTTATCAGCTTATAACTGGAAAAGCCGTCACTTACTGACAGGAAATAACAGTCTTCAAAACTGTTGAGAACACTTAAATCATCTTAGGAGAGGCCAAACAGGGAGATAAAACAAAACACCCCAGCCCTGCCACTTTTAATTTAAAAACAAAACCAAAAGTACAGATATGAAAGGCAAAAAAACCACAAAACTTCAGAATATTATCAGGGGCCAGGATTCCTGATGGCCAGGACAGCTCTTAGAGGGCAGAATGATAAATATCCTGGCCCTGAATCAATTAGTCTAACTCTGCAGCTGTCAGGTATTACCGCCCAGAGGCAGACACTTCAGGAGAAAGGCAATCCATATGTTACTCAGTGGGGGAAAAACCTCACACACAAAAAACGATGTCTCCAGGGATGATACAAGACCCACTGTTACAGATAACTTTCCTGGTTCCAAGACCCCCAGGCAAACTGAGCAGCTTGGAAAACAGTCATCAAGTATGAGTGTCAATATGGAAGAGGTCACAGCAGGAAAGCAGGGTCAGAGAGAGACACCATCTCCAGAATGAGATCAAGACAACAAGCCATCTACAGACCCTGAAGTGTGACTAACAGATCTTCAGTGATACCTGTAACATGAATGAGGTGAAGCCAGTTCCTCAGATACTACTATGATGTCCAAGGCAGTTTTAAAAGAAAAGAGGAAACATCAAAAAACCCAGAGATATAAAATGGTGACTGTCATCTCACCAAAAATTGCAAGAGCCTCCACCTGTATAATGGGAGGCTTGTTCTTTTTCTGGTGAGGTGGGGGGAAGCTCTTTTTTGTTTTGTTGTTTTTTGAGACAGGGTCTCATTTTGTCACCCAAGCTGGAGTGCAGTGGCACTATCACAGCTCACTGTGGCCTTGACCTCCCAGACCTCAACTGATCCTCCTGCCTCAGCATCCAGAGCAACTGGGACTACAGGTACACACCATGATGCCCAGCTAAATTTTGTATTTTTTATTTTTAGTAGCGATGCCATGTTGCCTGGGCTGGTCTCAAACTTCTGAATTCAAGTGATCCAACTGCCCTGGCCTCCCAAAGTTCTGGGATTACAGGCGTGAGCCACTGCACCCAGCCAAGGCTCTTTCTAATGGCATTTTGCTCTCTGGAGAGAAACAGGTAAATTCCAGTATAAATTCAAAGTCACTAAGATTCAGCACAAGTACTGTAAGCACAAGTCATTCCAGGACTCTTTCTCCCTAGAAATCTATAATGATCACACTCCCCTAAATATAATGGATAAATTGTCTCCTCTTCTAGAATTTTATTTGAATAAGTAGACAGTCTCAAAATTAGCATATTACATCAGGAGATGGGAGACTTCTAGCAAATACCAAGTATGAATGAAGAGTTAAAAAGAATTATGCCTACCTCTGGTTTTTATATAACCAAGAATTTGGATGGATTCACCCATCAATGTGATGACTTTGAGAAACACTAGTTTCAGAGTATTGCTTTTGTCTAGTATAAACTTAAAAATTCATTTAAGGGCTGGGCACAGTGGCTCTCACTGGTAATCCCAGCACTTTGGGAGGCCAAGGCAGGAGGATCACTTGAGCTCAGGAGGCCAAGGCTGCAGTGAGCCATGTTTGAGCCACCACATTCCAACCTGGGTGAGAGAGCGCCTATCTCAAACAAACAAAAAATTCATTTACGGATTGGAACAGAAAAAGCTTTGATAAGACCAAAAATATATCTATTTTTTGAGACAGATTTTTTGCTCTGTTGCCCAGGCTGGAGTGCAATGGTGCGATCTCAGCTCACTGCAATCTCCGCCTCCTGGGTTCAAGCAATACTCTTGCTTTAGCCTCCCAAGTAGTTGGGATTACAGGCACCTGCTACCACACCTGGCTAATTTTTGTATTTTTATTTTTATTTTTTGAGACAGAGTCTCACTCTGTCACCCAGGCTGGAGTACAGTGGCACGATCTCAGCTCACTGCAAGCTCTGCCTCCCGGGTTCATGCCATTCTCCTGCCTCAGCCTCCCGATTAGCTGGGACTACAGGCACCTGCCACCACGCCCAGCTACTTTTTTTGTATTTTCAGTAGAGATGGGGTTTCACCGTGTTAGCCAGGATGGTCTCAATCTCCTGACCTCGTGATCCTCCTGACTCGGCCTCCCAAAGTGCTGGGATTACAGGCATGAGCCACCGTGCCCGGCCTCTTTTTTTTTTTTTTTTTGAGACGGAGTCTCGCTCTGTCTCCCAGGCTGGAGTGCAGTGGTGCGATTTTGGCTCACTGCAAGCTCCGCCTCCTGGGTTCACGCCATTCTCCTGCCTCAGCCTCCCAAGTAACTGGGACTACAGGCACTCACAACCACACCTGGCTAATTTTTTGTATTTTTTAGTAGAGACGGGGTTTCACCGTGTTAGCCAGGATGGTCTCGATCTCCTGACCTCGTGATCCGCCTGCCTCGGCCTCCCAAAGTGCTGGCATTACAGGCGTGAGCCACCGTGCCTGGCCTAATTTTTGTATTTTTAGTAGAGACGAGGTTTCACCATGTTGGCCAGGCTGGTTTTGAATTCTTGACCTCAGGTGATCCACACCTGCCTTGGCCTCCCAAAGTGCTAGGATTACAGGCGTGAGCCACCGTGCCCAGCCAAAAAAATAAATTTGATAAATCACACTTTCTCAGGTTGAGAATGTTCTTAGGATTTAAGTATATAAATATCCTAATCAAATGAAAGTCCTTAGAAAACTCTGGGGTAGACTCGCTGTGGTGGCTCATACCTGTAATGAGGGGAGGAGGGCTGATTGCTTGAGCCCAGGTGTTCCAGACCAGCCTGGGCAACATAATGAAACCCCATCTCTACAAAAAAAACAAAAAACAAAAAACAAAAAACAAAAATTAGCTGGGCATGGTGGTGTACGCCTATAGTCCCAGTGCTACTCAGGAGGCTGAGGTAGGAGAATCACCTGAGCATGGGAGGTGGAGGATGCAGTGAGCCAAGATTGTGCCACCACACTCCAGCCTAAGTTACAGAGCAAGACCCTGTCTCAAAAAAAAAAAAAAAAAAAAAAAAAAAAAAAAAAAAAAAAAAAATTCCTGGGGCTTAAATCAAAGGGTATCATGCATTGAACCTGCTTATTCTTGCTCTGAAAGAATGACACTGTTGCATAATTACTGAAAAGAACAAGATGGCAATGGGCTCTCAGAACACATCAGGTTTCCAGACACCCAAACCCTGATGTTGAATTTCTGTAGAGTTATCAAAGAGAAGGCTCCAAACATACCATAAAGCACCCCAAATCCATTTAGTGAAAAGCACTGTAACTGCATGAGAAAGTGCAGAATCCCATATCTTGGTTGCTTCAGCTGGGCTTGCCCCTCAGTTCCAGCTTTCCTGATAAGGAAGAAGCTGGGGCATCACCTGGTTCTACCTGATAATGGGGGCTTAACATCCTCTTACTTTCACAAAACTAGGGGAACCAAGGCTGATTTTGTCCAAAGCCAATAGGTCATCTTCCTGACTCCCAGTTCAGTTCTATTTCCCTGGGACGGTGCTGTGTCATTCTAATTTTCCTACTAACCTTTTCCTTTTCAGAATTCCTTTTGCAGAACTTCTACCACCAAATCTAAAGCTAAACTAGTCAGAGGAGAAAACATCAATAGCCAGTCTCTGACATCTACACATATGACCTTGTCCCATTTCTCCCACACAGCTAAGTCCACCAGTCAGTTAAATGTGCACTGATCTGGCTGTCAAGGCTGCTGGCAGCTCAGCTCATTATGCCCAACTCACAAGCCTGTGCCACTCACACAGAATAGCTGGCACCGAGACAACTGTGCTGCCAACACATGATGCATCACCCATCGTCTCTGACATTCTTTGTGCCAGGGGAAAGCTGGGGCATTTCATGCTTCTCAAATTACACCTGTCAATGCAGCAATGTAAATTCTGAGAATGCACAGACTTAATTTTCAGTCCCTGATCTGCCACTTACTTTGCCACCTTGGCAAAATCCATTCAACCAATGTGGATGTTCCCTAGTGTATGTTAGGGGCTGGATATTTTAAGTTTAGATAGTTCCTCTTTTCTAGGACATCCTAGACTAAAAAAGACAAACTTAATAGGGTGTGACAAGCGTGAGGCCAGCTGGGAACATATAGGAAGGGCATCTACCCTATGTGGGAGCAGGAGTATGAAGCGACTTCCCAGAGTGAGCCGTAAACCAAAGCCCTAAAGGACAATTAACTTGGCCAGCTGAAGGGGGTGCAAGATGGGCATTCCAGAAGGAAGGAGTAGTCACTTGTACAAAGGCCAGGAGGTGACAGAGAAGGTCCACTTAGGAAGTATAAGGAGTTCAGTACAACTGCTACCTTCTGTCTCTTGAACAAGCCTAGCTTATCCCTACATCTGGGCCTTCACATTTACCATCCTGCTCAGGACACTCTTCCCACAGATCTCTGCATGGCTAAATCCTTCTCAACATCCATGTCTGCTCAAATGCGAAATGCCTAAGAGGCTTTCACTGACCACTGTAGCTTAAATATCTGGTGCTCCCTGACACAAGGATTTAAGAACTGATCTTGTGACCAGGCATGGTGGCTCACGCCTGTAATCCCAGCACTTTGGGAGGCCGAGGCGGGCAGATCACGAGGTCAGGAGATCGAGACCATCCTGGCTAACACGGTGAAACCTCATCTCTACTAAAACAAAAACAAAAACAAAAACAGAAACAAAAAATTAGCCAGGCATGGTGGCAGGTGCCTGTAGTCCTAGCTACTAGGGAGGCTGAGGCAGGACAATAGCGTGAAACCAGGAAGCGGAGCTTGCAGTGAGCTGAGATCGCGCCACTGCATTCCCGCCTGGGTGACAGAGCAAGACTCCATATCAAAAAACAGAAACAAAAACAAAAACGAAAAAACAAAACAAAACTCATCTTGTTTGATTGCTCCTTGCCGTATGCAAGGCTCCTTGGTGTACCGTGCTGGCAAAGAAGATAATAAATACTTGTTGACTGAGCTATAATATAATGGTTAAGTGTACAGACTTTGGAGCCAGATTGCCCCAGTTCAAATGCAGGGCTCTGCTACTTTTTGGCTATGTGATCTTCAGCAAACAACTTCTCTGCTTCAGTTTTCCTCATCTGCAAAATAGGGATAACTGTACCTCTATCTCATCAACTGTGACGATTGAGTGAGTTAAATCAGGTAATACACTTAGAATAGCACCTGTCCCATACTAAACACTCAATAAATATTAGCTATATTATTGAAATGGCTTCTCAGGAACCAGATTTCATTTAAATTGCTTAGAGAAGGTGAAGTTTCTGATTTTTAACATTTCGATGGCGATGTTAACTTAAAGAAAAAAAGGAACAGTTTTTTCCACAGGCAGCCGACACATTTCACTATGATCTCATTCAGCCTCCTTCCCATGTGGGCTGAGGTAGCCCTGCTCCTAAAAACAGAACATGGCTGCTGACATGGTCTCCTCAATCAGTTCCAAACATCAACCTCAAGAAAACACTTTTAAGATTTAATGGTCTTCTAAACTTGCTTATCTCCTTTGAAAAAGGAAGCCTGTTTAGAAGGCACTGAAATTTGTAGGGAAAAGTGACTAGCTTTAGGAACGTGGGTCTTCAGAGAAAAACACAAAACGTAATTATGAAGGCCATTTTACCCTTCCAAGAGAATTTTAACAGAATTCCATCAAGAGTGTTGTAAAAGGAAATAAGCGAAAAATAGACATTTAAACAAGTAAACATCAAGCTCCAAAATGAAACTAAAGTACCCAATATACCCAGAAAGTCTGGCCCATTTAAAAACCCACTTTGCAATTTCAGTTTAAAGTGTGTATTTGTTCATCTTCTTTGGTCTCACAGAACTGGGACTGAAACTGAAATTGTGATATCAGGAAGGAGAGAAGACATAGCTGGTGGAGCCTGTCAATTGTTTTCTCCTGAGTGTTGGAGGACAGTACTTTGGATGAAGGTCCTCATGACCGCTAGGAACAAAGTGCCTCAGCGTTAGGTACCACGTTTAGAAAGACACTGAAACCGAATGGGAATGACAACAGAACAATGCGGCATATTATGGCAGTTCTAGGAGAGAGAACCAGGAAAGCAACAAAGCATTCATAAGGAAGAGCCCAGCACAGGGAAAGACTAATTCCTAGAAGACATGTTTTTGATAGCCTTATACTCAAAGTGAGGTCAGGCCAGCAGCAGGGAGCTGGTCAGAAATGGAGAAGCAGAATCTGCATTTTAACCAGATCCCAGGGGATTCACACACAGAAAAGCCTGAGGGGCTCTGCTCTACAAGGCAGTGGGCCGTAAACCAGGCTACCTCTCAGAATCACCTGCAAACTTCAAAAGGTAAAAAGGCAGATGCTGGGTCCCTATTCCAGACCAAGTGAGTCAATCACACTCTTTCTGGATATTGCCCAAGCACATACCATTTTTCTTCTTCAGTTTTGGAGGGCAATTTTGATGCACACCCTCTGTTGAGAGTCACTGCTCCAGAACAAAGTAAAGATCTAGTCTCCAAAGACAAAGAAAAGCTATGCATCCTAATGAGACATGTATATGTGGGGTGAAAATACAGATATAGAGAGCAGTGGGAAGTCAAGGAAAAAAAAAAAAGGAATCATTGTTTCCACTTAAAAACTCTTCTGCTGCTCAGCCATAGTGGGAAGAGGAACCTAACCAATCTTATCTCGGGAGGAAACACCTTATTTTCTCAGGCAAGTGCCTACCTGTCCACAGCACCAGCTTGTCAGGCACCTACCTTGCTTGTCTGATTTGGTTTGATCCCAGGCCCTCGAACCAACAGTGGCACTTTGATATCAAACTCATACAGCTGTCTCTTGTCTATTGGCAAGGAAAACTGTCCTGAAAACAAAACACACAACGTAAAGATGGAGCCAAAACAGGAGCCTTACTCATGTTATGTTTCACTCATTTAATCCACAGCCATAACTAAAACAACTTTGTTCTATTGATTCTGGTGTTTTAATAGAAAGCTGAAATTTGCCTGGGTCTCTTGTTACTACAAGGCAGGAAAACAACGAATTCATCTTCTCTAAACAAATGACTAGAAGGGACTCTCTGGCTTATGATAGAACAAAATGAGCAAAAATAATGACAGGAAAGTATTGAAACACAAATACATAAAAAATTATGCATGCTACTCAGCCTCATCACAACTGAATGAAGTTTACTCCAAAAACTGTCAAATGAACAAAAACACCTATCCTGTGTTTCCTGAATAAACTGCATCTCAAAATAACCAAATAATTGATAAGGGGAAGTTCTTCTCTGAGGAATTTCAGCTAATAAATACAAAAGAAAGGACAGGATCACAAAATCAACATTTTGCAGTTTCTGAGGGAATAATGAATTTAGGCAGCAATCATCAATGGAACAACAGAAAAGCTCATAGGAAGAGCCAAGGCTGAAACCACCTGACTCATCAATCAACACCAGCACCCCAAAAACAGTGCAGCCAGATGCCACGGGCCTCATGACATGATGCAACAGGAAGTACACAGCAGCAGACGAGGATGCGCTGTCACCTGAAAATGCAAATTTCTATCAAGTCCCTAATCTAACTACCAATCTATAGGAAATGCTAACTAGAGATGAACAAGTTAAGGCACTATAAGACAGCAGTTAGCCAAATTCAGAATGTGAGACAATTCTGATGGACAAAGACCCACTTCTCCCTGTAAATTCATGGCAAATGAATTTACATGCCAAGTTAGGAGATACAGGAACTAAAGGTAGTATGTGGACTTTGCCTGCATCTTTTTTTTTTTTTTTGAGATGGAGTCTCGCTCTGTCACCCACACTGGAGTGCAGTGGCACGATCTCGGCTCATTGCAACCTCCGCCTCCTGGGTTCAAGAAATTCTCCTGCCTCAGCCTCCCGAGTAGCTGAGACTATAGGCATGTGCCACCACACCTGGCTAATTTTTGTATTTTTAGTAGAGAAAGAGTTTTGCCATGTTGGCCAGGCGATCTGGAACTCCTGGCCTCAGGTGATCCACCTGCCTTGGCCTCCCAAAGTGCTGGGATTATAGGTGTGAGCCACTGTGGCTGGTGGTCTGCATCTTGATACATAATAACCAGAGTCAGATGCATAATCCGGTGTTGAATCCTGGAGTCATGTGTATGGGAGGTGCTTCAAAACCTTCTAGTAACAAAAGAAAAACACAGGGAGAGTAGGAAGAATTCAAAAGACTGGCCTCATGCAGCTGAAAATCTAAGCTGGATAATGGAGGCTATTTTACTATTCTCTACTTTGAGTGTTTAAAAATACTCACAGGCCAGGCGTGTGGCTCACGTCTGTACTCCTAGCACTTAGGGAGGCTGAGGTAGGCAGATCACCTGAGGTCAGGAGTTCAAGACTAGTCTGGCCAACATGGCAAAAACCCATCTCTACTAAAAATACAAAAATTGGCCAGGCGTGGTGGCGTGTGCCTGTAGTCCCAGCTACTCAAGAGGTTGAGGCAGGAGAATCGCTTGAATCTGGGAGGCAGAGGTTGCTGTGAGCCGAGATCACGCTACTGTACTCCAGCCTGGGTGACAGAGTGAGATTCTGTCCCCCCACCACCCCCCCAAAAAAAATCACAATAATGCATTAAATGCCTAAGCAATCTCCTCCTATGCAAGCAAGTCTCAAGTGAATCCCGTTCAAGTGGACATTTATATATGTGGAAAGAAGAAAACGTTTGCTTTTAACAACAGAAGGTCCAAGTAGAAAGCATGAAAGTCAAGGACACAGAGCTGACTCATCCTGCAGCTTTTGAAAAAAACAAAAACACCCAAAAAACAAATTCCATGAATGGCAAGAAAGTTTTCCCAAGACAACCTCCTTTTGGTCTTCCTATCCCAAATGCCTTCCATATGGCCTGCCTCCAACCCATCAAGCTCATGCTCTGCTCCCACTCCTAGAACACCATGTCATCTTGCATGTCAAACAGCAAATAATGAAACCTGGTTTCTCCATGTGGGAATGATGTGGTGCTCCAACTGGAGGGGTCCTGAGGGCAAGATCCTCCCTCTGGCATGTCCACAGTTATAAAAAGACTAGAACTCTCTCCCAGGGCTCATTGGGTGAAAAAGGAAAGACATATTCTGAAAGATCACAGCAGTACCTAATCCTGCCTCTGACCTGTGTGATAGCCATTGTCTGAGGTATAGAAGATGTAAGTATTGTTGAGCTCCCCGGTGAACTCCAGTCTCTTGACCAGTTTCTCCACAAGGTCATCAACTGAGAGGAGAGTTTGCCACCTGGACATGAACAGAAGGTAGAAATGGGACTTCAGGGGCAATGGCTGAGGTATCACTATCTTGCCAAAAAAAAAAAAACAAACCAAAAACAAAGACACCCCCGTTTAAAAAAAAAACAAAATCCAAAACAACCCTTGTTTAAAAAAAAAAAAAAAAAAAAATCCAAAACACTCTCCCCAAAACTCAAATCCCCACTCTCCATTCCCTAGACCTTACCATTGTAAAAAATAGATTAGAAAATTCCAGAACATAATTAATTCATTCCAAAGTTAATTGTTTCCTAAGAAATAAACTCATTTTTAAATAACCAGTTAGTTTTACTTTTTATTGGCAATAGTGATGAGAGTAGACACAATCGGAAGGAAGAGTTGTCCATTCTCAGTACTGTGTATTACAGATTAATTCAGATAAGACTGTGCTACAAAAAAGCTTAAGATGTTTGAAGTAGGAGCTGGCAAACTATGACTCATGGGCCAAAGCTTGCCCACTGTCTGTTTTTATAAAGTTTTATTGGACCACAACCATGCTCATTCATTTACATGTTACCCAGGGCTGCTTTTGTGCTACAGCAGCAGAGCTGAGTAGTTACGACAGAATGTGTGACCTGCAAGCCTATTGATATTTACTATCTGCCCCTTTACAGAAAAAGTTTGCTTATCCCTGGTCTACACTAAACACTTCCTAAGAGAAAGTAATGGATTTTTAAAAATTGACTTAAGAGAATTTCTTGAAAATTCCAAATGGCAAAGGCAGATATTTTGATCTTGTCTAAACTTTTGGGTCATTTGTCACATATGACAACCAAGTCACCTTTTCTTTAAAGCAGGAGAAAAAAATTCTACCACATGGTTCAAGTTTGCAAGACTTTTGCCAAGTCCTAAAATAGGCAGTCTAATTAGTACTGGGGTCCAAATGCCACCTCATTCACTTGAGTGTAAAGGAATCTCTCTGCTTGGGTGCCCCATCGAAGCCTCTCTCCCACTGACTTGCTTCCCTCTGTTTTTGTTTTTGTTTCAGAGACAACAATGTGGTGTGGTCTCCTCTTCATGAGCTGATTTGTACGGTCCTTAAAACCACTCAGATTGTTATGTAGCAGCAGCTCTTACCTTTTCCTAAATGCATTATCTAAAAACTGTATTGAAGAATTAGTCATTGGAGTCTTGGCTTGCCTAATTAACCAGTGCTTGTTCTAAAATTTAGAAGAAAAAAGATGTTAACACCAAGTCACCACAGTCAAACAAACTACTGGATTACTAGAGTAGATAATAAATAGAATCGTTTCACTCATACTTCAGCAAGAAGGAACTAACTGGAACTTGTTTAAGCAATTTCAGACCTTCTCTCCCTTCCTGTGTTCCTAAAATAGAAATTTCTGTAGATTAACTCAATCTCTCATTCTTCAGCTTCCCAGCACCTCCCAAACCATAAAAGGTCTTGGCTTCTCTGTTGGCAGCATTAAGAGATTTTAGAGGATGTCATTGGGAAACTACTAGCTAAAATGAGATTACATTTACAAATCTCATCTTATGCCTTTGGTCTACTACAATTACAAAATGGGCAAATAACTTTACCTTCCTCCAAGTTGCTTTTTTTGAGACAGAGGCGGAGGTTGCATTGAGCCAAGATCGCACTGCTACACTCCAGCCCAAGCCCAAGCTGGAGTACAGTGGCACGATCTCGGCTCACTGCAACCTGTGCCTCCCGGGTTCATGCAATTTTCATGCCTCAGCCACCTGAGTAGCTGGGATTACAGGCATGCACCAACGTGCCTGTCTAATTTTTGTATTTTCAGTAGAGATAGGGTTTCGTCATGTTCGCCAGGCTGGTGTTGAACTCCTGGCCTCAAGCGATCCTCTTGCCTTAGCCTCCCAAAGTGCTGGGATTACAAGCATAAGCCACCGTACCTGGTCTACCTTCCTCTAAGGTTTGCCTAGCCAAGATACCGGTCACCCTAGATCCCAAGGAAAAATCTTATTACAGCAATTTCCTAAAACTTCAAGTCTAAATCTGGAGGGCCCTCCCATTTAAACAAAGACATCCCTATATACTATTCTCTCTTCCCTATTCGTAAAACCCTAAACCACCAGATCTCAAACTATGCTCCTTAAAGTGTTATTAAGTTTGAGAAACGCTGTATAGCATATTCTCCTGCTAGAAATTCACATTCGATCATGAATAACTCTGAGAAGTCCTATAGCAGAGTGACTTATTTAACTCAAACTTTCCAAACTTACTTAACCATGGGAACTTTTTATTAACTTCTTTTGGAACACAGATTGAGAATGGTCCTATTTTACTTTACTTTACTTTTATTTTATTTTATTGAGATGGAGTCTTGCACTGTTTCCCAGGCTGGAGTGCAGTGGTGCGATCTCGGCTCATGGCAAGCTCTGCCTCCCAGGTTCACGCCATTCTCCTGCCTCAGCCTCCCGAGTAGCTGGGAGTACAGGTGTCCACCACCAGGCCCGGCTAATTTTTTGTACTTTTAGTAGAGACGGGGTTTCACCGTGTTAGCCAGGATGGTCTCAATCTCCTGACCTCGTGATTCGCCTGCCTTGGACTCCCAAAGTGCTGGGATTACAGGCATGAGCCACTGCGCCCGGCCAGTCCTCTAATTTAAAACCCAGCTCACTCAGCTTTGAAATTGTATTTAACAAGCACATACCTATAATGTGCCAGGCAATATGGTAATTGTTTCTATGTACTTGAATTCATACAGTAGTTCCATGAGGGATCAAGAGCTTCACATGAAAAAATGAAGTTAAGCATTGTGCTCATAGTCTGTACTGAGCTAGAAAGTGGTAGTTCTGAGTTTGACTTTATGACTCATTCTTTCTATAATCTTACAAGCAATTACAATTTCTGGATAACAAACCTGAGGTAATGCAGGCCTTCTGTCTTTGAACCAGGGAACTGTCTACACACCAAGCCAAGGGAAGTATAAGTAATTGGCACATGAGGCAAATATATGGGTTGTTGTGGCTCTTAATCATGTCACCTCGTTCATTTTTCCATTCAACTTCCCTTTCCAACCATACTGCTCTGTGCCACCCCTTCTTCCCATGCCTCAAAGGCTAGTGAGGGCCACCAGGAGGCTGGTGCAGTCCCGGCTATGCCAGGAGGGAGGAGAGTCAGCACAGAGGTTACCAGGAGAGCCTGAGTGATATTCCTGTAAATTGGGAAAGATGGCATTCTTTACCATTCCAACTCTCCAGCTGCTCACTGGATGTGTAGCAGGAACTTTATCTGTACTTGCAATGCAAGTTTATACTATCGGTTGTACTAGGGACAGATGCAATTACCTCTAAAATATTGTGAAGAAAAACCCACTACATGGCTCAAAGGCTTCCTGACAAGAATATCATATAGTTAATTATACTGAGTATGGCTGAATACAAGTGGTGGGGGAAGCTACCGTTCCATGGATGTTGAAGTTCTTGTTTCTTGGTGCAAAGACATTCTGGAAAGCCTTCTGGTACTGAGGTGCAGCTGTCCAAGGCGAATGAGGCGCTGGAGTGGCGATCATCATGAAGAAGGGCTCAAAGTTGGACTTGTAGTCCAGAAAGTCCAAGGAGACATTAGCCTGACACATAAAAAGATTTGTCATCTCCTACCTTACCCAACAGATGAGTACTTAATAGATAAATGTCTTCTGGTGAGCAGACAGTACAGGGTCTTACTAGCTTTTAAGCAATCCTAGCACATGATCTTATGTCATAGCCATTTGCAAGCATATTGTTGGAACAAATATATTTGTTTTTTAGGCAATACTTTAAAAACTGAGAAGCATACCAACATAAGAAGGCAATTAAGATCCTGATGACTTTTTATGACCTAGAAATCATGTCTCCCACAAAGAAGGAAACAGTTAACTTGAATATTTTAGTATTAACTTACACTAATGGAGATTATGGTATCTACATGTGATGCCTTAAAGAATGTAAAAAGAGAGTCAACTTAAAACAGTGGGAAACGTAGATTAAGTTACCTTAACCTTATGAAAATATGTAGAAAGTAGATGTCATAAATTATGCACTGAAGTAACTAAGTGAATAATATTAGATTCAAATACATTCCACTAGGGCTTTAATACATGGACTTAGTTTTGCCTTTGCTTATCAGGAGATACTTGAAGAAAATGAAAGCATGCTACATACATGTTGTTTTTCATTGTTCTGAAGTAATTTCATTTATTCCCAACACTAACTCAAAAGATACTGACTGTATCTATCTCCTATAATCCCTCCATCCACCTTTCACTCCAGTCCTATCAGCTTCCTTGTGGTTTCTCAAATATGCCAGGTACACTCCTGCCTCAGGGCCCTCCCACTTACTGTTCCCTGACTCTGTAGCACTCTTCCCCCTGATCTGCACAGCTCATTCTCACCTACTTCAGGTTTCTGCTTAAATGTTATCTAAGTAACCTCATACCCTAACTTATTTCTCCAACTGATCACCAGCTAATGATGCAACACATAAGACTGTGTGTGTTTGTGTGTGTTAATAAAATTACCTTCCACAGAATCAGGGACTTTGCTTCATTTACTGCTGAACACTGGCTACACTAGGTGCTGAACTATTGAGTGAATATATAATACTATTTAAGACTGTCGTTAGAAACGCCTCAGAATAGGGAAGTCCCAATTTCACCTGCTTTCAGTAATTTTTATATGTAAATACCCAATGCCCAAATAAATCCAGTATCCCTATCCCTCCATCCTCATAATGGGGCCTGTGAAGCTGCCATCTTGTAGCTTGTGAGTAAAACTGGGGTCAAGAGTAGGTACCCTTACAAAGTAAAACCTCTACAAAGTAATCTCTGTAGTCAAAGAGATTAACCTTTGGAAAAGGGATTTGTTGCTGGAATTTCAAGAGCATTAGATCTGAGCCTGGCTTATACACAAAGAAAACACCCTGAGGAGTTTGTAATCAGCTGGAAATACTCTTGGGCAGTTAGACCAAGTTACTGTGCATTTATATTACCCAACACAAACAAATAAGATTATAGGTTTTCTAGGCAGAGTCTTCAATCAAATGTGAGCCAACCCTGTAAGGACAGAGCTACAGAGCTTCTGCAACTCACCAAAACATCTGTCAGGTAGTCCACACTATAGTTTTCACCATGCTTCCGTGCCTTCCCATTGATAGACAGGGTGTAATTATAATACTTAGAATTCTTTTCCTATTAAAAAGAGGAAAGTCAAATTTGTTATGAGGTCAGTGCACAAAGTGGAAGTCTGAATCCATGCTGGGCTAAACTATACTCTGAGCAGTGATAAGACATTAAAAAGATAATTACTCAAGTCAATACTGAATTGGATTTTTTGACTAGGGTTTTATTAAAGACAAGCATAGTTTCAATTATGCATTCTAGTTTAAAAGCCAGAAGTAGATCAGGTAGAAAAGCAAACTACTTTGCTAAACCTTGTACAATGCAGGAAAAACATCCCAGAAAGGAGTGACTCACAAGTCAACAGACTTTTTTTTTTTTTTTTTTAAGAGACAGAGTCTCTCTCTGTTGCCCAGACTGGAATGCAGTGGCACAATCACAGCTCATTGCAGCCTCAAATTCCTGGGCTCAAGTGATCTTCTTACCTCAGCCTCCCGAGCAGCTGGGACTACAGGCACACGCCACCACACTCAACTAATTTTAAAATTTTTTGTTGAAATGGGGTCTTGCCATTTTGCCCAGGCTGGTCTCGAACTCCTGAACTCAAGAGATCCTCCTGTCTCTGCCTCCCAAAGTGTTGGGATTCTAGGCACGAGCCACTACACCTGGCCACAAGTCAATAAATTTTAAGGTTTTTAAAATGACTAATTGTAAAAGCAAATAAAGTTATGTCAATATCAGAACTAAATTAAACATATTCTGCATCTGTAGGGCTGCATAAAATTGTCACGGACTTCAATAATCACTCACCAAGGCATACCAGTAACTCCAACCCAGAGGAACGTGTTCTAGTCCACCTGCATCTGGGGCTCCGTACTGAAAAGCAAAACAAGTAGGGACAATTACAAGTCCTTAGATATGACCAGACCAGAAAGAAACAGGAAATTTTACAATATTTTTAGACCAGTGCCTGAAACATAGTAGGTACCTAATTTCCCCAAATAGACACTAGTCAAAAATAAACTCTAATAATCCTAGGAACTTCTAAAGCAGGAGTTGGCAAACTACAGCCAGTGAGCCAAATCTTGCCTGATGACTTCTGTATGAACAGCAAGCTAAGAATTTAACAATTTTAAAATATAAAAGTTAATCAAAATAAGAATATTTTGTGAAATGTGACAATTACATAAAATTCAAATTTTAATAGCGATAAAGAGTTTTATTGGAACACAGCCACATTCATTTACATAGTGCAGTGTCTGTGGCTGCTTTCACGCTACAGTGGCAGACCTGAATAGTAGCAACAGAGACATATGGCCTGCAAGGCCTGAAACATTTACTATCTGACCCACTACAGAAAAAGTCCACACAGCCTACCCCACACGGCCTATTCATGGGGTGAATGCTGAGCTGCTGATATCATAGACTGAATAGTCCAACTGACCCTAAGCAGTTCAAATAATCAGACTATAAGCTATTGACTTATTATACGTTGAACATCCCAAATCTGAAAATCCAAAACTTTTTGAGTGCCAACATGACACTCAAAGGAAATGTTCACTGGAGCACTTCAGATTTTCAGATTTGGACTGTTCAACCAGTAAGTATCATGCAAGTATTTCAAAATCCAAAAAATCTGAAACGCAAAATACTTCTGGTCCCAAGCATTTTAGATAAGGGATAATCTGTATTTCAGTTGCCCTGCAGATGAAACCCACTTTTAGAGCTCGATTAATCTGATAAGATGAATAAAATAAAGAAACCACAGAATTATCCCACTTTATCCTTACAAGGTTTAATGCCATCCACTTAAGGCAGAATTTAATCCCTGAAAACAAAATCTTTACACTTTAATGGTCTCTCTTAATTTTATATACACATCAGATGACCTTCAATATGCAAAGTAGTGTAAGCTCTCTTTATGAGCCATAGCCCCAACCAAATGATCCAGTATCCACAGTTCCTATTTCTCATGATCCTTTTCAAACTGACTCATCTTCCTGTAAACTCACAAGGTTGCAGATTCCCCCAATTATTGGGGGGAGGGGAGAATTAACAGAAAATCCAGATCAGATATTAAGATATCCAGCAACTACAGATAAAGAGTATAAGTACATTTTCTCTGTCTTGAACCCCCAGTTTAACTGTAAGAGCTAACCCCAAACATTCTCAAACATACTATTTCCTTTAAGCTTGGACTTTGGGTAAAAGCTAAGGCCAATGTGTGAATGTGGGCACATGGAATCCAGCCTTGACAGGTCACCACGAGGTATCCCTCCATCCAGGTCTACAAGGCTGGTGTACCAGCTGCTGACCATACACTTTAATGACCTGCACGACCCTGACTCTGGGTAACTAATCTCTGCACATTTTGTTGCCATGTTTCACATTAGAAAATGAGTTAAGCATTAAGTTGTTATAATTCAGAAAAGATTCTAAGAAATCTGAGGAAAGATTCTAAGATGAAAAATGTCTTCAGTTAGATACCGATAACAGGGAATGGAAACAAAGATACCAAGACAGCCACATGACAAACAGAATTCCTGAGGAAAAAGGGAAGACGCATCAGACAGCAGCACTCTTAGGACAATTTTTAAATACATGCTCCTGGGACTATTGAAAGGAAGAAAAAGTGCCCGTATCATATAAATACACAAGTTCTTACCCAAATCACGTAAATATGTACATGTGTACTTATATGAACATATTTACATGATATGGGTACTTGTTCTTGTTTAATGGGCAGATTCACAGAAAACAACGTACACCAAGAAATCCTTTAACATTAATTGAAATTAATAACAAAATTAACATAATTATATTCACATTTTAAAAGCCATTATAAAAAAAGAAACAGATTATTCAACATACCTCATTTAAATATTTCCCCGCAAAAAAGGTCTGATAACCACACATTGATCTGAGAATTGCTGGGAAAGTATTTGGTTCTTGGATCTTCTGCCAGGACTTACTACTGCAGTTCCCCTCTAGAGTGTTGTTCACAACGTGATGATTATGTGGGTACTTTCCTGTCAGGATACTGGCTCTGCTGGGGCAGCAGAGAGCACTTGGCACATACTACAAAGGAAAGGAAGCAAAAACGACAGTCACACAAGAAAGATGGTCTTCTCATCATTGTTAAAGAGAGTAAAGAAAAGCTCCTTAATACTCTAACTTCAAATATGTAGTTTGTCATGGAACATATATATTTTTTTCTACACATGACATACTTCAGGGCTGCTTTAAATCATAGTGGAGACATTAAAGCAGACAGAACAAACTGAGAGAACGGATTTCTTTCTCAAGTGGCTTCTTTCTGCAGGATAACGGTAATTCTAGTCTCATCTGCCACAGAGATAGTTGTTGTTTTTTTTCTTTTGAGGCAAGGTCTCACTCTGTCACCCAGACTGGAGTGCACTGGCACAAGCACAGCTCACTGCAGCCTCGACCTCCTGGCGCAAGTGATCCTCCCACCTCAGCCTCCCAAACAGCTTGGAGTACAGGTGTGTGCCACCACTCCTGGCTTTTTTCTTTTTTCTTTTTTTTATTTGTAGAGATAATGTTCTTCCTGTGTTGTCCAGGCTCGTCTCAAACTCCTGGATTCAAGTGATCCTTCCACCTTGGCCTCCCAAAGTGCTGGGATTACAGGTGTGAGCCACTGCACCCAGCCAGAAATAATATTTATACACAGGGGGCACAGCATGGTGAGAGATGGGTCTTAACCAAAGACAAAGAATACTACTTGGATCTAATTGAGACACAGTGGTTCATTTGCAGGCTGATCTGCAGCTTTACACATTTCCTATATCATTTTATACACTGGACACAGACTTTTTTCCCTACTGTAATTATATTTCCATTAGCTACTGTCAGCAACAGATTTTCCCCATTCTATCCAATCATATTGGTACACATCACCAAGCCACTTCACAGAAAGGTAATACTAGCTTATACTTGGACCAGCAGGGAAGGAATGGGCATTTGAGCACACACTCACGCCAAAATTGGGTATTATCCTTTTAATATTAGCAAGTTTTTTTGCCTTTCAAATTTGATTTGGCATTTTTATTTATTTTTTTGAGATGGAGTCTCACTCTGTCACCCAGGCTGGAGTGCAGTGGCGCGATCTTGGCTCACTGTAAGCTCCGCCTCTCGGGTTCACACCATTCTCCTGCCTCAGCCTCCCAAGTAGCTGGGACTACAGGCACCCGCCACTATGCCTGGCTAATTTTTTATATTTTTAGTAGAGATGGGGTTTCACCGTGTTAGCCAGAATGGTCTCCATCTCCTGACCTCATGATCCACCTGCCTCGGTCTCCCAAAGTGCTGGGATTACAGGCGTGAGCCACTGCGCCCGGCCTTGATTTGGCATTTTTTTTTTTTTTTTTTTTTGAGACACATTCTCGCTCTGTTGCCCAGGCTGGAGTGCAGTGGCACGATCTCAGCTCACTGCAAGCTCCGCCTCCTGGGTTCACACCATTCTCCTGCCTCAGCCTCCCAAGTAGCTGGGACTACAGGTGCCCGCCACCATGCCCGGCTAATTTTTTGTAGTTTTAGTAGAGACGGGGTTTCACCGTGTTAGCCAGGATGGTCTCGATCTCTTGACCTCGTGATCCACCTGCCTCGGCCTCCCAAAGTGCTGGGATTACAGGCGTGAGCCACCGTGCCCAGCCGATTTGGCATTTTTAAATAATGGTGAGGAGGAACATTCTCCACATGTACTGACTGACTGTGTTTATGTGAATGGTTTGTTCATATGCTTTGCTCATTTTTTTCCTCCAGGGCTGTTGGCCTCTTGTTACATAAGATTTAAGTTAAGGAAGAATTCAGTCATGTTACAAATACTTCCCATTTTTACTTTTGCCTTTTAATTTTATTAGATGTTTGACTTCTTAAGTTTAAATTGGCAACTCTTAACTCTTTCTCTTTTTGTTTTCTGATCAATTATGGCCAGTACACAGTTTATCTTAATATTACATTTTAGCATCTGGTAGAGCAATTTCTTTTTTTTTTTGAGACAGGGTCTTACTCTGTCACCCAGGATGGAGTACAGTGGTGCGATCTCAGCTCACTGCAACCTCCGCAACCTCAGGGTTAAGCAATCCTCCCACCCCAACTTCCCAAAGTAGATGGGACCACAGACGTGCACCACCATGCCTGTGTTTTTGTTGCTGTTGTTGTTTTGAGGTGGAGTTTTGCTCTTGTCGCCCAGGCTGGAGTGCAGTGGCACAATCTTGGCTCACTGCAACCTCTACCTCCTGGGTTCAAGCAATTCTCCTGCCTCAGCCTCCCAAGTAGCTGGGCTTATAGGCGCTCGCCACCACGCCCAGCTAATTTTTTGTATTTTTGGTAGAGATGGGGTTTCACCATGTTGGGTAGGCTGGTCTCGAACTCCTGACCTCAGGTGATCTGCCCACCTCAGCCTCCCAAAGTGCTGAGATTACAGGTGTGAGCCACCATGCCTGGCCCAATGCCCAGGTATTTTTAAGTCTTTTTAGTAGATACAGGCTCTTGCCATGTTGCCCAGGCTGGTCTCAAACTCCTGAGCTCAAGCAATCCACCTGCCTCAGCCTCCTAACGTGCTGGGATTACAAGCATGAGCCACTGTAATTTTTTTTAAAAATTACTTTGATTATTCTCATCTATTAATTATTCCAGATAACTTTTGGAATCACTTGAGTCTCAAATAATCTTGTTAGGATTACAACTAGAATAAACATTTTATTATATAATATTGTGTCTTAGCTGAGCACAGTGGCTCACACCTGTAATCCCAGCTATTTGGGAAGCTGAAGCAGAGGATCACTTGAGGCCAGGAGTTTGAGACCAGCCTGAGCAACAGAGTGAGACCCTGTCACAAAAAAAAAGTGGAAAAAAATTGGCCGAGTGTGGTGATGCATGCCTGTAGTCCCAGTTACTTGGGAAGCTGAGGCAGGAGGATCGTCTGAGCTCAGGAGTTTGAGGTCAAGTCTTCAGTGAGCTATTTCACTGCACTCCAACATGGGCAATAGAGTGAGACCCTGTCTCAAAAAAGAAAAAAAAAGAAAGAAAGAAAAGAAATGTATATAAAATGATGTGCATATCCACGTATCAAATATTTTTTATCTTACCACTCGCATCATTTTGTCAAATACATAGGTCATAGCCATTTCTGGCCCCAACCAGTTACTCTTAGAGAGTTTATAAATTATGAATGAGGTTGGGCATGGTGGCTCACACCTGTAATCCTAGCACTTTGGGAGACTGAGATGGAAGGATCACTTGAGCTCAGGAGTTCCAGACCAGCCTGGGCTACACAGTGAGTGAGACCTTTTCTCTATCTTTATATAGAATAAAAAGAAATAATTATGAATGAGATATTTTGTCTCCCACCTTCTATTTTTCTAACTGATTACATGGAAGAAAGTTATTAATTTTTATTTTTTCATTTTTATCTTGCTGAATCCTAGTGATTTGAAAGGGTTTTCAATAATTCTTCTGTTTCTTAGATAGAAAATCCAAACAAGCAGAAATAATTTTTCCAATATTTTTACCTCTTATTTCCATAAGACTTATGGCAATGACTAGACAGTCGGAACAACATTAAATGGAGCACTGTTTCATCCCTAACAGCAATGCCGAGTCTTTTACCTCATGTACTTGAAATAGGCATCACAGTCAGGATGTATTCTTACAATAGCTTATTACCAGGAAAGGATGCTAAAATTTCAGAGTACTTTCTAGTATGTATTGGGAAGAACATTCAATTTTCCTTCTTTCAGTTACTTGTATCATATTGGTAGATATATAATAACCAACATCATGTAGTATTTACTATAAGAAGTCAGGCATTGGCTGGGAGCGGTAGCTCATGCCTGTAATCCCAGCACTCTGGGAGGCCTAGGCGGGCAGATCACTTGAGGTCAGGAGTTCAAGACCAGCCTGGCTAACATGGTGAAACCCCATCTCTACTGAAAATACAAAAAATTAGCAGGGCACGGTGGTGGGTGCCTGTAATCTCAGCTACCCAGAAGGTTGAGGCAGGATAACTGCTTGATCCCCGGAGGTGGAGGTTGTAGTGAGTTGAGATCGCACCACTGCACTCCAGCCTGGGAGACAAAGCGAGACTCCATCTCAAAAAAAAAAAAAAAAAAAAAAAAAAGAAATAATAAGTCAGGCACCGATAGAAGTGCTCTACACCTATTAACCTATTAACTCAACCTCACAACAACTCTGAAGAAGATTTTGGTACTCCCTTTTATAAATGGGGAGGAAGAGGGCCAGAGAGGTTAAATAGTTTGTCCAAGGTCACACTGCTAGAAAAGAGGCAGAGAGGGTGTTCCAGACTAGGCGGTCTGGCTCCGGAGTCTGAGATCTTAAACATAACACTATGCTACTGTTCAAGGGATTTCCTGATAGTAGGCTACCCTTACATTCCTAGACTACCATTCACTTGGTTATGTACATGGTTCTTGAAAATGAATTGCTAATACTTTATTTTGAATTTCTTCATCTATATTTATGGGGTGTGTGTGTTGCTATTTGTCAGTTTTGGCTATTAGGGTTAACTGGGTTTTTACCAAGGAAAAATTTACACAGCATACATATTCCTTGATTTTTTATAATCCATTTTCAAACCTCAAATGGTGAGGTTTAAAATAAAATTCTCTAGTTCTGAGACTGGCTTAGAAATATCTACAATTAATCTTCAATTGATAAGAGGTAATATTTCAATTAAAAGAGTTTATATCACATTAAATAAATTCTTCCTTCAGATCAGGAATTTAACAAGGAAAAAACCACATAGATCATACCAGATTCCCGAGAAGAGAGTATCTTCTTAGAATACAAACACAGTTAAATTAACAAAATTGAATTAGCTTTCAAACTTACAGCGCTGGAAAAAGTCATCCCCATCTCTCCGATGAGAGCTTTGGTTTTCTTTAGTGGTGTCTGTAAAAGTAAGTAATTATCCATTAAACAATTTCTTCCAATAAATTGAGACACACAGGCCAGAATTCCTGTTTTGTTACATCTTACTCAATCTTTTATTCCCAAATGGTCAGCTCTAAGCAACAGCCAAAGAGAGTCCTGTACGATTCTAGAGACAAGTTTGGTTCCGGCCAGCTCCATCCTGTATAAAAGTGCAGGAAGTCAAAATGCCTGCAGGAAGGGAAAGTTCAGTTTATGGCAATAACATCTTTGTGCCCTTATTAGTCATCAGCCCCCAGATAAGGCAGATAGGGCAGACCTATCTCCATGAATTAATCTTTAGAAGTAGGATGTGGGAAATGATATAAAGAGAGCCTTCCGCCCTATAGAACAGAAGTAAGACAACAGTTGGATTCTGAAAGCCAGACAAGGCCCCAGGGCTCAGAGACTGACTCAAACCTCACACACTCAGTGGTGGAGCCAGACACACACTGTTCAACTACCAGCTACTGTTGTCTGCATAGACCCACAAGCACCTCAGGATAAGGACTTGAACCAGGTGGCAAGCAGGTGTACACAGAACACTGTCAGGCAAAAGGCTACTCAGAACCTATTTTATGTCCTGCTTTTCAACTTTTGTTCAAAATCTAAGATCCTTACAAGTACAGAGAACAACTAACTTCCCCCTAGAGTGAGGACAAAAGTATGAAGACAGTCATTTAAATACGAATAAAAGGAACACTAATATTCTTCAGATTCCAGACAGCAAAAAGCACCATTGAAGAGGTCATTTTAGTTGTAATATGGGTCAGTTCATGATGATTCTGAGATACCTTTGAAACCTAAGACCATATTGAATGCAGTTTTAAGTATATTTTGTTGTGCAATAATTCCTTAAAGATGACTAATCTAAATATATAAGTAGGTTAACAGGAGCCTCATTTTCAATAATGTATAAATGACTTTTCCCCACTGTTTTATATAAATACAAAATCTATGGAATCCATAAACTCAAAAGGATGAGGATTCTAACTTATCCAAAAAAAGCTCTGAGAATTTCATGAGTAGATCCAGAAGAGGCTGCCAAGAGACGCTAGAGATGCAGAAGATCTTCACCAGCCTTCTGAAGCAAGGTCATCAGCCATACTCTCCTCAAAGCATCCCTGGGTACCATCCTCAGGAAAAGAATACTGGGCTTAATGAGACATTGGTTTGATAAAAAACCTGAGTTACTATGAGGATATTTGAAGGTGAAATGAGGATTCAAAGAGTAAGTGGAGAAAAGGACCAGAGTTGACTGTATGGGACTTAATTGTCAAACTGTCTGATAAATATGTAAAACTATGAAAGAATATCTGATTTACAGTAAGACTGTGTAATAACATTTATTAAACACAACACGTGCTAGGCATTAATCTAGGCAGTGGTGGACAGAGGATAGATGGTCCTTGCCCTCATGATCCCTGCACTCTTGGGGACTTACAACAACTAACAGGTAAACAATCAGTCATTTCAGGTGGTGGTAAGTGCTATGAAGAGAATAAACCAGGATGATGTGATTGCAGCTGGTGGGAGGAAAGGGGAACTACTTTAGATGGGTGGTCAGGGAAGGCCTCTCGGGAGGTAACTTCAGTACGGAGAGCCATGCGATGAGGAGTCAGTCATGCAAAGATTCAGAAGATGTTTCAGGCTGGGTATATAGCAAGTACAAGGGCTGCCAGAGGAAGGAGAGAGGCACCTGGGAGGAAACAGAGAAGCCAGTGTGGTGATGCAAGCAGCTTAGGGAGGAAAAGGGAGAGTGAGGTAAGACGAGGTCAGAGAGGTAGGCAGGAGTCAGAGATGCAGGGCCATATAGGAATTTAGACTTTAGGCCTGGTGCAGTGGCTCACACCTGTTATCCCAGCACTTTAGAAGGCAGAGGTAGGAGGACTGCTTGAGGCCAGGAGTTTGAGACCAGTCTGGGCAACACAGCAAGACTCTGGCTCTACAAAAAATATAAAAATTAGCTGGGCATGGTAGTGCATGCCCGTAGTCCCAGCTACTTGGGAGGCTGAAGTGGGAGGATTGCTTGTGCCCAGAAGTTCGAGGCTGCAGTGAGCTATGACTGCACCACTGCAATCTAGCCTAGGCAAGAAGAGTGAGACCTTGTCTCCAAAAAAAAAAAAAAGAAGTTTTTATTAACTGTCATCTTTATACTGCTAACTATAGTACAAAAGATAACCATAATCCGTGCCTAACTGAAAAAGTCCCAAACAAGAAACCACAGTGTACCCAAAATGTGTATGTGTCTCTATGCTAATTAGAATGTAAAATGAATCCTTAAGATCTAAGCAAAGACAGTGGCTGGTCAAGTTAAGGCCATGCAACAGTCTTTAAGCAGCAGCCAACTTCATGCCTTCATGTAGGCAAACATGTTACTCTGCTCACCCCAAGCAGAATCCTTTTCATTAAAACCCTAAAGAATCATTTACTTTCCTGGTTCCATGTACAGTTGCTCTGAAATGGCAATTCTGATAATTCTGTGGCTAATGATGGAAATTGTTTTGCTTTCAATGAAGCAATGACATATTTATTCCCACATCTGTAATCCCACCACTTTGGGAGGCTGAAGTGGGCGGATCACTTGAGGTCAGGAGTTTGAGATCAGCCTGGCCAACATGGTGAAATCCCGTATCTACTAGAAATACAAAAATTAGCCGGGCGTGGTGGTGGGTGCCTGTAAACCCAGCTACTTGGGAGGCTGAGACAGGGGAATCGCTTGAACGCAGGAGACGGAGGTTGCAGTGGGCCGAGATCGCGCCACTGCACTCCAGCCTGGGTGACAGAGCAAGACTCCATCTCAAAAAAAAAAAAAAAAAAAATTATTCTTCCCCTACCTTTCATCACAGTTTCTTCTGTCACTTGCCTGCGGTTTTGGCCAAATGTCACTTTTCTTAGAGTAAATGATTTTTTTTTTTTTGAGATGGAGTCTTGCTCTGTCACCCAGGCTAGAGTGCAGTGGCACAATCTCAGCTCACTGCAACCTCCACCTCCTGGGTTCAAGTGATTCTCCCACCTCAGCCTCCCCAGTAGCTGGGACTACAGACACGCACCACCATGCCCGGCTAATTTTTGTATTTTTAGTAGAGACAGGGTTTCACCACGCTGGCCAGGCTGGTCTTGAACTCCTGACCTCGTGATCTGCCCACCTTGGCCTCCCAAAGTGCTAGGATTACAGGCGTGAGCCACCGCGCCTGGCCGTGAATGATTTTTAAAAGAGCAGCTTATGCTTCTGTGAAGAACAGTGTGTCCACCACACTATAATGATGTTTAGGTAAAATCAAGAAAGTGATAAGAACAGTGTCCTGGCAAAATAAAAAATAAAAACAGAGTCCCACAGATACCTGGAACAAATACAATGAAATGTTAAAGACGATGCTACTATATAAAACAGCATTTCAAAGATGCCTGAAAAATTCCACTATAAATCTAAATCATGTTGTAAATGCTATCTACAATCCTTTGACCTGAGTTAGTTTGGTGGGGGTTGACCACTGTTTATTTTGCCAACTATGGCAGCAATCTATAATCTTTTTTAGGTTAGAGCTCTTTCCACAAAAATGAAGATATTATACACAAAGGTTTACATGTAAATTAAGGAGTTCCATGATGTCACTGGCATCCCCGAATGTCACCTGCAGGCTCTCTGACCTATGGTGTGATTATGCTGGTGTGGGTATGTGGAATGAAATCTGATTATTATCACAGTATTCTAGAATAGGAGAAAAAGCATGGTGCTCTGAGGTCATAAGATACCCAGGCTTTGTCCAGTATTAGCTATATGAACTTAGTCATGTCACTTAACCACTTTCCAGTTTTAGTTTCTTTTTAAGATAAGGATACGACATACAGCACAGGACTCCTGTGATGACTGAAGCACAAGTATAAAAATCCTCATACTCTGCTCAGCTCCAAGTAAGTTCTCAAATGCTCTTGTCTTAGATCTTCCCCTTGGAGTCCTGTTTGACAATTAGTGGTAGAATATTCTGAAAAAGCCTAGAAGAGAAGCCAGAATTCTTGAGTTTGGAAAATTAAGTTTGACTTATGCCCTCCACTCAATTTTGGTACCTCTCTCCAGTAGAAACACTTATTAAAAAAAAGAATCTGGGCCAAGACAGTGGCTCATGCCTGTAATCCCAGCACTTTGGGAGGCTGAGGTGGGCGGATTACTTGAGTCCAGGAGTTCAAGACCGACTTGGGCAACATGGAGAAATCCTGTCTCTACAAAATATTTAAAAATTAGCTGGACGTAGTGACATGTGCCCGTAGTTCCAGCTACTAGGGAGACTAAGGCAGGAGGACTGCTTGAGACTAGGAGTTCAAGGCTGCAATGAGCCTTGATTGTACCACTGCACTCCAGCCTGGATGACAGAGCAAGACCCTGACTCAAAAAATCTGCTGCTGGCTTAACGAAGCAAATTGGATTAACATACTAAAAGGAAGAGACCTCAAATACACACAGACTACAGCCGTGGTTTATATGAATCGAAGAAACAACTCTGAATACCTTATATTTAAGTAATGAATTTTGTTTTCAACACCTAAAAAAGCCTGACCTTTTAACTGAGTACTTTAGTCACTGCTAGAGAAGGCTTGCTTTTTCTGGACAAAACACCCTTCAAGACATAATTTTTTTTTTTTTTTTAATAAAAAAGGAATTTTGTGAGCAGACAAGTAAGTGCAGTAGTTGGAAGAGTAGTGAACCTAAAGTGCAGGAGGAAAATTAAATCAAGACTGATGTCAACATGGCTTGGTAGAAACTAACAGACAATGAAGCATATATGGCAGGAAGAAATGTGTAGTCAAAATGCAAGCCTCTTAAACATCAGCTATAAAAGACTCTGAAGCTCTTGAGCACAACCTAAGAAATATATTTTACAACTCGGGAAGAAAGAGAGATAGATAATGATTACCTTTATCAAGTGTAACACACATACTCACACACACGGACATTTTCTATTCTATTCTATTCCAGAGGAAATAAAAAATGTTGGTAGTTACTCACTAAACTGATTTCACAACTCACTCAAGGGTTGGGACCAGAGGTTTGAATGACACTGAGCTAGGGTGTGTAACTACACAAGAAAAGTTAGGAACGTCTTGCCTGGAGTATTTCATAGTCTCAGCATTCAGCTGAAAGCAAAAAGAGAACTGAAACGAATAGAGCATTTGGTTTTAAAGCGAAGAGAGGAATGCTGAACCCAGGGTCAGAGGACTCTGCCTCAACTACTCATGTCTTAGACAAGTTGCTTTCTGGGCCTCCATGGGGAAGGGGTTGGAGTGGATGTTTCCAAAGGTCACACATTCCATAATTCTGCAATACACAAGCAAAATTAACTCTGGAAAAAAAAATGAAGTCTTGTGACAACACCCATTAGATAGAAAATGAAACACTGACAGTCTCTAATGCAACAGTCAGGTGTTCAATCACACTAATTGAATTTTCTTGATTCTTGTGAGGCAACACACACCCTCAATAGTTCGACGGTCGGCCTACCAGATTAGTTCACTTCAGGCTTTTTTTTTTTTTTTTTTTTTTTTTGAGACGGAGTTTCGCTCTGTCGCCAGGCTGGAATGCAGTGGCGCGATCTCGGCTCACTGCAACTTCCGCCTCCCGGGTTCAAGCGATTCTCCTTCCTCAGCCTCCCAAGTAGCTGGGACTACAGGTGCGCGCCACCACGCCCAGCTAGAATTATTGTATTTCTAGTAGAGACGGGGTTTCACCCTGTTGGCCAGGATGGTCTCGATCTCTTGACCTTCTGATCCGCCCGCCTCGGCCTCCCAAAGTGCTGGGATTACATGAGTGAGCCACCGCGCCCGGCCCAGGCTTATTTTTATTGACATCAGATACAGACATTGTATACAGGCACAAACGTGGAGGTGGTCTAGGTCCCTCATAAAGGGGACTGGACTTGGCTGTGATCCTCTAATCCAAAAGAAAAACAATCAGGCCTTGAGTGCTCTTAGCACCTGATCCTCATTGGTTCAACCCATCCTCCACTGGTCTCCACGTGTTTATCTTGAGATATTAACGTAAACTCCACAGCAGTACGGTCCAGACTAGAAGCTCTGTGTGCTGTACGCATGTGCCTCAGTCCAGAAAGGAAAAGAGTGTTGCAGTCCCTTACCGGCATAAAGGGCCTCAGGTGGGAAAACCAAACCTACCCAAGGATAAGACAGCCAGTTCGGGGAGGGGGGTGGTGGGGACCGGGAAAGAGAGCAACAAACCGGGGAGTCAGCCCGAGAGATAGAGGGGCGGGGCAGAAACAGAAGAGTTACCATGCCGCCGAGCACTTCGTCCTGGTCGTCCGTGAGGAGCAGCACCACGTTGGGCCTCCGGGTTCCCGCCGCCACCCCGAAGACCCGCAGGCAGGCGCCCAGCACCAGCAGCAGCAGCGCTGGGCTGCAGGAGGGCAGGTGGCGGGGGCTGCCCCGCCAGAGCCGACCTGGGGCCAGAGGCAGGAGCCGCATGGCGGACAGGCTCCGGGGTGACCCCAGGACGGGACGGGACGGAGGGACGCACAGGTAGCTGAAGGACGAGAGGCCGACAGCCGCAGGAAGAAAAAGCCGTGCCTTGAAGGCCGGTGGCTGGGGTCAGACGTTTTCTCTCTAGGCGCGATCACGTGAGCTGGGGACAGGGGGCGGAGCACGCTGCGCGGTCCCGTGACGGCCGGCGTGGGCGGGACCGCGGACTGGCGCAGCCGGGAGGAAGGCATCAAGCAGTGGCGGAAAAGGGGCGGAGAACCGGAAAAAAGGGCGGAGAACCGGGAAAAGGTCAAGACCCGTGCGTACCTCTCGCGCAGGCTCAGGTTGCGTTCTGGTAGGACGTGTTTCTGAACGCTTGGTGGAAAGATTTAAATAGGGGGAAGAGAAGATGAAAAGCAGGAAAGAGTTGGCAAATACTAACCAACCGATTAAGGAGGAGAAAGGAGGACTGCACATAACAGATATTATCATCAGCTGGTGAGGAAAGTGGACTCTACCATATTTAATCCCCAAGGCGACGGGCACTTATTCAAGGCCCGGATGTTTAATCGTTTTTAATTTTCTCTACAACTTGTGAGATAAATCTTAACATTCTCATTTGGCTCAGCCATTAAATTCGGAACTGGTTAGCTCTCTTAACTCCAAAGCCTGATTATGTTCTGCTTTCCTCAGCAGACATCGTAGTTTCAAACAATTTAGGGATGTCCTGACAGCTTTATCCTAATGGTTATCCTAATGGTCCTTGGTGACTTTTTAAACACCCTCTCGGAACATGTTGGAGGATGTGCAGATCGAACAAAAATCTTGAAACGTGGTCATCCAACTGCATTATTAAGTAATCTTTAGCGGGGAATAACCCTTGAAGCTAGCTCCAGATATTTCTGTGGTCGCTCTGGAACAATTAGACCTTGCCCCTCTCCTGAAGTCGGGCGCGGTGGCTCACGCTTGTAATCCCAGCACTTTGGGAGGCGGGTGGATCACCTGAGGTCAGGAGTTTTAGACCAGCCTGGCCAACGTGGGGAAACCCGTCTCTACTAAAATACAAAAATTAGCTGGGCGTGGTGGCAGGTGCCTGTAATCCCAGCTACTCGGTAGGCTGAGGCACGAGAATCGCTTGAACCCGGGAGGCGGAGCTTGCAGTGAGCCACTGCACTCTGGCCTCGGGGACAGAGCGAGACTCTTGTCTCAAAACAAACAAACAAACAAAAAATCACAGAGATCTTCCTGGCAAGGTGAACTGTCAAGTCATATCCCCAGACCGATACAACAAGGTATACCTCCTTGCTAGTAAAAGTGCTTTCTCTGAGTTGAACTGTTTGCCAAGAAGAGTCTCTTAAAACTCGTGAAAACTATCCCAGAACTTAAAGTATTAAAAAAAAAAAAAAAACTCGTGAAAACACTGTACTATAAGGTAAAAATAATGATGGAAACACTTTGAAACCTCATGTGTACAAGGATAGGGCTTATGCAAAAAAAAAAAAAAAAAAGAATTACCTTTATTACTTTGTTTTTTTTCACCACAGAGGGGTAATGTGCGGAGTCCTAACAAGGTTTGAGGTAGGGGTGGTAACTCACACATAGCATGAAAATCCAATCATCAGGCTTATGAACCACAAAAGGATCTTAATACTTTTTTTTTTAAGTAAGCCTACAGAAGGCAAAAGAAGCTTTAAAAAAGCTGAAGTAGTTTTTCTGCAAGAAACAATTATGCTGGAAATATGGTCAGAGCAGTTCCTAGACAACCAGAATACTTGGTTACAGCCTTGGCCTAGGCCAATTTTTCAAGCTGGTTAGAATAACCAATCCTTATGTATTCAGGTTTGAAGACTTCCAGGAAGACTTTCTTGCACAAAAAAAAAAAAAAACTATTTCATCTGTATTGAAGCCCCAAATTGTAAAATTGTTTCTTTTCTATTTTTTTTCAAGGTTAGATTATAAACTATTTGAGGCCAGAAATTGTGTAATTAGTTGCCCACTTTGTTTAGGATGCTGCTGTCAGAGGCGATTGAACCAGAGCAACTCCATCTTGAAAAGGGGCTGAGTAAAATAAGGCTGAGGCCTGCTGTGCTGCATTCCCAGATGGTTATGCATTCTAAGTCACAGGATGAGATAGGAGGTCATAAAGATACAAGATACAAGATGCAGGTCATAAAGAGCTTACTGATGAAACAGGTGGCAGTAAAGAAGCCGGCTAAAACCCACCAAAACCAAGATGGTGATGAAAGTGACCTCTGGTCGTCCTCACTGCTAAATTCCCACCAGCGCCATGACAGTTTACAAACGCCATGGGAATGTCAGGAAGGTACCCTCTATGGTCTAAAAAGGGGAGGCATGAATAATCCATCCTTTGTTTAGCATATCAACAAGAAATAACCATAAAAATGGGCAACCAGTAGCCCTCGGGCTGCTCTGCCTATGGAGTAGCCATTCTTTTATTCCTCTACTTTCTTAATAAACTTGCTTTCACTTTACTCTATGGTCTTGTCCCGAATTCTTCCTTGCTCGAGATCCAAGAACCCTTTCTTGGTGTCTGGATCAGGACCCCTTTCCGGTAACACTGCTACACTAGTGCTGAAGAGACATTGTCCCTCGTTCATGGAATTTGCAGTCTAATGGCAGAGAGATGGACAATCTAATCTTGTATCTTGCATATGATTACAAAACAGACATGCTATGAAGGAAAAGTAAAGGGTGCAATGAGCATTTAAGGTGGTGGGAGGCTGACTTAGTCTAAGGTGCCCTGAGGAAGTGATCTTTGAGTGAAATCTGAAGTTTGAGTAGGAGATAATTTGTTAATGGAGTATTGAGGTGGTGGAATGTCTCCTAAACACAGAGTACAGCATATGCAAAGGTTCTGAGCTGGTGCATTGCAATAACTAAAAGAAGCCAGTGTGGTTAGAGCAGAGGGAGAGAGGTGGTAAGGACCCAGATCCTATTTTAAGGACTTGGGTTTTTGTAGTAAGGCTAATTGGAAATTACTGAAAGAATATAAGAGAAATATAATCATACATGAACTTTTAGAAGATCCTTTAGACTGTGGCATGAAGAACAGATTGGAAGAGGACAAGCATGGGTGAGGGCAGACCAATTAGGTGGAGAGGAAAGTGGATAACAGGGACAGATTCAAATTTTGTGGGGCCTGAAGTTGTGTGCATTTGGCGACTGGAGGCTCCTTAAGAAAAAGAATAACAATTTTAGATACACAAGTAGGTACACAACTGAGTATTTAGACTAAAACAAAATACAACGTTATAAATTTTTAAAAGTTGAAAAATATTACAAATAATGCAAAAATTTAAAGTAACATTTTTATTAAGTAACTGCCAGGCATACTTCTTCATACTTGTTTCCCCTTACATTATATGGCTATGTACTCTTTAATCATCTCTTCATATGATGATAGTTTATAATATTTTCTAAAGAGAATAGAAAGATAATTTAGTTTTTTCTCTAGTGTGTTTGATCAGTATTTGCTTTTTAGTGGTGATAATTCAGAAAAGTTATTTTTTACCTGCTCAGTTCATTATTGGTTTTATATATATATATATAAAAACATTTATATATATGTTTTTATATATATATATAAAAACATATTTATATATATGTTTTTATATATACATTATATATAATTTATATATGTTTAGTATTTTTGTCAATTTTTTTGTCAAATTTTTTTGTCAATTTTTTTGTCAAATTTCAGAAAACTCTATCAAATATCCTCTTAACATAGGCATTTCGTGACATTCTGCATTTTATATTATATTATATTATATTATATTATTTTATTTTATTTTATTTTTTGAGATGGAGTCTGTCTGCGCTCTTGGCTCACTGCAACCTCCGCCTCCCAGGTTCAAGCAATTCTCCTGCCTCAGCCTCCTGAGTAGCTGGCATTACAGGCATGAGTCACTATGCCCGGCTAATTTTTGTATTTTTAGTAGAGATGGGGTTTTGCCATGTTGGCCAGGCTGGTCTTGAACTCCTGACTTCAGGTGATCTACCCGCCGCAGCCTCCCAAAGTGCTGGGATTATAGCCGTGAGTTTTATTTTATTTTATTATTATTATACTTTAAGTTTTAGGGTACATGTGCACAATGTGCAGGTTAGTTACATATGTATACATGTGCCATGCTGGTGTGCTGCACCCATTAACTCGTCATTTAGCATTAGGTATATCTCCAAAAGCTATCCCTCCCCCCTCCCCCCACCCCACAACAGTCCCCAGAGTGTGATGTTCCCCTTCCTGTGTCCATGTGTTCTCATTGTTCAATTCCCACCTATGAGTGAGAATATGCGGTGTTTGGTTTTTTGTTCTTGTGATAGTTTACTGAGAATGATGATTTCCAATTTCATCCATGTCCCTACAAAGGACATGAACTCATCATTTTTTATGGCTGCATAGTATTCCATGGTGTATATGTGCCACATTTTCTTAATCCAGTCTATCATTGTTGGACATTTGGGTTGGTTCCTAGTCTTTGCTATTATGAATAGTGCCGCAATAAACATACGTGTGCATGTGTCTTTATAGCAGCATGATTTATAGTCCTTTGGGTATATACCCAGTAATGGGATGGCTGGGTCAAATGGTATTTCTAGTTCTAGATCCCTGAGGAATTGCCACACTGACTTCCACAATGGTTGAACTAGTTTACAGTCCCACCAACAGTGTAAAAGTGTTCCTATTTCTCCACATCCTTTCCAGCACCTGTTGTTTCCTGACTTTTTAATGATCTCCATTCTAACTGGTGTGAGATGGTATGTCATTGTGGTTTTGATTTGCATTTCTCTGATGGCCAGTGATGGTGAGCATTTTTTCATGTGTTTTTTGGCTGCATAAATGTCTTCTTTTGAGAAATGTCTGTTCATGTCCTTCACCCACTTTTTGATGGGGTTGTTTGTTTTTTTCTTGTAAATTTGTTTGAGTTCATTGTAGATTCTAGATATTAGCCCTTTGTCAGATGAGTAGGTTGCAAAAATTTTCTCCCATTCTGTAGGTTGCCTGTTCACTCTGATGGTAGTTTCTTTTGCTGTGCAGAAGCTCTTGAGTTTAATTAGATCCCATTTGTCAATTTTGGCTTTTGTTGCCATTGCTTTTTGTGTTTTAGACATGAAGTCCTTGCCCATGCCTATGTCCTGAATGGTAATGCCTAGGTTTTCTTCTAGGGTTTTTATGGTTTTAGGTCTAACATTTAAGTCTTTAATCCATCTTGAATTAATTTTTGTATAAGGTGTAAGGAAGGGATCCAGTTTCAGCTTTCTACATATGGCTAGCCAGTTTTCCCAGCACCATTTATTAAATAGGGAATCCTTTCCCCATTTCTTGTTTTTCTCAGGTTTGTCAAAGATGAGATAGTTGTAGATATGCGGCGTTATTTCTGAGGGCTCTGTTCTGTTCCATTTATCTATATCTCTGTTTTGGTACCAGTACCATGCTGTTTTGGTTACTGTAGCCTTGTAGTATAGTTTGAAGTCAGGTAGCGTGATGCCTCCAGCTTTGTTCTTTTGGCTCAGGATTGACTTGGTGATGCGGGCTCTTTTTTGGTTCCATATGAACTTTAAAGTAGTTTTTTTCCAATTCTGTGAAGAAAGTCATTGGTAGCTTGATGGGGATGGCATTGAATCTATAAATTACCTTGGGCAGTATGGCCATTTTCATGATATTGATTCTTCCTTCCCATGAGCATGGAATGTTCTTCCATTTGTTTGTATCCTCTTTTATTTCCTTGAGCAGTGGTTTGTAGTTCTCCTTGAAGAGGTCCTTCACGTCCCTTGTAAGTTGGATTCCTAGGTATTTGATTCTCTTTGAAGCAATTGTGAATGGGAGTTCACTCATGATTTGGCTCTCTGTTTGTCTGTTATTGGTGTATAAGAATGCTTGTGATTTTTGTACATTGATTTTATATCCTGAGACTTTGCTGAAGTTGCTTATCAGCTTAAGGAGATTTTGGGCTGAGACAATGGGGTTTTCTAGATATACAATCATGTCATCTGCAAACAGGGACAATTTGACTTCCTCTTTTCCTAATTGAATACCCTTTATTTCCTTCTCCTGCCTAATTGCCCTGGCCAGAACTTCCAACACTATGTTGAATAGGAGTGGTGAGAGAGGGCATCCCTGTCTTGTGCCAGTTTTCAAAGGGAATACTTCCAGCTTTTGCCCATTCAGTATGATATTGGCTGTGGGTTTGTCATAGATAGCTCTTATTATTTTGAGATACGTCCCATCAATACCTAATTGATTGAGAGTTTTTAGCATGAAGGTTGTTGAATTTTGTCAAAGGCCTTTTCTGCATCTATTGAGATAATCATGTGGTTTTTGTCATTGGTTCTGTTTATATGCTGGATTACATTTATTGATTTGTGTATATTGAACCAGCCTTGCATCCCAGGGATGAAGCCCACTTGATCATGGTGGATAAGCTTTTTGATGTGCTGCTGGATTCGGTTTGCCAGTATTTTATTGAGGATTTTTGCATCTAAAATTCTCTTTTTTGGTTGTGTCTCTGCCCGGCTTTGGTATCAGAATGATGCTGGCCTCATAAAATGAGTTAGGGAGGATTCCCTCTTTTTCTATTGATTGGAATAGTTTCAGAAGGAATGGTACCACTTCCTCCTTGTACCTCTGGTAGAATTCGGCTGTGAATCCATCTGGTCCTGGACTCTTTTTGGTTGGTAAGCTATTGATTATTGCCACAATTTCAGCTCCTGTTTTTGGTCTATTCAGAGAGTCAAGTTCTTCCTGGTTTAGTCTTGGGAGGGTGTATGTGTCGAGGAATTTATCCATTTCTTCTAGATTTTCTAGTTTATTTGTGTAGAGGTGTTTGTAGTATTCTCTGATGGTAGTTTGTATTTCTGTGGGATCGGTGGTGATATCCCCTTTATCATTTTTTATTGTGTCTATTTGATTCTTCTCTCTTTTCTTCTTTATGAATCTTGCTAGCGGTCTATCAATTTTGTTGATCCTTTCAAAAAACGAGCTCCTGGATTCACTAATTTTTTGAAGGGTTTTTTTGTGTTTCTATTTTCTTCAGTTCTGCTCTGATTTTAGTTATTTCTTGCCTTCTGCTAGCTTTTGAATGTGTTTGCTCTTGCTTTTCTAGTTCTTTTAATTGTGATGTTAGGGTGTCAATTTTGGATCTTTCCTGCTTTCTCTTGTGGGCATTTAGTGCTATAAATTTCCCTCTACACACTGCTTTGAATGTGTCCCAGAGATTCTGGTATGTTGTGTCTTGGTTCTCGCTGGTTTCAAAGAACATCTTTATTTCTGCCTTCATTTGGTTATGTACGCAGTAGTCATTCAGGAGCAGGTTGTTCAGTTTCCATTTAGTTGAGCGGTTTTGAGTGAGTTTCTTAATCCTGAGTTCTAGTTTGATTGCACTGTGGTCTGAGAGACAGTTTGTTATAATTTCTGATCTTTTACATTTGCTGAGGAGAGCTTTACTTCCAACTATGTGGTCAATTTTGGAATAGGTGTGGTGTGGTGCTGAAAAAAATGTATATTCTGTTGATTTGGGGTGGAGAGTTCTGTAGATGTCTATTAGGTCCACTTGGTGCAGAGCTGAGTTCAATTCCTGGGTATCCTTGTTAACTTTCTGTCTCGTTGATCTGTCTAATGTTGACAGTGGGGTGTTAATGTCTCCCATTATTAATGTGTGGGAGTCTAAGTCTCTTTGTAGGTCACTCAGGACTTGCTTTATGAATCTGGGTGCTCCTGTATTGGGTGCATATATATTTAGGATAGTTAGCTCTTCTTGTTGAATTGATCCCTTTACCATTATGTAATGGCCTTCTTTGTCTCTTTTGATCTTTGTTGGTTTAAAGTCTGCTTTATCAGAGACTAGGATTGCAACCCCTGCCTTTTTTTGTTTTCCATTTGCTTGGTAGATCTTCCTCCATCCTTTTATTTTGAGCCTATCTGTGTCTCTGCACGTGAGATGGGTTTCCTGAATACAGCACACTGATGGGTCTTGAGTCTTTATCCAATTTGCCAGTCTGTGTCTTTTAATTGGAGCATTTAGTCCATTTACAATTAAAGTTAATATTGTTATGTGTGAATTTGATCCTGTCATTATGATGTTAGCTGGTTATTTTGCTTGTTAGTTGATGCAGTTTCTTCCTAGCCTTGATGGTCTTTACAATTTGGCATGATTTTGCAGTGGCTGGTACCGGTTGTTCCTTTCCATGTTTAGTGCTTCCTTCAGGAGCTCTTTTAGGGCAGGCCTGGTGGTGACAAAATGTCTCAGCATTTGCTTGTCTGTAAAGTATTTTATTTCTCCTTCACTTATGAAGCTTAGTTTGGCTGGATATGAAATTCTGGGTTGAAAATTCTTTTCTTTAAGAATGTTGAATATTGGCCCCCACTCTCTTCTGGCTTGTAGAGTTTCTGCCGAGAGATCCGCTGTTAGTCTGATGGGCTTCTCTTTGTGGGTAACCGACCTTTCTCTCTGGCTGCCCTTAACATTTTTTCCTTCATTTCAACTTTGGTGAATCTGACAATTATGTGTCTTGGAGTTTTTCTTCTCGAGGAGTATCTTTGTGTCATTCTCTGTATTCCCTGAATCTGAATGTTGGCCTGCCTTGCTAGATTGGGGAAGTTCTCCTGGATAATATCCTGCAGAGTGTTTTCCAACTTGGTTCCATTCTCCCCGTCACTTTCAGGTACACCAATCAGACGTAGATTTGGTCTTTTCACATAGTCCCATATTTCTTGGAGGCTTTGCTTGTTTCTTTTTATTCTTTTTTCTCTAAACTTCCCTTCTCATGTCATTTCATTCATTTCATCTTCCATCACTGATACCCTTTCTTCCAGTTGATTACATCGGCTCCTGAGGCTTCCGCATTCTTCACGTAGTTCTCGAGCCTTGGCTTTCAGCTCCGTCAGCTCCTTTAAGCACTTCTCTGTATTGGTTATTCTAGTTATACATTCTTCTAAATTTTTTTCAAAGTTTTCAACTTCTTTGCCTTTGGTTTGAATATCCTCCTGTAGCTCGGAGTAGTTTGATCGTCTGAAGCCTTCTTCTCTCAACTCGTCAAAGTTATTCTCCGTCCAGCTTTGTTCTGTTGCTGGTGAGGAGCTGCGTTACTTTGGAGGGGGAGAGCTGCTCTGCTTTTTAGAGTTTCCAGTTTTTCTGCTCAGTTTTTTCCCCATCTTTGTGGTTTTATCTACTTTTGGTCTTTGATGATGGTGATGTACAGATGGGTTTTTGGTGTGGATGTCCTTTCTGTTTGTTAGTTTTCCTTCTAACAGACAGGACCCTCAGCTGCAGGTCTGTTGGAGTTTGCTAGAGGTCCATTCCAGACCCTGTTTGCCTGGGTACCAGCAGCGGTGGCTGCAGAACAGCGGATTTTCGTGAACCGCGAATGCTGCTGTCTGATTGTTCCTCTGGAAGTTTTGTCTCAGAGGAGTACCCGGCCATGTGAGATGTCAGTCTGCCCCTACTGGGTGGCGCCTCCCAGTTAGGCTGCTCGGGGGTCAGGGGTCAGGGACCCACTTGAGGAGGCAGTCTGCCCGTTCTCAGATCTCCAGCTGCGTGCTGGGAGAACCACTGCTCTCTTCAAAGCTGTCAGACAGGGACATTTAAGTCTGCAGAGGTTACTGCTGTCTTTTTGTTTGTCTGTGCCCTGCCCCCAGAGGTGGAGCCTACAGAGGCAGGCAGGCCTCCTTGAGCTGTGGTGGGCTCCACCCAGTTCGAGCTTCCCAGCTGCTTTGTTTACCTAAGCAAGCCTGGGCAATGGTGGGCGCCCCTCCCCCAGCCTCGCTGCCATCTTGCAGTTTGATCTCAGACTGCTGTGCTAGCAATCAGTGAGACTTCTTGGCCTAGGACCCTCTGAGCCAGGTGTGGGATATAATCTCCTGGTATGCCGTTTTTTAAGCCCGTTGGAAAAGTGCAGTATTGGGGTGGGAGTGACCCGATTTTCCGGGTGCCATCTGTCACCCCTTTCTTTGACTAGGAAAGGGAACTCCCTGACCCTTGCGCTTCCCGAGTGAGGCAATGCCTCGCCCTGCTTCGACTTGCGCATGGTGCGCTGCACCCACTGTCCTGCGCCCACTGTCTGGCACTCCCTAGTGAGATGAACCTGGTACCTCAGATGGAAATGTAGAAATCACCCGTCTTCTGCATCGCTCACGCTGGGAGCTGTAGACTGGAGCTGTTCCTATTTGGCCATCTTGGCTCCAGCCCCCTAGGCGTGAGTTTTATGTTATCTTCCTCAATGCTAGTGTGAGATCAAATCAGAAAGAAATTTGAATATTTTTCAATGAGTTTATATAATTCACAAATTGTCAATTTAATAGCCTATTTATTACTTTCATTTGCAATTTATCTCTTCCTCTTTCCAACTTTATTGAGATATAATTGACAACAAAATTATGTATATTTAAGGTGTACAACATTATGTTTTCATATATGTATACAGTGTGAAATGATTATTCTCTTCCTTTTAATGAATTACTGTTTTTCTTATGATTGAAACTTTTTTTTGTTACTCTTTACTTCTCAATGTCAGGATAATTTCTCTTTACTTTCTCATTCATCTTTATCACTTTGGTTTTGTATCCTATTAATTTTTTTTTTTTTTTTTGAGACAGAGTCTTGCTCTGTCACCAGGCTAGAGTGCAGTGGCATGATCTCGGCTCACTACAACCTCCACCTCTCAGGTTCAAGCAATTCTCCTGCCTCAGCCTCCCAAGTAGCTGGGATTACAGGTGTACACCACCACACCCAGCTAATTTTTGTATTTTTAGTAGACAGGGTTTCACCATATTGGTCTGGTCTCGAACTCCTGACCTCAGGCTGGTCTTGAACTCCTGACCTCAGGTGATCCACCCACCTTGGCCTCCCAAGGTGCTGGGATTACAGGCGTGAGCCACGGCACCCAGACTAGCCAATTTGTTTTTTAAAGAGCATGCAGCCCTTTTTCCTAATCATTATAGTAGCTGTGTTAACAGATGACTGATTGTAAATGCTGTTTAACCACAGGTTAAAATAACAATCTTGTTTTACTTTGTTGAATAATGTCTCAGATGTTTTCAGTTGGCTAAAAATAATTAAAAATTGCTCATAGGTTTTCCTATTAGAAAGTAGTGCCCAATAATTGCCAACTCATCAGTGGTTGTCATATCCAGAATAGAATATATAATATTATTTGGTGTTTGGTTATGTGTTTGACTTACCACTTTTTAAACATATTTTTTTCATTATTTCAATTTTTTCCATAAATTGTTTTAGTAAAATAAGTCGTGGTTTCATTTTGACATGTTTTTCCAAGAGCTTAAGCAAAAATGGATCCAATTCAGCTATTAGTTGAAAAATTCCTGTGGAATTTTCATTATAGGAACAATAGTACTTTTCTTCATGACCTCTGAAGTGTAACTTTCACTTAACGTTTAATAACCTCAAAATTTCCATCTCTGGCCATGTTGGAGTAACAGTGCCAGACTAATTCTCTTGCTAAAAACAACTAGAAAACAGGGCAATATAGATGCCTTTATACATGTGACAATAGTGAAGGACTCTGATCCACATGTAAAGAGAAACAAACAATTGCTCCAACTTTTTGCCTGGTGGAGGGACATTCTGAACCAGAGAGCAGGAAATAGGATCTCATGCTTGACAAAGTTGACTTGCTAACTTTGGGTGGAGAGAGATCAAAGTTGAGGGAGATTGAGGCAGCTGGAAGTTTGCAGGGAAGAATTCCAAAGAGAAGGGTGCTGTATAGATTTAAAAGCTCCATAAGTTTGTACAGATGTCTTTGCGAAATGTTGCTGAACACTGAGATGTGCATTCACAGGGTGAAACACCACCAGAAGGCAAGGCAAAGAATGACCAAGGTAATGTAAAATAAATAATTCTCAGAGGGGTTGGGATGTTTGAGATCCAGCCAGCCATAGGGGAAAGTCCTCCTTGATCATCAGGAGCACTCCTTAGGAACCTGGAAAGGTCATGCCCTAATAGTGGAGCTAAACTATCATGAGTAAAAAGTACTCTGCACCCACAGAAACAAAGCTTGGGTACAGCCCTCAAAAGATCAAACTAATTTGCAAGGAAAGTAACTTGCCTTCCCGAATAAGGCTCAACAGTCTTTCAGGGAAGACTATGAAACCTAGATATTCAACAATATGAAATTCACAATGTCCTGCGTTGAATAAGAAAATTACTACACAGGGCCCGGGCGTGGTGGCTCACGCCTGTAATCCCAGCACTTTGGGAGACTGAGGCGGATCATGAGGTCAGGAGATCAAGACCATCCTGTCACCCTGTCTCTACTAAACAATACAAAAAATTAGCTGGGCGTGGTGGCAGGCGCCAGTAGTCCCAGCTACTCGGGAGGATTAGGCAGGAGAATGGCGTGAACCTGGGAGGTGGAGGTTGAAGTGAGCCGAGATTGCGCCACTACACTCCAGCCTGGGCAACAGAGGAAGACTTCATCTCAAAAAAAAAAAAAAAAAAAAAAAAAATTACTATGTAGGCTCCCAAACAGGAAAATGTGACCCCATGACCAGAAGAAAAAATTGTCAATAGAAACAGATAATAAATGACAGGGATGAAGAAGTTAATGGATTAGTGTGTTAAAACTCCTATTATAACTTGTTCAAGTATTTAAAGAAAAACATGAGCCAACTGAGAAGAGAGGTGGAATATATATAACTGGGCCAGGCACAGTGGCACACACTTGTAATCCCAGCACTTTGGGAGGCCTAGGTGGGCAGATGGCTTGAGCCCAGGAGTTTGAGACCAGCCTGGGCGACTTGATAAAACCCCACCTCTACAAAAAAAAAAAAAAAAAAAAAAAAAAAAAAATACACAAAATTAGTTGGGCTTGGTGGTATGCTCCTGTAGTCCCAGCTACTCAGGAGGCTGAGATGGGAGGATCACTTGAGCCTGGGAGGTCTAGGCTGTAGTAAGCCATGATCGTACCACTGCACTCCAGCCTGGGTGACAGAGGGATACCCTGTCTCAAAAATAAATAAATACAAATAAAATCTATAACTGAATAGCACTATATCTGAAAATTCACTACATGGATTAACAGATAATTAAACAATATGGGGGGGGAGATAAGTCAACTTGAAGATATAGCAAGATAAAAATACCCAAAATAAAGCAAAGAGAGAAAAAAATGAAAATAAAAATGAGCAGGGCCCCTGTGACCTGTGAAACAAAATCATGGGGTCTACTATTTACATAACTGGAATTCCAGAAGGAAGAAATAATTTTTCGAAGAAATAATAGTTGCTGTCTGCGTATAGAAAAAACTCTGATCTCATATTCAAGAAATTCAATGAACCCCATGCAGAAAAAACATAAAGAAAATCATACTGAGAAACATCACAATCAAAATTCTAGAAACTAGTAATAAAGAAAAGTAGACTTTATGACAAAAATATTATTAGAGATAAAAACAGGGCATTTTATAATGATAAAAGGTTCAATCCATCAGGAAGATATAACAATTATAAATATATATGGACCTAACAAACAAAGTACCAAAATTCTTGAAGCAAAAACTGATAGAAATAAAGGAAAAAATGGACAACTCGATAATAGTTGGAAACTTCAATACTCCACTTTCAATAATGGATAGAGTAACTAGGCATAAGATGAACAAGGACATAGAAGACATGAATAACATTATAAAATAGGTAGACCTAACAGGGATCTACAGAACTCTCCGCCCAACAAGAGCAGAATCTCTACTCTTCTCAAGTGCCTGTGGAATATTCTCCAGGATAGACCATGTACTAGGCCATAAAACAAACCTCGATAAATCTAAAAGGGTAGAAATAATACAAATATGTTCTCTCACCACAATGAAATAAAATTAGAACATAAGATTCCCAGAGAAATTTGGGTAGCTCACAAATATTTGGAAATGAAACAACATACTCCTAAATAATCAGTGGATTAAAACAGAAATCAAAAGGGAAATTAGAAAATACTTTGAGATGAATGAATATGAATACACAGCATACCAAAACTTGGGATACAGCTAACATAGAGCTTGAAGAGTAATTTGCGGCTGTAAATGCCTATATTTAAAAAAAGAATGATCTCATATCATTAATTTAACCATCTACCTTAAGACACCAAAGAAAACAAAATAAACCTAAAGCAAGCAGAAGGAAGGAAATAATAAAAATTAGAGCAGAAATTAATGAAACAGAGGATAGAAAAAAATAGAGAAAAATCAATGAAAGCAAAAGCTGATTCTTTGGAAAGATTAACAAAATTGTCAAATCTTGGTGGTCCCTATCATATCTCCATTTAAGTAGCCAGTCTGGCCCCTGCAGAAAGGATCATGGGAAATGATCATAGCCTACCACAAGCTCAGCCAAGTATTAGTTCTGATGCTGTGGCCATGCTGGATTTGATACCTTTGCTAGACAAGATCAGTATGACCACAGGTAAATTTTAAGCAGCCACCGATTTGGTGAATACATTCTTTTCTGTCCCTGTTGGAAAAGAGGCTCGGAAACACTCGACATTCATACGGAATGAACAACCAAAGACATCTACAGTTTTGCCCCAAGGTTATGTTAACTCATCTCTGTGTCACAATATGTAACTACGTGACTATGTGTTATAATACAGCTCTGACAAATCCAGACTGCCCAGGTATCCTGCAGAACATCTTACTCATCCAATACATTGATGACATCATGCTGATCAGGCAGGATGAAAAAGAGGTGTCTAGCATCTGGACACCTTGATAAGATACACGTGCTCCAGGGGGGTGGGAGACAGGCTCTATGAAAATTTAGAAACTTGGTACTTCAGTAAAGATTTTTAGAGGCCCTGGGGTGTGTCATGACATTGCCTCCAAAGTAAAAACAAACTGCTGCATTTTGCATTTCTTACTAGTGAGAAAGAAGCACAGTGCTTGGTAGAACTCTTTGGATTCTGGGTGCAATACATTGTATGCTTAGGAACACTGACCAGCCCATATATGAAAGGCTGCCAGCTTTGATGGGGACTGGAGCATAAAAGTGCTCTGTAACAGGCAGGGCTGACTACATAATCTGTGGGGTCCAATGTGAAACAAAAATGTGGGTTCCTTTGTTCAAAAAGCAGAAAAAATGTGCCACTTAAGTTACTAAAATATAAAACTTTTTCTTTAAAAATATCTTATTACTTACAAAATATAATAGGGGTTATAATAATACATGAGTAACAACATAATCTTAAATTTATATAATATAAATAATGAGACTTTATTATGTGATATCTTGATTACAAGTTTCTTCTGACTTGCTTTTCTGCAAATTCAATTGTTTTTTCTTTTAAACAGGGTCTCACTCCATCACCCAGGCTGGAGTGCAGTGGTGTAATCACAGCTGACCACAGCTTCAACCTCCTGGGCTCAAGCAATCCTCCTGCCTCAGCCTCCTGAGTAGCTGTGACTACTGGTGCATGTTACTGCACCCAGCTAATTTTTACATATTTTTGTAGAGATGAGCTCTCCCTACCTTGCCCAGGCTAACCTCAAACACCTGGCCTCAAGTGATTCTCCCACTTTTGCCTCCACAAAGTGTTGGGATTATAGGTGTGAGCCACCATGCCTGGCCTGCAAATTCATTTCCTAGGCCATCATACGTTTTCAGCAAATTCATTTTCAATTGATATAATTGAAAGCAATATCAGTGACTCTTGGAAAATGCAAGATTGCAAATATTTTTTGATAACATTAATTTTGAGAAAGATCTTTATTCTGATGTAACTGTTACTGTTGCTGTTAAGACTATTTTATAGGCTGTATGACAAAGGAATACATTTGACAACTTATTTCAAAATAGAAATTTTAGCACATGGGCCAAGTGTGGTGGCTCATGACTGTAATCCCAGCACTTGTAGGCTGAGGCAGGCAGATTGCCTGAGCTCAGGAGTTTGAGACCAGCCTGTGCAACGTGGCAAAACCCCATCGCTACAATAAAATACAAAAATTAGTTGTGTGTGGTTGTGTGCACCTATAGTTCCAGGAGGCTGAGATGAGAGGATCGCTTGTGCCCAGGAGGTTGAGGCTTCAGTGAGCAGTAATTGTACCACTGCACTCCAGCCTGGGTGACAAAGCTGGACCCTGTGTAAAAAAAAATTAGAAAGAAAGAAATTTTAGTACATGTAGAACTGACGATTCCTGTAGATTTTTTTTTTTTTTTTTGAGACGGAGTCTCACTCTATTGCCCAGGCTAGAGTGTAATGGTGCGATCTTGGCTCACTGCAGCCTACGCCTCCCAGGTTCAAGTGATTCTCCTGCCTCAGCCTCCTGAGTAGCTGGGATTACAGGCGTGCACCACCACGCTTGGCTAATTTTTGTAATTTTTTTCTTTTTTTTTTTTGAGACGGAGTCTTGCTCTGTTGCCCAGGCTGGAGTGCAGTGGCATGATCTCAGCTCACTGCAACCTCTACCTCCCGGATTCAAGCAGTTCTCTGCCTCTGCCTCCCAAGTAGCTGGGATTACAGGCACATGCCACCACTCTGGGCTAATTTTTTTTTTTTTTTGTATTTTTAGTAGAGATGGGGTTTCACCATCTTGGCCAGGCTGGTCTTGAACCCCTGACCTCGTGATCTGCCTGCCTTAGTCTCCCAAAGTGCTGGGATTACAGGTGTGAGCCACCGCACCTGGCCTAATTTTTGTATTTTTAGTAGAGAGAGGGTTTCACCATGTTGGCCAGGCTGGTCTCAAACTCCTGACCTTGTGATCCACCCACCTTGGCCTCCCAAAGTGCTGAGATTACAGGTGTGAGCCACTGGACTCGGCTGAAAAATTTTTTGAAAAATATTTAACTCTTCCTACAAATCAGTTTTAAGTTGAATTTAATTTTTAATGTAAAGTATAAATTGTAATTTTGCAATTGTAAAATTGTAACTGGCATAACAATTACATTGTAACATTTCCTTTGACATTTCCAGTAACTTTTGAAGGTCATTTGAAAAACTCCATGGCTTCAAACTTTTATACGATTCAAAGTGCTTATTTATACATTCTATCACCATATCTCTAATTACAAGGAAAAAGTAATTTTAATTAATAATAGGCTCATCCGAAACTTCCTATGAAAATAGCGTTCTTTTTTGTCACATGTGAACATCTTTATATTTCTAAAGCTGTGGATATTTGATTTGCCATGCTGCAGAAGTTTTCAAAAGTAGAGACTCTACACTCTGAAGAATTGTAATAGTTCCCTAATATGGTTTATTACAATATCTGAGTATGCTTTTTTTTTTTTTTTTTGGTAATAATTTACTGACAGTGTGTACTGCCTGAACTGGCAATTTCTGTCCCATCTCTCAAGCCTGAAAATTAAGATTTGTGCAAATGCCACAAAGATGGGATTTGGGAAGTAGCCAGGCAAGCTAGGCTTCCACAGCAGGTCCCAGGGCTGGCTTTATGCAGAATCCCTTTACTCTCCTACTGCTGCCACCACTGCTGCTGCTTCTCAGCTATTGCTGCTGTCAACTGGCACTGGTCCCCACCTAGCTACTTTGGGGCCCTTAAGTGCCCATGACTGCCCTTAGGTGTGCACGTGTGACAACTGCATGGTGCCTGGTGCTGCCTGCTGGACCTCCTAGCTTGGCATAATTCCACTTCTCATGCACGTGGCCATTGTCCCATATGACTGCACTTATAAAACACCAATTCCTTCTTCTTTTTTTTTTTTTTTTTGAGACGGAGTCTTGCTCTGTCGCCAGGCTGGAGTGCAGTGGTGCAATCTCAGCTCACTGCAACCTCCGCCCCCGGGGCTCAAGCGACTCCCCTTCCTCAGCCTCCCATATAGCTGGGACTACAGGCGAATGCCACCACACCCAGCTAATTTTTTTTGTTTTTTTTGTATTTTAGTGGAGATGGGGTTTCACCATGTTGGCCAAGATGGTCTCAATCTCCTGACCTCGTGATCTGCCCACCTCGGCAGATCCCAAAGTGCTGGGATTATAGCCGAGCCACTGTGCCTGGCCAAAACACCAAATTTAAAAACAAAATTGTTCACCATTTCAAGATGGTGATAATACAGCATTAAACCAGCAGTAAAGACCTTCTGAGAGTGGGGTTCTGTACAACATATCCATGAAGCCCATCCTGGTAGCAGGTCCTAGCTGTGGTTCAAGTAGCCCTTCTGCTTGGGCCATACACTCCAGCAGAGCCTAAGGTATTCCATGTGTAAGATGCGATGTGGTGCAAACCCCAATAGGAAAATCACAAGGCAGGCCCATAGGGTTTTGGGGCAAGGTCATGACATCTATAGCAGGAATTACACACCATTTGAAAAACTGCTCCTAGTGTACTGAGCCCAGATCAAGATGGAACTCTTATCCACAAGGCACCAAATGACCATGCTTTCTGAACTATTCATCATGAGTTAGGTTCTCCTGGATCTACCAAGTCATTAAGTTGGTCAGGACTAGCATTAATCCTTTGTAAGCTAAAACACTGCATTTGGGAACAAGCACAAGCAGGACCAGAGGGCAACAAACAAGTGCATAAATAGGTAGCCCAGACTCCCATATCACTAGTCATAGTTACACCACTTCTCTTCTCTCAGCTCATGCCCAAGGGCCTAGATGACCAGCTGAAGGAGGAGGAAAAAGCCCCAACTTGGTTTATAGACAAAACAGCATGGTGTATAGGTGCAAGGTAGAAATGGATGATAGCTGCAGTCACTCAGCATTGGCTTTGAATCATAGTAGTTTAAAAAAACAGCAACATAGTAACAGGAAGAGCTTTGGGTGGTACACCTGACCATTCAGTTTGTGTGGAAGGAAAAGTGGTCTGAGATGAGAATATATATGGATTCACTGGCAGTGGTGAATGGCGTTGGCTGGCTGGTCATGAGCCTGGAAGGAAGATCAGAAGATTGGAGAAAGGGAGGTCTGGGGTTGTGGCACATGGATGAACACATAGGAATAGGCACAAAATGGCCAGGCGTGGTGGCTCACGCTTGTAATCCCAGCACTTTGGGAGGCTGAGGCAGGCGGATCACCTGAGGTCGAGAGTTCTAGACCAGCCTGACCAACATGGAGAAACCCTGTCTCTACTGAAAATACAAAAATTAGCTGGGTGTGGTGGCACATGCCCGAGGCTGAGGCAGGAGAATCACTTGAACCCAGGAGGAGGAGGTTGTGGTGAGCTGAGATCGTGCCATTGCATTCCAGCCTGGGCAACAAGAGTGAAACTCTGTCTCAAAAAAAAAAAGGAATAGGCAAAAAGTATGAAGATCTTTGTATCACATGCTTATGCCCAGCAGAAAGCATTCATGTTGGAAGGGGCACTAGACAACCAATTAGACAAAATGGCTTAGCCAATTGATATTAACCAGACTTTGTTGGTGGCCATTCAAGTGCTGGTACAATAGGCACATCACTTCCTTTATTTATTTTTTTTGAGACAGAGTCTCACTGTGTTGCCCAGGCTGGAGTGCAGTGGTGCAATCTCAGCTCACTGCAACCTCCGCCTCCCTGGTTCAAGCAATTCTCCTGCCTCAGCCTCCCAAGTAGCTGGGATTACAGGTGCCTGCCTCCGTGCCTAGCTCATTTTTGTATTTTTAGTAGAGATGGGGTTTCACCATGTTGGCCAGGCTGGTCTTGAACTCCTGACTTCGTGATCCACCTGCCTCGGCCTCCCAAAGTGCTGGGATTACAGGCGTGAGCCACTGCGCCTGGCCTACATCACTTCTTTTAAAACAATGTCACTGTGCCAGGAGTTTGAGATCAGCCTGGGCAATATAGCAAGACTCTGTCTCTAAAAAAAGAAAATCACTTTAATACAGATGAGAGACAGAGGCTTAATTTTTAGCTGATATGTATTGAGCAGCCATAAACTTTCTTTCTACTATTGCAAAGGAAAGGTTATATTCTGTCACTTTGCAATCTTGTGTAATAATAATTAAGTAGTAAACTAGATACCCACAATTCCTGTAAGCATCATGACTTGAATATCATTCTGCATTAATAGTTTACTCACTGTCTACTATGTATTAATATGCATTTCCTAAATTCTGTCTAAGGTTTGATGGCTTTAAAAAGTACTAAAATTGGGGCCGCATCTTTGCTGTTTCCAAAACTCAGCCATTCCACCCTGTGGGCTTTGGAGAGTCCAAACCAACTGAGGGTGGAAGGGATCCCCCAGCACAGCACAGCTGTTCTACCAAAACATGGCCAGACTGCTTCTTTAAGTGAGTTGCTGATCTGTCCCTTCTCACTGGGCAGGACCTCTCAACTGGGGCCTCCAGCCACCCCTGCCAGTGTTCTCTGGCCAACAGAGATTTGAAAACTTCCTAGGACAAAGTTCCTAAAGGGAGGGGTGAGCTACCATCTTTGCTATTTGGGCGACCTAACCATTCTAGCCTCTAGGTGTTAAAGAGCCCAAGCCAACTGGGAGAGGAAGTATATCCCAGCACAGCATGGCTGCTCTATAAAAGCATGGCCAGACTGCTTCTTTAAGTGGGTCCCTGATCCCCTTCCTTCTGACTGGGTGAGATCTCCCAACCGGGGTCTTCAGCCACCTTCTACAGGTGTGTTTGAGCCAGCAGCAGGTGTGTACTTCCCTGGGATGGAGCTCTTAGAGGAAGGGGCAGGCTGCCTTCTTTGCTGTTTCACAGCCTTCACTGGTGATACTTCCAGGTACTGGAAAACCCAAGGTGACTGGGACCAGGCTGCCAGCAAACCACAGCAGCCCTACAGAAAAGTGGTCAGGCTGTTAAAACAAAAACAAAAACCATCCAAAGGTCAGCAACCTCAAAGACTGAAAATAGATAATCCCATAAAGATGAAAAAGAATCAGCACAAGAATGCTGAAAACTCAAAAAGGCAAAATGCCCTCTTTCCTCCAAATGACCGCATCACCTCTCCAGCAAGGGTTTGGAACCAGGCCAAGGCTGTGATGGCTGAAATGACAGAATTAGAATTCAGAATATGGATAGGAACAAACTTCACTGAATTAAAGGAGGTTGTTGTAACCCAATGGAAGGAAGCTAAAAATCATGATAAAACATCACAGGAGCTGTCAGACAAAATAGCCAGAGTAGAGAAGAATGGAACCAACCTGATAGCGCTGAAAAGCACACTATAAGAATTTCATAATGCAATCACAAGTATTAATAGCATAATAGATGAAGCAGAGAAAAGAATCTCAGAGCTTGAAGAATGTCTTTCTGAAATAAGACAGGCAGCCAAGAATAGAGAAGAAAGAATGAAAAGGAATGAACAAAACCTCTGAGAAATATGAGATTATGTAAAGAGACTGAATCTTTGATTGGTGTACCTGAAAGAGATAGGGCAAATGGAGCCAATTTGGAAAACACATTTCAGGATATCATCCATGAGAACTTCCCCAACCTAGCTAGACAGGCCAACATTCAAATTCAGGAAATGCAGAGAACCCCAGTAAGACACTCCATGAGAAGATTATCTCCAAGACACATAATTAACACAATCCCCAAGGTCAAAATGAAAGAAAAAATGTTAAGGGGACTTAGAGACAAAAGCCAGGTCACTTACAAAGGGAAGCCCAGCAGACTAACAACAGACCTCTCAGAGGAAAACCTATAAGCCAGAAGAGATTGGGGGCCAACACTCAAAATTCTTAAAGAAAATAATTTTCAACCCAGAATTTCATATCTGGCCAAACTAAGCTTCATAAGCAAAGGAGAAAAAAGATCGTTTTCAGACAAGCAAATGCTGAGGGAATTCGTTACTACCAGACCTGCCTTACAAGAGCTCCTGAAGGAAGCACTAAATATGGAAAGAAGGCTGGGCACGGTGGCTCATGTCTGTAATCCCAGCACTTTGGGAGGCCAAGGTGGGCACATTACTTGAGGCCAGGAGTTTGAGACCAGTCTGGGCAACATGATGAAACCCCGTCTCTACTAAAAATATAAAAATTAGCTGGGTGTCATGTTGCACACCTGTAATCCCGACTACCTGGGAGGCTGAGGCATGAGAATTGGTTGAACCCAGGAGGCAGAGGTTGCAGTGAGCCGAGACTGTGCCACTGCACTCCAGCCTGGGTGACAGATTGAGACTGTGTCTCAAAAAAAAAAAAAAAAAAAAAATATATATATATATATATATATATATAGAAGGCAAAGACTGTTATTAGCCACTGCAAAAACACACTATAGTACACAAAGCAGTGACACTATAAAACAACTACATAAACCAGCCTGCAAAATAACCAGTTAACAACATCATGATGACAGGATCAAATTTATACATATCAATAATAACCTTAAATGTAAATGGGCTAAATGCCCAATTAAAAGACACAGAATGGCAAGCTGGATAAAGAACCATGACCTAGTGGTATGCTGTCTTCAAGAGACCCATCTCACGTGCAGTGACACACATAGGCTCAAAATAAAGGGATGGAGGAAAATTTACCAAGCAAATGGAAAACAGAAAAAAGCAGGGGTTGCAATCCTGGTTTCTAACAAAACAAACTTTAAACCAACAAAGATAAAAAAAGACAAAGGAGGCATTATATAATGGTAAAGAGTTCAATTCAACAAGAAGACCTAACTATTCTGAATGTATACGTACCCAACATAGGAATACCCAGATTAATAAAACATGTTCTTAGAGACCTTCAAAGAGACTTAGAGTACCACACAATAATAGTGAGAGACTTTAACAACCTGCTGACAATATTAGAAAGATCATCCAGAAAGAAAATTAACAAAGATATTCAGGACCTGAACTCAGCACTGGATCAAATGGACCTGATAGATATCTACAGAACTCTCCACACGAAAACAACAGAATATACATTTTTCTCATTGCCACGTGGCACTTACTGTAAAATCAATGACATAATCAGAAGAAAAACGCCTCTCAGCAAATGCAAAAGAACTGAAATCATAACAATCTCTCTCAGACCACAGTGCAATCAAATTAGAACTCAAGATTAGGAAATTCATTCAAAACTGTACAATTACATGGAAGTTGAATAACCTGCTCCTGAATGACTTTTGAGTAAATAAATGAAATTAAGGCAGAACTCGAGAAGCTCTTTGAAACTAATGAGAACAAAGATATGACATACCAGAATCTCTGGGACACAGCTAAGGCAGTGTTAAGAGGGAAATTTATAGCACTAAACACCCTCATCAGATCTCAAGTTAACAACCTAACATCACAACTAAAACAAATAGAGAAGCAAGAGCAAACAAATCCCAAAGCTAGCAGAAGACAATAAGTAACCAAAATCAGAGGTAAACAAAGGAGATAGAGTCACGAAAAATCATTCAAAAGATAAATGCATCCAGGAGCTAGTTTTTTTTGAAAAAATTAATAAGATAGATAGACCACTAGGTAGACTAACAAAGAAGAAAAGAGAGAAGATTCAAATAAACACAGTGAAAAAGGATAAGGGGAATATTACCACTGAACACACAGACATACAAGCAACCATCATAGAATGGTATGAACACATCTACGCACATAAACTAGAAAATCTAGAAGAAATGGATAAATTTCTGGACACATACACCCTTTTAAGACTGAGCCAGGAAGAAATTCAGTCCCTGAACAGACCAATAATGAGTTCTGAAATTGAGGCAGTAATAAATAGCTTAACAACCAAAAAAAGCCCAGGACCAGATGGATTCACAGCTGAATTCTAGCAGATGTACAAAGAAGAGCTGATATCATTCCCACTGAAACTGTTTCAAAAAATTGAAAAGGAGGGACTCCTCCCTAACTCATTCTATGAGGCCAGCATCATCCTGAAACCAAAACCTGGCAGAGATACAACAACTACAAAAAAACTTCAGACCAAGATCCTTGGTGAACATTGATGCAAAAATCCTCAACAAAATACTGGCAAACTGAATCCAGCAGCACATCAAAAAACTCATTCACCAGGACCAAGTAGGCTTCATCCCTGGGATGCAAGGTTAATTGAACATACACAAATCAATAAATGTGATTCATCACATAAACAGAACTAAAGGCAAAAACCACACGATTATCTCAACAGATGCAGAAAAAGCTTTTGATAAAATTCAACATCCATTCATGTTAAAAACTCTCAATAAACTAGGTATTAAAGTAACATACCTCAAAAAAGTAAGAACCATATATGACAAACTCACAGCTAATATCCTACTGAAAGGGCAAAGGCTGGAAGCATTCCCCTTGAAAACAGGCACAGTACAAGGATGCCCTCTCCCACTGCTCCTATTCAACATAGTATTGGAAGTTCTGGCCAGGGCAATCAGGCGAGAGAAAGAAATAAAGGGCATCCAAATAGGAAGAGAGGAAGTCAAACAATCCATGTTTGCAGATGACATGGTCCTGTATCTAGAAAACTCCATCATCTCAGCCCAAAAGCTTCTTAAGCTGATAAACAACTTCAGCAAAGTCTCAGGATACAAAATCAATGTGCAAAAATCACTAGCATTCCTAAACACCAACAACAGTCATGCCAAGGGCCAAATCAGGAATGAACTCCTGTTCACAATTGCCACAAAAAGAATAAAATACCCAGTAATACAGCTAACTAGGGAGGTAAAAGATCTCTGCAAGGAAAACTACAAACCACTGCTCAAAGAAATCAGAGATGACACAAACAAATGGAAAAACATTCCATGCTCATGGATAGGAAGAATCGATATCATTAAATTGGCCATACTGCCCAAAGCAATTTATAGATTCAATGCTATTCTCATTAAACTACCATTGCCATTCTCCACAGAACTAGAAAAAACTATTTTAAAATTCATATGGAACCAAAAAGGAGTCTTGCTCTGTTGCCCAGGCCGGAGTGCAGTGGTGCAATCTCAGCTCCCTGCAACCTCTGCCTCCCAGGTTCAAGTGATTCTCATGCCTCATCCTTTCAAGTTGCTGGGATTACAGGTGTGTGCCATCACATCTGGGTAATTTTTGTATTTTTTTAGTAGAGATGGGGTTTCGCCATGTTGGCCAGGCTGTTCTCAAACTCCTGGTCTCAAGAGATCTGCCTGCCTTGGCCTCCTGAAGTGCTGGTATTACAGATGTGAGCCACTGCACCCAGCCATCAGTGGTTCTTTCTTATATCCAGAGCTTCAGGGAACTTGTGTGGGGCCTGCCAGTTTCCTGGTGGCAGTAATGTAGGGTGAGAAAAGCGGCTGTCCTTTGCCAATACTGCTTCTAGGATTATATTTACTAAAGTTAACTTTTCTTAGGAAAGTAGGTAATTGGTTGTTTTTTTCTCTGGTTTTCATGGTATTCATTCAATTAGTTAATTAAACAAATATTTATTGAGCAGTTACAATGTGCCAGGGATTGTTCTAAGTGAGGGGCATATATCAATGAGCAAAATAGACACAATTCCTGCGCTCGGAAGCTTACATTTTAGTGGCAAAAGACAGATAACAAAATAAATCAGTAGATTATATACTGTAGTATGTGGGAAGAGGGTATTATGGGAAAAAAAAAGAACAAGGAAGAGAACTAAGGAAAACCTGGGGGATGGGGAGCTGCAATGTCAAACCGGGTGGTCATGGAGGGATTCACAGAGAAGCCTTTTTTTTTTTTTTTTTTTTTAAGATGGAGTCTCGCTCTGTCACCCAGGCTGGAGTGCAGTGGCATGATCTCGGCTCACTGCAACCTCCGCCTCCTGGGTTTATGTGATTCTCAGGCATGGGCCACCACACCCAACTAATTTTTGTATTTTTAGGAGAGACGAGGTTTTACCATATTGGCCAGGATGGTCTCGATCTCTTGACTTCGTGATCCGTCCACCTCGGCCTCCCAAAGTGCTGGGATTACAGGCGTGAGCCATCACGCCCGGCTCACAGAGAAGACATTTAAGCAGAGACGAGACTCTGGTGAGAGCAGAGTCATGCCAATATCTAGAGGAAGATCATTCCAATAAGTACAGTAATCTTAAGCGTGCTTTCCTTGTTAGTTTTTAGTTTGCCATTTTCCTCTCTTTAGATTTGGTAATGATGGGGAATGGGAAATAATTTTGAAGTTCTTATTAACTTAGAAATGTTGAATGTCAATAACCTATTGTTTTCTTGGTCTCTTTTTTCCCTTCAGCTCACTTTGAGTTTCTTTATCTGTAATTCCTGGTAGAGATTCCCTAAATGAGAATAGTGCTGAAGACTAATAGTTAATCACATCTCTTCTTACGGGGCAGAGATAAAAAGGGCTGGGAAGCCAACTAAAAAAATAGGTCCAATTTCAGTGTTTACTCCTCTGAAAGTCCTGCTCATTGCAAAGTTTAGCATACGAAGGACTCGGAACTCGTTGAATGCCAGGGACAACAGGGAAAAAGACCTCAAAAAACAAAACAACAGCAATATAATAATGAATTCTACTCTCATTTCATACATTTAAACATTAAATGGTAACAGTAGTCATTAATATAGTTATAAAACCATAAAATAATATTTCCAGTATAATTTAAAATTCCAAATACGTAAGCGAAAAGTACAACTTCTGCTTGTCTCATATTAACTCCAGTTTCAAAAAGGGCCCTTTTATTGCAGTGCTGGTGTCAAGGTACACCAGATTTCTACCTGTAGGGTCAGGCTGTATTATGAAAGTGCCTTGGAAAACAAAACTGTGCTGAACAAACACGAACCACCACTGTTGTTCACCAGGTGTGTTGTTGCCCCTTTTGAAAGTGTGGTCAAGTATTTAATAGCATTTGACTAATATATATTCATCCATAATGAAAGCCAGACACTTTATGAAAAGTTCACTTTATTCTTTGTGAATGGACACATTATTTAGCCTCTTCGTGCCTCAGTTCCCTCAGCTGAAAAGTGAGAATATAACGACACTTAACTGCTTTATAGGGTTAAAGTGAGGATTAAGTGGGATAATTCATGCAAATCTCTAAGAACAGTGCCTGACATACAAAAAGCGCTAACCATGTTGCCAATTATTAACTTCACAAAAATATCTACAGTGGAGCGGCAGCTCCGAGTTCTATTGAGGTCTAGTGTAAGATACATCTCTCACAGTCTCTTGTAAATTTTTGATTCTACCATCATCAAAACTAGCTCAATTAATGTATTAGTTCGGTCATCTCGAGAACATTTATTAAACCCTCACTCTGGTTACATCTTGTATCAGGAATTAGTTGATTTTAATCCAGTGCTTTGTTTTTCACTGGAGGAAAAAAGTTCACAGCGTTATTAAGTCCCAAATATTTGCCAGGTGTTCAGAGTTTTAGAAAGCTTATTGTCAGAGACTGAACTAAGAAGGCTTTTGAAGGCGCTCAGATCAGGTGGGAAAGTGAGAAGGGCTGGTATTGTGTTCGAGTATGTCAAGAAGGAGCTCCTGGCCTGGGCCTATTGATGGGCGTTTAGAACCCTCCTGGGTATTATTTCTAGCTGGCAGCTGAATAAGAGGCAAGAGTCACCCTCTTTTTGAGTTAAATCACGTGCTTAATTAAAAGTGAAGGTGGCGGCGGCCGCGCGCCCTCCCCCTCCGGGCTGCTGGCTTCTTCCCGACGGTGTTCTGGCCACGTCCTGCGCCTTCTCGCGCACGGGAGAGCGCTCTGGGTAGAGGCCGGGCCCCGGCAGCAGGTGGCCCCAGGTAGCTCAGTGGCATGGCCGTCTCCTTCTCGCCCGGTCCGGAGCGGAGGGGAGCGGCTCAGGTGACGGCTCGGGGGAGGCCCGGGCACCTCGGGGATCCAGAGCCCGCTGGCGCTGCGCCCGGGAGGGCACCCCCGGCGAGGACGAAGCCGCGCCTCCTCCCGGAACTGGCCGGCGCCGCGAGGCGGGAGGAGCAGCGGGAGCCGGGCAGCCGCGCGCCGGGGACCATGGACGTCCTTCCCACCGGCGGGGGCCGCCCGGGGCTCCGGACGGAGCTGGAATTCCGCGGCGGCGGTGGCGAGGCGAGGCTGGAGAGTCAGGAGGAAGAAGCGATTCCTGCAGCTCCCCCAGCCCCGCGTCTCCGGGGAGCGGCGGAGCGGCCGCGGGGCTCCCGGGACTCGTGGGACGGCGACGAGGACATGGAGCCCGGCGAGGCGTGCGGCCGCCGCACAAGCCGCACGGCGTCCCTGGTGAGCGGGCTGCTCAACGAGCTGTACAGCTGCACAGAGGAGGAGGAGGCGGCGGGCGGTGGCCGCGGGGCCGAGGGCCGCCGGCGGCGCCGCGACAGCCTCGACAGCTCCACCGAGGCCTCGGGCTCCGACGTGGTCCTGGGCGGCCGCAACGGTGCCAGCGACTCCCGCGTGCTACAGGAGCTGCAGGAGCGACCAAGCCAGCGGCATCAGATGCTGTACCTGCGGCAGAAAGGTGAGGGTCGGGCGCAGCAGGGTCCCGGGGGGTTCCTGGAGCCGGGCTGTCCTCGCCCTCTCTGCCCGCGCTCCAGCGCGCACCTGGGCTGCTCGGCCGAGCGCTCAGATACTGTCTCTTTGGATCTGACGCTGGTACCTACCATGGCACAGATTTATGTCCACACTTAGTTCTTAAGTTCTCCGGAGTAATTGAATCAAGCATCAGTTGATGGAGTGGGCAGTTTCCCCGCTCTTCCCTCCTTCCATCTCCCGGTGTGTTCGCGGAGGCCCCAGGGCAGAGGCAGCCCAGATTCTAATTTCACCTGAACAGCTGTTAGGACAGGGTTGGAGGTTCTGATACGTATACCTGACCTACCTAGAGGGCGCCGCCAGAATCGAGGCGAGTCGTGGGGCTGTTCTTTTTTTTTTTTTTTTTTATGTCCGCCTTTCCTGGTCACACCACTTAGTGTTTAACTAGTGAGGCAGAATAATTCGATAATGCGGTTTCGAAGCAGAGCGTGTGAATTCTATTTCTGCCAGAACGTACGGTTACAGGCAGCTCACTAGGATTTTTTGTTGTTGTTGTTTTGTTTTCTTTTTTTCCTTCTCGGTGGCAGGTTAGTGGAGGGCCCTAGAGTGTTGAGGTTTATTACAGAATTTAACTGCTGGTACCTTCAGTTGGCATGGAGAGGTCGACCTGAGAAAATGGCCTTGGCATTCAGGGAGAGAGGCTAATTTGGTGTTTCTTTTGTTATGAGACTCTGATGCTCTTGTCACACTTTTTTTTTTTTTTTTTCCATCTGGTCATAATAGCTTGCCTTTCAGGCAGTAACACAGTTATTACAGTTGTCTTTTTTGGTATAGAAATATCAAGACCTCCATTTACAAAATGAGGTGATGTATGGAAAACAGATGCCGAGCCACCATAACATTTCTTGACAGTACTTTCCTTGGGCTGAGTTACCAGGGGAGGGAGGAAGGAGAGTCTGTCATCTCCTCACTGTAAAATTTGAAGAAAAAAAAAAAACCTAGGAAAAGAATAAATCTGTCTGCTTTCTCAGACCTACGTAAACAGCTTTTAGCTTCCTCTTTTGACTTCCTAGTGAAGATTTTTTTTTTCCCAGCTGATTGTTACAAATAGCTTCCAGGTTCCTCCCACTGCCTGGGACTTTGGCTGTAGCTGTGCCATTTCATTTTATAGAATTATTTGGTTGTTCTCAGAGTGTCTGTGTATGCCACAAATCCCATAGGGCAATAGTTCTTTCAGACTCCAACAGAATCAATTTTGAAGAATTATGATTTCTCTTTTTACAAGATTTTACATTTTTCATCACCGAGGGAATTCTGGGGATTAGTAATTTCCTTTTTGAAGAGGAAAATTGGCAAGCTAAAGTTTAAAGAAGTAGTAACGGTACAGCTAACTATGCAAGTGGATTTCATATGAATGGCCACACAACTAACAATCCACAAGCCCTGTAATAGTTCGTTTTGCCTGTTTCAGTCTTACTGCTTGGCTAGTTGCCTGTTAAACTCTTCTTCCCTTGTAGTCAACCCTATTAAGATGAACAAAATGCCATATCATAATAGTCCTATACATACATATGCGTGCTTACGTGTGCACACATACACACACTAACACACTCCCGCTCCCCTTTATTGATAACATCATTCGCGTGCTAAGATTAAAGTATCAGGTGATGATACAGCTGTCTGCCTAAAGAATGCTGCTTATCAGGTTATTTGATCTTTTTCTCAGGCTCAAAAAATATTCCCCCCAATATAACTACTCTGCATTCAGTAAGAATGTCATACAATACTGATAGCCTGTATATTGTCTCCTCTCCTTGCTAGGGATTTTGCTGTAGCACTTATTTAGCTATATATTTAACATGTGTAGGTCCTTTAGGTGAGGCACCAGAATGGTTTCTCAGGACATCTGGGCTCTCTTCAGTATTTCCATGGTTAAGGGGATGAATTTTGGAGTCAGACTCCTGGGTTGATATCCGGCCGCAGTTCCTTACCAGCTGTGTGACCTTGGACAAGCTATTTAACCTCTCTGTGTCTCACTTTCGTATAAATAGGGATAATAATAGTAATACCTACCTCAGAGGGCTGTGGTGAGAATTACATAAGTTAGAGTGTATGAAGTGCTCAACAGATGTTAGATATAACTTTTTATCATATACTCTGGAATTCCTTAGGACACTGAGCACAGGTTGTGAGTTGACAATGTCCTTATTTTTCCTCAGTTATTTAACACTGTGTAAGAGGCCATGGCTGATGCCATGGAGCATTCAAAGATGAAAGAGACCTGTTTCCATCCCCAAGAGGCTTCTATACCAGCAGATATTGCTGTAAAAGACATTTTCACCCTCAACTCTGAAAACATTTTCCCATATTGAACAATAAATGTAATTCAGAGAATTGGAGTTGTAGGCACCTTAGGGATCACTGGAAATGAGATAATGTAAGAACCCTTTTGTGGAGGAAAAGTATAATTTAAATGTTTTGTGATTATATTCCTACCCCTTTTATTTCTAGAAGGAAAATGTTGATTTGGTTCTTTGGTTTTTTTTTTTTTTTTTTTAGACAGAGTTTTGCTCTTGTTGCCCAGGCTGGAGTGCAATGGTGCGATCTTGGCTCACTGCAACTTTCGCCTCCTGGTTTCAAGGGATGCTCCTGCTTCAGCCTCCCAAGTAGCTGGGATTACAGGCATGTGCCACCACGCCTGGCTAATTTTGTATTTTTAGTAGAGACAGGGTTTCACCATGTTGGTCAGGCTAGTCTCAAACTCCTGACCTCAGGTGATCTGCCTGCCTCGGCCCCCCGAAGTGCTGGGATTACAGGTGTGAGCCACCGTGCCCGGCCCAAAATATTGAAATATTCAGAGAAAGGTGTTTGTCCTATCTGAAGGCATCTAGGAATGAAGAGCCTGTGGTTGCCTCTTGTAGGCTTTTTCTCATATTTAATCATATTTTCATTTAACTTAAATATTCTCTTTTCATTATATCCTACTATGTTTAAAATTAGGGGGAGAGGAAGAACTAGCCTTTGTCCTTTTCTTCATGGTAATTCCTTATTCTTACTTAAAGCGTTATTTATATTAGTGTTTATAAAGACCATACCCATTTGTTTCTCAGCATAATCTTGTATGCTAGGCGTAATTTGAGACTTGGAGCACACTTTCTTGCCTAAAAATCACTCAGAGAGTTGGCTGATCCAAAAGCAGTCCTTTTTAACTCAGGGCCAAATGCATTTTCCATGGTGAGGTCAGGTTTGAGAACCCTGCATTTCTTTGTTACAGACACCAAAAGTTGACTTTGACCTCTAGAGTACATTTCTACTTTTGAGCATTTCTTTTCTTCTCTTCTGATTCTCTTTAGTTTCTCCAAATCCCTTTAAAAATGAGTAGATCCAAACCCCACAGAGAACCTCTAATGGGGGGCTAGCTAAGGTTAAGTTGAGTGGAAGGCTTCATCTGCCTACCAGATCATGCTCTAGTGACTAATCGTATCAAATGTGACCGAAAAAAACCTCCTCCCAAATCATAATGATCATTTACATAAAGACAGTAGACAATTCTGGTTCCCAAATTTGTTTTGACCTGTAGAAAAACTGCTGTTAAGGGGAGGGAGAGCATTAGAACAAATACCTAATGCATGCGGGGCTTAAAACCTAGATGACGGGTTGATGGGTGCAGCAAACCACCATGGCACATATATACCTGTAACAAACCTGCACACTCAGCACATGTATCCCAGAACTTAAAGTAAAATAAAGTAAAAAAAACCTGCTGTTGTGAATATTAGTTTTATGAATGTAGAATTATTGTAATTTATCTGTTTAAAGGAAATTTATTTTCTACCATATTTGAAAAATTGCTGAGGCTCTAAGATGAAATATTGTACCTCTAAGACGAAATGTTTTTAGGCTATTGGAAGACTGGATATTTAAAACAAAACCAGTATTGCCACATTCATCTACATTACAAAATGTGGTAAAATTATTTACTTTTAGTTCATCATTTATAAACATAAACTTTAAAGACTTTTTTTTTTTTTTTGAGACAGAGTTTTGCTCTTGTTGCCCAGGCTGGAGTGCAATGGCGCGATCTCGGCTCACTGCAATCTCCTCCTCTCGGGTTCAAGCAAATCTTCTGCCTCAGCTTCTGGAGTAGCTGGGATTATAGGCATGTGCCACCACTCCCAGTTAATTTTGTATTTTTAGTAGAGATGGGGTTTCTCCATGTTGGTCAGGCTGGTCTCCAACCCCTAACCTCAGGTAATCTGCCCGCCTTGGCCTCCCAAAGTGCTGGGATTACAGGTATGAGCCACCGCGCCTAGCCTTTAAAGACTTTTTTTTTTTTTTAAATTAGCTGTTAGATTTATTATTAATGTAACAGACTAAAAAAGATTCTTTTCTAGCAAGCTTACCATCTGAACACCTCAGTGGTACAAAATATACATGCCAGTTTTCAGGCAATGAAAGGTAAATTTGCAGCCAGAGCTAGATATGGTAAAAGTAGGAGTTTTTGCTTACATGTTACAGATAGGCTTAAGGATAAATTTACCTTACAGTATCTGTCTCATGGACAAGGCAGATAAATGAGTGACTTATTTGATCGGAATGTCCGAGCCGAATGCATACATGTAATCTTTAGTGAAAACCTAGAATTAGTTGGTTTAAATGGATGTTCTATTTATCTTTGGACTAATATCACATTGGAATTTGTATTCCTCTCAAGGTATTAATTGTTATTCTTATTTTTCTTTACTGATAGACACTAATGAACTGAAGACGATCCTTCGAGAGCTAAAGTACAGAATTGGCATCCAGTCGGCCAAGTTACTTCGGCATCTGAAGCAGAAAGATAGGCTTCTGCATAAAGTGCAGAGGAACTGTGATATTGTGACTGCCTGCTTGCAGGCTGTGTCACAGAAGAGAAGTGAGTACTGGAATGGGGTTACTTCTTTTGCCACATGCAACTAGAATGTTAGGAAAGCTGAGCCAACAGTCTGTGTTTGTGAATATATTGAGAAGTTTTAAATGCAAGCTTATACCCTCAGAACTAAGAACAAGGAACAACTCAGACAGCTTCCTATTTTTCAGTTAAAATGTATATTTCATGTCTAATGTTACAACCTTAGATTTATTATTCTAGATTTGAGGTAGTCCTTTACTTTGACAATAATTTTACTTAATGCTGAATAATGATTAAATTTTATTTTATTTATTTATTTTTTGAGACAGAGTCTCACTCCGTCACCCAGGCTGGAGTGCAGTGGCATAATCTTGGCTCACTACAACCTCCTCCTCCCGGGTTCAGGCAATTCTCCTGTCTAAGCCTCCCGAGTAGCTGGAACTACAGGCGCCTGCCACCAGTCCTGGCTAATTTTTGTATTTTTAGTAGAGACGGGGTTTCACCTTGTTGGTCAGGCTGGTCAGGCTGATCTTGAACTCCTGACCTCAGGTGATTCACCCTCCTTGGCCTCCCAAAGTGCTGGGATTACAGGCGTGAACCCCTGCACCCGGACAAATTTTTATTTTTAAAACAGCATCACTGGCTGGGTGCGGTGGCTCACGCCTATAATCCCAGCACTTTGGGAGGCTGAGGCTGGTGGATCACCTGAGGTCAGGTGTTTGAGACCAGCCTGGCCAATATGGTGAAACCCCTTCTCTACTAAAAATTAGCTGGGCATGGTTGCTGGCACCTGTAGTCCCAGCTACTCAGGAGGTTGAGGCAAGAGAATCGCTTGAACCCGGGAGGCAGAGGTTGCAGTGAACCAAGATCGCACCATTGCACTCCAGCCTGGGCGACAAGAGGGAAACTCCATCTCAAAAAAATAAATAAATAAATAAAAATAAAAATAAATAAATAAAACAACATCACACAGACATAAACTAAAATGCATGTCCTTATTTTCTTATTCTCTGTGTTGCTACAGTAAGTGAATTAAATAATTGATTTAAAGAAATAGATTCTTGTAACAGGACCTTAACAACTTGCTCTGAAATCTGAAGACGGCAACGTATTTTAGCAAATGTAACCTATCTCTTGCATAATCATAACTAAGAGCTGTGTGGGAGCTGTGTGGTTTGTTAATCAATTAAAAATAAATTGTTAAATTGCTGATACATATTAAATACTAGGTATAAAACCTTGTGAATTAATTTTAAAATTCTCCATGCAATAGCCTTATGTTTTATTCTGCTAACATTTACCTATTTTTGTTTTGCATTCTTTATTAACATGCAGCATGGCAGAACAGTATGCTCAGGTATGGTAAATATAGGCACAATGATGTTTTTGATAAAATGCCTGTGACAGCTTTTCAGGCGATTGTGGAAGTTGCCATTTGTTGCTCTTTCACTCTGTCACATTTTATATGTAAATTGACACCTCCCAGAGTGCTTTTTTTTCAAAATTGCAAATTAAGATGTGTTTGCTTTCATGAAACAATTTTTGGGGTTTGATTAGTTTCTGGTAATGAAATTAATCGTTTAAATTTCGTTCTTATGTTTATTATTAAAATAAAATCCTGTATTTTCTGGCTTCTCTTCTATTATATTGCTGTTTGTTATCCCTAAAGTATTATTTATGCTGTTTATTAAAGAAGGTTTTACCTAATAGATATTAACAGATTGCTGCAGGCCGGGCGTGGTGGCTCACGCCTATAATCCCAGCACTTTGGGAGGCCAAGGTGGGCAGATCACCTGAGGTTAGGAGTTCGAGAACAGCCTCGCCAACATGGTGAAACCCCATCTCTACTAAAATCTAAAAATTAGCTGGGTGTGGTGACACATCTGTAATCCCAGCTACTCAGGAGGCTGAGGCAGGAGAATCGCTTGAACCCAGGAGGCGGGGGTTGCAGTAAGCCAAGATTGCGCCACTGCACTCCAGCCTGGGCAACAGAGTGAGGCTCTGTCTCAGAAAAAAAAAAAAAGAGTGCTGCTTGATTATCATAATAATATCACTGTCATTCATACAAACAGGAATGCGATTGAGTAGACTGACTTTGAATAGGCTTTTCTCCAGAGTCAAGCACTTGTCTGACATAGCTAGAGAAGGAAGAAGGGTGTGTAGGAGTGTGTGTGTGCGTGTGTGTGTGTGTGTGTGTGTGTGAGATTTGTGTGTAGCTATTGAAAGTTGGCATGTATTATAAGTATTTGATAGTTTTCCATTAATTCTGATTGATTTACACATGTCAAGTTAAAAAATATTTTCCCCTTCTATTATGAGATACCTTGATTTTGATTCTTCTCTCAACTATGTTTATATCCTACTCATTATTATTGTTTGTACCAGCAGCTAAAAGCACAGAATGGTAAATGCATGGGTTTTTGATGTGTGGGAAAGTATAAGGGAGGGTGGAGCAAGTTCAGGAGACAGAGAGGAATATCAGGCTAGTCCAGGGTCACAGATTGGTGGATTCTATTGTTAGTTACTAGGGATGGATTATCATTTGGAATTTAAATTTACTTGATTTATATAAGGACTGGCATTTATGTCATTTTAGAAAAATGTGCCCACAAGCTCTCAACGTAATTCATGAATTTGTCAATGCATCCTTCCTATGTATTTTAGAGTTTGTCTCTTTAATTCCAGCCAGGGTTTTGTATTTCAGAGAATACAGGGTTATCTGGCACCTTTCCTGGGAGTTCAATTCTCTCTTTGCTAGTAAGACCCTATTCAATGGAACAGAATGTTTTTTTGGTAAGAAATAACTGCATTAGAATTATTACTTTCATCATAGGATACTGTATTTTGATATAGACACTGTCAAAAATTTGACTACATGGTTAGGTACCCATCTTGAAACTCCAGAGGTTAGATATTTCATGACTAAATCCCTGATTCCAGTAGTTGCATGTTTTGCCTCTTTCCTCAAAGTCAGCTAATTCTAAAGAATTGAGATTAAAAAAAAAAACTAAGATTTCACTATCACACTGAATGACATATTGACTTTCTTGTATTTCGTATGCAGAAGTTCAGATAATCCCCATTTTGGCCTCCACATAGATTTGATGCTTATGATTCTTTGTATAAGTGACTTTTCCCCTTCTCCTTTTTCTTTTTCTTCTTTTTTTTTTTTTTTTTTTTGGAGACAGAGTCTCTGTCGCCCAGGCCCAAGAGTGCAGTGCTACAGTCTTGGCTCATTGCAACCTCTGCTTCCCGGGTTCAAGCGATCCTCTTACCTCATCCTCCCGCGTAGCTGGGACTTAGGTGGGTGCCACCATGCCCAGCTAATTTTTGTATTTTTTTGTAGGGACACAGTTTCACCATGTTACCCAGGCTGGTCTTGAACTCCTGGGGCTCAAGCAATCTGCCCTCCATGGCCTCCCAAAATGCTGGGATTACAGGTGTGAGCCACCTCACTTGACAGATTTTTCTCCTTCTATAACATGCTATAGAATAAAAACTATTTTATTATTTTATTAAACTGGGTTATTTCTTGTTAATACACAAAAGGGAATATAGTAATTTTGAAATAAGAGTCAAAAGTAAATATAAATTAATGAACCAAAATGGCTATATCATTTTTTTTTCTAACACAAATGACATAGCTACTTACATTTTATGGTTTCCTACACCAAGCCTTATAGTAGTATCTCCTTGTTTTAAAACTGGGCTGGGAATAAGAAAAACAAGATCAACATTGTATTATAGAAGAGCATACTTTTTTCCCCCTATATTTAACCATTTAAGGATAACCATGGTATAACCAATTTAATACTGAAAATTGATAATAAGGGTAGCAGCAGCTGTTACCATTCATTGAGTACATGCTTTATGCCAAACTTGCTTTTATTTCTCATAGCAACTCCAAAATGGTATGTAGCTTTAGGCATATTTTATTAGGAAACTGATTCAGAAAGGTTAAGTAATTTGGCAAGCGTCTCACAGCTCGTAAGTATTTGAGATAGGATCTGAAGATAGGTATCTCAAAAGTCCACACTTTCCATTATAAACTGTGACATAAGAGGGTTCTACTTTTTCTTAGTAATTAGATAACTGTAACGTTGTTGGAATACAACTGAGCAAGAAGAAATTTATAACATGAGTTATAAATACGGAGTTTCTGGTTTATTAGAATGTGCGGCTTCAGCATAGTTTGCATATGAAATCAGTACTTTATCTTTCTTGCGCCAAATGGATTATTGAACAAATGTAGCTTGGTGTGCAGGAAAATACACCTAAAAGCTTCAAGGCACAATTAGAAGAATAAAAAGAGTATTTGGTCAGGAGGTTGATTCTGATGTTAGGATTTTGAAGTGGTTTGCTTAACCTGTTTTTCCTGAAAGCAGAAGGAAGGTCATATTAATTATTAGCATTGTATAGTTTTGCTATTTCCTGCATTGGTATAGTAAATGTTTAAGTTATGCTGGTTGAACTTGTGAAATAGTTTTGCAGATCAAGTGATAAAATCTAGCTGTCACTTGAAAACTGAAAAAAAAATGAACAAAATGTGAATATATGCAGAAATATTATCTTAGCTTTGCTGATCAATATAGAAATTCTAGACAGCTTACAGCCTAATTTTATTAGTGTGTCCACTCTCGCATCCTGATAATAATGTGATTAAATCTTACTATGATAAATGCCTAAAATGCCTGGTAGAGACTGATGGTTTGTGAAATAGGTGAATAATCTTTTTCTTTTCATAATGAGTGTCTTCTCTTCATTAATACCTTGTCCTCTGTGGCAGGAAAAAGAATTTGTGTGGTCCTGAGTTTGGTGGCACTAAAACTCAACATTTTCCACTAAAAGACAATTCTCTTTGTAAAATTATAAAAATAATCCACCCAACCGGCATTTTCACTCCTGGATTTCTACCCGAGAGAATTGAAGACATATGTCCCCACAAAAACTTGTACAAAAATGTTCACAGCAGCATTGTTTATAATAGCCAAAAAGTAGAAACAATTCAAATGTCTATCAGTGGATGAATGGATATATCAAATGTGATTATTATTCATATAATTGAATGTTATTCAGCCATGAAGGAATGAAGTATTGACTCATGTTACATCATGGATAAACCTTGAAAACATTATTCTAAGTGAAAGAAGCCAGACACAAAAATTACCATATTGTATGATTCCATTTGGCAAATATGTAGAGACAAAAAGTAGATTAGTGGTTGCTAGATGCTGGGGGTAGGGGAATGGGCAATGACTACTAATGGTATGGGTTTCTTACTGGTGTGGTGAAAATGTTCTGGAATTAGATAGTGGTGATGGTTGTACAATTTTATGGCGTGTGAATTATATAAAACATGATAAAGTGTTAAAAATGTAATATACCCATGGAAACTTTGGAAAATACAGAAATGTAAAAGGAAGAGAAAAAATTATTTTTTAAAGACAGTCCCTTAGAATATTCAAGTGGTTTTTTTTGTTGTTGTTGTTGTTGTTTTGTTTTTGTTTTTTTGAGACAGGGTCTTGCTGTGTCACCCAGGCTGGAATGCAGTGGTGTGATCACAGTTCATTGCAACCTATGCCTCCTGGGCTCAAGTGATTCTCCCACAGCCTCCCGAATAGTTGGGACTGCAGGTGTGTGCCACCACACCTGGCTAATTTGTGTGTGTGTGTGTGTGTGTGTGTGTTTGTGTGTGTGTGTATATATATATATATTTTTTTTAATTTTTATTTTTTTGTAGAGATGGAGGCATGGAGGGGGTGGTGGGGGAAGGTCTTGCTATGCTACTCAGGCTGGTCTCAAACTCCTGAGCTCAAGTGATCCTCCTGCCTTGGCCTCCCAAAGTGCTGGGATTACAAGGCGTAAGCTAACGTACTTGGCCTGTAGGAAGGTTTTAAATGATCGATCCAGCTTTTGAAATAACTACAGGATTATTTGTATCTTCTGTTTCTTCTTGTGTCATCCCTGGTATATTATACAGAATTTGCCATAACTTTTCACATTTGCAGGCATAAAATTATTAAGAATATTTTGGGGTGTTCCTTTAGTTTTTCAAGATGTTAAAACAATTTCACTGATTTTAAACAGGAATTCACTTACTACTTAAAATATCTTTTATTATAGAATATATCATAAACAAGAGAATGTAATAATATATGTATTTTTTAAAGAATAAGTAAACAAAGGTGTATACATGTGGATATTCACCTGTCAAGCTTGAGTAACAAATATCACTGGCATGTTAAAAGCTCCCTGTGTGCTCCTTCCTGGTTGAAATCTCTCTCCCCCACATTTGTGTTAACCATTACCTTGCTTTTCTTTATACTTTTTCCACTTCCTGTATAGGTTCCTAAGCAATATATGGTTCTGAAAAACAGAGTAGCAAGCCCAAGCCTTGTTATGTGGGGAAAGGGTAATGTTGCTATCTTAGATAAAACCTTTCAGAAGATAAACTGTACTGTCTTTGGGTCCCAACCTGGTTTTAGGTTCCCTTCTGGGGAAGTCAAAGGGCAAGGTTATAAATGAGCCCTGTGACTTCTGCCAGGCTATGCTTTAGGCTAGTTATTATTTATTTATTTATTTATTTTTGAGATGGAATCTTGCTGTGTTGCCCAGGCTGGAGTGCAGTGGTGCGATCTTGGCTCACTGCAACCTCTGTCTCCCGAGTTCAAGTGATTTTCTTGTTTCAGCCTCCCCAAGTAGCAGGGATTACAGGTGTGTGCCACCATACCCAGCTAATTTTTTTTTTATTTTTAGTAGAGATAGGGTTTCACCATGTTGGCCAGGCTGGTCTTAAACCCATGACCTCAAATGATGCGCCTGCCTTGGCCTCCCAAAGTGCTGAGATTACAGGCATGAACTACTATGCCCAGCCTAGGCTAGTTATTGAATAATCAACTAGGCTGGGGGAGAGGCTTGCTTTTTATTTTTGATTCAAAGCTCAGCAAGGCCTTTCCATGCTCTCCCCTCCATGCCCACAGAAGTATTGTGCTTTGGCCTACTTCTAGGAGCAGGAGCAAGGCCATGGTGAGCTTTGAATAAAAAATAAAGAGCAAGCTCGCTGGGTGTGGGGTCTCACACCTGTAATCCTATCACTTTGGGAGGCTGAAGCAGGAGGATCGTTTGAGCTTTCGAGTGGGAGACCAGCCTAGGCAACATAGTAAGACCTCATCACTACAAAAAATAAACAAAAATTCGCTGGGCGTTGTGGCATGCATGTGTAGTCCCAGCTACTCAGGAGGCTGAGGCATGATAATCGCATGAGCCTGGGAAGCAGAGGTTGCAGTGAGCCGAGATTATGCCACTACCCTCCCACCTGGGTGACACAGTGAGACTCTGACTCAAAAAATAAAAAATAAAAAATAAAAACAGGCAGGGCGCAATGGCTCATGCCTGTAATCCCAGCACTTTGGGAGGCTGAGGCAGGAGGATCATGAAGTCAGGAGTTCAAGACCATCCTGGCCAACATGGTGAAACCCCATCTCTACCAAAAATACAAAAAAAAAAAAAAAATTAGCTGGGCGTGGTGGCACGCACCTGTAATCCCAGCTACTCTGGAGGCTGAGGCAGGAGAATTGCTTAAAACCTGGGAGACAGAGGTTGCAGTGAGCCAAGATTGAACCACTGCACTCCAGCCTGGGCAACAGAGCAAGACTCCATCTCTAAAAAACAAAAACACAAACAAAAACCACAAGTACAGATGAAAACATGGACGAGTTCTCCTGCGCATTCTGTCCTTCAGTTAGAAAGATAGTCCAGCAGCAGGAAGCCTCTTGTGTTGACTTCCCTCACACGACTGTTGATTGAGCCACGCCGCTCCACTCCCTACTGGCTGGGCTCCATCTGCATACACTGCCATCCTGGGAGCCTCATTGTGGAGGCTTTCTTTGTCTCTCTCCTGTGTTGGATCTCTTGTATCCTGGATCTTATATTTCTTTCTTGATTATTCTTTTTATTTTGTTTTCCATATCCCCTTGAGAGAGAGTGCTTGTGAAGTAAGTTTTTGGTAACTGTGCATGGATGAAGATGTCAGATGTCTTGATTCTAAATATATGCGCTTTGATCGACTATTCTATACTTGCTCTATTGCCTTCTCACTTGTCTTGTTGCTCTTGAGAAGGCTGAAGCCTTTCTGATGCCTGATGCTTTATCCTGGACTGTTTATTTTTTTTCCCTTTAAAAGCTTGTGGACTATTCTCCTTGTTCTTGGTGTTCCTGAAATACAACAATCATGTTGCTTGGAGTGGGTCTGTTTTCACTCAGGTCATTGTCACTGGGCCTAGACAGGCTCTTTCAATCAGGCAACTTTTGTCATTCAGTTCTGGAAATTTTCTCTGAATTATTTCTTTGTTGTTTTTTCTCCCTTCTTTTTCTTTTTTCTTTTTCCTCTTTCTGGGGTGCTGTTGTTTGGCTACTGGAACTTATAGACAAGTTCTGTAATGTTCTTTCTTTTTTTTTTGGAGACAAGGTCTCGTCTGTTGCCCATGTTGGAGTGCAGTGGCGTAATCATGGCTCACTGCAGCCTTGACCTCCTGGGGCTCAGGTGATCTCCCACGTCAGCTTCCTGAGTAGCTGGGACCACAGGTGCACACTACCACACCTGGCTAATTTTTGTATTTTTTGTAGAGATGGGGTTTCAACCACGTTGCTCAGGCTGGTCTCAAACTACTGGGCTCAATCAAGTGATCCCCCTATCTCAGCCTCCCAAAGTGCCAGGATTACAGGTGTGAACCACTGCACCTGGCTGTAATGTTTTCTCTCTTTCTCGCTTTCCAACTCCTTTTTCTTTTGATTTATTTTCTTGGAGATTACCTCAACTTTATTTTCCAGTTCTGTTATTGAGAAATCTTTTTGGGTTGCTATTTGAATGTTTCTTTTATATGGTATCCTGTTCTTGTTTCATAGATGCAATATATTTTCTTATTGCGCTAAGGATACTATGATAGAGACTAAAACAGACAAAAGAAAACAATTTGGAAGAGATAAAATTATACAGGGAGGAAAGAAACTTTCAAAACTGTATTAGATTTAGAAGCTTTCCTTAGATGTCTGGTATTCCTTGGTTGTCTGCTCATAAGTAAGCGTGGGAGTCTAAATGCTGACTTGAACTCTGGGCTCCCCGGCAGGGCTTATTGACTTTGAGCTTCACTGAAGTGCCATCTGGACGGGCCCTTTGTTGTGGAACCCCTCAGGTCAGTATCTTCAAGTCTTTCTTCTGGGCTGGTCAGATTCTTCAAGGAAGAGTCTTCTGATCTCCTGCTCGAAGGGTGAAGGTCTGGCTGCTGGTATTTTGGGAGCCGAGTGGGGTGAAGAGAGCTGGGAGTCTCTGCATTCAGTATGCATATGGCCACTGAGTCCCTGTTTTAGGTAAGGTACTCACCCTCAGCTGGTTGTCCAAGGACTCTGTTATCACTCTCTTCAAAAATAAGACTCTTAAACTTTTGCAGGGGTGGGAAAGTGGTAATTGCCCAAGCTTATGAAGAGAGGAACCAGGGATCCAACTACTTCTCAACAGCCTTCTCCCCATATTTCTTGTCAAGCCTCCTGGGGAACTGGTTGCCAATCCCCAAGTCTCTTGTGGACTATGTGGTATAACATAAGTTGGATTTCAGCTTTCCTGTTAGTTTGGGATTTGGCTTTCTAGGATCCTCTGTCAATTTATGTTTGTTTGCTTTTCCAGCTTCAAAAATTCATTGCTGTTCTCCATGCTTTTTTTTTTTTTTTTTTTTGGTCCTTCACGCTGGTCCTTGTGGGTTATTATTTAAAAATTATCTTTACAGTATTTTTAGTGTGGTTTTGGTGGGGACCAAAATTAGATGCGTTTTTTTTTTCGATCTTCTGTCTTACCCAGATGTGCTTTTTCCTTTTTCATAAACTCATTTCTTTTGAGAGACAAAAATAAGTTATCATTTAGATTAGGGTAGATTTGCCTTAAATTTGGAATTTGCCTACAAAATTGTAAATTTAATTACAAATTTGTTAATATCGATAACTGTTTTAGGTATGTTTTTGATATATAATTAGCAGCCTGGTCTACCCTGAAATAAATTAGAATATGACTAGATGAAAGAAACTGATTGAGCTTGCATACAGCATATTTTAGCAACAGTTTCTCCTCATTTTCTTTAAGCTCTTTAGCCTCTTAAAGTTAAGAGTTTTTTTTTTTTTTTTTCATTTTGTCATAATTTACTTGTTTCTTATGACCTCATTATAAAGGGGTTGATTTGTAGGAAAAAAATCTGAATCTTAGTCATGGTAATTGAGAGCTACTAGAAATTTTTAAAAAATAATCTCCATTTACCCACAACCTTTGGTTGAGCAAAGGGAAACTTGGAAAAATTGAACTTTGCCGAAACTCACTCAGCTGGTTAGTGACTCAGGAGTTTTTTGTTTGTTTTCTCTTGTCAGTTATGGCAAGAGAAAACTATATATACAGCCAGCAGGGGGAGCTCCTTCCCTTAAGCTTACGTGAGAGAAGTATTATACTATTTATGTTCTCTGTATTGCCACAAGAATCAGACAGCCTTTAAGACTAAAAATGATACAACATAAGATGGACACCACATGAAAGACATAAAGGGAACCTTTGTTGGAACTGCCATATATATGTATTGTGACCATTTTTGTGTTTAGTTATGAGGGAATACTTCTAGAAGTGGGGATATTTTGCCATTTATAGTTTAAAAAGAGGCATTTACATTAAACCATTTTTAATAGACTATATCTTTCAAAAGTATTATTCATTTAACAGATATTCTGTGTTTACTATTTCCCACACACGATTGTAGGTGCTGGGAATACGGTAACAAGCAACATATCAAGATTAAGACCTCACGATTTGAGGTTCTTTTATATGAAGTATAAATACAAGCCTAAAAGAAATACTTTTTCCCCCAAAAGAATTGACTCTTTACTTTGGTAGGGCAATCAACTATTTTTCCTATGTCAAATCTTTAATCAACAGCAAAATATAAGATGATAATGTGACTTATACTGAATGCTTACTTTTAGGAATTTCACATAAATCTTCAAATATCATTCTCCTGTGCAAAAAAAAAAGACTATTCCAGTGTTCTTAAGCTTTGCTGCATATTGGAATCACTTGAAAAATTTAAAAAGGCTATTAATGCCTGGCTCCCCAGCCCAGACATTCTGCTTTAACTGGCATGGAGTGTGATCTGAACATTGTGATTTTTAAGCTCCTTGGGCTATTCTAATGTGCAGAAAAGTTTGGGAACTATTGGAATGTTTCCTAATAGTGACAGCTTCCTGAAGACAAGCTCCTTTGAATCCCTGTTCTTCCTGTTCTGTCACCTTGCACAGCTATTTGACCTAGCAGTGATCAATAAACATCCAGTGCTTGGTTTCTTACTAACTCTGCTTAGAGTTTATGGTCATCAGCATAATGACTCACTTGTGTACATATTTAACTTATTTATTCCACTCTTTGTCATTTTCACCTTGCAAAACCCCAAGCCTGATTAAACTCAAGTCTCTGCACATTCTGTCTCTGCACCTACCTAGCTGACTGCAGCTGCAGAAACACATATCATGGGGACGACTCTCTTTAAATATGTGACCACCAGCCTCACAGACACCCTTGGTGCCACCAGCAATCCTATGATATTTCTTTAGTCTGTTCATACTCTCTTTCTCCCTTTTTACATCCTATTTTCTCCCCTCGCTCTCAGCTGGTGATTTTTGCTGTGTATTTTAACAGAGAAAATGTTAGCAACCAAAAGCGAATGTCCTCATACTCCCACCTGTATAGGTGGCATTCCTCTGAACCTCGAGATGAACTGTTCACCTCTTCTGGGGTACCCTGGATCCATCTTGTCTTCCCTACTCAACGAATCACCCTTCTTCTTGTCTCTCTTCCTTCATCAGGTTTTCTATCTCTGCTGGATGATTTCAACCAGTATAGAAGCATGTCATTTTATCCTTAATCGGAAACCAAACATTAAAGTCATCTCTACACCTCTATTCAGCCATCATTCTGGTTTTCTGTGCCTCTGCTTTTTCATCTGTAAAATGGACAATAATATTGGCCCTACTTATCTCTTAGAAATGTTTTGAAGACAGAATTGAAAGTACTTTGAAATGTTAAATGTGTACATGTATATATGTGATTGTTTATAAATTCAAATGTTCTGTGTTGAGTACCTGCTGGGTGCTAACGTGCAAAGAAGAAGAAAAATATACAGTATCCTCAGTGAGCTTTCAGAAGAATAAAGTCAGAGAAGCAAATAAAAAATTACGGTGTAATAGTTCTAATGGAGGTTGTGGTATATTGAAATAGATTTTTCGACAACTCCCATTTTTACACATCATGTGTTGACATTTTGAAGTATTCTGAATCCATCTTTCCAATATGATCAGCTAACGAATGGTGGTTTTAACTGTACCAGGTTTCAGCTTGACATTCCAATGAGTCTTACACTATTTCAGGATAGAATTATGTATTTTTGTGAAATTGCAGGAAAATGCTTAGGAGAAGGTGTTGCTGACATAGGAGAATTTCAGGCAAGTCAAGGCCGATTTGATATTCTCAAGACAAGGACTTGTTTGAGTGGCATTAGACTACCTGAAAGACCTCCTATTGTAAAATTAAAAAACCTTGACGTTTGCTCAATTATGCAAGAGAGTTATTCTGGGGATGAGTGGTAGAAAGATGGAATGGGAGCTCAGAGTGTTTTCTGTGTATACAGATCCTCTTCTCTTCTTGGTCCTCTTTCCTTGGGACCACTTCTTCAGGGTACAGACTGGGCCTCAGCATCTGCCAGGCTGGTCTGGCTTCAGGCACCTTTCTTTTTTTTTTTTTTTTTGAGACGGAGTCTCACTCTGTCACCCAGGCTAGAGTACAGTGGCGCGATCTTGGCTCACTGCAAGCTTCGCCTCCCTGGTTCACGCCATTCTCCTGGCTCAGCCTCCCGAGTAGCTGGGACTACAGGCACCCGCCACTATGCCCGGCTAATTTTTTGTATTTTTTAGTAGAGACGGGGTTTCACCGTGTTAGCCAGGATGGTCTCGATCTCCTGACCTCATGATCTGCCTGCCTCGGCCTCCCAAAGTGCTGGGATCAGGCACCTTTCTTAAGAGCAGGAATGGAGAAAGGTGAGAGAAGCCTGGGCTTCTGACAATGTGCCTCTGGAGAGCTGATGGGATGGGAGGGGGGCACGTTGGTTGAGAACATGGACTCTGGAGCCATGTCCCCTGGGCTCAGATCCCAGTTTTGCCACTTACTAGTTCTACAGTCTCATGCAAGTTCCCTGACCCCTCTGTGTTTCAGTTTTCTCATCAGTAAAATAGGAATGATGGTAATTTCACTTCATAGGATGGTTATGTGAATTAAGTGAGTTAAAGTGTGTAAAATGTTTAGAACACTGTCTGGCTGTAGTATTTACTACTATTGCAATAATACCCGCTTTGGGAGGTTTAGAGGTTGCCTTTGCCAGCAGCGTTTGCATCCTAGCCTGTGTAAGGCAATTATGAAGGTTGCTGGGATTCTCACTTATAAAAGAAATTGATGAGATGGGTTATTTGAGGAGCAGGTGTTGAATAATCACAGTTAGGGATTATATAATTTTTTAACTCTTTGGGAAAGGATTGCTTCCTCTTCTCCAATAACATGCAAGAAGAGTGCTCTTCCTCTATGTGTTTCCATTGAGAATGTGATACATAAATGTGTCTTGGGGATACATGTTATATCTGATGGTCAGCCTTGTGTGTACAAAGGGCAATAGGAGCAAAGGTGGGAACCACCCAAATCTTCAAAGCACTAGGGAACATGGGGAAGTGTGATTAGAAAAGGCTGATAGAGGCCGGGCACAGTGGCTCATGCCTGTAATCCCAGCACTTTGAGAGGCTGAGGTGGGCAAATCACAAGGTCAGGAGTTCCAGACCAGCCTGGCCAACATGGTGAAACCCCATCTCTACTAAAAATACAAAAAATTAGCTGGGCATAGTGTCAGGTGCCTGTAATCTCAGCTACTCGGGAGGCTGAGGCAGGAGAATTGCTTGAACCCCGGAGGCCGAGGCTGCAGTGAGCTGAGATCGCATCATCGCACTCCAGCCTGGGCTACAGAGTGAGACTCAGTCTCAAAACAAAACAAAACAAAACAAAACAAAACAAAACAAAACAAAAGACTGATAGAAATGTGCCCTGTGGACAGGGGTAGGAGGGGTGGCAGACATTCTAGGCAGAGATAAGGGCACAGAGGCTGAGAGAGCATCAGGTATTTGGGATACAAAACTAGAGGCTGGAGGGAAGTGGCAGAAGTCGAGACTGGAGTTTAGATTGTGTGTCCTGTAGCAATATCTCCCTGAGCACAAGAGTGAAGCGACTGGATTTTCATGTTTCAGAGGTCATTTTGACAGCAGTGAGGACAGGCTGGATAAGGTGAGTGGATGTGAGGAGTGTTGGGAGAGGCGAATGGAATCAGCCCGTAGAGTCGATGGGCCCTGGGAAAGGGGCTCCTGGAAGTGGAGGAAAGGCAATGAGATATTTAGGAGGGAGATTCAGTGGGACTGGAGAGTGTGATATGGGAAGAGGAGGAATCTGGGTGGATGCAAGGGCTTGAGTAAGATGTGGGAGGCTGCAGCAGAGATCCCTCAGGTACCACATATAGACTGTGAGGGAAGGGAGTGACCTGTTAGAGAGGGCAGAACCCTGGGAGAGAGAAGAGCCAACAAGGAGAGCAGCGTGGAAGATGCTGTGGGAGGCTAGAGGCAGGGTCTCAGGGAGATGCAGGGTTAGCTTCCACAGAGCAGCTGTCAACAACATGTGTACATATAGTTAAATAGAAGAGTCAAGTAAGAAAAGTTTGTGAAAGAGCATTGGAGTTTTCCCTTTTAAAAATGATGTTTCATTTAAGAGGAGTTTCTGTTTCATGCAATGGTGCGGACAGAAGCCACATTACACCTGGTTTCTCAGCAAGGATGTTAGAGTCATTCCGGAGTTTTCTGGAGGTGAGATGGATGAGAACTAGGCTTATTCTGTGCTCCTCGTACAGAGCTGCTTCTGTCCCTCTCCGTTTGTTAGAATTGATGAATTTTTCCTTCTCTGAACCTCACCATTCCCTATACTTACATCTATTAGAGTGCTAATTATATTTCATATTTGTTTCTTTATACATCTGTCTTCTCTCTCCCTGCCCATTAGACAGATTTTCTGGAGGAGGAGCTGTATCATTCATCTTCTTTTTCTCAGCATCTGTTACACAGCTTCATTACAGTAGGACTCATTGAATGTGTGTGAGATGAATGGATAGATGGGTGGGTTGATAAGTTAAGAGGTTGGATCAAAGTTACTGTGTGTGTGTGTGCATGTGTGTGCACACATGAAGCAGGTGATTTGGCTATGAAAGCAAGAGAGGCAGGTGGGGTAGGCTCAGTGCTTATGAACAACAGTACATATTTATAATCATCACTTTGACAAACAGGAAAGGGACTGCTTGGGAAGGGGCACCAACAGGGTTCTATTGAGATCGGAGTTTCTTAGTTCATAAACATGGAGGAATTTTATGGAATTGTAACATTTTAGGATTTTGGAGCTAGAGGGAGCCGTAGGGTTAATCTAGTGCCACCTCCTGTTGAACACAGGGCAGTAGTGTGTGTGGGCTGCCTTCCTAGCTAGGTTAAAAGCATTTTGAGAGTATAGCAATTATCCAGTAAACATTTATTAATTGACAGTGTTAATACAATCTTTACATGAGGAGGGAATAGAGAAAATTAGGTTTATCATTCTAGTTAGAAAGACTGAAAAATAGTTCAAAAACCTATGTATCAGGCAGCAGGAGAATAGCAAAGACAGGTAAATTCAGATGTGTTCTGAGGACCTCCTTAACAGCATTGTGAAATTTTATTTATCCAGTCTTAAATGTGCATCTAACCTTATCTTCTCCCCAAACTGCAGGAGGTTTTCTCCTACCTGCTTTTTGGCGTTTTTGCCGTGAATTTTTACTTTCAGTGGATTATATGCTATTGAACAATAATGAAACATCATTTTTTTTTCTGGTACTGACACGAACAAGTACTTGTTTGTAATGGACTCTGTATAGAAATGTATTTTGACATTGTGTGTTGGAAAATAATTGTTGCTAATGAATGCACATCCTATCCCACGCCTAGCCCATTAGAACTCTTTTTTGGTTCTGTCCAGTATTGCCTCCCTGACACCATTTGCAGAAAGGGATGTGACAGGACATGGTCATTAAGGAACCATTAAAGCTTGCCATTTGGCCTGTGATCTTTCCCAAAAAGCTTTGGTCATGTATGAATGTTGCTGTCGCTGGGCACCTTGTTTTGTTTTTGGCATATCTGGGCCCTCCAGCTTCGGGTGGAGACGAAAAGGGTCTCCCACATTTTGCTGCTGTTACCTGAGATGGCCAGCAGAGGGCAGGCTGGCTCCTTTTCCTGATCCAGTACCTGGGACTCTTCTTCCTGCCCTGTTTGTCTCTGATCCCCACTAATTTTCTTTCTTTCTTTTTTTTTTTATTATTATACTTTAAGTTCTAGGGTACATGTGCACAACGTACAGGTTTGTTACATATGTATACATGTGCCATGTTGGTGTGCTGCACCCATTAACTCTTCATTTACATTAGGTATATCTCCTAATGCTATCCCTCCCCCCTCCCCCACCTCATGACAGGCCCCGGTGTGTGATGTTCCCCATCCTGTGTCCAAGTGTTCTCATTGTTCAGTTCCCACCTATGATTGAGAACATGCGGTGTTTGGTTTTCTGTCCTTGTGATAGTTTGCTCAGAATGATGGTTTCCAGCTTCATCCATGTCCCTACAAAGGGCATGAACTCATCCTTTTTTATGGCTGTATAGTATTCCATGGTGTGTATGTGCCACATTTTCTTAATCCAGTCTGTTATTGATGGACATTTGGGTTGGTTCCAAGTCTTTGCTATTGTGAATAGTGCTGTAATAAACATACATGTGCATGTGTCTTTATAGCAGCATGATTTATAATCCTTTGGGTATATACCCAGTAATGGGATGGCTGGGTCAAATGGTATTTCTAGTTCTAGATCCTTGAGGAATCGCCACACTGTCTTCCACAATGGTTGAACTAGTTTACAGTCCTACCAACAGTGTAAAAGTGTTCCCATTTCTCCACATCCTCTCCAGCACCTGTTGTTTCCTGACTTTTTAATGATTGCCATTCTAACTGGTGTGAGATGGTATCTCACTGTGGTTTTGATTTGCATTTCTCTGATGGCTAGTGATGATGAGCATTTTTTCATGTGTCTGTTTCTGCATAAATGTGTTCTTTTGAGAAGTGTCTGTTCATATCCTTCGCCCACTTTTTGATGGGGTTGTTTGATTTTTTTCTTGTAAATTTGTTTAAGTTCTTTGTAGATTCTGGATATTAGCCCTTTGTCAGATGAGTAGATTGCAAAAATTTTCTCCCATTCTGTAGGTTGCCTGTTCACTCTGATGGTAGTTTCTTTTGCTGTGCAGAAGCTCTTTAGTTTAATTAGATCCCATTTGTCAATTTTGGCTTTTGTTGCCATTGCTTTTGGTGTTTTAGACATGAAGTCCTTGCCCATGCCTATGTCCTGAATGGTATTGGCTAGGTTTTCTTCTATGGTTTTTATGGTTTTAGGTCTAACATTTAAGTCTTTAATCCATCTTGAATTAATTTTTGTATAAAGTGTAAGGAAGGGATCCAGTTTCAGCTTTCTACATATGGCTAGCCAGTTTTCCCTGTACCATTTATTAAATAGGGAATCCTTTCCCCATTTCTTGTTTTTGTCAGGTTTGTCAAAGATCAGATGGTTGTAGATGTGTGGTATTATTTCTGAGGGCTCTGTTCTGTTCCATTGGTCTGTATCTCTGTTTTGGTACCAGTATCATGCTATTTTGGTTACTGTAGCCTTGTAGTATAGTTTGAAGTCAGGTAGTGTGATGCCTCCAGCTTTGTTCTTTTGGCTTAGGATTGTCTTGGCAATGTGGGCTCTTTTTTGGTTCCATATGAACTTCAAAGTAGTTTTTTTCCAATTCTGTGAAGAAAGTCATTGATGGGGATGTCATTTAATCTATAAATTACCTTGGGCAGTATGGTCATTTTCACAATATTGATTCTTCCTATCCATGAGCATGAAATGTTCTTCCATTTGTTTGTGTCCTCTTTTATTTCGTTGAGCAGTGGTTTGTAGTTCTCCTTGAAGAGGTCCTTCACATCCCTTGTAAGTTGGATTCCTAGGTATTTTATTTTATTTGAAGCAATTGTGAATGGGAGTTCACTCATGATTTCGCTCTCTCTCTGTTATTGGTGTAGAGGAATGCTTGTGATTTTTGCACATTGATCTTGTATCCTGAGACTTTGCTGAAGTTGGGCTGAGATGATGGGGTTTTCTAAATATAGAATCATGTCATCTGCAAACAGGGACAATTTGACTTCCTCTTTTCCTAATTGAATACCCTTTATTTCTTTTTCCTGCCTGATTGCCCTGGCCAGAACTTCAACACTATGTTGAATAGGAGTGGTGAGAGAGGGCATCCCTGTCTTGTGCCAGTTTTCAAAGGGAGTGCTTCCAGTTTTTGCCCATTCAGTATATTGGCTGATCCCCACCAATTTTCTGATGTGTCAGATTACACAGACTCTAGAATCAGTTATGTAATGAAAAAACTAGTAGGAAAAGGGCACAAAATTCATTTTTTTCCTCTAAACCACTTGAGATTTTGGGGGCAGATCTCTTTTAGCCCACATTGGTGGCCTTCTCTGAGCATTTTCTGCCCTAATTCTCCTAAAATCACCCACAAGAGGTATACGGGGCTCAACCCTCAACCCTGTGATATGGGGAGGTTTGTAGTCTTCAGGTGTTGGATAATGATTCTTAGTAGAACCGTTAAAGAGGCTTCTTTTGGCCGGATGCGTGGCTCACACCTGTAATCCCAGCACTTTGGGAGGCTGAGGCGGGCGGATCACCTGAGGTCAGAAGTTCAAGACCAGCCTGGCCAACATGGTAAATCCCTGTCTCTGCTAAAAATACAAAAAATTAGTCGGGCTTGGTGGCGGGGCCTGTAATCCCAGCTACTTAGGAGGCTGAGGTGGGAGAATTGCTTGAACCTGGGAGGCAGAGGTTGCAGTGAGCTGAGATCATGCTATTGCACTCCAGCCTGGGAGACAGAGAAATTGGGCCTTCATTCTGAAGACTTTAAAACAAAATAGAAAAGAGACTTCTTGTGTTTGAGGTCCCACATTAAGGTCTGCAGTGCAGCACACTCCTATAAAAAGACACGGGCTTTATGGCGCTAAACAGTCTTTATGTATCCATGTTAATAGATTGTTGTTGTTGTTTCTAGAAAAATGTGATAATAATAATCATCCCTTTTAGAGGAAGAGCTAAATTTGTGAACAGTATTGGGCTGTGGGTTCTGGAGTCCTGAATCCTGTTTTTGATGTTACTGGGTTTTTCTGCACATCATCCTCTTTGTCTTTGTTGACTTACTGGTGACTCCTCTTCAGTGTGTCTCATTGAGAAAATACATTTCTTGGCTGGGTGTGGTGGCTCATGCCTGTAATTCCAGCACTTTGGGAGGCCAAGGCGGGCTGATCACTTGAGGCCGGGAGTTCAAGACCAGCCTGGCCAACATGGTGAAACCCCGTCTCTACTAAAAATACAAAAATTAGTCGGGCGTGGTGGCGGGCACCTGTAGTCCCAGCTACTTGGGAGGTGGAGGCAAGAGAATCGCTTGAACCCAGGAGGTAGAGGTTGCAGTGAGCCGAGATCATGCCACTGCACTCCAGCCTGGGTGACAGAGTGAGACTCTGTCTCAAAAAATAAAATAAAATAAATAAAATAGTTTCTTCTTTTAAGATTTTAGTTGCCATAGTAAGGAGAATTAATCCTATATCAGAAAACATAACAGCTTTCCTGGGGGGAATGAGCAATTCTCTCTGCCATCCCAGTCTGACCACTAAAAAAAATTAGTTGAAATTTATTTCTGTGTTAAGAGTGAATGTTGAACAATGAGCAGAAGGTGTGTCTGTTGTTGTCATTGTTCATTCAACCCCACCAATGGGAAGACCAGTGAAATGTAAAATTGCTCCAGCTGTGTGTACTGTTCAATTTCAGCATCCATTGACATCTGTGTCTTCTCCATGGAAGGCTGGGGCTAGGCTTTCTTCAGCTTTCCCATTAAGTTAATTCTCCTTGCACTTGAATTTCAATCTGTATTTTACTTGAAACCATATCCAAAGTGTGTGTCAGTGCTTTGAATATAGTTAGGAAATGAGAACCTCAGAGTGATTAAATGACATGACTGAGTTTTCCCGGAAAATGAACCTAATCCTTCTCTCAGTTCATAGAATAATGAAATTTGAGATCCTTCGGGGGATCATCTAGTCCAATTTGCTCATTTTACAGATGAAGAGATTGAAGGCTCAGAGAGTTGAATAAGATGCATACAGCCAGCTCACATCCATTAGGAGCTCTGTTATTGTTTAAAAAAATCAGAAAATGACAAATGTTGGCAAGAATGTGGAAAAACATTGAAACCCTTGCGCACAGTTGATGAGAATGTAAAATGGGGGAGCTGCTATGGAAAACAGTATGGTGGTTCCTCAAAAAATAAAAATAGAATTGCCATGTGATCCAGCAAGTCTGTTTCTGGGTGTATACCGAAAAGAACTGGAAGCAGGGTCTCAAAGAGATATTTGCACATCCACGTTCATAGCAGCATGAGTCACAATAGCCAAAAGGTAGAAGCAGTCCAAGTGTGCATCAGCGGATGAATGGATAAACAAAATGTGGTACAGCATCTACATACAGTGGAACACTATTCAGCTTTAGAAAGGAAGGAGACTGACACATGCTATGACATGGATTAACCTTGAGAACACTATGCTGAGTGAGATAAGCCAGTCACAAAAGGACAAATACTGTATGATTCCACTTATAAGAGGTACCTAGAGTAGTCAGATTCATAGAGACAGAAAGTTTAATGGTGGTTTCCAGGGGCTGGGGAGAGAGAGAGAGTGAGATGGTTTGGCTGTGTCCCCACCCAAAGCTCATCTTGAATTGTGGTTCCCAGAATCCCCACGTGTGGAGGGAGGGACCCAGTGGGAGGTGACTGGGATCATGGGGGTGGTTCCCCCCATGCTGTTCTTATGATAGTGAGTTCTCACAAGATCCAATGGCTTTACAAGGGTTTTTCCCCTTTTGCTTGGCACTTCTTCCTGCCATCATGTGAAGAAGGACGTGTTTGCTTCCCCTTCCACCATGATTATAAGTTTCCTGAGGCCTCCACAGCCATGCTGAACTGTGAGTCATTTGTAAATTACCCAGTCTCGGGCAGTTCTTTATAGCAGTGTGAGAATGGACTAATATAGAGAGGAATGGAGAGTTGTTGTTTAATGTGTGTAAGGTTTCACTTTTGCAAGATGAAAAGAGTTCTGGAGATTGGGTATACAACAGTGTGAGTAGTGCCTAACACTACTGAAGTGTACACACAAAAGGGGTAAGATGGTAAACTTTGTATATATTTTACAACAGTGAAAAAAAGATGCTCTCAGGTCACATGGGTAGTTGGTGCTGTATTTGCTCTCAATTCCCTGTCCTGTGGTTTTCCTAATATGCCATTTGTGGCATTCTTTCTACCAAACTAATCACAGATCAAAAGCTAAAGCATCCTTTCCCAAACTGTTTTCTTTTAGCAGTTTAAAAAATTTTACCAATTAAAAAATTTAATTTTTAAAATTTTTTAGAGACAGTCTTTCTCTGTTGCCTATGCTGGAATGCAGTGGCATAATCATAGCTCACTGTAACCTTGAACTCCTGGGCTCAAGGAAGGCATCTTCCTGCCTCAGCCTCCTGAGTAGCTGGGACTACAGGCCCATGCCACCCTGCCTAATTTAATTTTTTTTTTTTTTTTTGGTAGAGCTGGAGTCTTCCTATGTCTTCCAGGCTAGTCTCAAACTGCTGGCCTCAAGTGATCCCCTCACCTCAATCCTGGAAAGTGCTATGATTTAACAGCATAAGCCACCATGCCCAGCCAGAAAAATAAATTTCATTGTTTGAACTTGGCTGCTGTTTGACTCTCCACCTTCCTCTCTCCTTCAGATGGCTCCTTCCCACTCTGTGCTCCAAGCAGAATGAGTTACATGCAGTACTTACAATTTATCACATTCTCTCTTGCCACATGCTGTTTCCTCTGCCTGGTACTCTTTTCTGCACCACGTCTATATAGTACTTCTATTTTTAGGATTCAGCTGAAGCACCATCCCTTTTGAAAGTTCTTTTGACCACATAGTCTGATTTAGGTGCTTACTACTTCCAGGGTTGTCCTGGCCACGTGGCATTGCAATACTCTATTTCCTGGTCTGCATCTCCCACTGGACTGTGCCGTGCCTGTCTCAATGCTCTGTGTCTAGCACATTGCTTGCACAGGGGAGGTGCTCAAAAATGTTTGCCATAAGATGAACTATACCTTGGAAGATACTGCTATAAGAGAGACATACTGAAAATTGCCAACTGATTTGCATCTGTCTGGCTTTTCTAAGGGTATCTCTTATTTTTATTGTGGTAAAATGTATATAACAGAAATTTTACTATCTTAACCATTTTAAGTGTACAATTCAGTGACATTAGGTACAGTCAAGCTGTGCATTCATCACCACCAGAATTCTTTTCATCTTGCAAAATTGAAACTCTGTACCTATTAAACAGTAATTCCCCATTCCCTCCCTCCCCAGCCCCTGGCAACCCCCATTCAGTATTTGTCCTTTTGTGATGTGTTTGTTTCACTTAATACAATGTCATCAAGGTTCATCCATGCTGTAGCATGGATTATATAATATAGTAATACATCCATGCTACAACATGGATATTTAAGGCTGAATATTATCCCATTGTATGTATTACCACATTTTGTTCTTCCATTCATCCATCCATTCATCCATCTTTGGGCACTTGGGTTGCATCCACCTGTTTGGCTGCTATGAACATGGTATAGCTCTGTGTTTTAAAACATGGCAAGTCTGTCTTTGTGCTATCCATTCAATACCACACAAAACTATACTTCTAATAACTGGAATTCTTTTTGTGAATTTTATTTAAATAGTTTTTGGGGAACAGGTGGTTTTGGTTACATGGATAAGTTCTTTAGTGGTGATTTTTGAGATTTTGATGTACCGGTCACCGAAACAGTGTACACTGTACCCAATGTGTAGTCTTTTATCCTTTGCCCCCCTCTCATTCTTCCCACCAAGTCCCCAAAGTCCATTATATCATTCTTATGCCTTTGTGTCCTCATAGCTTAGCTCCCACTTATAAGGGAGAACATATGATATTTGGTTTTCCATTACTGAGTTACTTCACTTAGAATAATGGTTTCCAGTTCCATCCAGGTTGCTGCAAATGCCATTATTTCATTCCTTTTATGGCTGAGTAATATTCCATGGTGGAATGTTACTTTTGTTTATCTACTTGTTGGTTGATGGGCATTTAGGTTGGTTCCATATTTTTGCAATTGCAAATTGTGCTGCTATAAACATGCGTGTGCAAGTGTCCTTTTCATATAATGACTTCTTTTTATTAACACCCTGTAGTTAATAACCTGAATTCTTTACAGCTTGCATTCTGAAACATTTTTCTCGAACTATCTGCCTTCTGGCCTGTTCCAGTCATTCTGGCTTTCATCTTGATTTGTTTTTCTTAAAACTTTCTCCAGCTTCCCTCTGCATCTGTGATTCATGCTCTGCCTCTTGTTTGTGGCTTTGGATCAATAATGCTACAGATCCAGTCTAATTAATCATGGATCAAAAGCTAAAGCATCCTTCCCCCAGATGGTTTATTATTAATACCACCCAGAAAAATAATTTATAATTTAATTCTCTACCTCATAGAGTTTGGGATCCTTGGTAGAATGTGTTCCTTTCCCCTTTTCTTCTTTGCTATTTCCTCCTCTTCCTCTCCATCAAAAGTGGCTTTATCTCCACTTTTGCAGCTGACAGCAACCTTCCCATGCTCAGTTGATGAAGCCCTCCTTTCTTAACTCCTCATCCATATGGCTCTCCCTCCACCCTGCTCCATCTCCTGTGATCTCAAGGCCTCGGAGAAATGATCTCAAGGCCTCAGAGAAATGAAAAGTGACCTTTGGTATTTGAGAGAACCAATAGCAAAATATAGCTCCCACTTCCAACAGCCCATATTGGTGGGGGAGGGATTTGCTTCATATGTGGTCTGTGTTGGGCCATTCTCTTTCTCCATGTTTTCTCTGTTTTTACAGCACCATCTTTTTGCCTCATTTCTTTACTCTACTCTGTTCCTCCCCCATCATCGTCTGGTGACCCACACTGTAATCCTAGCACTTTCGGAGGATCATCTAAGGTCAGGAATTTGAGGCCAGTCTGGCCAACATGGCAAAACCCTGTCTCTACTAAAAATACAAAAATTAGCTGGGCGTGGTAATGGGTGCCTGTAATCCCAGCTACTCAGGAGGTTGGGGCGGGAGAATCACATGAACCTGGGAGCCGGAGGCTGCAGTGAGCCAAGATGGTGCCACTGCACTCCAGCCTGGGCAACAGAGCGAGACTCCGTCTCAAAAAACAAAACAAAACAAAAAAACCCAAAGTACTACTGACCTAATGCTATGTAACACAGTTTACAGAAGGCTTTAGTGTAACATGGAGAGAAGCTGTAGCATGAAAGAAAATAGGCAATGGCTAACTACTGAATCAAATCTTAGACAATATTGTTCTTAAATGACCTTTGACTTTCTTCTCCTGGGAATTCCTCCTGATAATCTTTTCCTCTAGGCTCTACTAATCTATTCTGTTTCTCAACCATCCTTACTGTTAGGAAGCCAGAAGCCCCAGAGCCTAGAAGGTAAACTCACATCACTGGCCTAATCCAATTTTTCCCTCATGGAGGAGTCAGCCATAGATAAATTTGCTGCCTAGTAGCTTCACTCTGTGCCATTCTAACTCACCTGGATGGCATCAGGCAGGATAGAGGAGGCATTCTAAACATTTCTCTTTGAACAAAGTTCATTTGGAATCAAGTTGTATACCAAATTTTGTAATGCAAGTCTTAGACATATGGCAAGGGAACATCTGAAATGTTGACTCACTCTATCAAAATGTCAACATCAGTAAGTAGTTAATGAGATTTTTATGAGATTTAATGAGTAAGTGTAATATAGTGCAAGATTTTTAAAGAATTTTTAAAAAGTCTTTGGACAATTTTGTTCGAATCATCTCAAAAGTTACTTTAACACAGATAGTGATTATGACAGCTGTTCCCTGCATGGGAGGGAACACAACAATGGCACAGAAATTATTCAAGGCTGATTATACTGAGTCTGCATCATTGAACATTTTCTCTCTATGGAGAGGGTCTTCAGTTTATTGCTGTTTCAGCTAACTAATCAGCTTCCTGTTTCCTTTCTCACATTTGGCAAATTAATTTTCGGGACAAATCATGTCTGCAGTTTCTAAGGAAACTACAGGGGCTCAGATTTCTCCCGGATGAGTTACAGGGTGGGTTGATGCAGAAAGGAGTGCTCTGTGAGGTGCTCATCAAGCCCCATCCCACTGTGTACCCTAATTGACTCCTGTATGTCCAGCCATGGCATTGTATAAGATAGTGCCAGTATTTGTAGCCCTTACCTGAGAACTTCACTTGTTCTGTTATCATGAGATTTTTTTGTTAACTGGCAGTGCTAGGCTGACCTTGTTGTTGCTGCTTCTTTGATATTTCTACCAGTACCTTGTTTGGACTAGTAGTTAAATAATGGAAGAAGAGTTTTTGGAAATGATGGACATTTCGTTCAGTTGGTAACTTAAATGGGGGCTGTGAACAAGTCTACTTTCAGAACTTCCAAAATGTTTTGATCCTGCTAAGATGCAAAATACCCGATTATATTTTATTGACTTAGTAGATAGAGTATGGCTTTCAAGTGAGACAGACCTGGATTCAAATCTCAACTTCACCACTTAGTAATTGCATGACCTTGGGAAAGTTATTTAACCTTCTGGTCAGTTTGTTCATTCATTTGTTCATTCTTTTTTCTTTCCTTCCAGAATAAAATAATTAGAAAAGTGCAAGGAAAAATATAATAATTTCCAATATTCTTACTACCCAGAATTATCTACTTATATTTATATGACTATATTTTCCTTTAGTTGTTTTTTTCCTATGCCTAGGAAAAAATTACCCTATTGATACATGCATACACTCCCCTTTTACTTCTTGTTTCTTGGGTAATAATATATACTTTGTTGGGCTAAACAAGATAAAATAATTAAAGCATCCTGCCCAGTGTCTGATCAACAGCAAACAATTGGTATATGGCAGTGGTTGTTATTATTGTTAATTCTCCTCCTATATTTGCGCATCTCTGTTAGAAAATATAGTCCTGGTAAATCAACAAACTTATAAAAATAATTGTTTTTGGACAAACTATTTCTCCTCCCACGATATATTTGTAAGCCACAACTGGAAGAATTGGTGTTAATACGTGTAGGAATGTAGAATACGTTGTAAAACCTATTTATATTGCAAATAATGAAAATGTATTCAAGACCAGACCTTTTTCATAAATGATGGACTGCAGTTGGTAAACTTTAAAAAAAATGGTTGAACCAAATTTTAGAAAATTGCATGCATTATTTAAAAAGCTATGATGTTGGAGGAATAGAACAATTGAGAAGAAAATTGCTCACTTAAACTCTGCTGTGAAAGATTGATTCTTTTTTTTTGCTTGCAGTGATCTTGCAAAGCCAATGGCTACTGAGTAATTAATTCTGGGGCTTTATTAATTTATGAAGAGCAGGAAAGGGTTGGCTTCTCTGCATTGTAGCTCATTCTTCTCAAGTAACATGTTAAAAAAAATCAAGATGCTGAAAAATTGGAGCAATTTGTCAATTTAAACAAACGTTCTTTTTATGGGCTTCCTGGAGTGATCTTGCATTAAATTTCTAGGTCAAATTGGGTGGTAACAAAACTAAAGAGCAAAGAAGCTTGGGTGACCTGGCAGCATTGTGGGTAATCTATGACAAATGTTGTAAAGTAGGTTTAAATGTCCTTAAAAATATTGTAGGGTTGGACATGGTGGTTCAAGCCTGTAATCCCAGCACTTTGGGAGGCCAAGGTGGGCAGCTCACTTGAGCCCAGGAGTTTGAGACTAGCCTGGCCAACATGGTGAAACCCCGTCTCTACTAAAAATACAAAAATTAGCCGGGTGTGGTGGTGCACGCATGTAGTCCCAGCTACTCGGGAGGGTGAGGCAGGAGAATTGCTTGAACCTGGGAGGTGGAGGTTGCAGTGAGCCGAGATTGCGCCACTGCACTCCAGCCTGGGCGACAGAGCAAGAGTCCATAACAACAACAACAACAACAACAAAAGAAAACCCCTATGAAGTAGGCACTTTTGCTGTCCCATTTTCTGGATGAGCAAACTGAGACAATGAACTTAACCCAAGTTTACATAGCCACTGACTGTGGGAGCCAGGTTTCAAACCCAGGCAGCTGTACATTTTAGCTACTATTCTATGCTGACTGCCATTATATCTAGAATTTCAAGAGCATTTTCACCTGATGAGTAGAGCAAACATGTGACATTTGAGCATCACATATTTTGGAAACTTGTCAGGGAGACTAAGAGTAGTGTTTGAATTTTTTATTACGTGGTATAAATCTTAGTCAAAATAACCATTTGTAAATACATCTGCTAATTTCTCTTGTAGTTGGATTAAAAAGTCCTTTTCTAATGAGTGGGGTGGTATGGCTTCCTTCTTGACATGATGAGCTCATGATTTTCTGTCTTTTTAAAGTTCATGCTGACTGTCAAATGTGTATGGAGCCCCATGCTAGCTGCAGGCAGGGGAGGAGAGAGATACAACAATGAGTAAGACTTAGTTCCTGTGTTCACAGGAGTTTATGATGTATTGAGAGGAAAGAGACTCCCTATGAATAATACAAGGGTGCGGATGAATCAGGTGTGGGAGTGTGGAGAAGTGTACCATTTGGAATACAGGTGTTAAGGAAGGTACATTTGTTTTTGAGATAGGGTCTGGCTCTGTCACCCAGGCTGGAGTGAGGTGGTGTGATTTTGGTCCACTGCAAACTCCACCTCCCGGGGTCAAGTGATTGTCGTGCCTCAGCCACCTGAGTACCTGGGATTACAGGCGAGTGCCACCACGTCTGGCTAACTTTTGTATTTCTAGTAGAGATGGGGCTGTGCCATGTTGGCTAGGCTGGTCTTAAACTCCTGGTCTCAAGTGATCTACCTGCCTCAGCCTCCCGAAGTACTGAGATTACAGGTATGAGCCACCATGCCTGGCCAGGAAGGTACCATTTCTAAATGTCAGATCAGCAGGATCCCAATCTGATATTCTTCATGTGCCATAGATAAAATTAAAAAAAAATTTACTGAGAGCCTAGTTTGTATCAGGTCATGTGCTAAAAAACTACTTTGAATGTTTAAAAAATACACCGTGGGTACTTAGTTTTCAAGTATCAGGAAGGTTTAAAATCTAGTGAAACTAGAAGTAATTTTTTAAAAAGATAGAATCTGTCCTCCTGAGGAGCTTGCATATCTGATTGATGCTGGCACTGGGCCATACTGATGGACTGCCAAGTGACAGTCTGTTGTAAGCATGGACTAAAGACAGTGGTAATTAACGGTGCTGGCACTGCTATATTAAGTACAAGAGTATAATAGGCCACACTTTTACTGTTTCTAAAAGAGAAGGAGAACATAGAAAGTATATTTATTAAGAGCTGTCTGCTTCCTTAGGAGTTTTTCTCTACTACCAAAACTTGAGATTGACTTTCAAAAACAAGACATAAATTTGACCATTACCAGGGCCCACTATTACTGGTGGATTCTTATATATTTATGATGGTAAAGATAAAAGTGAAAGTAAATCACCAGATATGCTACCTTTTGAAATGCTGAGGCCTATAGTGACTGACATACCATTAAATTCCTCTTATCCCCAAATATCTGTCACCTGTATAATTCAGGACACATGTACGTTCCTTTTCATGTAGAATGCTGATGTGATTTGAAATCCCTTTACATTCACTCCTCTGTAATTCAACCACAGCTGAATGTTCTGTTAACCTTTATCTCTAGAACATAGTAAGGGAAAACATTTGATAATTCTGTTAAATGTTTCTTTTGAGTCAATTGTTTAATATTGACTTTTGAAATTCAATGCCAATTCTCTTTACACAGGTCTTAATTTTACTCGTGGGAGTTAACCTGCTTAGTATGACTTTTTGGCTCACATTTTTTTCTTTCTGGTTCTCTGAACTGCCTTTTTAAGAAATAAAATTCCCAGCTACTTTATGGTGTTTCTAGAAAAAGCAATAATAGAAAAGCAAATGTGGAAGCAGGAATTATGAAGTTTAGCTATTAAAAAAGACGTTTTCAAAAGGAGGTTCTATGAAGAATCCTGAGTCTCTACTTTCATTTTTAAAATTAAACTTTAACTTTATTGCAAAGTAAGACTACTGTAGCAGCACCTCATTGAATTGGAATATAACGAATATATCCATAGAGAAATCACAAGGAAATAAATTCATGAAAAAACTCATAAGGCATTTAGTTTTATATGCACATATACAATCATGCATAAATATATTTTTTTAAACTTTCATATTTCAGATGATGACTTGGGTTCAGCTTAATTACGTGAACTTCTAATACTTGTCCTGGACTCTTAAACAATGAGAATAACGATGTAAAGATAATGTAAGATTCTTTTTTTTTTTCTTTTTTGAGACGGAGTCTTACTCTGTCACCAAGGCTGGCAGTATGGTGATGTGATTATGGCTCACTGCAACGTTGACCTCCTGGGCTCAGGTGATCCTCCCAAGGAGCTGGTACTATAGCCATGTGCCACCATGCCTGGCCAAGTTTTTTGGTAGCGTTTGTAGAGACAGCGTTTTGTCATGTTGCTCAGGCTAAGGTTCTTAATAAATACATGAAAATTTGATTTGTTCAGAATACTTTTTTTTTTTTTTTTTTTTTTGAGATGGAGTCTCGCTCTGTTGCCCAGGCTGGAGTGCAGTGGTGCGATCTTGGCTCACTGCAACCTCCATCTCCCGGGTTCAAGTGATTCCTGTGCCTCAGCCTCCCAAGTAGTAGGGATTATAGGCATGCACCACCGCGCCTGGCTAATTTTTGTATTTTTAGTAGAGATGGGGTTTCACCATGTTGGCCAGGCTGGTCTTGAATTCCTGACCTCAGGTGATCTGCCTGCCTTGGCCTCCCAAAGTGCTGGGATTACAGGCATGAGCCCTGGCATCCGGGCCCAGAATACTCTTTTTAAGTCAAGAGAGTGTAATACCTTGTAGAAATATTCTTAATGAGGACTGACACCAAAAGGATTTCTTTGTTTAAATTTCAGTGTATCTGAAAACACAGCAACTCAAACTGTATTGTCCAAGCATTGCTGTTGGCCAACATTTATATTGGATTGAGGAATTCTAATAGAGTAATAAGACTGTCTGAATATCAGTTAAATTGGTCTCAGAGAATTCTAGGGTTGGAAGCTGCTCTACTGGTATTGCTAGTCTGGCCTCACCTCATTTTAAATGTCCTTTCACAGCATCCCCGACTGCTGGGCTTGCAGCCTTTGCCTGAGAACTCCAAAGGAGAGGACATTTATGATCTCCTGAAGCTGGATGTTATATTACAGTCACAGCATTCTTTTGTTCTTTTCTTTTCTTTTCTCTTTCTTTCTCTTCTCTCTTTTTTCCCCTCCCTCCCTCCCTCCCTCCCTCCCTCCCTCCCTCCCTCCCTCCCTGCCTCCCTCCCTCCCTGCCTGCCTGCCTGCCTGCCTGCCTGCCTTCCTTCCTTCCTTCCTTCCTTCCTTCCTTCCTTCCTTCCTTTCTTCTTTCTTGCTTTTCTTCCTTCTATCAGGGTATTGCTCTGTCACCCAGGCTGGAGTACAGTAGTGTGATCAGGGCACAATGCAGCCTTGAAACCGTAGGCTCTCAAGTGATCCTCCTGCCTCAGCCCCCCGAGTAGCTGGGACTAGAGGTGTGAGCCACCATGCCCAACAGAGCATTCTGAAATTTTGCTGACATCTGCCTCACCACAGCTCCCACTTAGCAGTTCTAACTTAGTCCTTTGGAGCAAACACAAAACTAATTTCACAGTTTCTACCAAGTGAGTGAGGGCACCAGAGGAGTATGCGGCAAGGACCTCAGTGGGGTATCCTGGCCAGTCAGACTCACCCTGTGGGTCAGAGTCTGGGTCCTGTGATGGCTAGACCTCTGGGATGACTGCTCATAGCGCCATTTTAGCCTCTAGTACAGCAACAACAAGCCCTAATCAAAGGACAGTATTGAGCGCCTGCTTTATGCCATGACTTTCATTATGTCATTTAATTCTCACCGTAACTCAAATATCATTATTCTAAAGATGAAGAAACTGAAACCCAGACATTAAGTAACTTGCTCAAGGACATAGAGGAAGCAAGTACTGGCATCAGAATTCTAACCTTTGTCTGCCGCGTTGCCTCCTGGAGGGTCTCACCAGGGGTGATGGGTCAGGTCATCACCTGACCTGTGTCCCTTCACACGTCTCCTCATTGGCCCACACGTTCTACATTGTTTCTTCTGAATGAACTCGACCTGGACAGTGAAGGCTTCCAGACCTGCCAAACCAACATTACTGTTGATTCTAATCTCTCTCCTCTTCCCGGTACTTCTCTCTTCTCATCACCAAAATTAAGCATATTACATTCAAACACATCATCCTTCTCCTGTCTAGGGACACATTTCTAAGTTAAATCTACCTCAATAGATATGAGAAACCTCTCCTTTCATACCTCTCCTCAACAGGGTCAAAAGAATCTTTGGGCCTGGCACATGGCTCATGCCTGTAATCCCAGCACTTTGGGAGGCCAAGGCAGGCACATCATTTGAGGTCAAGAGTTCGAGACCAGCCTGGCTAACATGGTGAAACCCCATCTCTACTAAAAATACAAAAATTAGCCAGGCATGGTGGCGTGCACCTGTAATCCCAGCTACACAAGAGGGCAAGGCACAAGAATTACTTGAACCCAGGAAGTGGAGGTTGCAGTGAGCCGACATCCCTCCACTGTACTCCAGCCTGAGCAACAGAGCGAGACTCTATCAAAAAAAAAAAAAAAAAAAAAAAAAAAGTCTTAGAATGGCTTGGTGTAAGGTTGGGGAATCCCAGCTAAACGGTTCATCATGACCAGGTTAAACAGTTATTTCATCTTCTGCAGTGATGAGTGTGAGTCTTCCAGTTCTTTTTTTGTTGTTTGTTTTTTTGTTTTGTTTTTTTAATTTTTTTATTATGATTATTATTATTATTATACTTTAGGTTTTATGGTACATGTGCACAATGTGCAGGTAAGTTACATATGTATACATGTGCCATGCTGGTGCGCTGCACCCACTAACTCGTCATCTAGCATTAGGTATATCTCCCAATGCTATCCCTCCCCCCTCCCCCCACCCCACAACAGTCCCCGAAGTGTGATGTTCCCCTTCCTGTGTCCATGTGTTCTCATTGTTCAATTCCCACCTATGAGTGAGAATATGCGGTGTTTGGTTTTTTGTTCTTGCGATAGTTTACTGAGAATGATGATTTCCAATTTCATCCATGTCCCTACAAAGGACATGAACTCATCATTTTTTATGGCTGCATAGTATTCCATGGTGTATATGTGCCACATTTTCTTAATCCAGTCTATCATTTTTGGACATTTGGGTTGGTTCCAAGTCTTTGCTATTGTGAATAATGCTGCAATAAACATACGTGTGCATGTGTCTTTATAGCAGCATGATTTATAGTCCTTTGGGTATATACCCAGTAATGGGATGGCTGGGTCGAATGGAATTTCTAGTTCTAGATCCCTGAGGAATCGCCACACTGACTTCCACAAGGGTTGAACTAGTTTACAGTCCCACCAACAGTGTAAAAGTGTTCCTATTTCTCCACATCCTCTCCAGCACCTGTTGTTTCCTGACTTTTTAATGATTGCCATTCTAACTGGTGTGAGATGGTATCTCATTGTGGTTTTGATTTGCATTTCTCTGATGGCCAGTGATGGTGAGCATTTTTTCATGTGTTTTTTGGCTGCATAAATGTCTTCTTTTGAGAAGTGTCTGTTCATGTCCTTCGCCCACTTTTTGATGGGGTTGTTTGTTTTTTTCTTGTAAATTTGTTGGAGTTCATTGTAGATTCTGGATATTAGCCCTTTGTCAGATGAGTAGGTTGAGAAAATTTTCTCCCATTTTGTAGGCTGCCTGTTCACTCTGATGGTAGTTTCCTTTGCTGTGCAGAAGCTCTTTAGTTTATTTAGATCCCATTTGTCAATTTTGGCTTTTGTTGCCATTGCTTTTGGTGTTTTAGACATGAAGTCCTTACCCATGCCTATGTCCTGAATGGTAATGCCTAGGTTTTCTTCTAGGGTTTTTATGGTTTCTGGTCTAACATTTAAGTCTTTAATCCATCTTGAATTGATTTTTGTATAAGGTGTAAGGAAGGGATCCAGTTTCAGCTTTCTACATATGGCTAGCCAGTTTTCCCAGCACCATTTATTAAATAGGGAATCCTTTCCCCATTGCTTGTTTTTCTCAGGTTTGTCGAAGATCAGATAGTTGTAGATATGTGGCGTTATTTCTGATGGCTCTGTTCTGTTCCATTGATCTATATCTCTGTTTTGGTACCAGTACCATGCTGTTTTGGTTACTGTAGCCTTGTAGTATAGTTTGAAGTCAGGTAGTGTGATGCCTCCAGCTTTGTTCTTTTGGCTTAGGATTGACTTGGCGATGCGGGCTCTTTTTTGGTTCCATATGAACTTTAAAGTAGTTTTTTCCAATTCTGTGAAGAAAGTCATTGGTAGCTTGATGAGGATGGCATTGAATCTGTAAATTACCTTAGGAAGGATGGCCATTTTCACAATATTGATTCTTCCTACCCATGAGCATGGAATGTTCTTCCATTTGTTTGTATCCTCTTTTATTTCCTTGAGCAGTGGTTTGTAGTTCTCCTTGAAGAGGTCCTTCACATCCCTTGTAAGTTGGATTCCTAGGTATTTGATTCTCTTTGAAGCAATTGTGAATGGGAGTTCACTCATGATTTGGCTCTCTGTTTGTCTGTTATTGATGTATAAGAATGCTTGTGAATTTTGTACATTGATTTTGTATCCTGAGACTTTGCTGAAGTTGCTTATCAGCTTAAGGAGATTTTGGGCTGAGACAATGGGGTTTTCTAGATATACAATCATGTCATCTGCAAACAGGGACAATTTGACTTCCTCTTTTCCTAATTGAATACCCTTGATTTCCTTCTCCTGCCTAATTGCCCTGGCCAGAACTTCCAACACTATGTTGAATAGAAGTGGTGAGAGAGGGCATCCCTGTCTTGTGCCAGTTTTCAAAGGGAATGCTTCCAGTTTTTGCCCATTCAGTATGATATTGGCTGTCGGTTTGTCATAGATAGCTCTTATTATTTCGAGATACGTCCCATCAATACCTAATTGATTGAGAGTTTTTAGCATGAAGGGTTGTTGAATTTTGTCAAAGGCCTTTTCTGCATCTATTGAGATAATCATGTGGTTTTTGTCTTTGGTTCTGTTTATATGCTGGATTACATTTATTGATTTGCGTATATTGAACCAGCCTTGCATCCCAGGGATGAAGCCCACTTGATCATGGTGGATAAGCTTTTTGATGTGCTGCTGGATTCTGTTTGCCAGTATTTTATTGAGGATTTTTACATCAATGTTCATCAAGGATATTGGTCTAAAATTCTCTTTTTTGGTTGTGTCTCTGCCAGGCTTTGGTATCAGGATGATGCTGGGCTCATCAAATGAGTTAGGGAGGATTCCCTCTTTTTCTATTGATTGGAATAGTTTCAGAAGGAATGGTACCAGCTCCTCCTTGTACCTCTGGTAGAATTCGGCTGTGAACCCATCTGGTCCTGGACTTTTTTTGGTTGGTAAGCTATTGATTATTGCCACAATTTCAGTTCCTGTTATTGGTCTATTCAGAGATTCAACTTCTTCCTGGTTTAGTCTTGGGAGGGTGTATGTGTTGAGGAATTTATCCATTTCTTCTAGATTTTCTAGTTTATTTGCGTAGAGGTGTTTGTAATATTCTCTGATGGTAGTTTGTATTTCTGTGGGATCGGTGGTGATATCCCCTTTATCATTTTTTATTGCATCTATTTGATTCTTCTCTCTTTTTTTCTTTATTAATCTTGCTAGCAGTCTATCAATTTTGTTGATCCTTTCAAAAAACCAGCTCCTAGATTCATTAATTTTTTGAAGGGTTTTTTATGTCTCTATTTCCTTCAGTTCTGCTCTGATTTTAGTTATTTCTTGCCTTCTGCTAGCTTTTGAATGTGTTTGCTCTTGCTTTTCTAGTTCTTTTAATTGTGATGTTAGGGTGTCAATTTTGGATCTTTCCTGCTTTCTCTTGTGGGCATTTAGTGCTATAAATTTCCCTCTACACACTGCTTTGAATGCATCCCAGAGATTCTGGTATGTTGTGTCTTGGTTCTCGTTGGTTTCAAAGAACATCTTTATTTCTGCCTTCATTTCATTATGTACCCAGTAGTCATTCAGGAGCAGGTTGTTCAGTTTCCATGTAGTTGAGTGGTTTTGAGTGAGATTCTTAATCCTGAGTTCTAGCTTGATTGCACTGTGATCTGAGAGATAGTTTGTTATAATTTCTGTTCTTTTACATTTATTGAGGAGAGCTTTACTTCCAACTATGTGGTCAATTTTGGAATAGGTGTGGTGTGGTGCTGAAAAAAATGTATATTCTGTTGATTTGGGGTGGAGAGTTCTGTAGATGTCTATTAGGTCCGCTTGGTGCAGAGCTGAGTTCAATTCCTGGGTATCCTTGTTGACTTTCTGTCTCGTTGATCTGTCTAATGTTGACAGTGGGGTGTTAAAGTCTCCCATTATTAATGTGTGGGAGTCTAAGTCTCTTTGTAGGTCACTCAGGACTTGCTTTATGAATCTGGGTGCTCCTGTATTGGGTGCATATATATTTAGGATAGTTAGCTCTTCTTGTTGAATTAATCCCTTTACCATTATGTAATGGCCTTTTTTGTCTCTTTTGATCTTTGTTGGTTTAAAGTCTGTTTTATCAGAGACTAGGATTGCAACCCCTGCCTTTTTTTGTTTTCCATTTGCTTGGTAGATCTTCCTCCATCCTTTTATTTTGAGCCTATCTGTGTCTCTGCACGTGAGATGGGTTTCCTGAATACAGCACACTGATGGGTCTTGAGTCTTTATCCAATTTGCCAGTCTGTGTCTTTTAATTGGAGCATTTAGTCCATTTACATTTAAAGTTAATATTGTTATGTGTGAATTTGATCCTATCATTATGATGTTAGCTGGTTATTTTGCTCGTTAGTTGATGCAGTCTCTTCCTAGTCTCGATGGTCTTTACATTTTGGCATGATTTTGCAGTGGCTGGTACCGGTTGTGACTTTCCATGTTTAGTGCTTCCTTCAGGAGCTCTTTTAGGGCAGGCCTGGTGGTGACAAAATGTCTCAGCATTTGCTTGTCTGTAAAGTATTTTATTTCTCCTTCACTTATGAAGCTTAGTTTGGCTGGATATGAAATTCTGGGTTGAAAATTCTTTTCTTTAAGAATGTTGAATATTGGTCCCCACTCTCTTCTGGCTTGTAGGGTTTCTGCCGAGAGATCCGCTGTTAGTCTGATGGGCTTCTCTTTGATGGTAACCCGACCTTTCTCTCTGGCTGCCCTTAACATTTTTTCCTTCATTTCAACTTTGGTGAATCTGACAATTATGTGTCTTGGAGTTGCTCTTCTCGAGGAGTATCTTTGTGGCATTCTCTGTATTTCCTGAATCTGAATGTTGGCCTGCCTTGCTAGATTGGGGAAGTTCTCCTGGATAATATCCTGCAGAGTGTTTTCCAACTTGGTTCCATTCTCTCCATCACTTTCAGGTACACCAATCAGACGTAGATTTGGTCTTTTCACATAGTCCCACATTTCTTGGAGGCTTTGCTCGTTTCTTTTTATTCTTTTTTCTCTAAACTTCCCTTCTTGCTTCATTTCATTCATTTCATCTTCCAGGGCTGACACCCTTTCTTCCATTTGATCGCATCGGCTCCTGAGGCTTCTGCATTCTTCACGTAGTTCTCGAGCCTTGGTTTTCAGCTCCATCAGCTCCTTTAAGCACTTCTCTGTATTGGTTATTCTAGTTATACATTCTTCTAAATTTTTTTCAAAGTTTTCAACTTCTTTGCCTTTGGTTTGAATATCCTCCCGTAGCTCGGAGTAATTTGATCATCTGAAGCCTTCTTCTCTCAGCTCGTCAGTCATTCTCCGTCCAGCTTTGTTCCGTTGCTGGTGAGGAACTGCGTTCCTTTGGAGGAGGAGAGGCACTCTGCTTTTTAGAGTTTCCAGTTTTTCTGCTCAGTTTTTTCCCCATCTTTGTGGTTTTATCTACTTTTGGTCTTTGATGATGGTGATGTACAGATGGGTTTTTGGTGTGGATGTCCTTTCTGTTAGTTTTCCTTCTAACAGACAGGACCTTCAGCTGCAGGTCTGTTGCAGTACCTGGCCGGCCATGTGAGGTGTCAGTCTGCCCCTGCTGGGGGGTGCCTCCCAGTTAGGCTGCTCGGGGGTCAGGGGTCAGGGACCCACTTGAGGAGGCAGTCTGCCCGTTCTCAGATCTCCAGCTGCGTGCTGGGAGAACCACTGCTCTCCTCAAAGCTGTCAGACAGGGACATTTAAGTCTGCAGAGGTTACTGCTGTCTTTTTGTTTGTCTGTGCCCTGGTCCCAGAGGTGGAGCCTACAGAGGCAGGCAGGCCTCCTTGAGCTGTGGTGGGCTCCACCCAGTTCAAGCTTCCAGGCTGCTTTGTTTACCTAAGTGAGCCTGGGCAATGGCGGGCGCCCCTCCCCCAGCCTCACTGCGGACTTGCAGTTTGATCTCAGACTGCTGTGCTAGCAATCAGCGAGACTCCGTGGGCGTAGGACCCTCTGAGCCAGGTGCGGGCTATACTCTCCTGGGGCACCGTTTCCTAAGCCCGTCGGAAAAGCACAGTATTCGGGTGGGAGTGGCCCGATTTTCCAGGTGCGGTCTGTCACCCCTGGAAAGGGAACTCCCTGACCCCTTGCGCTTCCCGAGTGAGGCAATGCCTCGCCCCTGCTTCGGCTGGCGCACAGTGCACTCACCCACTGACCTGTGCCCACGGTCTGGCACTCCCTAGTGAGATGAACACGGTACCTCAGATGGAAATGCAGAGATCACCCGTCTTCTGCGTCGCTCACGCTGGGAGCTGTAGACCGGAGCTGTTCCTATTCGGCCATCTTGGCTTCTCCTCCCGAGTCTTCCAGTTCTATTCCTGATGTGGAACTAAAGAGCTGAATACCACAACTGTAAGAAGAGCATACGTGAGCTTTGTCCTTGGCCTGTTTTCAGGTGAAATTTAATAGCTCAATGAAATGGAGCTCTGGGAAAACACTGCAACATATATAATACTTAAAATGTAGCAAGAATGGTATCTCTCCAATTATTCACATACTATTTTAAAGGACCTTTCACACAATCCTTGTGTCCTTGTCACTACTCACTCAGTAAACTGGAAACCCTTTTTTTTTTTTAGACAGAGTCTCGCGCTGTTGCCAGGCTGGAATGCTGGAATGCAGGAATGCAGTGGCGCAATCCTGCCTCACTGCAACCTCTGCCTCCCTGGTTCAAGCGATTCTCCTGCCTCAGCCTCCCAAGTAGCTGGGGTTACAGGCATGTGCCACCACGCCCAGCTAATATTTGTATTTTTAGTAGAGACGGGGTTTCACCATGTTGGCCAGGATGATCTTGATCTCCTGACCTCGTGATCTGCCCGCCTTGGCCTCCCAAAGTGCTGGGATTACAGGCGTGAGCCACTGCGCCTGGCCAACTGTAAACTCTTTGAGGGTAGAGTACGTACTGTGTTCATAATTTTCTCTTTCATAGTTCTTAGTACAGTGCCTTTCCCACAGCATCTGATTAATGATTTTTTTCATGAATAAGTGAATGAACAAAAGAAATATAAAGGTGTCTTTATATGGTCAATATCAATCTAGCTCAAATAGTAGTGAGTCAGTTTTGGTCATTTTGAAGCAAGAAAATACTTAACAGGAAATACCAGGACAAGAAGAAGAATATGATGATATCTAAAATCTTTGGTTAGTTATGCATCTGAGGTTACATGGATCTGGCAGCAGATGTATAAGTACATTTCCGTATGACATTCTGAGTGTGATTTGGTGTTGGAATTTTAAAGCCTCTGGGTTCCATGCTTGATAGAGTCCTTTCTCAAGAATTAACAAAATACAAAAGCTACACCTGATTGTCTTAAAAGATGCCCGTATTTAGAGAAATTATTTTTATGACTAAGATAAGAAAATCATATAAATAGAAAATGTCTCATGTAGGTAATGTGATCTGTCAAATAATTGTAAAGATTTTTTCCTCCCCCTCAATTTCCTCCTGCTGCCCTGCCCCTTCATCTGTGTCATGAGGGGGAAACTGTACGATGCTCATAGTGTGTGGACTCTGTCTTGGATAATGAGTTGAAGGAACTACATTTGTTTTTTTTTTGAAATGGAGTCTCACTCTGTCACCCAGGCTGCAGTGCAGTGGCATGATCTCGGCTCACTACAAGCTCCGCCTCCCAGGTTCAAGTGATTCTCCTGCCTCAACCTCCTAAGTAGCTGGGATTACAGGTGTGCGCCACCATACCCAGCTAATTTTTGTATTTTTAGTAGAGATGGGGTTTCACAATGTTGGCCAGGCTGGTTAGCCTTCCGAAGTGCTGAGAGTATAGGTGTGAGCCACTGCACTCGGCCTTAAAGGAACTACTTGTTAAGTCCCTACTTTAATAGGTCTGAGGAAAGTGTTAACTTCTTGTGGAAAAGGCCACAGATCTTGTCTGGTTAGCAGACGCCACTTTCACTATTCAGGAGCTGTTCACACATGTGCAAAAATTGTGGGATGAGGAGAGAGGAGGAAGAGTGGCTTTTATGCCACCAGACCTCCACTCTTTTTATTATCACAGGTGCAAAATGTCCCCATCTCCTGCCCAATGGGAGACAGCACTAGATCTGGTGGTCTGATGAGATCTCCTCTGACACTCAGCTTGTGTGCGCATCAGCACCTGCCAGGGAACTCCGCAGCTGTACAGATGAGTTCCAGGCCCACTTCCCCAGAGCAGGTTGGCTCCCTGTGGTCTCTCTCTCCTCATAGCAGGCTTCCAGGGCCTTTTCTCTTGGTAATTGTCAGTCTCTGAAGATAAGCACGTAGGCCCTTTTTATTTTAAGACTTTACTGTTAAACAAAAAAATAGCAGCATTAGGAAATCACAAGTCTCAGACCCACTTCCCCTTCTGGAAGCCCCTTGGGACGTAGTTTTTATTCCTTGTGTTGGGCTTTCTTTTCTTACTGACTTCTTCCCCCTTCTCCCATTAAAGGAAAAGTTCGCTCTCAAGGAAACCTCATTCCCAGCGTGTAGGCCTGAAGATGCAGGGTGTGCCGAATGGTCCATACTTTTTTTGTTTCAGCCTGGGAGCTCACATCTGTGGGGGATGTCCTCAGGTTATTAGCTCTGAGACATTCGGGGCATTTCCTCAAAGCCTTCATTTTCTTTAGCAATCCAAATAACATTATCTCATCCAATGTGAAGTGTTCACTGAGCCTTCCTTCCCCTAAATTCAGCATAAGTCATAACGATTGTAGATTGGCAGTGTATAATTTGCCCAAATGTGAATTCACTATTATTTGATTGGTAAAGCTTGATTAGTAAAGAATAATGGTAAATTGGCCTGGCTCCTGAGATTCTCAGGCAAAGTCCATGCTGGCTTGAGTTCTCTGTAAGTTGACTTTAGATGACATCTTTCACGTTTGGAAAACAATATTCCAGACATGAAATAAAAAGCTGTGAGTCACACAATCAACATAATACTAGGCTTGGGCCATCGCTGCTTTTAGAGTATTGTGTTTTAGTGCTCATTTAATTATGTTTGCTATAAAAGTTGGCAGTCCTGACTTTCCTCTCCAGTGTAAACAAAATAATATTATCTAATTCCTTTGCTGTTTATTGCCATCATAGCAGAAACTCTTAAATTTTATTTTCAAAACAGAGTTAGATTTTCCTCGTAATAGATCTAAAAGAGGTGAAATTGAATGTTCCTTTTGCAAGCAAACAAGCTTCTGTCACTACTAGTAAGAAAAGTATTATAAGTAAAGAAGAATCTAAAGAGAGGTCTTTTTATCAGTCCTGACACATGGGTGAGTTGACAGCCTAGAGTCTAGATGTCAGCTCTGGCAGTCTGGAAATTTGGTATCTTCAGGTTACCGACTGCTGAGTGAACTCAGGGGTATTGACTGCTATTAACTGGTTAATATATTCTCTGTGCTGCAGCAGAGTCTATATGGGAAATCAAATGACAATCCAAAGTTTGCTTGGTGAGCATGACGTCAGAGCCAAAGGGAGTTGGATGGTCTGAGTGGCATATGTCACAGCCCCAGGGGCAGGACGTCCTCCTCTCCACTCCAGAGACAGTGTTGTACAACAGAGCTGATTGCTTGTCCTCTTGGCTTGCCTAGTGATGGAAACCGAGCATAAATAGCCTCTCTTGTTAAAATAGAACACAAAACCCTCTAAGGTTTGAGCATATGAGAGGTCTGGAAGATGAGACTGTGCATGCAGTTACCAACTTGTCCTCCTGGATTTTCCCTCTCCTGCCAGTTCCCTCTCTTTGACTTTGGGTGTTCATCACCATCTTCAGCCCCAGGGTATATTGTGCCCTCTAAAAAACTGGTCAAAGGGAAGCATCAGACCTCTTCCTATGGTTCTCAATACAACTGAGATAGGCTGCAACAGCCAATGAGTGTCTTATTAAAATTAATACAAAGCTGAAGGATACAAACATGTACCAAAACTATAAAAAGTTGATGGTTGATGGAGGATAAGTTTCTGTACCGGAGCTTGCAAAAAAAGGTTGGGAAATCTATCTAAGCCAAGCAATTAGTCATGACCAGGTTAAACAGTGACTTCATTTTCTAAAGTGATGCCTTTTCAAAGAGTACTGCCCTTTTGAAAGCATCTTTACCTCTGCCAGGCAGCTACAACTGAATAGCTTGCGTGTCCTTTATTAGCCTGCTTTACTTTTGCAGATGGCTCATCTCATTTTTAATAGATTCTTATACAGCTCATTCTTAGGGTTGCGCCATTTCTGACATTGTCCTCAAATTCTGGGAAGTGTCATAGGAATGCCTTCTTTTTCTGGCTTGTTTAGGCTATCTTTATGAAGGCATTTAAAAATATTCAATATTTTTTCAATCAATAGCAGCCATTTTTTTTTCTTTTGATACAGGGTCTTGCTCTGTCACCCAGGCTGGAGTGCAGTGGCCCATCATAGCTCACTGTAACCTTGAATTCCTGGGTTCAAGCGATCCTCCTGCCTCAGCCTCTCAAGTAGCTAGGACTACAGGCATACACTACCACACCTGGCTAAGTTATTTTATTTTTGCAGAAACAGGGTCTTGCTATTTTGCCCAGACTAGTCTTGAACTACTGGCCTCAAGTGATTGTCCCACCTTGGCCTCCCAAAGCACTGAGATTACAGACCTGAGCCACAGCGCCTGACCCAGCAATTGCTTTTTGTTTTTGTTTTTACTTCTGAGGCAGGGTCTCACTGTTACCCAGGCTGGAGTGCAGTGGTGCGATAATGGCTCATTGCAGCCTTCACCTCCCTGGCCTCAGGTGATCCTCCCACCTCAGCCTCCTGAGTAGCTGGGCCTACAGGTGTGTGCCATCATGCCCAGCTAATTTTTGTAGCTTTTTTTTTTTTTTTTTTTTTTTTTTGTAGAGATGGGGGTTCGCCATGTTGTCCAGGCTCAGCCATTGTTTTTCAAGTTCAAATTGTTTCATCTTTGGCCAATAGGAAGGAGCCTATTTATGTGACTCTTGTGTTCTTTTGACTTGACCCCATTAATTGTGAAACATTTCCTTTCTTTTTGAGGTCATCAAAATGTTTCAGGGTCATCTTGTACTTTTTCTGACCCAAACCTGGAATCAGTCACTCTTCAAAGGAGCCTTAGTTCCTTTGAGTGGGGAATGGTTTTTAGAGACCATAACCTGGGTGCTGGGGGTATTCATTGCTGCTGAGTTGTCCTTACTTCTAAACCTATTCAATGAATGTATGTATTTTTTTGAAAAGAAAAAAAATGAGTTCATACTAGTGTTTCCCATATAAATATATAATTGTAATATTTTAAAGAAAACAATTACTTTGGTTGTACACATATTTTCTATTACACTGAAAACATCTTGGCTTCATTTGATGTTAGCATAATTATTTATTTGCTTTATCCTGTAGTGGATATAAGAATTTAAGAAATATGAATATTATTAATAACAATACTACTGAATGAAATGTAAGATTTCTTTGCAGTTTTATTTGCTCTGGGAATATGTACCACTGTTGATGTACAGTCATAATATTGTGTTCTATGTCAACTTAAGAGAATTATTTTTTTCTGTGTTCTTATGCTATCAGTGGGATAGTCCATTAGGTTGATTTGTTTCCATTAATTTTCAATTGTTAGGGTTTTCTCTTACAATTTAAAAATAATTTATTCATTTATAGTCAGGGACTAGGTCTGTTGCTCAGGCTAGAATGCAGGGGTGCAATAATAGCTCGCTGCAGCTTTGAACTCCTGGTTTCAAGACATCCTCCTGCCTTGACCTCCCAAAGTGCTAGGATTACAGGTGTGAGCCACCATGCCCAGACTATTTTATGTATTTTCAAAATTTATTTTTATTTTTATGTCTTTTTAAGAGATGGGGTCTCGCTATGTTGCCCAAGCTGGCCTCAAACTCTTGGGGCTAAGCAGTTTTCCCACCTCAGCCTGCCAAGTAGCTGGGACTATAGGCATGCTGCTCCATCATCCTGGTTTTTTAAAAATTTAATTTGTTAGTATTATTAATATAGTGTTATTCCAGAGCCAAAACTACAGGAGGCACATCAAGAGAGGACTCAGTTTTCCATTCTTGTCTCCTCCACGATGTTCCTTCTCCTATACAAGTTTTCTAATTTGTTTTTGGTTTATCCATCTAGTGTTTCTTTTTATAAATATTAGCAAACACAAAATCTTTATATCCCCCCCACACCCTTTCTTTCATTCATTTTAATGGTAAATATTCTATTGGTGAATATTGCCGTTTGAGAATGACTTTTTTTTTTAAGCCATAATGATGGGCAATAGTTCTGAATTACTGAAGTCTGGCTGGAGAGATGAGGAACATTACTTTTTAATACTGCTTGAAAAGAGAACACTTTTTTTCTGGAAGCCCATTTTTCTAAAAGAAATAATCATTTTTTTCCCTTCATTTTCTCCGCGCCTCTCTAATTTGCCAGGAAATAATTCAACGCAATTCGGGCTGAAGCATGTGCCTCGCCGCCTGCGATTGGGTCACGGCCCCTTCTGAGACTGCTCGGAAGTGGGAGAGGACGCTTGCCCTCATGGGTGTTCTGCCCCTGAGACTGGCGCCCCTTGGTGCTCCCTCTATTCCCTCCCAGATCTTGGGAGAAGCACGGACATCTCTGTTTTTGCTTTTGGTCCCCGAAAGTGCGCCCACCGGCTCCCTGTCTCTGGCGCTTCTGGGCGCGGTGTAGCTGAGGCGGCCCCGCCTGCGCACGGCGGTGCCGGGATTGGGGGCGGGCACGCCGCCTCCGTCTCCCGCGCGCTCGCTCGCTAGCTAGCTCCCGCCCTCCCCGACTCGAGCGATCTCCTGCCTCAGCCTTGCAGGCTCCGCACTGCAGATGCCTGCTGGCTTCCCTGCGCTCGGCGGCTCCCGCGGTGCCCCGCAAGTCCCCGTGACTCTCCAGCACCGGCCGGCCGTGCGCTCCGTGCTCCCAAGGGCCGGTCAGCCGCAGACACTCACTCAGCTCCGCGAGCTCAGCCGCTCAGCCAGTGGGGTAGCGGGGATCGAGACGGACGGTGGCCGTGCCAGAGCCCGGGGCGCTCTCGGATGCGGCAGGACAAGCTGACCGGGTCTCTGAGGCGCGGGGGGAGATGCCTGAAGCGGCAGGGTGGCGGCGTGGGCACCATCCTGAGCAATGTGCTCAAGAAGCGCAGCTGCATTTCCCGGACCGCGCCCCGGCTGCTCTGCACCCTGGAGCCGGGTGAGGACCCAGGGCTGCAGATGGGGTGCTGGAAAGTAGTGCCGGGGCTGCCTGCGCTTCTGCCTTAGCCTGACTCCGTCTAGGCCGGGGAGCTCTGGGGAAAGTCCGCGTGCCACCCGGTGCTGGGCACCGCGTTGGCACCTGCAGGGAGCGATCGGTCTGGAAGGGTAGAGGGCAGACGGGGGCCTGGGCGGGGCAGCGGCCTCCCCAGGCACGGAGAACCCGCTGCTTCCACCCTCTGCCCGCGGACCCCCACCCTGCGGCCTATGTGCTCAGCTTTCTCCGCGTGGCGGGGAAGTGCGGGTGGCTGCCCAGGCCCTCAGAGGCCGCACCACCTATTGTGTTCCAGGCTCGCAGGAAGCCAGACCTTGCGAGAGGTGTGTGGGGGCGGAGAGAGGCACAGGTTTGACACTGGAGGTCGGAGGGGGAAGACAGTGGCTGCAAAGGCAAAATCGGGTGTTATTTTCCCGAGTCCCTTCAGCGTGAGTGCCGGGGTCAGCTCGAACTGGAGCCTGTAATTTGTGAGTGCGAGTGGGGAGCAGCAGGAGATCCTTTTCATAGGTGAGGTCCGGGAACGAGCCTGGTCGTGCTAGGCAAGGCCCTTCCCGCTGTCAGCCTGTGTTTACCCATCCCTGCTTCTCCAGGCTGCATAACTCCGCGTCGGCTCCATCACCCGGCATCCCTCCCCGGGATTTTAAGAGCCTGGCCCTAGCGCGGGCTCCTGGGCACGGAGGGAGTTGGCTGTACTCTCACTGGTGCTTGGCGCTCACCTGTTCCCTGGAGTGGCACCGGCTGCGTTCCAGGAGGGTTCGTGGTCCCCGCCCCCCACCCCCCAGCGCCAGCGCCCTGGGGACCTGCTGTAGAGCTGCAGGAGAATCGAGCTGCAGAGTCCCAAAGGGTGGGATGCGGCGCTGCCTTTCCCAACCTCGTGGTTTCTTTGTTTTTCTCCCCTAGGAAGTGTCTAGTTGCAGAAGCTGTAGTATTTATTCACCATCTTCCTTTACCTCTTTTTTTTTTCTTTTAAATCTCCTTCCCACTTTAAAAGTGTTTTGTATTTCTGAATCCGGAATAGCTGTGATTATCAGATGAAACATAAACCTTCTCTCTGCCCGTATTCTGTTAGAAGAAAAGGGGAGTGAAAGTGACCTGGTTTAAGCTTTTGCATACAGGCGGCGAATTAATTTCAGTTAAATCCTCTTGCTCATTTTTGATCATGAGAGGATAGTTGTGGTTTTGGCCAACTAACCCCTGCTGGATTTCACTATGAGAAGGCAATCGGCCTGATGCCCAGCAGGTGCCCCGGAAAAGTCAGAAGAGCATATTGGTCAGACATACAGGGAATCCTTGTAGTGCGGCAAGAATAAGTCAGAGCGGAACCGAATTTCCTGGTCTTTGTTATCAAGCAAACATCATGATTATACGCTCCTCCATTCAGCACCTCGCGTCTGGACAGCAACCTCACTTGTTTCAGCGTGCCTTAAAGTGTGCGCTGGGCTGGAAACACTCCTGTGGCCATTGTTATCACCGTTCTACGTTTGGGCAGGACTTCGTTTTAAACCACCTCAGAGAGAGGCGGATCCATGTGGTACTTAATATTCCTTCGGAGAAAAAAAAAACTTATCTGTCCAGGCAGATTATGGTTATGGCCCTGAAGCTTTAAAAAGAAATATCAAGGCATTGATTGGATGCCTGGGATTCTCTGCCACAGCTTACTTTGGAAACCTAGGACCCAACTCATGCATTTACAGCGCTCTTCCAGGATTCCAAGAGCACCTGCATACTGACGTGGGCTTGCAAAAATCAGATACATCTCTTTCCAGCTTCTTGACTCCGTGTATATATATATTTTTAAAAAGACCAGTCTACTTGATTACTTACTATTATTTCATAAATTCTGAAGATTGCTCCTATTCATACCAACCCCTAAGAAGTGGAAGTTGTGGAGAAGTTTTTAGTACACCTAATCTGCAATCAACAATCTTAGAAACAAAAATGCCATCATTTGACTTTTGAAATTTGTAAAACTTAATGTTATTGATAGTATTTGGCATTTCCTGGTCCTTGAACTTTTGGGCAATAATTCCTTTAAAAAATGGGGCCGGGTGCCGTGGCTCATGTCTGTAATCCTAGCACTTTAGGAGGCTGAGGCAGGTGGATCACTTGAGATCAGGAGTTTCAGACCAGCCTGACCAACATGACGAAACCCTGTTCTACAAAAAATACAAAAATTAGCTGTGCGTGGTGGCACGTGCCTATAATCCCAGCTATTCGGGAGGCTGAGGTGGGAGGATTGCTTACGCCCAGGAATCCAAGACTGCATTGTGCTATGATTGTGCCTGTGAATAGCCACTATACTTCAGCCTGGGTGATATATTGAGACTCTATCTCTTAAAAAGAAGAAAAGGAATTGAAACTGAGATAGGTTAGATAAATTGTTTCAGTCTAGGAACCAAGTCGAGTGGAGGACTGTGTGACTCCAAGCCTGTGGTGTCATTTTTTGTTTTTGTTTTTGTTTTTGTGGTACTCCAGGCATCTATGTAAACCACCATCATATGTAGTAAGGCACATTCTATTGCTGTAGTGTATTTTCCTATTTTAAGAATCAATATGCTTACCTTTTGGCAAAATTGACTAAAATTTAGTAAAGATACACACTTTAAAAAAATTTGTGATGATTCAGTAGAATCAAGCTTTTACTAGTATTTTCGATATAACTTGTTATAGTCTCCAAAAATAACATCTATTTATGTATTTTTCTTTCAGGAGTTGATACCAAGTTGAAATTCACTCTTGAGCCATCTTTAGGTCAAAATGGTTTTCAGCAGGTAACTTTGGTTTTGAAAACACTCTTCTTTTGGGGGTACCAACAGGGCACAATGAGATATATTCTCAAAGTGGAAATAACATATTCTTTGATATGAATGTGAAGATGAGTCACTTCAGAAATATTTCAGGTAAAGTAGCTTTTGAGCTACAAGTGGCCAGGGTTTATATTTGCAATGACAAATTTTGCACTTTCTATTAATGGTACATGTGTGAAAAATTTTAAAATGAATAAATTTCACACCTGTACCGTAATGTCTATTATTCTGAACCCCATAATATGTATTTTGGCTTATTAACCAGAGCTTCCCAACCATTTTGTTTGTACTGCAAAGGGGTCACAGATGTGTTAAGGGTGCCCAAGGGGTGGGACGTGGCACAGTAATAGCCATGGACTGATCACTTCTGTCTGAAAGAAGCTTTGACTTGTTTACTCCATTGTGCTGTGCAAATTTCAACACATTCTGTGAATGTCAAGATGGGAAAGAGATTGCAAAGTGCTTATCTAGGTCACTGTGATCACCTCCTGGGATTTCTTCTTTGTTCCTAGTGGTACGATGCTCTCAAGGCAGTTGCCAGGCTATCCACAGGAATACCAAAGGAATGGAGGAGAAAGGTAAGGAGAACTCATAGGGCTAGAATACAGAAGGATCATCACTGCCCTTCTTTAAAGCCTCTGGAATGTCAAAAAATATATTCTAGGTTTAGTTACTTGAAAACCTGTCTTGATTATTCATTCATGCAATAAATATTTATTGATTATTCTGTGCCAAGTAATTTTCTAGGTTCTAGGGATAGAGCAGTGGAAAAAAACAAAACAGACCAAAGTTTTTTGTCCTCATGGAGCTTACAATGAATAAAATATAAAGTATGTCAGATGGTAATAAGTGTCATGGATAAAAATAAAGTGTAGAGAGAAATAAAGAGCGTTTAGGAGAAAAGGGGTAAGGAGGTGGAATTTTAAATAGCAAGGTGACATTCGAGTAGGCCCCTGAAGAAGTTGAGAAGCTAGCCATGCAACTACCTGGGAGGAGATACTCCAGGCAGAGGGAACAGCCAGCGCAAGCACCCTCAGCCCTCAGGCGGGAGCATCTTGCATCTGGGTTGTATTCAAGCAAAAATGGGGTGGGGCGGGGCTGGGGCACAGTGAACAAAGCGGGAAGCAGTAGGTGAGGGGGTCATAGAGGTAATGTGGTGGGTTGAGGGGGTGGCAGATCATGGAGAACCTGGTAGGCTACTATAGGTCTTGGGCTTTTGCTCAGTGTGAGCTAGGAAGCACTGGGAAATTTTGAGCAGGGGAGTGACATGATCTGACTTTTATTATGAATGGGCTACTCTGGGTACTGACTTGAGAATATGAGAGACAAGGGCTGAAGTAGGTAGACCAGTAGGAGACTTGCAGTAGCTCAGGCAACAGATGCATCAGAGTTGTGGTAGTGGAGATGGAAATCCTAGATATATTTTGAAGGCTGAGCTTACATGAATTCCTATTGGATTGAATATAAGGTATAAAAAGGATGTCAAAGATGACTTCAAGATTTTGGCCTGAGTGATTGGGAGGTAGAATTACTGTTTACTCAGATGGGAGGAGTAGGTGAGGTGTGTGTGTGTCTGTACATGTAGGTAGGGTAGGTGGTGGAATAAGTGATTGGTTTTGGATCTGTTAAGGTTGAGATGCCTATTAGATATCTAATTTGAAGGTATCAAGTGAGCATTTGGATATATGCTTCTGAGGTTAGGAGAGAAGTCTGGCTGGATATATAAATCAATGTTTATTTCTGCTAAATCATGTTTAAATACCAAAACTTGAAATACACACTTAGGATATTAATTTATAAGCCTAATCTTTGTATTTCTAGAATTTGAAAATTGAGGGTTCCTCAAAATAGTCATAAAAATGACATTATGAAATATAACTTTCAGAAACAGATTTTCTGGATAAGATAATCAAAGGGTAAAAATATCCAGTGGCTCTTTTTAAAAACTTACTCATTATGGGAGCCCATCTGTCAGTTTTGTGTATGTGTGTGAGAGGGATGGTTTAAAGGCAGAGGCCACTCCATGGTGAAAAAAAGCCTCATTCACCATGAGTGACCAGATGGCTCTTGCCCAAGTATGGAGAGCAATACAGAGCCAAGTAAAACAAGCTTATGAGATTATACAGGTTATTCAATGAACAGAAATACGATTTGAAAATCTTCTTGGTTTGTCTTTCTGACAGTATCCCTAATGCCTGGATTGCTGCTTGACACATAGTGGGAACTCAACAAATATTTATTGAAAGAGTAAATGAAAGGCCCTAAATGGTGCAAATCAGTACAGCAAACATTTCAGTGAGGCTCTTGTAGATTTCTACTTATGAGCGATAGCTGGTCTAGGGACATTTCCCATTTTCTTGTTGAATGCAATAACTACTTTCTAATAAAGATGAAGTTGTATGTTCTACTTTGGCATTCTCCTTTGTCTATGTAATATTTTAGGTTTGGTTGACCTTGGCAGATCATTATTTGCACAGTATAGCCATTGACTGGGACAAAACCATGCGCTTCACTTTCAATGAAAGGAGTAATCCTGATGATGACTCCATGGGAATTCAGATAGTCAAGGTAATGCCCCTGAACTTGGCCTGTCATCCTAATATAGAAGAAAGACTCTAAGAGCCAGTTGCTTTTTGGACAGAGGATCAAATGATCTCTACCTTCTGGTTTGAATGTCTGTATATTTTCTGCCTTCTCATTTCATTAGCTTTTTCATGGAGAACCTTGACAATGTGTTGTCTGCATAAATTTAAATGTTACCAGTAAGAAGAAAATGATTGCAAATGAGCTTTCATTCATATTCAACTTATTAATCTTCCTCACACTATAGGAAGAACGCTTTGTCATGGGTCAATGATGCCAACTGGATTTTTATATAAAAGTCACTGATTGAAAAAGCTGGTTAAGTGTATTTCATATGAGAATCATTTGGTTCTTATTAGGGTCTTTGATAGTTTCTTAACTGCCAGTTTCTAAAGACAGGTTCACAGCTGGGGTCTACTTCCAACCAAATACTTGTGGGTTCAAGCCAGCTGTGTAGGCAGTTGTGGCTTGCTTACCTGGATTATTACAGTTGAACAGAGCCTGGTGCTAAAAGCCAAGGATACTGATTCTGTTTGATCCCAGTATTATCCTCTTACATAAGGCTCTAGCACATGGTTTTTGATTTTATATGAGTACATTACAGTGTGATACTAAGCTGGGGTTTTAAAAGGAAAGTTGTTTCATCCAGATTTTGGCCACCTCAAGATGGCTAATGTTTTGGCATATTTGGAGATTTTTTTTAAGGAGGAAGTACTAACTAAAATGAGCTACTTTCTGTTCTAACTTGGTTTCAGACAAATGCTAAAAAAGTTATGCAATTTTACATTGTGTACTAAAAAGCCTTTGCATTATTCACATTTAAGCTATATATTTGGAATTTTAGAATATGTTTTACAGAGATGAAGTATCTCATATTTGAAATATTTCCTTTTTGTCTAACTGGTGAATTAAGGCAATGAACCTTTTGTAACAATCATCTTATTAAGAGTATCTTTTTTTTTTCTCATTGAAGTGAATGCTGTGTCAGTTAATGACTTCAGCTCTTGAAAATTGTAGTTCCTGCTTAGTAATTAAATTATAGATATTATCTTCATTAAAGCATAGCAAATGTTTCTGTCTTTCTTATATACATTCATAAAATAATTTGAATAGAATGATTTTTCTCTATAATCACATTTTTTGCTGTTTTGATTTCACTCCTTTATGTTATTTAGAGTTTTGATAGCTAAATATTATACTTTATTTGTAGAAAGGAAGAATGTTAGCTTCAATCATACATGTATTGTGATGACTATTGTTTTATCTGAGAAATATTATTAAAACAAACTATCAATTTATATGAAATTATAATGTAATTATTGTTAATTCTGAGCTACTTTTTGTGGTAATCCTGGAAACATTTTAAGTTGAAAATTTGCCTGACTGAAATTCCCCTTGCAAATCTCTCTTAAACAGCATATTACAAAATATTATGAAAAAGAAAGCTAAAAATGCATTTTGGCTCATTTGCATAAAAACATACACATTTTTGAAAAATAAAATTTATGTTGATAATTTGACTCTGTTTATTGAGTCAAAAAATAAGGTATTTTTTTGGAAAGAATATTAGGAGTTATTTTTGAAAATATTGTTTCCCTTCCATTTAGGACCTTCACCGCACAGGCTGTAGTTCTTACTGTGGCCAGGAGGCTGAGCAGGACAGGGTTGTGTTGAAGCGGGTGCTACTGGCCTATGCCCGATGGAACAAAACTGTTGGGTACTGTCAAGGCTTTAACATCCTGGCTGCACTAATTCTGGAAGTGATGGAAGGCAATGAAGGGGATGCCCTGAAAGTGAGTAGCAGGCTCTGACAAAGGCAATGGACATTCTTCTGAGAGTGAGAAATTGGAACTATAATCTCTCTTCCTTGATGTCTCATCCTTTTCCAAGGTGTTTGCCACACCTTTGTAATGACCTATGATAGCATTTCCTCCAGGTTAGAGCCATGTCAAGTGACAGATTCATGTAGCTGCCAACTATGAGGCAAATGATTGTGTGTTTAGTCTCATTTATAAGACATCATATTTTTAAAGCAAGTTAAATATTAATTGTATTAATTATTCATTGCTGTTCAACAAATTAGCTGCTTAAAACAGCAAACATATTATCTTACAGTTTCTTTGTGTCAGAAATCTAGGCACAGCCTAACTGCCTCAAGGACGCATCATTGTCGCTGTTGGTTGGTGTTGCGATCTCATCTGAAGGCTCAATTGGGGGTGGGCATTGGCTTTCAAGTTTGTTTATGTGGTTGTTGGCAAGATTTAATTCCTCACAGGCTGTTGGACTGAGGCCCCGGTTCCTTGCTGGCTGTTGACTGGAGGCCTTTTATAGTTTCTTGCCATGTGGCCTCTCCATCTCTCAACCCAGTGGCTGGCACCCCCAAAGTGAACAAGAGAGTAAAAGATAGTGAGCAAGGCAAAAGAGTTTAAGTTACAGATTTGTAGCCAAACATCAGAAGTGACATCCCTCTATATTTCCATATTCTGTTCTTTAGAAGCCAGTCACCAGGTTCAGCTCATAGTCAAGTTGGGAAGGGCTCATACAAGGGTGTGACTCAGGGGTCATGTTAGAACTGCCTTCCGTACTAGTTATGCTTAATTTTGATTGGATTGCCTTATTGAGTTGCTTTACTCTTTCATATTTGGAGCAAGATATGGAGGAGTTGGGCTGAGAGTGAGTGTCTAAGGAAGGTGTTTGCATGGAGAAGCATTATGGAGTTGACTTATATTAATATCTTTTAATCTTTGATGCCTAGGACCTTTATTAGTTAAAACAAATTTTAAAAACATGTTGAGATGGGGCACTAGTGATTTAAGCTTATTAGTTTGCATGTGTGTCAGTGAGTCACCAGAAATAGAATGCTTATGAGAAATGAAGCATTTTAAATGTGGAGGCTAATGCCTATTTGCTTAAGGCAATGTGGGATTACTAATTCATATTTGAACTTTTAAACTGCTCTTGATTGCAATGCTTTGTGATGTATGAGATAGATACTTAGTCTTCGTGTTCAAGAACCGCCCCCCACCGCAACCCCACTCCCAACAACTTGTGTTTGACTGTGGTGAATACCTTATTGATACTGTCAATCACTGATTAATGTGATGTGGAAAAATAAACAAATGTTCCTTTTGGTTTTATACATATGATGGTGGACTAGTTATAAATCCAGCTTGACATGATCTAAATCTGTATTCAGCCTCTCACTTTTTCCATTGATGTATTTAAGGAAGCAGCTTTGAAGTTACTTGTTCATCAAAAAGGTGAGGGTAGGAGAGGGAGGAAGGCAGTGACAAATACATGACTTTAAGATGTTTTTTATTAAGAAGCAGTTTTGTTTACTCAGTCTATCAGCTTTCATCAGTTTTTTCTTTTTTTCAGATGGAATTGTATGACGATAAAATGGGAATTGTTCTCTAGAGCAATTCGAATAAGTGAATCAAGTTAGGGGGTTGGATGGAGATGTTCAGGGAAGGAAATGTACATGCCAATCAAATTATAAAAGGGCTCAGTAATACTTGAGAAACTAGAAATTAAAAACTCACATAAAAATATGGATTAGATAAAGATGAGAAACTGAATATTTCAGCCCCCATGAAAATGAACTCCATGCAATGAGATGATGTCATCATCCTTCAAGAGTGTGTAGCTCTTGTGTTTAGACATTTAATATGCAGAGGAAGGTTGGCTTCATGAAGAAACACTTCTGATGTCGAGGAGAATATTGGATGTCTGTTTTTCCAGCATGGCCTCTACAAGTCATAATTACTAGGGAAACATAGTTTATTAGAAATAGGTGAACCATTTTTCCTGCTATTTAGCACTTAAGTTTTTACTTAGCAAATCATTTATTTTTAATCTTTTGTTAAAAATTCAGAGCTCTCCCATTATTTAGCCAAATCTTTTTATTTATTTATTTTTTTTGAGATAGAGTCTTGCTCTGTCACCCAGGCTAGAGTGCAGTGGCATGATCTTGGCTCACTGCAACCTCCACCTTCCAGGTTCAAGCAATTCTCCTGCCTCAGCCTCCTGAGTAGCTGGAATTATAGGTACACACCACCACGCCCAGCGAATTTTTGTATTTTTAGTAGAGATGGGGTTTCACCATGTTGGCCAGGCTGGTCTCAAACTCCTGACTTCTCAGGTGATCCTCCTGCCTCAGTCTCCCAAAGTGCTGGGATTACAGGCATGAGCCACCGTGCCTGGCTTTTTTTTTTGATCTAAGATTTGACCTTGGAAATACAGTGGTGAGTGGTTTGAGTGAGCTGGCTCTATGTCTTCACATCAGACATTGAGATGCCTTCAGATAGAGAATTTCACTGTCACAGGAATTAGTATGATAATTGAAGAATTTTTTTTTTTGCTTGCTTTCATGTAATTTTGAGGGATCACAATTTCTCAATAAAAACCAAATATCTTTCTCAGCACTATATATCTTATCCTTAGATAAAAAATACAACAGTTGTCAGTGTATGTCCTTTACGTCTGCATTCATGATCCTGTAAATTCCTCTAATCCTGATCCATAGAGTGCTAGGTTCCTGCAAGAGTGCTCTACCATGCTGAAACTTGCTCTCCTCATCAGCTGCTGCCTCCCAGAACCTCCTCTTCCCGCAAAGAAAGAATTTATTCCTTTCTTGTTGCTGAGCTTTTATTTCCAAGATGATGTTACGTTTACCTGGTAAATTTTATCCTAATGTAAGAAGGCTAAGGCCTTCTGGGTCTGGCCACCTTACAACAAAGGAGAGGGTCCTCTTCGAGAGCATGCCCCTGCCCTACTGACTCATTCAAAACTGTGACCCTGAAAAGTGGAAATTATAAGCTGGGGAGGAGGAGAAAATGGGCCCTTGGCAGGGCGGGAGATTTTTGTTTTTTGTGGGGCAGGGGGCTGGAAATAGAGTTTTACAGTATCCTGAATGTCAAAATGTGAGATAGCTACTTTTCCATCAACATAGAGCCCGTTATGTATATAGAGCCAGTTATGATTTTGTTCTTAATTTTGTTTTTCTGGTGCTTTGGGGAAGGAGCTCGTCTTTTAGGGAGTGGGTCAGGTACATAGCATGCCAGACCTTTTAAGAATGAAGCCGCCTGAATTAGCACCTGGATACTCTTCAGAGAACTGCAAAGAAAGAAAGTAGAGGTAGTGATTCAATACTATTATAACTCTGAAAATATCTGACTTCTCCGATTCCACTGTACAAATGAGCCTAAACATTGAATGGAAATACATGGCTCCAGGTATTTTTGTTGGTAAGAGTTTGGTGGGAAAGAAACAGGGATTGACATACAGAACTCATATGTATTTAGCTGGGTCATTCTAGAGGTTCTTGACATTTTAGGAAAGGTAATACAAGTAGAAAAATCAAAATGAAAATAGCAATTTGAAGAACTTCTATAACAGCCTTATGAAAGAAATACAGATTCTGAAAAGTACTATTTGTTCAAGCAAAGCATAGTTGCATTTTCCCAGGAAGCGGACAAAGAGCCAACATGAGTTGCTCTAATAGCCCAGGTTGATGGTGAGTAAATCTTGAGAGCTGCTTCAGTGGGGGTGTTTTATGATAGGCCTGCTCTTAGTTTTCATATTGAGGTTGTAAAACTGTGCTGACATCAAGGAGCCAATACTGAGGCTCTGCTGGCTGCTGCACAAGCTTGGGCTTTGCCATTTTTCAGAATGACACTAAGGGTTGCATAATCACAGCTACTTATGGGCCGAACTCAGGTCTAGCAACCTGTCTAGAAATTTCAGACAGCAGCGGACTTGGGGTCTGAGTTACTTAGATGATTATGCCACATGCTCCCTAGCCAGGCTGTAAGAGAGCCTTGTAAATCTGGAACATTTGGTACTGATGCATTTAAGGATAGTGTGCTTTGGCTAACAGCATTTTATCTATTTGAATACTTATTTTCTCTTTAGGACGTGTTGGGATCCCAGTTTTTACAAAGCAGTCTTAAGCTTTATCTTTTTTTCTTTAGATTATGATTTACCTTATTGATAAGGTACTTCCCGAAAGCTATTTTGTCAATAATCTCCGGGCATTGTCTGTGGATATGGCTGTCTTCAGAGACCTTTTAAGAATGAAGCTGCCGGAATTATCTCAGCACCTGGATACTCTTCAGAGAACTGCAAACAAAGAAAGTGGAGGTAGGTTTCAATGCTATTATAACTCTGGAAATATTTGTCTTCTCTGATTCCACTGTACAAATGAGCCTAAACATTGAATGGAAATATATATTTCCAGGTATTTTTGTAAGAGCTTGGTGTAATGAAATAGATTTTTAGAGAATGAAAACAAAACTGAAAATAACAAAAGGCCACATGTTGAACCTCTAACTGGTCATAATTAGGAAGTCAGTCAAGAGCCTAATACTAGTACCAGATCAACAACTGAAATGAGGTACTCTGGATGGAGTACCATGTACACATCTTACTATCTAGTTAAACTGCTCTAAGCTGGCACCAAACCTGTAGGAGTCTTTAAAACTGAGCTACAGGTACAATTTAGTACAAACTGGTTTTACCTGAACCATTGAGATTATGAAAGAGTAGCTAAGAGCCGCTGCTATCTATTGGGCATCATCCAGCTTTTGGAAGTATCTGAGCTCATCGCTGTCATTATACCTACTACTTGTACTTCCCTGGCTGTGCGTACAGAATAGTCAGGAGTTTGTTGTGTTTCCTCCAAACCAGTGGTCCCCAACCTTTTTGGCACCAGGGACTGGTTTCAGGGAAGACAGTTTTTCCACAGACCAGGGCTTGGGGGATGGTTTCAGGATGATTCAAGCACATTTATTGTGTACTTTATTTCTATTATTATTACATTGTAATACATAATGAAGTAATTACACAACTCACTGTAATGTAGGATCAGTGGGAGCCCTGAACTTGTTTTCTTGCAACGAGATGGTCCCAACTGGGGGTGATGGGAGAAAGTGACGGATCATCAGGCATTAGATTCTCATAAGGAGCACGAAACCTAGATCCCTCACGTGCACAGTTCACAATAGGCCTTGTGCTCCTATGAGAATCTAATGGTGCTGCTGATCTGACAGGAGGCAGAGCTCAGGTGGTAAACAATGGGGAGTGGCTGTAAATACAGATGAAGTTTTGCTTGCTGCTCACCTCCTGCTGTGTGGCCTGGTTCCTAGCAGGCCATGGACCTAGAGACACCTGAGTGTCTCTAGGCATTTCCTTCTAAACCATTTGAATAATCTCATTTAACTTGTCTCTGCAGTATAACTGTGTGGATTTTATAATGCTTCCGGATAGGCCAATCTTCCCTGTCCCCTAGTCAGACACACTTTAGTGAGCTACATGTTTTTACCCAAGTACCTTGCACTTGGCTGTGAGGAACAACCTCAGATTCTAGTCTCCGAACAAAGATACTCCCATTGTTCATAGGTAAGGAAGAAGAAAATGAATATAGGAAAACAGGCATCTTTTTGTTTACACTTAGGTATAATTGTACATATTGGCTGTAATTTGAAGGGAGAATCAGTGTAAATATCTAAATATTTATATTTCATAAAAATACATACTGATCACATAAAGTAAGAGGGAGTACTATGTTTTTAATAAATTCAGAAATTTCAAGATTTGCTGGACCCCAGATCTTTAGTTGGAAATATTTTTAAATGTAATGTTTATTCTCTATTTTGGGATTTTCCAGCTGTCTTTCTGTTAATGATTTCTAGTTTAACTCCACTGTGGTCTGAGAACTGTGTATAACTTAAGAAGTTGATAGATAATTTATAGTGAGCAATTTATTCTTATCAAAGCAGCAGCATTTGAATATAAGTGGGCATTATATGATTTTGAAAATCTGATGGCTTTTGCTTTTGAGAGGATGAAGTCCTTTCTTTTTCTTCTATTTTTGGTGAGGAAAACTTTCTCCTTAATTTTCAGCTCACTACAATAGGTAGAGCCAAAGTAAGTTTTAGGTTAAGATTTCTGAAGTATTGTAAATATTTTTTGAAGTTCATATTTATTAAGCATACCTGTGTTCTTCCAGAAACATGGCAGGAAAAAGAAAGAACAAGAATTTAGAAATATGAAGAAATCAGTCAGGAAATATAACAAATTTGAGTGGACGTGGAAGACTAGAAAAGGGTATCTGCATATGCTGCCAATCATCAGTTCTGAAGGAATTGAATGTGTTTGTTTTATTTCAGGTGGATATGAGCCCCCACTTACAAATGTCTTCACGATGCAGTGGTTTCTGACTCTCTTTGCCACATGCCTCCCTAATCAGACCGTTTTAAAGATATGGGATTCAGTCTTCTTTGAAGGTTCAGAAATCATCCTAAGGGTGTCGCTGGCTATCTGGGCAAAATTAGGAGAGTAAGTGATTTCTACCTTCTGCTCTGTTCTGTGATGTTGAGGGCCTTAAACAGTTTTTGTGCTCTAATGTGTAAAGCATCAATATTTAAGTGAAATGAGAAAGTTGTGAACTTTTAAAATTGCTTTAGCCTCCTGAAATCTCAGCAGGCTCATTGCTGGCACATGCAGTCTGTTTTGGAGAAGGGGGCAGATGCCTTTAGGCCTGTAGATTCTCCCACTCCTCAAGTGCTTGTGTCCTGGCTGGTTCACTCTTTGTCAGCATCTCTTTGGACACTAGTTGGGAAGAGGGAAAGGAACTTAGGTGGCAGAGAAACTGAAAGATCTGGTTAGGAGTAGGTGAATTTGTTTGTTAACATCACAATTTGGATTATTGATGAATCTTTATTTTGTTCTGCCTTTTAGGGCTGTGATAAAATCAAATGAGATAACAAGGTATCTAGCCTGGTAGAACACATAGAACTTCTTTCCTTTCATTAAGAATTAATTCTCTTGTTGGAATCTGTTATTGCCAAAACATATTACCAAATAGATTTTGCTTATATTCTTTACTAGTAGCAGGGCTGAAAAAGATAGGGTATTTTTCATTCACCTTTGATATATTATGATTACTACATAAATATTGTGCCTTTTGGGTAATGGAAGAAGCATTAGGATGAAACTTAAGAAGCAGTGAAGTTTTTACCATTTCTCTTCTGGAGCTATAAATGACGAGTGGGTTCCCATAGACAACGTGTCGCAAAGCTAGTAAATCACTGGCACTGTTTTGTTTCAAAAACCTTTTAACTAGCCTTTGTATTTATGGTAAGTTGTTTCCTGGGAGACTTCTGGCATTTTTAACAATTTTGCAAAGAAAGATCCACCAACTATCGGCCGAGTGCAGTAGCTCATGCCTATAATCTCAGCACTTTGGGAGGCTGAGGCGAGTGGGTCACGAGGTCAGGAGATCGAGACCATCCTGACTAACACAGTGAAACCCCGTCTCTACTAAATATACAAAAAATTAGCCCGGCGTAGTGGCGGGTGCCAGTATTACCAGCTACTTGGGAGGCTGAGGCAGGAGAATGGCATGAACCCAGGGGACGGAGCTTGCAGTGAGCCAAGATCACACCACTACACTCCAGCCTGGATGACAGAGCGAGACTCCATCTCAAAAAAAAAAAAAAAGATCCACCAACTATCAATTCAGGGACTTAAAAAATTATTATTGTGTGTGTTTTTAAACATCACTTAGCTATCTCCTTTGCTTTGGTTTTATTGTACATTGCTTTTCAGCTGGGTAAATAAATTCATCTGTATGGGATTTGGTGTGCTATTTACTTATCTCTCATTACCTCCCAATAGCTGCCTCTTGCTGCAGCCATGTATTTCCAACTTACTCTATACATTGTAAGCCCTTTGAGCTTTGATAGTTTCTTTGGGTGTGATAGTCCAGTTGCTGCATAGCTGGTTTATAACATTAAAATAGTAAAGCACTTTACTGTATGATGAGTCAGTTATAATTGCCTTTGTGTTGGTTCTTCATGAAGGAGCAGGAAGAAAAGAGGTGATCCTGGTTTTACTTCTCTCTATCCATTAATCTGTAGGATCAGAATTTATTCCTAAGATCATCCCAGGGATGTCACACTGTTGAAATAATAATAGCTGCAACAAAAGCCAATATTCATTGAGCACTTGCAATGAACAGGTGCTGTTCTAATTACTCTGGATGGATAAACTCATGTATTCTTCATCATCCTATGAAGTATGCACTGTTGTCATCTCCATTTTATAGATGTGAGAATTGAGGCACAGAGAAGTTCAGTTAATTGTCTAAAGTCACGCAATTACTAAGTGGAATGGCCTGAATTTGAACCCAGGCATTCTTGGCTCTAGAGTCTGTGCTTTTAATAATGTGAATCTACTGATAATAAATGGCTAGTCTTTTTGAAGTTTAGAGGATATATGAATCGGAATGATAGAATTTTAACTCTTTCAGTTTTTGCTTATTATAATTCTATATGTTTTGAGCATGCAGCTTGTTAAGGGAAAGGAAAGGCAATTGACATACATCATAAGTGCCTGCAGTGTCTGCCATTGTGTTAGGCAGTTTAAACACATCATCTCATTCAGTTTTCCCAATAACCCTGTGGAGTAGATAGGGTTATTCTCCCTGTCTTTTCAGTAAGAAAATTTCCCCAGGAAGGTTAATTAGCTAGTTCATAGTCACACAGCCAGTGAATAGCAGAACTGGGACTTCAATATGGATCTTTCTGACTCTAGTGCCTGTAATCTTCCCCACAAACTTCCTGTTGGAAAAACCATAAAAGCATATAGGTAATCTCCAGTTTATGTACACCTGAGTAACATGTGCCTTATATATGGTGATCCAGGACCTCTCCTTTCACCTGACTTCTGCAACTTGGAATTTCTACCTTTTGCTCACCCCAAGGGTACTTGGGAATATGTAAATTGTAGACCATCAGCACACCATCACTAGCATCTCTTTATGTGTCCTTTCTCCTCTGCCCCTGCTGTTTTGGTTTCCTCCCTTGTCACCCCATGCCTGGCCCACTGTGGTGTGTCCTCCTTGGTTTCCTCATGGTAATCCACACTTGCTGTGCCACCTCCAGGCAGACCTTGCCAAGGGCACAGCTGTTTCCTCACTCCCTATTTAAAGCCTTTTCGTGACTCATGTTCTTTAGAGGCTCAGCTGGCAGGTGAGGCCTTTGCTCTCTGCTCTCAGTAGCTCTCTTCCCTCAGCTCTCACTGGCTTCCTCTGGTCCTGCAACCACTACCCCCATGCTGGTCTCGCTGGTTGTGCAGAGCTACTTGCAGTTCCCCAGATAAGGCCTGCTATCTCCTGCATCTGTGTCTTTGGGATGCTTTTTCTTCCTTGTCAGCCTGAAAAACAGTTTTCAAAACTCATCTCAAGCATTATTTCTCTTCCTTACCTCCCAGGGTAAACTTAAGCACCTTTCATTCATGCCCACAAGCTGCTCTACACTTTTATAGTAATACTTCAGCAGTTTATTCCATTCATTTATTTACATTTGTGGCAATGGGATTAGAACAACACTCCAGAACCTATGGTTTTTCCATAATCATATTATTTTGGATGGCTTTACAGAAATCCCCCAATATTAGTATGTATCAAAGTGTAGGTCTTCTGGTTGGTGGGAAACTAGAGTTATCCTACAATACAAACAACGTTGTCATATAAAATGGAAATACCTAGGCTGGGTGCCATGGCTCATGCCTGTAATCCCAGCACTTTGAGAGGCCGAAGCAGGTGGATCACTTGAGGCCAGGAGTTTGAGACCAGCCTGGCCAACATGGTGAAGCCCCATCTCTACTAAAAATACAAAAAATCAGCAGAGCGTGGTGGCGGGTGCCTGTAGCCTCAACTACTTGGGAGGCTGAGGCAGGGGGATTGCTTAAACCCAACAGGTGGAGGTTGCAGCGGGCCAAGATCACATCACTGTGCTCCAGCCTGGGCAACAGAGCGAGACTTTGTCACAATAAATAAAAAATAAATAAATAAATAAACAAACAAAATGGAAATACCTGGTACTCTTTGCTTTGGGCTCTTCTCTTTTCCCCTTTCTAGAAGAAAGATTGAAGTCTAACCTGGCTCACAGGTAGCCAAGTGACTGTCAGATTCTTTATTTACATGTAGAACTGAATGCAAGAAGAGGTGTAATCTCCAACTAGCAGCAGCACCCTGAGAAGAACTCAGAAAATTCTGCCTGTGAAAACACCCCATGGACTGATGAAATATGCAGATACAGTTCTTGTAATTTTCATCTTTTATTCTACTGTGGTTTGGTTTTAAATCTATTATATTAATGATACCACTGTTTGCAGATTAAGACCAACAGAGTCCCTTAAAGGAGATAATTGTTTTTTAGTACCCAGTTTCATGGTTATGCTTTCTAACGAGTGGTGGGAATTCTTATGTGTAGATTGTGTCCCATGGAAGCAATAAAGATGCCACAGGTGGGATTGTGAGGCTAGGAGAGCCAAGTAGGAATGACAGGACTTATCCAAAACGAGTACCTCAAAGTTGCTTTTGGTATTTTTAAATGTTTCATCCACAGTGGGCTTTACAAATATCAGGATTTTGATATTTGTTGATTGATAACTTGAGTTATTTGACGGCAAAAGCAACTGCCCCCCCCCCCCCTTTTTGAGACAGGGTCTCACTCTGTTATCCAGGCTGGATTGCAGTGGTGCTATCATGGTTTACTGCAGCCTTGGCCTCCGAGGCTCAGGTGATCCTCCTGCTTTAGCCTCCTGAGTAGCTGGGACCACAGGTGTGCACCACGATACCCAGCTGATTTTTAAAATTATTTGGAGAGATGGGGTCTTGCTGCATTGAGGCTCCTGGCCTCAAGCAGTCCTCCCACCCCAGCCTCCCAAAGTGCTGGGATTATAGGCATGAGCCACCATGCCCAGTCCAACATATCTTATACCTGCAGCGTGTACTGTTACACAGCATGGATGCCCTAAACAAGTTCTATTTTCTGTCCTTTCTTTATCTAGGCAGATAGAATGTTGTGAAACAGCAGATGAATTCTATAGCACCATGGGGCGCCTTACCCAGGAGATGCTAGAGAATGATCTTCTGCAAAGCCATGAACTCATGCAGGTGAGTGGGCAACATGGAGCAGCTTGGCTCAGGGAACCCTGGGCACGGTGGGAACAACCAGTGCCAGAGCAGCAGTTTTGAGAAATGTGCTTGGTTAGCTGTCAGACTTAGTTTCTCAAATTGACCAAGAGTCTGTTTATAATTTGATAAGAATCTATGTCATAGAAGGAAGGAAGAAATGAATGATGGATATTTGTTGTAGCTTTCCATCAGACTGTGTTGCTTAGAAGTCATTAGCAGCAATATAAACTGGAAAAATACACTGGAAAAACAAAATCACCAAGTGCTTATTCTGAATTTTATTCTTAGTCTTTCTTTTCTTTTTTGAGACTGTCTCATTCTGTCACCCTGGCTGGAGTGCAGTGACACAATCGTTGCTCACTGTAGCCTCTGTCTCCTGGGCTTAAGTGATCCTCCCACCTCAGCCTCCTGAGCAACTGGGACTACAGGCATATGCCACCATACAGCTAATTTTTTATTTTTATTTTTGTATAGATGGAGTCTTGCTATGTTGCCTAGGCTAGTCTTGAACACCTAGACTCAAGTGATCCTCCCACTGTGGCCTTCCTAAGTGCTGGGATTATAGGCATGAACCACTGTGCCCAGCCTACTTAGACTTGTAGGGGGAAACACTTATTGTGGGGAATAAATTATTGAGGATAAAAAAGATTATTCTCATCAGCATTTTGATTCATTTGTTTTGCCCACATTTTCAACTCAGGTAATTATATATTAATCATAAATTTTAAAGTGAAAGACTTGAAGGGTTTGGTTATTTTTTATGGCATGTTACTGTACCTCAATATCATATTCATCAAGTTTTTGAAATTGACAGCAAGTATAGAAAAAATAGCTGTCTTATTAACACTCATTCTTCCATTAGATTCTTTTTTTAATTTTTAATTTTTGTGGGCACGTAGTAGGTGCATATATTTATGGGGTACATGAGACACTTTGATACAGGCATGCAATGCATAATAATCATGTCAGGGTAAATGGGGTATTCATCTCCCCAGATGTTTATCCTTTGTGTTACAAATAATCCAATTATACTTTTAAATTTATTTCTAAATGTACAATTAAATTACTATTGACTATAGTCACCATGTTGTGCTATCAAATACTAGGTCTTATTCCTTCTTTCTAACTACTTTTTGTACCCACTATCTCTACTTCTCTATCAACTACTCTTCCCAGCCTCTGGAAACCATCCTTCTACTGTCTATCTCCATCAGTTCAATTGTTTTAATTTTCAGCTCCCACAAATAAGTGAGAACATTCAAAGTTTGTCTTTCCATGCCTGGCTTATTTCACTTAATATAATGACCTCCATTTCCATCCACAAATAAGCTCCCACAAATAAGTGAGAACATTCAAAGTTTGTCTTTCCGTGCCTGGCTTATTTCACTTAACATAATGACCTCCATTTCCATCCATGTTGTTGCAAATGACAGAATCTCATTCTTCTTTTTATGGCTGAATAGTACTCCATATTGTATATATACCACATTTTCTTTATCCATTCATTGGTTGATGGATACTTAGGTTGCTTCCAAATCTTGGCTATTGTGAACAGTGCTGCGAGAAACATGGGAGTGCAGATACTGTTTTGATATACTGATTTCCTTTCTTTTGGGCGTGTACCCAGCAGGGAATTTTTGGATCATATGGTAGCTCTAATTTTAGTATTTTTTTGAGGAACCTCCAACCTGTTTTCCATAGCAGTTGTACTAATTTGCATTCCCACCAAGAGTGTATAAGGGTTCCCTTTTCTCCACATCTTTGCCAGCATTTGTTACTGCCTGTCTTGATTAAAAGCCATTTTAACTGGGTGAGATAATATTTCATTGTCATTTTGATTTGCATTTTTCTGATGATCAGTGATTTTCTGTCCCCAGGCTGGAGTACTTTGGCACCATCTCAGCTCACCAAATCGCGGTTCAATAATTGCTCCAGGGGGCCGAGCGCGATGGCTCACGCCTGTAATCCCAGCGCTTTGGGAGGCCGAGGCGGGCAGATCACCAGGTCAGGAGATCGAGACTATCCTGACTAACACGGTGAAACCCCGTCTCTACTTAAAATACAAAAAATTAGCCGGGCGTGGTGGCGGGCACCTGTAGTCCCAGCTACTCAGGAGGCTGAGGCAGGAGAATGGCGTGAACCCGGGAGGCAGAGCTTGCAGTGAGCCGAGATCACGCCACTGCACTCCAGCCTGGGCAACAGAGTGAGACTCCGTTTCAAAAAAAAAAAAAAATCGCTCCTGGGTTCAAGCGATTCTCGTGCCTCAGCCTCCCGAGTAGCTGGAACTATAGGTGTTTGCCACCATGCCATGCTAATTTTTGTATTTTTAGTAGAGATGGGGTTTCGCCATATTGGCCAGGGTGGTCTCAAACTCCTGACATCAAGTGATCCTCCTGCCGAGCTTGGCCTCCCAAAATGCTGGGATTATAGGCGTGAACCACCGTGCCTGGCCTTGAGCACCTTTTCATAAGCCTGTTCGTCATTTGTATATCCTCTTTTGAGAAATGGCTATTCAGATCTTTTGCCCATTTTTAATCGAATTACAAGATTATAAGAGTTATTTGAGCTACTTGAATATTCTGGTTATTAATCCCTTTTCAGATGAGTAGTTTGCAAATATTTTCTCCCACTCTTTGAGTTGTCTCTTCACGTTGTTGATTGTTTTCTTTGCTGTGCAGGAGCTTTTTAACTTGATATGATCCCATTTGTCCATTTTGCTTTGAGTGTCTGTGCTCGTGGAGTATTACTCAAGAAATTTTTGCCCACTCCAATGTTTTAGAGAGTTTTTCCAATGTTTTATTGTATTAGTTTCATAGTTTGAGGTCTTAGATTTAAGTTTTTAATCCATTTTGATTTATTTTTGTATATGGCAAGAGATAGGGGTCTAGTTTTGTTCTTCTGTGTATGGATGTCTAGTTTTCCTAGCACTATTTATTGAAGAGATTGTCTTTTCCCCAGTGTGTGTTCTTGGCGCCTTTGCCGATAATGAGTTCACTGTAGGTATGTGGATTTGTTTCTGGGTTCTCTGTTCTGTTCCATAGGTCTATGTGTCTAATTTTATGCCATGCTGTTTGGGTTACTATAATAGTAGTATAATTTGAAGTCAAATAATGTGATTCCTCCAGTTTTGTTCTTTTTGCTCAGAATAGCTTTGACTGTTCTGGGTCTTTTGTGCTTCCATATAAATGTTAGGATTACTTTTCTATTTCTGTAAAGAATGTCATTGGTATTTTGATAGAGATTGTATCAAATCTGTAGATTGCCTTAGGTAGTGTGGACATTTTAACAATATTGATTCTTGCAATCCATGAATGTGTTGTATCTTCCCATTTTTTTGTGTCCTCTTCAATTTCTTTCATTAATGTTTTATGGTTGTGATTGTAGAGCTCTTTCATTTCTTTGGTTAACTTAATTCCTAGGTAGTTAATTTTATTTGTTGCTATTATAAATGGGATTTTAAAATTTCTTTTTCAGATTGTTCACTGTTTGCATATAGAGATGCTACTGATTTTTCTTTGCTGGGAGACTTTTTATTATGGCTTCAGTCTTGTTACTTGTTACTGGTGTGTTTAGGTTTTGGATTCCTTCATTGTTCAATCTTGGTAGGTTGTATGTGTCTAGGAATTTATCCATTTTCTCTAGATTTTCTGATTTATTGGTATACAGTTGCTCATAGCAGTCACTAATGATTCTTTGATTTTCTGTGGTATCAGTTGTAATGTCTCCTTTTTCATCTCTGAGTTTGTTTATTTGGATCTTCTCTCTTTTTTTCTTAGTCTGGCTACAGGTGTGTCATTTTTATTTATCTTTTCAAAAAATCAACTTTTCATTTCTTTAATCTTTGTACTGTTTTTTCGTTCAGTTTCATTTATTTCTGCTCTGATCTTTATTGTTTCTTCTACTAATTTCGGGTTTGGTTTGCTCTTGTTTTTCTAGTGCTTTAATATATGTCATTACATTACTCACTTGATGTTTTTCTTCTTTTTTGATGTAGGCACTTATAGCTATAAATTTCCGTCTTAGTACTGCTTTCACTGTGACCCCATAGGTTTTAGTATGTTGTATTTTTATTATTATTTGTTTCAAGAACATTTTCAGTTTCCTTTTTAGTTTCTTCATTGACCCACTGGTCACTCAAGAGCATATTGTTTAATTTGTGTGTTCGTATAGTTTGCAAAATTCCTCTTGTTATTGATTTGTAGTTTTATTCCATTGTGGTCAGAGAAGATACTTGATACTATTTCAATTTTTTGAATATTTTAAGACTTGTTTTGTGACCTAACATATGATTTATCCTTGAGAATGATCCATGTGCTGAAGAGAAAAATGTGTATTCTACAGGTGTTGGAGAAATGTTCTGTAAATATCTACTAGGTCCATTTGTTCTATAGTATAGATTAAATTTGATGATTTTTTTGTTGATTTTGTGTCTGGGTGATCTGTCCAATGCCGAAAGTAGGGTGTTGAAATCTCTAGCCATCACTGGGCTTGGGTGTATCTCTCTCTTTAGCTCTAATAATATTTACTTTATTATACCTGGGTGCTCCAGTGTTGGGTACATATATATTTATAATCATTATATCCTCTTGCTGAATTGACCCCTTTATCATTACATAATGACCTTCTTTGTCTCTTCTTAATTTTTGTCTTGAAATCTATTTTTTCTGATGGAAGTATAGCTACTCCTGCTCCTTTTTTGCTTTCCATTGGCATGGAATCACTTTTTCCATCCCTTCATTTTCAGTCTATGTGTATCTTTTTTTTTTCTTTATTATACTTTAAGTTCTGGGATACATGTGCAGAATGTGCAGGTTTGTTACGTGGGTATATATGTGCCACGGTGGTTTGTTGCCCCCATCAACCTGTCATCGACATTAGGTATTTCTCCTAATGCTATCCCTCCCTTAGCCCCATACCCCGCGACAGGCCCCGGTATTTAATGTTCCCCTCCCTGTGTCCATGTGTTCTTGTTGTTCAGCTCCCACTTATAAGTGAGAACCTGTGGTGTTTGGTTTTCTGCTCCTGTGTTAGTTTGCTGAGAATGATGGTTTCCAGCTTCATCCATGTCCCTGCAAAGGACATGAACTCACCCTTTTTTATGGCTGCATAGTATTCCATGGTATATATGTGCCACATTTTCTTTATCCAGTCTGTCATTGATGGGCATTTGGGTTGGTTCCAAGTCTTTGCTATTGTGAATATAGCTGCAGTAAACGTAAGTGTGCATGTGTCTTTATGGTAGAATGATTTATAATCCTTTGGGTATATACCCAGTAATGGGATTGCTGGGTCAAATGGTATTTCTGGTTCTAGATCCTTGAGGAATTGCCACACTGTCTTCCACAATGGTTGAACTAATTTACACTCCCACCAACAGTGTAAAAGCATTCCTATTTCTCCGCATCCTCTCCAGCATCTGTTGTTTCCTGACTTTTGAATGATCACCATTCTAACTGGTGTGAGATGGTATCTCATTGTGGTTTTGATTTGCATTTATTTAATAACCAGTGATGATGAGCTTTCATATGTTTGTTGGCTGCATAAATGTCTTCTTTTGAGAAGTGTCTGTTCATATCCTTTGCCCACTTTTTGATGGGGTTTTTTGTGTTTTTCTTGTAAATTCGTTTAAGTTCCTTGCAGATTCTGGATATTAGCCCTTTGTCGGATGGATAGATTACAAAAGTTTTCTCCTGTTCTGTAGGTTGCCTGTTCACTCTAATGATAGGTTCTTTTGCTGTGCAGAAGCTTTTTAGTTTAATTAGATCCCATTTGTCTATTTTGGCTTTTGTGGCCATTGCTTTTTGTGTTTTAGTCGTGAAGTCTTTGCCCATGTCTGTGTCATGAATGGTATCACCTAGGTTTTCTTCTAGGGTTTTTATGGTTTTAGGTCTTACGTTTAAGTCTTTAATCCATCTTGAGTTAATTTTTGTAGAAGGTGTAAGGAAGGAATCCAGTTTCAGTTTTCTGCATATGACTAGCTGGTTTTCCCAACACCATTTATAAATAGGGAATCCTTTCCCTATTGCTTCTTTGTGTCAGCTTTTTCAAAGATCAGATGGTTGTAGATGTGTGGTGTTATTTCTGAGGCCTCTGTTCTGTTCCATTGGTTTATATATTTGTTTTGGTACCAATACCATGCTTTTTTGGTTACTGTAGCCTTGTAGTATAGTTTGAAGTCGGGGTAGTGTGATGCCTCAAGCTTGTTCTTTTTGCTTAGGAGTGTCTTGGCTATATGGGCTCTTTTTTGGTTCCATATGAAATTTAAAGTAGTTTTTTCTAATTCTGTGAAGAAAGTCAGTGGTAACTTGATGGGGATAGCATTGAATCTATAAATTACTTTGGGCAGTATGGCCATTATCACAATATTGATTCCTCCTATCCATGAGCATGGAATGTTTTTCCATTTGTTTGTGTCCTGTCTTATTCCTTGAGCAGTGATTTGTAGTTCTCCTTGAAGAGGTCCTTCACATCCCTTGTAAGTTGTATTCCTAGGTATTTAATTCTCTTTGTAGCAATTGTGAATGGGAGTTCACTCATGAATTTGCTCTTTGTTTGTCTGTTATTGGTGTAGAGGAATGCTTGTGATTTTTGCACATTGATTTTATATCCTGACACTTTGTTGAAGTTGCTTATCAACTTAAGGAGATTTTGGGCTGAGATGATGGGGTTTTCTAAATATACAATCATGTCATCTGCAAACAGAAACAATTTGACTTCCTCTCTTCCTATTTGAATACCCTTTATTTCTTTCTCTTGCCTGATTGCCCTGGCCAGAACTTCCAATACTATGTTGAATAGGAGTGGTGAGAGAGGACATCCTTGTCTTGTGCCAGTCTTCAAAGGGAATGCTGCTTCCAGCTTTTGCCCATTCAGTATGATATTGGCTGTAGGTTTGTCATAAATAGCTCTTATTATTTTGAGATATGTTCCATCAATACCTAGTTTATTGAGTGTTTTTAGCATGAAGGGGTGTTGAGTTTTATTGAAGGCCTTTTCTGCATCTGTTGAGATAATCGTGGTTTTTGTCATTGGTCCTGTTTATGTGATGGATTACGTTTATTGATTTGCATATATTGAACCAGCCTTGCATCCCAGAGATGAGGCCAACTTGACCGTGGTGGGTAAGCTTTTTGATGTGCTGCTGGATTTGGTTTGCCAGTATTTTATTGAGGATTTTTGCATCAATGTTCATCAGGGATATTGGCCTGAAACTTTCTTTTTTTGTTGTGTCTCTGCCAGGTTTTCATATGAGGATGATGCTGGCCTCATAAAATGAGTTAGGGAGGAGTCCCTCTTTTTCTATTGATTGGAATAGTTATAGAAGGAATGGTACCAGCTCCTGTTTGTACCTCTGGTAGAATTTGGCTGTGAACCCATCTGGTCCTGGGCTTTTTTGGTTGGTAGGCTATTACTGCCTCAATTTCAGAACTTGTTATCGGTCTATTCAGGGATTTGACTTCTTCCTGGTTTAGACTTAGGAGGGTGTATGTGTCCAGGAATTTATCCATTTCTTCTAGATTTTCTAGTTTATTTGCATAGAGGTGTTTATAGTATTCTCTGATGGTAGTTTGTATTTCTGTGGGATCAGTGATGATATCTCCTGTATCATTTTTTATTGTGTCTATTTGATTCTTCTCTCTTTTCTTCTTTATTAGTCTGGCTAGCGGTCTATCTATTTTGTTAATCTTTTCAAAAAACCACCTCCTGGATTCATTGATTTTTTTTTTGAAGGGTTTTTCATGTCTCTCTCTCCTTCAGTTCCACTCTGATCCTCATTTTATGAGGCCAGCATCATCCTCATACCAAAACCTGGCAGAGAAGCAACAAAAAAAGAAAATTTCAGGCCAATATCCCATTTGCTTGGTAAATCTTCCTCCATCCATTTATTTTGAGCCTATGTAGTCTTTGCACGTGAGATGGGTCTTCTGAATACAGCACACCGATGGGTCTTGACTCTTTATCCAGTTTGCCAGTCTGTGTCTTTTAACTGGGGCATTTAGCCCATTTACATTTAAGATTAATATTGTTATGTGTGAATTAGATCATTATGATGCTAGCTGGTTATTTTCCTCGTTAGGTGATGCAGTTTCTCCATAGTGTTGATGGTCTTTACAATTTGGTATGTTTTTACAGTGGTTGGTACCAGTTTTTCCTTTCCATATTTAGTGCTTCCTTAAGGGGCTCTTGTAAGGCAGGCCTGGTGGTAACAAAATCTTTCAGCATTTGCTTGTCTAGGATTTTATTTATCCTTTGCTTATGAAACTTAGTTTGGCTGGATGTGAGATTCTGGGCTGAATATTCTTTTCTTTAAGAATATTGAATATTGGCCTTCACTCTCTTCTGGCTTGTGGGGTTTCTGCAGAGAGATCCACTGTTAGTCTGATGGGCTTCCCTTTGTGGGTAACCTGACCTTTCTTTGGCTGCCCTTAACATTTGTTCCTTCATTTCAACCTTGGTGAATTTGACAATTATGTGTCTTGGGGTTGCTCTTCTTGAGGAGTATCTTTGTGGTGTTCTCTGTATTTCCTGAATTTGAATGTTGGCCTGTCTTGCTAGATTGGGGAAGTTCTCCTGGATAATATCCTGAAGAGTGTTTTCCAACTCAGTTCCATTCTTTCTGTCACTTTCAAGTACACCACTCAAATGTAGGTTTGGTCTTTTCACATAGTCCCGTATTTCTTAGAGGCTTTGTTTGTTCCTTTTCGTTCTTTTTTCTCTAATCTTATCTTCGCACTTTATTTAATCTCTGATATCCTTTCTTCTGCTTGATCAATTTGACTATTGACACTTGTGTATGCTTCACAAAGTTCTCGTGCTGTGTTTTTCAGCTCCATCAGGTCATTTATGTTCTTCTCTAAACTGGTTATTTTAGTTAGCAATTCCTCCAACCTTTCTTCAAGGTTCTTAGTTTCATGGTTCTTTAGCTCAGAGGAGTTTATTATTACCCACCTTCTGAAGCCTACTTCTGTCAATTCGTCAAACTCATTCTCTGTCTAGTTTTGTTCCCTTGCTGGTGAGGAGTTGTGATCCTTTGGAGGAAAAGAGGTGTTCTGGTTTTTGGTATTTTCAGTCTTTTTGCACTGGTTTTCCTCATTTTCATGGACTTATCTACCTTTGGTCTTTGATGTCAGTGATCTTCGGATGGGGTTTTTGTGTGGATGTCCTTTTTGTTGATGTTGATGCTATTCCTTTCTGTTTGTTAGTTTTCTTTCTAACAGTCAGGCCTCTCTGCTGCAGGTCTGCTGGAGTTTATTGGAGGTCCACTCCAGACCCTGTTTTCCTGGGTATCACCAGTGAAGGCTGCAGAACAGCAAAGATTGCTGCCTGTTCCTTCCTCTGGAAGCTTTGTTCCAGAGGGGCATCTGCCAGATGCCAGCCGGAGCTCTCCTCTATGAGGTGTCTGTCGACCCCTGCTGGGAGGTGTCTCCCAGTCAGGAGGCACGGGAGTCAGGGACCCACTTGAGGAGGCAGTCTATCCCTTAGCAGAGCTCGAGCACTGTGCTGAGAGATCCACTGCTCTCTTCAGAGCCAGCAGGCAGGAACATTTAAGTCTGCTGAAGTTGCGCCCACAGCTGCTCCTTCCCCCAGGTGCTCTGTCCCAGGGAGATGGGAGTTTTATCTATAAGCCCCTGACTGGGGCTGCTGCCTTTCTTTCAGAGATACCCTGCCCAGAGAGGAGGAATGTAGAGAAGCAGTCTGGCTACAGCGGCTTTGCCGAGCTGTGGTGGGCTCCTCCCAGTTCGAACTTCCTGGCAGCTTTCTTTACACTGTGAGAGGAAAACCACCTACTCAAGCCTCAGTAATGGTGGACGTCCCTACCCCCACTAAGCTTGAGCGTCCCAGGTCGACTTCAGACTGCTGTGCTGGCAGCGAGAATTTCAAGCCAGTGGATCTTAGTTTCCTGGGCTCTGTGGGGGTGGGATCTGCTGAGCTAGACCACTTGGCTCCCTGGCTTCAGCCCCCTTTCCAGAGGAGTGAACAGTTCTGTCTTGCTGATGTTCTAGGCACCACTGGGGTATGAAAAAAAAAACTCCTGCAGCTAGCTTGATGTCTGCCCAAATGGCCGCCCAGTTTTGTGGTTGAAACCCAGGGCCCTGGTGGTGTAGGCACCCGAGGGAATCTCCTGGTCTGTGGGTTGTGAAGACCATGGGAAAAACATGGTATCTGGGCCGCAATGCATCATTCTTCATGGCACCGTCCCTCAAGGCTTCCCTTTGCTAGGGGAGGGAGTTTCCCGACCCCTTGCACTTCCTGGGTGAGGTGATGCCCCACCCTGCTTCAGCTCACCCTCTGTGGGCTGCACCCATTGTCTAACCAGTCTCAGTGAGATGAACTGGGTATCTCAGTTGGAAATGCAGAAATCACCCACCTTCTGCATTGATCTTACTGGGAGCTGCAGACCGGAGCTGTTTCTATTCAGCCATCTTGCCAGCTACCCGAGTCTATGTGTATCTTTACAGGTGAAGTGTGTTTCTTGTAGGAAACAGATCATTGGGTCCTATTTTTTCATCCATTCAGCCACTCTGTGTCTTTTGATTGGAGAATTTAGTGCATTTACATTCAGTGTTATTGATAAGTAAAGCCTTACTCCTGCCATTTTGTTATTTGTTTTCTGGTTGTTTTGTGGGCTTCTCTTTCTTCTTTCCTTCCTTCCTATCTTCCTTTTTTGTGAAGGTGATTTTTCTCTGGTGGTGTGCTTTAATTTCTTGCTTTTTATTTTTTGTGTATTGTATGTTTTTTGATTTGAGGTTACCATGACACTGGCACGTACTATCTTAAACCTATTATTTTAAACTGATGACAACATAACACTGGTTGCATAAACAAACATGCAAAAAGAAAACTAATAAAAACTCCATACTTTAACTTTGTCCCTCTGCTTTTTAACTCCTTGTTGTTTCTCTTTATGTACTGTCTATGTCTTAAAAAGTTTTTCTAGTTATTATTTATTGGTTCAGCATTTAGTCTTTCTTTTTCTTTTTCTTTCTTTTTTTTTTTTTTGAGATGGAGTCTTGCTCTGTCGCCCAGGCTGGAGTGCAGTGGCACGATCTCAGCTCACTGCAAGCTCTGTCTCCCAGGTTCATGCCATTCTCCTGCCTCAGCCTTCTGAGTAGCTAGGACTATAGGCACCTGCCACCACGCCCGACTAATTTTTTTGTATTTTTAGTAGAGACAGGGTTTCACCGTGTTAGCCAGGGTGGTCTCGCCCTCCTGACCTTGTGGTCCGCCTGCCTTGGCCTCCCAAAGTGCTGGGATTACAGATGTGAGCCACTGTGCGCCTGGCCATCATTTAGTTGTTCTACTTAGGTCAAGAGAAGTTAATACACCACAATTACAGTGTTATCCTAAATTTGTGTTTTTCTGTGTGCTTACTATTACCAGTGAGTTTTTTACCCTCGTATGCTTTCTTCTTGCTCATTAACATCCTTTTCTTTCAGATTGAAGAACTCTCTTTAGCATTTCTTATAGGACAGGTCTAGTGTTGATGAAATCCCTCAGCTTTTGTTTGTCTAGGAAGGTCTTTATTCTTCTTTTATGCTTAAAGGATATTTTCGCTGGATATACTTACTATTCTAGGGTAGAAGTTTTTTTTTCTTTTGGCAGTTTAAATATGTCATGCCACTCTCTCCTGGTTATGCCACTCTCTCCTGGCCTGTAAGGTTTCCACTGAGAAGTCTGTTGCAAGACATATTGGAGCTCCATTGTATGTTACTCTTTTTTTTTTTTCTCTTGCTGCTTTTAGGATCATTTCTTTACCCTTGACCTTTGAGAGTTTGATTGTAAAATGCCTTGAGGGAGTCTTCTTTGGGTTAAATCTGTTGGTGTTCTATAACCTTCTTGTACTTGACTGTTGATGTACTTCTCTTGGTTTGGGAAGTTCTTTGATATTATCTCTTTGAATAAGCTTCCTATCCCTATCTCTTTCTCTATCTCCACTTTAAGGCCAATAACTCTTAGATTTGCCCTTTTGAGGCTATTTGCTAGATTCTATAGGCATACTTCATTATTTTTTATTCTTTTTTCTTTTATCTCCTCTGTGTATTTTCGTATAGCCTGTCTTCAAGCTCACTAATTATTCTACTTGATCAATTCTGCTATTAAGAGACTCTGATGCATTGTTCAGCATGTCGATTGCATTTTTCAAGTCCATAATTTCTGCTTAACTATTTCACTCTTTTTGTTAAATTTTTATGATAGAATTCTGAATTCCTTCCTGTGTTATCTTGAATTTCTTTTGAATTCTCTGTCTGAAAGGTCATATATCTCTGTTACTCCAGGATTGGTCGCTGGTGCTTTATTTAGTTCATTTGGTGAGGTTTTCCTGGATGGTGTTGATGCTTGTAGATATTCTCTTGTGTCTGCACATTGAAGAGTTAGGTATTATAGTCTTCACAATCTGAGCTTGTTTGTGCCTATCCTTCTTGGGAAGGCTTTCCAGGTGTTAGGACATTCTTGCGTTGCTACAAAGAAATACTTGAGACTGGATAATTTATAAAGAAAAGAGGTTTAATTGGTTCATGCAGGCTGTATAAGCAGCATGACCCTGGCATCTGCTTGGCTTCTGTGGAGGCCCAGGGAGCTTTTAATCATGGCAAGGTAAAGAGGGAACAGACATGTCACATAGCCAGAGCAGGAGGAAGAGAGAGTTAGTTGGGGGGGCGGTGCCACACACTTTTAAACAACCAGATCTTATGTGAACTCAGAGCAAGAGCTCACTTATCACCAAGGGAATGGCTCAAGCCATTCATGAGGGATCTGCCTTCATGATCCAGACACCTCCCACCAGGCCCCACCTCCAACATTGGAGATTACAATTCAACATGAGATTTGAGTGAGAAAAATATCCAAATTATCACCAGGTGTTAGAAGGGACTTGGGCCCCAAGCCCAATAATGCTGTGGTTTTTGCAGACTTGTAGAGGTACCACCTTGGTGGTCTTTCAGAAGTTCTGGAAGAATTCTCTGGATTACCAGGCAGAGACTCTTATTCTTTTCCTTTAATTTCTCTGAAACATGTGGAGTCTCTCTTTCTGTGATGAGCCCTCTGGAACTGGGGGTGTGGTGATGCAAACACCCCTGTGGCCACTACCACTGGGACTGTGCTGGGTCAGACCTGAAGTTAGCTCAGCATTGGGCCTTGCCCAAGGCCCTTCCCTTCAGGGCAGTGAGTTCCCCCCAGGCCCCAGGTGTGTCTAGAGTTTTTTTCTGGGAGCCAGGGATTGGAGTTAAAAACCTTAGAAATTTACCTGATAGTCTATTCTACTGCAGCTAAGCTGACACTGAAACTACCATACAAAGTTCTTCCTGCTCTTTCCTCCCCATACCATAGGCAGAAGAGCTTCTACCTGTGGCCACCACCACCACTGGTCCATAGCGGGTTCTGCTGGGCCACTACCAATGTTTGCTTAAAGCCCAAGGGCTCTTCCATCAGCTTATGGTGAATGCTGCGAGACCCGGGATTCACCCTTCAGGGCAGGTCCAGAAATGCTGTCCAAGAGCCTGGGCCTGGACTCAGAGACCCCAAGAGCCTGCTTGTTGCTCTACCCCACTGTGGCTGAGCTGGTATCTAGGGTGCAAGACAAAGTCCCCTTTACTTTTCCCTCTGCTTTTCTCAAACAGAATGAGTCTTTCACCATAGCCACCACAGCTGAGAATATGCTGGGTCTCCCCTGAAACCAGCATGTCTCAGAGCTCGGGCCCATGGCATACTCCCTGGATATTGCTGGTTGTTATTCAGGGTCCAAGGACTCTTTAGTCAGCAGGTGATGAATCCTGCAAGTGTTGAGTCCTTCCCTTTAAGGCAGGGGTTCTCTTTTGGCCCAGGCTGTGGCTAGAAATGTCATCTGGGAGCTAGGGCCTGGAATAGGGGCCTCATGACTCTGCCTGGTGCCCTATCCTGTTGTGACTGAGCTGCTATCCAAGATGCAAGACAAAGTCCTCTTTACTCTTCATTCTCCTCTCCTTAAGCAGAAGGAAGGAGTCACTTTCATTGCTATGAGCTGCACTGCCTGGGGTTGGGGGAGGGATGGCGCAAGCCCTCCCATAGCCAAACCAGCTTGTGTCTCCCTAGGTCATGTGCCACCCTAGTTCACTGGCTCTAAGCCCAGCCTAGCAGTAGGAGTTGCCTAGGAATTGCAGTCCTTGTATCCTAGACTGCTGTTCAGGTTTACCTAGGACCCCAGAGCACTTTGGCCTGCAATGGCGAGGCTTGCTGAGGAACTTGAGTTCCAACAGCTGAGATGGGCGATTCCCCGCTGGCTAGGTCTGGTTCAAATGCCCCCTCTGTGTGTGAATGCTGAGTGAGCCCAGCACAACTTTGCTCTCCATTGTGACAGAGCAGCACTGAGTTCAATGTAAAGTCCTCCAGTCACTGCATTCTCCCATCCCCAAAGTGCACAGACTCTTTCTCCATGTCTTATGGCCACTGCCAGGGGATTGGGTAGGGGTGGCATCCATGACTCAAGACTGTCTCTCCTTCCCTTCTCAATGCCTCTTTCCATGATATGGAGTTCAAATCAGATATTGTGATTATTCACCTAATTTTTGGTTCTTGTTATGGTGCTTCTCTGTGTACAGATAGTTGTTAAATTTTGGTGTTGCAGCAGGGGGCATGAATGGTGTAAGCTTCCATTCTGCCATCTTGCCTGCCGCCCGCCCTCCATTCCCACCAAACTTACTAATTCATTAAACAAACATTTATTGAGAATCCATGGTTAGTTTTCTGCCTTTTCTTTTTCAATAAATGTTGAATTAAACCCAACTTGTTGATGATGGCTGTCTTTCTAGATTCCCTCTGCTCTAATACAGAATGAGTCTTTTACCATAGCCACTACAGCTGGGAATATGCTGGATCTCCCCTGAAGCCAGCATGTCTCAGAGCTCAGGGCCCATGGCATACTCCCTGGATATTTCTGGTTGTTATTCAGGGTCTTTAGTCAGCAGGTGATGAATTCTACCAGTGCTGGGTCCTTCCTTTTAAGGCAGCGGGTTCCCTTTTGGCCCAGGGTGTGGCTAGAAATGTTATCTGGGAGCTAGGGCCTGGAATAGGGGCCCAGCATTTTGCTACCAGAGTAATGATCCATGCTTACTGCTTTGGTCATTTCCTTGCTCTACACTAAGTCCTTCAGCACTTCCTTGTTACTAACCACAGTAAATAAAATGCTTCAGCCTGATTTTCTATGCTCTATATTAACTTCTCCAAATATTTATCGAGCACTTCTAAATGTCAGGTAATGTGCCAGGTGCAGGGACACAGAAGAAAGCATGGGCTATGTCTTCGGGAGCCTATAGTCTCCTAGAGCACAGTGTGGGGAGTGCATCGAGGGAGGTGTGCAGAGGGGCTGGGGGCTGAGGAAGAGAGAAGACCTCATTTAGCCTGGGGGGCAGGGGTGGAGTGAGTTGGAGGAGAGGAAGTTAGGAAAGCCTTTCTTGAGGGAATTCGTGTCTGGTTTTACCTTTACAGAAGAATAGGATTTGACTAGGCTGTGTGTGTGTGTGTGAGTGTGTGTGTGTGTGTTTGTGGAAGGGTGCACATATATGCGAGGGTGTTGTGTGTGTGTGTGTGTGTGTGTGTGTGTGTGTGTGTGTGTTGAAGGCTCTGGTGCAGAGTGGAGAGTCAATTCATGTTTGAGAGAGCAGCATGTGTCAAGGTCTGTTGATAACATACTGCATAAGTGTGAGGGGGACTGTCAGAAGGCTGGAATTCAGGGACTGGCTCATGAAAGACCACAATGCCTGGTAAGACACTTGGACATGATGTTTCAGGTCAGTGATTGAGAGATTGTATTTGCTGGAGTTCTAGGGCTTCTGTGGACCCTTTGGAAAGGGGAATAGAAGAGCTATGGACCTGAAAGATTTTAAGGAGAGGAGGAAAATGGTTTGAGTTTTGTTTTGAGTCAACTCCACGGGCAGCTCTGTGAAGGATGGATTTCAAAGGGACAAGTCTGACAGCAGGAAGGCCTGTGAGGAGGCACTGAAGGGTGGAAACAGATTAGAACAGAGACAGTACTTACAAGGTGAAATTGACTGGACTTGGCCATGGAAAAGGGATACAGGAGTGAAAGAAAAAGTAATGGGGGAGGAAGGGCAACCCATAATCTCCTGGCTTAGAAGGAAGAGGGCAAGTTTCTGAGGGAAGGAGGATGGGTTCATTTTCAGATAGGTTGCTTTAGAGGTGTACTTGGACCGCCCCGTTCCTGACCTATCCAAAGGTGTTCCTGCTATTTCACAGACAGACTCTATGGCATTGGTCATAGCTCTGTTCTCATCCAGGCCTCTGTAGGCCATTGCTTATTCTATGACAGGGCTTGTGGTCCCTCTGATGCTGCATCTGTGAAAATCCTATTTGCCCATCTGGATGCCGCTCAATCTCCTCTCTTTCCCACTCCCAGAGCCTCTGTTGTCTCAGGACTCATGGATGATGGTTCCTCTGTACTCCTCCAGTACTAAAGATTCTTTTTTTTTTTTAAAAAAAAACATGGTCTCACTTTATCACATAGACTGGAGTGCAGTGGCATGAACATGGCTCATTGCAGTCTTGACTTCCTGGGCTCAAACGATTCTCCCACCTCAGCCCCCCAAGTAAGTGAGTCTACAGGCATGTGCCACCAGGCTGGGCTAATTTTTAAATTTTTTGTAGAGATGGGGTTTCACCATGTTGCCCAGGCTGGTTTTGAACTCCTGGGCTCAAGCAGTCCTCACTCCTCAGCCCTGCAAGTAGCTGGGAGTACAGGTGCATGCCACCATGCTTGGCTAATTTTTTTTTAATGTATTTTAGAGATGGAATTTTGCCATGTTTCCCAGGCTGGTCTTGAACTCCTGGGCCTCAGGTGAGGCCTGCCTTGGCCTCCCAAAGCGTTGGGATTACAGGCCTGAGCTACTGCACCCGCTGCTTTTCAAGTATATTACTTTTTTTTTCTGTAAGTAGCAAGTTCCTTAACGTTACGGGCTTCAGCAACATCTAGCCTAGTGCGAATAATACAACTGGTTACTCAGTGAATACACAGAATCATGAAATGTTAGATCTTGAGGCTGTGGTTTTCAAACTGGACTGTGTAAGAAACATCACAGGAGTGTATGAAAATGCAGACATTTGGCCCATGGGTGGTTCTGATACAGGTGGTTTTCAGAAAACACTTAAAGAAACACTGGCTTTAAAGAAACTTAAAGATCAATTAAGCTAATTCTGTCATGTTAGAGAGAGGAAACTATGAGTTGGAGTGTGAACAACTTGTCGGTTTCTCAGATTGTCTAGTGACAGACCCAAGACTGCCTCCTGGTCCCTGACTCCTAGCTGAATGCTTTTCCTCACCACCCAACACACTGCTTCCACCTATTCAAAAGATGTCTTTCTAAAAGCTGAAATCCTCTTTAGAAGAATAAGGCAACATCTCATTTCACTTACAGTTTAAACGTTGCCAGAAGGAATGAGATGTGTTGGATGCCATCTTTGTCCTCTAGGAATTTCCAATCTTAGGTATTAGGAGAAGGAACCACTTCTTGATACTGCTTAAAGCAGAAGAATCCTAGGGGGAGAACTGTAGGCTGTGGATTGATTGATGGGATTCCATTTGAGTAGCATCCCTCCTGTCGAGGAAAACATCTGCGTGAAGATGAACTAAGCCTAATTTTGTGCAACTCATGTTTTCATATTTCTTGTAAAGCATATCAATAATTACAAAATATAATGTCTTTTCAGTGACTAAATATAAATGTCTATTTAAGTGTATGTTGGTAGTTCAGATAGTAAATAGACTTGTTAGTTTTCCTTGACATCATAGAATGTTCAGGAGAGAAATGGTGAATGTCATTTCAAGCCATTTTCTTTCCTATATTCATTCATTTTTTTTTTTTTAATTTAGTGCTATCAGCAAACCCAAAATAGTGCCAGATGAAAAATGTGGGCTGAATGTAAGGTCTTTATTTTTGAGCTGAAGAGATGAAAGCATTCTCCCCTTTCAGTCTTTCCCTCTTCTTTCCGTTCTAAGTGTGCCATACTGAAAATCATATGCTGGGCTTTCCCCCTTGTAGGTCACTGTTTTCTTATTAGCAATGGTCATTTTCATGTTTGTTTGATTTTTTTTAATTGATAGGGTAAAGAAACTGGAGGAATGCTGATTAAATAATGTACCTGGATATCAGTAGGATTTTTGACAATGCCTCTTGTAAATTCCTTGAGGGCAGTGTAGAGAGAAGTTAGTTAAGATGCTATTATTAGGGTTTGTAGGTGCTTGGGAAGCCTAACCCAAAGTGTCTGTGACTGACTTCCTGTTGTCTGGTGGGAGATCTTATGTACTGAGAGGCAGGACTTTCCTTTGCACCCACTCTGTTCACTTTTTTCCATCAGTGATGGGGTGGAAATTACAAGGGTATGGATACTTGTTCAATACAAGAATCATGTTTGATGAATTAAATTGAAACCGTCTATCCTGCAAAACTGTGTGTGCCCATAACTGAAAGTGCTTAAGCTGTGCCTTTGTGGCCATCTGTTGGAGATGCTCTAGAAGGGACTCCTACTTGGGAGGGAGGTGGAACTAATATGTTTGAATTATTTTCTAACCCTGTGATTCTATTACTGTACCATATTTTGGCTCTAAGATGATTAGTCAAATCTCTTTCTTGGAATCTGTTGTAAATCTCCGACTTACCAAGGTGGAGGCCTAAAGGTTTCGGACACCCTGAGTGCTATATCGGTGTGCCAGGGATGCTTATGCTCCTGGGATAAACATGCCTTCAGACATGAGACCTTCAAGTAAGTGAGTGAATATTTGGGAAGAACTACTATAAACAATTTTGTTTCAAGAATACTGATTTCTTCTTTGAAGGACTTACTAAAAGTCAGTGACAGAGAAAGGAAGACATGAAGTAGAGGATGAAAGTGCAATGGAGCTAGTTTTCTTTTTGGTCAGGTGTCTTTAGCTGAGTGGCCCCTGAGGGATCTTGCTCAGAGCCTAGACCATCATCCCTGGGGCAGGGCAGGGTGCAGTAGGGGGAGGATGTACTTCCCTGTTCCTCTTATGGACTTCCTTTACAAGGCTGGATGAGGGAATTTACTGATACCTTGTTACAAAACTGGCAAAATGAAACACAGGTGAACCTTTAGCTCATCATCCTACTTACTGTCTTTAATAAGACATCTTATTTCACTTGTAAGGAATTTTGAAATTCTTAGCATCAAAAATCTCATCTTTTAAAGTTGAATCCAAAGGACATGGGTTTCTTAAATGTCTGAACACATTTCTAAACTGTTAGGGAGGAAAAAAAATTACGTGAATGAGGGTTGATTCTTGGCCCAACTGTGGGATCACATTTGATGTGTGAGAGTCAGATAGAGTTAGGGCGATGCAGCTCCTACCCATCCCCTAGAGAAGGTGCTGTGCTCTGGATCGGCTGCTGAGGAGAAGATTTCACATCTCTTGCGTTCCCTCAAAAGGGTATGTGGAGCTAAGACATGATAGTAAGAGCAAGCGGGGAAGAATTCTGCAGTGGCAGCGAGATAGCTGTTGCATACCTTTGTGGGATCAAAGAACATGAGAGTGCTTCTGACTACATTATTAATAAAATTATATGAAGTATTTTGGGCATATAGGATGTATTAAGAATAATACAATAAAATCTACATATCCCCCACCCAATTTAAGAAATAAAAATTAACAACCACAGGAAAACACCCTCATATAAGTTCTCCCTGATCTTATCCCCATCTCTCCTCTCAGAGGTAACCACGATCCTGAGTTTCACACCCTTTATTTTTTAAATGAGGAAAAGGAAGCCCAGAGAGGTGGGGAACTGGTTTAATTTCACACTCAAGGCTAGTGAGAGCCACAAGATGCCTTCTACTTCTTTTCTTGGGGCACAGATTATTGTTAGTAAACCTGTACTCCTTCTCAGCCTTTTGGGTATAATCAAGTCTGGAGTGTCTGTGATAAGACAGCTTAGAGATTATGTTTGCAGTCCCTATAAGCCGTGTAGCTTTGCACAGTAAGCATGGAGAATTGAAGAGAAGGAATTTTAGCCAACACTTACTTGTTTGGAATCTTGGGCTGGTACAGTAAAGTATAAAGGGATACCATGACATCTGGGGACAGTCAGATGTACAGGTTGTTAGAATAAAATTGCAGGGGACTGTCACAATGGTGGCACTGAGCTATAAAATGAAAAAGCATCACAATCAAACTCCTTTCACAGCCTTCCTTTTACTACATGCCAAATTAGACATCTTCTAAGCCTTCATAAAAACAGTTCTGCTGAAATAAAAAATACCTTTTTAAAATATTTTCCTAGGAAAGCATTATCAGGCTATTTCTTTGGCTTCCCAGGAGAAATGAACATGTGATTGATATATATTTTCTGGTGAATAAGAACCAGGATTGAAGAAACATGTTTGGAGCTATTAAATTTTAATAAAAATAAGAAAGCAAACAATATTACTCTTCTATTGCTGATAGAATGATACATAATTTTGAAATTCTGGTGGAAGCACAGGTGCTTTTCCCCATTTTTATTTATAGAGTTTTAACAGCCTAGGCTTTGCACCCTGTCACTTCTTTCTTGTCTTTTTTTTTTTTCTTTAAAAACACCACCAAACAGTTTTCACCTAGAACTCATCCACAGACATTTAAAAAGGTGGTATCTTTGGAGAAAACTTGTAGTCGATCACAAGATCATCCACTAGATTTAATTTTATCCGGAAGGCTGACCTGACATTAAATGTCTAAAAATCATCTAACAGAGCTGTGAAAAGTAAGCACTACATAGGAAGGACATTTGTGAGTTCTTTGATACAGAAGACATAGGGAGCTGTGGATTTCTGCATTAATCCATTTATTGAACAACAGGAGGAAATCAGACTGCCCGTGATTGCCCACCCTTATTTACCAGTTGGAATGCCCAGCTGCAGCTGGGTTGATTTGAGAGCTCACTGGGTCGGGTTTAATCATCTTCTTTTGTCTGTCTTGAAAGCGGATGTTGAAGTGGAATCTCTCCACCTGCTGTGTAAGGAGCAGTATCTGCCTCTTCACACTCGACTTCATAAAGCTTTAATGTCTTTCCAGGATTGATAAGAGTTGTGAAGGCTACTGTTTCAGACTTGGCATTTTTGCTTTTGTTTTACAGACTGTTTATTCCATGGCTCCGTTCCCTTTCCCACAATTGGCAGAGTTGAGGGAAAAATACACCTACAACATTACACCGTTCCCAGCCACAGTTAAACCCACCTCACTTTCTGGGTAAGGTTTTTAAATTCCTTGTTGTTTTCATGATGGAGAACTTAATATCTTAATTTGTTATTGTAAATTAATATTTATGAAACCTCAGAGATATGTTAAAGTAATTTGACACTTAGAATCTAATGTCCCTTTCCAAATGGTTTTGATTTAAACTCGAGAGATTTTTAAAAGTGTACTTTGCGGAGAAATTTGGAATGTAAACTGGAGAGATATTTAGCAACCCCACAACTTATCTAACGATATCAAGTATTAAAAATCTCAATAGTTAAAATAGTGTGGAACCTGTATACAAGTACACAGATGAGCTAATTTAAAAACTGTGAAGACCAAAAATTGACAATTGATAAAGAGTTTATCATATGAAAAATAGGCATATTGAATCAATGGTGAAAAGTTATACTATTTAGTAAATGGTGATGGGCTAATGAGAACTAATTTGGAAAGAAAATGAGAGTCAGACCTCATACTAGATGCCAGGATAAATTCCGTATGGATGAATGTGTTAAATAGAACAATGAAATAATAAAATTAGCATAAGAAAATGTGGAAGAATTCCTTTAGTTCTTTGGAATTGGAAAGGCCTTAATAACTGACTCAAAATTTAAAAAAAAAGGAAAAAATTAAGTACTTTAAATATAATTTTCTGGGCGACCCAAACGGAACAAAACCAAACCTCTATAAGTGGACTCAAAAATATCTGTGGAAGGATATTTTTAACTTACTATGCAAAATAGGGATGGATATTGCTAATATATAAAACTCCTAGAAATCAATAAGAAAATGGCCACCCAAGCCGGGTGTGGTGGCTCACGCCTGTAATCCTAGAACTTTGGGAAGCTGAAGCAGGAGGATCACTTGAGGCCAGGAATTCGAGACCAGCCTGGGCAACATAGCAAGATCCTGTCTCTACAAAAATTACAAAAATTAGCAGGGTGTAGTAGTGCATACCTGTAGTCCTAGCTACTTGGGAGGCTGAGGCAGGAGGATTGCTTGCACCTCGGAGTTTGTCATGGTATATTATTGGAAACCACTCAAGTGTATACCATTAGCAGCCTGGTTCCACACTATGGGGTGTGTACATCCAGTAGAGCTGTAAGAAAGCATAAGGAAACTCTGTGTATTCTTGTGTACCATGATTGTGCAGTGGTACAATCATGGCATACTGCGGCCTTAACCTTCTAGGCTCAGATGATTTTCCCATCTTAGTCTCCTAAATAGCTGGGACCACAGGCACGTACCACCGTGCCTGGATAATTTTTAAATTTCTTGCAGAGACAGAGTCTCACTATGTTACCCAGTCTGGTCTTCAACTCTTGGGCTCAAGCAATCCTCCTGCCTTAGCCTCCCAAAGTGCTGAGATTACAGGTGTGAGCCACTGTGCCCAGCCTGTAAAGATTTCTTATATAAATAAAGGCAAGATGCAGAAGAGCATATATAGTATGCTAATAGTTATGCAAAAAGAAGAGAAAAATAAAAGCATGTAGTCATATTTGCCTAGTGTGCTCAGAGAAACTGAAGAATACATAAGAACCAGTAACAGTGATCACCTGTGGGAATTAGATGGGAGATTCTCACAAGTGACCATGGTTACTAGTTTCAATGGGCAGAAGTTGGACAGAGATGGGAGGGACACTTTATAAATCATGTCATTATATATAATTCTTTTTCTTGGAGATGGAATCTTGCTCTGTCGTTGCTCAGGCTAGAATGCAGTGGCGTGATCTTGGCTCACTGCAACCTCTGCCTCCCGGGTTCAAGCGATTCTCTAGCCTCAGCCTCCCAAGTAGCTGGAATCACAGGTGTGCAGCACCACACTAGAGACGGGGTTTCACAATGTTAATTATATGTAATTCTGTGTTAATTATGTATATGGCATTTAAACCATGTAACTGTATTATGTTTTAAAATACCATGGTTTTCTTTGTATATTTCTTTTTTGTCTTTTATGTTTTCCAAGACGACATAGTAAGGCCGGAGACAGTGATGAAGAGAATGACCCAGACGATGAGGATGCTGTCGTTAATGCAGTGGGGTGTCTTGGACCTTTTAGTGGGTTCCTGGCTCCTGAACTGCAGAAGTACCAAAAACAAATTAAAGGTAAAGAGGTGGCTCTTGATTTAGATTATCATGATGTATTGGTTTACTACAATAAGAGTAATATTGTGTCCTATAGATGCCCCAGTAATTTTCTGAACTGGTTACAACTATTAAAAGTCTTTATTAGGCTAGTCATGGTGGGTCATGCCTGTAAGCCCAGCACTTTAGGAGGCTGAGACAGCATGATCATTTGAAGCCAGGTTTTCAAGACTAGCCTGAGCAACATAGGGATACCCAGTCTCTACCAGACAACAACAACAACATTAAAAAGTCATTACTAGGCTGGGTGTGGTGGCTCATGCTTGTAATCCCAGCACTTTGGGAGGCCGAGGCAGATGCATCATGAGGTCAGGAGTTCGAGAGCAGCCTGGCCAATATGGTGAAACCCTGTCTCTACTAAAAATACAAAAATTAGCTGGGCGTGGTGGTGTGTGCCTGTAGTCCCAGCTGCTTGGAAGGCTGAGGCAGGAGAGTCGCTTGAACCCAGGAGGCAGAGGTTGCAGTGAGCCGAGATCATGCCACTGCACTCCAGTCTGGGCAACAGAGCAAGACTCCATCTCAAGAAAAAAAAAAAAAAGAAATTGTTACTAAAAGTATCTTCTCTGTTACTTTATCTTTTTATTACATAATGGTTTCTCTCTGTATTACCTGTTACATGCATAGTACACATTTCTTTTTCTCTATGGTGACTTTTGCTCCCATGCATTGGATTCAACTTTGTATGCTAAGTTCCTTAGCACAGACCCTGGCATATAGCAGATGCTTAATATACTCCATCTGAATTTACTTTATTCCAGACTGGCTTCTCTTCCAATAGGATTACCCTTTAAATCAAAATGTTATGGTGACCTCTACTTGAATTTCTTGAGTGACAAGAAACTTATTATTTCACAAGACACTTTGCTTGATTCTTCCCCTTAGTCCGTGGTTTCTATTTACAAAGAGATAACTTCCACCTACCCATTCTACTAATAGTTCTTCTCTTTGCTTTTTTTTTCTATTTGAAGGCATCACTGTTTATTAACTGACCAGATTACAAAAATAATCATGGTAGACCCCTTAGTTCATCCTTCTAATAAGCATGTATCTCTTCTCTTCCCTATTGCCAGCATTTCTACCTTCCACAAAATAGGAGGTCTTTTTCTTCATTCCACCTTGTGGAGAGGATAATTTGAAGGGTCACAGGAAGTTATTGGCTTCTTTGAAGCCTTTTCCAACAGTATCTCATGATTCAGATCCTCCATGCAGATGATGTCATATTTACCAAGAGATTGAGCAATCAAAGTGTTATCTGTCATGGCAATTTGCTTCTTTTCGATTTTGCTATAATGACACTTGTAGATTAGTTCATTTACTTACTTTAGGTTTGGGTACCACCATGCAATGTATGGTTCTCCAATCCTCACCATGTTAATTGAAGCCTTGCTGAGCTTAACAAAGGTTCCATTGAAGATCTGACGAAGGTGAAGAAACTCCAACACCTTTCAGACCTTTGGGCTCACACCATTGATACCTCTGATCCTTAGGGAAAATGACAGTTTGGGTTCTGTAAGAACATAGAAGTTGCCAGCTTTTCTTGCCCTCCTAGCCATTTGAATCTCAGTTCTATCCATCTGCCTGTATTCCTTGTGACTGTGTTTAGCTTTTTCATAGATACGCTTCCTCCTTGCCTTTTGAAGCATCTTTTCGGCAAACTTCTTTCTCAGGTGCTTGATCTTCAGCTCTGCAAAATTCCTTTGCTTTTTCTTAAGGGTTTCTGGCACAGCAGGAACCTTCTTTTTCTTCTCTTCGACACCCTCCATGGTTCTACGGGAAAAGAGGATTCTTCCCTTTGGAAAAAACCAGAACAAGTCTACTTACTCCCTCTTCTACCTGACATCTCTTCAAATCTTTGAGGACAGCTATTCATGTCCTCCAAAGCTTTCTCAAAGGCCCCAGTTCAGAATGTCTTTAAGCATGTCTCTTAAGTTATGACTTCTGGACCTCCTAATATTCTATTAATTTACCTCTAGATATCCTGTAATTTGGTAATGTTCCCCTTAAAATGTGGTGCTCTGAATCACATGCCATGTTTTATTTCATTTTTTTTTTTTCTAAACAGAATAGACTTCTGTGGTCTGGAATTATCAATGTTATGCACTGTTTTAAAGTCTGTGGTTCTCTATGTCCTTTCTTGTCTTGGGTGGCAGCTTCTTTTAGGATATTTTTTCTACCTCTTCTAGTTTGAAGACCATTCTCCTTGTTCAAAGATATTAGAAATATGCTGAAAGAGGACAGAAACAGAATAGATGTCAGGCACCTCTGTGTTCTCTTTGCCGTCTTCTAACTTTATACTACCTTCTTGAAGTCATGGGGCCATCTTCTCTTTTTTTGGTTCTTATTTGTTAGGTAGGAGCAGTGGCAGCAGCTGCTGCTACTTCTAACTTTTGGTTGTGATCTTTTGGAGTATTTCCCACAAACCTCAGCTTGTTTTGAGTTTTAGCCTTTTTAATGGCTGGGCTCATACTGTTTTGTGAGTATGTCCTTGGTATGTGCTCTTCTCTCATCCTTTTAAAGGCTTTTTAAAAATCTGAACCCAACAAGAGTCTTCTTGATTTCTGCAATGCCTTCTACCCCCTTTCTTATTGCCTGAGTTTCAGCTTTTGATTTCTAGCCATAGGATCAATATGTATTTTAATGGTAAAGTTTTTGAATCTGTTTCTGTAGCCTGGGTCTATGTTTCATTTTTTTTTCTCTGTTTTTCTTTCTGTGCATTTTTGTGCTCTAGGATGACATGATCACTTTCTCCTAAATTTCATCATTAGTCTTTCTTGTTGATTTTGCTCTGATTAGCAGTTTCTCTGTTAATTTTCTTCTCCTTACAGAACTGATTACAGTAAAAAAATGAATTTCTGAGATGTTTAGCCTTTGTCTGAATAACACTCTCAGCAGATGTTAGGATAGTTGGAGACTCTCAGTCTTTTTTTTTTACTCTGGCTCCCATGTCAGTTTTACAAATTGTGCTGGAGAAGCTTGCTGTCTCCTGCTTTGGCCTGTGCAGTCTGTGGGTTACTCCCACCTAGTATTGTTTCTCTTTCTTGGAGGTCATCTCAATTTTATTTAAGAGACAAATCTGCTAGTTGTAGCTATCACAAGAGCAGACACCACATCCGACATAACAACAGAGTGGACAGGAAATGCTTGTTAAATAAACAAAGCATTCATTCTGGTGATACAGTGGTCTGAAGTCTTGATAATTTTATAAATTGTTATGATTTTTAATGTAAGAAGAATGCACTTTTAATGACTGTCTAAACTCTACAAACCAATTCTGTATAAATCCTCATGCCGTTGTGTGGAAATCTGTACAATGATTTTAGAAATTAGGAGTTATATCTTTCTAAGGGAATCTTAGAAAATGGCAGTGATTTTTATCTGGAAGCAGTTGATGTTATGTCTATATAGCTAACAAACTGGTAACAAAATCAGACACTGAACCCATATAGCTCATGTTAGACCCACAGTTAGGTTAATAAGAAAATGCAGAAATATTTTCAGGAGCACATCAAAATGAGCACCAGACAAACTCTAGTATGCATTTTTTTCTGTGGTTTAGAATTTCATGGAGGTTAAGATACTGCACTGGGTTGTAGTGTTATCAATTTCCATTTACTCCTGTTCCCCTCCACCGACCATCTCCTTATGTCTCATCCTTCGAGCGCAGAGCCAAATGAGGAGCAGAGTCTGAGATCTAATAACATTGCAGAGCTGAGTCCAGGAGCAATCAATTCCTGTCGAAGTGAATACCATGCAGCTTTTAACAGTATGATGATGGAACGCATGACCACAGATATCAATGCACTGAAGCAGCAGTACTCTCGAATTAAAAAGAAGCAACAGCAGCAGGTTCATCAGGTGTACATCAGGGCAGGTAATGTGATTCTTCATTTGAATCAATTTCAACTCTATATCAACTTGTAAAATGAAGAACAAATAATCCTAGGAAGTCCTTGGAATTACTAACTGTAGCTCAGTAGCTGGCATGAGATAATAGCATATTTAGCATTTCATTTTAAATTTTATTTTATCAGGCTCTAAAGAAGAAAAAGACTGCAGGTTCTTTTTAGGCCCCAAGGATCAGGCAGTTGATGGTATTAAACACGTCTCTACTATGTGTGCTGTGGAGAAGGGTTTACAAATGATTAAAATGTTGCAAAGCCATGCAATCCTTGGACTTGAGAAATTTTGGAGCCTAAATTTTATGCATCTGAATATAGAATTTAGTCATCTGTGCACTAGTAAATTAAGCTATATACTAGTCATTTAGGTGATATTATAACAGATGTTGTGATCAGAGAAACTGGGAAAAAAACATTAAAAAGCCTGTGCCTTGCTGATGGCAAGTATCTTGGGAATATACCAAGAAGAACACAATTATAATGCAATTGGAAATGCTCTTTTCCAAGGATTGCCAAGCTTTTTTCTTTTTAATTCCAAAAATCCTAGTGAACAATCTGCTTAATTGTTTAATATATGCTGATTTGGGAGTTGTTTTTTCTTGCTTGAAGTGAATATCTTAATGAAAATGGTGCCTGTCCAGAATTAACTGAAATATAAATTTGACATGTTTTTAAAGTGGCATGTGAGCATGTGACTGATCCTGCACAAAAACTGAATTTACCTTCCATTTATCAGAGAAGAATAGTTGACTTCTTGACGATTCTCACTTTATCCTGAATCATTAAGAAACCAGTCACAAAATAAATGAACAATTTCACTTTAAGTTTCAAAAACATTGGCACATACATTTCCTCATTTTGTCCTTAAAACAAATCTATGAGGAAGGCAAGGATAGATAGTCTCATCTTCTTCCAAATAGTGAGGAAATGGTGATTCAGGAAGGCTTAGCAATTGTCCAGGGTTATATAGCTATAGTGAGTGGTCAGGCCAGGGCCAGAACACAGGTGTTCTGATTCTTTGCACAGTCCCTTTTTAACTACACTGTACAAGTCTTTGGGTGTGATGGTAAACAATTGTTCAGGGTGCTAAATCGGCCCAGTGGTTTGTACCTTCATCAGGGATCAGCAAACTGTGGTCTGTAGGCCAAATCCTGCTCATTACCTGTTTTTGTAAATACAGTTTTTTGTTTGTTTGTTTTGAGAATGACAAAGAATGAGTACTCTGTCATTCAGGCTGGAGTGCAGTGGTGCGATCTCAGCTCACTGTAACCTCCACTTCCCAGGTTCAAGCAATTCTTGTGCCTCAGCCTCCCAAGTAGCTGGGATTACAGGCATGCACCACCATGCCTGGCTAATTTTTGTATTTTTAGTAAAGACAGGGTTTCACCATGTTGGCCAGGCTGATCTTGAACTTCTGACCTCAGGTGATGTGCCCACCTTGGCCTCCCAAAGTGCTGGGATTACAGGAGTGGGCCACCGCACCTGGCCTGTAAATACAGTTTTATTGGAACACAGGCATGCCCATTTGTTTACAGGTTGTCTAAGGCTCCTTTCACACCACAGTGGCTAAAATATTTACAGTCTGGTCCGTTACAGGAAAAGTTTGCTGACCCCTTCTCCAGATCATGGTTGATGTGGTTCTCTTTAAGGAAGAGATTGCTGCTCAAAGGCAAAGCTCTAGAACATTGGTTCTTGAAATTTAGTGTGCATACAGATCATTTGGGGATCTGCTAAAATATAGACTCTGTTTGGAATGGAGTTGAAATTACATGTTTCTAACAAGCCCATAGGCACTGCTGGTGCTGCTGCTTGGGGACTGTATTAGTCTGTTTTCACACTGCAAATAAAGACATACCTGAGACTAGGCAGTTTATAAGAGGCTTAATGGACTTACAGTTTCACATGGCTGGGGAGGCCTCACAATCATGGTGGAAGGCAAGGAGGAACAAGTCACATCTTACGTGGATGGCAGCAGGCAAAGAGAACTTGTGCAGGGAAACTCCCATTTTTAAAACCATCAGATCTCGTGAGACTTATTCACTATCACGAGAACAGCATGGGAAAGACCTACCCCCATGATTCAGTTATCTCTTACTGGGTCCCTCCTACAACACATGGGGATTATGGGAGCTACAAGATGAGATTTGGGTGGGGATACGGCAAAACCTTATCAGAGACCATGGTTTGAGTAGCATGGTTTTAGATGAGATGGTATATGATAGGATTAGCAGCACAGGTGGAGAGATTGAACTTGAACTAGAGGCAAAAAGACCTTAGCTTCCGAGACTTAGTGGAAGGTGGTGAGGTTGGTGGTTGAGGTATCAGCTTCCGAGGTTAGGGAGGGTGGGAAATAGAGGCCTTTCAGATCTGATAGCTTTTGTTTTCATGGAGAAATTGGGGGAAAGTTGTTTGGTGGGAATAAGGTGGGGGTTGGGAGTAAATGAGAGGTTAAAGAAAGTAATGAAGATTTAGTTAGGTCATTGAAAGGAGTGAGAGAGGGAAATGAAAAGATTGTTTGGCATTGAGGACCCAGTGAAATGGGAGGTCATGAATTTGAAGGGCTCAGTTTCAGAAAAGAGAATGTAGATTATGGACCCCAGGTTGGGGCTTTACTAGCAATGTGTGACAAAGAGACAGGGATGCCTATGAGGCAGTGATCTAAGCGGTCAGCCATGCACCTGGCAGGGTAGGGGTGTCAGTGAGCCAAAGACACATGAGGGGTTATGAGGAGCCTGAGGAACAAGGAGCCAGAAGTCTCTGTGGTTCATTACCACATATAGTTAGACTGAGAGCCTGAGAGCTGGAAGAGCCAAAGTGAGGAGTATTAGAATTAAATATTTTCACATAAGGTAGAGCTGGGTGATAAGGTTTAGGATGGAACTGGGGAGGTTGAGGAACTATGAGAATATAATGGAGGGCCAATCACAGTGACAGTCAAATAATTGGGGAGGTGGCAGGAATGTGGTGAAAAGGAGACAGTCATCAACATTTTTAGTTGATATTGGGGTATGACCAATGGTAAATGACAACAGTAGAGAAGGGTAGAAGTTAGTTCAGCCAGATGACATGGACATCAAGGAAGAAGGAAACTCACACACAGAGGGAGAGGCCTTCTCCCTACAATTTCTGTCTGCAGCTGCCATCCTGGGACCATGTATGTTGAATGCTGCATTGGAAATAGGAGTCTGGTCATAGCCACAGGTGGTCAATGATAATGCCATCGACAGTGCCTTCTAGGAGAACAAAGCTTTTTTGTTTGTTTGTTTTGAGAAGGAGTCTCACTGTATTACCCAGGCTGGAATGCAGTGGCGCAGTGTCGGCTCACTGCAAGCTTCACCTCCTGGGTTCAAGCAGTCTCCTCCCTCAGCCTCCCAAGTAGCTGGGACTACAGGCGTGCACCACCACATCTGGCTAATTTTTGTATTTTTAGTAGAGACAGGGTTTCGCCATGTTGGCCAGGCTGGTCTCGAACTCCTGGCCTCAAGTGATCCTCCTGCCTTGGCCTCCCAAAGTGCTGGAATTACAGGCATGAACCACAGCACCTTGCTGAGGACAAAGCTTTTGGTGCTTTTCAGTTTTCAATTGGCTTTTGAAGTTCATTGAGGACACAGGAGTGGTTTTTCATCTGTCGGGCTAGATGCTGGATAGCCGTGATTTCACTGCATTCTCACTTCTGTCATTCTGCTGGATCTCACTTCATAATATGCAGTGTGTTCTTTTCCTACCTCTCAGAGGCTGACAGATGATAATCCATATGGTCATAGTGTTTGTTGTATTATTTTTTTAAAATCTGCAAAGATTTTTCTAGGTACAGTAACTCAGAGGTTGCTACTCAGAGCCAAGAGCTCTCTGTAAAAAAAACATTAGGGAGTCCAGGCTCTGATTAGGAATGAGGGGTCAGATGTTCCTTTTTGTATCATCACCCTGTGGTCCCTTCCTCTTTAAAGAAGAGCGCATTGGTATTCCAGGCTCTTGGGTTGAATTCAGTTTCTACTGTCTTCAGTCACATGACTCTGCCCCTCCCTGGGGAATACATGGGAAGGGATGTGGTAGATGGGGCTGGGAGGACCTCTAAGTGATTTCTGTTCCACGATGGATGCGTTTCTTTGTGGTACACTTCATACTACCTTTCAACATTTCTTTCAGACAAAGGGCCAGTGACCAGCATTCTTCCGTCTCAGGTAAACAGTTCTCCAGTTATAAACCACCTTCTTTTAGGAAAGAAGATGAAAATGACTAACAGAGCTGCCAAGAATGCTGTCATCCACATCCCTGGTCACACAGGAGGGAAAATATCTCCTGTCCCCTATGAAGACCTTAAGACGAAGCTCAACTCCCCATGGCGAACTCACATCCGAGTCCACAAAAAGAACATGCCAAGGACCAAGAGTCATCCAGGCTGTGGGGACACCATAGGGCTGATAGATGAACAGAACGAGGCCAGCAAGACCAACGGGCTGGGGGCAGCAGAGGCGTTCCCCTCTGGTTGTACAGCGACAGCTGGGAGAGAAGGCAGCAGCCCTGAAGGCAGCACCGGGAGGACGATCGAGGGGCAGTCTCCGGAGCCGGTGTTCGGAGATGCTAATGTGGATGTGTCTGCGGTTCAGGTGAAGTTGGGAGCCCTGGAACTGAACCAGAGGGATGCTGCAGCTGAAACGGAGCCCAGGGTGCACCCACCCTGCCAGCGGCACTGCCCAGAGCCGCCGAGTGCACCTGAAGAAAACAAAGCCACCAGCAAACCTCCCCAAGGCAGCAACTCAAAAACCCCCATCTTTAGCCCTTTTCCCAGCGTCAAGCCCCTGCGGAAATCTGCTACTGCCAGGAACTTGGGATTATATGGCCCTACAGAAAGAACCCCAACCGTGCACTTTCCTCAAATGAGTAGGAGCTTCAGCAAACCCGGTGGTGGAAACAGTGGCACTAAAAAACGATGATGTCTCCCCAAAACTTTGTATCTGGACTCACCTTTTCACAGTAGTATAAGGGTTGCAGCTGAATGGCTCTAAAAGAGTTTTATTTGTCCAGTGAAAATGAATAGGTTCAGGGATGAGCAACAGCCCATAAAAAATGGGAACTGGAAGTTTTATAATAGGAGTTAGAACAGGGCTGTTTTCCCAGCTACTTCCTAACTGACAAAGTGGATTCTTGTGGCAAAATAAATATTGTGGTTTTATAGTGTGAAGTTTTCCCAATTTTTCATTGTGAGCTGTTTAAAAAAGACTGTATGTCTAGATTGTTAACTCTCATCCATCCTTCTGTTCTGGGGGCCTTCAGAGTTCCTGTGACAGCACCCCCAAACCTTCCAGTTCTCTGGGTGTTACTAATACTCAAGCATGCACATACCAACTTGCTAGGACAGAAACTGTAAAAAGAAAGTTTCTTCATTACAAAAAACTTCCTGATTTTCCTTTTCATGCTTTACAGAGGGGATTGTGTTGTGTGAGATTTCCCACAGTACCAGTCTCAAATTTTTTTTTATTCTTATGCTAAATCATAGGAGAAAAATCTAGATAGCCTTTCTTTAACTGTCTATTTCTACCTGCAAAATGAAGACAACCTTTCATCTGTTGAAATTTCGGTCGATAACCCAGCTGAAGATCTCATGCACAGGACACACTTGGCATATGCTTTAAGCAGTTGCTCTGGACAGCTTGCTCGTGCCACTGAGCTTTTCCTGAGGTTTGTGTTCGCCTCTCGAGGAGAGCTTTGATCCTCAGCGGTACAGATGACTTGATGGGCTCCACACGGAGCCTGGCCTGCATCCCTCACCACACAGCTCACTCACCCACCAGCTCTCAACTGCAGACGCACAAGGCCTCTGCTCAGAAGCCAGAACACAGCACCTGTGACTCTGTTACTTGAATTTTGTGCTTTTTGATTGGAGTCCTTTGTTGAGTACTTTGTTAATTGAACACTGCCTTTCTCTGGAGAAGGCCCCAGTGCTTTCTAGCTCCCTCTCACTCCTGCCCTTTCTAGCTCTCTCTCACCCAGCGGGTCAGGGATAGCACCTCTTGTCTCCACTATGCAGATGGGAACTCTGAGCCACACAGAGGTGAAGTAGCACTTCAGTTACTCAAGGTCAGTACTCCCGGTATTCCAAGTGACTTAGCCACATTTCCCTCAGTGCAATAGGCGGGTTTAATGCTCTTTGTACACAGATGTATTGGCTACATAGCTTGTAAAAACCAAGACTGGGAAGCCAGTCACTAAAATCCTTCTTGACTCAAAGGACCTGTCTCCAGATGGTACAGAGTCCCTTGATGGCATTTTACAAAACCAGCTCTGACTTCCTTATCCTGAACAGGGAGTTTATTTTAAAAATGCTTCATGCACCTGTTATTTGGCTGAACAAAAGGCTCACTCCTCAATCCCCTTCTCCCCGCCATCTTTAGAGGAATAGACTCAGCCTTCATGTTCGTCTCTGGAAGACTATTGGCGATACTTGCAGGAATATTGTTGATGCAGCCAATATTAATTTGAGCTAATGGATTGTTAATTCTGAAACGAAAACTATAATTGTAGAGCAGGCTTTTACTATGAGAGGTACTAATTTTTATAATAGAGAATGTGGTTGTGTGAGCTTTTTTTGAACAGAAAACACAGCAATGACCTATACCGTGAGAAAAGCTATTTTATCTTCTTCATGGTATTTTTACCCCCAAAGGAACTGAAGATGGAAAATATGACTAATAAGTTATTGCAGTTTTGGTCTTGAATTCTGTGCCATCTGAAGTTAGCATCCAGCTTCTTAAAAAGCAGCCACGCCTACAGCCTGTTTTTTGGGAAGGGTGTAGGTGGAGAGATGGGCTTATTTTGCATACCACCCTCAGGGCCCAGAGACCCGCTGCATTTTCCAAAGTTAAGCAAATGACACCATTTTCTTCCATCAGCTAAACTTTACAGATAAGAATGATTCCACCTCATATCCTTTTCTTTGCCCCTTCTCAAATGAGTCAGAATAGTCATGTTGCCCTTGAGGGATGTCTGACTTGAATGGAGAATTGTTCTTTCCTCTCTTGAATCAGCTCACTAGCTCCCTGATGGTCTGGGTTCAAGGAGATGGTTAATGAGGTAGAGGCCACTTATACAAGTCCTTGGGATTGTACCATTGCTATCCACAAACTTACTATCAACAACACATGCTGTGCCCTGTGAACACTCTCCTCTCACCTATTTCCAGGGTTGGTCTTCCTGAGAAGGGGTGGATGAGGTAACACAGTTTGGGATATGTATCTGTTGAATGAATGAATAAGTGAAAGGATAATAGTCCTCTGAGGTAAAAATGGCCTTGTGAGAATTTTGAAAATCCAACAGATTCCTATTAAAGCACTCTGTGTACCAATAACATGCATGCATTGTACCAAGTAATCACAATGTGAATTGGTCAATTTATGAGCCTTGCCTACTTTAGAAAATAAAGAAACCTGCAGTAGCCTCTACCACACAGCATGTACAAAGACCAGTATGGACTTGCTATCTTCCCTATGTATTGCACACTGTATGCAAACACCAGAAGTACTTAACAAGTAGTGGTTTCTTGATTTTTAGATATGTCTGTAGCCTCTTAGCACTTTTGCCGGGAATCAACTCATTCTGATGCCTCTGCACCTCAGTTCCTCTTACAAAAGCCTCCAGATGATCTAAATCTAGTTAGCAATGTCAGCCTATGGACTGCAGCTGTTTGGGACATTGTATTCCTTTGTTTGTCTCTTGTTGTTCTGAAGGATTGTATTGATCACAAAGCTATATGCATAAAGATTCTCATTGTTGTAACTGTTGTGCCATTTTCTGAGTGCATGCATGGAACACTGTTGTGACAGTCCCTTCTCCCTTCTTCCTTCACCCCCAACCCCAGACCCCACTTGGTCACATGAACCAGGGAAACAGCCCAATAAGCTCCATCCCCCTCAGTCTAATCGCTGGGTTGCAGGGTGGCCTGTGACCTGCCCAGCATTTGCAGAATCGCTGGTTCCTGAATATGAGTAAGCACAGAGTTTACCTAAGAGAGTTTACCTAAAATTAACCTTTAGATCTACTATTTATTTTTGTCTTAATAAAATGAACAATAAATATAGTTTAGCTGCATGGCATTAAGGATTCTGTATGAATAGATGTATAGTTGCTGCCATCTCCCCATATAAACTCTCTCTTTATGTCGTTTCTGAGCCACTTTCTTTGCTGCCTATAGCATTTAAAATATATTATTTTTCCTAATTAGAAAAGTCATAGGTTTTAGAAAATTGGGAAAACAAAAAGAGCATAAGGAATCATCAATACTCTGATATAGATATAGATCTTTCCAGTACGTTTGTGTATTTGTGTACACGCCATTATCTACAAAAAAGTTATGTTGAACATGGTAGTTTAAGCTTGCTTTCTGGCAAATGCTCTTATACAATACGATTTTTAGTGACTAATATTCCATAATGTGTTCATGCCAGAATTCACATAACCAGTACCTTGTCAAATAGGAGGTTTCTGACTAGATAGCAGTAGAGACAGTATCCTGTTACATGTGTGTACATAGCCCAAATTATTTTCTTAGGATATGTGTATAGAAGTGGAGTTGAAGGGTCAGGAAATATGTCCATTTTTAAGATACATGTATCTCCAAATTGCCATTCTTAAAGATTGAAGTTATACAAGCAGTGAATGAGAATGCCTGCTTCTCTACATCCTGGAAGAGGCAGCAATCTCTTTCCTTTTTTTTCCTTTCTATGACTTCTAGTGTTGAAGCGCCAACGGAAGTGTTTTAGAAGCAGTGATAATGAACACTCATAACACCCATACCTCATTCCTGACTTTTAAAAGAAGCATTAAGTAAGATGTTGAGGTTTCTGGTAGGTGCCTATTATTAGGTTAAGAAAATTCCCTTTTATTCTTTGCTTGCTAAGAGTTTTTCTCATCAACAGGTATTAAATTTCATAAAAAGAACTTTAATTGTATCTTTTGAGAAGGGAATGGTACTTGAGACTTGGTATCCTGAACTCAAAGAAATAGCCATTACTAGGTTTTGTCAAAGAATACCAGATATTTTAGAGTTGGAAGTTATGTAGTAAAAGCTTTATGTGCAAAATGTTCATTGAAGTATTAAGTGTACTAATGGAAACCTGAAAACAGTGTAAATATCTGGGAGTAGGGGAGATGTCTGGGTGAATTATGATTCATCCCGAGGATGGAAATGTGAAGGCCAGTGAGTATTTGGGCCATTGAAGTGGCAGTTATCTGTTATCCACATCAGGCAGCTCAGAGTAAAGTCAGCAAGTCTACAGTCCTAGAGCCACCAGGATACAGTGATGGATGGGAGGCCTTTGCCGGACGGTGGCTGAAGGCAGAACTGTCGGAGTGGTTCTTCCACAAAGGCAGCCAGTGCTCACCTGAATGGGGACTGGTACTGCAGGTGTTGGGTCAGCTTTCATGCCGTTCCCTGCTGGCTATCTCCCAATGCTGAATGTCTGACTCAGTTCAGGCTGCTGTAACAAAGTACCATAGACTGAGGTGGCTCAAACAACAGACATTCCTTTCTCACAGTTCTGGAGGGTGAGAAGTCAAAGATCAAGGTGTCTGCAAATTTGTTATCTGGTGAGGAAGGGCCCTCTTCCTGGTTTGCAGATGGCTACCTTCTTCCTGTGTCCTCACACGATGGAGAAAGGGAGTATGTTCTGGTCTCTTCCTCTTCTGATAAGGGCACTAACCTCATCATGAGGGTCCCATCCTCATGATGTCATCTAAACCTAATTACCTCCCAATGGCCCCGCCTTCAAATACCATCACGTTGAAGGTTGCTTCCTTCCTGGTGGTTTGCTCTGGTCAGACCAAATGACCTCCTGAAAAGTGTCACTTGATCCCATTCTCTCCATCCCAGGCAATCTTTATCTGGCTACACCAACCTGTGCCCCAGGGGCTTCAAGAGTTGTTGTTGTTGTTGTTTTAACATCAAAAACCAGAAAGTTGACTTGTTTCTTAGTGTTTACTTTCTTGCTATAACAATTCTAGTTTTCCTTTAGGCAATGCTGATCACTGGGAAGGAGGTGGATCAATTCTCCTATGGGACCAACAGTTTTCTGGGAAGAAACTTCCTGATACCTCAACCTAGGAATCTCCCTATCCCTGGAGAGTCCAGGAATCTATATTAAAACATGAAACAAAGCAAAAAATAAAAAAACCTCCCTTAATAATTGTTTTCTTTTTGAGACAGGGTCTCACTCTGTTGTCCAGGCTGGAGTGCAGTGGCACAATCTTGGCTTACTGCAACCTCCACCTCCCATGTTCAAGCAATTCTCCTGCCTCAGTCTCCCAAGTAGCTGGGACTACAAGTTTGCACCACTATGCCCGGCTAATTTTTCTATTTTTAGTAGAGATGGGGTTTCATCATGTCCACCAGGCTTGTCTTGAACTCCTGGCCTCAAGCAATCCGCCCACCTTGGCCTCCCAAAGTGCTAGGATTACAGATGTGAGCCACTGTGCCTGGCCCTCCTTAGTAATTTGAATGTTGAACTAAGTTTAGCAACCACCAAACAAGTTAACTATAACCATATGTCACCTGATGACGGGGTAACAATGGGGAAGTTGTTAGGTAATTTCAACGTTGTGCGAATATCAGGGAGTGTGCTCACACAAACCTAGATGGTATAGCCTACTACACACCTGGGCTATATGGTGTAGCCTATTGCTCCTAGACTACAAACCTGTATAGCAAGTTACTGTGCCGAACACTGCAGTCAGTTGTAACACAATGGTAATTGTGTATCTAAACATATTAGAAAAGGTACAGTAAAAATACAGTTTTACAATCACACAGGACCACCATAGCATATGAGGTCCATCGTTGACTGAAACGTGATGTGGCACATGACTGTATTATAATGGTCTCCTAACCGGTCTCACTGCCATCCATTTTGGACCTTCCCCCTGCCCACCCCACCTCTCTGCTGCTTGGCTATACACTGCTGCCAGAATGACCTTTCTAAAATGAAAAACTAATTGGGCCATCCCTCTGGTCAAAATCCTTCTTCATTTTGTGGAGGTTAAAAGCTAAAATCCTTATCTTAGCATGTTTTGACCCATGGTTAATTTTCCGTCTTTTTTTCCCACAGCTTCCCCATTCATTACCTCGTGCGACCTATCCTCACCAGCACCATAACATCAACCATCGGTGGAGCTCCTTGAGCTCAGCACTATACTAGCTGGTTTGTGCTATCTCACTTATTCCTCCCAAGAGCTCTGTGAAGCTTACTGGCACTGTATTACAGATGATGAAGGTGAAGTGAGCAGTTACATCCTTGGCCACTTGGAAGGAGGTGGATGAATTCCCCTGTGTGACCAACAGTTTTCCGGGAGGAAACTTCCTGATACCTCAACCTAGGAATCTCCTTATCCCTGGAGAGTCCAGAAATCTATATTAAAATGTGAAACAAAGCAACAAACAAACAAACAAACCTCCCTTAGTAATTTTTTTTTGTTTTTGAGACAGGGTCTTGCTCTGTCGCCCAGGCTGGAGTGCAGTAGCGCAATCTCAGCTCACTGCAACCTGCTCACTGCAACCTATTTAGCTGGTAAATAACGTCTGGATCCATCTGACACCAGAGCCTGAGCTCTTCCTTTGCTACACTGTCTTATAACTTTGCCCATAACTCCAAGTTCCCTGAAGGCCCCCCACTCCCCTAATTCCCTCATACTGCTGTGTATTCATAAAACCTTGCTTCAAGCACCCTCCTTGCTCCAGTCTGCCTGGCAGATACCTACCTATCCTTTTAGTCTCATCACACACATTAATGAGGTAAAATCCAATCTATGCCACTATATGATTTGGGGCAAGTTACTTAACATCTGAGACCTTCAATTTCCACATCTGTACAGTGAGAATAATTTCAATCTCATAGGATTCGTTGTGGACAATTGCCATCTTTGCTGCCTAGAATTTACTATGCTTTGGCAACATCGCCCTAATTTTGCTTGGGGAGCCAGCCCTCCTCCACCTCTGCCCACATACTTCCGGTTACAGTGATGGCCCTGGAGGGAGCACAGGGCCTGAGCTCAGACACTCAGCACTTTTCCTCCTCCTCACTATGGTGTCTGACCCATGGATGAGCCACAGGAAAAGAAACTCAATTCCTAGGCTCTTGTTTTGAACTCTCAGGGAAGCAAACTCACTCGTTTCTACTGGATTTGGTCCTAAGTTGCCAAGGTTTGGGGAAAATTGGGTTACATATAGCTTATGTGATTAACTCCAAAAATGAATATGCAACAGAATTTAACCTGGAAGGAAAAAGCCCAGGAGTTGTTGCTGGCAGCTCTCTTGTAACCATGAGGGGAGAGCTTGTTGGAGAAGAGTTAACACTGAGCAAGCAGAGCTGAGAAACAGAGAGAAATCAGGCTGCTTTCAGGGCCTGTGAGCTCTGGATCAGGCCATGCCCAAAGCCAATTTGTCTCATCTTATTTACTATATCAGCTAACATTCCAATTTTGCGGTTTAGCCAGTTTGGTCAGATTTTCTACCACTCATGTTGAAAAACTCTTAATTGGAACAGAGGTGTTGTGAAGATTACAGATTATAAGGGCAAAATGGTGGCTGTATCAGTGAACAGTAGTCAGGATTATTTTTTACTTTCCGGTGACTCAAACCTCTCCTAAACTGCTCTCTCAGTTTTGGCTCCGTCTTCCCATCATAATAATAGGTGGTGTAGAGAGGTGACAGAGTCAAGGAACATGGTTCTTGTTTTCTGAAGATGGTTCTTTCCTCAAGCCCTTTGAGTCTTCTTTGGTCTTATATTCTCGTCACAGAAGGAGAGGTGATTGTCTTTCCCCAGTTTTGTCTACCATTCCGGTTCCATCTGCGTTCCCGGAGGAGTCCTGTTGAGGGCAGAGTGACTGCGAGCAAAACATGAAGAGCTGTGTCACCAAGTTCCATAAAATCTGGGAGCCCAAGCAGCGTATTTGTGGGATTTGTCTGACAGAACGCAATGGAAACAGAACGCAATGGAAACAGAGCGCGGCATTCACTCCATCTCCCACAGGTGAGCGGCAGTTTTCTCACAGAGGGGGCTCTAGCGCATCCCTAATGGCGTCTGCGGGGAAGCAGCGGGGCTGGGTGAGAAAGTGGGTCTCACGGGACCTGCAGTGTTCAGCAGAGCCGTGGGAGTACCTGCTGGGAGCATACTTGTTTGGGAACACATGAGAGGCACCCCCTGAAGATTTCAAGAAAACCGGATAGCATTAGGAGATATACCTAATGTAAATGACGAGTTAATGGGTGCAGCACACCAACATGGCACATGTATACATAAGTAACAAACCTGCACGTTGTGCACGTGTACCCTAGAACTTAAAGTATAATAATAATAATAAAAAAAAAAAAATAAATATATATATATATATATACACACACACATATAAAAAGAAAACCTTGCCCAGTTAAGGGGATGGGAGGACTTTATAGGCCCTGTTTCGAAATACGTCTGTGAGAACAGTGTTGAGTCATTGTTGCTACAGGGACCCTATCTGGACCAAGAAGTTGCTAAGGTCTGGGGAAGGTTGAGCTACATATAACTTATGTGATGAACTCCACAAATGTCTGTGCAACAGAATTTAACAGATGGTGAAAAGTGTAAAGATTTTTGTTGCATGTATGGCTGTGGAGCAGAATTTCTAGTACATTTGTCAAGTGTGAAACAAATCACAGAATCATGATATTATTTAATAAAAAGTGCTTATATCACAATAATAAACATTACTAATGGCAATCCTAGGCATCATGTAGCTCAATGATTTTCAAAGGTTTTTAAGAAGCAGAACATTATAAAATTATTGTTTAGGCTTTTATTTTAAGTAGATAATATTTGCACATGGTGAAAATTTAACATGTACAAAAAAGCACATAGGAAAACTAGGTCTCCCTCCACCCCTTGTCCCCTGTCCCCTCAAAGCTTCTACTCACAGGAAACCAATGTTACTCCTTTCTTTTGTATCCTTTCAGAGATGTTTTATGTATATTCAAGCACATTCTCGCACACACACTTTCGTAAGCAGTAACACAATAACCTTCTGAACTTTCCTTTTTCACTGTGTACCATGGAGATTGTTCCAGAACAGTGCAAGTAGAGCCACCTCGTTCTTTTTTACTGTTGCATAGATTTCCATTTCAGGTCTGTGCACAATACATTTATTCTCTAATCTATTATTAGATTATTTATTTGCTTCCAATTTCATATCTATAGAATATGCATATCCTTGTACATATGATGTAATATTGCAAATGAGGAAGTTAGCTAAAGAATAAATTCTAAGAGATGGAATTACTTGTCAACAATGCACATTTAAAATTTTGATGCATGTTGCCAAATTGCTCTCCACAGATGTTCCATAAGTTTCTACTTCCATCAGCAATGTAAGGAAGTGCCCAATACCTCCTACCCCCACATTACTGAGGATCTTATCAAATTTTTTGATCTTTTCTGATTGGGTGAGTACTTAATGTATGTTTGAAAAATATGCATAAGGTTGACATATATTTAAAAGTTATTTATACGTCCTTTGTTCATAGGCTTTGCTCATTCTTGCTGTTTTTTTCTTACTGATTTTTTTTTTTTTTTTTGAGACAGAGTCTCACTCTGTCTTCCAGGCTGGAGTGCAGTGGCGTAATCTTGGCTCACTGCAAGCTCCACCTCCCAGGTTCATGCCATTCTCCTGCCTCAGCCTCCTGAGTAGCTGGGACTACAGGTGCCCGCCACCACGCCCGGCTAATTTTTGTATTTTTTTTGGTAGAGATGGGGTTTCACCATGTTAGCCAGGATGGTCTTGATCTCCTGACCTCGTGATCGGCCTGCCTCAGCCTCCCAAAATGCTGGGATTACAGGCATGAGCCACTGTGCCCAGCCTTTTTCTTACTGATTTGTGAGTTTTTCATGTGTTAAGAAAAACATCCTTGTCTGTAATCTGTGTCACAATATTTTTCTCATTTTGTCAATTATCTTTTGACTTTGTTCATGCTGATTTATTGACATGTATATAGATTTAAGGTCATTTTTATTTGGTCATATCTATTAATCTTTTCTATTACAGCTTCTGGGTTTTGTGTGATATTTGGAAAGGCTCTCTCTACTTCTTTGTGGTTATTTTAAAGTTCTTTAATTTTTTCCTTCTACTAGTTTTATGGTTTCATTTTTTATGTTTAAATCTGACTCATTTGGAATTTACTTTTGTGTAAGTTGGGAACTAAGGTTCCATCTTAACTTTATTTTTTCCAAATAGTTACCTAGTGGTGCCGGTACCATTTATTAATCTTTCCCCTATTGATTAAAAATGCCACCTTTATAATCACATACTAAATTCCTGTATGTTTTAGGGTGAATATCTGAACCACTACCCTCACTGAGGTGGGGGCAGAGAGGCCAGAGCTCTGTGAGCTGGTTTCCTCTCTCGTTGCCAACATTACCCCTGAAGTTGCTTTGGGGGAGATCTTGGGGTTCTGGGGAACAGAGTTTGAAAACTACCAGTCTGCACCACTCTCTCTTTTCACTGATGAAAATCTGTAGCTCAGTGTAATTAAGTGACTTAAAATAATGTTCTGACATTGGCAAGTTGCTGTATGTTCCTAATCCCGTAACCCCCCGCCATGTGCATGGGGTATATCATTGGTGTAGGAGCTGCGCTGATATGAGAATCACGGGAAGTTGGCCAGGGAGCCCACAGCTGCTGTTAGGGACTGCTATAGTGTCAGAAGGCCTCATCCATGTATTTGGGGGAAAGAATATTCCAGAAAGAGGAAACAGCAAGTACAAAATTTCTGAGCTACATATGTAGAGAGATATAGGTATAGGTATAGAAATAGTATAGATAATTTAGAAAGACAGAGATAGAGACAGATCTAGAGATTAGAACGTGCTTCAGCTAAGAGTAGTACCATTTTTACTTAGCATGCTGTTCATATTAATAAGTTGCTGTTATAATTTTCACAGCCAAAAATCCATACATGATGTTATTTGTATTGTTTATGTTGTTTTATATATTGCTTTTATTTATGCTTATATTTTGACAGCACTCCTAAATTGAGTGGAATGATTGCAAAGTGTTTCCAATAAATGAGGATACTCCACCCCTTGCCCTCCAAAAGTCTTCTCGTCAGTTTGGGTTTTGGTGCCAGCAATTTAGTCTTGACTGACACAATAACGTTTCAAATTTCTAGAAATAGTTGGGGGAGGGGAAGACTAGCCTGTGTTGTAGAGCTTTGAAGAGATAAAAACAGCTTTGCACCTGATGCCTTTCCCTGAGAAAGTAGTCAGCCCCAGAGAGTCCCACTTCCACCTTCTTTTGAAATTATCTTAGAGGTAACCAGTGGATCCCCTCCAGGAGGGACTGTCCATCCCCACCAGGTGCAGAGAATGAACCACTGCTTAAGTTTGCCTGGTAAATGGTTTAGAGTGTCACTGCTAGACATGGTGGCTGTGATGTCACTACTGTTTGTATCTTGAAAGGTCAATAAAGAATGAGTAAAACATTTGAAGAGGTTCTTATTCAACAACAATATTTGTTTAAAGGCTTGCCAAAAACACAAAACAAAGCCTTAAACCCCAAACCTTTAATAGTATAAAAATAACAAGGCTTAAGTCATAAACATTGGATTTCCAGAATTTAAAAAGATAATTTTTGAAAAAGGAATTACATCAAGATTTTTTTTTGAATTGACTGTCTTCTAAAAAAAATTAAAAAAACAAAAACAAGAAAAGCAATAACAAAAAACAGTTGCTAATCTTCAATCCAGAGAATTGGATGGATTCCAGTATTTTATTCACAAACAAGCTTCATCCAAATGGCAGAACAACAGGGGTCTGGCCTTCTGCATGGCTCAGGCCTGAGTTTCTGAACCGGAGGGTATATGGTGAGGTTGGGATTAAGGGTGTTCCTGCCTCATTTAATCAGGGCCTAGTCACAGTTGCACCAGCAGCTGTTTTCACATCTAATTCTGTTGGCCTTATAGTCTGGGAAAATTCTCCCAACTCCAACAATGAACTGACTTGGAACTTGAGACTCTGCGGTGCTGATATTGACACCAGAAAATCTGGACACTGCTCCAGGGTTCTTTCATAAAGTCCGAGAGGTCATACTATTTTCAAAGCAACATCAGGGCGTGATTTGCCTTTTTCACTCTCATTTTCTCACAAGTATACAAGGAGGTTTTCAGAGGCTGCATAATGTGTGATATCACAACAGACTGAATGCAGGAGCAGATAGGAGAACCCAGCTGTCTTCTATTAAACCACATATGAAAGAGATTTGCAAAAATGTAAAGCAATACTGCTCTTTCACCAGATATTTTTGTTTTGGAAAATGTGGTTATTTTTCATAGAATCTTATTTATGATAATGGATTTATTGTATTTTTAAAAGAATTAAAATATTTTGACTTTACTTATAATACACTAAATAAAAGATATCATGCATAAGCTCTTTAGGGTCCTCATTTTTAAGAGCTTATGTGAAGTTTAAAGTTTGTCTAAAGAGGTTCAGAGACTAAATTTTGAGAATTATGAGTCTATGGGATAGTGAAGGAAGATAAACACAAAATAACAATTAATATTTATTGAGTGCTGCCTGTTTGACAGGCACTGTGCTAAGAGCCTTACATGGATTGCCTCCTTTAATTCTCATAACCACCCCTCAGAGTAAGTACCAGTGTTTCTTCTTTTATTTTTAAGAGACAGGGTCTCACTTTTTCACCCAGGCTGAAGTGCAGTGGCACAATCATAGCTCAGTGTAATCTTGAACTCCTGGGCTCAAGTGATCCTCCTGCCTTGGCCTCCCAAAATGCTGGGACTACAGGTGCGTGCCACCACGCCTGGCTTTAGTGTTCCTTCTTCTGCAATAGATGAGGAAACTGGAGCTTGGAGAGGATGTTACTTTCTCAAGGTCATAGAGCTGGAGAGTGGCAGAGGATGGAATTGAACCTGGGAGTGTGGCTGTAGCTCCCTTATTCTTTTTTTTTTTTTTTGTATTATTATTATACTTTATGTTTTATGGTACATGTGCGCAATGTGCAGGTAAGTTACATATGTATACATGTGCCATGCTGGTGCACTGCACCCACTAACTCGTCATCTAGCATTAGGTATATCTCCCAATGCTATCCCTCCCCCCTCCCCCCACCCCACAACAGTCCCCGAAGTGTGATGTTCCCCTTCCTGTGTCCATGTGTTCTCATTGTTCAATTCCCACCTATGAGTGAGAATATGCAGTGTTTGGTTTTTTGTTCTTGCGATAGTTTACTGAGAATGATGATTTCCAATTTCATCCATGTCCCTACAAAGGACGTGAACTCATCATTTTTTATGGCTGCATAGTATTCCATGGTGTATATGTGCCACATTTTCTTAATCCAGTCTATCATTTTTGGACATTTGGGTTGGTTCCAAGTCTTTGCTATTGTGAATAATGCCGCAATAAACATACGTGTGCATGTGTCTTTATAGCAGCATGATTTATAGTCCTTTGGGTATATACCCAGTAATGGGATGGCTGGGTCAAATGGTATTTCTAGTTCTAGATCCCTGAGGAATCACCACACTGACTTCCACAAGGGTTGAACTAGTTTACAGTCCCACCAACAGTGTAAAAGTGTTCCTATTTCTCCACATCCTCTCCAGCACCTGTTGTTTCCTGACTTTTTAATGATTGCCATTCTAACTGGTGTGAGATGGTATCTCATTGTGGTTTTGATTTGCATTTCTCTGATGGCCAGTGATGGTGAGCATTTTTTCATGTGTTTTTTGGCTGCATAAATGTGTTCTTTTGAGAAGTGTCTGTTCATGTCCTTCGCCCACTTTTTGATGGGGTTGTTTGTTTTTTTCTTGTAAATTTGTTGGAGTTCATTGTAGATTCTGGATATTAGCCCTTTGTCAGATGAGTAGGTTGCAAAAATTTTCTCCCATTTTGTAGGTTGCCTGTTCACTCTGATGGTAGTTTCCTTTGCTGTGCAGAAGCTCTTTAGTTTAATTAGATCCCATTTGTCAATTTTGGCTTTTGTTGCCATTGCTTTTGGTGTTTTAGACATGAAGTCCTTACCCATGCCTATGTCCTGAATGGTAATGCCTAGGTTTTCTTCTAGGGTTTTTATGGTTTCTGGTCTAACGTTTAAGTCTTTAATCCATCTTGAATTGATTTTTGTATAAGGTGTAAGGAAGGGATCCAGTTTCAGCTTTCTACATATGGCTAGCCAGTTTTCCCAGCACCATTTATTAAATAGGGAATCCTTTCCCCATTTCTTGTTTTTGTCAGGTTTGTCAAAGATCAGATAGTTGTAGATATGTGGCATTATTTCTAACGGCTCTGTTCTGTTCCATTGATCTATATCTCTGTTTTGGTACCAGTACCATGCTGTTTTGGTTACTGTAGCCTTGTAGTATAGTTTGAAGTCAGGTAGTGTGATGCCTCCAGCTTTGTTCTTTTGGCTTAGGATTGACTTGGCGATGCGGGCTCTTTTTTGGTTCCATATGAACTTTAAAGTAGTTTTTTCCAATTCTGTGAAGAAAGTCATTGGTAGCTTGATGGGGATGGCATTGAATCTGTAAATTACCTTGGGAAGGATGGCCATTTTCACGATATTGATTCTTCCTACCCATGAGCATGGAATGTTCTTCCATTTGTTTGTATCCTCTTTTATTTCCTTGAGCAGTGGTTTGTAGTTCTCCTTGAAGAGGTCCTTCAAATCCCTTGTAAGTTGGATTCCTAGGTATTTGATTCTCTTTGAAGCAATTATGAATGGGAGTTCACTCATGATTTGGCTCTCTGTTTGTCTGTTATTGATGTATAAGAATGCTTGTGATTTTTGTACATTGATTTTGTATCCTGAGACTTTGCTGAAGTTGCTTATCAGCTTAAGGAGATTTTGGGCTGAGACAATGGGGTTTTCTAGATATATAATCATGTCATCTGCAAACAGGGACAATTTGACTTCCTCTTTTCCTAATTGAATACCCTTGATTTCCTTCTCCTGCCTAATTGCCCTGGCCAGAACTTCCAACACTATGTTGAATAGAAGTGGTGAGAGAGGGCATCCCTGTCTTGTGCCAGTTTTCAAAGGGAATGCTTCCAGTTTTTGCCCATTCAGTATGATATTGGCTGTGGGTTTGTCATAGATAGCTCTTATTATTTTGAGATACGTCCCATCAATACCTAATTGATTGAGAGTTTTTAGCATGAAGGGTTGTTGAATTTTGTCAAAGGCCTTTTCTGCATCTATTGAGATAATCATGTGGTTTTTGTCTTTGGTTCTGTTTATATGCTGGATTACATTTATTGATTTGCATATGTTGAACCAGCCTTGCATCCCAGGGATGAAGCCCACTTGATCATGGTGGATAAGCTTTTTGATGTGCTGCTGGATTCTGTTTGCCAGTATTTTATTGAGGATTTTTGCATCAATGTTCATCAAGGATATTGGTCTAAAATTCTCTTTTTTTGTTGTGTCTCTGCCAGGCTTTGGTATCAGGATGATGCTGGCCTCATCAAATGAGTTAGGGAGGATTCCCTCTTTTTCTATTGATTGGAATAGTTTCAGAAGGAATGGTACCAGCTCCTCCTTGTACCTCTGGTAGAATTCGGCTGTGAACCCATCTGGTCCTGGACTTTTTTTGGTTGGTAAGCTATTGATTATTGCCACAATTTCAGCTCCTGTTATTGGTCTATTCAGAGATTCAACTTCTTCCTGGTTTAGTCTTGGGAGGGTGTATGTGTTGAGGAATTTGTCCATTTCTTCTAGATTTTCTAGTTTATTTGCGTAGAGGTGTTTGTAATATTCTCTGATGGTAGTTTGTATTTCTGTGGGATCGGTGGTGATATCCCCTTTATCATTTTTTATTGCATCTATTTGATTCTTCTCTCTTTTTTTCTTTATTAATCTTGCTAGCGGTCTATCAATTTTGTTGATCCTTTCAAAAAACCAGCTCCTGGATTCATTAATTTTTTGAAGGGTTTTTTATGTCTCTATTTCCTTCAGTTCTGCTCTGATTTTAGTTATTTCTTGCCTTCTGCTAGCTTTTGAATGTGTTTGCTCTTGCTTTTCTAGTTCTTTTAATTGTGATGTTAGGGTGTCAATTTTGGATCTTTCCTGCTTTCTCTTGTGGGCATTTAGTGCTATAAATTTCCCTCTACACACTGCTTTGAATGCATCCCAGAGATTCTGGTATGTTGTGTCTTGGTTCTCGTTGGTTTCAAAGAACATCTTTATTTCTGCCTTCATTTCGTTATGTACCCAGTAGTCATTCAGGAGCAGGTTGTTCAGTTTCCACGTGGTTGAGCGGTTTTGAGTGAGATTCTTAATCCTGAGTTCTAGCTTGATTGCACTGTGATCTGAGAGATAGTTTGTTATAATTTCTGTTCTTTTACATTTGCTGAGGAGAGCTTTACTTCCAAGTATGTGATCAATTTTGGAATAGGTGTGGTGTGGTGCTGAAAAAAACATATATTCTGTTGATTTGGGGTGGAGAGTTCTGTAGATGTCTATTAGGTCCGCTTGGTGCAGAGCTGAGTTCAATTCCTGGGTATCCTTGTTGACTTTCTGTCTTGTTGATCTGTCTAATGTTGACAGTGGGGTGTTAAAGTCTCCCATTATTAATGTGTGGGAGTCTAAGTCTCTTTGTAGGTCACTCAGGACTTGCTTTATGAATCTGGGTGCTCCTGTATTGGGTGCATATATATTTAGGACAGTTAGCTCTTCTTATTGAATTAATCCCTTTACCATTATGTAATGGCCTTCTTTGTCTCTTTTGATCTTTGTTGGTTTAAAGTCTGTTTTATCAGAGACTAGGATTGCAACCCCTGCCTTTTTTTGTTTTCCATTTGTTTGGTAGATCTTCCTCCATCCTTTTATTTTGAGCCTATGTGTGTCTCTGCATGTGAGATGGGTTTCCTGAATACAGCACACTGATGGATCTTGACTCTTTATCCAATTTGCCAGTCTGTGTCTTTTAATTGGAGCATTTAGTCCATTTACATTTAAAGTTAATATTGTTATGTGTGAATTTGATCCTGTCATTATGATGTTGGCTGGTTATTTTGCTCGTTAGTTGATGCAGTTTCTTCCTAGTCTCGATGGTCTTTACAATTTGGCATGATTTTGCAGTGGCTGGTACCAGTTGTACCTTTCCATGTTTAGCGCTTCCTTCAGGAGCTCTTTTAGGGCAGGCCTGGTGGTGACAAAATCTCTCAGCATTTGCTTTTCTGTAAAGTATTTTATTTCTCCTTCACTTATGAAGCTTAGTTTGGCTGGATATGAAATTCTGGGTTGAAAATTCTTTTCTTTAAGAATGTTGAATATTGGCCCCCACTCTCTTCTGGCTTGTAGGGTTTCTGCCGAGAGATCCGCTGTTAGTCTGATGGGCTTCCCTTTGATGGTAACCCGACCTTTCTCTCTGGCTGCCCTTAACATTTTTTCCTTCATTTCAACTTTGGTGAATCTGACAATTATGTGTCTTGGAGTTGCTCTTCTCGAGGAGTATCTTTGTGGCGTTCTCTGTATTTCCTGAATCTGAATGTTGGCCTGCCTTGCTCGATTGGGGAAGTTCTCCTGGATAATATCCTGCAGAGTGTTTTCCAACTTGGTTCCATTCTCCCCATCACTTTCAGGTACACCAATCAGACGTAGATTTGGTCTTTTCACATAGTCCCACATTTCTTGGAGGCTTTTCTCGTTTCTTTTTATTCTTTTTTCTCTAAACTTCCCTTCTCGCTTCATTTCATTCATTTCATCTTCCAGGGCTGATACCCTTTCTTCCATTTGATCGCATCGGCTCCTGAGGCTTCTGCATTCTTCATGTAGTTCTCGAGCCTTGGTTTTCAGCTCCATCAGCTCCTTTAAGCACTTCTCTGTATTGGTTATTCTAGTTATAAATTCTTCTAAATTTTTTTCAAAGTTTTCAACTTCTTTGCCTTTGGTTTGAATATCCTCCCGTAGCTCGGAGTAATTTGATCGTCTGAAGCCTTCTTCTCTCAGCTCGTCAAAGTCATTCTCCATCCAGCTTTGTTCTGTTGCTGGTGAGGAACTGCGTTCCTTTGGAGGAGGAGAGGTACTCTGCTTTTTAGAGTTTCCAGTTTTTCTGCTCTGTTTTTTCCCCATCTTTGTGGTTTTATCTACTTTTGGTCTTTGATGATGGTGCTGTACAGATGGGTTTTTGGTGTGGATGTCCTTTCTGTTAGTTTTCCTTCTAACAGACAGGACCCTCAGCTGCAGGTCTGTTGGAGTAGCTGGCCGGCCGTGTGAGGTGTCAGTCTGCCCCTGCTGGGGGGTGCCTCCCAGTTAGGCTGCTCGGGGGTCAGGGGTCAGGGACCCACTTGAGGAGGCAGTCTGCCCGTTCTCAGATCTCCAGCTGCGTGCTGGGAGAACCACTGCTCTCCTCAAAGCTGTCAGACAGGGACATTTAAATCTGCAGAGGTTACTGCTGTCTTTTTGTTTGTCTGTGCCCTGCCCCCAGAGGTGGAGCCTACAGAGGCAGGCAGGCCTCCTTGAGCTGTGGTGGGCTCCACCCAGTTCAAGCTTCCAGGCTGCTTTGTTTACCTAAGTGAGCCTGGGCAATGGCGGGCGCCCCTCCCCCAGCCTTGCTGCCGACTTGCTGTTTGATCTCAGACTGCTGTGCTAGCAATCAGGGAGACTCAGTGGGTGTAGGACCCTCTGAGCCAGGTGCGGGCTATACTCTCCTGGGGCACCGTTTCCTAAGCCCATCGGAAAAGCACAGTATTCGGGTGGGAGTGGCCCGATTTTCCAGGTGCCGTCTGTCACCCCTGGAAAGGGAACTCCCTGACCCTTGCGCTTCCCGAGTGAGGCAATGCCTCGCCCCTGCTTCGGCTGGCGCACGGTGCACTCACCCACTGACCTGTGCCCACGGTCTGGCACTCCCTAGTGAGATGAACACGGTACCTCAGATGGAAATGCAGAAATCACCCGTCTTCTGCGTCGCTCACGCTGGGAGCTGTAGACTGGAGCTCTTCCTATTCGGCCATCTTGGCTCCTCCCCAGCTCCCTTATTCTTAACCACTTGGTGGCGGTCCTTCTAAAAGCCTGTCCCCCTCAACCCCCAAACCACTGTACTAATGTGATGTAATGGAAGATTATGATCTGGGAGGCAACGGGAGAGGATATCGTACTACAGACACTCAGAAGATCTTTCCCTCTCAGAGTCAGGGTTGGACTGGAACAACTGCTGGCCTCTCATGTTGTGTGGACACTACATGGGCAACTAGATCCTAAAATACAGTGACCCACACTGGTGTCCCTCCTCTTTTAAGTTGCTTTGGGAACAAAGGGGCCATGATTATTAAAAAGTCATAGTTTGGCAGGAAATGGAAGCCAAGACCCATTAACAGGGGTACAGCTAATGGGCATGGTGTATGAAAGAGGCAAGGGCCGCTTGGCGTTGTTTTTCACTCTTAGATAAAGCTGGAAAGGACCTCAGAACAATGGCATGTTTTAGCCTAAAGAGAGAAAAACTGTGTGTTTCTAATCCGAGGGAAAAATGATGGTGTGTTAAAGAATATGAATTAGTGGATGCTATAAGAGGTCTGTTATTACTCACAAGGACTAATATTCACACAGAATTGAATTTGACTAGGCCGGCAGAAAAACTTCCAAATATTCCTTTCTGTCCAATGCAGGGATCAGGCATTATTGCCCCAAGGCAGATTAGCCTTAATTGGTCATACATTTGCAAACATTAGCATAATGCCTTTCCATTTCTTCTATTATCTTAACGAATTGCTTTACGTTGGCTCTCCTATTGCCTTATCTTTCTTGCCAATAGCACTTGATGGCCCAATGAAAGGCACTTGATTTCCCTAAAGATATGCAAACTTCATTAGCCTTGGTTCTTTAAAGGTGTTAGGCTACGCTTTTGGGTCAAAAGTCTGGGATAGTGTCAAGGGGTAGGGTGGACTGTCAGAGTAAGAGACACCATGGGTTTGCTGCTTGGCTTCCTTAGTTAACACACTGTGTTTTGCCACGTGAAGGGAGAACTGACAAGGTATTTGGGAACTGAAAAATCGTAGTTACAACTGAGTTCACAAAACTCTGAGCTGGAGTTGGACATGACATTACTGGCTTCTCCTGCTAGACGACCTGTGCTCCTCGAGGTCTCCCAAAGGCATGACTAACCACTCTCCTCGGTGTTATCCCGATTCTCCAGTGAGCCATGACCTCATATTATTGACACTAAGAGCAATGTTCTCAGGCCAGGACAGCACTCTGGAGCTTCACAGACCGGTAAAGTCACATTCCTTCCCTCACGGAGTTTAAAGTCCCGCAGGGAAGGACAGATGGGTGAACGAAAGGCAAACACCAAATGGTAAATGCACATTTGGGAGCTTCCTCTTCTTTGAGATAAGAAGGAAGGCTGAAGAAACACAAATGTTGAAGAAGCTGGTGTGGGGAAGTACAGCAGGTAGAGGTGGGAGAGAGTGACGGAATCTCTACTCCATTTGAATAGGAGATGGGAGTTTGGGCTGTAAGTGAAGGAGGTGGGGGGAAATTGCGCTGCAGGAAAGTGAGAGAGAGGTGAAATGAAATAATTGCAGTGGGCGTTGGAAATTTAAATCAGATTTAAAAATACTCCTGCCCCCGGCTTAGGAAAAAAATGAACATAGGTAAGCCTTATCTAAATAACATCTTCCTTCCATTTCATTTGTTCCAGTTTATGTTTGGAGGATTTGTATTTGATCAGATAGTTAATAAACAGATGAAATATGAGTACAAAGAGAAAGAATTGCCGTTCCTATAAAATCTAAGATGAAAGCTTTGGAAAGGCTCGATAAAACTGTTACCAAAAAAGCATCATTGAATAAAAGGTGAGAGAGACAACTACAAGAGAAAAAAAATCATAAAAATCAGTGGAGGGAATTTTGTTTCACAAGTGTCTTAAGGTTCTCACCATATAATAAGCAAACGCTGGGCACTGTATATGATGTACAATGGTTTGATTTGTGCAAGAGAGACTAGCAGCAACTTGATGGATCTGCATTCAGCAAAGAGACCCTGGCCCTGCATCACATGATTGGTGAATAAATGCATAGTTAGATGTATGTTCTAGGTTAAAGTGTTTAGTGAGCTCTGCATGTATCATTTTAATGATTCCCTGTTTTGCTGACTTTTTTGATTTTTCAACCAATTCCTTGTCAGGTATGGTTGGATAAGAGGTATAAAGGGAGAGTAAAAAGGCTTGGGGTTTTGTTTTTTTCCCCTTGACTTAAAGTGAGCAGGAGTGTGATTATTTCATCTGACCACTTGATGCCACTATTGCTTCATGGAAATATTTTCCAGCTGCTTTGGCTCTAGCAATTTACGCTGGACATTTTTTACTCTTAACTGAGTGCTAGTGTGAGGAAGGGCAGAATGGGTCCCATTGTTACCTCCTTCACCTGTGCTCAAATCTAGTAAAGTTTAAAAAGTATATAGACGTGGCATTTGAATGAGGGGCACCCAGGTACAAAGTTCCCAGTTAAGGATCATTATTTCTTGAAGAATGACTTCAAAAACGGCTTCCTTTTATTTTATTTTTATTTTTATTTTTTGAGACGGAGTCTTGCTCTGTCACTCAGGCTGGAGTGCAGTGGCGTGATCTTGGCTCACTGGAACCTCCGCCTCCCGGGTTCAAGCAATTCTCCTGCCTCAGCCTCCCAAGTAGCTGGGATTACAGGCGAGCGCCACCACGCCCAGCTAATTTTTGGATTTTTAGTAGAGACAGGGTTTCACTATGTTGGCCAGGCTAGTCTCGAACTCCTGACCTCAAGTGATCCACCCACCTCAGCCTCCCAAAGTGCTGGGATCACAGGCGTGAGCCACCTCGCCCGGCCCAGCTTCCTTTTAAAACAAGTAGAGTGATTTATTGTAAGTAAGGGAAAATAAATGTTCTGTCTGATTTAGGGCATACACAGTACCTTGTGTCCAGTGCAGGTCACTCTGTCATAACAAGCCCCACCAGGTGGCTATCCCTGGCTGCATAAAGGGTAAAGCTGCCGCTGAAGCCCAGCACCCCTCCCCAATGTGAGCCCCTACTCTATATGCTGTATAGAGTCAGTCTATATGCTGTATAGACTGTATAGACAGGTCAGTAAAATCACCTTCTGAGAAATTCCTCAGCATATAGAGTAGGGGCTCACATTGAGGAGGGAGGAGGGCCAGCCCTACAGTGTCCTGAGCTGACCATGGAGATCCTCTCTACAGACCCTGACATCTGTTTCAGGGACCTCAGAGCTGAAAGAGCTCTTGGAGGTCACCTGCTTCAGTCTCCCACTTACTGCAAGCAATCCTTTGGTAACATCCTTGGTACAGGAGCGCTCACCTGTTGGAACACTCTCTGTACTAAGATCCCTACTTGGTTGGGCATTTCATTTCCTTGTGGGGCAGCACTGTTAGAAAGCATATTCTATATTAAGCCAAAAGCTGCCTCCCTTCAGCTTCCCTTAATCATTTCTCGTGATTTCCAGACTCCTCATCAATTCAGGAGATAAGAAGGAAGGATGATGAAGGATTGATTCGGGATAGTTCAGTCCTTATTTATTGAACAGCTTTAGGGCCAAGGCCCTGTGCTAAGCAATCCAGAGCATCTCCTGGAGACAGTTGGGATTGTCAGTGTTCTTACTGTGTCTTTCCTGGAATGAGACATAACATTCCAGGCGAGGTCCAATTCATGCAAGGTATAGGGACAATTACTGCACTCAATCTGGAAGCTTCCATTGAATAAGATTATATCAACTTTTTATATGCTATAACAATACTGGTTCATTTGCAGTTGAGGTAGATTTAAATTCCCAAGTCTTTTTTCTCAGGATCAGTGTCAAGCAAGTTTTTTTTTTTTTTTCCATTGTGTACTGCCTATTTTTATTTATTTTTTGGAGACAGGGTCTCACTTTGTCATCCAGGCTGGAGTGCAGTGGTGCCATCCCGGCTCACTGCAATCTCAGCCTCCCATAGTCAAGCGAACCTCCAGCCTCAGCCCACCAAGTAGCTGGGACCACAGGCATGTGCCACCACACCCAGCTCATTTAAAAACATTTTTATAGAGCTGCGGTTTCTGCATGTTGCCCAGGCTGGTCTGGAATTACTGAGCTCAAGCAATCTGCCTGCCTCAGCCTCCCAAAGTGTTAAGATTACAGGTGTGAGCCACTATGCCTGGCCGTGTACTGCTTATTTTTAAATTTAAATTTAATTTTAATTAAATTAATTTTTTTTTTTTTTTTTGAGATGGAGTCTCACTCTTGTCACCCAGGCTGGAGTGCAATGGTACGATCTCGGCCCACTGCAAACTCCACCTCCTGGGTTCAAGTGATTCTCCTGCCCCAGCCTCCTGAGTAGCTGGGATTACAGGTGCCCTCCACCACGCCTGGCTAATTTTTGGTATTTTTAGTAGAGATGGGGTTTCACCATGTTGGCCAGGCTGGTCTTGAACTCCTGACCTCAGGTGATCCACCTGCCTCGGCCTCCCAAAGTGCTGGGATTACAATCAGTTGTGAGCCACCATGCCTGCCTAATTTAATTTTTTGAGTTGGGATCTTATTATGTTGTCCAAACAGCTGTCAAACTCCTGAGCTCAAGTAATCCTCCTGTCTCAGCCTTCTGAGTAGCTGAGATCCACCCTGTACTTTATTTATTATTTAATTTAACTTTTATTTTAAGTTCAGGGGTACGTGTGCAGGTTTGTTATATGGTACACCTGTGTCATGGGGTTTGTTTACAGATTATTTTCTCAAATGGTATTTCTATTTTTAGGTCTTTGAGGAATTACCACACTGTTTTCCACAATGATTGAACTAATTTACACCCCCAACAACAATGTATAAGCGTTCCTTTTTCTCCACAACCTCACCAGCATCTGTTATTTTTTTACCTTTTAATAATAGCCATTCTGACTAGTGTGAAATGGTATCTCATTGTGGTTTTGATTTGCATTTCTCTAATGATCGGTGATGTTGAGCTTTTTTTCATATGCTTGTTGGCAGCATAAATGTCTTCTTTTGAAAATGTCTATGCCCTTTGTCCACTTTTTAATGGAGTTGTTAGTTTTTCTCTTGTAAATTTGTTTAAGTTCCTTATAGATGCTGGATATTAGACCTTTGTCAGATGTATAGTTTGCAAAAATGTTCTCCCATTCTGTAGGTTGTCTGTTTACTCTGTTGGTAGTTTCCTTTGCTTTGCAGAAACTCTTTAGTTCAATTTATCCTGTAGTTTTTAAACAAAAAATTTCACCACAAACTTAGGTCTTTGTTCATCCATTCATTCAATTAGTGGCTATTGAGTACTTCACAGTCATACCTGCCACTTAGCTAGGAGATATGACAATTAGTCTACCCTTTGTTCGTTTCTCGTTTTAGTGGACTCTCCCAGGATCCTGTCATTCACAGATTTGAAATGTATGCTTGCTCTGACTTCATTCTAATTGCTAAAACATGACTGCTTGTGCTTGTTTGTTCTACAAGAACTTTAGATGCATCTGACTCATTTTTATGGACTCTGAGTCAATACCAAGGAATATGAATGAAATTTAGCTTGGATTTGGGATTCTATTTATCATCATGTAAAGATGATGCTTTATAATTTTTTTCGAATGGTGACTTAGTTCCACACTTTTAGTTAAATATGGTACACATAGATATGTGATTATGCTCAAAGAATTTGCAGAATAATAGTGTGTATCAGGGAAATCAGAATTAGGTAATATGAAAGCATGTGCCATCCTCCACTGCTGATAGTTCCTGGAACTCGATTATTGTTTGAGGGAAATATGGCCTTGAAGACCTTTTTGGGAATAAACTCTAGAAGCTTCTTCTGATTTAAAAGGGTGATCATAAGCAAAGAAGAGGCAGCCTCTTCTGAGAAACCACTTATCTGTTGTGAGCTAGAACTATATAACACATCTCTTTTCTTACAAAGACAATGACTGGTTCCAAGTCTGGTTTTATTTATGCCTTGCTACAATAACCCATGAATGTCACACTGGCCAGCTAAATACTAATCTATATCAATGGAAGAAATAACCAAGTCAAGTGGTTCCAAGAACTCAGTAAGTGTTGGTCAAAACCCTTGAAATTAACCGAATAATTAATATATTATCTGATAAAATACCAGATTATTAAATATTAGCCATTATGTGTTTAAAAGGGTTTGTTATGATGAAATTTAGAGTTAGAAATAGCTCCCCCAAGTTTTGGTCCTGAGCTACTCATTTTGGTAAATGACGAGATTAGTGTCATTAGACAATGTAATTACTATATTTCAGATATTAGTCATATGTATCAGTTTGATATTTCTACATATATATGCCCTATTCATATTATACCTAAGCTTCCAGTTTATTTAATTAAGTTGTGACCATCATAAGTAGGAAAACAGATATTAAATGAAGATGAGAATCTGAACAAGAACTGTATGTGATAAATTAATGGGCAATATAGTGCAGTGATGAAAGAGATATTTACATTGCAGGCTGCATTTGGAATGCAAATAGTTTGATTATACATTTCCTGGAAAAGTTTCTAAGAGGAATCTAGAATTTGAGGGAAACTTTTGACTCAGATTTTATTCATAGACAGACTTTTTTTACTCAGCTTGTAGGATATGACACACACTTGGTTTTCCTTCTACCTCACTGATTCCTGCTTTTCAATCTCCTTTGCTGGTATTATATCAAATTTAGCCTAAATCTGCCTCCTTACATATTTTAAGTTTGGCCTAAAGGTTTCTCTGTACCTTGTGAACTACAACAGGTGGAGGTGTAAACAGACCCATATCCTACACTTGTGCCAATCACCAAGTCTTGGCCAGTCAAATGTAGCCAACTATTCAAACCATGTTCAAATAAGGCAAATGCTGAGCCGTAACCAAACCAGCTGTTTTTGTTCCTCACTTCCATTACCCATACATCACTTTCCTTTTTCTGTCCATAAATCTTCTTTCCCCATGTGGCTGTGCTGGAATCTCAGAGCCTATTCTGGCTCAGAAGGCTGCCTGGTTCACGAATCATTCATTGCTCAGTTAAACTCCATTACATTTAATTCAGCTGAAGTTTTATTATTATTACTATTATTATTATTATTATTATACTTTAAGTTTTAGGGTACATGGTTTCTCCTTTTCTTCCCATCCATTTAATACTGAGGTGCCTCAGGGCTCAGCCATAGCCCCTCTTTATCTATATCTACTCCGTTGGTGACCTGTTCCAGGTTCATGTCTTTAAATACCATCTTTATGCCAACAAGTCCCAAATGTGTGCCTTTAGTCCAGAACTCCCTCTGAGTTCCAGATGTAAGAACATCCAAATATGAACTCCTGATCTTCCTTCCAAACCTGCCCCCCTCAGCTTTTTCATCTCAGTTGATGATAACTAAGCGTAGCAGTTTATTAGGTCAGAAAAGTGACAAGGGACTTGCAGAGACTTGTGTGGAGTTTGAGTTTTCTCCGAATAAGATAAGAAGACAGAGTGTTTGGAGCAAGAAGTGGAATTATCTGGCATATTTTAAAGGGCTCATTCTGGCTGCTTTGCAGAGAGCAGACAGTGGAGGCACAAAGATATATCAGGAGAGACCAGTTAGGAGGCTGCTGCAATGACCCAGGTGTGAGATCATGATGACTTGGATCAGGGTAGTAGTAGTGGTAAGAAGTGGTCAGATTCTGGATGTGTTTTCAAGGTAAAGTGAATAGGATTTCTTGGCAGGATGCAGGATGTGAAAGAAAGAGAAGTCCAGGGATTATTCCAAGACTTTTAGTTTGAGCAACTGGAAGAGTGGTGTTAGCTTCAACTGAGATGGGGAAGATTGCATAGTGAGTTTGGGATGTCCACTAGATATTGAAGCAAAATGTTTGAATGGGCATTTGAACATTTTAGTCCATTTGAAGTTCAAGAGAGAGGTCTGGACTGGATATGTAAAATTGGGAATCATTGGCATATAGATAGTGTTTAAAACCTCAGACTGGAAGAGATCACTAAGGTCTAAGACACTTATAGTAAAGAGAATTTCCTATAGACCTAGAGCATTTGTTCTCAACCAGAGGTGCTTCCATGGGGATATTTGACAATGTCCAGAAACATTTTTGGTTGTGGGGAATGGTTGCTACTGGGACCTAGTGGACAGAGAGCAGGGATGCTACTATATATATATCTATCCTATAATGCCTAGCACAGCCCCCAACAGCAAAGAATTATCTGGCCAAAATGTCAGTAGTGTCAAAGTTGAGAAACCCTTGTGTAGATGGAGAAGACCAAGGACAGAGCCTGGGACACTGCAATATTTAAGAGGTAGAGAGGAAGAGGAGGAACCAGCAAAGGAGACAGAAGAGTAATCAGGCAAATAGGAGGAAACTAAAAGTTGTGGATCCTGGAAGGCAAGTGAAGAAAGTTTATCAACAAGGAGGTGTGTCAAATGCTGCTGATTAGGGGCATGGCATCAGGTGCCTGTAGTCCCAGCTGCTGGGGAGGCTGAGGCAGGAGGATCACTTGAGCCCCAGAGTTCAAGGCCAACCTGGGCACCATAGTGAGATGATGTCTCCAGAAAAAAAAAAATGCTGCTAAGTCAAATTGGTTGATAACTGGGAATTATTCATTGTATTTATCATCATGCATGTCATTTATGATCTTGAGAAAAACAGTTTCAGTGTATGTGTTGGGTGGACTTAAGACAGAATGGAAGGAAAGGGAGATTGCAGACAACTAGTACTTGAAAGTTTTGGGAGAGGTTTTGCTGCAAAGGAAAACAAAGAAATGGGGCAGTGGCTGGTAAGTATCAGAGAATTGGGCATGAGTTTACAGTGCTGACTGTCAGACCATGTCAAGGGCCTTAGAACCAAGGACAAGGCAGATCCAGGTTGAAATGATTCTGGACACAGGTCTAGAATGAGAAAAAGGTCTAGAAATTAATTATTTTTGTTGGGTGATGGCTTCATGAGTCAGAGGCAGGTCCGATGGCTGGAGCCAACTGGACCAGACAGTTCTAAGACACACTATTCTTTATATTCTATCCTTTTCAGTCCAAATAAAGGACTGGAGCTGGCATATGAATTATTCGCAATAACTCAGTACAAGATTCCCTGCTGTCTCTGACTTCTAGGGGTAGGCTTATTTTTATTTTACGTGGCTCCAAGGGTGCAGGTAAGTTTCAGGGCCCTCTCTGTCTGGACTATTGCATCAGTCACTTACCTGACTCCAGCTTGCTGCCTTTCACTCCCTTCTTTATTTCCAGAGTGATCTTTCTAAATGCAAACCTGAGTCTATCATTCCCCGTCTAAAAACTGTATGGCTTCCCATCCTAATCAAGATAAAATTCAGGCTCCCTTGTGTGGCATACAGTGTTATCTCAGACTTAGTTTTCCCCATGTTTTCCAGGCTTGTGTCCAGCTTCTCTGTGCCTTGCAGCAGATATTGGACTTCTCCACATCCATGGTTCCAAGTACTCACCGTGCAGAGTCACACCTCCAAACCTGTGCTTAACTTGTTACCCTTCTATAACACCCTATCTACTTTTCTGTGCTTGGTTAACTCCTGCTCATTGTTCAAGACTAATTTCCTTTAGGAAGCTGTATACATTAGAATTCAATTTGGTTACAAGTGACAAAAAATAACAGTGGCTCTGTTGCTGCCTTGGAGTAAACATGAGAAAGAAAAGGATATTCTGGGGTCCATGGAGAGGAACATCAGATGCTTCCACAGTCTGTTCTTGGAACCACTATTATTCAACTGGGACTGGCAAATCCCAGCCTGATCTTTCTTAGATTTCAAGACCATGATGTTGCTGCCTGGTATGTGCCTTCAGCTTTAGGGAATTAAAGTTATGTATTTTGCTTTGTTTTGTCTCATATTTTGCCCGAGCCTTGTTTTAGATTAACTTGTCGCTTCATTAATTCATTCAATGACTGATTCACATGTGGGTTGGCTGTAACTTACTATATAAAAAGTCTGTTTCTTCTGATTTAATCATCAGGGTTTCTGGAGGTGTGGAATAGCAGACTAATTATCCCTCTGTAACCACTCATGTTTTTGAGATGAATTACCCATAGTATGAATTCTTTGCTCATTCACCCTATTATTTGTTTAAAAATAACTATTGGGCACTTGTCACTTACCAGACACAGTGCTTGGTGCTCAGGATGCAGAATGAGAGACATTCCTTGTCCTGAAGGAGCTGCAGTTTAGTGTCAGGGTAGACAAGGAAAGCAAGAGTGGAGTGTAATAAGTTCTTAGGTCAAGGTATACCTGAAGTGTTATGAGAGTCCAGAAGAGGGGCATGTGATTGAGACTTGGAGTCAGGGAAAAACCTCAAGAGAATGTAGTGCCTGGAGGTTGCAGTGAGCAGAGATCATGCCACTGTACTCCAGCCTGGGAGACAGAGTGAGACTCCATCTCAAAATAACTAACTAACTAGCTAACTAACTAACTAAATAAAGTAGTGCCTGAAACTGAGTGATGAGAGACATAGGAGTCAACAGGAAGCTAACATGGGCTGAACCAGCTTGATAAAATAAAACTCTCCACAGTTTCATCAACCCTAACCCACACCATTTCAAATAAATATTTGAAGTAAAAAAAAAATTGCTTGGAAGGCAACTTTATCACAAGTTCCCTAATCTCCATCAACCCATCCCAGTGTTACCCCAAATAAATATATAATACAAGTTCCTCAATTTCAACTAGATCCCCACCTGGATTCCTATCTCTTCTCTAGAGACTTCTGGAATGTCACTGCCCTATTTTCTTCAGCCCACTCCATCCCTCAGACTCACCCCTGTCCCTGATACCTACAAATCAGCATCATCCTTGGGCTCATCTAAAGAAAGTAATGAGAGATGGATGGAGTTAAAGGACAAGGCAAAGTTCAGGGGCGAGATGAGGCTTTAGGATGAAAAAGGACCAGGAATTGGGTAGGGATAATTGCTACACATATCCTGTAGTATTGTGTGGCATTAAGAGTCTGCCTTATACCTTAGAAGAACTCTTTCTCCATCTCTGGTGGTAGGGTAGAGGATAAAGTGGAGAGAGTCTTACTAGTGCATCTTGCCAAGGGCTTTTTTTTTTAAAAACAGGTTCTAGCTCTGTCAACCTGGGCTGGAGTGCAGGGGTGTGATCATAGCGCACTGCAATCTTGAACTCCTGGGCTCAAACGATCCTAATGCTTCAGCCCCTCAAGTTGCTGGGACTACAGGCACATGCCACCATGCCTGGCTAATGTTTTGATTTTTGTAGAGATGAGGTCTCACTATGTTGCCCAGGCTGGTCTCAAACTCCCGAGCTCAAACAATCCTCTTGCCTCGGCCTTCCAAAATGTTGGGATTACAGGTGTGAGCCACTGCACCAGGCCCATTTTAACCATTTTTAAGTGCACAGTCCTGTGATGTTAAGTCATTTGCATTGTTGTGCTTTCCTGATACTTCTTGAGCTCTTTCTATCTGTAGACTTTGGTCCTCCCTTAATTCAAGATAATTCTCTTCTAGCATATCTTGATTATTTTTTTGGCCACTTTCATTGTATGTATCAGAGTGTGTGTGTGTTTTAACCAACATATCACATTCTGAGGAGAGTGCAGCAATGTGGGTTCTAGTGGTTTCTTCTTATTCTCCTGGGCTGCTTCAGAATTTAAGTGTTTGGTTTAATAAGGTTAAGGAGCTGTTTTTTTTTTTTTTTTTTTTTTTTTGGAGAGAGGTCAGCAAAATGCTCTGTGGATAAACCAAGAAAAGAACTTAGTATGCAAAGGGCTTTTGGTAGCCTGTGCACACAACCCAAGCACACATGGTATGAGTGAGTGTCCACACACAAGCATGCCCTTGCTTTCCTAGGTCACCTGTGGAGAAAGAAACATCATCTCTCAACAGAGGATTGTTCCTCCGTTTGATGATACGTGCATCCTGGCATCTGGAATTCAATTGACTGTTCTGTCTTAGAGCCAAGAATCTAGAAAGTGAGTGGGAACATCAGATGTGAGTCAATATTTCACAATGTCACCAAAGAGAACATGTCAACACTCAGTTGACAGGCAGCAGCCCCGTGCAGATGATGACGAAGGCTGGATACATGTCAGGGTGTGAATGTGGAAGAGAGCAGGGGCTGGGACTTTTATAAGAATGTTTCCGTGCCTAGCTCAGTGCTGGCCACATGTTTAGTTAAGCAGGACATTTCCTTACTGGGAGTCTGGTTGGAATTGATTTTCTATTAACTATTTATTTTGATCTTCTGTTTTCTCCATTTTAATAGGTTGTTAGCAAAATCAGCTTAATGCTGGTCATATACATTGATTAACTGTTTCATTGATCATACAAACACAACCATTAAATGCTTGTGTGTTACAGAGATAATTATTGTAACTATATTCATACTAGACAGATAGACAAACAATATGCTGGGAAGGAAGTTTTTTTTTCTTCTTTTTAATAAGAAGTAAATTTGATACTCAAGAGGTAGCGTGGTGGACTTAGAATGCCCCTCCCTACTTTGCTCATCCTTCAAGGTCCGACTGAAATATGACCTCCTCTCCAAAGCCTTGCACAGTCTTCCCAGGCCCCATCACAGTTCCTTCCTTGGCTTGTGTGTGTTCTCATAGCACTGCATATAGCTGCGTATTTACTTGAGGCAGGAAAGTGACCCTTATTTATCTTTTGCATGTAGTAGAAGCCCAGTACATTCTGACTAGTTTTTTTTTTTGTTTGTTTGTTGTTGTTGTTGTTTGAGACAGGGTCTAGCTCATCGCAACCTGGAACTCCTGGCTCAAGAAATCCGCCTACCTCAGTCTCCCTAAGGACTGGGATTATAGGAGTGAGCCACCATGTCTGGCCCTTGATTTGGTTTTAATTTCGATTTTCAGAAAGTAAAAAGAAGGTTTATTGTTTTTGCTAATTTTACAAGTAACCAGGCTCACTGGATTGGGTGCAGTCACCTTCAGCCTATCACTTAGAGACAACCATTATGAATATTTTGGGATATTTATCTCCAGATCTCTTTCTCTCATATGTGTATATATATTTATTTATATTCATAAACTTAGAGGTAGAGATTTTTCTTTTTTTTTTTCTTTCTTTCTTTTTTTTGAAACGGAGTCTTGCTCTTTCACCAGGCTGGAGTGCAGTGGCATGATCTCTGCTCACTGCAACCTCTGCCTCCTGGGTTCAAGCAATTCTCCTGCCTTAGCCTCCCGAGTAGCTGGGACTACAGGCGTGTGCCACCACGCCCAGCTAATTTTTGTATTTTTAGTAGAGACGGGGTTTCACCATGTTGGACAGGACAGTCTCGATCTCTTGACCTCATGATCTGCCCGCCTCGGCCTCCCAAAGTGCTGGGACTACAGGTATGAGCCACCACGCCTCGCCCAAGGTAGAGATTTTTCTAAATAAAAATGGAATCACATTATAACTCCTTCTTTGTCAGAAGCTCTTTTAACTCAATATGCCATAGGCATCTTTTCCTTCCTTTCTTCCTCCCTCCCTCATTTCCTCCCTCCCTCTCTCCCTCCTTTGTCTCCTCGTCTTCTCTTTTCTTTCTTTTTTTTTTGACAGAGTCTTGCTCTGTCACTCAGGCTGTAGTGCAGTGGTGCAATCTCAGCTCACTGCTCACTGCAACCTCCACCTCCCAAGTTCAAGTGATTCTCCTTCCTCAGACTCCCAAGTAGCTGAGACTACAGGTGTGCGCCATCACGCCCAACTAATTTTTGTATTTTTTTAGTAGAGATGGGGTTTCACCATGTTGGCCAGGCAGGTCTCGAACTCCTGATCTCATGTGATCCACCCACCTTGGCTTCCCAAAGTGTTGGGATTACAGGCATGAGCCACCATGCCTGGCCACCATAGGCATTGTTCTGTATGAATAAATATGGAGCTAGACCCACTTGTTTAACCAATCACCCTATGTTGAATTTTCAGGTTATTTCCAATTTTTCATACTACTACAAATAATACTATGCTAAATATCCTTGTATATACATCTTTGTAGCCTATTTCCATTCTATTTACCCAATCACTCTTTTAAAAAATCTTTTAGGCTATTGTCAATATTTTCCTATTGCTATAAATAATACTTGGATAAACATCTTATACATACATCTTTGTCCCCTTTTCAATTTTTTTTTAAGGATAGCTTCCTAGAAGTAACCTCATTGGTTACTCATTGGTCAAAGAGCATGTACTTGTAAAACTTTTGGATACATGTTGCCAAATTACCCTGCAAAAGGTTGTGCCAACTTGCACAGTTATTACCTGTATGTAAGAATTCCTCTTTCACTGTACTCTTGGCCACAATGGGGTTTGTGAACATTTTAAAACTTTATTAAATATATTTTGTGAACTAGGTGTTAAGCTTAACCACAAACAGCACAGTTTCTCTAGAGAAGTATGTCCCATCTAAACAGACAACTTAGAAACAGCCCTCCTCCATCAGCTTGTGGTTGCCTGTGAAAAATACCCTGAAATCTTTCTTTAACACCACTCGTTAAAAAATGTACCAAGGTGTGAGGTGGGTCCCTCCAAGCTGGTTAATTACTGTGTACCAGAGGATATGAAAAAAAAAACAAAACAAAAAGCCAACAACAGTCTCTTCTTTAAGGGAGTCTTGGGCCATGCAATCTGATGACAACATTATCAGGTTGTTCTAGGGGATATTTATTATTAATTAGTGGAGTAAACAGGTCAGTGGTATTTAGAACTATACCCAAGACCCCTTGAAAAGATTCAGGGCAAGAGATAAATTGATGAGGTCCCTCCAAATATGACTTTCCATCCAGAAAATTATGTTTAGACACCCAGCACTAGAAATATGTAGACAAATTGGAGGGAGTTCAGAGAAAGGCAATAAAAAGATGAAGGGAATGGAGGGACTGATTTATGAGGAGAGATTAAAGAAACCAAAAACACAGAGCCAGGACCCAGAAATGACTTCAGGGGAGCGTGTTAACAAACAGCAAATACCTTTCCGTGTAAACCACCAAAGCAGGGACTTGAGCTTGGTACCAAGAATGTAAGTAGTGCCAGTGAGGTGAAATGAAAGAGAAGAATCCAGCTTACTAATGTATTCAGGAGTGTCTCTAGAGACAGGTTAGAAGTTCTCTGGCTGGAAACGTTTAGCACCAGACAGCACTCAGCTCCCCCAAGGAGAGGATTCTAGACCGGAAAACAAGAAAATAGACTTGCAGGTTAGATCATGCCAAGCCTTGGAACTCTTCCATGTTGTTACCTCATGGTGACTGTATAAATATACTATCTCGGGTCCCGAAGGTAAACTAATACAGCTCATCTCTTTTTCATTTCCTGACTTTAATGCCTCTTTAAGTTAGCAAGTTCAATCAGGTTTGAACATATGCTTTTTCAATCAAGTCTCTCTGCACGGTGTCTTTGTGACAGAGGTGGGCACTGAAGCTGGGGTTCAGGTGACCACTGGAGATATCTCTGGGCTCCTTTAGTGCCTGTCTGAAATCACCAAGGAAGAGAGGAAAGAGCCAAGCAGCTGGGAATACAGCCCACCTGCCCCAAGCCAGAGAGAATGTCCTGCATCAGTTAGGCCTCATAATTTTTGCCCTAAATCTCATCCTCATAACAGAAATGTAAGAGCTTTGTCTCTTCAAAAATCCACCAGGTTCCAGAGGAGATGGAGAAGGCATGTGGGGGCCTACTTGGGGAATATGATCTTCATTTTGGTTTCCTTGTCCTTGTGTCAATAACAGAAAGTTAACTTGCTTGGATTTGCTCCAGCCAGTATTCGGTGATCCATAAAAAGGGGAATGGAATAATAAGAAAAATGGAAACAAACAGCAATATACACACATCACACTCCTCTATTGTTTAAAGCATTTTACTCCTTCACAACAAGCCAAGTGTTTCCTAAGTGGCAGTCGTGGGCCTGATGCTGAGTTGGCGCTGTGGGGAGTGCCCATGCAGGCTTTTTGTGTGATGCCCAGAATCAGTGCTGGTGCAACCAGAGGTGGTAAAAAGAAAGTGAGGAGAACCAAGGCTGACAGACTGTGCTGACATTCCTCATTAGGGTTGCACGTGGGAGAGAGAGAGAACTAGTGTTCGGGTTAGCAGCTTGAGCTTTGACCATAGACAAGGGTTTCTCTACCAACTGTGTGATCCTGGTCAAATTATTTAACCTCTCTAGGTCTTGATTTGTTCATCAGTAAAAGCAGAGATAAGAGTACCTAGCTCATAGGATTGCTGGGAGGGTTAAATAAATAAAACATATAATGTGCTTAACCAGTCTTGCACAAACTAAGCACTCAATAAATGTTAGCTATGAGAGTCCCTCCTGTTCCTGCATGCACACACAGAAACTCCTGTCTCGAAGTCCAGGGGGCCTCCGGCACCCATCTGTGAGTAAGGGAAGGTGATCTTCCCCTCTGTTGCTTAATTTGCTGGCCATGGGTTCCCAGGGAATCCATCATTTCAGTGAAAAGTTTTAAATTTTGACTTTTTAATTTCAATATTTTATTACTAAATACATTTATTGTCTTGATATTTTAAAAAACCAAATCCAACCTGATTTTGGATCACATCTATGACTACCTTATAACCAAACACTTAACCAGTGCCATTTAATTTTAGTGCCCACATTTGCTTCTAGGTTCATAACTGTGTTGACACCAAGTGATCACAGAAAGCCACAGCTTTAAATTTTCCTTTACACTGAGCTGTGGGCCCCTATTTTTCTGTATTTCTTAAGTTTGAGGAAAACTGAGCAATGACAAACACCATGGAAAGTAGGAGTGGGGAAGGTGGGAGGCCATGTCTAGGGATGTTCCAGGAGTATCTCCAAAATGGGGAAAGTTCCAGAAATAGGAGGCAGCATCAGGTAGTGATGAGCTGTGAGCAAGGCTGATTTAGGTTCAAAGGTCAGCTCAGCCACCTGAGCTGTGACCTTGGAGCTTAGAGGCCATCACAGCTAGGTGAGAATTAGAGAATCATTTATGTGAAATCCCTTGCCTCATCCACCTGCAGATATGGATTCATACCCCCTGAACACCAACATCCCCTCACTGGTATACCACAACATATGGACAGAAGGGGCGGATTTTCAATGGTGGAAGACTAGGCAGCAGAGACCTAGTGTTATATGGCTATGGCTGTGATGATGTCACCTCCAATCTGCCACCACAAAACAAAGATACCTTGAAGAGGACAACTTCTGTAAAATGCACAGAAGGTCAACAGGGGCCAGTCACTCACCTGGTAAGAGGAGTGGCAAGAAGAGGTTTTCCAGGGAAAAGGACACAATGCTCCTCCTGAGACTGTCATAAGAAGGAGGGAAATTGATTGCATAAAATATAGAATGTTGGGACTTGGAGGAAACGTTTTGTAGATTTGAGGCACCCAGTTGTAATATTCTGGCTGTGCCTGGACATCCTGATGTTCAAAAATGTGAGTCTTGAGTCCGAGAGCTTAGATATAGCTCCTCCAACTCCTGGGGGCAGAAAACACACCAGTGTGTTTGGCTTGGCTTCTGGAATTGGTCTTCTTTGGGGTCCTCACAGCTACCACTCCACTTTTAGAACAGAGAAGAGCCAACTCCTGGTTGACCAGAACATGGCCAGGAAGGCAGCAGCAGGTTTTGGAGGGAGACCAGTGGGTTTACCTAATTGAGTCTCAGTTTTCACATTAGACAGATAGGGGTAGTTGTGAGGACAAAAGAAAATCACCTAGTCCAGGACCTGGCACCCAATCAATTGTAGCACAACTTCATAATTTACAACCAGCAGTGGATAGAACAGAGTGGGCAGGCCCAGCTTTCAGCCCAGAGAGTATAGAGAGAAGAAAACTTTAAGTTGCTCTGTCATTGAGGGCTTTTAGGCTTAGCTGGCTGCCCTCAGGATCTCTGGGAAACAGAGATAGTTGCACATGTATGTGACAGAGAATTTTGCTTGCAGGCATGAAAGTGTCGGGGAGAAAGGGCCATACAGTTTCCAGGGACCAGCAATGCCAATTACTTTTTTCCAGCTTATTCCTGGGGTTTTGGACATGAACATATCTTTGGTTGACCAAAGCATCCCTGTTCATTTTCAGTCAGTAGCTGATTAAAGTGAACTCAAACTCTGTAGTAAGTAGATTTTAAGTATGTATGCATGTGTGCAGGGAGCAACATCTGTGTATAGTGAAAAGTGAGAAGAATCAGGACATTGAGTTTCTGTTTTCTCCTGACTCTATGATGCAGGCCTGCCTGGCCTCTTCACTGTTTTGGGCCACAATTTCTTCATTGACAAAATCTTCAGGAGTCTAGATCAAATGATATCTAAGAAAGGACCCTTCCTGCATTTCCAGTTGATCTATGAATGCATTCCTGAGGTGCTGGGTGGTTTCTGATTTTCTTAGAAGTTTCGGAGCCAACCGCCATATTCTTAGAGAGGCTCAGGGGAATTCTATTCTGAGAACGCTCACTTAGAGAGAACAAGTCTTTAATTTGAAGATCAGCTTAGCCTTTAAATTCTCCTTTTCTCCTTCACTCTCTATCTTTGGGCTTACTCTGCATTGTTAATTCTATGATAGAATGAAAAGAGAACTGTGAACAGTTGTGAGGAAAATTTTTGTTGCCCTAGGCTAAATTTCAGTTACAATGCAGGACAGATTTGATGGAATTTAAGCCCACTTAGTTATGTTCAGAGAGGAAACTACAGTGACTTGGAGAAGCAAGTAGAAGATATGGAACACATGACTGAAGAATCCATCTTTACAGAGCTGCTTCCTCAAAGCAAGGCTCATGGGCTTTGGGGTAATGTCGTGTACCTTCAGAAAAATAGAAACATTTTCACAGTCAAGTCCACTAGCACTGCAGACATCTAGGTATTGCTGCCACTATTGCCAGGAGGACCAACTTGGAGGGCTATCTCCTCCACCTCCTCTTCTTCAACTCCACGAAATTAAATTCAGGATAGGGGAAAAGTGAGCCCAGGAGAGATGTTGGAGTTTGCTCCTTGTAATAATGCCACCTTAGGTCCAATAAGCTTGAATGGAATTTCATGTGTTCACAGCTGGCTCTGAATTCTGTGTCAGAAAGGCAGGAGCTTTGTCTGTAACCTGAGTTCTTCTAACAATTGTTTTTGTAAAATTAGAGGGATTTGAAAAGCATGAAGTTAATGTGCTTAGTGATCTTATTAGCTCCTTTATGGAAGCAGACAAGCACATTTCCAGGATTGATCCAGAGTAGAGAGATAAGGAAAGGGAGGGAGTGGGAACACTCTGGACTTTCCGATCAATTTTTCTGTAAACCTAAAACTTTTATAAAAATAAATTCTATTAGTTTTTTTGTAAAAAAAGAAAAAACTACAATTGATGCTGAGTAGTTCACTTTTAAAACTACAAATTTGCCATGACGGGGATAAAAAACAAACAAAAAAAACCTACTGACAATTTATCTCTATATGACCCCTTTTTCATTACTACTGGGCCACAAATCATCTTATAACTAAAAAGAAAATAATGCTGTGTGTCAAAGAAAAGCATATCGAGATGGATCATTTTTGGCCTGGCTTGTGGTGGGGCCGCTGAGGGCAGAGATACACTTGGAGCTTGACACATAGTAGATACTCAATAAATATAAAGTGAATGAATGGAGAGATTGGCAAATAAAAGAGGTAAGCAGTCTCTGTTGGGATGCATGGGACTTTTCATATTATGCCCTGGGGCAGCGCTCAGGTGCAGACAGGCTCTGGGGACCAGTCTTGACCCTGGCCTGTAGCTCAGAAGCCGCCATCACCTACTCCATCTCTGAACTCCTTACAACACAATATCACCAGTTTGCTTCTCTCTCATTATTTCTGAAGACAAATCATTAGGCCTTTTTTGACTTAAAGGTCTTGCTGTCTATTGTAGGGGAATAGAAGCAAATGAGAATTTCTTTCCTTAAGTTGCCAGAATACTAAAAAAATTCTTAGTGCCCTGGGCACTGGCACTTGCCCTACACCTGCAGTGGCAACTGGATGACCCCTTGGTCTCCAGCGATTGGCTTTTATGTACTGTCACATCACTCCACTCTTCTTATCTGACATTACTTGTATTCTTCCTTATTGTCTACCTTGTTTTCTCAGGATGTAAATTCCTTGAGAGACGGCTGCTGCCTGTGTTATTCACCACTCTATCTACTGGGCTTAGGAGAGGGCTTCAGCTATAGTAGGTGTTCTGGTTGGAGAATGAATGAATGGAAACCCAAGAGTCAAAGCCAATTTGGATAAAAAATTTGAACCTGAGTTGGGGATGTTAGCACAGCTCAGGCACATTCATCAGGCAGTTGGGAATATGAATATCCAGCTTATTCATTCAAAAATTATTACCTAAGCATCTACTATGTGCCAGCTACCATGTAGATGCTTTAAATACAGACTTGGCTTTCAGCCTTAGATGTCCCAGGAATAGAACCTCCAGATCAAGTTCTCAACTTATTTCTGCTGCCAATTTGCTGTGTGGGTTGGACCAAATCACGTAACTTCTCTATGTACAAAGTAGGTCCGCCGATATTCCATCACCTCCCAGGGCAGTTGTAAGGATTAATTGGCATTTATAGAGTGCTTTGAGCTCCAGAGATAAAAGGTCTCCTGCTTCTGCCAAAATCGCATGATTACAGTAGTGTGGTGGGATACATAATTTAGAGCTTATGAAGGACTTTGAAGATGAAAAGAGACGAAGTCTTATTATGATTTCTTTCAGCTCCTAGGCAGGACTGACCTTGAGGTTTATGTGCCCCTGAGTCTTTCTGGCACCGCTGGGATTCTGGCTCTTTTTCTTGTCCTTCTCAAGAAGTTACACCGGCCCTCAAATTTTTTTATTTTGCATAGTTTCTAAAAGAAAAATCAAAGGCAGCTTCCTGCATTATAGAAACACAACCTCAATGATCCCAGGGCTAAGGGAGGAGGAATAAGGCACAGACTAGTTTTTTTTTCTGACACTCTCATTCCTGGATTTATGTCACTAATTGTTGGAACCAGTAAATTCTATTGAAACACAAGATTGACTCCCTCAATAAAATAAAGCCAAGTAATAACAAACCCAAAATGTGGCTTGAGGCATTAATTTGTTTGATGTTAGATTTAGAAAATGTGTTCAGAAACAGTCTCTGATGACATATTGAAATGACCTCATCTGAGAGACAAAATATTGATCTATATCCTGTGCCTTTCTGGAGTTTCCTTCCCTGTTGAAGGCCTGCAAGACTCCATCTCTGGAGAAGGAAAGAGACCTGGTACTGCAGGGCCTGCCACAACCTCCTTCTGAGTTCTCAGGACTCTGGGAAAGGCCACTACTGAAATGTACCTAAAGCAGGGCCATACCTTAAAGCAGGGGCTTGAGGTCTGGGACTGGGGTAATAAAACCTGTATGGGACCCACACTAGAAAGTGTCACTTGGAAGGAGTCTACTCTATTCTCATGTTTCAAAGCCCACTTGGGACAGAAAATTTGAGAGGGAAGTTAGTGGTATTCAGAAAAGAGGATATGGTGCAGTACCCTAAGGCTTTCCCAACACTTGCCCCTTAAATGTAGGGTCCAGAGCCACTACCCAACTTGTCTTACCTAAGGGATAGGCCTGCACAGGAACATGCAGGGTTTAGGTGGTGGGTGCCGTGTGATTTCCACTTGGCTGGAAGGTTTTGCTGCAGACACTCACGTGGTGATCCTGAAGCAGAAGATCTGGATCTTGGAGGCAATGTACTCAGATGGGATCTGATCTTGGTTATATTCATAACTCTATTAAAAATAAATCCAGGCTGGGCGCGGTGGCTCATGTAATCCCAGCACTTTGGGAGGCCGAGGTGGGTGGATCACCTGAGATCAGGAGTTCAAGACCAGCCTGGCCAACATGGCGAAACCCCATCTCTACTAAAAATACAAAAATTAACTGGGTGTGGTGGTGGGTGCTTGTAATCCCAGCTACTTGGGAGGCTGAGGCAGGAGAATTGCTTGAACCCGGGAGGTGGAGGTTGCAGTGAGCTAAATCATACCACTGCACTCTAGCCTGGGTGACGGAGCAAGACTCTGTCTCAAAAAAAAAAAAAAAAAAAGAAATCCATGAGACCAGAAGGAGCTTTCAATTTCTTAATGCCAGAAGGGTAGTAAAACTTATCTATATGAGCACTTTCAAAACCTGACTGGTGGATAGAAATAGTTTATTTACTTTATTGACTGGTCTTGAACCTTTCCATATCTTTTTCCACTTAATTTGCTCAAGTCCAAGAGTTTCTTTTCATTGTATTGTTTTAGCACATACACTAGTTAGTATCAGCCGGGAGTTGGGGCATTATTTTGTTGAGTTTCTTTTCATTGTATTGTTTTAGCACATACATTAGTTAGTATCAGCTGGGAGTTGGGGCATTATTTTGTTGATACGTTGCCCCACTTTCTAGCATATTTACAGGTGAATAAGCGTTTGGCTTTTGGAAAACACAAAGGGTATGCAATTTAAGTCAACAATGACAGCAACAAAACAGTCTCCCTGAGACCCATTTCTGGGAATTTCTATCGCTGTGTAAAATTCACTATGGTGCAAAGCTTTAAGTAAAAGCTGTAATTCTGCTCCTTGTCATAATGCATGAGCATTTCTGGCCAGAGCAATTTGCTCTGAAGGACATGTATTGCACGCCAAGTAGAGAAAGCACTCATATCCCAGTGAGAGTGGATCTGAGAAGAAAGTTTTCATCTATTATTTCAAAGTCGTTTAGTAATTCACAAAGGCCATTCTGTAACATAATTGAGTTTCCATTTCTAAACAATGATATAATAACATAGTAGTTTGATCCAAAATTCTGTCCCAGAATGTCCCATTTCTTGGCAGTTATTTTAAATGGCGCAACTGAGCTTTATTGGATTTGGGGAATATTTCCCTTTCTCTATCCAGTGCTTTCTGAAGTTGTAAGATTGCTTGATGAAAGGTGCCTTGTGAAAACACTGCCTTGTTTTATGAAAATATTATTCAACTTTTATGGTATAACTTTTCGCAATATTTGCATTAATATATTGATCTGGATATATCTAGAATTGTGTGATTTTAAAGCACAGTTTCTCTCTACATTTATTATTATTTTTATCATCTCTAAAGATTGTTCCCAGTAGTCTTCTCTATATCTTGTTTTTGTTATGTCTGATTCTAATTTTATCCAGGGATGGCTGTGGTTTGATGAGTTTAAATCACGGGAAGGACATGTGCCAAATTAAAGGCTTCTTGGTAATTTTTTGGGAGGATGCTGGGTATTTTTAATCCTCCCCTCTTACCAAGGAGAAATAGGTTTTTATAAGAATGTGCATTTAAACATATTTTTAAATGCTTGACTTCTGAGGAAGTCTGACAATGCTGCAAAGCAGGAAAGGGCTGGGGGATCACTGGCAAGAGAAACATAAAAATGAAATATTAATATGACCAGGCACTAGCCTCAAGGCATTTGTTCTCCAGAAAATAAATGATGCCACATTTCATTTTTTAAAGCTTGCTGTCTAACATAGTTGATATCTCTGTCTTCGTTGTTTAATTACAGGCCTAAGGAGTCACTGGAGAGGGAGGGCATCTGGTCTTAGAATTGATTTTATTTATTGGTTGTGGTTGGGCTGGAGACCTCTGGGAAGCAGGCAGCTTCCAAGAATAGCAGATTCTAGGTGTTACTTGCTTGACTCAAAGAACCGTTATTTCACTAGCATTCAGTAGCTGCCTGACTGTCCACAGGTGTAGCAGACTAAATGTCGTTATCCCTATGGGGAGTCTATCAAAAATTATCTGATTACACATAGAAAAAATCCCCCAAATTAGAGTTGGGATGGGAAGTATGATTTGGTTAGCCAGCTGGGCTCCACAGCATATTACAGCTGGAATCTTAATTTTGAGCAGAATAAGATATAAGGGGTCCAATATCTATTAAAATTATAAGCAACCTTTTGTGTGGCTGTGTACTTCTCTGGGGAAGCAGGAATAGGCTTTATGAGATTCCCCCAAACAGCCACAATCTTGAAAAGTTGAGATCTCTTTCCAGGCAGATGAGTCAGTCTTCCCTCACTCTCCCATACAGGGTCTCTGCCAGGGAGGAATGCCAGCCCCAATGAGTACTGTGTTGATTTACTGAAAGCTTGAGTTGGAGAGCAGGAGCCACAGTCTGATCCCTAAAGGCCACGGCCGATGGTATAAGTGGGTGAAGTGAGCCTGGGTGCAGGAGGATGGCCAGAGACATGGATCCCCTTTCCAAAGGGAGCTGTCTTACCTTTTCCAGGGTGAATTTTTGCCAAGCAGCAGTGCAGCCCACTTGCTGGATGTGTACATATCTCCCAGCGTTTAAATGTCAGCAACTAATTCAAAATTTTGAAGAATACAGAACATATCCCACAAAAATGCTTATAGGCAGATTTGGCCAAGATCCTTTGGTTTGTCACTTTTCTGCCAGAGCAGCGGGTCCCATTGCAGGCAAACTCAATTTCATAATATATTTTTGGCCCCATTTTCATAGTGTATATTTGGTAACAGCTTCTTTTCTACTCCAAAGTGAAATCTATACATAATGTAACTCACACATATAATCTTTTAAAAGTAAATATTTTGCCTTAACTGTAATACAAAGGAGAAGGAACAGGAAAGAAACTTGTAATAAATGTTTGTATTTTAACATGTGAATGCTCTAGTATGACTATATCAGAAGTCACAAAAGCGTGTATAAATCTCCAAAATGCTCCTTACGGGGCAGGATTGTCACCACTGAAAACCATGATGCTAGAGATGACTTCCTCATCTAAATACCATCTTGCTTCCTTAAAACTTTTCACTCATTAGTCTTGGCTCTGCCCTCTAGTGCCACATAGATCACATTTCATTTTGCCCTTATGGGGCAACTTTTCAAAAATAGGAAAAGAGTTTCTATCTCTCCCCTTCAGTCACTCACCCTTCTCATGCCCAGGTCTTGTCTTCTCTGGCCAAGCCTTCCCAGTTCCTTCGACTATTCCTGACATAGTTCACCTCCTAACATCCTCTGTCATTCTGTTTTTCCTAAGTCTGGGTCCCTACCTCAGTCCTGAGTCCATCCTGCATGGTGGGATGTGTTTGAGCTGTCCTGCACTTTCTTTCCTTACCCCCAACCAGGGGGCATTTATGGTCACCCGTGGGGGGATGCCTTGGATTGTGTGTTCCATGTGGCAGCCTTGGCCATTCTCGATGTCCCGGTGATTTAGGAGATAAAGCCCTTGTTCTGAGTGCTGGGCTGTGTCCTGGACATTCCGTTATATTCAACAGCTCCAGTTGCCAGGTCTGACTGCATTTGCCCCATCGAATAAGCTCTAAGCTAATATTCTGACTTATGCAGTTAGCTGCAGCCACATCTCCTCATTTGTTGGCTCATTCAGCAGCTTCCTTTATTGCTTCCATCACCTTCTGAGTGCTGTTGTCCGTTCAACAGGTTAGCAGTTTTCCTAGTGTCCTGCTTTGCTGAGGAGGCCATTAGAGGAAGCCTTGGAAGCTGATGAAATCATTATTTTTTGCTTTTTTGTCCTAATGGGCTGTTTCCATCCTGCTCCACATCAACTACAGTGTGAAACTTGGCTACCACTTTGAATCTACAACATGTTAAAACAACCTACTTAAGAATTCATGGGTTTAGCACAAAAATAGAGAGTAGAATGGTGGTTACTAGGGGCAGGGAGGGGTGGGGTGGGAGAAATGGGGAGATGTGGGTCAAAGGATACAAACGTGCAGTTCTAAGATGAATAAGTTCCAGGATCTAACGTACAGCACAGTAACTATAGTTAATAATAATGTATTGTATACTTGAAGTTACCCAGGAGAGTTGGCCTTAAGTAATCTCTCCACAACAGAAATGTATGTGAGGTGATGGATATATTAATTAGTTTGATCGTGGTAATCATTACATAATGTGTACATATATCAAAACATCATATTGTATGACTTGAAGTTTAATTGTAACAAGTTTTATTGTTAATTATACCTCAATAAAGCTAAAAAAACCCCACAAAAATAAACAAAAAAATTCATGCATAATTCATGAGTTTTTTCTTTTTTTTGAACTGTAGTGTCAATAGGAGTTAACCACATTGCAGAATATGTAGGCTTTCAGCATCTCACTGACTTCTTCTTCCTCATCTGCACGCTCCTTCCTCCTGGATTGCCCATGAAACTTCAAAGTACATTCCTTTTTGACGCAGAATAACTTCATTCTTATTTCTGGAGCTTTGGTCCTAGCCCCCCTATAGGACCTAACCAGGGGAGAGGGGTGAGGTAGGGAGAGAGGGAGCATCTCACTGAGCGCTCCAGTTTGGGTAAAATAATTTTTCAGAACAAAATACTTCCCTTCCTAAGAGAGGTGGTAATGCCAACTGTGAATTATAAAGGAAATAATTTTTAAAATTATAATTATAAAGAAAAGCATAACATTTTCTCTGTTCCAAATGCATTGCCATGCTTTATTCTATCCACCTATCTGGAATGACTACACATTTATTGTTCATTTGTGTATTATTCCCACATCGGTTTTTTGAGTGCCTGTTCCGTGCTAGGGAATGGGCTGAGGCCTGTGTATGTGGGATATGCAGGTCTGACAGCAAGGAACTGGCATTTTGGTAGCAGGCAGAAAAGTAAATAGACAAGTCAACCTAGCAAGGTTTGGTGGCAGTGTCATTGGCTGTTACGGGTGCACAAAAGAGGACTATGTGATCTGGTCTTCAGAGACTGGGGGACCCTGGAAGACTGAGCTGAAGTTGAAAGATGAGCAGGAGTTAGCCAGGTGAAGGAGGAGGGAAAGGGAGTGCCATGTAGATTGAGGAGCTTGTGCAATGGATAGCGTGAGACCTGAAGAACATTTCAAAGGGAATCAGCCATAGGATCTGCTTGGGTGGCCTGCCGGAGATGATGGCAAAGGTGCATCCTGTGAAAGCCGAGCCCTCCTGACTGCACTTCTGCCTTGCAGGTAAAGGCCCATGAAGATTACTTGTGGCATTTCCTCAAAAAAGCCTTTACCCTTGGTATCAAGAGCTTTACTTTTCTCATTTTCCCATTCAGTTGCTATACTTCTGCTTCCTGCTGTCTTGGTAGTACACAAGGAAATGGAAACAATATGAATAGGTTCTTGTGAGATCTCATCCTGAGTTAATAATAACCACGACTTTGGGTTGTGGGTTTATCCCAGGTGGAGCTCCTCTATCATTCTCTTTTCTGATGACTTGAAGTTGAGTAGATCTAGGTTCCTATCTCAGCTCTACCATTTCCAGGTGTCTGACATTGGGCAAAATATTTAAGTCCTTTGAATAGCAGTTTCCTTATCAATAAAATGAAGATAGGATAGTACCCATCTTAGAGAGTTGTGATGATGTGAGCTAATGCTGGGTGCAGCAAAAGTATTCAGCAAAGTGGCTTTTGTCCTAGTCTGTATTGAGAATTTAAAATCCCACTCACTGAATAGAGAGATGGTGGCTATAGAATTTTGTGCCTATGTGGGGAAAAAATAGTTGAGAATTGAGTAAATGTGAGAGGGGATGAAGACAATCCTCTAGGAGACACTAGGTTTCACCCTCTCTTTTTATCGCTAAAATAAGAAAATAATAAAGGAAGTTGCCAAACCTGAGTGTCTTCCACTGCAAAATAAGGGTTGGATTAAGTGATGTTTTAAGACTGTTTAAATCTTGTAGCACTTCATTCATTCCAGGTGTTGGAGTAATTGCTAATCAAGGGCTATCAGTTATAAAGGTACAGGACTTCTAAATTATGGTTATGTAATAGAGCCCCTAGGAAGCTTTTAAAAAATCCTGATATGTGGGTTCTACTCAGACATATAAAGTCAGAATCACTAGTGGGTGGTCACTGGACAAGGCGGGGCAGCCAGAGTTGAGGGTTACGCTAGTGGCTAGGGTAGGAGTTTTGTCTTTGATTTCAGCTTATAGCATCATTTATAATAGTAAGTCACCAAAGTTGGAGAATTAAATGTCAGAAGTTAATATTACAGCTTTTTTTGTTTGTTTAAAAACTTGTTTTTCTCCTTTAGTGAATAATTAAGCTTTTTAGAGATGTATATAATTGCTGGCCTTTGAATTTCCTCTACCAAAATATTCATAGCTTAAAGACGTATGTTGCCAATTATATTTTTAATTAGAATGGAAATGTGTTTAAAGCTCTTGCACAGAAATGTGTACTAAATCTGTTTTAGAGAAACTTACTTGTAAGGCTTTTTTTTCTTTTTAGCCAATTCCAACTCAGGCTTTGGCCTCTATTCAAGAGAAGCCACTACAATGAAATATTTTCTGACACTATGTGTAAATAGCTGTCCTGGATGTGTGTGTTCTTATTTATGTCAGAGTTCCTAAAAACTGCCACAAATAAAACCTGTTTTTTTTCAATGAAAAACATTCAAAATGGAAGAGGGAGGCATGTCATGTTGACCCAAAAATAGCATAAGCATAATGAGCCCAACATGGGAGAGGCTTTGAAGACTCAAATCTTAATGGGAAATACTTGTGGATTTTACTTCATTATAATTGTAGGACAAAACATAATCGTATTTTAGCATGACAAATTCTTAATGTGTACTTATTGAACTTCAGTGTGTGGTCTGTTAAAAAGAATTTCATAGGAGACATTTCATAAATCTTATGTGCATATATATATATAATTTTTAGAGAGATAATAGCTATACAACTTGTTTAGTAGCTTGCTTTTTTCACTTATTAACCCATTTATGCCTGAGGTTGCAAATTTTTGAATTTTTGCAATCAGACCTTGGTGATGACCTTGAGCAGTAGGATATAAATAACTCCCACATGCTTAGTGTTCCAATAGTGGAAGACGAGGCATAAATGGCTACCATAAGATAGACATTCATCCTTATCCAAACCTGTAATCTCTGTCATCATTTTAATGACTGCATAATAGTTCTCATTATGGATATAGCAGAATTTATTTAACCAAGCATTTATTTCTAGACATTTAGGTTGTTTCAAACTTCTCCTGTACTAAACAATGCTGCAATGAACATCCTTGTTCATATCTGTTCTTGTCTTTGTACAATAATTTTTAAGGATGAATTCATACAAGTGGAATTACTGGGTCAAGTAATGGTCATAATTTCAAGGATTTTGATACATATTACCAAATTATATTAAAAGCTGTATCAATTTACACTCCTACTGGAATAGTTATTTCTTTTTAACTTTTTTATTTTTAATTTTTATGGCTGCATAGTAGAACAGTTATTTCTTGTTCAGAAAATTCCTTTCAGCAATGCAGTGTTGTCCTCTGCAGAGTAATTTGAAATCCAAAGTAAAAATCTCCCTGTATAACTCAGCAAATAACTTCCAAATGCCCCAAGCTCATTCTGCAAGGTAAAATGCTAGAGAAAGCTAAACACATATTCAAGCAACAAGAGTGGAGGCCAGGGGGGTGAAGAGGAGAAAGAGGTTGTTGACAATGAACTTAGAAGAAATCAGTATTTTTTTACTTGCTCTTATCTTACCCAACCTCTGGAAAAAATGAGCATCCTCCTTAAATTCCCAGTGGAATTTTAAGTGGAATTTCTAGTTTTCTCTTGTTTTTGACATTTAGTTGGTTGAAAAGAAGGGAAAACTAGAAATTCTACTTAAAATTCCACTGGGTCTTTTTTTTTCTTTTTTTTAAATTAATTAATTAATTAATTATTATTATTATTATACTTTAGGTTTTATGGTACATGTGCGCAATGTGCAGGTAAGTTACAGATGTATACATGTGCCATGCTGGTGCGCTGCACCCACTAACTCGTCATCTAGCATTAGGTATATCTCCCAGTGCTATCCCTCCCCCCTACCCCCACCCCACAACAGTCCCCGAAGTGTGATGTTCCCCTTCCTGTGTCCATGTGTTCTCATTGTTCAATTCCCACCTATGAGTGAGAATATGCGGTGTTTGGTTTTTTGTTCTTGCGATAGTTTACTGAGAATGATGATTTCCAATTTCATCCATGTCCTACAAAGGACATGAACTCATCATTTTTTATGGCTGCATAATATTCCATGGTGTATATGTGCCACATTTTCTTAATCCAGTCTATCATTGTTGGACATTTGGGTTGGTTCCAAGTCTTTGCTATTGTGAATAGTGCCGCAATAAACATACGTGTGCATGTGTCTTTATAGCAGCATGATTTATAGTCCTTTGGGTATATACCCAGTAATGGGATGGCTGGGTCGAATGGAATTTCTAGTTCTAGATCCCTGAGGAATTGCCACACTGACTTCCACAGCAAAGGAAACTACCATCAGAGTGAACAGGCAACCTACAAAATGGGAGAACATTTTCGCAACCTACTCATCTGACAAAGGGCTAATATCCAGAATCTACAATGAACTCCAACAAATTTACAAGAAAAAAACAAACAACCCCATCAAAAAGTGGGCGAAGGACATGAACAGACACTTCTCAAAAGAAGACATTTATGCAGCCAAAAAACACATGAAAAAATGCTCACCATCACTGGCCATCAGAGAAATGCAAATCAAAACCACAATGAGATACCATCTCACCCCAGTTAGAATGGCAATCATTAAAAAGTCAGGAAACAACAGGTGCTGGAGAGGATGTGGAGAAATAGGAACACTTTTACACTGTTGGTGGGACTGTAAACCACTGGGTCTTATATTTGAGATTGGCAGCACTGAGGCATTCCAGATGGCTTTGTCCATTCTTTTGAACCTACCTTTTGATCTTATTTAAATTTCCTCCCCATTTCACCTGTTCTGGGTTTATTGCCTGGAAAACAAGCAGGTGAACATATTAGCTCCTTCTTAAGGCACCTCTAGACTACAGGAAATTTATGTTCAGGTCAGGAATCATATAACATGACTACATGCTCCACATTTATGGGCATGTTAAGCAACAGGGAATTTTATACTGGGATTTATGACACAAACTTGTAGCAGGCACATTGTGAGGTGGGAGGGAAATTTAAAGAAGGAAAAACTCTGCCAATAAGAGAGATTCAAATTCTTCAATTGATGGAAAAAACATGTGAGGATTTTATTCTGGAAGTTGCCTATGAATTCACACAAGAGACAGGAAAACATAAATATTACAGCCGATCACTCCTCTTTCCCATATATATTAGTTTTCTTTCAGATGAAGTCATTTCTGTTTTCTGGTCAATCAGTGTACAGACTAGAATTATCTAAGAACATTTAATTAGATGCTTTAGCAACATTTATCCCCATTAATTCCAGGATAGAGGGAAGAAGAAAAGAGAAGCATGTGTTGAGTTGAGAGGGCAAGGCTGCTACATTCCCTAAAAAACTGACCTACACCTTATGTATCCGTCCTTATAGCCCATAAAAGCCGGCACAGATGACAGCACCAGCTGGAATCATTCAGTGAAGGCAATGACTTTCAAAGACAGAGCTAGCGGCAGGTGGAATATAGATTAGGAGTCCTTTTATACTTCAAATAGTACTTGTTTTCAGTGTGAAGCAATGTGGTTCTCATATAGTCAATAAAGAGCAAATTCAGGGTATTTGCCGTTTGGCTAGTGAGGCTGATGACTTGTGATAACTCCAGCATCACACCAACACCCGGGGAGTGCAGAGAACACTGGACTAAAATGCTGGAGGATCTGGGTCCTGGCTTGGCAGAGCTGATTCTTCAGACCCATGCTGAGATCCATGGGCACACAGCGTAATGGCCAGGACAATTCTGAATGATTCTTGGGCTGCTGGTACAGTGGGTGCTTGGAAAATAGTTTCTCCAAGCTTGATTGGCTTTTCTCTGATCATTTTCATTTGGTCAGTGTCTTAGTCTGTTCAGGCTGCTATAACAACGTATCATAAACTGGGTGGTTTATAAACTTGTTTCCCGCAGTTCTGGAGGCTGGGGAGTGGAAGATCAAGGTGCTGGCAGATTCTTTGTCTAGTGAGGACTCACTTTCTGGTTCATAGAGGGTACCTTTTTGCTGTGTCCTCACACTGGTGGAAGGGGTGAGGGGTCTCTCTGGGGCATCTTTTATAAGGGCATGAGTCACAGTCACCTCCCCAAATCCTCACCTCCTAATTACTGTCGACTTGGGGGTCATGGTTTCAACATGTGAATTTTGAGGGGGCACATTCAGACCACAGGAGTCAGCTATGCTACATTGGGTGGACAGGCTATGTGTGATCCAGGGGAGTTTGAGTAAATGATCTTAGTTAGGAGTTACAGTTACTTGCCTAGAAGTTATAGTTATTCCCATTCTAAATGTAGATAGGTTTGGTGGGGGAACAATAAAAGAGGAGGGTCTTGGGATTCTAGGAATGACCAACAAGAGTCCACTGCTGGGAAAAATCGGATCATATGCTCCTTGAGGGGAGGCTTTGCTCATTTTGTTCTTCACTCTTCTCCCAGTGGCACACAGTAGGAGCTTAATAAATGTATCATGTTGCCCAAGACTAACAGGAATGGTGGGAAGTGACACCACTAGTTGTGACAACAGCAAGGCTTTAATGTTCTCCAAGGAGACTAGCTTACAGGTTTAAGAATATGCAAAATGGCCCCAATATTAATTTCTACTTTTCTTCCGCACATGCAGTATGGGCTGGAATGGGCCAGGGGTTTGCTGTTTTAAGATTACTTGACACATTATTGCTGAGGAATACAAATTCAGAGCCCGGGCTTTGTTTCATACTCCTTGTTAAATACAAAATAAGGAGTCGGATCCTAATTGAAGAGGAAATGCATGTCATAGAGCAGTGGTTATCAGAATTGATCGTGTGTCAGTCTGAGTGTGAAACACAGATGGCTGGGCCCCAACCCCAGGGTTTCTGACCCAGTGGGTTTGGGGTACGGCTGAGAATGTGTATTTCTAATAAGTTCCCAGGTGATGCTGATACAGCTCCTTTAAGACCAAACTTTGAGAGCCAATGGAAAAGAGGAAAACATACTCATATTGGAATGAGATGAAGCTGGACTCCTATCTTACTTGCTATGTGATTTTGGTCAGGTCAAATTTGCTTAGCTTCAGCTTTCTCATCTGCAAAATGGTGATGATATCTACGTCATGAGGCTCTTGTGTGGGTTAAATGAAGTAAAGTGAGTAACGGTGGCTGGTCCATGGTAGTCACTCACTCCAATGATATAAGATCTTCCCTTACTCCTTTTGTGAGATACTCATACAATGCAGGGCTTGTTTAAGGGTTAACATCTGTGTGAACTGAGCTTCTGCTGTATTAATTTCACATTGCCACTTATATCTGTCCTGAGGTTTTTGCTAACTATTATTGAACATTTACTATGTGAATGGCATTGTGTGCAATAATTTTTACATTTTATATAACATTAGATATTATTCCTTTTTAACAGATGAAGATAGTATCTTGCATATGAGCCTACAGCTAGTAAGTGGCAGAGCTGAGTATTCAAACCAAGGTCCACTCCACACCAGCACTCTTGACTTCTTTGTTATAATGGTTCCCATGATTCTCTATGAACAGAAAATGTCAGATTATTATGTTTTTTTCTTTCCTTTTTTTTTTTCTTTGAGATGGAGTTTCACTTTGTTGCCCAGGCTGGAGTGCAGTGGCGTGATCTCAGCTCACCACAACCCCTGCCACCTGGGTTTAAACAATTCTAGTGCCTCAGCCTCCCAAGTAGCTAGGATTACTGGTGCCCACCATCACACCTGGCTATTGTATTTTTAGTAGAGCCGGGTTTCACCATGTTGCCCAGTCTGGTCTCAAACTCCTGACCTCAGGTGATCCACCCACCTTGGCCTCCCAAAGTGCTGGGATTATAGGTGTGAGCCATGGCGCCTGGCCTCATGTCTCTTTCTGTAATTATGGTGCCTGGCCTCATGTCTCTTTCTGTAATTATGGCGCCTGGCCTCATGTCCCTTTCTGTAATTAGTCACTCACATTGAGGAAACTAAGCAATTATCCTGAGAATGTGAATGAAAGGGTATGGGAATTTATATGTATCTTTAAGTCAAGAACTCTGTCTTACTCATCTCACCATGCTGCGTTGTGTGGAGAGGAGCTCTATATTTGTGAAATTAACAAATGAACGAAAAGCTCAAATCAAATGACATCCTCACCTGCCTTAATAAGAGAAGAAAGATCCCTTGGAAGAGATCCAAGTGGGCACCTGAAAGTCAAAGAGAGAAAAAGAAGACAGCCAAAAAAAAAAAAAAAAAAAGAAAGAAAGAAAGAAAAGGCCTTTAACCTTGATCCTATGACTTTATAGGTTCCCTCTTTCCCATGATTCTTTCCTTAGGGTGGGCTTGCCTGAGCAGTGCTTTCCTTATCCTTTGCAACTGAGCACAAACAGCCTGTTTTGGGAGTTATACGCATGCCCATCTGAGGCTTTTTCAAGTGGCCTGTGCCCCTGGAACGTCATCCTTCACCATTTTGTCTCTTAACATGCATGCCCGAGAAGCTGCTTCTCCCTGGGGTCTGCATTCAGTTAACACTTTTAGTGTTAACAGGTGTGGACCATCAAGAGCTTGTCTCTTCCTGGCTGCCGAATTATCATTTTTAGAGAGGCAATGCGATGATTGCCAAACCATCACCCCACATTTCTAGTGGGTGGGGGGGGAAGAGCCCTCTCCTGCCTGCTCATGCCTAACTACCTGTAACAGATTCACACTCATGGTTTGATTTACTAGAATACTTTGGAAAAGCAAACCAGGAACCCCTTCTACATCAGGACCCATTGTGAATACTCACAGGCAAAGGCACATCAGGACCCATTTTGAACACTCGCAGGCAAAGTTACTCTTGGATGACCTTGAGCCCTTCCATACTTCTTGAATCTCCTGCTCCCAGGGAAGTAGTCCTTAACCTCTTTTTTTCAATCAGTTGCTTACCCCATGATCCCTTGCTTCTTCCATAAGAAAGGCCTAGCATTTCTTTTCTTTCAGAAAATAAAATTTCTCTGAGCAAGGAAGGCCACAGGGCTGGCCTGTCAGGGATGGAAGGCTGCAAACAGAAGGCGTAGGTCAGGGCTCTGATTTGGCAATCATCTGGAAGATACATGTCAAATTGCCCACTCCTGCTCACTGGCATTCCCGAGGCAGAGTGAGTGCCCCATGGGATTGGCTGAGAATAGCAATAAGGGTGTAGTACAGGCAGGTGGGTTACGAATGCTGACAAGGTGGTGGCTTTATGCTGTTTTTCTTATGTGCCCTGTAGGGCTCTGCTTCCTACCTTGGAGCAGACTCACTCTCAATATTTTTGTCCACACAGGTGTTCCAAGGACAAATTTTAGTTATGCCACAAGTATCTGAGAAAATAATGGAAAAAATTTTTCCAAAACCCAGCTATTTCCAATAAGTAACATTTAGTCAGTATGTACCAGTTAATTGTACCAGTTAATTACTCCACATGTCTGCTCTGAATGGTGGCACCTGTTAACTTATCTGTTGTTAAATATTATGGCTATAATATTTAATACTCAATAAAATACATAATGTAATATATCAAATATATGTTATATTTAATATATTGTTATATTATTAAATATAACATGTTATATTTAATATATTGTTATATTATTAAATATAACATGTTATATTTAATATATTGTTATATTATTAAATATAACATGTTATATTTAATATATTGTTATATTATTAAATATAACATGTTATATTTAATATATTGTTATATTATTAAATATAACATGTTATATTTAATATATTGTTATATTATTAAATATAACATGTTATATTTAATATATTGTTATATTATTAAATATAACATGTTATATTTAATATATTGTTATATTATTAAATATAACATGTTATATTTAATATATTGTTATATTATTAAATATAACATGTTATATTTAATATATTGTTATATTATTAAATATAACATGTTATATTTAATATATTGTTATATTATTAAATATAACATGTTATATTTAATATATTGTTATATTATTAAATATAACATGTTATATTTAATATATTGTTATATTATTAAATATAACATGTTATATTTAATATATTGTTATATTATTAAATATAACATGTTATATTTAATATATTGTTATATTATTAAATATAACATGTTATATTTAATATATTGTTATATTATTAAATATAACATGTTATATTTAATATATTGTTATATTATTAAATATAACATGTTATATTTAATATATTGTTATATTAAATATAACATGTTATATTTAATATATTGTTATATTAAATATAACATGTTATATTTAATATATTGTTATATTAAATATAACATGTTATATTTAATATATTGTTATATTATTAAATATAACATGTTATATTTAATATATTGTTATATTAAATATAACATGTTATATTTAATATATTGTTATATTAAATATAACATGTTATATTTAATATATTGTTATATTAAATATAACATGTTATATTTAATATATTGTTATATTATTAAATATAACATGTTATATTTAATATATTGTTATATTATTAAATATAACATGTTATATTTAATATATTGTTATATTATTAAATATAACATGTTATATTTAATATATTGTTATATTATTAAATATAACATGTTATATTTAATATATTATTATATTATTAAATATAACATGTTATATTTAATATATTGTTATATTATTAAATATAACATGTTATATTTAATATATTGTTATATTATTAAATATAACATGTTATATTTAATATAGTTGTATTATTAAATATGTTTTATTTAATATATTATTACCACAATATACTATGGTAATAGAATTTATTAAAGCAATTTTATTTCTATACCTTGCAAGATCAGTGGGCCAGTGACATGGCATGATTTCCTCATATTGTGCCTGCATTGTATTGCCTGTTTGATACTGGGCAGGCAAGAATGGGTTGGATGGTGGTTACTCTTGAGCAACTGGACTCAGAAGAATGTCTGATGGTGGGACATATGACATAAAATGCACAAAAGGAAAAACTGTTTGAGCTCAGATTCCAATCAGAACATGACTCTCCTTCCTTGCATTCTTCTCCCATTTTTCTCTCCCACCTCCAGGTCACAGCAGCAATGCAAAGAAGGCAGACACAGAATACTCAGCTTATAGAGAAAATCCATTGCCTGGGTAACACATAAGGCAGGCAGCCAGTATTTCAGGGGATATTGGAGAAAAATTATTTTCTATTGAAATCGGTTGGTAAAGATGATTCTTAAATTGAACTTTGATTGATTGCATTGCACATGAAGAGACTAAGAATACTTTACAATAATTGAAAGAACCTTGATTCAAAGACATACCCGTCTCAGCACAGGCTGGCACAGGAGAAGCACACTGTGTGGCATAGTATCAGATCATCAGAAGCTGGAGGAAGAGGAACTCAGGCCACATCTGCCTCAAACTCTAGTTTCATCTTGCTAAGCTGCTTATCTGACCATAACAACAATGCTAGCTCCATGCACTGTGGCACTGAGTACAGCAGAGATGAAATATTGAACATGGTATTCAGACTAACTGGAGTAAGCAGAGTGACATCCTTTTCTCTTTTTAATAGATGTGAATGCAAAATGGAAATGAGAACCATTGTCATGTAAATAAAAGTAAATACATTTATTTCTCAAAAGCAAGGCACATTTCCCTGAGAATACAAGAGAAGAAAATGGCATATCCAAATGTGTACTTTCATACTTAACTATTCACATATATAAGGCAATTAATTGCTCCTGAGTTACAGTCATGTATCACTTAATGATGCGGATATATTCTACACTTGATCTTAGCCAAAAGGCTGAGAAGCGATAGTGAAGAAGATATATTCTAAGAAATGTATTGTTAGGTGATTTTGTCATCGTGGAAATATCACAGAGTGCACTTACACAAACCTAGATGGTACAGACTACTACACATTCAGGCTATATGGTATAGCCTATTGCTCCTCGGCTACAAACCTGTACAGCAGGTTACTGTACTGAATACTGTAGACAATTGTAACACATTGGTAAATATTTGTGTATCTAAACATATCTAAGTATAGAAAAGGTACAGTAAAAATACGGTATGATAATCTTACAGGACCACTGTTGTATTTGGGGTCCGTCACTGAAACATCATTATGTGGCACATGATAGACGTATTTACTTGGGGGTTCTGTCAAATCACATCATGGCTTCAGTTTTTTTTTTTTGTTTTTTTTTTGTTTTTTTTTTTTAAGGACAGGGTCTCACTCTGTTGCCCAGGCTGGAATGCAATGGCATAATCACGGTTCTCTGCAGCGTCAGCCTCCCTGGGTTCAGGTGATCCTCTCACCTCAGCCTCCAGAGTACCTGGGACTACAGGTGCGTGGCACCACATCCAGCTAATTTTTGTATTTTTTTTGTAGAGATGGGATTTCACTATGTTGCCCAGGCTTATGGCTTCAATTCTTAATAGACATTTGGAAGCAAAACACAAAATCATAGTATGTTAAATATTTTTTCAGTTTAACTCAGCATGTGTTAATTGGACAGTTATATATCTGAAATTATATAAGATGCTGGGATATGAAGATGATTGATAAAAACCACATGTCAAGACCCCTTTTCATGATCAAGGTAGCTTATTAAGGGGTATGTGTGTATACTTGTGTTAGTTTGTGTGTGTGAATAGAAATAGGAGTGGAAGAAAACTTTTTTTTTTGAAGAAAGTATTCAGTTCCCTAATTTTAAAAAGATTAGGAAAAAAAGCAGCTAGGCACAATGGCTCATGTCTGTAATCTCACCACTTTGGGAGGCTGAGATGGGTGGATCACGAAGTCAAGATATTGAGACCATCCTGGCCAACATGGTGAAACCCCATCTCTACTAAAAATACAAAAAAAATTAGCTGGGCGTGGTGGCGGGCACCTGTAGTCCCAGCTACTCAGGAGTCTGAGGCAGGAGAATGGCTTGAACACGGGAGGCGGAGATTACAGTGAGCCAAGATCACGCCACTGCACTCCAGCCTAGTGACAGAGATGATGTCTTTTGCTTTGCAGAAGCTTTTTAGTTTCAGTAGGTCCCATTTATCCTTTTTGGTTTTTGTTGCCTTTGTTTTTGGGTTCTTATTCATGAATTTTTTGCCTAAGCCAATGTCCAGAAGAGTTTGTAATGTTATCTTCTAGAATTTTTATGGTTTCAGGTCCTAGATTTAAATCTTTGATCTATCTTGAGTTAATTTTTGTATAAGATGAAGATGGGTATCCAGTTTCATTCTTCTACATGTGGCTTGCCCTATTTATTGTATAGGGTGTCCTTTCCCCTATTTATGTTTTTGTATGCTATGTTGAAGATCAACTGGTTGTAAGTATTTGGTTTTATTTCCGAGTTCTCTATTCTGTTCCATTGGTCTACATGCCTATTTTTATACCAGTACCATGTTGTTTTGGTAAATACAGCCAGCCTATAGCCTGGTAGTATAATTTGAAGTTGGGTCATGTGATGCCTCCAGATTCGTTATTTTTGCTTAGAATTGCTTTGACTATATGGGCTCTTTTTTGATTCCATACATATTTTAGGATTGTTTTTTCTAGTTCTATGAAGAATGATGATGGTATTTTGATGGGAATTGCATTGAATTTGTAGATTGCTTTGGGCAGTATAGTCATTTTCACAATACTGATTCTACCCATCCATGAGCATGGGATGTTTCCATTTGTTTGTGTAATCTGTGATTTCTTTCAGCAGTGTTTTGCAGTTTTCCTTGTAGAGGTCTTTCACCTCCTTGGTTAAATATATTCCTAGGTATTTTATTTTTTTTTATAGTTGTTGTAAAAGGGATTAAGTTCTCAGCTTGGTCATTGTTGATGTATAGCAGTGCTACTGATTTGTGTACATTGATTTTGTAACCTGAGACTTTACTGAATTCATTTATCAGCTCTAGGGGATTTTTGGATGAGTCTATAGGGCTTTCCAGGTATATGGTTATATCATTGCTGAACAGTGACAGTTTGACTTTCTTTTTTTTCCAATTTGGATGCCCTTCATTTATTTCTCTTGTGATCGCTCTGTCTAGGATTTCCAGTGCTATGTCGAATAGAAGTGGTGAAAGTGGGTATTCTTGTCTTGTTCTAGTTGTTACGGGGAATGCTTTAAACTTTTCCCCATTCGGTATGATATTGGCTGTGGGTATGTCATATATGGCAGGGGTCCCCAACCCCCAGGCTGCAGACCGTACTGGTCCACGGCCTGTTAGTAACTGGGCCTCGCAGCAGGAGGTGAGTGGCTGGTGAGCAGGCATTACCACCTGAGCCCTGCCTCCTGTCAGATCAGTGGCAGCATTAGATTCTCATAGGAGCACAAACTGTATTGTGAACTGCGCATGTGACGGATCTAGGCCGCACAATCCTTATGAGAATCTAACTAATGCCCAGTGATCTGAGGTGGAACAGTTTCATCCTGAAACTCCCATCCCACCTCACGAAACAGTCTCCCACAAAACCGGTCCCTAGTGCCGAAAAGATTGGGGACTGCTGATATATATCTTTTATTACTTTGAGGTAAGTCTCTTCTATGCCTATTTTGTTGAGGATTTTTTGTTTTTAATCATAAAGCAATGCTGGATTTCATCAAATGCTTTTTCTGTGTCTGTTTTTGTTCATAATTCTGTTTATGTGATGTATCACATTTATTGACTTGCTTATGTTAAACCATTCCTGCATCCCTGACATAAAACCTACTTGATCATGATGTATCATCTTTTTGATGTGTGCTGCTGGATTCAGTTAGCTAGTACTTCGCTGAGGATTTTTGCATCTATGTTCATCAGGGATATTGGCCTATAGTTTTCTTTGTTTGTTATATCCTTTCCTGGTTTTGGTAGTAGGGTGATACTGGCTTCATAGAATGATTTAAGGAGGATTCCTTCTTTTTCTGTCTTTTGGAATAGTTTCAGTAGGATTGGTACCAGTTCTTTGAGTGTCTTGTAGAATTCAGATGTGAATCCATCTGATCCTGGACTTTTTTGTTGTTGGCAATATTAAAATTATTGATTCTATCTTGCTGTTTGATATTGGTCAGTTCAGGGTTTCTACTTCTCCCTGATTTCATCTAGGAAGGTTGTATGTTTCCAGGATTTATCCATTTCCTCTGGATTTTCTAGTTTATGTGTGTAAAAGTGTTTTTAGTACCTTTGAATGATCTTTTGTATTTCTGTGGCGTCAATTGAAATCTTTCCAGTTTTATTTCTAATCGAGCTTATTTGGATTTTCTCTCTTCCTTTCTTGATTAGTCTTGCTAATGGTCTATCAATTTTGTTGGTCTTTTCAAAGAACCAGCTTTTTGTTTTATTCATCTTTTGTATCTTTTTTTGGTTTGTTTTAATTTCATTTAGTTTTGTTCTGATCTTTGTTCTTTCTTCTGCTATATTTGGGTTTAGTTTGTTTTTGTTTCTCTAGTTCCTTGAGATGTGACATTAGGTTGTTAATTTGCGCTCTTTCAGACTTTTCAATGTAGGTATTTAATGCTATGAACTTCCCTCTTAGCACTGCTTTTGCCGTATCTCAGAGATTTTGATAAGTTGTATCAGTATTATTCATTTCAAAGAATTTTTAAACTTCCATCTTGATTTCATTGTTGACCCAAAAATCATTCAAGAGCAGATTATTTAATTTCCATGTATTTTTATAATTTTGAGGGTTCGTTTTGGAGTTGACTCCCAGTTTTATTCCAGTGTTGTGTCTGAGAAGATACTTGATATGATTTTGATATTCTTAAATTTATTGAGACTTGTTTTGTGGCCTATCACATGGTCTATCTTGGAGAGCATTCCATGTGCTGACAAGAAGCACACGAGAATGTATATTCTGCAGTTGTTGGGAAGAGTGTTCTGTAAATATCTGTTAAGTCCATTTGTTCTAGGGTATAGTTTAAGTCCATTGTTTCTTTGTTGACTTTCTGTCTTGACCTGTCTAGCGCTGTCAGTGGAGTATTGAAGTCCCCCACTATTATTGTGTTGCAGTCTATCTCATTTCTTAAGTCTAGTAGTAATTGTTTTGTAAATCTGGAAGCTCCAGTGTTAGGTGCATATATATTTAGGACTGTGATATTTTCCTGTTGGACTAATCCTTTTATCATGATATAATGTCTTTCTTGATCTTTTTTGACTCTTGTTTTCTGAAAGTCTGTTTTGTCTGATTCAAGAATAGCTACTCCTGCTTGCTTTTGGCTTCTGTTTATGTGGAATATCTTTTTCCACCCCTTTACCTTAAGTTTATGTGAGTTCTTATGTGTTAGGCGAGTCTCTTGAAAACAGCAGATACTTGGTTGGTGGATTTTTTTTTTTTTTTTTTTTAACCATTCTGCCATTCTGTATCTTTTAAGTGGGGCATTTAGGCCATTTACATTCAATGTTAGTATTGAGGTATGAGGTATTATTCTATTCATCATGCTAGTTGTTGCCTTAATACCTTGTTTTTTTCACTGTGTTATTGTTTTATGTGAGATTTATGCTTTAAGGAGGTTCTATTTTGGTGCATATCAAGCTTTTGTTTCAAGATTTAGAATTCCTTTTAGTATTTCTTTTTTTTTTGTATCCTTTTTATTATTATTATTATTATTATTATTATTATACTTTAGGCTCTATGGTACATGTGCGCAACGTGCAGGTAAGTTACATATGTATACATGTGCCATGCTGGTGCGCTGCACCCACCAACTCGTCATCTAGCATTAGGTATATCTCCCAATGCTATCCCTCCCCCCTCCCCCCACCCCACAACAGTCCCCAAAGTGTGATGTTCCCCTTCCTGTGTCCATATGTTCTCATTGTTCAATTCCCACCTATGAGTGAGAATATGCGGTGTTTGGTTTTTTGTTCTTGCGATAGTTTACTGAGAATGATGATTTCCAATTTCATCCATGTCCCTACAAAGGACGTGAACTCATCATTTTTTATGGCTGCATAGTATTCCATGGTGTATATGTGCCACATTTTCTTAATCCAGTCTATCATTGTTGGACATTTGGGTTGGTTCCAAGTCTTTGCTATTGTGAATAATGCGGCAATAAACATACGTGTGCATGTGTCTTTATAGCAGCATGATTTATAGTCCTTTGGGTATATACCCAGTAATGAGATGGCTGGGTCAAATGGAATTTCTAGTTCTAGATCCCTGAGGAATCGCCACACTGACTTCCACAAGGGTTGAACTAGTTTACAGTCCCACCAACAGTGTAAAAGTGTTCCTATTTCTCCACATCCTCTCCAGCACCTGTTGTTTCCTGACTTTTTAATGATTGCCATTCTAACTGGTGTGAGATAGTATCTCATTGTGGTTTTGATTTGCATTTCTCTGATGGCCAGTGATGGTGAGCATTTTTTGATGTGTTTTTTGGCTGCATAAATGTCTTCTTTTGAGAAGTGTCTGTTCATGTCCTTCGCCCACTTTTTGATGGGGTTGTTTGTTTTTTTCTTGTAAATTTGTTGGAGTTCATTGTAGATTCTGGATATTAGCCCTCTGTCAGATGAGTAGGTTGCGAAAATGTTCTCCCATTTTGTAGGTTGCCTGTTCACTCTGATGGTAGTTTCCTTTGCTGTGCAGAAGCTCTTTAGTTTAATTAGATCCCATTTGTCAATTTTGGCTTTTGTTGCCATTGCTTTTGGTGTTTTAGACATGAAGTCCTTGCCCATGCCTATGTCCTGAATGGTATTGCCTAGGTTTTCTTCTAGGGTTTTTATGGTTTTAGGTCTAACATTTAAGTCTTTAATCCATCTTGAATTAATTTTTGTATAAGGTGTAAGGAAGGGATCCAGTTTCAACTTTCTACATATGGCTAGCCAGTTTTCCCAGCACCATTTATTAAATAGGGAATCCTTTCCCCATTTCTTGTTTTTGTCAGGTTTGTCAAAGATCAGATAGTTGTAGATATGTGGCGTTATTTCTGAGGGCTCTGTTCTGTTCCCTTGATCTATATCTCTGTTTTGGTACCAGTACCATGCTGTTTTGGTTACTGTAGCCTTGTAGTATAGTTTGAAGTCAGGTAGCGTGATGCCTCCAGCTTTGTTCTTTTGGCTTAGGATTGACTTGGCGATGTGGGCTCTTTTTTGGTTCCATATGAACTTTAAAGTAGTTTTTTCCAATTCTGTGAAGAAAGTCATTGGTAACTTGATGGGGATGGCATTGAATCTGTAAATTACCTTGGGAAGGATGGCCATTTTCATGATATTGATTCTTCCTACCCATGAGCATGGAATGTTCTTCCATTTGTTTGTATCCTCTTTTATTTCCTTGAGCAGTGGTTTGTAGTTCTCCTTGAAGAGGTCCTTCACATCCCTTGTAAGTTGGATTCCTAGGTATTTTATTCTCTTTGAAGCAATTGTGAATGGGAGTTCACTCATGATTTGGCTCTCTGTTTGTCTGTTGTTGGTGTATAAGAATGCTTGTGATTTTTGTACATTGATTTTGTATCCTGAGACTTTGCTGAAGTTGCTTATCAGCTTAAGGAGATTTTGGGCTGAGACAATGGGGTTTTCTAGATATACTATCATGTCATCTGCAAACAGGGACAATTTGACTTCCTCTTTTCCTAATTGAATACCCTTGATTTCCTTCTCTTGCCTAATTGCCCTGGCCAGAACTTCCAACACTATGTTGAATAGAAGTGGTGAGAGAGGGCATCCCTGTCTTGTGCCAGTTTTCAAAGGGAATGCTTCCAGTTTTTGCCCATTCAGTATGATATTGGCTGTGGGTTTGTCATACATAGCTCTTATTATTTTGAGATACGTCCCATCAATACCTAATTGATTGAGAGTTTTTAGCATGAAGGGTTGTTGAATTTTGTCAAAGGCCTTTTCTGCATCTATTGAGATAATCATGTGGTTTTTGACTTTGGTTCTGTTTATATGCTGGATTACATTTATTGATTTGCGTATATTGAACCAGCCTTGCATCCCAGGGATGAAGCCCACTTGATCATGGTGGATAAGCTTTTTGATGTGCTGCTGGATTCTGTTTGCCAGTATTTTATTGAGGATTTTTGCATCAATGTTCATCAAGGATATTGGTCTAAAATTCTCTTTTTTTGTTGTGTCTCTGCCAGGCTTCGGTATCAGGATGATGCTGGCCTCATCAAATGAGTTAGGGAGGATTCCCTCTTTTTCTATTGATTGGAATAGTTTCAGAAGGAATGGTACCAGCTCCTCCTTGTACCTCTGGTAGAATTCGGCTGTGAACCCATCTGGTCCTGGACTTTTTTTGGTTGGTAAGCTATTGATTATTGCCACAATTTCAGCTCCTGTTATTGGTCTATTCAGAGATTCAACTTCTTCCTGGTTTAGTCTTGGGAGGGTGTATGTGTTGAGGAATTTATCCATTTCTTCTAGATTTTCTAGTTTATTTGCATAGAGGTGTTTGTAATATTCTCTGATGGTAGTTTGTATTTCTGTGGGATCAGTGTTGATATCCCCTTTATCATTTTTTATTGCATCTATTTGATTCTTCTCTCTTTTTTTCTTTATTAATCTTGCTAGCGGTCTATCAATTTTGTTGATCCTCTCAAAAAACCACCTCCTGGATTCATTTATTTTTTGAAGGGTTTTTTGTGTCTCTATTTCCTTCAGTTCTGCTCTGATTTTAGTTATTTCTTGCCTTCTGCTAGCTTTTGAATGTGTTTGCTCTTGCTTTTCTAGTTCTTTTAATTGTGATGTTAGGGTGTCAATTTTGGATCTTTCCTGCTTTCTCTTGTGGGCATTTAGTGCTATAAATTTCCCTCTACACACTGCTTTGAATGCATCCCAGAGATTCTGGTATGTTGTGTCTTGGTTCTCGTTGGTTTCAAAGAACATCTTTATTTCTGCCTTCATTTCGTTATGTACCCAGTAGTCATTCAGGAGCAGGTTGTTCAGTTTCCACGTAGTTGAGCGGTTTTGAGTGAGATTCTTAATCCCGAGTTCTAGCTTGATTGCACTGTGATCTGAGAGATAGTTTGTTATAATTTCTGTTCTTTTACATTTATTGAGGAGAGCTTTACTTCCAAGTATATGGTCAATTTTGGAATAGGTGTGGTGTGGTGCTGAAAAAAATGTATATTCTGTTGATTTGGGGTGGAGAGTTCTGTAGCTGTCTATTAGGTCTGCTTGGTGCAGAGCTGAGTTCAATTCCTGGGTATCCTTGTTGATTTTCTGTCTCATTGATCTGTCTAATGTTGACAGTGGGGTGTTAAAGTCTCCCATTATTAATGTGTGGGAGTCTAAGTCTCTTTGTAGGTCACTCAGGACTTGCTTTATGAATCTGGGTTCTCCTGTATTGGGTGCATATATATTTAGGATAGTTAGCTCTTCTTGTTGAATTAATCCCTTTACCATTATGTAATGGCCTTCTTTGTCTCTTTTGATCTTTGTTGGTTTAAAGTCTGTTTTATCAGAGACTAGGATTGCAACCCCTGCCTTTTTTTGTTTTCCATTTGCTTGGTAGATCTTCCTCCATCCTTTTATTTTGAGCCTATGTGTGTCTCTGCACGTGAGATGGGTTTCCTGAATACAGCACACTGATGGGTCTTGAGTCTTTATCCAACTTGCCAGTCTGTGTCTTTTAATTGGAGCATTTAGTCCATTTACATTTAAAGTTAATATTGTTATGTGTGAATCTGATCCTGTCATTATGATGTTAGCTGGTTATTTTGCTCGTTAGTTGATGCAGTCCCTTCCTAGTCTTGATGGTCTTTACAATTCAGTATGATTTTGCAGTGGCTGGTACCGGTTGTGCCTTTCCATGTTTAGCGCTTCCTTCAGGAGCTCTTTTAGGGCAGGCCTGGTGGTGACAAAATCTCTTAGCATTTGCTTGTCTGTAAAGTATTTTATTTCTCCTTCACTTATGAAGCTTAGTTTGGCAGGATATGAAATTCTGGGTTGAAAATTCTTTTCTTTAAGAATGTTGAATACTGGCCCCCAATCTCTTCTGGCTTGTAGGGTTTCTGCCGAGAGATCCGCTGTTAGTCTGATGGGCTTCCCTTTGATGGTAACCCGACCTTTCTCTCTGGCTGCCCTTAACATTTTTTCCTTCATTTCAACTTTGGTGAATCTGACAATTATGTGTCTTGGAGTTGCTCTTCTCGAGGAGTATCTCTGTGGCGTTCTCTGTATTTCCTGAATCTGAATGTTGGCCTGCCTTGCTAGATTGGGGAAGTTCTCCTGGATAATATCCTGCAGAGTGTTTTCCAACTTGTTTCCATTCTCCCCGTCACTTTCAGGTACACCAATCAGACATAGATTTGGTCTTTTCACATAGTCCCACATTTCTTGGAGGCTTTGCTCATTTCTTTTTATTCTTTTTTCTCTAAACTTCCCTTCTCACTTCATTTCATTCATTTCATCTTCCAGGGCTGATACCCTTTCTTCCATTTGATCGCATCGGCTCCTGAGGCTTCTGCATTCTTCACGTAGTTCTCGAGCCTTGGTTTTCAGCTCCATCAGCTCCTTTAAGCACTTCTCTGTATTGGTTATTCTAGTTATACATTCTTCTAAATTTTTTTCAAAGTTTTCAACTTCTTTGCCTTTGGTTTGAATATCCTCCCGTAGCTCGGAGTAATTTGATCGTCTGAAGCCTTCTTCTCTCAGCTCGTCAAAGTCATTCTCCGTCCAGCTTTGTTCCGTTGCTGGTGAGGAACTGCGTTCCTTTGGAGGAGGAGAGGTGCTCTGCATTTTAGAGTTTCCAGTTTTTCTGCTCTGTTTTTTCCCCATCTTTGTGGTTTTATCTACTTTTGGTCTTTGATGATGGTGATGTACAGATGGGTTTTTGGTGTGGATGTCCTTTCTGCTAGTTTTCCTTCTAACAGACAGGACCCTCAGCTGCAGGTCTGTTGGAGTACCTGGCCGGCCATGTGAGGTGTCAGTCTGCCCCTGCTGGGGGGTGCCTCCCAGTTAGGCTGCTCGGGGGTCAGGGGTCAGGGACCCACTTGAGGAGGCAGGCAGCCCGTTCTCAGATCTCCAGCTGCATGCTGGGAGAACCACTGCTCTCCTCAAAGCTGTCAGACAGGGACATTTAAGTCTGCAGAGGTTACTGCTGTCTTTTTGTTTGTCTGTGCCCTGCCCCCAGAGGTGGAGCCTACAGAGGCAGGCAGGCCTCCTTGAGCTGTGGTGGGCTCCACCCAGTTCAAGCTTCCAGGCTGCTTTGTTTACCTAAGCGAGCCTGGGCAATGGCGGGCGCCCCTCCCCCAGCCTGGCTGCCGACTTGCTGTTTGGTCTCTGACTGCTGTGCTAGCAATCAGCGAGACTCTGTGGGCGTAGGACCCTCTGAGCCAGGTGCGGGCTATACTCTCCTGGGGCACCGTTTCCTAAGCCCGTCGGAAAAACACAGTATTCGGGTGGGAGTGGCCCGACTTTCCAGGTGCCGTCTGTCACCCCTGGAAAGGGAACTCCCTGACCCCTTGCGCTTCCTGAGTGAGGCAATGCCTCGCCCCTGCTTCGGCTGGCGCACGGTGCACTCACCCACTGACCTGCGCCCACTGTCTGGCACTCCCTAGTGAGATGAACACGGTACCTCAGATGGAAATGCAGAAATCACCCGTCTTCTGCGTCGCTGGCACTGGGAGCTGTAGACCGGAGCTGTTCCTATTCGGCCATCTTGGCTCCTCCCCCCCCTTTTAGTATTTCTTATAGTGCTGGTTTGGTAGTGGCAAATTCCCTCAGCATTTGTTTGTCTAAAAATGACTTTATCTTTCCTTCATTTCTGAAGCTTAGTTTTGATGAATACAAAATTCATGGCTGACAATTATTTTGCTTAAGGAGGCTAAAGATATGACTCCAATCCCTTCTGGCTGGTAAGGTTTCTGCTGAGAAATCTGTTAGTTTGATAGGATTTTCTTTATAGGCTACCTGATGCTTTTGTCTCACAACTCTTAAAATTCTTTCTTTCATGTTGACTTTAGATAGCCTGATGACTATGTGCCTTGATGATGATCTTTTTGCAATGAATTTCCCAGGTGTTTTTGAGCTTTTCATATTTGGATATCTAGCAAGGCCAGGGGAACTTTTCTTCAATTATTCCCTCAAATAAGTTTTCTGAACTTTTAGACTTCTCTTCCTCCTCCAGAACACCAGCTATTTTTAGTTTTGGCCATTTTACAGAATCCCATATTCTTGCAGACTTTGTTGATTTCTTTTGATTCTCTCTTCATTATCTTTGTCTGTCTGGGTTAATTAGAAAGCCTTGTCTTTGAATTCTGAAATTCTTTCTTCTACTTGTTCTAGTCTATTGTTGAAACTTTCCACTGCATTTTGTATTTTCCTAAGTGTATCTTTCATTTTCAGAAGTCCTGATTGGTTTTTCTTTATGATAGCTGTCTGTCTGGAAAATTGTTCATTCGTATCCTGAATTCTTTTTCCATTCTTTATGTTGGTTTTCATCTTTCTCTGGTATCTCCTTGAGTAGCTTAATGATCAACCTTCTGAATTCCTTATCTGGTATTTAAAGATTTCATCTTGGTTTGCATCAATTGCTGGGAAGCTAGTGTGATCTTTTAGGGGTGTTATAGAACCCTGTTTTGTCATATTACCAGAATTACTTTTCTGATTCCTTCTTATTTGGGTAGACTATTTCTTCAAATTGTTCTTGAATTTAATTTTGATTTGACTGTGTGTGCGTGTGTGTGTGTGTGTGTGTGTGTGTTTAATGGAGTCTTGCCCTGTTGCTCAGGCTGTAGTGCAATGGCGTGATCTCGGCTCACTGCAACATCCATTCAAGGCTGACCTCAGCCTCCCAAATGCTGGGATTACAGGTCTGAGCCACCACACCCGGCTGACTGTGGGTTTTTTTTTTTTTTTTCAATTTCTTTTTTTCCCTCTGAAGGATATGACTTTAATGTTTATAGTTTATTATAGCCTAATTTGATTCTTGGTGCTTTTAGGGGTGAAGACTCTCTCTGTATGAGTTCCTTAGTCATAGAGAGTCTTTGTGCTCTGGCTATTCCAGATGCTAGTTATAGTAGTTATGTACTTGGTGTGTGGGCAAGTTTACTATCTCCTATGGGGTTGGAATAACAAGGATCTCTTGAAGCTTATTTTATTCTCTCATGGTGTATACTTTTTTTTTTTTTTTTTTTTTTTTTTGAGATGGAGTCTCGCTCTGTCACCCAGGCTGGAGTGCAGTGGCGTGATCTCAGCTCACTGCAAGCTCCACCTCCTGGGTTCATGCCATTCTCCTGCCTCAGCCTTCTGAGTAGCTGGGACTACAGGCTCCTGCCACCACGTCTGGCTAATTTTTTTGTATTTTTAGTAGAGATGGGGTTTCACCGTGTTAGCCAGGATAGTCTTGATCTCCTGACCTTGTGATCCACCTGCCTTGGCCTCCCAAAGTGCTGGGATTACAGGCGTGAACCACTGCACCTGCCCATTATGTATACTTCTTTTATTTATTTAAGTTTCCTCCACTATTTTATTTTGTGAGTTGATGATTTAGGCTTCAGGCAAGGGGGAGAGATATCCCTGGGTAGGCACTGGTTGTAGCTAAAGCAGGTGGGTAGATGTAATACCTAATGGTGGGAAGAAGTTCCAGTCTTGATGAAGTTGGCTAGGGTAGTTCTCAATTTGATGTGCTGAGGTTTTATCAGAGTGATGGGTGGGAGCTACCTCATCTCCCCTGCCAGGCCAGCAGGAAAGCTATCCACTTTCCAGCCTCACTCCTGTCCCAGTGTTTCAGCTATTCAGATCAGACAAGCACCTCTTTTCATCTGTAGAAATGTTTATGTTCCAAGTAGGGAGGAGTTGTGACTGCCTTTCGTGCAAACCTGAATCTGGGGAGTGCTCCTCCTGTGAAGATGCTGTCACCTGAATTGTTCTAGGAAGGCCATCTATAGGTGCATACATGCTGCATTCCTGTGGGAGAAGCCCCAGCTGTGTGTGCAGTAGTGTACTGGAGGGGACAAGGACCCCTTCTCCAAGACCCTTCATGATCACAGAGGCTGCCTGCCTGTTGGGGTAGAAGTGTAGACTTTCCCTGCTGTGCCCAGCACTGCAATTGTGTCTCTGCTGTAAAAAACTCCTCACTAGCAGAAAGATCTGGGACTCAAGGTCTGCTGTTCAGATTTTTTTTGTCCCACGGGGTGTTCCCTTGATGTGGTGCTCTCCCTCTTCTCCTAGGAACGGGACTTTATGAGAGCCAGACTACAGTGATTGTTATTGTTCTTCTAGGTCTAGCCACCCAGTGGGGCTACTGACTCTGGACTAGTGTCTGCAAGTGATCCAGTGATGTGACCTGACTTCAGGTCTCCCAGCAGTGGATACCAGCACAAGCCTTGATGATGGTGACAGGGGAGTGACGCAGACTCTGTGAGATTCCTTGGTTATAGATAGGCTTAATGTGCTAGCTTTCTTGTATGCTGGTTATAATTTTAGTGAACTTGTTACGTGGACAGGCTTAGGCCCTCTGGTAATAGCTGAGGTCACGCAGTTGATTTCTCCTTACTGGGTGCAGTGTTATTCTACTTAGAGGTGCCATAATGGACTGTGTCAGTTGGCTCCAGCCAAGAGGTGGCGCTTGCAGAAGAGCACCAGCCACAGTAGTAGCAGTGGGATTTGAGCTTGCCCTAAGTTTTTTGGGGGAAGTATTCTGATTTCTCATGCAATGAGCAGGGCTATAAAGCTCCCAGAAGTTTATGTCCTTTGTGTGAAGCTACCAGGGCATGTGGAGGGGCACAACCAGGTGGGGGCAGGGTTAGATGGATCTGAGGGTCTAAAGCTCTGACTCTCCTTCAGAAGGGCCCTTCCGTGAGGGTTTGCAGGGTGATTTCAGGCTGCAGGGATAATGTTCCAGAGGGGAATAGAACTGCCTCTGCTGCACAGAAGAGTTTGCAAAGGGAGTGGGGAGTAGCCAGTGGCAGTAAGCCTCACCCAGCTCCCACACAGTTGGTGAGGCCAATCTAACTCCCACAGTGCTCCACTAACAGCAGCAGGTTTAGATCCAGGCAGTCTGCACACAGAGCTGAGATCTGCCCCAGGCCATCAGCTTCCCCACAGAGATAGCAACCTCAGCTTTCAGGCTACGCTCCTTCCCGCCTGCCCACAAGGCCAGTGCCCAGCTCCTGTGTTCACTTGTGTCTGCAGTGCATTTCCTGCTCCCTGCCTTTTCCCCCTGCCACTGTTCTGGTCAAAGGAGTTCTTCCCCACTTGAGATCATACCACAAAATTTAGTTGGGAGCTTCTTTCACCCTGTAACCCCTCCCTGAGCTTGTTGGCTGACTTCTCCAATGGCTCCTATAAGATATAGTCAGGAATGTCTTCCCTTGGTTCATGCTGGAAACTGGGAATGCCTGCAAGTCACTTTCTGCTGCTGCTTCCATTTTTATAGTTCATGTTGCTCTCTAAATCCATTCCAGTTCAGGTAGGGTTAAGGCCTTCTCTCATGGTCTGGATTTTCAGATTCCTTGGTAGGGATGTGTACTCTGGAGGCTGACTCTCTCCCTGTCACACTCAGGACTTACAGTTTTTCACCAGTCTCATGGAGTAGGCTGTAGCCTGCCACTTTTTTCAAAGAATCTGTGGATTCTTTAGGTTTTTCTGTTAAGTTCCTGCATTGGTTCTTGGGGGAAAAAAAATCACAGTGTGAAACTCTACACACTATTCTGTCCTTCCAGGTGGGAGAGGTATGCTAATACTGCCTCTAGTCTGCCACCTTGGAAAAAAAAAATCCATTTTGGATTGAAAAAAAATTTTTAAAGGAAAGAGAATGAAATTTACTAAATCCTAGAAAAGAAAGAACTTGAAAAAGAGGAAGAGGAAAGAAGGAAACACTAGAAATCCTACATATCTGAGAAGTACAAACTAAATGATGAGAAACTAGATGAGAAAATTGGGGCATTCCCTTGATTCAGTGAGGAATAGCCATGGCCACCAAGGTGAGACCATTGGCTATCATATTTGCAGTTGTTTTCTGTGTGAGTTCAGCCCTATAGTTATAAAAAATACTTGAGTGATTTGGGGGTGAACTGAGTCAATAGAAAGCTATCCTTTTAGTCTGACTGTTGCTTTACATCCAAGTCCCTGTCAGCTATTTAGGGTAGCATGAGAATCCCAGGCCTTAAAATTCAAGTTTCAGCTAGTTTGCCTCCACAAGGCTTGGGAGACAAACCAAAGCCTTTGGGGTGTGTGTGTGTGTGTGTGTGTGTGTGTGTGTGTGTGTGTGTCTCTGTGTGTAACAGTACACGTTCTACAATATTTCTCTGTGATGATTTGGGTGAAAATCTCATGCATATTTGCCAATAGTTGTGGTCCCATCACTCCTTGTTGGATATGGAGCATCATTATATGATCTTGTTCACAGCCTTTGGTGGGTCAGATTATGAAATCATAACTCTTCAAAGAAAATCTTTGAGGGCAGGATGTAAAGTCCACTGGAAATTACTAGGAAATATGAGGAGCTCTGAGTTCTGTTCTTAATTTTTCCAAAGCCTCGCCCTATGACTAGAGCAAGAGATTTCAGTGTTTGCTGGTGAACAATCTATCAGTTTGGACACTTAAAAATTTCTATGGAGTAAAAAGAAGTGGTCACATTTACACATGTCACCACCAGTAGCAAAGTAGGTCCTGAGTTCTATGGCAACTTCTTCCTGACCTAAACCCCATTTGAGGACATCTGGGAACCCAGGTACCCTAATTTCTTTCATTCATTTAGCAGCATTACTGGATTTCAGTCCCCATGGGAGCTTCAGGAATGGCTGGGAATAGCCATTTTCTCCACTTCAAGCAGTGAAGAAAATGTGCTCCTTGCTATAGGCAGGAACAGCAGAAGTCTTAAAAGGTTTTAGATCTCAGTTCTCAGCACATGTTTACTTCACAGAGCGGTATTTACTTCACAGCAGGCGATCAAGTAATGTTAAAGTTGAAAGAGGATCTGACTCTCAGGGTGCACAAAGGTTTGACAATTTTCTTTAGACATAATTAGTTTCTCTCTAGTGTATATGCTTTTTTTAAAAAAATACAAACAAAAAACAATCCCGGAATTCTTAGAATCCCAGAATTCTGGGAAACAAACAGAAAATTATCAGGTTGGAGTGATTCTGCTTCATGGCTCTCCATAGATAATTTAAAAGTGAATGGCTCTGTGGTTGGTCAAGCCACGGAAGAGTTCCTTAGAGACCAGTGGGGAATGCATATTTAAGGCATGATGGTGATCAGGCCTGTTCTAAAGTGAGTTATGGTGCTAAACACTGCACTACAAGCACACATGGTGGAAGTCTATCTTTGAGCTTAGAGTTAGTCCACCCTCCCTTCATATGGTGAGCTCTAAACTGCTTTGCAGTGAAGAAAACATTCTTAATAAAGAACCCCACATGAGGAAGGGATGCCTACGGTGCCCTCAGAGAAGCCTGCTGTGACTCCAGAGGCTGTTAATGTGCCTGGTTGCACCCTCTTGGAGACCACATCTTTTTCTCCAGAGCACAGACCTTGCTGTGCATGGAAACAATTACTCACGTCTTCCTAGGCTTCATCAGTTCAGGGATTGGGTGTATTTTTATTCACTACTGAGTCCCTAGCACCTGGTATAATGTCTGGCACAAAGTCAACATTAAGCATGTAAATGAACCAGAGCTTCCATGAATGAACTTGCGCTATCATTCTAGATGTAAGAATCATAGTATCAAGGGGTCACTCAGAATACCTGCTGCTATTAGCTCTGTTGAGTTGCAATTCTGCTCACTCCTTCCACTATTAAAAGAAAACTAAAGGAGGTATATGTATTTATGTATGTGTGTGTACACACATTTGTATTATATATACATATATGTATATTAGGCATATATACACACATTCATATATTCATACATTCATATTCATATTCATTCATATATGTGTGCATACATCTACATACATACCTATATATGTGTATATATGGCAAAGTCATAAAAGCAAACAGCAAATTGAGACAAATACATGCAGTAAATATGAAAATATATAATATCCTTATTGTATGATGGGGAATGTCAGCTAAGTAAAATGGAAAGAGAAAGAAAATTTGCTATTTCAAAGTTAATAGTAGCCTCTTTGTATATAATATGGCTGCACATTGGGATTATCTTGGAAGATTTAAAACATTCTGATGCCTGGATCTGACCGGAAGGTTCTGATTTAATTGGTATGGGGCATGGCCTGGACACTGGTTTTCAAGATCTCTCCAGGTGTATTAGTCTGCTCAGGCTGCCATAACAAAATGCCACTGTGTGGATTAAACAATGGAAACTTATTTTCTTACAGTTCTGGAGGATAAAAGTCTAAGACCAAGGTGCTGGCAGGGTTGCTTTCTGGTGAGGCCTCTTTTTCTTAGCTTGCAGGTGGCTGTCTCTGTGTTGTGTCCTCACATGGTCTTTCTTCTGTGTGCATGGAGAGAGAGTTCTGATGTCTCTTCCTCTTCTCATAAGGACTCTAGTTCTGTTGGATCAGGGCTCCTCCCTTATGACCTCATTTAACTTTAATTACCTCTTTAAAGACATTATTTCCAAATGCAGTCACACTGGGTGTTAGGGCTTCAACATATGAATTTTGGGAGGACACAATTCAGTCCATAACACCAATGTGGAGCTAAGGCAGCAAAGCATTGGTCTAGGGGAAGACAGCAAATCATTTTGAGGAGATTCTGTTACTTCTGTGAGAAACCACTCTGAATCTAAGGCAACTTGTTATCTCTTGCCCTAGAAGTGCCCCAGGGAAGGAGGACCTTTCCTTGTGATTTGACAGAAGATCACTGTGGAGAGGGAATGAGGGTCCTTTCATGAGGAATGGAATCAAGATTTCGACCCCTACTGTTTTGATAGACAACCTTCTAGCGAATTGAGATGATCTCAATGAAGGTCACTAGCAAGAAAAGATCCTAAAGGATCCCAAGAAGAATCTTTTGTGAGAGAAGAGGGAGTCTGGTAATCTAGGCCCAATGTGAGGCCATGTTTATAGCAGCAATTATAAAAACAGTGGCTGATTGCCCCAGGACTCTTTTACCTGAAGTAATTTTGTTGGTCTGGCTCAACGTGTTTGGCTTCAAAGTAGGTGACATTCAGTGATGGATAGTCCCACCAGGGTGTCATGGGTGGGAGAACATTGGTTCTCTAATGGAAAGATGAATAGTAGTTTGGCAACAAACAGTAGATGTGCATCCTTCTTCCAGCTCAGGTATGAACTCCTTGAGGGCAATGACTGTGCTTGGCTGCACAGTTTCAACATTCTTTGAAGATATTGAGTGTAATTAATGATCAATTCACTGCACTCTTCTCAGCTGAGGCTTGGCCTTAGACTCTCAGTTTCCCTGCCTCCAAATTATTTTCTTGGACTTGTGAGTGATAAGTCAATGGAATGGAAGAAAGTCTTTATACACAAGTACCTTCTATGTTCTGAAAGAGAAAGGTAAGAGGTGCCTCAGCCTTCGTGTTAAGCCTGTGAGACCCTTCCAGCCATGGGGGCAGAGGCTGCTGGCACTCGCCCTGGAAGACAGAATTTAATCCAGGTCTCAGCCATCCTTTAAGTCTTTTGCATGCTCTTAGTGAGTCTGTGTGAGCATCACTTCAGATGTGGTGAGAAGCTTACATGGAAACTATTACATCAAAACGTTTCATTTAGTTGGGGGACTGTTTGGAAAAATCCTATTTTTTTTTTGAAGGAACAAAGAGAAGCTGATGAAAAGATTTGAGGTTATAATGACCGAAGTCTCCACTGCCTTCCTTCCCTCCCCTCCCCTTCTTCTAAAATGAGAGAAAAGAAATAAAGCTAGAGAAATATCTTGGATATAATAAGTCTGGCAGGCCAGGCTTTTAGTGAGGATAGCATGTCATTGTAATACCTTTTAATTATAGCTATATAATTATAAAAAGGAAAGAAATTAAAAGATGAAAATGTGGTTTGTAATGAAATTACCATAAATACCATGGCAAACTTTAAAGTCGTCATGCAAATTCATAATACAAAAACATGGATGTGGAAGTTAATTTCTCCTAAAACTAGAAATTAAAATTTTGTGGACTCGTGGTCTTCCTTGTTAGCTTGGCATTTCCTCCTGAGTACACATAAGCATTGTTAGTTATGCAGACATAAACAGACCTTTAAAAAGTTAGTGTCCTGGTTGGCAGCCCTTATGTTCTCCAGGCCACTTGGGCTGACATAGAACTGACTCAGGTTCCAAAGACAAATGGTGGAGACATGAAAAGAAAGCTAGTCCAATTGCCTGGACGTTTTCAATTACTTCTCTGTTTGGAAGCAGGCATGTGTTTTGTTTGTGATGCATGAGTTTATCTAGCCCTCTTTATTTAAAAGCCCATTTTACTTCCCATTGAACTGACACATTTTCATGATTGAGGATAGGGGATCATAATTGCATATTGCTACGTTGGTCCTGAGGCCAAAACTCAAGGTAGTAGATTGGAGACTTAAACAGCTTACATCATCCTTTAGTGCCTTCATGCTTCCCACAGGCTAGCTCCTGTTTGTTGAAATACTGCTCATGGGGTCAATATCATGAGATCAACCTTCCTAAGCCTGTTCCTTAGCCGCACACTACTAAGACATCTTAAAAATGTGAAACCTTGATTCAAAGATCAAATAAGTGAGTCTGGCTCACTCACTATTGCAGACCTTTCTCTGACATTGTGAAAATGCTTAACACATGTACAAGTGATGGTAACTTGTGCCCTCTTTTTGCATATGAAAGAGACTTTTTTCTTTTTCTGAACCAAGAACAATTATTTTGCCATTTTAAAAAATACCATTGGCTTATGGGCTAGCACAATCAATTAAGAGGTATAATTTTATGCCTCTGCTATGAATAAGAGGTTAATGCTGTGATAGCTACCTAAAGATAGGACAGCAAAGTAAATTTGAGGATGCCAAATAGAAAAAGATATTGAGGAAAAAAAGGGGTAAATTGGAGAAGGCCTTGTATACTGGACTTTTTTTTTTTTTTTTTTTTTTTAAATATAGATAAGGAGACCCACGGAAGGTGTTTAGGCAAGGAAGTGACATGACAAAAGTGGTATTTTGGGATAAACTGAAAGAGAATAAGTAGGAAGGTGTTCACTGCCTGCCCTGTAGATTCTGTGGAGGCAGGAACACAGTGGAAACCGCCTGGCTTTAGTGTGATTCTGTGAGAGCCCAGCTGTTGGGAAGTGACTCCTAGGGCTGGGTAGAAGGTCTGGCTCCTGAGAATTCTCTCCTCCCTCCTCTCACTGTCTCCACCCAGTGGGCCAGGAAGTTTCAAGTGAGGGATGTCACCTTCTAAGCAGAGCAGTATCCCAGGTGGAAGGAAAGGGGGTTCTTGGAGGGCAGAGGCACCTGGCTGGGGATATTTGCAGCTGTGTGTCCTAGTGGAGGTGAAGTTTGAAATGGCCTCGAGGGATTGGTCACATTTCTCCATACCCCTATTTAAACTCTGAGGAAAGGATCAATCTAAGACCTAGGTGACTTTGATTGGCCCCTCCGTCCAGAGCCACTGTGCTAGCCAAGCCAGCAGATATGCTGAATACATCATGGGGGAAAAATATGGATAAATAGAGGAATTTGATTGCTATAAAATGAAGATAAGCTGAACAACCTATAGCAAAGGAAGTTAGAATTAGTGGACCAGAGACATAAGAATATAAAACAAACATAAATAGCCACAAAGGAGGGAAAAGATAAAAATATCAGAAATAGCAAAAAGAAATGAGCTTCACAAAGAATATTCAACTAGAGAATTGGGTAATAAGAAAGCAATAGATGAAATGAAGAACTCAATAAAGGGATTGAAGAGCAGAATGTAAACTTTGGATTAACTAATCAATGACCTGGAAGTCTCAAACTCCTAAGCAGCAGTAAGAAAGAGAAGGACTGCAGTGTTTTTGAAAGGACAAAAGGTTAGCACTACCCTTGACAAGGATGGAAGAGGCCCTCAGGCCTAAAAATTAAAAAAAAAAAGATAAGTTCTTCATAAAAAAGAGAATTAAATGATATGGAATATAGAAATAGAAATGTCAACATGATAACAATCTCAGAATGAGCCTCGGCAAACATGGCGAAACCCCATCTCTATAAAAAAATGAAAAATTAGCTGGATGTGGTGGTGCATGCCTGTGGTCGCAGCTACTCAGGAGGCTGAGGTGGGAGGATCGCTTGAGATGGGAAGGTCGAGGCTGCAGTGAGCAGTGAATGCACCGCTGCACTCCGGCCTCCAGCCTAGGTCAGAGAGTGAAACCCTGTCTCAATTAAAAAAAAAAAGGTAAAGTCTCAGAATGAGAGAGAAACAATAAACAGTAGTGGAGAACTATTTTGAACTAATGATAATCTACACAGAAATACAGATAAAAGCTTTAGATTGAAGGGGCTTCTCCAGTGTTGTACAGTAGAGATAAGAAAAAAAAATCAACACCTAGATACATTACATTATCAGGAAATTTAAGAACTTAAAAGAAGATTCCTGAGAGCAAGAGCAAATGACCTTGGAAGGAACAAGAATAAGCTGTCATCACACTTCTCAATAGCAACACCTGATGCAAGGAGACAGTGCAGCCATACTTCCAAAGCACGAGAATGTTGCTCCCGGGTTTTATACCCAGATACATTATCACTGAAATGCAAGGGGCAAAATGAAGATATTCTTAGGGATGCAAGGTCTAAGAATGTTTATCTTGCAAGGACATGCTTTGAAATGCTGCTGTAGGACAAAAGGTCATTCTAGGAGGATGATAAGAATATTGGAAATGTGTTAGTCAGTGCCCAGTCAGGAAGACAGAAATAATTTTCGATCATTCAAACTGAAAGGGATTTAATATGGGGTGCTGATTCTAAAGATGTTTGGAGGAGAAAAAGGGAAAGGGTGTTCTACCCAGAGCTCAGGGATCTGCTAGCATACCTGGGAGAGAGTGTATGAACCACCGTCACTGGGGTCACTGCTGGAACCATGGAGCCATTGTCCACCAGTGCCACTGAAACCACAGGGCTGGCATTGAGCAGGAGCCACCTACCTCTGCTGCTGCAGCTGAGGCACTGTCAGAAACAATGGCCCCAACCTTGTTTCTACTTGCCAGTCAGGCGCAGTTCCCCCAGATGGGCAGAACCAAATTTAACTTTAGCTGTCAAGGAAGTCTGGGGAATGTGGCTTTCTGCTTACCTGTCTTCCAGAGGAGAATATAGGAGAGTGAGTATGGGGCTAAGGGCCAACAGACAAATATCTGACCTTGGGGCTAAGGGTCTGTAAACAAACTAGAAAAGTTAATTCCTGTCCAATTAAAGGGAACAAAGAGAGAAGACAATAAAGGCACCCCCATTACAATCTAGAACAAAAACTGACAATACCAATATGACCAATACCAACATGACCAACTAAAGCAATTGTAAGATACCACTTTATGGACATCAGAATAGCAAATACTATAAAATTGAATGATTCCAAGTGTTGGCAAGAATTTAGGGGAAAAAAAGGCATGTGAGAGTTAAGTGGTACAGACACAATCTGGCAATACTTAGAGAAACCAACGGTGTGTTTATATCCTGTATGATCCATCCAACTGACGCCTGGGAATATATACCAGAGAAACGCCTGCAACATATCCATAAAGGGCCATAATAAATTATGTCCCCTGCTACCTTTTATGTGGTAGCAGACCACATAAAAAGATTAGATTAGATTAGATTAGATTAGATTAGAAATTAGGTGTCTATCACTAGGAAGTTGAATAAACAAAATTTGATGGGGTACATACTATGGAATATACACCAGGTATATAGGAACACTATGGATAGACAAAAACATAGTGATAAGTAAAAATACAGATGATCCCCAACATAGGATGTTTCGACTTAGATGTTTTGACTTTGTGATGGTTGGACATTGATACACATTTAGTAGAAACCATACTTCTAGTACTCATACAATCATTGTGTTTTCTGCTTTCAGTACAGTATTCAGTAAAGTATATGAGCTGTTCAACACTTTGTTATATAATGGGCTTTGTGATAGACAATTTTGCCCAACTGTGGGCTAATGTAAGTGTTCTAAGCTAAGCTGTGATGTTCAGTAGTTTAGGTATATTAAATGCATTTTCAATTCACAATATTTTCAACAGTAACAAGTTTATCAGGATGTAACCCCACCATAAGTCAAGAAGCATCTGTGATAAAAAGTAGAATAAGACTTTTAGCACAATTTACTATGAAAAATAACACACATACACAAAAATCACTGTATGGCTTTTAAGAATATTGCAGTGGGTTGAATGGTATGTCCACATTCCCAAAAGATATGACCACATTCCCAAATTGTGAATGTGATTTTTTGGGTAAAAGGAGTCTTTGCAGATGTAATTAAGTAAGAATCTCGAGACGATATCATTCTGGATTATCTAGGGGGACTTTAAAATCCAATGACAAATGTTCTTATAAGAGACACACAATAGAGGCAGGGGACTGTGTGAAGACAGACAGAGATTGGAGTGGTTTACAGGTTGAATGTACACAGCAAGTATGCAAATGTATACAGAAAGCAGACCTTTGGCTAAGATTAGCTTTATGGCATAGATAAACTTATAAACTGTATTATTATAAGCCACAAGCCAAGGAACACATGGAGACACCAGAAGCTGAAAGAGGCAAGGAATGGAATCTCCCCTGGAGCCTCTGGAGGTTGTATGACCCTGCCAACACCTTGATTTTGAGACCTCTGCCTTCCAGAGCTATAAGAAAATAAATTTCTGTGGCTTTAAATCACCAAGTTTGAGAAAATTTGTTACAGCAGCTACAGGAAGCTAATGCAGATAGCTATCCAAGAACATACATTGGCACACATTAGAGTGTCTATGGTGAGGAAGGTTAGGGGAGTGGAGTGGATGAAAATGGGTAAAAATAAAATGAAAAAATGAGTCTTGGACAAATTAATGAGACAGCCTGCCACAACTGAGGCATATGACCAACTCCATGTACCTGAGGTTTTAAAAATGTAATTTCCCATTTCAATTTACCATTTCCTTTGAATTCTAGAAGGATTATATATTTTCTCTCTTTGCTAATCGGGGTTTTTTAGTTTCAAAGAATAATCTGGTCAGGACTGTATATTTGTCCATAACGTTTCCTGATTTTCATGATAATTGTTTTCAATAATAATTTCATAATTGGATGAACTTTTCACATATAAGATTATTAGCTATAAATATATTAGCATATATAAGCTACAAATATATATTATATGTCATATTAGCTACAAATGTATAGTATTAAGTCTGTTGCTTAGCTTTTTCCTTCTGAGTGATATATTTTTGACCTACGCAAGTCTGGAATTGTTATGTAGTTAAACATGTAACAGAGCGTTTTTACAAGTTTACCTGTGCCATAAAGCAAATCTTAGGCAAAAGCCTGCTTTCTGTATACATTTATATACTTGTCTGTGTACATTTAATCTATAAATCACAGTAAAAGTAATTTAGCAGAGAAGGAAGTGATTGGTCTTGATTTGAAATCCTCCCGAATAAAATCTCTGCAACAAATAATGGCCCTAAGAAGCTGTTGGCTGGCATTTATGGTGAAATTTCATTTGTATGTTTCATTCTTCATTCATTCATATCCTTTAATAAAATGTGAATTTGAGAGCTTCTTTGGGCAAATACTATTGATATAGACAAGATAATAAATAAGGACATAGGCAATGATGGCCCATGGCCTTCAACTTCAACAATGAAGATAATTCAAATGTGGGTTCTCTAGAACATGAATTTTTGTTGGTTTGCAATCCTTATTTCCTACAATTCTGCTTGGCCTCAAGAATTGAGACTCCACCTCCACGCTCTTTTCTGACTAGTTCCTGATGGTTCCGAATTGGTTTCCTGTGACTGCTGCAACAGGTTACCACAAACTTCGTGGCTTAAAACAACACAAATTTATTCTATTAGAGTTCTGGAGGTCAGGACCATGAAATCAGTTTCACTGGGCTAAAGTTACAGTGTGAGCAGTCCTGGTTCCTTCTGGAGACTCTCGGGAGGAACCGCTTTCTTGCCTTTTTCAGCATCTAGCAGCTGCTTGTATTCCTTGGCTTGCGACCCTTTCCTCCATCCTCTGAGTGTATCACTCTCATCTCTGCTTCCATCATCACATCTCCTCCTCTGACTCGAAGTCCTCCTGTTCCGCTCTCAAGAGGAGCTTGTGATTACATCACGCCCACCTAGATGATCCAGGATACTCTCCCTATCTCAGCATCCTTAACTTAATCACATCTTCATGTCCTTTTTGCTAGATATGATAACATTTACAAGTCCGGGGATCAGGATAGGGACACATTTGGGGGCTGTTATTCATCCAGCCATAGTTCCTGACCACAGTGAGGCATACATTCTGAATTTCAGTCCCACAACACTGAAGGGCCTAGATTTGCCGTGTTGCAATGAGCAATCCTGTGGTATGTGTGGGGTGAGTACTAGGGCTACTGTGAGCCCACCAAACCACAGGCTTCCTCAAGACCTGTCGTGTTGGGTCACATTATAGAATTAATGTTCCTCGTGGGGTTCTTTTCCTGTTTATGACTTCAGGTCCACTGCTGTCCTAACCTTGGCAGCCTCCTACTCTGGTGGGCTGCATGGTGTCACCCCATTATCAGCCAAAATGGCCAGGGGACTGGCTATGAGTCACAATGATGCCTCTACTGACCGCAGTGGATGAGACCTCTGGATTTGTGCATCAGCTGTTTTGCAGCCCACATTTTTCTCCTCTGCGCTTGGTCACATTACAGTCACAGTATTATTACTGTTGGCCATTCTTGAGGACCAGGGTCACAGCCTGCCCTATCCTGCTTTGTCCTGGCTCTCCCATCATGAGTGATGGCAGCTTGCAGCCAAACTGTGAATGCTGTCCTGGGAAATCTCTCTGAAGGTTTCTAGATCTCTAAAGCTATAGCGTGAGGTTACAGTCAGCCCGCCTGGGGTCTACAGAGGTTGGATAGCAGTGACAGGAGATTACCTTGGCGAACTGCACACTGGGGTCTTCTTCCACACTGTTCCCTCTTTCCCTTTAGGACCTGTCCTCACTCTGAGTATTAGGTAGCTATTGCTGTGTTACAAATTACTCCCAAACATAGCAGTTTAAAACAAACATTATCTCACAGCTTCAGTGGGTTAGGAATCTATATGTTCTGGCTATAACTTCCTGTTCTTCACAAACCTACAGTTAAGGTATTGGCCAGGACTGGAGTCATCTCAATGTTTAACCGGGATTGGATCTGCTCCCAAGCTCACTCACATGGCTGTTGGTAGGCTCAGGTCCTCACTGGCTGGGAACATTGGTCCCTTGATTTATGGGCCTCTCTATAGAGCTATTACAATATGGCAGCTTATCTTCTGCAGAATAAGGGGTGGTGGCGGGGTTGGAGGGAGAGAGAGAGAGAGACAGAGAGAGAGAGAGACTAAGACAGAAGCCATGATCTTTTTAATTACCTAATCTTGGAAGTGATTTTACTTCTGCCTATTTCTATTTGCTAGAAGCTAGTCACTAAATCCAGCCCACACTCAACGGGGATGGGATTACACAGGCAGTAAGTACCAGAAGGCAGGGATCCCTGGAGGCCACCTTAGTGGTTGCCTGAAACATCTTGAGAGGAAGTCAGAGAGAGAGAATACCATCTGCTAGGAGTGAGCAGAGTTCACATGAGTTGAGAGGGACCATAGGGACCCTGAAGATAAGGTGTGTCATGAGCACAGTTTCTTGGGACCTCGGTTGTTGTGAGCATTGACTCATACTTCCATGCACATTGCTCCCTTTTGGCCTGGGCTGCTCTCTGAGCTCTATTTTATTCCTCTGAAGCATGTAATCCCAGCTACTTGGAAGGTGGAGGCAGGAGAATCACTTGAGCCTGGGAGGCAGAGGTTGCAGTGAGCTGAGATTGTGTCATTGCACTCCAGTCTGGGCGACAAGAGTGAGACTCCATTTAAAAAAAAATAATAATGCATTGGGTTGATGTTTGAAAATATATTACAACAGATGGGAAAGGGATGAAAACACCTGGGAATCACTGAGTCAAAACAACTCATCTGGGCATGCATAAAATGTTATCTCATTTTTTTTTCTGGAGTAGAAAGAACATAGACTACAGAACTTGATGGATCTAGTTTAAATTCCAGTTCTACCACTTACCAGCAGAGTGACCTCATGTTTTATTCCTCATTTGTAAAAATCTGGTAACAATACATAACTCTCTGGGTTGTACTGGGATTGACCAAAACAATATACAAATGCTTCTCAATTTATGATGGGGTTACATGCTGATAAACTGATCATAAATGGAAAATATCGTAAGTTAAAAACGTATTTAATATACTTAACCTTCTGAATGTTGCACCTTAACCTGGACTTACGTTAGTCTTGCTCAGAACACTTACATTAGCCTACAGTTGGGCAAAATCATCTAACACAAAGACTACTATAATAAGGTGTTGAATAGCTCATATAATTTATTGAATACTGTACTGAAAGTGAAAACAAAATGGTTGTATGGGTACTTGAAGTATGGTTTATACTAAATGTGCATCAGTTTTGCACCATCATAAAGTAAAAAAAAAAAATTGTAAGTTTAACCGTCATAAGCCGGGGACTACCTGCATCTGAAATGCTCATGGTACACTGCATGGTACCCAGGAGGCATTCTAACTACAGAGCTCTGTACCCTTCCTTTCCCTTCATTATCCAGTTATCCGGTACGTGCATAGTGCTGACGTATCTTGGCATTGGCTAGCCAATTATCCAGAGCATCCCAGCATGCATGCAAAGAAAACTGCTCAGTGAGAATGGCTGTCTTTGTAAGGAGAATGTAGGGCTGGCTCTCTGCCTCGGATGCAGGGGTCAGTGGGGCTGCCGCCAGCCGTCTGCAGTGTTAGCCAGGGAAATCAACTCACAGTCCTCCTGGCACCTACTGCTGGACTTGGGTAAACATAATTACAGCCTTTAAAAAGAGAAGAGGGAAAGCAACCAAGATCCCCACTCACCATGTAAACAGGATGTCCACTGAATGGCAGCATGGAGATGTTTATGTTCTGTTCAGGGGACAATTGACAAAAGGCCTCTGGGAGCCTTTATTGCTGCCTGGGGCAGTGGCCTGCCAGCAGTGGTGGGGCTTGGGTTCTTCTGGGCATTGTGTGATTGTGAATGCTGAGCTTCAGCTGAGAGCTCTGGGGCTCTGTTGTCTGTAGCTGGGATGCAGTCCTTTGAGACTCTGGGTTGGTTGCCTGCCAAAGGCTCTTCATACAGATAAGTTCATTCTGGTGTCCGGTGCACAGTTTCCAGCAGGCCTCCAGTGACCTATGAAATAATGATCTTAACAACAGCCATCACTTAGAGCAAGGCAGTGGGCTAAATACTTCACATGGATTATCTGATTTACCTCTCATGATAACCGTTTGCATAATTTTGTCATCCTCATTTTATAGCTGAGGAGGCTCTGCAAATGTAGGCCACGGGATTTGAAGTCAGATCAGCTGGATCCTCAAACCTGAGCTTAACAGTAAGCTAGGTGAAGGCAGGGACTATCTGTCAAGTTCAGCATGCTATCTCTAGGGCCCAGCATGTGTCTGAGAAAACATTTATTGACTAAATGACTAAAAAAAAAATCTACCAAAATGCTGTCCTCCACTGACTTTTTGCAGCACATATTTTTTTTTCCCCAGAGTGAGATTGTGTTGCACTATTTGTTCCACATGTCCCTGCTTCCACCGCAGTGACCCAGGGCACACATTGGTCAATGTTCACTGCTGTTGAGTTTTGGGCACATACTGAGGCATAAAGGTTGTGGAGTAATTGGACATGTGTCAAACCAAGAAGCCAAATCTTGCTTCAGTCCAGTTTTCTCTGGAATTTTAGGCAAGGAAAGCATCTTTTGGGGCCATCAAATGCAGCCTGTTCCTGAAGGAGCAGAAACAGTGAAAGCGGACACTTGTCTCAGCTGGCCTCTGTCTCTAGCATGAAATCCCTGGAGAGTGATTTTGCAGCCCCTCTTCCAGAACACAGGTGGGTTTGAGTGGAGCTGTGAAGATAGCCTGAGCATGTTTCTCAGAAATGTCAGGAGGTGGTCCCTCTACCTTTAGAATTCTAAGTAAAATTGGCCAAGACTTGAGTGAAGGGAGGAGGCAAGCTTGTTTGTAGAAAGAACTAGGGCACTGACATGCCAACTCCAGAATACAGCATGGCCCTTCTCTAAAGTCTGAACTTTTAGATCAGAGGGAGACACAGCCTTCAGCCTTTCCCTTCTCCATTCAGGTCTCCTTTTGGAGAGACAGTGAGTGGTGGCAGGAACTCCCCTGAAATGGATCTGCCTGGAGCTGAGGCCATAATTACCTCAATGTTGCTAGCATGTCACAGTCAAGAGCAGGTGGTTGTTTTTAAATGGTCAAAGTTGTAGGAGTATTGCTGGAAAATAAAAAGCATTTCAAAGACTGCCCAGATTGGTGGTGTTTGTGTTGTTTGGGTGATGGTAAGATACTGGAAATGAAGAGGTCTTTTGTGTGTGTGTGTGTGTGTGTGTGTGTGTGTGTGTGTGTATCTTTGTTGTTGATGGTGAATTTTTTGTCATGGTAACCATTACCTTCTGAGCTATGGACCTCTGTCCCAAGATCCTGGAGCCGTAAGTTGTTGAGGTGTCCTGTTGAGACACACGAGACCTGCAGATAGGCCTGGGATTTCAGGAAGCAGTCTGCGACCAAAGGTATCCTTCAACATCCTTCTCAATGGCCTCTTTTCCTATGTTCATTCATTCCTGCACCCAGCTTGGCCTTCTATCATCTTGCTTTCCTGAAGCCCCTGGCTGTGTAGTCTAAGCTCCCACTCCAGGAGGTTGTCTCACAGGGCCCAACCCCACACAGAACAGTGGCCTTGTCCAGCCCCCCCGGCATGCTAGTGTGTGACATTCTCTTTATCTTTCTATATGAAGAGAAGTCCTAATATGAAGAGAAGTCCTATACTTGTTCATACCACTGTGCATTTGGAATAGGCTGGAAGGACATTTCCTGGGCCTCTAACCACTTCTTCTGCCCACATTTCCTATACAACCTGGCTTGGCGTTTCTACTTCCAATCTGCTTGAGTCAGTGCCAGATTTGGGGCTTGATACTGTGCATATATCACCTGCTTCCTAGTCTCAGGTCTGCTTATACCACACACACACACACACACACATACTCCCCTACATCCAAACTCTGGCTATGCTTAAAGAATCCTTCATTTAAGGGTATAAAAGTCGAGTATCGTGAGAGAAGGATGGGATGGGTTATTTTCTTTGGGTCAGTTACCTTTTAGTTTAATAAGCAATATCCAAGAGGCATGGAGATAATAGTCCCTGGTTGGAGAATCTCCTTTTTCTCACTCTTAATATTTCCCCTTTGAGTTGCCATTGGATACGTACACTCCATCAAGTCTGGAGTCCAACGTCACAGGCATGGGTTTGGAGCTAAGCTTCTGCTGACTGTCACATTGGGCAGGCAGTGGGGACCACAGAAGTTCCAGGTGAGCTGATGGGATTTAAAGAATAGTCTTGGAATTAGGGATGTGGAAAGTATCAGTATTTATCTTTGGTATAGGCGACCTTCCTGCTCTGGAACCAAACATTTTCCCTCAAGAAACTCTTTTTTATTCTCAAGTCTCATCAGCCATAGTCACACATGGGATCAATCCCCTACTGGTTTTTATTATTGTGACTGGGAATTGTGATCCAATCCACTCCACCAGCCCACTACCCGCTAGCCTTATTGGCCTATTGCAGCCTACCCATGTGTGTGGCCAGGGAGGGCTACGCTTCTTCCCTCTGGTTTCTGTTTTCCCCATGGTTTCCATGTGGCTACTGCTGCTGCTGCTGCTTCCTCTTGGCTCTGCCCCGGCTCCAGCCATCTTCCCTATCACTGGTGGTTGCTGCTTCTGCAGGGCTCTGATTCTAGGAGTTTCTCTTACAAGGCACAGCTCCACAAAGCAGAGTAGCCTTGTCCAGCCTCCCTGGCATGCTAATGTGTGACACTCTCTTTATCTTTCTATATGAAGAGAGGTCCTATACTTGTTCCTGTCACTGTACATTTGGAATAGGCTGGAAAGAAATTTCCTGGGCCTCTAACCACTTCTGCCCACATTTCCTATACAAACTTGGTTGGCGTTTCTATTTCCAGTCTGCTTGAGCCAGTGCTTGAGCTTGCTGCTCTGTATATATGTGACCTGCTTCCTAGTCTCATGCCTGCCTATATAGCACAAACAATGGAGGTATACAAACCTTCGAACCCCATCTATGCTGCCATGGCTCCAGAAAGCACCATGATCCTTCCAAGCTTGGCTAAGGGTTCTTTCCAGATCAAAATGGGAGGACATTTTTTGCCTCCTTAGGTGACAGGGCTTTCCACCAACCTTCCAGTGGAAACATTGCTATGATAATTCAGTTTCATAACTAGCTTGCTAGAGTTCTAGAGAAGCACCTGAACTTCTGAATAAGTTCAGGTTCAGGAAATGAGGCAAGATTGTTCAAGTGTTTGAGGCGTGAAGCTCTGATCATCAACCCCAAAGTTTTCCTTTTTCCCTCTCTCAGGGAGTCTGGAACCCTCAGGAGTTGAAACTTTCCTTCATGGTCCTCTTGAAAACTGTGACTGCCCACACATAACACAAAACTCCCGTTAGCAGCATTTTCATTCACAAGGAGACCCTTTGGGGTCCATACAGATTTTTTTTTCAGGCTAGCCTAAAAATTATATTTTTTGAAAAAGATAAAAGACATTATCTGTAGCTTGAGAGGCAGGAATTGTTTCTTTTTAAAATGCTTTGTTGTACTTTCTAAGTTTTCTGCACTTAAAAAAATAAGATTCAAAGAACCCAGCAGATATTTGCTGTTAAACCTGAAAACACTTCTCAACCCCACTCACTTAAGAATCTATATAGTGGGAATCATGTTTTCTAATGCCCTTAAGTGTCTTAAAAACTTATCTGTTGGTTGTCAGTTAAATAAACACCCAGATGTGCTATTTCATAGATCATACAACATATCAAATGTACCCCTTTTTATTCTCTGTATTCTGCATGGCTCCTTGGTCCCTGGCTTTCAGAGCTGAGCTTAAGTTCTTTGTCAAGCCAGGTTGACTATAGCAGACAGAGCTCTCATTTCCTCTCAGCTCAAAGGAGTAAGTGACTGTTGTGGTTCATCTATGGGAGACTGTGCTAGCAGGGCTTTACTTTCCTGGATCTGCCGCAGAATGAGATAGAAAGGGAAGGAGCTGTAGCCACAGCATCTGGGAAGGCTGTAGTTCCTGCTGATGCTCTTGGCTCAGTCAATAGAAGAACAAACATGAGGATCAAATGGATGATCATAAGAGTCTTTGTGGAAGCTGTGGAGGGCAAAAAAAAAAAGAAGGGGATAAGTTCTGAGTAGAAAGAGACTAAAAATGAATTCAAATTCATTAGCGTTGCTGGTGGAGACTGTTAATGATTCAAAGTATTTATTTGGATCAGAGAGTCACGGGACTGTTCAATTGAGTGTTTATTTAGAAAAATAGAGCTAGCAGACTCTCCAGAAAGTATAAATTGGGCCTTGGCAGGAAACCAGCTTCTTTTTGCCATCAGAGTGTCATGCGAGTCTCAGGAATGGCAAACATCTGTTTGAAGGATATCCTGACCTTGAATCGGCAGAAAACTCAGAAGAAACTGCATCAGGATTTGCTGTGTAGTTGTCATTTAAGACAGCAAGTGCAGTGGACATCACTGTGGCCAAGTATTAACAATGGACCAACTATTCAATAAATACTTGCTGAATGTCTACTATGTGCCAGTTACTGCTATGTGCTGGGGATATAACAGTTACTAGGACATACCTATGGCCCAAATAATTTATTGCTTCACATAGACACTGGGATAAAAGTTCACAGTGTGTTGTCAAATATACTGTACATTTACCGTGTTCTTGTGCAGGTTAGAATTTGGTGGACAATTACAATGGATATAATATACATCAGTGAGAGAAGCTAAGCCTAGCTCACTATCTTGTACTGCCTAGTTAGTCATTTTTTTTTTCTCTTGACCATTTACTCATTAAAATATTGGCAGGCCCACTGAGGGTGGTTGTGTTAAGATTAAAATTATGAAAATATCCTGAAATTCATGAGCATAAGTTTGCTTTTGCACACTTTGTGCCAGATATTTTTCAGAACTTGTATTTCTTTTTTTTCTTTCTTTTTCTTTTCTTTTCTTTTTTTTTTTTTTTTTGTGACGGAGTCTTGCTCTGTCACCCAGGCTGGAGTGCAGGGGCGCATTCTTGGCTCACTGCAACCTCCGCCTCCTGGATTCAAGCAATTCTCCTGCCTCAGCCTCCTGAGTAGCTGGGATTACATGCACTGGCCACCATGACTGGCCAATTTTTTTGTATTTTTAGTAGAGAAGGGGATTCGCCATGTTGGTCACACTGGTCAGAATTCATATTTCTGATTTTATGTAGGTAAAATGGTAGATATACATTATGTAATACCACTGGTGAGTGCTACAGCAATATCTTTTAATTAAGATATTAATATCTCTGCCATTAGGTGGGTATGAAAATTGACACTAATTGTGATAAAGATGATAAGTAGCCTCATTATGCAATATGAAAAATATTTACTTTTCAAAATTTTAAAAAAGTTTCATAATTGTAGCCTGTAGTCCTAACAACTTGGAAGGCTGAGATGGGAGGATCACTTGAGCCCTAGGAGTTCAAGACCAGCCTGGGCAACATAGTGAGATCTTGTCTCAAAATAAATTTTTTTTCCAGAATTATAGATAAGAAATGATGGACTTAGAGTATTAGTGAAGAGTATACACTATAATTCAAATAATTTATTGCTTCACATAGATACTGGAATAATAGTTCGTAAAATGTGTTGCCATGAATATACTATACTTTTGCTGTGACTATATCATCAGATTTACCTAGAAAACAATAGAGTTTTCCTTACAAACAAATTTAATTGGAGGAAAATCACCACCACCTCTTACTGAAGATCTTTTGCCATTCATGTTTGGGTTGTTTCCCATGTTTCAAGGCTGGTATTCCCTTGGGATCGCTCTGCCAGTTGACTTCTTGTGAACTGTAATGTGAAATAGGAAACAGAATACCACCAGAGCCACACTAAAGCTTCTGAATTGGAGCCAGGAAGTATTTAATTTGATGCACTAAACAGCATAAAGCCAACATCCTGGCCCATGACCCCAGTGGTGTCAGCATCAACAGCTCCATGAAAGCAGGGGTGGGAGGGATAAAAAGATGGGTTGGTGAATACAACCCACTTGCCTCGAGTCTGCATTTGTGCATCCCAAACTTCTTCCCAGCTTTGTACTTTCTGTTCCCTCTATCTGGAACACACTTCCTTACGACTTTTGAAGAACCAGTTTCTTCTCATCATTTAAGCGTCAGCTTTGATGACACCTCTGAGGGAGGCATTCCTTGACCACCCTATTTATTTATTTATTTATTTGAGATGGAGTCTCACTCTGTCACCCAGGCTGGAGTGCAGTGGCATGATCTTGGCTCAGTGCAACGTCTGCCTCCTGGGTTCAGGTGATTCTTCTGCCTCAGCCTCCTGAGTAGCTGGGATTACAGGTGCTCACCACCACGCCTGGCTAATTTTTTTTTTTTTTTTTTTTTTTTTTTTTTTTTTTTAGTACAGACAGGGTTTCACCATGTTGCCGAGGCTGGTCTTGAATTCCTGACCTCAAGTGATCTGTCCACCCTGGACTCCCAAAGTGCTGGGATTACAGGTGTGAGCCACCATGCCTCGCCAACCAATCTATTTAATGTTGTCTGCCTCCAGTCACTCTTTATAACATTACCTGATTTTTATTTTCTTCAAAGCACTTCTATGCAATGATCTTGTCATTTGTTTGCTTATTTACTTGTTTATTATTTTTCTGCTTCACAGAGTAAAGACCTATCTGACTTGTCCATTGGATCCTTAGTCCCTAGAGCAGTACCTGGCACATTAGGCGGCCAAATACATATTTGTTGGATGCATGAATGACCCTTGTGATATCACTAGTTTCCCTACTTTATAAAGGCGGAACCACTCTCATCCCAACGTCTCAGTGATCCTTTTGTGACAAGTGTCCCAGAAGAAAAAATATTGCAAATGTGGGAAACATGATGGGCCGCAAAGTGTGGTAGAATATTACGTCAGCTTCATAAACTGTGAATCATAAATCATGGTTCCATCTGTTCTGTGACAGAGTCAAAACAGCAAAATTTTCCACAAGACAGTAACTAAAAACAAAGAGAAGTCACAAGTTTCAGCTCATGGAGTACCTGTTACTATTATTTTGGATCATTTCCCTTGTCCTCTATTCTTCAGCAACCATTTGAGTCATGCTGTGCCTTTCTGGAACAGGCTCAAGAATCTACTCATAGTAGATATTGGTTTCCTCCAATCTAAACGTTTTTTGCCCTATAACTTCATGCTTGGCACAAAGAAGCCACTCAACAAATATTTGTTGACTACCAACTGTAATTTCCACTATTATAAGTTTATTCTTCTTTGATTTTTTAAAATAAAATAAAAATATCCTTTAGAAAAGGTAACCTGCTTATAAAGAAAGCCCATTTATTCACAATCTGGTATTAATCTCATTGAAAGATTTGATGGAATATAGAGTACAGAACAGTTTTTTGAACATGGATTATTACTTGGGCAGGAAAAGTCTGGGTGTGGCAAAAGGTGTCCTGAGGAGTGATGGGATGTTAGGGCATGAAGAAGAATGAAGAAGAGTGTCCAAGACAACTGATTCATGTTGCAATTTTACTGAAGGTCAGCAAAGTGGAGAATGCTGTTCTGGGAGAACTGGATGCCTTCAGATTGTGCCAAGTAAAGGCAAGAGGTCACCAGGACCTCCTTGAGTCAACCAAACCACTGTCTCAGTATCTAGGAGAAATTAGATTAAAATGAAGAGCAGTACACAGATGACATTTCTGAGAAGCTTCTCAAGAAACTCATAGCAGTGATTGCTTCTGGAGAACAAAAATGAAGGATAATAGGGTGGTGGGTGGGTCAGTAGAATTTTATTTTCCTGCTCATAATTTTTTCTAGAGTTTTAATTTTTTTCCCATGAGAAAGTATTGATTTCACAATTATAAAATTCAAAAATTAGTAAAAATCATTCTTTTTTTAGATTTAACCATATTAAAATTCTAGCTTAATAAAAATAAATATCAAAACAAATGTAATAAAATAGCACAGTGCTGTGGTTTGAATATTCTCAAACTCATATTGAAATTGAATTACCATTAGGATGGTTTTGAGAGATGGGATCTTTGAGAGTGTCTGGGTCATGAGGGCTCTGCTTTCATAAATGGATTAATACTGTTATTGTGAAAATGGGTTCCTGATACAAGATTAATTTCAGTTCTCATTTTTCTCTCGGTCTTGTGTGCTCACCTTTTGATGCTTTCCCCCATGTTATGACACAGTAAGAAGGCCCTCACAAGATGCAGACCCTTAATCTTGGACTTCCTAACCTCCAGAACCATGTCTCTTTTCTTTTTAAATTACTTAGTTTCTGTGGGTATTCTGTTATAGCAGCAAAAAATAGAACAAGATATAGGAGGATGTCACAGCAGGGTTAAAATTAATATATCATGATAGAAGAAAAAACCTTGCATTTGTAAGACACAATTATTCATGCAATTTTTAAAATCTCTGTAGAATGTTGTTCAACCTTCTCAAGACATAATAGCAGCACTGAAAGCAGACCCAGTAATGGTTCTAGAATACAGATCCTTCAGGCTTAAGCTTCTCTGACATATGGGCCCTACTCTACTCATTCCATTTTTCTTGTGACCTTTTTTCCTTTTTTCTCTCTCTCATTACCAGTTTAGACTGTTGCCTCTCTGAGTGATGTGAATTCAAATCCCTCAAGAGAAGAACTGATTTGTCACTACATGGTATTCAGGGTAGGAATAATTTCCTGGCTTGCTTTATTCCCCTTGTATCTTTGCCATAAAATGCAGTCAGCTAAGGGCATGTGTGAATGCATCTGATTTTTTCAACCTGAAAGTTTGTAACACACACCTCCTGCACTTAAAAAATCCAAATACTGATTCCTTACATTTAGAGCACACTAAATAGATTTTGAAGCCCTCATATGCACTGCCTTAGTTCATCTCTGGCAGAGAGGGGCTCTCCTATTGTGATCTCCTTCTAAAATGAAAGGGCTGTTTAAATCATAACTGCATGTAGGGAAAGAAGGTTTGCACACAGGTATGAAGGTATTATGATCTACAGCTGTTGGGGAGTAAAAGGTTTTTCCAACTACTGTCTGCTTCTGGAACAGTGAACCTTGTTTAGTCTAGAAGTCACTGAGCAAGCAGGGCACCATGGTTGTACCCAAGCATTAGTCAAATGCTTTCAATAATTGTGGTTTGTGTAAGAGAAGAATTGTGCAGAGGTGGAGTGGTATTAGAGTTACATCAAAAAATTTTGAGGGTTTTCTTCATTTTCTGCTCCCACAGTTTAGAAAGGGCAGGAGACTCTCATGTGGGAGAAGTATATTAGGTGTGCCTTTATTTGGAACAGAGTGAAAGACCACAGAGACTGAGCCATCTTCTGTTCCTGTGCTTTTGTTCAGCATTTTCACACGTTAATGCTTGTCTGACTTCTCCTTAATTGCAATAAGTTACAGCCCCCTCCCCAGCCTTTCAGTAGTTTGTTTCTAAAAAACTCCTGGCAGGCAAGCTTCTTGTAGGTTAAAAAAACACAAGGAATTTACATTGAAATTAACAACACATACTTACTTTAAAAATTAACAGTGTATATACATACATGTAATTGAACCTTGGCAGAGAGACCTATCTGTCCACCAAAAATACATTCTTCCCCCTCTATAGGGGAGGCCTGAGCTCTGACACACAATAAAGAAGGGAAAGTGTCCTTGAGGGTCATTGTCCAGACAAGAGGCTACATTTTCCAGCCTTTTTGCTGCAAATGTGAGCATGTGACTGCTTCTTGCCACAGAAGTGAGATAATATGTATCACTTCTAGGCTGGGAACATCTGCATTGAACTGAATAACAAGAAAAAAACTTTATTTTGCAAAGCTACTGAAATTTGAGGTTTATTTATTTCTTAAGCTGAGGGTCCGGAAACTTTTCTGTAAATAGCCAGATAGTAGATATTTTGGGCTTTGTAGGACACATACAGTGTGTCTCATATTCTTCTTTTTGTAAAAACTACTCTTGACTCACAAGTTATACAAAAACAGCTGCAGGTTTAACTAATTCAAGTTTTTAATACAATAAAAAACAACAAAAAACCCACACAATGAAAACAATGTAAATGGTGCATGAGATGTCACTACTGTTAACTAGCAACCTATGAGGACTCAGGGAGAAGACCCTTAGGTCACCTTGGCCCACCGTTCCACCGTGAAAATAACTGCACTGTGGCTCTCCCATTGTGGTGCTTAAGTGCTCCCAAGTCAGTACTATTTAATTGGTTCTCATAAATACAGGAATGCCTCCAAAGTTAAAGTTGAAGAAGTACATGAAACTAATAGAAAAGTAAATTCCTACAGCCTTCATTGGAGTACCTCAGAGTGTGGCTGCCTAACTGCTTTCTCTCCCACTTTCTCAGCTTTGTCATCATACAGCATTTCTTATACTATTACTATACCTAGTTCAGTGCTAGATCTGACTGGAGTCTTCCAACAATGCATCGACATCCACCAGCAGATCTTGAAGCTCTGCGTGGTAGGACTCCAAGATGGCGTCTACATTTCCTCGGTCCCCACCCTCACACTACTTCTCATGGTTGCCAGACTCCCTGTTGGTATGCAGGTATTGTCAGGCTTGGCACCTTCCATTCCACCCAGGCCCTTGTCTCAGTTGGCACAGAATCCAAGACCACACAACACTTCTAGGAAAGTTATTGTCCAACAATAGAATGAATAGATAAATGGTAGATTATTCTGCAGCAACAACAATGGAAATTTGGAAGAACTGAAAATAGTATGAGAAAAAGCTCATAACAGTATATTACATAAAAACAGCAGAATTGCAGATTATATATTCAAAATGAATTTAATTGTGTAAAAACAAAGACTTGAAGGAAGTACACTAAAATATTAACAGTGGTATTCCTGGGTGGTAGATTATGAGTGATTTTTTTCTTTTTTCTTTTTTTTTTTTTTTGCGACAGAGTCTCCCTCTGTTGTCAGGCTGGAGTGCAGTGGCATGATCTTGGCTCACTGCAACCTCTGACTCCCTGGTTGAAGCAATTCTCCTGCCTCAGCCTCCCTAGTAGCTGGGATTACAGGCACGTGCCACCATGCCTGGCTAATTTTTCTATTTTTAGTAGAGAGGGGGTTTCACCATGTCGGCCAGGATGGTCTTGATCTCCTGACCTCATGATCCACCTGCCTCGGCCTCCCGAGGCTGGGATTATAGGCATGAGCCACCACACCCAGCCTTATGATTTTTAAAAAATATGATTTTCTGTGTTTTTTGAAAATATGTACAAATGACTCTGAGTTTTTTTTTGTTTTTGTTTTTTAATGACTAAGAAAATAAAAAGTAGTTCTTCCTACAAAATCTTTGGAGAGCTCTGCTGTCCAGAGTGAGTTCCTAGCCCAACTCCTGCCTTCTGAGAGCTTAGCTGGGAGAGGAACATAAGTCATCCTCAAGCCTGTGTTCAGAACAGGAACAGGACAGGGAAGAGGAGGATGAATGGGAATCCGACTTAACAATAAGGTTTGAACCAGAGGGAATGTGGAGACCCAGAGCAACCTTGGTTTGGTGCGATCCATTTCTTCCTGCCTGCAAGTATTCAACTTGTTTCAGATCCAGTTTCTGTCTCAGCATATGCCCTGCACACTCTGCTTGTTCTCTATGCCCTCTCTTCACTCCTTAAGTCATGGCACTGGAAACAAAGGAAGCAAGAGAGGCTTTCAGACTAAAGCTGTGTGCTCATCTCTCGTTCTCACCCTTCCACATTGAGGGTCAGGGCAGAAGCCTGTCTGCACTCTGTTCCTGCACCCCCACACCCACAGAACAGCCCCTGCATGATGCCTCTCATCTTTCTTGAGAGACCACTGTGGGGCTATTCTGCGTCTATCCCCACATAGCTCATCGTTTCACTTGTTTGTGCACATGTACGCACATGTATGAAAGTGCTCCTGAAAACATTTATTGGAACACATGCTTAGGCATAGCCTTCATTTATTCTGCCAGTTAAATTTCCCCCCTGCTTTGTGTAATTGCTGCACTTGGGGACAAGTGTGCTGGCTAAGGGAACAGTAAGTGCAAAGGCCCGGAGTCAAGAACAGGTTTGATTCTTGCCCTCCAGTTGTTCCCATTGTAGTGAAAGAGACAGATCAGTAAACAGGTAAATGCAATGCTGTATGATGGACATTTATCACTTAGCATTTATAAGTAACATTGACATTTAAAAATGTATGTTATTTATCATCTTGATCCCCGATAGAAAATAAGCTCCATGAGGGCAAAGGTTTTTGCATTTTTTTTTTGTTCATTCAGTGTCTCTAGAACCTCAAAGAGCTACAGGCACATAGTAGATACTCAATGTTGTTTGAATGGAAGAAAAAACCCCACATTTATCCCTCTGCTCCCATTTTCCTTCCCCAGAGGCAACCGGTGTTATTAGGCCCTGGGAGGAGTGTACTATTTCAACAGACCACCGTGCTCTCCACCAGACTTTGACTTTGGGACTGCAGGTGAGTCTCTGAGTATCCCACAGTTTGGGGGATTCTACTTGCTAGGAGGTGTAGGGTGCCGTCCACCAGCTGTAATTGGCTCTGGTCCTCTGAGTCTCATAAGGACCTGGGTGCCCTTTTTGACTGTGGTGCAAAGGAGGAATCAGGGACTGGCTAAGCTCTCGAGACTGAATTCAGGCTTTGGTGGAGACTTGGCATTTAGGAAAATACACGCCTGCTGCCACGTATCGTGAGGCCCTCTCCTTCAGCTCATCGCCTAAGCTTGATAGGCATGGGACCTGGCAGGAGATAGTCTCCGTATGTGAATGTGTAAAACCTGAGCTACATGGAGCACTCAGTGCCACAAATGTTAGGAGCCTTTGCTTTTGGAGTGGACTTGATGTATGACCCTTGAGCAGGACCCTGATGAAAGACCAAATTGCAGGGTCAGGGACCTGGTTTCCATCTCAGAAGAGATGTCTTTTTCAGAAATACTCAAGTATCCACAGAGTATCTGAGGAGTCGAATTGAATTTTCCGTTATTCCCTTTATAGATGAATAAGGCCTGAATTTTATACTTGGAGCAACTTACAATTTAAAATTTACAAGTATTAAGGAAATGAATTAATAATTACTAAACACCCATTATCCTTGATGGATTAATTATAAACTGTGGTCCAAAAAGTTTAAAAGTGCCCAAGACCACACAGTTATTAAGACCTCAAAGAGCTACAGACACATAGTAGTTGCTCAATGTTGTTTGAATGGATGAAAAAACCCCCACATTTATTTATCCCTCTGCTCCCATTTTCCCTCCCCAGAGGCAACCAGTGTTGTTAGGCCCTGGGAGGAGTGTGTTATTTAAACAGACCACCATGCTTTCCACCAAGCTTTGACTTTGAGACTGCAGATGAGTCTCTGAGTATCCCACAATTTGGGAGATTCTACTTGCCAGGAGGTGTAAGCCACTTAATTAGTTTTAGAAACTTGGATGCCTCCAAGTTTCCATTTATGTTTCATTTTGTTTCTGTAAATCCACTTGGTCAAATTACTACATTTTTGGATTCTGAGTATCTTCCATAAAGCCTAACACATCATAGGCTCAACAAATCTTTGTTAATAAACAGAAGAGGCTGGGCACAGTGGCTCACACCTGTAATTGCAGCACTTTGGGAGGCTGAGGTGGGCAGATCACCTGAGGTCAGGAGTTCAAGACCAGCCTGGCCAACATGGCGAAATCCCGTCTCTACTAAAAAAATACAAAAATTAGCCAGGCATGGTGGTGTGCATCTGTATTCCCAGCAACTTGGGAGGCTGAGGCAGGAGAATTGCTTGAACCTGGGAGACAGAGGTTGCAGTGTGTCAAGATTGTGCCGCTGCACTCCAACCCGGATGACAGAGTGAGGCTCCATCTCAAAAAATAGACAAAAATAAAAATAGAGGAAAAAAATCTTCATTAGTCACAAAGACTTTTTTTCTTAAATTTCCAACTTTTAAGTTCAGGAGTACATGTATAGGATGTGCAGGTTTGTTACATAGGTAAACGTGTGTCATGGTGGTTTGCTGCACAGATCATCTCATCAGGTAGGTATTTAAGCCCAACATCCACTAGCTGTTCTTCCTGATCCTCTCCCTTCTCCCACCCCATGTCCTCCGACAGACCCCAGTGTGTGTTGTTCTCCCCATGTGTCCATGTGTTCTCATCATTTAGCTCCCACTTATAAGTGAGAACATGTGGTATTTGGTCTTCTGTTCCTGTGTTAGTTTGCTAAGGATAATGGCTTCTAGCTCCATCCATGTCCCTGCAAAGGACATGATCTCGTTCCTTTTTATGGCTAGATAGTATTCCATGGTGTATATGTACCACATATTCTTTATCCAGTCTATCATTGATGGGCATTTAGGTTGAGACCATGTCTTTGCTATTGTGAATAGTGCTGCAATGAACATATGTGTGCATGTGACTTTATAATAGAACGATTTCTATTCCTTTAGGTATATACCCAGTAATGAGATTGCTGGGTTGGATGTTTTTGTCTCTAGGTCTTTTAGGAATAGCCACACTGTCTTCCACAATTGTTAAACTAATTTACACTCCCACCAACAGTGTAAAAGTGTTCCTTTTCCTCCACAACCTTGCCAGCATCTGTTGTCTTTTGACTTCTTGATAATAGCCATTCTGGGCCAGGAGCAGTGGTCACACCTGTAATCCCAGCATTTTGGGAGGCTGAGATGAGCAGATCACATGAGGTCAGGGGTTGGAGACCAGCCTGGCCAGCATGAAAAACCCTGTCTCTACTAAAAATACAAAAATCAGCTGAGCGTGGTAGTGCACGTCTGTAATCCCAGCTACTTGGGATGCTGAGGCACGAGAATTGCTTGAATCTGGGAGGTGGAGGTTGCAGTGAGCCAAGATCATGCCGCTGAACTCCAGCCTGGGCAACAAAGCAAGACTCTGCCTCAATAATAATAATAATAATAGTAATAGCCATTCTGACTGGAGTGACATGGTATGTCATTGTGGTTTTGATTTGCATTTTTCTAATGATCAGTAATGTTGAACTCTTATGTTTTTCGGCCTCGTGTATGTTTTTTGAGAAGTGTCTGTTCATGTCCTTTGCTCACTTTTTAATGGTTTTTTTTCTTGTAAATTTGTTTAAGTTCTTTATAGATGCTGGATATTAGACCTCTGTCAGATGCATAGATTACAAAATTTTTCTCCCATTCTATAGGATGTCTATTTACCCTGTCGATATAAGCTCTTTAGTTTAATAGATCCCATTTGTCGATTTTTGCTTTTGTTGCAATTGCTTTTGGCATCCTTGTCATGAAATCTTTGCCTGTGCCTATGTCCTGAATGGTATTGCCTAGATTTTCTTCTAGGGTTTTTATAGTTTTGGGTTTTACATTTAAGTCTTTAATCCATCTTGAGTTAATTTTTGTATATGGTATAAGGAAGGTCTCTAGTTTCAGTTTTCTGCATATGGCTAGCCAGCTCTCCCAGCACCATTTACTAAATAGGAGGTCCTTTCCCCTTTGCTTGTTTTTGTCAGGTTTGTTGAAGATCCGATGGTTGAAGGTGTGCACTCTTATTTCTGAGTTTTTTTTTTTGACAGAGTTTCGCTCTGTAGCCCAGGCTGGAGTACAGTGGCATGATCTCGGCTCACTGCAACCTCTGCCCACCGGGTTCAGATGATTCTCCTGCCTCAGCCTCCTGAGTAGCTGGGATTATAGGCACCTGCCACCATGCCTGGCTAATTTTTGTATTTTTACTAGAGACCGTATTTTACAATGTTAGCCAGGCTGGTCTCAAACTCCTGACCTCAAGTGATCTGCCCATCTCGGCCTCCCAAAGTGCTGCGATTATAGGCGTGAGCCACTGCAGCCCCTATTTCTGTTTTTCACTCTGTTCTATTGGTCTGTATGTCTGTTCTTGTATGAGTACCATGCTGTTTTGTATCCTTGTAGTATAGTTTGAAGTTGGGTCGCATGATGCCTCCAGCTTTATTATTTTTGCTTAGGATTGTCTTCACTACTCAGGCTCCTTGTTGGTTCCATATGAATTTTAAAATAGTTTTTCCTAATTCTGTGAAGAATGTCAATGGTAGTTTAATGGGAATAGCATTGAATCTATACATTACTTTGGGGAGTATGGACATTTTCACAACATTGATTCTTCCTCTCCATGAGGATGGAATGTTTCTCCATTTGTGTGTGTCCTCTCTGATTTCTCTGAGTACTGGTTTGTAGTGCTTGAAGAGGTCCTTCACTTCCCTTGTTAGCTGTATTCCTAGGTATTTTATTCTTTTTGTAGCAATTGTGAATGGGAGTTCACTCATGATTTGGCTCTCTGCTTGCTTATTGTTGGTATATAGGAATGCTAGTGATTTTTGCACACTGATTTTGTATCCTGAGATTTCGCTGAAGTTACTCATCAGATTAAGAAACTTTTGGGCTGAGACAATGGGGTTTTCTAGATATAGGATCATGTCATCAACAAACAGGTTTAGTTTGAGTTCCTCTATTCCTATTTGGATGCCCTTTATTTCTTTATCTTGCCGGATTGCTCTGGCCAGAACTTCCAATACTATGTTGAATAGGAGTGGTGAGGGTATCCTTGTCTTATGCCAGATTTCAAGGGGAATGCTTCCAGCTTTTTCCCATTCAGTATGATATTAACTGTGGGTTTGTCATGTATGGCTCTTAATATTTTGAGGTACAGGTATGTTCCTTCAATACTTTGTTTATTGAGAATTTTTAACATGAATGGATGTTGAATTTTATTGAAAGCTTTTTCTGCATCTATTGAGATAATCATGTGGTTTTTGTCTTTAGTTCTGTTTATGTGATGAATCACATTTATTGATTTGCATATGTTGAACCAACCTTGTATCCTGGGGATGAAGTCAACTTGATTGTGGTGGGTAAGCTTTTTGATGTGCTGCTGGAATTGTTTTGCCAGTATTTTATTGATGATTTTTGCATTGATATTCATCAAGGATATTGGCCTGAAGTTTTGGTTTTTTGTTGTATCTCTGCCAGATTTTGGTATCAGGATGACGCTGGCTTCATAGAATGAGTTAAGGAAGAGTCTCTGCTTTTCAATTTTTTGGAATAGTTTCAGCAGAAATGGTACCAGCTCTTCCTTGTACCTCTGGTGGAATTCAGCTGTGAATCTGTGCGGTCCTGGGCTTTTTTTTTGGTTGGTAGGCTATTTATTACTGCCAAAATTTCAGAACTCATTATTGGTCTATTCAGTGATTCAATTTCTTCCCAGTTCAGTCTTGGGAGGGTGTATGTGTCCAAGAATGTGTCAGTTTCTTCTAGGTTTTCTAGTTTATCTGCATAGAGGTGTTTCTAGTATTCTCTGATAGTTGTTTGTATTTCTGTGGGGTCAGTGGTGATATCCCCCTTATCATTTCTGATTGTATTTATTTGATTCTTCTCTCTTTTCTTCTTTATTAGTCTAGCTAGCAGTCTATCTATTTTATTAATTTTTTCAAAAAACAAGCTCCTGGATTTGTTGATTTATTTGAATGGTTTTTCGCGTCTCTATCTCCTTCAGTTCAGCTCTGATCTTGGTTATTTCTTGTCTTCTGCTAGCTTTGGGGTTTGTTTGCTCTTGGTTCTCTAGTTCTTTTAATTGTGATGTTAGTGTGTCGATTTTAGATCTTTCTAGGTGTTGGATGTGGGCATTTAGTGTTATAAATTTCCCTCTTAACACTGCTCTAGCTGCGTCCCACAGATTCTGGTATGCTGTCTGTTTGTTCTCATTCGTTTCAAAGAACTTCTTGACTTCTGCCTTAATTTCATTATTTACCCAGGAGTCATTCAGGAGCAGGTTGTTCAATTTCCACGTAGTTGTGTGGTTTTGAGTGAATTTCTTAATCTTGAGTTCTAATTTGATTGTGCTGTCTGGGACTATTATGATTTCATTTCTTTTGCATTTGCTGAGGAGTGTTTTACTTCTGACTACGTGATCAATTATAGAGTAAGTGCCATGTGGAGATGAGAAGAATGTATATTCTGTTGTTTTGAGGTGCAGAGTTCTGTAGATATCTATCAGGTCCACTTGATCCAGAGCTGAGTTTAGGTCCCAAATATCTTTGTTAATTTTCTGTCTTAATGATCTGTCTAATATTGGCAGTGGGGTGTTAAAGTCTTCCACTATTATTGTGTGGGAGTCTAAGTAAGTCTCTTTGTAGGTCTCTAAGAACTTGCTTTATGAATCTGGGTGCTCCTGTATTGGGTGCATATATATTTAGGATAGTTAGCTCTTCTTGTTGAATTGAACCCTTTACCATTATGTGATGCCTTTCTTTGTCTTTTTTTCATCTTTGTTGGTTTAAACCTGTTTTGTCAGACACCAAGATTACAACCCTTGCTTTTTTCTGTTTTCCATTTGCTTGGTAAATTTTCCTCCATCCCTTTATTTTGAGCCTGTGTATGTCTTTGCACATGTGATGGGTCTCTTAAAGACAGCATATCAATGGGTCTTGACTATCCAGCTTGCTATTCCATGCTTTTTAACTGGGGCATTTAGCCCATTTACATTTAAGTTTAGTATCATTGTGTGAATTTGATCCTGTCATCATGCTGCTAGCTGGTTATTTTTCAGAGTTATTTATGTAGTTGCTTCATAGCATCACTGGTCTGTGCACTTCAGTGTGTTTTCTGTTAATTCAGCCATCTCAGCCTCAGCCCAGTTTAGTGTCTTTGCTGGCAAGGTGTTGCAGTCATTTGGAAGAAAAGAGGCACTCTGGCTTTTTGAGTCTTCAGTGTTTTTGTGTTGATTCTTTCTCATCTTTGTTGGCTTATCTACCTTCGATCTTTGAGGTTACTGACCTTTGAATGAGGGTTTTGTGGGGTCTTTTTTGTTGATGTTGTTGTTGTTGTTTTCTGTTTGTTTTTCTTTTTTAACAGGCCACTCTACTGCAGGGCTGCTGCAGTTTGCTGGGGGTCTGCTCCAGACCCTAGTTGCCTTGGATTTCCCCATACCTGGAGGTTTCACCAGTGAAGGCTGCAGAACAGCAAAGATGGCAGCCAGCTCCTTCCTCTGGAAGCTCTTTCCCAGGGGGGTACTGACCTGTTGCTGGCCTGAATGCACCTGTAGGAGGTGTCCTGGAGACCCCTGTTGGGAGGTCTCACCCAGTTAGGAGGATATAGGATCAGGGACCCACTTAAAGAATCAGTATTGCTGCTTTTTGGTAGAGCAGGTGTTCTGTATTGGAGGTGGATCCTTCCTTATCCAGACCATTTGTATTCTCCAAAGCCAGCAGGCTGGAATGGCTGAGTTGACCAAACTGCAGAGATGGTGGCTGCCCCTCTCCCTGGAGCTCCATCCCAGGGAGAGATCAGAATTCTTCCCATAGACCCTGGCTGGAGTGGCTGAAGCCCCTGCAGGGAGGTCCCACCCGGTGAGGAGGACTGGATTGAGGCCGCACTTAAAGAAGCAGTCTGGCCATGATCTGGCAAAGTGGCTGTGGTATGTTGTGGGGGACCCTTCTTTCTCTGGACCATTTGTATTCTCCAGAGCCAGCAGGCTGGAATGGCTAAGTCTACTGAACTGCAGAGATGGTTGCCACCTGTCCCCCTGGTTACTTGGACCTGTCTCAGGCAGATTCCAGGCTGTTGCTGTTGGCTGGCTGGAATTCCAAGCCAGTGGGTCTTAACTTGTGAGGTGCTGTGGAAGTGGTGCCTGCAGAATGATGCTGCTTGGCTCCCTGGATTCAGCCCCCCTTCCTAGGGATATGTATGGATGGATTTCCCACCTTGCTGGGTATCCTGGGGCCAGAGTATGTAAAACTCATGGGTCTCTGTATGTGCCTGAGCAGATGCTCTGCCGAGACTCCACACAGTTCTGTGTGTACCTGAGCAGATGCTCTGCCAAGACTCCACACTGCTCTGTGTATTGGACCCAAGGCCCTGGTGGTGTGGGCTCATGGAAGGATCTCCTTATCTGTAGGTTACAAAGACCCATGAGAGAGTGTGGTTTCCCAGGGGGGGTTGCACAATCACTCACTGCTTCCCTTGCCTGGGGGTGAGGGTTTCTTTGGCTCCATGCCACCCTCAGGTAGGCCATTGCCTGCCCTCCTGACTTTTCTTCATTCTCCATGGGTCAAGTTGTTTGCTGAGTAGGTCCCAATGTGAGAACCTGGATATCGGAGTTGAAGGTGCTGGATTTACTCACTCCCTTTCATTCCTTTCTGTGAGTAAAGATTTATATTAGTGTCCATTTTATTTTCCTGTTGGATGCTGTTGCTTTGAATTTGCCTAGATCTCATGAAACCATGAGTCTATAAAGGTTATCCTTCCAATCTGTCATAGCTTTATTTAATTTAGTAGTTCTCAACTCTGACCACATGTTAGAATCCCCTGGGGAGCTTTAAAAAGAGCAGTATCTAGATCTCATCTCTAAAAATTCTGAATTTCATATGGAACCAAAAAAGAGCCTGAATAGCCAAAGCAATCCTAGGCAAAAAGAACAAATCTGGAGGTATCACATTATCAGACTTCAAGCATACTATCAAGCAATAGTTAACAAAACAGCATGGTACTGGTATAAAAGTAGACACATAGACCAGTGGAACAGAATAGAGAACCCAGAAATAAGGCCAAATACTTACAACCAACTGATCTTCAACAAAACATACAGAAACATAAATTTGGGAGAGGACACCCAATTTAATAAATGGTGCTGGGAAAACTCAATAGTCATATGCAGAAGAATAAAACTTTGGGTTCCTATCTCTTACCTTATACAAAAAATCAACTCAAGATGGATCAAAGACTTAGATGTAAGACCTGAAACCATAAAAATTCTAGAAGATAACCTAGGAAGAACTCTCCTGGACATTGGCCTAAGCAAAGAATTCATGACTAAAGTCCTATAAGCAAATGCAACTAAAACGAAAATAATAAATGAGACCTAATTAAACTAAAAAGCTTCTGCACAGTAAAACAAACAATCTTCAGAGTAAACAGACAATCAACAGAATGGGAGAAAATATTTGCAAACTATTCATCCAACAAAGGACTAATATCCAGAATCTACAAGGAACTCAAACAAATCAGCAAGAAAAGAAAATAATCCCAACAAAAAGTGGGCAAATGACATGAATAGACATTTCTTAGATAAATACATACAAAAGGGCCAACAAACATATGAAAAAGTGCTTAACATCACTAATCATCAGAGAAATGCAAATTAAAACTACAGTGAGATACTACCTTACCCCTGCAAGAATGGCCATTATTAGAAGGTCAAAAAACAATAGATGTTGGCATGGGGGTGATGAAAGAGGAACATTTATACACTGCTGGTGGGAATGTAAATTAGTACAGCATTTATGGAAAACATTTTGTTATGGGATAAATATTTTTGTCTCCCCAAAATTGTTATTTTGAAGCCCTAAACCTCAGTGAGGCTGAATTTGGAGGTAGAGACTTTAAGGAAGAAATTAAGGTTAAATAAAGTCATAAGGGTGGGTCCTGATCACATAGGATTATTGTGCTTTTAAGAAGAGACACCCCCAGCACTTTGGAGGCCAAGGTGGGAGGATCACGAGGTCAGGAGATCAAGACCATCCTGGCTAACACGGTGAAACCCTGTCTCTACTAAAAATACAAAAAAAATTAGCCAGGAGCGGTGATGGGCGCCTGTAGTCCCAGCTACTCGGGAGGCTGGGGCAGGAGAATGGCGTGAACCCAGGAGGCAGAGCTTGCAGTGAGCTGAGATCACGCCACTGCACTCCAGCCTGGGTGACAGAGTGAGACTCTGTCTCAAAAAAAAAGACATTAGACAGTTTGTTCTCTCTCTGTGCACACATACCAAGGAAAGGCCATGTGAGGACACAGTGAGAAGGTGGCTGTCTGCAGGCCAAGAAGAAAGCCCCCACCAGAAACCAGATCAGTCAGAACCTTGATCTTGGACTTCTAGCCTCCAGAACTTTGAGGAAATAAATTCGTGTTTAAGCCACTAAGTGTGTGATGTTTTGTATGGCAGCCCTAGTAGATTGATACATCTTTGGAAGAAGATAGGTGACTGTAAAGATATAAGAATGGTGATTTTCAGCTGGGCGCAGTGGCTCACACCCATAATCCCAGCACTTTGGGAGGCTGAGGCAGGAGGATTGCTTGAGCTCAGGCGTTTGAGACCAGCCTGGGCAATATGGCGAAATCCTGTCTCTACAAAAAAGAGAAAAGCTAGCCAGCCATGATGGCATGCACCTGTAGTCCCAGCTACTCGGTGGGCTGAAGTGGGAGGATCGCTGGAGCCCAGGAGGTTGAGGCTGTGTGATCTGTGATTGCACCATTGCACTCTAGCTTGGGCATCAAAGTGAGACCTCATCTCTTTTTTTTTTAAAAAAGTGATTTTCATGTAAAAATTGCCAGTCTCTAACACTATGCCGAAGGCTTTTATTGAAGTTCATTATCAGAATCTTAATTGGATAAAAATTTAAACCAGTATGAAATTTATATAAAAACATTTTTCTATATAAAAAGCAGATTCGTGTCATGTACAAGTTAACCTATTTAAATGTGGTTAGAATATTGCAGAAAGATAATGACTCTGCAGAGCCATGGAGGGCTGTGGATGGAATTGCTCCACATGGTAGAATAGATACATGTTAGGTAGACAAAAGGACATTTAGAATTATTAAATTAAAATAAAATAGTAGTTTTTGTTCATGCTTGAAGTAATATTACCTACAAAAATATATTATATTCCTTTTACTGTCCAGCACACATTTGATTTTCCATTTCTAAATTTTTTTTTAATGTTTGGGAAACACTTCAAAATAATGGTTAAGAACTCAGGCTTTGTGGGGGTTTCTGCTTTGGGGGAGGATGGATAAGAACACAAAAGACCTTCTTTCTCATAGAAACAGAAAAAAAACCCCAAAAACAAAAATCTAAAAATAAAAGTATTTTCTATGGGGCTAGCCAGGGGTGGTATTCAGACAAGGAAGCCTTGATTAACTGAATTCCAGAGAGAAAGAGCCCTTTATAAGTGAGCAGAGAGCCAAGGCAGCTTTAAGCCTGGGGCAGCTTCCTGGTCTGGTTATGGGTAGGTAGGTCTGATAGAGAAACTTGACAGGGTGAAGGGGAAATAAGGTGGGCTTTGGACCAAGTTAGACTGTCAAGATAAATTAAGAGTCTGGAAAAAGCCCCCAAAGCCAGACCAGATTATTGGGTTCAGCATTTCTTCCCTAAACCCTCCCCAACCATGAATTTTGCTAAGAAAGTTACAGTGGAGGAAGGGCTGGTAAGAAGAGAGAAATTGCTTAGTCATATGCATTCCTGTGGTGTTTGAATTTCAGGTCTTTTCCTGGAGATGAATCCAAAGATGAACCAAAAATATATGAGACTGTAACCAAGCTTCTCCCAGTTCAGCTACTGAAAACATAAAAGGGCTATGACTTAGGAAGTTGAGAGCTGGGCTAATCACATGTAATTTCAATTTAATTAAAACTGAAACCCAGACCCAGATCTACTCGACTCTAAAAGAAATATGAATGATCATTCCTCACCCCAATTACCAGATAGAGAAAAAGATGGCACTCTCTGGGGGGAAATAATTAAAACAAATCTAAATGTTATACTTCAGCCACTACTGTTCTTTTATACACAATATCTGGAATATAATAAAAAATTATGAAAATGCTAAGAAACAAGAAAATAGGATCTATAACCAAAAGAAAAGGTAGTCAATAGAAACAGACCCATAGAATCCACAGTTATTGAAATGAATAGACAGGACCTTAAAACAGCTATTGCATATATATTTTTAAAAGTTGTGGGGAAATGGATATAATGGGTGCAAAGATTGGGTATTTCAGAAGGGAAATGACAAATTCTTAAAAAGAACAAAATAGAAATTCTAGAACTGAAAAATAGAATGTCTGAATCAAACAATTATTAGATGGGCTTAACATAGGTTGAATACTGTAGAAGTAAGGATTTTGAAGTGAACTTAAAGACAGAAAACTGATGTGTCTGTATTAGTCAGATAAAATACTTTCAAGCAAGAGGTATTACCAAATAAAAGGACATTTTATAAAGATAGAAGGGAAAGTCATCAAGAAGAAAATAGTTCTAAATGTGTATGAAGTTCAAAATATATCAAGCAAAAATGGATAGAAATAGGTCACATTGGCTCACGCCTGTAATCCCAGCACTTTGGGAGGCCGAGGCAGGCAGATCATCTCAGGTCAGAAATTCAAGACCAGCCTGGCTAACATGGCGAAACGCTATCTCTACTAAAAATACAAAAATTAGCTGGGCATGGTGGTGGGCGCCTGTAATCCCAGCTACTTGGGGGGCTCAGGCGGGAGAATCGCTTTAACCTGGGAGGTGGAGGTTGCAGTGTGCCGAGATCACATCATTGCACAGCAGCCTGGGCAACAAGAGTGAAATTCCATCTTGAAAAAAAAAAAAAAGGATAGAAATAAAGAAGTAGAAAAACCCAGAATTATATTTGGAGATCTTAATATATTTTTCTCTCAGTAATTGATAGTGTAAATAGACAACAATTTAGAAAGAATATAGAAAATCTGAATCACCCTATCAATCATCTTAATTCAATTGACATTTATAGAACCCTACCCCAAACAACTGCAGAATACTTATTCTTTTCTTTTTTGTTTGTTTGTTTTTATTTTTTTAATTAATTAATTAATTAATTAATTATTATTATACTTTAGGTTTTAGGGTACATGTGTGCAATATGCAGGTTAGTTACATATGTATACATGTGCCATGCTGGTGCGCTGCACCCACTAACTCGTCATCTAGCATTAGGTATATCTCCCAATGCTATCTCTCCCCCCTCCCCCCACTCCACAACAGTCCCCAGAGTGTGATGTTCCCCTTCCTGTGTCCATGTGTTCTCATTGTTCAATTCCCACCTATGAGTGAGAATATGTGGTGTTTGGTTTTTTGTTCTTGTGATAGTTTACTGAGAATGATGATTTCCAATTTCATCCATGTCCCTACAAAGGACGTGAACTCATCATTTTTTATGGCTGCATAATATTCCATGGTGTATATGTGCCACATTTTCTTAATCCAGTCTATCATTGTTGGACATTTGGGTTGGTTCCAAGTCTTTGCTATTGTGAATAATGCCACAATAAACATACGTGTGCATGTGTCTTTATAGCAGCATGATTTATAGTCCTTTGGGTATATACCCAGTAATGGGATGGCTGGGTCAAATGGTATTTCTAGTTCTAGATCCCTGAGGAATCGCCACACTGACTTCCACAATGGTTGAACTAGTTTACAGTCCCACCAACAGTGTAAAAGTGTTCCTATTTCTCCACATCCTCTCCAGCACCTGTTGTTTCCTGACTTTTTAATGATTGCCATTCTAACTGGTGTGAGATGGTATCTCATTGTGGTTTTGATTTGCATTTCTCTGATGGCCAGTGATGGTGAGCATTTTTTCATGTGTTTTTTGGCTGCATAAATGTCTTCTTTTGAGAAGTGTCTGTTCATGTCCTTTGCCCACTTTTTGATGGGGTTGTTTTTTTCTCGTAAATTTGTTTGAGTTCATTGTAGATTCTGGATATTAGCTGTTTATCAGATGAGTAGGTTGCAAAAATTTTCTCCCATTTTGTAGGTTGCCTGTTCACTCTGATGGTAGTTTCTTTTGCTGTGCAGAAGCTCTTTAGTTTAATTAGATCCCATTTGTCAATTTTGGCTTCTGTTGCCATTGCTTTTGGTGTTTTAGACATGAAGTCCTTACCCATGCCTATGTCCTGAATGGTAATGCCTAGGTTTTCTTCTATGGTTTTTATGGTTTTAGGTCTAACATTTAAGTCTTTAATCCATCTTGAATTAATTTTTGTATAAGGTGTAAGGAAGGGATCCAGTTTCAGCTTTCTACATATGGCTAGCCAGTTTTCCCAGCACCATTTATTAAATAGGGAATCCTTTCCCCATTGCTTGTTTTTCTCAGGTTTGTCAAAGATCAGATGGTTGTAGATATGTGGCGTTATTTCTGATGGCTCTGTTCTGTTCCATTAATCTATATCTCTGTTTGGTACCAGTACCATGCTATTTTGGTTACTGTAGCCTTGTAGTATAGTTTGAAGTCAGGTAGTGTGATGCCTCCAGCTTTGTTCTTTTGGCTTAGGATTGACTTGGCGATGCGGGCTCTTTTTTGGTTCCATATGAACTTTAAAGTAGTTTTTTCCAATTCTGTGAAGAAAGTCATTGGTAGCTTGATGGGGATGGCATTGAATCTATAAATTACCTTGGGCAGTATGGCCATTTTCACGATATTGATTCTTCCTACCCATGAGCATGGAATGTTCTTCCATTTGTTTGTATCCTCTTTTATTTCCTTGAGCAGTGGTTTGTAGTTCTCCTTGAAGAGGTCCTTCACATCCCTTGTAAGTTGTATTCCTAGGTATTTTATTCTCTTTGAAGCAATTGTGAATGGGAGTTCACTCATGATTTGGCTCTCTGTTTGTCTGTTGTTGGTGTATAAGAATGCTTGTGATTTTTGTACATTGATTTTGTATCCTGAGACTTTGCTGAAGTTGCTTATCAGCTTAAGGAGATTTTGGGCTGAGACAATGGGGTTTTCTAGATATACAATCATGTCGTCTGCAAACAAGGACAATTTGACTTCCTCTTTTCCTAATTGAATACCCTTGATTTCCTTCTCCTGCCTAATTGCCCTGGCCAGAACTTCCAACACTATGTTGAATAGGAGTGGTGAGAGAGGGCATCCCTGTCTTGTGCCAGTTTTCAAAGGGAATGCTTCCAGTTTTTGCCCATTCAGTATGATATTGGCTGTCGGTTTGTCATAGATAGCTCTTATTATTTTGAGATACGTCCCATCAATACCTAATTGATTGAGAGTTTTTAGCATGAAGGGTTGTTGAATTTTGTCAAAGGCCTTTTCTGCATCTATTGAGATAATCATGTGGTTTTTGTCATTGGTTCTGTTTATATGCTGGATTACATTTATTGATTTGCGTATGTTGAACCAGCCTTGCATCCCAGGGATGAAGCCCACTTGATCATGGTGGATAAGCTTTTTGATGTGCTGCTGGATTCGGTTTGCCAATATTTTATTGAGGATTTTTGCATCAATGTTCATCAAGGATATTGGTCTAAAATTCTCTTTTTTGGTTGTGTCTCTGCCAGGCTTTGGTATCAGGATGATGCTGGCCTCATACAATGAGTTAGGGAGGATTCCCTCTTTTTCTATTGATTGGAATAGTTTCAGAAGGAATGGTACCAGCTCCTCCTTGTACCTCTGGTAGAATTCGGCTGTGAATCCATCTGATCCTGGACTCTTTGGTTGGTAAGCTATTGATTATTGCCACAATTTCAGCTCCTGTTATTGGTCTATTCAGAGATTGAACTTCTTCCTGGTTTAGTCTTGGGAGAGTGTATGTGTTGAGGAATTTATCCATTTCTTCTAGATTTTCTAGTTTATTTGCGTAGAGGTGTTTGTAGTGTTCTCTGATGGTAGTTTGTATTTCTGTGGGATCGGTGGTGATATCCCCTTTATCATTTTTTATTGCATCTATTTGATTCTTCTCTTTTTTTCTTTATTAATCTTGCTAGTGGTCTATCAATTTTGTTGATCCTTTCAAAAAACCAGCTCCTGGATTCATTAATTTTTTGAAGGGTTTTTTGTGTCTCTATTTCCTTCAGTTCTGCTCTGATTTTAGTTATTTCTTGCCTTCTGCTAGCTTTTGAATGTGTTTGCTCTTGCTTTTCTAGTTCTTTTAATTGTGATGTTAGGGTGTCAATTTTGGATCTTTCCTGCTTTCTCTTGTGGGCATTTAGTGCTATAAATTTCCCTCTACACACTGCTTTGAATGCATCCCAGAGATTCTGGTATGTTGTGTCTTGGTTCTCGTTGGTTTCAAAGAACATCTTTATTTCTGCCTTCATTTGGTTATGTACCCAGTAGTCATTCAGGAGCAGGTTGTTCAGTTTCCACGTGGTTGAGTGGTTTTGAGTGAGATTCTTAATCCTGAGTTCTAGCTTGATTGCACTGTGATCTGAGAGATAGTTTGTTATAATTTCTGTTCTTTTACATTTATTGAGGAGAGCTTTACTTCCAAGTATGTGGTCAATTTTGGAATAGGTGTGGTGTGGTGCTGAAAAAAATGTATATTCTGTTGATTTGGGGTGGAGAGTACTGTAGATGTCTATTAGATCCACTTGGTGCAGAGCTGAGTTCAATTCCTGGGTATCCTTGTTGACTTTCTGTCTCGTTGATCTGTCTAATGTTGACAGTGGGGTGTTAAAGTCTCCCATTATTAATGTGTGGGAGTCTAAGTCTCTTTGTAGGTCACTCAGGACTTGCTTTATGAATCTGGGTGCTCCTGTATTGGGTGCATATATATTTAGGATAGTTAGCTCTTCTTATTGAATTGATCTCTTTACCATTATGTAATGGCCTTCTTTGTCTCTTTTGATCTTTGTTGGTTTAAAGTCTGTTTTATCAGAGACTAGGATTGCAACCCCTGCCTTTTTTTGTTTTCCATTTGCTTGGTAGATCTTCCTCCATCCTTTTATTTTGAGCCTATGTGTGTCTCTGCACATGAGATGGGTTTCCTGAATACAGCACACTGATGGGTCTTGACTGTCCAGTTTGCCAGTCTGTGTCTTTTAATTGGAGCATTTAGTCCATTTACATTTAAAGTTAATATTGTTATGTGTGAATTTGATCCTGTCATTATGATGTTAGCTGGTTATTTTGCTCATTAGTTGATGCAGTCTCTTCCTAGTCTCGATGGTCTTTATATTTTGGCATGATTTTGCAGCAGCTGGTACCGGTTGTGCCTTTCCATGTTTAGCGCTTCCTTCAGGAGCTCTTTTAGGGCAGGCCTGGTGGTGACAAAATCTCTCAGCGTTTGCTTGTCTGTAACGTATTTTATTTCTCCTTCACTTATGAAGCTTAGTTTGGCTGGATATGAAATTCTGGGTTGAAAATTCTTTTCTTTAAGAATGTTGAATATTGGCCCCCACTCTCTTCTGGCTTGTAGAGTTTCTGCCGAAAGATCCGCTGTTAGTCTGATGGGCTTCCCTTTGAGGGTAACCCGACCTTTCTCTCTGGCTGCCCTTAACATTTTTTCCTTCATTTCAACTTTGGTGAATCTGACAATTATGTGTCTTGGAGTTGCTCTTCTCGAGGAGTATCTTTGTGGCATTCTCTGTATTCCCTGAATCTGAATGTTGGCCTGCCTTGCTAGATTGGGGAAGTTCTCCTGGATAATATCCTGCAGAGTGTTTTCCAACTTGGTTCCATTCTCCCTGTCACTTTCAGGTACACCAATCAGACGTAGATTTGGTCTTTTCACATAGTCCCATATTTCTTGGAGGCTTTGCTCATTTCTTTTTATTCTTTTTTCTCTAAACTTCCCTTCTCGCATCATTTCGTTCATTTCATCTTCCATCGCTGATACTCTTTCTTCCATTTGATTGCATCGGCTCCTGAGGCTTCTGCATTCTTCACGTAGTTCTCAAGCCTTGGTTTTCAGCTCCATCAGCTCCTTTAAGTACTTCTCTGTATTGGTTATTCTAGTTATACATTCTTCTAAATTTTTTTCAAAGTTTTCAACTTCTTTGCCTTTGGTTTGAATATCCTCCTGTAGCTCGGAGTAATTTGATCGTCTGAAGCCTTCTTCTCTCAGCTCGTCAAAGTCATTCTCTGTCCAGCTTTGTTCCGTTGCTGGTGAGGAACTGCATTCCTTTGGAGGAGGAGAGGCGCTCTGCTTTTTAGAGTTTCCAGTTTTTCTGCTCAGTTTTTTCCCCATCTTTGTGGTTTTATCTACTTTTGGTCTTTGATGATGGTGATATACAGATGGGTTTTTGGTGTGGATGTCCTTTCTGTTTGTTAGTTTTCCTTCTAACAGACAGGACTCTCGGCTGCAGGTCTGTTGGAGTTTGCTAGAGGTCCACTCCAGACCCTGTTTGCCTGGGTACCAGCAGCGGTGGCTGCAGAACAGCGGATTTTCGTGAACCGCGAATGCTGCTATCTGATTGTTCCTCTCGAAGTTTTGTCTCAGAGGAGTACCCGGCCATGTGAGATGTCAGTCTGCCCCTAGAGGGTGGTCCCTCCCAGTTAGGCTGCTCGGGGGTCAGGGGTCAGGGACCCACTTGAGGAGGCAGTCTGCCCGTTCTCGGATCTCCAGCTGCGTGCTGGGAGAACCACTGCTCTCTTCAAAGCTGTCAGACAGGGACATTTAAGTCTGCAGAGGTTACTGCTGTCTTTTTGTTTGTCTGTGCCCTGCCCCCAGAGGTGGAGCCTACAGAGGCAGGCAGGCCTCCTTGAGCTGTGGTGGGCTCCACCCAGTTCGAGCTTCCCAGCTGCTTTGTTTACCTAAGCAAGCCTGGGCAATGGCGGGTGCCCCTCCCCCAGCCTCGCTGCAGTCTTGCAGTTTGATCTCAGACTGCTGTGCTAGCAATCAGCGAGACTCCGTGGGCGTAGGACCCTCTGAGCCAGGTGCGGGATATAATCTCCTGGTGCTCCATTTTTTAAGCCCATCGGAGAAGCGCAGTATTTGGGTGGGAGTGACCCGATTTTCCAGGTGCCATCTGTCACCCCTTTCTTTGACTAGGAAAGGGAACTGCCTGACCCCTTGCACTTCCTGAGTGAGGCAATGCCTCGCCCTTCTTTGGCTCGCGCACCGTGCGCGCACCCACTGACCTGCGCCCAGTGTCTGGCACTCCCTAGTGAGATGAGCCCAGTACCTCAGATGGAAATGCAGAAATCACCCATCTTCTGCGTCACTCACGCTGGGAACTGTAGACCGGAGCTGTTCCTATTCGGCCATCTTGGCTCCTCCCCTACTTATTCTTTTCAAATGCACTTAGAACATTTACCAAGATAGAACACGTGCGGAACCATGAAAAGAAGTCTCAATAGAGTTCAAAATACAGAATTTACACAGAGTATGTTCTTGGAACACAATAGAAAACAATAACATAAAGATATCTAGAAAAATCCCCAAATATTTGTACATTTAACAACACATTTCAAAGAAGGAATCACAAGGAAAAAGAGAAAATATTTTGAACTCAATTATAGTTAAAATACAACATGTCAGAATTTGCAAGATGTAGTAAGGCAGTGCTTAAAGGGAGATTTATAGCTTTAAATGCTTGTATTAGGATAAAAAATGGCTTAAAATCAATACTCTCATCTTCCACCTTAAGGACCTACTAAAAGAAAAGGCAAATTAAACACAAAATAAGTAGAAGGAAATAAATAATAAAGAGCAGAAATTCAATGAAATAGAAAAATGAAGAGAGCAAACAAAGCCAAAAGTTGGTTAATCAGAAAAATAAATTTGTTTAAAAATTATGATTATGAAAAAAGAGAGAAAACATAAAATCTCAACATCAAAAGTGAAAAAGGCAAGATGTAGTGGCTCACGTCTGTCATCCCAGATATGAGCTTTGGGAGGTCAAGGTGGGCAGATCAACTGAGGTCAGGAGTTTGAGACCAGCCTGGCAACATGGTGAAACTCTGTCTCTATTAAAAATACAAAAATTAGTCCAGCCACTGTGGCTCACGCCTGTAATCCTAGCATTTTGGGAGACCTAGGATGGCAGATTGCCTGAGCTCAGGAGTTAGAGACCAGCCTGGGCAACATGGTGACCCCGTCTCTACTAAAAATACAAAAAATTAGCCGGGCATGGTGGCAGGCACCTGTAATCCCAGCTACACAGGAGGCTGAGGCAGGAGAATCGCTTGAACCCATGAGGTGGAAGCTGCAGTGAGCCAAGATAGCACCACTGCACTCCAGCCTGGGCAACAGAGTGAGACTCCATCTCAAACGAAAACAAAAACAAACAAACAAAAAAAGTGAAAGAGAGGAATTGCTAGAGATGCTATAGACATTAGAGCAAGAAAAGGGAATATTGCCATCAGTGTTACACCAATAAATTCAATGACTTTGAACAAACTCCTTGAGAAACACAAATGAACAAATCTGACAAGAAATAGAAAGTTTGAATAGCCTTGTATCTGTTGAGGAAATTATATTAGAAATTGTAAAACCCTCCCACAAAAAAAATTACAGGGTCAAATGGCTTCCCTGGTGAATTCTCACATTTAAGGAAGAAATAATGCCAACATTACACAAATTTATAAGCATTAGAAATTGTTATTATTATCAATATTGTTTTCATAAGTCTCCTCCCTCAGTTATCAGCTTCCATCTTAAAGCAGCAGAACTTTTCATAGTCTTCTAGAAAAACTCTGAATTCAATGGAAGATGACCTTGTAAATCCTATCCTACCTTTCCTATCTGTGTTCCTTTGAATTAGAATGATACGTGGTGTTTACAAAACACCCTATATTGCTGTTGCCTCTGACTAATCTTTTCTAATTTTTTTACACAAAATCACTTTGTTCCTCTGGGACTTGAGAAGAAGGGCTGCCAAGCCATGTCAAGGTGTCATCAAAAGCTTTTCAGGGTCTTATTACACCTGGTTTTCTGGTAATTTTTAAATAACAACTAACACTCTGTTTACTTCTTTCCTTAGTATTCTTGTATAAGCCCTTTCTGGAGCTGACAAAGAATTGTTCAGATTATGTGTTTCCTGCTTTAATTTGATTTTATATAATAGGCTCACATTAAAATTTGTATAGTAAATGGAAAATCTGTGAGCAATCACAATAATGGCTGGAATAACCTTTCCTTTTTTCCTGTCCTTCCTCAGAAATACTAAGAGCTGGTTAGACTATATCCTTCTGAAACATTCTTTATCACTGTTGTTTGATGTAGTTCCAGCCACATCTAACACAGGAGGCATCCAAACTTCTTTGAGTTGAAATGACTGAGGATGCACTTTTCAGAGACCCCAGGAAACTGGCAGTGTTGACTGAAGAATACTCACAGCAAGAATGAGTGGCTAAGCATTTATAACCAAGTCAGTGATGAGGCACCTACTGCTCTGGATACCTCTACCATGGTTTCTTTACTCTCTCCCCAGCAGCATAAATCTGAATGTTTTAGACCTCAAGATGTCTGGCCTCAGTAAAAAATAGTTTTCTGATGGACTGTGATATTCTAGTCTTTAGAGTAAAGACTAAGCTGCTATAACTGAGAAACTCTGAAATACAATAGCTTTTTATTAGTCTGTTCTCATGCTGCTACTAAAGACATACCTGAGACTGGGTGATTTATAAATGAAAGAGGTTTAATGGACTCACAATTCAGCATAGTTAGGAGGCCTCACAATCATGACAAAAGGCAAAAGAAGAGCAAAGTCATGTCTTACACGGCAGCAGGCAAGAGAGGGCTTGTGCAGGGGAACTCCCATTTATAACACCATCATGTCTTGTGAGACATATTCACTACCACAAGAACAATATGGGGGTAATCGCCCCCATGATTCAATTATCTCCACCTGGCCCCACCCTTGACAGGTGGGAATTATTACAATTCAAGGTGAGATTTGGGTGGGGACACAGCCAAACCATATCAGCTTTAATAAGATAAAAGTTTATTTTTCTCTATCTGGTTGTGGAAGCCCTTTGTATAAAGTTAAAAGCTTTATTTAAGTTCGTTTTTTTTTCATATTTTTGAGTAAACATACATTGAGTATCTATTCTGTTCCAGGTGAAATGCTGGGGACTGGGCACAATCAAATTAATAAGGGTTCCTGTCCTCAAGAAGCTCAGGATCACATTTCGTGTGGGTGTGCATGCATGCATGTTTCTGGGGGACAGGTGTTACAAATAAATAGCCTTTAAGTGTGATAATATTATATTGTTTACTGAGTGCAGATTTTAATGTCACCACACACACACACACACACACAAAAATGGTAACTAATGTATGTGTCAGTTAATGTAACTGGTAATCAGTACACTATGTATATCAAACCATGATGTTGTACAACTTGAATAATATATAATTTTTATTCATCAATGAAATATTTTAAAATAAAAAAGAGAATAAAGGTGTAGTGGAGGTAGAAGGAAATGAAGGCCAAGTAAGGAATTAAAGATAGATCTTCAAAGAGATCGCAAAGAGATTAAAGTATTATTTTTATTATAATACATGTAATAATAAGTCATCTGTTCCTGAGAAGTATGTTTTCATCCTGTTTTGGCTTGAAAGCAGGTATCAACAATTCTTTGCAGTCATCTTAAAGAATATTTCCTACTATCCAGACAATAAGGCCAGGTGCGGTGGCTCACACCTATGAGCACTTTGGGAGGCTGAGGTGGGTGGATCACGAGGTCAGGAGTTTGAGACCAGCCTGACCAATATGGTGAAGCCCTGTTTCTACTAAAAATACAAAAATTAGCCAGGCGTGGTGGCGTGTGCCTGTAATCCCAGCTACTCAGGAGGCTGAGGCAGGAGAATTGCTTGAATTTGAAAGGCAGAGGTTGCAGTGAGCCGAGATTGTGCCATGTACTCCAGCCTGGGCGACAGAGTGAGACTCTGTCTCAAAAAAAACTACTATAGCCAGCAATATTCATTTTACTGAATATTTTGTAAGGGATGAGGGCAATTAGCATTGCATGGCTCATTCCACTATTATTCCTCTTTTTCAGCTCTCCAATCCTGAAGTCAAAATGGAATGCATCTCTGCTCTTCCTCTGGGCATCATCTAATTTTTTTGTTCTTGTTTTCCTTGTACTGGAATCTACAACACCCTCTGCTACCCCCTCAACCAGCCTTTCTTCTGCAGAGCAACTTAGTTCTAATTAGCAACTACAAACCTATTCACCTAGATCCAAGAGTTCAGCAGTGTCTTTTAAGTATGTAACAGGCAATTCTTTTACATTTTATTGAGATGACTACTTTAAAAAAATTGGTTGCTACCCAGAACTGTTTAGAACATTGCTTGCTTTAGGTAAGTGAGTGAAGCAAGATGTGATAACATAGGGCTGGGGGACTAGAGTTGGGCAGTGTGGTAGCACATGATTTTGTTACTTGAGATTGCCTGTAATTGTAAATGTCAGTGACCAGAGTGATATGAGACTCACAGGGGCTCTTGAAGTTCTGCTTCTTCCCTATTCCTTAATGCAATACAATATTTAGGTTCATCTTTTCAATTTTCCTGGAAAAATTAAATACTGTGCCATAATATAAAAATAAGTAATTTGAAAGTAAAGGAAGGGCATGAATGGAGAGGAGGCAGGAAAACATTCTAGGTTGGAAAAAATGGCAGAAGTAATAATGTTGGGACATTGGAGTGATGGTGGAGGTGGGAATAGAATCTAGGATCTCTTCATCCCATGCTATGCATCTATGTTCACAAAATTAGTATGGCCAAATATTAAATCAGCTCATTTCTGGTTGGGAAAAGTAGGGTGAATGTGCCTTTCTAGCTGTCCTTGAGATGTAAATCTCCTGTAACATAGCTTCCCTAGTGGTCACCTCAAAGGCTTTGTTCTCTCCAGGATAGATGCTACAGAATGGGACAGTACTTGGTGTGTGTGTGTGTGTATCTCAATTTTTTTTTAAACATGACAAATTGAACTAGGGGCAAGAGAAGGACGGACAGAGGAGCCTATGATGGGGTGGTGAATACTAAATATTTTCCAGGTGTAAGGAGCAGAGGAGGAAAAGGGAGACTGGGTAACCCTTTTTCAGACCATCATTTAGTCCATTTTATGTTGCAAACCTACTCCAGCTTTCTTAAACAGTGGGGTTTTCATTACAACATAGTTAAGAGAGTAGGCTTAGGAGTAAGATTGCTTGATCCTGAGTAAGTTACTGAATCTTGATGTCTCAGTTTCTTCATTCCAGTTAAGTAAATATATTTAAATTAAATTATATTAGTTAGTAAATGTAAAGCACACAGAAAAGTGTTTGGCTTCTAGTGAGCTTTCAATAAGTGTTAACTATTATTTGTTATTATTATTTTAGCAAAACCAACCTCCAAAACCTATGGAGTCAGTTTACAGAAAGCCACCAGGAGAAGGGAAATAAGAAGATTCTTTACTTTGCTGTCATCTGATACACTTAGCATTTTAAATGACTATATGTACAATATTAACCATGCCTTTCCACAAAACTATGTGTGTGCATATGAATTACAGGGCTTTCATTTGAAACTGAACTATCTGTGTTTGTAGTTACTTTAGTCATACAACAAACCTACAAAATATTTAAGCATAAATTATCATGATGACTAAATACAGAAAAGCTGCGGTTACCAAAACCTGCACCCAAATGGACTGCACAGGATGGGTAATTGGATGGTGGTGTAAAGAATGCTCATGAGGCCTAGGCTGCTGCTAATTAGATCTTCTATGCTATTTAAATGTTCTCCAAGCTTCAGGGAGTGCCCTGAAGGCAGTTGGACATTAGCCTTGTGGTTTTTGAGGGTAACCTACAGTTTGTCAGCACAGGGGTGGAGGTGAGCACCATGGGACTTTTCCCAGGCTGCTGGTTAACATGCTGTGGTTTCAATCCTTTAAGCCAATAAATGGAGGAGAGAGAAAGAAGGCAGACTGAAATTAGAGGAAAAGAGCGAAAGAAAGGGAAAGTAGAAGTAAGAATAATATTCATGAAATGTCTTCTTTGGGCCAGATATTTTTTTAGGAACTTTCACATATTGTGCTTACATCAACTCTGTGGGAAATGTATGATTATACTATCCTCATTTGTAACAGACATTGTTGGGTGCCTATATAACATATAACAGCTATTTTTCATTTTTTTTCTTGCTGATAGTGCTTTTTTTTTCTTTTTTTTTTTTTTTTTAGTGTTTACTTCCCAAATAGAACTTATGTCTCCATGTCTCCATCCTTCAGCAATAGGGGTAATTCTGAAAGGTCATTGTTTTGCAATTGCCCTTGGAAGGAATTTCTTGGACATAACAACAGATAAGATTCTAGCCAATGAAAGGTGATGAGAAGGTTGCTGAGAAGTTTCTGAGAAAGGTTTCTTTATTCTTTAACAAATACCCTGGAAAGAGACAGGCCTTCTGCTGCTGTTCATGGTCGTACCTGCACAGGATGCCTGAAAAGGAGTAACCTTGGGGTCAGAAGAGGAGCCAGCGTGAGGACAAAGCAGATACACTGAAGTATCACCTATCATTAAATTTTTGTGCAAGAGTATAAACATTCTCATTGTTTAATCTTTCCGTGGGAGACGCTTTACTATGTGTAGCAAAGTCATTCTAACTGACATACCATTTTCCATTTTATGAGAAAACTGATGTACAGAAAGGTTAAGAAACTTGCCTGCATTTGCATGCATAATGAGGAATGGAGAGAACAGGTTGTGCCTTCTAATATACAGGCAAGATATGTCTCTTTTAAACAGCACATACAGACACACTCCAAAATGACAATTTCCATCATTTTTTAAAAATTAAATGAGACAAAGACTCTAAAACTATTTAAATAACATGTACATTACTGTCAAGATTTATTTTTATTTTTTTCAGCTCTATTGAGATATAGTTGACAAATAAAATGGTATGAATTTAAGGTGTACCATGTGATGATTTGATGTATGTATGTATTGTGAGAAGACCAAAATAAAGTCAGTTAACATATCTATTACTTCACCTTGTTATCATTTTTTTGTGGTGAGAACATTTAATATCTGCTGTCTTAGCAAATATCAAATATACAACACAGTATTGTTAATTATAGTCTGTGTTCCCTTTGACCAATGTCTCCCTATTTCCCTGACTTCCTAGCCCCTGCTAATCACCATTATATTTTGTTTCTATAAGTTTGACTTTTTTGGGTTCCGCATATATGTGAGATTATACAGCATTTGTCTTTCTCTGTTTGACTTTTTTTAAAATTTTTTTATTTGTTGGATTTTTTTATTATACTTTAAGTTCTAGGGTACATGTGCACAACGTGCAGGTTTGTTACGTGGGTATACATGTGCCATGTTGGTTTGCTGCACCCATCAATTCGTCATTTACATTAGGTATTTCTCCTAATGCTATCCCTCCCCCATTCCCCCTCCCCTGGACAGGCCCTGGTGTGTGACATTTCCAGCCCTGTGTCCATGTGTTTTCATTGTTCAACTCTCACCTATGAGTGAGAACATGTGGTGTTTGGGTTTCTGTCCTTGTGATAGTTTGCTGAGAATGATGGTTTCCAGCTTCATCCATGTCCCTGCAAAGGACATGAACTCATCCTTTTTTATGGCTGCGTAGTATTCCATGGTGTGTATATGCCACATTTTCTTAATCCAGTCTATCATTGATGGACATTTGGGTTAGTTCCAAGTCTTTGCTTTTGTGAATAGTGCCGCAATAAACATACGTGTGCATGTGTCTTTATAGCAGCATGATTTATAATCCTTTGGGTATATACCCAGTAATGGGATTGCTGGGTCAAATGGTATTTCTGGTTCTAGATACTTGAGGAATTGCCACACTGTCTTCCACAATGGTTGAACTAATTTATACTCTCACAAACCGTGTAAAGCATTCCTATTTCTCCACATCCTCTCCAGCATCTGTTGTTTCCTGATGTTTTAATGATCACCATTCCAACTGGTGTGAGATGGTATTTCGTTGTGGTTTTGATTTGCATTTCTCTGATGACCAGTGATGATAGGCATTTTTTCATGTGTCTGTTGGCTGCATAAATGTGTTCTTTTGAGAAGTGTCTGTTCATATCCTTTGCCCATTTTTTGATGAGGTTGTTTGTTTTTTCTTGTAAATTTGTTTAAGTTCTTTGTAGATTCTGGATATTAGCCCTTTGTCAGATAGGTAGATTGCAAAAATTTTCTCCTATTCTGTAGGTTGCCTGTTCACTCTGATGGTAGTTTCTTTTGCTGTGCAGAAGCTCTTTAGTTTAATTAGATCTCATTTGTCTATTTTGGCTTTTGTTGCCGTTGCTTTTGGTGTTTTAGTCATGAAGTCTTTGCCCATGCCTATGTCCTGAATGATATTGCCTAGGTTTTTTTCTAAGGTTTTTATGGTTTTAGGTCTTAATTTAAGTCCTTAATCCATCTTGAATTAATTTTCGTATGAGGTGTAAGGAAGGAATCCAGTTTCAGCTTTCTGCCTATGGCTAGCCAGTTTTCCTAGCACCATTTATTAAATAGGGAATCCTTTCCTCATTGCTTGTTTTTGTCAGATTTGTCAAAGATCAGATGGTTGTAGATGTGTGGTGTTATTTCTGAGGCCTCTGTTCTGTTTTGTCTATATATCTGTTTTAGTACCAGTACCATGCTGCTTTGGTTACTGTAGCCTTGTAGTATAGTTTGAAGTCAGGTAGTGTGATGCTTCCAGCTTTGTTCTTTTGGCTTAGGATTGTCTTGGCTATGCGGGCTCTTTTTTGGTTCCATATGAACTTTAAAGTAGTTTTTTCCAATTCTATGAAGAAAGTCATTGGTAGCTTGATGGGGATGGCATTGAATCTATAAATTACCTTGGGCAATATGACCATTTTCACAATATTGATTCTTCCTATCCATGAGCATGGCATGTTCTTTCATTTGTTTGTGTCCTCTTTTATGTCGTTGAGCAGTGGTTTGTAGTTATCCTTGAAGAGGTCCTTCACATCCCTTGTAAGTTGGTTTCCTAGGTATTTTATTCTCTTTGTAGCAATTGTGAATGGGAGTTCACTCATGATTTGGCTCTCTTTTTGTCTGTTATTGGTGTAGAGGAATGCTTGTGATTTTTGCACATTGATTTTGTATCCTGAGACTTTGCTGAAGTTGCTTATCAGCTTATGGAGATTTTGGGCTAAGACGATGGGGTTTTCTAAATATACAATCATGTCATCTGCAAACAGGGACAATTTGACTTCCTCTTTTCCTAATTGAATACCGTTTATTTCCTTCTCTTACCCGATTGCCCTGGCCAAAACTTCCAACACTATGTTGAATAGGAGTGGTGAGAGAGGGCATCCTTGTCTTGGGCCAGTTTTCAAAAGGAATGCTTCCAGTTTTTGCCCATTCAGTATGATATCGGCTGTGGGTTTGTCATACATAGCTCTTATTATTTTGAGATACGTTCCATCAATACCTAGTTTATTGAGAGTTTTTAGCATAAAGCAGTGTTGAATTTTGTCGAAGGCCTTTTCTGCATCTATTGAGATAATCATGTGGTTTTTGTCATTGGTTCTGTTTATGTGATGGATTATGTTTATTGATTTGCATGTGTTGAACCAGCCTTGCATCCCAGGGATGAAGCTGACTTGATCATGGTGGATAAGCTTTTTGATGTGCTGCTCGATTCAGTTTGCCAGTATTTTACTGAGGATTTTCGCATTGATGTTCATCAGAGATATTGGTCTAAAATTCTCTTTTTTTGTTGTGTCTCTGCCAGGCTTTGGTATCAGGATGATGCTGGCCTCATAAAATGAGTTAGGAAGGATTCCCTCTTTTTCCATTGATTGGAATCATTTCAGAAGGAATGGTACCAGCTCCTCTTTGTACCTCTGGTAGAATTTGGCTGTGATTCTGTCTGGTCCTGGACTTTTTTTGGTTGGTAGGCTATTACTTATTGCCTCAATTTCAGGACCTGTTATTAATCTATTCAGAGATTGAACTTCATCCTGGTTTAGTCTTGGGAGAGTGTATGTATCCAGGAATTTATCCATTTCTTCTAGATTTTCTAGTTTATTTGCCTAGAGGTGTTTATAGTATTCTCTGATGGTAGTTTGTATTTCTGTGGGATCAGTAGTGATATCCCCTTTGTCATTTCTTATTGTGTCTATTTGATTCTTCTCTCTTTTCTTCTTTATTAGTCTTGCTAGCTGTCTATCTATTTTGTTGATCTTTTCCAAAAAGCAACTCCTGGATTCATTGATTTTTTGAAGGGTTTTTTTGGTCTCTATCTCCTTCAGTTCTACTCTGATCTTAGTTATTTCTTGCCTTCTGCTAGCTTTTGAATTTGTTTGCTCTTGCTTCTCTAGTTCTTGTAATTGTGATGTTAGGGTGTCGATTTTAGATCTTTCCTGCTTTCTCTTGTGGGCATTTAGTGCTATAAATGTCCCTGTATATACTGCTTTAAATGTGTCCCAGAGATTCTGTTATGTTGTGTCTTTGTTCTCATTGGTTTCAAAGAACATCTTTATTTCTGCCTTCATTTTGTTATGTACCCAGTAGTCAATCAGGAGCAGGTTTTTCAGTTTCTACGTAGTTGTGTGGTTTTGAGTGAGTTTCTTAATCCTGAGTTTTAATTTCATTGCACTGTGGTCTGAGAGACAGTTTGTTGTGATTTCTGTTCCTTTACATTTGCTGAGGAGTGCTTTACTTCCAATTATGTGGTCAATTTTAGAATAAGTATGATGTGGTGCTAAGAAGAATGTATATTCTATTGATTTTGGGTGGAGATTTCTATAGGTGTCTATTAGGTCCACTTGGTGCAGAGCTGAGTTCAAGTCCTGGATATCTTTGTTATCCTTCTGTCTAATATTGACAGTGGGGTGTTAAAGTCTCCCATTATTATTGTGTGGGAGTCTAAGTCTCTTTGTAGGTCTCTAAGGACTTGCTTTATGAATTTGGGTGCTCCTGTATTGGGTGCATCTATATTTAGGATAATTAGCTCTTCTTGTTGAATCTCCTTACCATTATGTTATGGCCTTCTTTATCTCTTTTAATCTTTGTTGGTTTAAAGTCTGTTTTATCAGAGACTAGGATTGCAACCCCTGCTTTTTTTCCTTCTAACAGTCAGGTCCCTCAGCTGCAGGTCTGTTGGAGTTTGCTGGAGGTCTACTCCAGACCCTGTTTGCCTGGGTATCATCAGCAGAGGCTGCAGAACAGCAAATATTGCAGAACAGCAAATATTTCTGCCTGATCCTTCCTCTGGAAGCTTTGTCCCAGAGGGGCCTGTATGAGGTGTCTGTTGGCCCCTACTGGGAGGTATCTCTTAGTCAGGCTACACGGGGGTCAGGGACCCACTTGAAGAAGCAGTCTGTCTGCTCTCAGAACTCAAACGCCGTGCTGTGATAACCACTGCTGTCTTCAGAGCTGTCAGACAGGGACGTTTAAGTCTGCAGAAGTTGTCTGCTGCCCTTTGTTCTGCTCTGGACCCCAGAGGTGGAGTCTAGAGAGGCAGTGGGCCTTGCTAAGCTGCGGTGGTCTGCACCCAGTTTGAGCTTCCTGGCAGCTTTGTTTACCTACTCAAGCCTCAGCAATGGTGGACACCCCTCTCCCTGCCAGGCTGCAGCTTTGCAGGTCGATCTCAGGCTGCTGCACTGGCAGTGAGCAAGGCTCCGCGGGCATGGGACCCACTGAGCCGGGCATGGGAGGGAATCCCCTGGTCTGCTGGTTGCTAAGACTGTGGGACAAATGCAGTATTTTGGCAGGAGTGTACCATTCCTCCAGGTACAGTCTGTCATGGCTTCCCTTGGCTAGGAAAGGGAAATCCCCTGACCCCTTGTGCTTCCGGGGTGAGGTGTGATGCCCTGTCCTGCTTCAGCTCACCTTCTGTCGGCTGCACCCACTGTCCAACCAGTCCCAATGAGATGAACAAGTTACCTTAGTTGGAAATGCAGAAATATCTGCCTTCTGCATCAATCTTGCTGGGAGTTGTGGACTGGAGCTGTTCCTATTCAGCCATCTTGGAAGCCTCTGACAATTTCCATCTTTGAGCTGGAAATTTAATCCATTTATACCTATTGCAATTACTGATATATCTGTTTTTATTGTTTTGGTTATTATTTCACTTTGTTCCAAGTTTTGTGTTTTTTTAAAATATGCTTTTTACTTAAGAAAATAGACATCTATATCTTCCCCTAAATCAAGGTAAGAATTCTATATACTCTTAGAATCATAAAACTCTCTTCCTGCTTTTCTCCATCCCAATTCTACCATGTCAATATTATCTAGAAATTTAATTATAACTTATTTGGATAAAAGACATAGTGACAGATTCTTAATGCTCAGGTTTTTGGTTTTGCTTCTGTTTTTGTTTTTAATCTGGATAGCAATAGTCACAATAATTTTATATTTTGTTTAATGCTGACTTCATTTAACTTTTGTATCTAACAAACATTTAAAAACATGTACAATAATTTAAAGAATATTTTGTAACACACTTAAATCTACTAACGTATCAGCAACAGGGATTTAATTAGTTTTTGTTGTTGTTGCTGTTATCCTGTTATTTCTTCCTTCTTGGCTTTATAGCTTCTGCAAACAAGCTTCTCTTACTCTATGTCTCCACCAAATGAGGTACTTCTGCATCTACTTCTGCTCGCAGAACTGCCTAGGTGGTCCACCAAGGTGAGAAGATTCCTACTATATCACCAGAGTATCTCTGGTTTTTGTGTTTAGACAATGGATAATTTAATTTTTTGATGTTATGGAAGACACAGTGGATAAACGGGACAACTGTCTCTGCTTTAGAAGGGTTTATGAACTTGAGAGGGAAAACACTGCAGTAGATTGCAAAGGATCTAACTGAAATTTAGTATTTCCTTAAGTTATAAATATAGCATATTAGCTGTTGCTGCATAAAAAATAATCACAAACATCTTAGTTGCATACAAAAACAAGCCTTCCTTTCTTTCTTTCTCTCTCTCTCTCTTTCTTTCTTTCTTTCTTTCTTTCTTTCTTTTCGCCTCACTGTCACCCAGGCTGGAGTGCAGGGGTGCAATCTTGGCTCACTGCAACCTCCGCCTTGTGGGTTCAAGCTATTCTCCTGCCTCAGCCTCCTGAGTAGCTGGGATTACAGGTACCACCACGCCCGTCCTTCTTTCTTATGCATCTATGTATAGGTTGGCTGGAATAGCTCTTCAGATCTCAGGTAGGCTTCCTCATGCATTGAGGAACTGTTTAATCTAGAGTGGGCTCAGCTGGTTCATACTGTCTTTCACTGCAGTTTTGTAGGTTGGCTAGGCAGTTCTGTGCCAAGTATCTTTCATCCTCCTTAGACCAGTGGGCCAGTCTGGGCATGCTTTTCCCATGGTAAAGGAAAATACATTAAGAGCCATGAAAAAACATGAGGCCTCTTAAGTCCTAGGCTCAGAACTGGCATGTGGTCACTTCTGCCCATATTTATTTGGCCAAAGCAAGTTACGTGGCTGAGTCCAAAGCCTGGGGTTGGAGGAATACATTCTACATTTGCAGGAGGAATTGCCAAGTCACAAAGTAAAAAGTATGAATACAAAGGCAAAACTATGGAGACAGTAAACAAATCAGTGGTTGCCAGTGGAGTGAAGGTGGTGGGGAAAAGATGAACAGGCAGAGCACAAGGGTTGTTAGGGCAGTAAAAATACTCTGTATGATGCTATAATGGTGGATATATGTTGTTATACATTAGTTCAAACCCAGAGAACATACAACAGCAAGGGTGAACCCTAATGTAAACAATGAACTTGGGTGATTATGATGTATCAGTGTAGGTGCTTTGATTGTAACAAATGTACCTCTCTGGTGGGGGATGTTGATAATGGGGGAAACTATACACATGTGGGGGCATGGAGTGTATGGAATATCTTCGTTTTGAGTTTCTGTGAACCCAAAACTGCTCTAAAAAAATAAAGTTTTCTGGCCCAGCATGGTGGCTCACACCTATAATCCCAGTATTTTGGGAGGCCAAGGAGGGTGAATTGCTTGAGCCCAGGAGTTCAAGACCAGTCTGGGAAACATGGCTAAACCCTGTCTCTACAAAAAAAGAAAAAAAAATTAGCTGAGCGTAGTGGCACACACCTGTAATCCTAGCTACTCAGGAGGCTGAGGTGGGAGGATTGCTTGAGCACAGGAGGCTGAGGCTGCAGTGAACTGTCATCATGCCACTGTACTGTAGCCTGGGCAATAGTGAGACCCTGTCTCAAAAAATATAAATATATAAAATAAGATAAAGTCTTTACAAAATCCAAAAAGTGTGAATCAAGAAGCAGTGAAAAATTGGGGATACTAATTGGGTTTTCCACAAGAACAAACCATGGAAGTTTAGGGAGTATCAATGGCTTTGCTGCCAATAGAAATCAAAGATATTGTGATATCACATTATAGTTGTTTCAGATGTCTGAAAATATTATTTTTGCTAATCACAACATTGATATTGGGATTGTTATTAAACCTGCAGTTAGACTGCCATGGATCAAGGTCTATCTGTCTGCAGATACTCAGTGATATAGTTGGTCAACAGTTGGGCAGCTCTCTGCCTAGTGGTTATTTGAGCACCAAACACTGAGGTCAACATAGACATCTGTGTTGCTCTCTAGTATTCTTTTATTGGTATGTGAAGGTTTGTTTATTGCTATATGGAAAGAGGTAAGATAAGGACCATCCCAAAATTTTAAGTTCCTATTCAAATGAAGACCAACAGTCTTCATTTACACTGCTGTCTTTAAAAAATAAAATTTAACTTTAACTTGCCTATGCCTTTGTAATCTTTTATTTTACACATTTAAAAACATTATTCTGACAAGGCATTTTGTAAGCTTCACCCAAGCGCCAAAGGGTCCCATGACACAAAGGGTTGAAAAAGCCTCTACTCTATACACTTATTATCACCTAGCTCTTCTTAGAGACATGTTCTTTATACAAACCAGCCTGCTACAGCTGTGTTATGGGCTGTTGAGCCAGAGTATTCAGTGGGCAGGAACATGGCCTGACTCCTTACTGGACACACAGTGTGAGACATACCTAAGGGAAAATAAATCTGGCAGAAGAGTGAATAGTAGTAGAGGCTGTGTGGTCTTCTTCCCCACCCTCACAGACAGATTCTCTTGCAGAGATAATCTTATAAGTTTCGGGCTTTTTTGTTTTGTTTTGTTTTGTTTTGCCTAAAGTTTTTCTTTTAACAGATTGGTGTCAGAAATGGGATCTGAGGTAGAACCTTAGTGACTCCCAGGAGGACCAAGTGACCAAATGAAGGTACCCACCAGGCCCAACTATGCCCATTGATCTCTTGTAGCAACTGAGATTGTGATTGAATTCTCTTTCAGATTTCAAGTTCCACAAACTTGTATTTTGAACTTTCTGAGTTAATTTGGACATTTTAAAATTTGGACTGGGCTTGGAAGTCATGACAGAAATAGGACTGGTTTCTGTAGGGAGGCCTCAGGTGTCTGACTGGGTCAGACAGAAACTGAACTGGGTTCAGTAGGTAGGTGAGGTAACCATAAGACAGAGAATCATAGGTTCCTCTGGATCCAAGGAGTCTAGAACTCCTGCATCTGGAACTCTAGCCAATTTAATGTATAAGAACTCTGGACCCAGAACTGTACTTTTCTAAGAAAAAAAAAAAAAAAGATAAACCTTACCAAAGGTAAGCTCACTTATGAGCTGCATTAGAAAAGAGGATCCAGAATGCTTCAGAAACAAAGGAATCCTTTTTTTTTTTAAACTGGTATTCAGAGCCTTCCAAAAGATTAAATGAATACAAAATTGCCACTCTAAAAGACTCTTTACAAAAGGTGAACAGGCACATGTCTTTATAGTAGCTATAACAGCTGTAGGGACCAAGAAGATCTCCTTGTATATATTTTAAACCAAAACCAAAGAGTCCCAAATGAAAGAACCCTGTGCCCTAAGACATTTGCCTTTATTATAAACAGCTAGGCTATTGGAAAATAAAGTATTAATTTTTACACCAGGCATCTGACGGACCCATTCCTTTTAGCTTGGACTGATTCCTGACTAGAGGCAGCCTCCAAAGTCTTCACTCCTGAGACAATAATCAACTAATCTCTCAGAAATTAAAAAAATTGAATATTTCTTTGGTAGGGATTTAAAATCAAGTCTTAAAGATCCTCGTGTCTAATTGACTATTTCCAGAAAAATACTTGTAAGAATTATTGGTCTCTGTTTTTTTCTATTTGATCTGATGGAAACCTCTCTCTCTGTTGGGAACTTCTCAGTTGATTAAAACCCCTCTTCTCAAACCCCTGCTGGCTATATGATCTGCCAACTCTGTCCACCTCTTTCTTGTTGTCATGATCTTTGGTATGCCCCAAAACTCTTTCTTGGAAAACAACAACAACAACAACAACAACAACAACAAGAAGACAACTGATTGGTTTGTCGTTCAATCTTGAAAACAAACAAACAAACAAGAAAATAACAAACCAGTCTCTAACAATAAGGCAAGATTAGAAGTATCCATGTTGAGTCCAGGCATACAAAATGCTTGTCCTAGACTTCCATGGGCTCCACCCACTCAATATTCTAGCGAAAAGACACAAACTTTGTTTTGGGAAAGAATGGATAGGCCCTTGGAAGAATAGATGGTGGTTTGTGACAAAGTCAGTCTATGACGGACTTCTGGCCTCCTCTCCTGTGATTTTGGGATTTTCTACATGGACCCTTTGGACGTTTCCATCTGGAAACTTCTCCTTGTAGAGAGAGAGATATTAAACTAATTGGGCTTATTTTATGTATTAAATTATATGGGAAGCATTGTCAAATAAGTAATGCTTAACCTCCATTGAGTTATATTTGTATGATTATTTTATTAATATGTACTTCAGAAATTCTATGAAATTCATAGAAATCTAATAGTCCTGGTATAACACTATCAGTCTTAATTCTAGTTATTATCTTAAAATGTTGTATGCAGCGATAACCAAATTTCCTTGTCAATTGCATAATCATTGTAATTAACTCTCATTAGATCTTTAAAAATGGCCACTTAAATTATATGTTTTTGTCATTCACAGAAGGATAATTGTTTACTCTGGTATCTTCCTAGGAAACTGTACACTTAAATTGTTTTGTCTTCAAGGAGATTCATAGAAAGGACTCCAACAAGTTTCTGGTAACTTTAAGATCATACCATTAAACTAGGTAAGAATTTCCAGAACTCTAATGAAGAATCTGGTTCATAAAACTGCTAATCCAACATCAAGCAGAACAATAATTAATTAAATGCCAAGGAAATTCTTTGGCAGATTTTCATGCTAAATCAGCCAGTACTGAAATTGTTATGATATGCAATTTAAATGAACACCATAAGACTGATCCAAGTCAAATTATATCTCTGATAATTTTTTTTATTTATTTGAGATAAAGTCTTGCTCTGTTGCCCAAGGCTAGAGTACAGCGGCACCGATCTTCGCTCACTGCAATCTCCACCTCCTGGGTTCAAGTGATGCTCCTGCCTCAGTCTCCTGAGTAGCTGGGGTTATAGGTGCATGCCACTATGCCTGGCTAATTTTGTATTTTTAGTAGAGATGGGGTTTCACCATGTTGGCCAGGCTGGTCTCGAACTCCTGGCCTCAAGTGATCTACCTGCCTCGGCCTCCCAAAGTGCTGGGATTACAGGCCTGAGCCACCGCATCCAGCCTGATAACCTATTTAATAAACAGTGCTGTGTACCTGAATTGGAGAAACAAAATTGGTATTTAAGAGGATGTAAATCCGATATTAAGCATAGTCTATTGGAGAGCTTGGATGGCCATCTGGTCCTTCTTGAGTCCTTAAAGCTTTCGTTATTAAAAGTTCTGCACTCTATAACTCATCATGGAGTAGACAAAATGATCCAAATTATGGAAAATTATTGGTGTGGTGACTGTTCAAAAATTGCTAAAATGGTTTATAACCAATGTTTGGTCTGTCAAATCCATAATCCCAAGAAGACAATAAAACATTCAGGTGGTAAATTTCTGCTACCTGATGGGCCATTTGAACATTTTTAAAGGGATTTTATCCATTTTTCACCTTCCATGGGATATGAATGTGTTCTTGCAATGGTCTATGTTCTCTGGTCGCATAGAAGCTTTCTATACAGGAAGGCCAATATTATAACAGTAGCTAAAAGATTATCAGAAATGTGTTTCCTTTATATTCCTGGAGAAATCTCCGGCAATAGAGGCACCCATTTTGCTAGAAAAGTTATAAAGCAAATAAGGTGTTATGAACACAATGACATTATCATTGTCCCTATTACCCTTGGTCTTCTGGAAAGGTTGAAAGGAAAAATGGCATCTTAAAACTGAAATTGGGAAAGTTAACTAAATAGATTGGATTGCCTTAGCTAAAGGTATTACTATTGGCCTTGATGGCAATAAGATCCACCCCCAGTGAAAAACATACATTGATCCCTTATGAAATAGTCCATGGAAGGTCTATGCCCCTAATAATAGGACCTCTCCATCTCCTAAACTCTGATATGACTAAATGCTTCAAGGTTTTTTTAAAGCAAAGTGTATTTTCAGCAGGTAAAGGAAGATTTTCATGATTCACTGACTGAGGACAATCAAATTCTTCACAACCTAGAACCTAGACATTGGGTCTTTGGAAAGGACATCAAAGAAAGGCTGCCATTAAGCTCCAATGGAAGAGACCATATCAAATTCTTTTCTGCAGCAAACCATCAGGGTCTCAAGTCTTGGATCTACATCTCTCAAATCAAAAGAGCTCCTCCAGACTCCTGGAACTGTATACCTATTGGAGACTCTAAGGTAAAGCTGACCAGGGAAGATTTCCCCCAGAAGCAGATGGCATCCTAGACTTCAACAGCTTTCCTAAGACTGTGGATCAAGACTTCTCTGCCATCATGAAACTCTTATCTTTTCCCTTTCTTCCCAATTTCCTGCTGTCCCAGTCCCTTCCCTTTACTTATAGGAAAATCCATGGGGCCATAATCTGTGGATGGCTTTAGCTAAGTCTTATGCTGTAGTTAAAAAAACAGAGCAATTGTTGGGTTTATGAAGATAAGCTAGTTTCTACTGAGGAAAGATTTCAGTGGCATTCCTGGGGGCTCACTCTTGGTACTAGTGGGGTACTGGTAGTATGGAATTTGAAAGTAATCCATAAATTGAGAAAAATCTTGGGTTTGACCAACTAGTTCCCCAAGAGGTTCAGGTGAGTAGAAGTCATCTTCTGAAAACACTTAATAAAATATCATGCAGTTTTAGATCCTGTTTCTTTAGACACTGCCATCAAATACATAAAGGAAATTTCTCAGAGGAAAGAAACATATGACATGTTTATAGGAGCAGCAAACCATTGGTTTGCAGGTAAGCTTGGCTTTTCTAAGGTGTTCTAACCTTTATGCTCTTCTAATGGGTCTCCAGATTACTATGACTTGTGTTAACAAGGTAATGACAACATTGGATACCTCTTTAAATCAGCAAACTGCAGTTCTTAATCATTATCACCTCCTGAACAAAGACTATGACCAACAGTACTCAAATGCTTTCGAGCTGCCTATAAGGGAGGAGACCACCCCTCATATTGTCTTATGCCCAATTTCTGCCTCCAAATAAAGAAGAAGTAAAAACTAAAAGGCAGAAATGAAATCCACAAGCAGACAGCCTGGCGTCACACCCTGGGCCTGGTAGTTAAAGATTGACCCCTGACCTAATCAGTTATGTTATCTATAGATTACAGACATTGTATAGGAAAGCACTGTGAAAATCCCTGTCCTGTTTTGTTCCGATCTAATTACTGGTGCATGCAGCCCCCAGTCACATACCCCCTGCTTGTTCAATCGATCATGACCCTCTCAAGTGGACCCCCTTAGGGTTGTGAGCCCTTAAAAGGGACAGGAATTGCTCACTCAGGGAGCTCGGCTCTTGAGACAGGAGTCCTGCCGATGCTCCTGGCCAAATAAACCGCTTCCTTCTTTAACTCAATGTCTGAGGGGTTTTGTCTGCAGCTTGTCCTGCTACATTTCTTGGTTCCCTGACCAGGAAGCAAGGTGATTAACGGATGGTTGAGGCAGCCCCTTAGGCGGCTTAGGCCTGCCCTGTGGAGCATCCCTGTGGGGGACTCTGGCCAGCTTGAGCGACATGGATCCTGAGAGTGCTCCCGGGTAGGCAATTGCCCCGGTGGAATGCCTTGCCAGAGCAGTGCGTGGCAGGCCCCTGTGGAGGATCAACACAGCAGCTGAACACTGGGAAGGAACTGGCATTTGGAGCCTGGACATCTGAAACTTGGTAAGACTAGTCTTTGGAACTTGCCCACTCCATTTGAGAGGAAGTGTGGCCTGATCACCCACGGCGTGCCTGTACCGGCACTTTGGTTTTTGTTTTTGACTTGACTTGGATTGCTTGATACTTTGGTTTTGATTTTGACCTGGCTTGGATTTCCTGATACTCTGATTTTGGTTTTGATTCAGGTTTGGTGTAAACTGTAAAAGTGTGTGTGCCCTTTTAACCTGTTCTTTGTTTTGTGGTGTGCGTGTGGTGTGAGTGTGGTGTTTTGTCTCAAGGAAACATGGGTCAGGCACAAAGTAAGCCCACCCCACTAGGAACCATGCTGAAAAATTTCAGAAAGGGATTTACGGGAGACTATGGAGTCACCATGACACCAGGAAAACAGAACTTTGTGTGAGATAGACTGGCCAGCATTAGAGGTGGGTTGGCCATCTGAGGGAAGCCTGGACAGGTCGCTTGTCTCGAAAGTACGGCACAGGGTAACCTGTAAACCAGGGCACCCAGATCACTTCCCATATGTAGATTCTTGGTTACAGCTAGTTTTGGACTGTCCACAGTGGTTAAGAGGACAGGCAGAAGCAGTACTAGTAGCAAAGGGACAGTTAGTTAAGGAAGGTTCTGGCTCCACCTGCCGAGGGAAGTTGGCACCAAAAGTCCTGTCTGACCCAACACCAAAAGAATCATGGCAGGAATTGGTACTAGCAGTACCCTCTCCTTATTGAGAAGGGCTCCGCACCCCTGAGCCCACAGCACCTCCACCTCCACCAGATAGCCACACCCCTAGACCACCCAGAGTAGACAAAAGAGGAAGTGAAGCCATGGGAGAAACTCCTCCCTTGGCAGCTCACTTACAGCCCAAGACTGGAATCCAAATGCCCCTGAGAGAGCAGCATTATACTGGGGTAGATGAGAATGGACGCATGGTGGAAAGGTGTGCGTTTGTGTATCAACCTTTCACCTCTGCTGACCTCCTCAATTAGAAAAATAATACACCATCTTACACTGAAAAGCTTCAAGCTTTAATTGACCTGCTCCAAACTATCATACAGACTCATAATCCTACTTGGGCTGATTGCCACCAGCTGCTCTTGTAAAGATACGGATGAAAGGCGAAGGGTGCTCCACAGAGCAACTAAGTCGCTAGAGGAGCACATCCCAGCCAAGTACCAAAACCCTCAAGAATATGTAAGAATTCAGCTGCCAGGAACAGACCCCCAGTGGGACCCGAACGAGGGACCAGACATGGAGAGGCTAAGATGGTACCATGAGGCATTAATAGAAGATCTAAAGAAAGGGGATCAAAAGGCTACAAATGTAAATAAGGTCTCTGAGGTCATCCAAGGAAGAGTAGAGTCCAGCGCAATTCTCTGAAAGACTGTGTGAGGCTTACCGTATGTACACTCCTTTTGATCCAGATAGCCCTGAAAATCAGCGCATGATTAACATGGCCTTAGTCAAAGCACGGAAGATATCACCTGAAGGTCTCTGGTTCAGTCCCGGGTTTTGGCACCAAATTTCACTCGCGTCCGTGTGAAGAGGCCACCAAACAGGCTTTGTGTGAGCAATAAAGCTTTTTAATCATCTGGGTTCAGGTGGGCTGAGTCCGAAAAGAGAGTCAGTGAAGGGAGATAGGGATGGGGCTGTTTTATAAGATTTGGGTAGGTAAAGGAAAATTACAGTCAAAGGGGGGTTGTTCCGTGGCAGGCAGGAGTGGGGGTCACAAGGTGCTCAGTGGGGGAATTTTGAGCCAGGATGGGCCAGGAAAAGGAATTTCACAAGGTAATGTCATCACTTAAGGCAAGGACCGGCCGTTTTCACTTCTTTTGTGGTGGAATATCATCAGTTAAGGCAGGAACAGGCCATTTTCACTTCTTTTGTGATTCTTCAGTTACTTCAGGCCATCTGGGTATATATGTGCAGGTCACAGGGGATGCCATGGCTTAGCTTGGGCTCAGAGGCCTGACACCCACTATTGAGTGAGATTCTCAAAGTGGGGGGAATAAGGGAGGAGACCACCCCTCATATTGTCTTATGTCCAATTTCTGCCTCCAAATAAAGAAGAAGTAAAAACTAAAAGGCAGAAATGAAATCCACAAGCAGACAGCCCGGTGCCACACCCTGGGCCTGGTAGTTAAAGATCGATGCCTGACCTAATCAGTTATGTTATCTATAGATTACAGACATCGTATAGGAAAGCACTGTGAAAATCCCTGTCCTGTTTTGTTCCGATGTAATTAACGGTGCATGCAGCCCCCAGTCACGTACCCCCTGCTTGTTCAATCGATCACGACCCTCTCAAGCGGACCCCCTTAGAGTTGTGAGCCCTCCTTAAAAGGGGCAGGAGTTGCTCACTCAGGGAGCTCAGCTCTTGAGACAGGAGTCTTGCTAATGCTCCCGGCCGAATAAACCGCTTCCTTCTTTAACTCGGTGTCTGAGGGGTTTTGTCTGCATCTTGTCCTGCTACACCTCTATTGCCTGAACTTTGATTTGGATCAAATTGATTTGGTTTTCAGAGGCTCCTGTTAGGGAGTACACCTCAGGCTTTTGGTATTTTTGGTATTGTCCTTCTGATAGTCATCATAGTAGGTCCCCTGGTGTACCATATCCTCTCAAGTCTTAAATATTTGTATGCAGCCATCCACTGAGTGTCGAATGGTCTCACTTTGACTAGATCATCAAGAACATAAAGAATTATACAACTGATGTGATGTCATAACTTGTGAATTTCATGCTGAGACCAAATAAGTTTGTTTATGATGGTGGCAGAGAGTGGTATCAATGCCCCAGGTTTTGAGAGGTGGCATCGTTAAACTACATTTGGGGGGATTGTTAAACTAAATTTGACCTGAGAGTGCCTCCATACCTGAGTCCTTACTAATGAAATGCAATGTAATTTAGTACTCACACTAACTGAAAACATAACTTAGGCATATACTTTTGTCACAAATGAATCACAGCCAATCACAGCAGGTGAGCTTCAGTCAGTCACAGGCAGCCAACTCAAAAGACCATGTTCACATAAGGCAAATGCTGAATAAGGCAAACACCAGCTGTAATCAATGGAGCTCTGTACCTCACTTCCATCTTCTGTTCATAAATGCTATCTGACCACATTACAGGCCAAAGTTTCTCTGAACCTGTTCTAGTTTTGAGGGCTGCCCAATTCATGAATTGTTCTTTGTTCAGTTAGACCCTGTTAAATTTAATTTGTCTGAAGTTTTCCTTTTAGCAACTGAAGCATGCAGCAGGTCTGACATCATTAGGCAATTGCAATTCTCTTTCCTGCAGAGCTAAGACTCTGCCTCCTGCCTGATTCTCAAAGCAGAGCTCCAGGGAGCAGCAACACTAATTGTATAGGGCTGGCACACTAGAGAAAACCGATTTGCTACCCCAGCTTCAGGGCTTTTTCTAACTTCCCTCCAAAAGGAAATATACTAGTGCCCTGTACACTCCCTGAGGTACTGTCTTCGCTAAGGTATGATGCTTGTTCAAGGATTAATGTGTTTTGCCTCCAGGTATATGTTTCTATTTAAAAGGCAGAGAGTGTTTTAATGTGGAGGAATGACCCTAATGATAGAAGTTTTAATAAGTCAAATGAGCAGAAAGGCAAGACAATATAACAAAAAGAGCACCAGTTTTGGCATAGCAGGCACTCAATAAATGTAAGTTCCGCTTCTTTCCTTGTGCTGAGTGTCTCCTAATTACCTAGCACTATGGTAAATGCCCAAGAAACTCTAAGATATAAACTTTTTGTTTAAGAAGGCTTTATTTGTACTGATGAGATGATATGGGAAAATACTTTCTTTTTCTCTAAATACTATTATGTTATAGGCAGCAGACTGGCCAATACAATTAATTTAAACTTTAGAAAGAAAAGAAAAAGTCAGTCATCTTCTATGTAGTCTATGCAGTCCCAAAACAGCAGCTGAGTTTTTTCGTGAAACTCTTCTGGGTATTGAAAGGCAGACTAAATACTTTACTTGCTGCCCAGCAACACAAAGATGGAAAACACATCTTTTGATTAATTAAAAGCAAAATGTTGGAACTACTTACCTTTCCATTCTTTAATTAACAGAGCCCACAGGCCACATGAGGAAGTAATAACACTCATTATGTTGTGATGAAGGACTGTGATGATGAGTTAAGTCAGATGGGACTCCAGGCACGATTCCCTTCAAGGCTTCCCCAAGACGTGCCCCGAATGTAGACAGATCTTTACTTGTTGAAGAACTGTATCTCGCCAGTGCTGGCATATGCTTCTTCAGAGAGTGCATTCCCTTTTGCAAGGGACAGAAAAGTCCGTAAAACAAAAGGTTATATTTTAATTAAGCCTAGGCATCCTTTCTGCAATTTCCTTTATTGAAAGAATACCTCCTTTGATTTGTATCTGTTGGTGTTAGTCTTTGGAACAAAAAAAGATTGATCCCTTCCAGGCAGAAATGTCCCATCTGAATGATCAAAAGCCTTGCTAGCTGACATACAAACCAACAAATTATTTTCTTTTTGTCCCTTAAATCTCCCAGGAAGCACCTTCTGAAAGATAGTCTTCATTCCCCAGGCTTTGCTCACCGTCCTTCATGCCAGTGGGTGGTCTCAAGGAATTTCAGGAAATGGCAAACACTCATTCTACCTGCAGGTGGAAGCCTGACCTCCTGCCTTTTAACTTCCTCCAGAATCCTTGGAGGGTTTTTTCTTTCTGTGTCACCAAGGCACCGCTGAAATTTGTTAGTCAAATAGCTTTCTACCCATGAGGAAAGTGAGCTTTGATATGTATTTGCTTCTCATTCAACTACAGCAGCACCAGTTAAGATGCTGCCACCACATGAATGTGAACGAAAAATAAAACAGCAGGCTCAGTTTTCATTCTAAAGTCCACTTTCTGATGGGAATAAGAAATAACTCAATAGCATTAGTATGGAACATTGGGTGTCAGGATTTTTGCCCTCATTTCCCATCTTTTTTTTTTTTGGAAATTAAATTCAGTACCTCTATTATCTTTAAGAATCAGGGATAGTGATGATATTTTTCCCCCAAGAAAGAAAATAAGGGCCTATAAAAATGCTCTTTTTAATGCTCTCAAGGGGAAACGCTAAATTGAGAAGCAATTGGGTTTTCTAGAAGTCCAACAAACGTACTTTTTAAAGTGGCTGTCTGATGGAATACCTATAGAAAATCCTTGCTTCTTTATGTGAAGGTTTGCATTCACCAAGTCTGATCGTGTAATAGAGATTACCCTTTTTAAATTAAATGAATTCTAAACAAAGTTTTACTTACATTTCCATTTTTGCTTTTTAAGAATGGAGTGATTGAGTCTTTTTAGGAAATGTATACACTTTGTGGCTAACTTTGCATGCCACATTGCAGCATGCTGTAAGTTTTATAGCTCTTGAAATACCATGTTAGCAGTAGGAATGCTGACGTTTCTATGATTACAGTGGTCCAACTGCAATATTATAATCTCAGTCACTGAAAAACCTCATGCTGCTAAAACCTTGAAGACGATCTGAATTGTAGATGGTTTTAAAACTAGCTGTAGGCAATCCCATTACTGGGCATATACCCAAAGGAATATAAATCATTCTATTATAGAGATACATGCACACATATGTTCATTGCAGCACTATTCACAATAGCAAAGACATGGAATCAACCCAAATGCCCATCAATGATAGACTGGATAAAGAAAATGAGGTACATATACACCATGGAATACTACGCAGGCATAAAAGGAATGAGATCATGTTGTTTGCAGGGATGTGGATGGAGCTGGAAGCCATTATCCTCAGCAAACTCACAGAGGAACAGAAAACCAAATACTATGTGTTGTCACTTATAAGTGGGAGCTGAACAATGAGAACACATGGACACATGGGGGAAACAACACACACTGGGGCCTGTCAGGGGAGGGATGTGTGGGGGAGGGAAAGCATTGGGAAGAACAGCTAATACATATTGGGCTTAATACCTGGGTGATGATGGTAAGGGAGAAAACCACCCCTCATATTGTCTTATGCCCAGTTTCTGCCTCCAAAGAAATAAGAAGTAAAAACTAAAAGGCAGAAGTGGAATCCACAGGCAGACAGCCCAGCACTGCGCCCTGGGCCTGGTAGTCAAAAATCAACCCCTGACCTAACTGCTTGTGTTATCTATAGATTTCAGACATTGTATGGAAAAGCATCATGAAAATCCCTGTCTTGTTCTGTTCCTTTCTGATTACTGGTGCATGCAGCCCCCAGTCACGTACTCCCTGCTTGCTCAATCCATCACGACCCTCTCACGCAGACCCTTTTAGAGTTGTAAGCCCTTAAAAGGGACAGGAATTGCTCACTCAGGGAGCTCGGTTTTTGAGACATGAGTCCACCGATGCTCCCAGCTAAATAAAGCCCTTCCTTCTTTAACTCGGTGTCTGAGGGGTTTTGTCTGCGGCTCATCCTGCTACAATGGGATGATCTGTGCAGTGAACTGCTGTGGCACACATTTACCTATGTAACAAACCTGCACATCCTGCCTATGTGCCCTGGAACTGAAAATAAAAGTCGATTAAAAAAAAAAAAACTAGCTATAGGAAACCATCCCAAATTCAATGGTGTCAATGCCTGTTTTCCTCAACTTGGTTTAGCTGCAGGTATGGAAACCTTCCAGATATACTTTCTGCTCCTTTTAGATCTTGAGACACTCTGGTAGGATGTGAGGAGCACTATCTCAGGCAAGAGGCAGGTGGGATCTGAAACTTGAAATCCCTCATTAAATCCAGTATCTTTCATGCGTAATGTGAGCCTGGGCTGACACGCCCCAATACAAGTCACCACTAAGTCTTTCCTGGTTTATTGGTATTACCTTCTATTAAATCTTCCCAAATTTACTCCGACACTCCTCCAGTTCATTTTCACACAGCATGCAGAGTGATCTTTCCAAAATGGCAACCTGATTATGACTTCTTGTGAGAAGCATATGCCAAGACAGGATTAGATATGCAAGGAATTTGGTGGGGAGGGAGGAGAAGGAGCTGAAGGAGATGAGGAAAGACTTTACTCAGAGATGCTGGTCAGACCCCTGTGAGGGAGAGAGGGAAGGAAGGAAGAAAGATTGGATAGGAAGAGTCTCAAGCTGCAGTGTAGTTCTAAAAATGTTTCATGTTCCTAATTGTAGTTTCATCTGAAATCTCTCCATCAGCTTCTGAGCTCCAGCTTTGTTGATGATCTTTCAATTCTTGGAACTCTGCACAGTCCATCTGACCCTAGGGTCTTTGCACATCTTTTTTTTTTTTTCTGATTCGGAGTCTTGCTCTGTCACCTAGGCTGGAGTGCAGTGGCACAATCTTGGCTCACTGCTACCTCCACCTCCTGGGTTCGAGCGATTCTCCTGCCTCAGTCTCTGAGTAGCTGGGATTACAGGCATGTGCCACCACACCTGGCTAATTTTTGTATTTTTAGTAGAGATGGGGTTTCACCATGTTGGCCAGGCTGGTCTTGAACTCCTGACCTCAGATGATCTGCGCTCCTCAGCCTCCCAAAGTGCTGGGATTACAGGCATGAGTCATCTTATTTTATTTGGCTGGAATACTTTCCTCTTCAACTCTCAAAGACAAATAACAACTAGTCCCTGCCTTCAGTGAGTTTTCAGTTTATACTGTTGGTTCTCAACCTTGGTTGCCTATTAGAATCACATGGGGAGCTTTAGAAAATTCTGATGTCTAGGCCACTGTCCAAATAAATTAAATCAGATACACTGGAGATAGCAGGCTTCAGCAGGTTTTAAAGCTCAACAGGAATGTTGCAAGAAGAAATATGATTAGCAGCCAAATGAATCATACCCCTATCATGTGGCTACAGGAATTTGGAGAACAGAGAGATTGGTTGATGCAGATTGTTATTGGAAAGCTTTTCCTGAGGTCTTGAAATTTGAGCTGAGGTAAAAGAGTTGACAGGTTTGGAATAATCTGAGAAAACATGAAAGGTATATGTGGAAAGCATAAAGCATGTTCCCAGGCACTAGGTAAACTAGATAGGTGAGAGGTCCAGACTCTTAAGGTTCTTGGAAGGAATGGCCTGGGTTTGTGTAGGAGAGCATTTGGGAGAAAAGGATGGGAAATTGGATTGTAGCTCATTATGGGAAACCTTAAATTCAAAGTGTGGCTTTGGGACTCCTGTAAGCTATGGAGAGTCCTGAACAAGTTTTGAATTGATGAAGGTTTATCAGCCAAGATTTTTTGGTCATAAGTAATAGAAACCAATTCTTGTTATCCTAAAAGAAAAAAAAAAAGATCAAAAGGTTACAGGAGTGGTGAGAACTAGCTATTGGAAAGTAGGAGAACCAGGTCTCAAAGGACTAATATGAGGGCCATACAAGAGAGAGCTACAGGATAGAAGCCAACGGACAGTCTTGTTAGGGCACCACTGAGAAGGTGACCTTTCAGATACTGCAGTACAGCCAAGACTCTTTGTAGACCAGGAGCTATAACAGAAAGCTATAATTGAAGAAGTAATCTACTAGCTGTGTGTCCTTGGTCAAGTTATTTAACCACTCTGTGCCTTAGCCTTCTCATCTGCAAAATGGGAATAATGTGCCTGCCTCAGAAGAATGCTGTAAAGTTTGGAGGCATTAATATACATAAAGCATTTAGAAAACTGTCTGGAAATCAGTGAGTGTTATAGAAGTATTAAATATTATCCCATGTGAAATATATCGTACCTTAATGTAGTTAAGCTTTTGCCAGCATTGTCCAATAGAAAACTATTGAACACTTAAAAAGTGGCCAGTGCAACACAGGAAATAAATATAAATTTTATTTCTTTTAAATTTAAATAGCCAGACATGGCTAGTCACTATTATACTGGACGGTATAGATCTAGATAAATCATTTTTATGCTACTGTTTTTTAAAATTACCTTTAGTATATAGTATTTTGTTAGCAAATTCCTTGGAGATTCCAAGTCTCTCTTGTTTGTTGCTATATCTTTGATGCTTAGAGTTTGTGTTCAGTAAATAATCATTTAAGAAACAGCTGAATACTTCAATCTTACGTTGACTCTGAAATGTAGGTCTGCAGCCTCCTTCTCTTTCACAGAAACCTGTCTTATTTCAGAGGAATATGTAAGCATTTCTCTTCTGAGGAGCCAGCCTTACAGAGCGGTAGAAAGAAGTCTTCTTATAAACAGGGACTTGATTGTTTTGTTCACTGCTATATCTCTAGAAGTTAGACAAGGACCTATCTTATAGAAAGTTTCCAGTAAATATTTATTGAATAAGAATGAATGAGCAGCCAATGTCCTATATAGAAAAACCTCTCTCCTTGATTCCGTGGTGAATTATTTCTTTAAAGGTGATAATCAGTAGTTATAGCCAGCATATATTGATTGTTGCTCTACCAATTGGTTCCTCTGTGCTCTTTCCCAGTCTTATCTCATTTAAACCTCACATCAACCCTTCAAGGTGAGGAAACTGAGGCACAAAGAGGCTAAGTAACTTGCTCAAGTCATCACAGCTGGTGAAAACAGAGCCAAGGTTTGATTAAGGAAGCCTAACTTTCAAGCCCAGACCGAACTATCTCATGATGATGAATGCCAGTGCATTACATTGTCTGGCCACGGTAAGCACTAAAAGTGCTTTCTTCCTTTTTTCTTCTTTTGCTCCTCCCTCTCATCTTTTCTCCTCTTTATCTTCCCAGTCTCACCCTAGGGCTCCACTCTGCACATTTCAGAATTGAGTGTCCCAGTGGTGTAGCCCATTTCCTGTACTTCAGCTGGGAAATGTATGTGATCTTATCCCCTTCCTCCTGTTCTCTCTGGCTGTATTATGAAAACATGTTGCAAGGTCTCATGAAAGAGGGTGCATTCCAGAGTCCCCACTTTAGATTAGACAGAGCAAATATTTACTACCCCCATTCTAAGTTGAAATGAAGCGTATTGATCTTTCAATGATTCTTCCATCTCCTTCCATTTTCAAGCGTTTCCTGTGAATGTTAGAGGATGTCCTGCCACTCAGCAGCCATCATCTTTACCTTGACAGATCTAAATTTGGAGGGTGAGGAGTGAAATTGAGGGGTGGAGATAGCATAGAAAAAAAAAAAAAGCTTAAATAGGTCACAAAATTTTGGCCCAGGAAATTTACAAATCTCAAACAAGTTACGTAAATCAAAAGAAAGGAAACGTTGTTTCAGCACATAATGGACTGATTGAGAGAAAAGCCAAACAAATTGAGTGTCAAAGCATTTTATAAAACTTCTCTTCACTAAGGCCCCTTTAAAGGGAAAGTGTGTAGCTCCCTCGTTCTCCAGGTAGTGAAACTCTGCCAACAAGCAGTCGCTCTGTCCAAATCTCTGAGCCCAGTTCAGCTTCCTGCCACCTAACAACTGGATTTCACACTCTGTTGGAATGAAATCTAGAAAAGAGAGACCATAAAATTCTGTATTCTCCAGTGAAATGGCAGTGTATTGAGTCCACAGCAGTGAAATCATTGCTTTGGGTTGTCTGTTAATTCCTTTGGCTAAACATTAAGCCTGGAAAGTCATCAGTTACAGAAGAGAAGGGGCTTTAGTGAGACATAAAAATAAATAGTAACAGAGAAGTTGAACAGGCATGAGGCAAAGCTCTCCAGAGCCTAGGATGCTGTTTCTATGTAGTAGCCAACTCTGGCCTGTAAAATCCAGTAATCAATTGTATGAGATGTAGAGGAAATACCAGGCCAAGGATTCATCAACGCCATGTGTATATTGCCACATAAGAGTCAACAGTTTGGGAAGTGGATGAAGCTATTTTCTGGCTGGACTGGTTTGTGGACAAAAACTTTTTGTTCAAGTTGGACTATTCAAGGAGGGAAAGATCACCTTTTAGACTTCCCCTTGTGATGATGGGCTCGGAGAGACTGTGAGTTGGTGGATTTGGCACATGAGAGGTTTATCCTTCATGCCTTCCCACTAGCTACCTCAAGATTAAAGCACTCCACAATTTGAGCAATAGAACCAAGGAAACACAAACACTTCCTGGCAGGAGCTTCTAGGCTTTTTCAAACTCTCCAGAGATCATAGGAGGAAGGGAACATGAGAGAGTAGTGGAGCCATCCAAGCACTTGTTAAAGGGGCCTCAAAGTTCAGCATGAAAAAAATGTTAAGGGTGACAATTAACTAAGAGGAAAATGAGTTCCAGAATCCGTGAACTACTCATTGAACTAAAACTGGTTTGCTCTCTTGGAGCAACTAGAGGATGATCTAGGAAGTCAGAACATATTGTGATTCTAAATCTACTCCTGATAGAAATTATTACATAGAATTTGAGTTCAAATTCTCTCATATCTTATTGCTTTCTATATAGTTAGCTGATGCAGCTGTGGTAGGGAGCAATGAGGTAAGGATAAAAATGCAGCTTCTCTAGAAGCTGTTTTGCTTATTGAAGCCACGGAGCATGTGCACTGGAAGGGTCATTAGAGATATTCTAGCAATATGTTCTCATAACTGAGAGCCAAAGAGAACAAATAATTTCCCTGAAGTCACACATTAAAGAGTAATAAAACAGGACTTCTGGATTCTGCTTAGGGAGTAGGAAGCTGGAAAGAGCATCATTCTCACTCTAACAACAACAAAAAATGCCAACTTAAAATTCATAACTTTTCTTGAACCTGTCAGAGGACAGAAGTCACAGGAAATCAACTCACCTTAAATCTGAACAGACACCCGGTGCCTCCCAGGAGAAATGAGTCTCAGGCACTGGCTATAGGGGCAGATCCTATTGGTAAGTAGAAGTTGGCTAAAATTTTGAACTAAAGGCTGAATATGGACTAGCTAGAGTGTATAGAAGGTCAGGGGGCCACAAACACAATGGAAATTCGTGGCCACTTAGGCTCTTCTCCACAGACCCCATCAAGTGCTCACAAAAAGATTGGAGGCAGGATGAGGGTTCTGAGAAACCCTTCCTCATGGTACAGATCTGAGAAAGAGGAACAGTTGCCCCTGTAGAAAAGGCACAAGTCCTTTTCCCTCTGTCTCTCATGTGGAGTAAGTTCTTAAGTCACTACACTATCGCTTTTAGGGCACTGGAGAAACCCATTGCAACTGTGAAAAAGGGACTGCAAAAAAAACCTCTCCTTCTGGGGGAGGGGCAAAATGTCATCTGAGAGTGGGGTAGGATTATGTACCAGAAACCCAGGAATATAGTGCCTACCTAAGACTGAGAATTAAGCAGAACAACTGAGATTCCCTCCTTTCCTATTCCACTCCCACCCATCAAACTAGGCTAACAAATACCAGTTAACCAATAATAGCACTGAGATGCAGTGAAAAGGGAAGACCTAAAGCTGAGTGTGAAACAGACATTCAGAAAACATTCAGCAAACCAGTAGCCACCCTAAACACCAAGAATACTAGAGAAATTTAAAGCTCGTGCCACATTGAAGGTAACTGTAGCAACAAGTCGCAAACTCAGCTCAAATCCTGACTGGATTGATTTAGCCCTCTCTTGCAGAAGAAAATGCATGCCCCTACACAGGCCTAAAACCTGCAGAAGGAAAAGAAGGCACAAAAACAGTAGGCACTAGTAGACTGGTAGCCTTTGTCTCTACTATCCTATATAAGATGTCTAGCTTTCAGCAAAAAATTACAAGGCAAACAAAGAGCAAAAAACCCCAACACTGTTAAGAGAAACAAAGTAATCAACAGCACCAGGCTCAGATATGACACAAATGTTAGAACTGTTAGACAGAGATTTTTAAAAGGTGGACACTATGCATGAAAAGATGGCTAAATTCAGCATGGAGATAGAAACAATAAGAAAAAATCAGTGGAAATACATGAAAAGAAATGGAAAACAGCAACAGAAGTGAAGTTTTTTGATGGGCTCATCCATAAACTTGAAACATCTGGGAAAGAATTAGTGAATTAGGTCAATAGAAATGACTCAGATTGAAACACACAGAGAAATAAGGGAATAAATAGAATAGACTATTTAGGAGCTGTGGGGCAATATCAAATGGTCTTACGATGACTTGATAACAATGACCTGAACATGGACTTTTGGCAGTATTTGACACAATTGGTTGCTCCTGTTTCTTGACAAACTTTCTTCACTTGGTTTTGAGCACCCAACATCCTCTCCATTTTCTTTGTTCTTCACTGGTTGCTTCATTTCAGTCTACTTTACAGATTCCTCCTTTTCTTCTAACCTCAAAAATTGGAGTGATCCAGAACTCAAACCTTGGTTTCTTCTCCCTTCTACAGCCACTCCTTTGCTAATCTCATCTAGTCTCGTAGCTTTAAATGCCTCTTACCTTCTGATGACTCTCATAATTATATCTCCAGCCCAGATCTCCTTCCTGAACTCCACACCCATATCAAGCAGCTTATTGGCATATCCTCTTGAACGTCTAGTAGGCATCTCAAAATTGATAAGCCTCAAATTAACTCTTATGTCTTACCCATAAAGCTTTTCCTCCTGTAGCCTTCCCAAAGTCCATTTAGGGGATCCATTCTTCCAGTTGCTCAGGGTAAAATCCTTGGCATTATACTTGATGCCATTCATCCTCTCATATCCCACATCCTAACTCTCAGGAAATCCCACTGACCTTACTTTCTATATATATCCTGAATTTGACTCTCACTATCACCTCTACTGCTCCCATTCTGGACCTAGTCACTATCACTTTCTACCTGGATTATTGAAACATCCCCCTAACAAGCTTCCCTGCTTTTCACTCTCATCCTCACCCCAATTCAGTCTAAGCTCCACATAGCAGACAGAGTGATCATTTAAAACATAAATCAAATTATGCACTCGTCTGTTCAAAACTATCCAGTGGCTCCTCATATTCAAAGTAAAAGCCTGATATGGGCTGAATTATGCCCTCTCACCTCACATTCATATGTTGAAGTCCTAACCCCCAGCACTTCAGAATCTGTCTGTATTTTAAAGAGGTAATTAAGATGAAATGAGTCCAGATGGGTGGACTGTAATCTAATGTAACTGATGTCCTTATAGGAAGAGGAGATTAGGATGCAGATAACATGTAGACCTAGGAATGATCATGTGAACACACAGCGAGAAGGCAGCCATCTGCAAGCCAAGGAGAGAGGCTCAGTAGAAACCAAGTCTACTAACACCTTGATCTTGGATTGCTAGTCTCCAGGACTGTGAGAATATAACTTTCTGTGGTTTAAGACATCCAGTCTGTGATACTTTGTTACAGCAGCCCTAGAAAACAAATGCAAGACCCAGATCCTTTCATTAAAAAGTCTACTTGATTTGGTCCCCGGTTTCACCTCTCATCTCGTTTGCTATTCCTCTTCCTCTCTTTCATGTGGCTCCAGCCATGCTGTTTGATGGGCATGCCTTAGGGCTTTTACCTAGGCTGTTCCTGCTGCCTTGACTGCTGTTCCCCCAAATATATAAGGGACAAAGTCACTCTCTTCTTTCAAGTCTTTGCTCAGATGTGACTTTCTTAATAAAACCTATCATGAAAACCCCATTTAAAACTTCAATCTCGGGCTGGGCATGGTGGCTCACGCCTGTAATCCCAGCATTTTGGGAGGCCAATGTGGGGATCATTAGGTCAAGAGATCAAGACCAGCCTGGCAAAAATGGTGAAATCCCGTCTCTACTAAAAATACAAAAATTAGCTGGGCATGGTGGCTCACACCTAAAATCCCAGCTACTCGGGAGGCTGAGGCAGGAGAATCTCTTGAATCCAGGAGACGGAGGTTGCAGTGAGCACAGATCGTGCCACTGGACGCTAGCCTGGCGACAGAGGGAGAGTCCGTCTCAAAAAAGCAATAAACAAAAAAACTCAACAACTTCAATCTCCCCCCATTTCCTTCCCCAGTACTGACAATCCCACTTTCTCTATTCCGTTACCTTCTAACTTATATATCATTTACTTATTATGTTTATTGTTGTGCTCAAAATTTCTTTCACTTCTTTAGATTCACTCTTTACCCTTATCCTCTCTGTCCTGTGCTCTGGGAAGCTGACATCTATGGTATATATCAACAAATCTCCCTTGCTCTCTGGCTTCTAGTTGAGTTCAGCTATAGGTGACACTGTCAAAATATTGCATGTGGGGAAGAAAGAGAGTTTGGTGTATTTCCCTAAATTGGTCTGTTAAAGAAGACTAGACTGCTCAGCACAGTGTCACCAACCAGAGAAAACTCCTGATCTCACACAGGGCTCAACTTGAGGTAAGGAACTCAAGGTTGGCACATTTTCAGAGGCTCAAATGGTTGACATCATCTGTAGAAACATTTATTATGCTTTAAGTTTTAGGGTACATGTGCACAACGTGCAGGTTTGTTACATATGTATACATGTGCCATGTTGGTGTGCTGCACCCATTAACTCGTCATTTAGCATTAGGTATATCTCCTAATGCTATCCCTCCCCCTCCCCCCACCCCACAAAAGTCCCCGGTGTGTGATGTTCCCCTTCCTGTGTCCATGTGTTCTCATTGTTCAATTCCCACCTATGAGTGAGAACATGCATTGTTAGTAGGCAAGGCTGTTGTTTATTGGTTGACTCTCAGAGGCATGTTTATTGGAGTGTGTCTGTCCCTGTTTGCCTGACTTTCAGAATGAGGGCCTGACAGTAGTTGGCTTGCAAAAAGCACATTCACTGAAGTGAGTTTTTGTTGATCATTTGAACAGTCTTAAAAATGGGTTCTGGTGGCTACTTATTACCAGGGCTTCAAAAATCAGTCTTTTCCTAAGTTTGTGGGAACTTTTCAATTATCATCTCTCTGCCATACTGTGGTTTGCTCATTCAAGCCTCTGTGGTGATGATTTCCTCTGGTTGCTAGCATGGGCATGCTTTATTACATCTAACAGTCATCGAATTATGTGCATTCATGCCTGTTAAGTGTGTCATCTATTTCCTAGAAGGGATCCTGATATGCCCTTTGTCTTTCTCTTCTTGAGAGAGTGTAAGCTGTAGCTTATATTGAGCAGGGATTTTGACCCCCTGTTTTGTTCATTAATATTTCCAAGTGGCTAGAGTAGTGTCTGGCATGCCCAATAAATATCAATTGTTTGACTGATATGCCGATTCTAGAATTCTTTTTCTTGCTTTCTTTAATTCCCTGCAAGTGTTGCACATCCTTTTATTTCTAATTGTTCTTTCTCTTATTCATCTATTCTGATTCCATTTCTGGCTATTTTTGGTTCAAATTCCTTGTTTTTTTTTATAGCTATTATGAATTCCACTATCTCTTTGAGGACCACAAATATACTTATATTAAAGTTGTTTTCGCATAGTTCCATTTTTATTTTGCCTGGATGGATTTTATCTCCTGCTTGTAGGTTTTAACTGGTTATGAGGTTTCTTCATGTGTTTTGGAATTTTGGCATGTAGGTTCATTTTGCATTGTTGTTTTCCTCTTTCTTTTTATTCCTTGGTCTTGCTTTCTTTCTGGGCTAACCCTACCCTCAGTAGTCATTTTGTGGTTGCCTAATACAGATGTGATTGCTAATACAGAGCCAGGTCTTATGTTGAGGGCTTGGGCTCCAGCCCTGTGGTGACACTAAAGAGAGAGTAAATCCTATCATCAAGGAAGTAGGGAAGTTGGTCCTGGGTTTGGGACTACATCTTCATTCTTTCACTGCCATTGGTAAGGGGCTATAAGTAAGGAATAGAAACAGAAAGTGATTAATGGAAACATTTTTAGTCTTTTTTTTGGCAGAAAATCTTGCTCCAGTCCCTAGATTTGAGCAGTAAACACATCTCAGGTCCCATTGGATCGACAGCTTCATCCAACTTTTTGGTTTGTGTTTCTGTTTTGTCTATGGCTCACAAAAATGTTTATATTCTATTTGAATTTGGATAGGCCTTCTCTATTTTCTCTTTTTATATTTCATCAATCATTGCTTTGTGATGAGAGTAAAGGAAGGTGCCTTAAAGTATAGATTTCTAATGTATCTTGACTGGAAGTAAAATATCCTCCCATGGCATAATTTTTGATTGGAGTATGATATTTCATTGGGACAATTGCAAGTTAAACGTTGTAGACTGAACATATACATTTACTTCTACTTACTCCCCAAATGTTGCAGCATGATGATTATGATCCATTAATGAATGCACACTGCTTATACTCCTACTCTGATTTCTCCATAAATGTGCTTACATATTTTGTTTATTTTCTCCTTCCGCTAGAATATAAATTCCATGAAGGCAGGGATTTTGACAATTTTATTCATGTCTGCATTCTCTGCGTTCTCAGCACCTAGGACAGGGCCTGGCATGATAGTAGGTCCATAAACATTGGTTATATAACAGATGAATAAATAAAGACATACAGAAGCAAAACCCACAACAACAAAAATCAAGGCATAAACAACTGCTGGCAAGAGAATTCAGCATCTTGGGCACTGAAAAATTGACCCATCAGAAGTAACCGTGATAGATTGCAACAATAACCATCGTTCTCACTTCCCTTCATCTATGCCCATTGTAATGTGACTTTGCAGATCCTTCCATTAAGAAGTAGAGTATATTTCTCATTTTTTGAATGTGGACTGTACTTGTCATTTGCTTTGACCAATAGAAATGGACAGAAGTAAATATTACCATATCAAGCCTAGACCTCAAAAGGCCTGTTTATTTCTGTTTTGAATCTAGGGAGCCCTGCCTCTGCCATGAATAATCCTGGGCTAGTATGATGAAGGATGGGAGAACACGTAACTAGCAACGAATCAGTCCAATTGTACCAGTCAAAACTGCAAGAATGTGGGTGAACTCTGCCAAGATGGGCACACCTGCCTTCCAGGCTTGTACCTGACTGCAGGTGCCTGAAGGAGTCCAGCTAAAAGCAGAAGAACCATGCAGTTGAACTGTAGAATCCTGAGTAATCAGAAATGATTGTTAGACATGAGTTTTAAGGAGTACAACAATTCACTTAGAAAACTAGGAAAGGCCAAAGACTAAGCCCATAGTGGGGAAGCCAGTAAAAGTCAGCTGATTCTTTCTGACAAATTCCGCTGTAGAATCAGAGCTACTAAGTTTCACTGGAGTTAGAGACACATGGCTCAGGCTTTAACAAGAATTCAGAATACTAGATCATCTTCCCACCCCATGCATACAAACAACTGTTTCTTTCCCACCTTGGCATAAGATGGGAAGTTTACTTTCTGGAGAGACCTTTGGGTTCAGGTACATTAGGGCTAAGGGGTGGTGTGGAATCATACTAAAATTGGGAACAATGAAAAGTCACCAAGCTTAATGGCACAATTCTGAGTCCCCACCTTGGCTTCCAGGATAATAGCAGCCAGGATTAAACCTCTAACAAGGATATTGGAGGGAAATCTGACCTGTCCAAGGAAAGGAATTTACACATATGACTAGGTGCCACCCAATGACCCTTCAATAAAGTGTACCAATGGGCAAGCTCCATCCCCACACCCAGAGGTCTTCTAATCAGTATTTAAACAAGAACTTTTAGTCAGGGATTATCAGTTATGTGAGGAAAGTCCTTAACATAAAATTCAGAAACCAAAACAAACAGAAAAACAGAACACAGACAAAATAGAGATAATGAAGGGAGCAAAAGAAAACTTAAAAAACACCCAAGTTAATATTTAAGAGATAGATAAAATATTGTATCTTTGAAACAAGACAAGGATGCTGTTTATAAAGGAATAATCAGAGAACAAGAATAAACTTTTGGAACTAAAATATCTCACCTAGAAATAAAAAATGTAACAGAAGAATTGAAAGGTAGAGTTGAGGAAATCTTCCCAAAAAGTAGAACAAAAAGACAAAGAGATGAGATCATGGAAAAAAGTCAAGAGTCTAAAAATAGCATTCTATAACATCAAAATCTATTTAATTCACATTTTTATGGCTTAATATTAAAACCATTTCTGATCTTTTCAATTATCAACATTTCTTTCCATGAACATCCTTGAAACTAAATTTTGGTCCATGCCATGGTTATTTCCTTGGGACAAAATTCCAGAATAGATTTACTAGATTAAATAAATATATAAACATTGTAAAGCCTTTTGATATGTATTGCCAACCAGAAAGATTGTCTCAGTTTATAATGCCAGCATCTGGGAATAATTGTTTGTGAATTTTTCTTAAATTCAATCTTCCTTGTCTCAGTCTATCTGGTAATGGGTTCCCATCATATCCATAATAGGAAATTGGCAGTTGTAATTTACTTTTATTTCCCAACAAGATTAAGCAAATTATCATTGTATAACATCTTGAATTGTTTGGGGACATTCTTCTGTGTTCTGTAGATTAAAAGCCCTGAGCTGAGTGAGAATTCAGAGAAATCTGTATTACTTGGATTAAAAAAACTCTGTGACATCCAGCTTGCTACTGTCATCATTGCTGGTTTGGTATTTATTGACTTTTATATTCCTCCAGAAAGAACATATTGTGGACTTCTCTTCTTATCAGGTTCCTGTCACAAGTATCTCATTTCCCATAGATTGAGTTCTTACCAGCCTAGGTTAGAAAAAAGGAGTCTAGATTAGGCAAAAGAAAAAGGCGAAGCAGTGAAGAGAAGCAAACTCCCTTCACTTCCAGGTGTTTGGTTTCCTTGGTAACTTTCATGGAAAAAAAACCCAACTGAATGGATGTGAAAGGCACAACTCAACAACAGAATCTGGTCTCTGTGACATCAAAACAATCAGAAACTTTTAACCCAATAAATTTAACATAAGGTAAACCTGGAAGAGCCAATATTAATGGCCTCATCCAAGTAAGAAAACTGAGGCTCTCAGATAAAGTGACTTTGTTAGAGGTTTTGTAGATTCAGAGAAGAGTTCCTATATAAATTCTATATTGGTTACCATGTTTGAGCTCAAAAACAAATCTCGATGATATTAGATTAGTAGGTGATATTTTCCAGGACAGAGAAATAGGACACAGATTATGTAAAAGGCTCAGTTGTTCAGGGGACAAATTTGAAGATAACTTTTCATCACTATTAGACCAAATGGTGACTTTAGAGCACCCGAAACAAAACAAAGCACAAAGTCCCCCAAACCCATACACATAAATAGAAAAAAAGAAACAAAAGGTCTTACCAACACAAAGCTTCAACATTGTTAAATGATCCTCCTTGATCTTGAAAATACCAGTCGCTTGAAATGTCGTTCTTGCAGGCACATACTGTTCCTCATTGCCATTCTTCTTTCAGCTTGCATCTTTCCAGCTTCCGTTTCCACCATCTGCCAAAACTGCTCTCATCAAGATCATCACCAACTTCTATGCTGCCAGATCCTACATATTTCTTTCTCAACTTATTTTTGAATCCATAGGCTTATTTTTGTTAATTCTGTTCTAATCTACAGCCCTTTAAAGATAGTATAGGTTAACTGTCCATACTAATGAATCTCTTAATTCAAGTTTGTGGGATTTGGTATTGGTTGATTATAAGTGATGAAATTTTACCCTCTTAGATGCAGTAAATGATATAAAACTTTCCTTTTCTTCCTTCCTTCCCTTCCTGACTTCCTGCCTGCCTTCTTCTCCATCCTCCCTCCCCTCTTCACTGCTTTCCTCCTTTTCTTCTTTCTCTAAATTTTCATGGAGCAGAACATTTTATTAAATAGACTCCCACTATCACCTTTGTTATCCTTAGCACTGCTAAGGTATACTCATAGTTGGGCTGGACCAAATGTAGGCTTTAAAATTGGATCAACTCCATCCTCACTCAATATTATCTCTTTTAGGTTGAGATTGTATCACATGTATGGAGCTGTAATGGAAAAGAACATTTTCATCTACTGCTGTCAGTAAGCACCTTATATTCATATCTGGTTCACTCAGGTTAAGGCAAAACTGTTAAGTCAATTAAAAAAATTAAAACTCATCTAAGACAGTTATATAATTAAAATTTTTTTCCACTGTAGTATTGCAGAAACTATATTGGATTTGAAATCAAGCCATCTGATTTGAGAAATAGTTCCATCCCATAATGGACATATAATCTTCGGTAAGTTACTTGACTTCTTTTTTTTAAATTAATTAATTAATTAATTTATTATTATTATACATTAGGTTTTAGGGTACATGTGCGCAATGTGCAGGTTAGTTACATATGTATACATGTGCCATGCTGGTGCACTGCACCCACTAACTCGTCATCTAGCATTAGGTATATCTCCCAATGCTATCTCTCCCCCGTCCCCCCACCCCACAACAGTCCCCAGAGTGTGATGTTCCCCTTCCTGTGTCCATATGTTCTCACTGTTCAATTCCCACCTATGAGTGACAATATGCGGTGTTTGGTTTTTTGTTCTTGCGATAGTTTACTGAGAATGATGATTTCCAATTTCATCCATGTCCCTACAAAGGACATGAACTCATCATTTTTTATGGCTGCATAGTATTCCATGGTGTATATGTGCCACATTTTCTTAGTCTATCATTGTTGGACATTTGGGTTGGTTCCAAGTCTTTGCTATTGTGAATAATGCCGCAATAAACATACATGTGCATGTGTCTTTATAGCAGCATGATTTATAGTCCTTTGGGTATATACCCAGTAATGGGATGGCTGGGTCAAATGGAATTTCTAGTTCTAGATCCCTGAGGAATCGCCACACTGACTTCCACAATGGTTGAACTAGTTTACAGTCCCACCAACAGTGTAAAAGTGTTCCCATTTCTCCACATCCTCTCCAGCACCTGTTGTTTCCTGACTTTTTAATGATTGCCATTCTACTTGACTTCTTTAAAACTTGGATTTCTCTTCTTTAAATTGGGGCCATGTGACTTCAGAAATATGAATAGAACTGAAGCATTTGAGAGCTTGTGCGTAATTCTCCAATCGCCTGCCATGTGACTACTGATGTTCCAGGTGGCAGAGTCTCCATCAGCCTGTGTCCCTGAGTGATGGTACTACAATGGACATGTAAGAGAATCCTGTGCACCATTAGCAAGAAGCTAGCTTTTTAATGTTAGATCACTGAATTTTGGGGGTTATGTGTCACTGTGACATAACCTTGCCTATACTAGCTAATATAAAGAGAAGAAAAGAAATAAGGCAGAAACTGGAAGAAAATGTAAGTCTTAAAGAGGATAATTTTTGGATGAAGAAAGTTGAACCTACTTACAGGCTGAAGAGATGGAGCTAATAGAGAAGGACACATTGAATCTATGGGAGAGAGTGTGGGAGATCACTGAACAATCAAGGTCCAGAGGCAGGCTGGCTTTAAACAGGAGGAGAGAGACTTCACCTCTGAGGCTGGATGAAAAGAAGTTAAGGATGAGAGGATGGAGATGCTTGTAGATTGTGGGGTGAGATGTTGAGGAAACTCACCCTGATCACTCATTTTTTTGGTTAAGCATTAAGTAAGCTATCTGCTAAGAGGAGGGAAGATGTGAGTTGGATAAAAGGAACTAGAGGAAGTTGGGCCCGTAAAGATTTGAAATGGTCGCTAATGAGAATGAGAAAGGTAGCTGACCAAGGACAAATAAAGATCCTGTCCATCTCTTGCACTCAGTTGTGAGTTCCTTGAGGGCATAGGCTGTGTCTTTATCCCTCTATATTCTCAATATCAAACACAGTGTCTGACATACTGGGAGTGCTCAAGAAATTCTTGCCAAAAATGTGACTGCCAGTCATTGTTATTTGATTCATAGTTTTGGCGTTGAATGGCTGGGTTTTTTCCCCTTTCTTTTAAAATATCAGCTTGCCCTAGGCCTACCCTTACTTGTTCCCTATAAAATTGTTATTAAAAGAAACAAAAACAAAATCCAGTTCCCACTTGGAACACTAAATTCCAAACACCCAGGAAGCAAATGCACAGACAGAGTAAGCCTCTGATTAGTTATGTTCCTGCCGCTGTATTTGAAACTCTTTCATTGGTGATGGCAACTTTTCAAAAGAAAATTTAACAGAGAAGCTTTCATCATGTTAAGTTCTCATCCAAGGCAGTTAGCATTGGAATGCATTTGCAGTGTGAATTACAGTTAACATTCTAAAAAGATGTGAATTTTTAGGATGCCTGATGTTGGCAATTAAACTTTGGAGGAGTTAACATCATGGCCCCATTTTTAACAAAGTGTGTGCATTTAAAAAAAACTTTAAAAAAATTGCCAAAATAATGTGTGCCTATTGTAACCATAAAACAATGTAAACATATAAAAAGAATAAGTTACAAATGTCCACCTTCTTCATGCCTATCCACTGGAGGTGATGATGACAGCTTGATGTGTATTCTTTTTATGCTTTTGTCTATGCTTATACAAATATGTGGAGCTGTAAGCAGAACTTTGTGTTATTGTTTTATGTTTTACTAAAACTACATACATTCCTCTGCAACTTGCATATATAATTATAAAATATATCATGGATACTTCCCCCAGATTAATTACTATAGGTCTAATTGTATACTCCAATGTATTAAATTATGCCCCTATTCATGAAGACTCAGATTTACTAGTTTTTGGTAGCTTTAAATAAAGCTGCAATAAATGTCCTTGGATGTACCCCTTCAGGTTTATTTATTTCTTTTTTTATAGCATCCCCAGAAATGCACTTTTGAAGGCTTTAATGAGGAAGACCATTCAGGGGAAAAATCTTTCCAACAAAAGAGAAAGTGTGGAATAATGCATCAAGTGAGAAACAGAGCGATAGGAGATCTGACGTGGATTCAATATCTTGTTCTGGATTTGCTGTATGTTGGGGAAACCTTTCTGATTTTATTCCTTTCCTTTAAAAGGAATTTTTTTCTCTGTCATCAAAATAGATTATTGTTATTTCTGGATAATGAGAAAGTTCACTGGATAAAGTGCTGCTTATTTATTATATATTCATGCACATGTATCACACGTATAATACAAACTACTTCTGGCTCAATAGGTCCCACTCTCATCTCCCTACAGTTACTTCGTGGAACTTTCAAAGGGATGCTTCTTTTCTGCTCAGAACATCATTTGGAGAAGCATTATGCCCTGTCATCATCATGAAGTGCCAATAGTCTTGCCAACAGGCTGACTCCAAATGCTCCATGCTTCCCATCCTCTTGGTCCCCAAGTGGTCCCAAGTTCTGCTGCCTACCACTGGGGACCCCAAACGACTCTGCTTATTTACAGCCATGTGAGGTTCTTCTTGAACTGCCCCATCACTTTCTGGTCCTCTTCACTCTCTAACCACAGGGCTGCATGAGGCTGGGTGGGGAGGAGACAATAAACCACCCTTTCCATCATCCACTTCTTCTTTTGGGGGCTGTAATTATTTGGGCAGACTTCTGATTACCTCATCCCAAACTCCTGTTCCAAGACAAGTTTCAGAACAAAAGTTCACATGCATATGAAAGAAAGCAAATGGATACAGTTAGGAGATGTGACAGCCAATCCCAAATGCCCTATTTCATCTGCACCTATGAGGTACAGCTATGTTCAATATTCTGAAACACAAGCATTCTGTTAATTACATGAGAGGGCTTTACGCATGAAGGATAACAAAGGAAAGAGAGAAAGAAAAGAAAAAACTCAAAAGAAAATTATTATGGTACTTCCACTGCACTCACACAGTGAAGGGGTTGTTCTCATCTTTGTTGGCATTTCATATGCAAACACACGCATAGGAAAATGTAAAGGAAAAAGTACTGGCAAAGGGGAATTTTTTTAAAAAGAAAGTAATTTAAAAGATGAATCAGACTGTAGTAATTATTAATTGAAGGGAAAGGAAACTCATTTTCCAGGTTTGGTCTTAGGCCAAGTGTAAAGCACTTACATAATTAAAATAATTTTTCATGCCCATTTGAGCCCTGGGAAGAAGGGAAAATCCATTTCTATGCAGAGAATGACTTTTCAAAAAGTTTAGCACAATTTTCAGTTGAACTCCTAAAACTTAGATATGTGGGGACATGATTATAGGATTCAGGCTTAAGTTTGAAAAACAAATACATGTCAACATTGCTCTTTGGGGACAGACCTATTTGGGAAGCACTCAACTTGGCAACAGGAGAGTTCACCCTAGAAGCCCATCCTGTAGGCATCAGACCCTTCAACACTGACCTTGGGTGTCTGGAGGGGCACTCCTAGTAATCTGGATAGATGAGCTCTTCTCAGACTTCTCCCAGAAGCATGTTGTGCTGGCTTTAGAAAGAGGTTAAATGGAATCCAGTGTTCCCCTTCACTCAACTTCCAACAGACATTTGGAATTGTTCATCAAGAAGGTCCTTGGAGGAACTTTGGGGTCACTGTGCTTCTAGAATTGTAATTTTGTTAAATAATAATGCATGATGTAAATTCTTGTTTATGGTGGGCAAGCAACAAGGGCATGACTTTATTTATATCAAGTCAAATTTTAGAAACAATACATCCCCCCTCATCTAATATGTTTGGTCAGAAGGAAATTTATGCTTAGACAGGAGGGCCCCACAAACCTTCCCCAGGGTTGTATAAGAAACTTGTGTGGTGTTCAGAAAATGGAAAACATACCCCCAGTAGCCTGTCATTGCTACTAATATCTCACCATTACTTTTTCACAGTCCCTTAAAGATGGGTGGCTTAGAGTGGGCTAGAGAAAAATATGATGACGATAAAATAGAAATTAGTATCTCAATAAATGATCCAGCCACAAGAGGATGAAGACATGGTCTTGATGATTCCACTGTGCATACTGTTTCTGGCAGAGCAAGGCTTTGACTTTAGGCAGTTTGACTCCAGAGCCTATATGGAATGAATTTATTGATTCATTCATTAAGTCGACCACCTATCCCATCATCCAGTGGTATTTATCACCCACCACATTGCAGGCACTGTGTACAGCTATGAACTCCTAGCACAGGGGGCCTTTCTTAATGTGGTTCAAAGCCTAGCTGTAGAGGCAGACATAACCAAATGCAGCAGGGGAGGAGAGTTCACACCTTACTACTCAGATGTGCTAAAAATTAAGTTTCCGTTATTTCTTATGATAGGTCTCATTCCTGCTGATGGTAAGAAAAACGTTAAAATTATCAATCAATAAAACTAATTAATTCTTTTATTTTTTAAAATAGCTACTTTTGGTCTACCTCAGTCTCTTTTGGGTATTTGCATTTAGTATTTCTCACCCCTTCTCTTTCTCCTTCTTTGGGCGAGGAAGCCTGAGGAGCCTGTGGGTAGGGAGAGTTCTTTGCTTGTGCTGTGCCCTAAGAATTGTGCCAGGATTTCTCTGCTAGAACTTCCTGGGGTTTCTACAGCCCCTGGTCCTCTTCCCTTAGGGAGTTTCAACCCTGAGGGAGAACAGGGCCCTTCATCCTGACCTCTTTGCTTTGCTCACTTTCTTTCCTCTGCAGGGAAGAGGCGTCTACCTCTTATGGATGAGAGTTTCTAAGAGATATTCTTCGCTCTTCTATGATTGTCTTTGATGTGGCCTTCTCCTTCTTTGGGGAATTTGATTATGCATTCAACAAACATTTATGAAAACTCTACCAAGTACTAGGGATATATCAGTGATCAAAACAAAGGTTCCTGCCTTTGTGAAGTTTACATCCTAGTGGGGGGAAAATGAAAGAACCAACATACATAGTGAAGAAGTAAATTACCTACTGTGTTAGACCATAAATGTTACCAAAAAAGAGAAAGAAGGGCAGGATAAGTGCGAAGGAGACTGTGGGGCTGGAAGGTAGTTGCCATTTTAAACAGAGTAGTCAGGGTGGGCCTCATTCCGAAGGTGAGCTCCAGGAAAGATCTGTAGGAGGTGGCCAACTGGACATCTGGGGGAAGAGCATTCTGGGCAGAAGGAACAGCAATAGCTAAGATGGGGTGTGACAGGCGCACAGCAGGGAGACCGGGCACCTCTGGAGTGGAGTGAGTCAGGGATCAGCAGGACTACAGGAAGAACGTTCATGAAAGTGGAGCAAGAGCGTGTAACTGTGTGAAACTTTTATATAGCTCATTTTTCCATCAAAGTTTTAGCTCCTTTAGCCAAGATGCATGCAATACTTCTTTTTGCTGGCATTGGAGGCACTTGATAATTACTAACTTTTTTTAAATAAAAGATTTTGAGGGATTACTTGGAGTATGGTTCTACCTAGTGACACAGTGATGAGCTATACTCTCCTTTGCTGTCTTAAATTCCTGACGATGATTACACTTAGTCCTGAGTTATGGTGAAACATTTCTCATTTACATTCAGATCTATGCTTGTTCTGTTGGCAGAGCCTTAATCAGTCAGGTCAGAGCAGGAAGATACTCCTTCGGGACTGTGCCCTGATTCAATAAGTCATGCGGAGCTCACCACAGCACTTAGCTCAGAAGCACAGGAGCTCATGGGTCACAGATGTTTTTGCCTAGAGGAATGGCATTTTTATTTAATATTTAGGTAAAGGGGGCAGCAGTACATGGTCATCCTGGAAATTCATTGCAGGAATTTGTCTGATATGCCCTGCACAGATATTTCAATTCAGTGATATATATTTTATATCTTTGAAATCGAAGTTTTTATAGTAAATCTATCAAGGAGAAACTGAACAGGTGCCATTCTTGCCCAGTCAATTAATATGATCTCTGGCCCTGAATCCTGTCTCTTGTAAATTTATTCAAGTAGAGATTACTTACTTTCTGAAGGGGACCTGGATAAGAAACCAGGAGCTGAGCATCTGATAAGTTACTTTTCTGTGTTTGAACAACTAAAGAAATGTGAGGAGCATGTTGGAAAAAGAGAGATGGCTTTTAAGGTTCTGTTAAGAATTAGCTGCCTGTCTTTGTACTGTACAAAAGTACAATCTGTAAAATATCACATTCCTAGAAGGTGGATTAATGAAATTCTGAAACCATTTAAATATGATACACCTCTTGGGCTATCTCACATATGTTAAAATTGTTGCAGATATTTTCCCATCACCACAATTACATATTTTTTATGTGTGGATAGAAAAAGGAAAAGAATTCATGAAATTAAAGTAAGTCTTTCTCGACATGTGGCAAATCCATCGGATATATGATAAATCTTTTTCAGAGCTGAACTCAATAGGGCAAGAGTATTTATTCTCTTCCAACTCAGCCTGGGCTCTAGTAACTCATTAATTGAGCGTATAACTGAACTTTGCATCCGAACAAAGTTCCGGAGGCCCCCAGTGTGCAGTTTGTTTCTTGCTGAGCACATTTTAAGGTTGTATTTTGAGTTGTTTGCCTTTCCCCTCCTTGAATGCCATGAAGCAGTTTACTAGAGCAGAATTGCTTTTATGTGTCCTTTCTCCTTTCATGTCCATTTTTGGCTGGCTCTTCAATAGTGTGGCCATTGGCATGAGCTGTAATGCTCCGGTAACTGGGCAAGCAATTAGGAGAGCCAGACAAATCTTCCTTCTTGCAGCTGGGCTTTCCTGGCTTCTCTAAACACAGTCGGCCAAACAATGAAGATCCTGGGAAGAAATCAAACAGTAAAGCACTTCTTTCTTTAAAAGAAACACACTCAAAACTTTGCTAATAGTTGTCATGTTGTAGCTGAGGACAGGATGCTTCAGGAACCAATGCCATATGGATAGTGTTGGAGGGGATGGCTGGAGCCATCCTAACCTGATGTTTCCTGTGATTATCCTTTCTTGTCTCCCTACCTCTGTGGCAGTACATCACTTTAGAAGCAAACACTCAGATTCCAGATCAATGCATGGCTAATAGATGAAGCTTCTGAAAATCCCCACTGACATTCTGAGAGGCCAGCTTGAAGGGTGAGAATGGAGTGAGACACCTCTTCCAACATCTTGGAAACAAATGACAGATTAGTTCTGGAACTGTCATTAGGACCTTAGATGAAATTTCTTCCATCGTAGAAACTAAACAAACTAACAAACTAGAAGAAAGAGAAAATAAAAAACAACAAACAAACAAAAAACACAACCAAATGTGGTTTATAGACACAAAAGGAACAATTAAGTTAGTAAGAATAGGCAAGAACTCAAAGGTAAATAGAAGCAGAATTTTGTAGGCATGGGATCAGATAAAATACATCTTTAAGCCTTTCAAATCTCTGAATCCTACTGCTCTTGAAATGCAGCTGAAGAAATGGAAAAAACATGACTAGATTTACTGAAGCCAGGGGAGTAGAAATTCTTGGTTCTAGTCAGCCAAACTCATCCCAGGAACAGGGAATGAGGAGTCAAAGGAGTCATGCTTCCACATCATCCTTGTTAAGGACACAAGAGCTGTAGCCTCACCCTTTCTCTTTGTAGACACCATATGGGAACAATCTTGGTGATGATAAGTCCTTGGTGACTGTGATAGTTCCCTTTAAGATCCTTCATATTTGACATGGAACTGGGACTGGGTGGAGGGGTGGAGTCAGAGGAGGGAGAGAAAAGGATTATAGGGGAAGAAAGAGGATAATGAATATCAAACAAACCACAAGAAGACAAAAAGATGGTACTCCTCTGAGAAGTTTCAACACTTCCCAAATGAGCGAGTTAGGAAAACCTCACTAAATGTACTACCCTTAATTTAAGGTAGTAAAGAAGAGGTTCTTTTGTATTGTGTTTTCTGAAGGCTGGATTAAGTTCTGATGCACGCTTTTGCAAACAAAACAGTAATTCTTAATTTCTCAACTTGCTGGAGCTTGCCACTTGAGCAGGACACCTAGGATGAAGCTGCTGTGTGTTTTTCCAATTTACAAGGAGAATCATGAGGGAAAGAGCACAGTGTTGGGAGCCTAAAGATGTGGCTCCCTGCCACCAACCACTTATGCAAACTTTGGCAATCTGGTAGGATCTCTGGACCTGCTTTCTCATCTGTAAAATGATGCTGGGTTGATGACCCATTAGAATGCTCTGAGTTCTGGAAACACCCTCAAATTTAATAATCTATAGTTTTAAGTTTGTCTCATGTTTTCCCAGTCGACACAACTCTTAGTCATCCCTTCTGGAAATTTCCTCAAAATTCACTTTAAAAGGAAAACTTTATGTAAAATGTTTTCTGTAGACGAATATGTGTCTCTAGTTTTTATTTGCTAACGGCATGTGTCATGCATGCCATCCGTAGGAACCCTCTTCTTTTCCCTGCCTCTTTCTGAGGGTAAAGCTTCCTTTCTTACTGTTCTCCACATGATTGCCAAGGATGAGACCAAAGTGGAACCCTTAACAACAGTAATAGAGTGAGAGGAAAAAGAAAGAAGGGAAGGGAGAAGACAAGTCCAGGGAGGACCAGGCCAAAATGAGGAGGATGTGAGGAAGAAACTATTATACAACCACCCTAAGTAATGAACTTTGCCCCTGGGCAGCCCTCAGGATGAGAGGGGTTCAACAGCCCTCCGATGGCTCAAAATTTCTAAAAAGAACAAAGAATGCTTTAGCTGGCTTAGCTTAGAATGTACACCTACTTTTCTTGTGTTCTGTGGGACTTTATGTTACACAAATCAAAGGGTACTGTAGCCTGAGAGTCTCTAAGGCAGAAGTGGGATCTGCCAACTTAAATGAGCAGCCCCAGCGGAGCAGCAGCACCTTGGGAACATGGGGAGGCATCCCTGAAGGCCTCCTGTTAAAGAAGCAGGGGCCGGGCTCCTGTTGGGACACCTGAGAAACATGCAACCCCATGAGTTGCCATTGGATCCATGGGTAAAGCCCACTGCGCCACTCCACTCACTTTTTTTCAACGCAAACAGCCCTCATCCTGAGGGCTGCCCTCAGCTCCTGTGTGAGATGGACACATGGTGTCCCAGCATGTTGCATGCATCTGGCCTGGGAAAAGGGGTGATGTTGGATTTAAGTAGGGATTCCCCGCGAACAACTGTACTTAGCAGCCCTGCTCGAACTCACACAGGAATTATCATCCAGGTCTATGACAGGCAAAGCACAAACTCCCACCCACTGATCAGCAACTCAGCCCTCCAGAGAAGCAGAATCAGGTTACTGTACAGGGGAATCATGTTGACTCTGTGGGATCCTGGCCCCCATGAGGAGAAACTTTGTCCTAGAAGAACCAGTACTTAGTTCTTCTAGTTTACATCTCCTTTTAAAGTGAACTGCTTTCAGCAAAACTAAGTTTTGTTAAAAGTCAGAAGGGTGGCTAAATTCAGCTGGAGTCTGGGAGGGTGGCAGTGATTGGAAAGAGTGAAGAGGCTCCTGGGTGCTGGCAGCATTCTCTTTCTTGATTTGAGGGCTGGTTACACAGGTGTGTTCTGCTTATGAAAATTCACTGTGCAATATGATCATTGTGCGTGTTTGTGTGTATATGTTACACTTCAATTTAAAGAAATGTTTTCTTTACAAACTGCCCTGGGCTCTGCTCCCCTTCAGGACAGGGGATGTGTTTTTATTCACTGCTCTATTCCCTGCTTTGAGCACAACGTCTGGCTCATAATAAGTGTCTTAGCTCAAATGGTGGCAAATTTCGCATCTGGTGAGGCCTGGCTGGCTTCCTAATCCCTACTGGGCTCATGGCTGTCTTCTCACTGCGTTTTGGTTGGTGGAAAGGGTTAAGAAAGCTCCCTGTTTTTTGTTTTTTGTTTTTATAGATGGAGTTTCGCTCTTGTTGCCCAGACTGGAATGCAGTGGCATGATCTTGGCTCACTGCAACCTCCACTTCCCGGGTTCAAGCAATTCTCCTGCCTCAGCCTCTCAAGTAGCTGGGATTACAGGCACTCGCCACCATACTCGACTAATTTTTTGTATTTTTAGTAGAGATAAAGTTTCACCATGTTGGTCAGGCTGGTCTCAAACTCCTGACCTCAGGTGATCCACCCGCCTTGGCCTCCCAAAATGCTGGGATTACAGGCGTGAGCCACCGTACCCGGCCTACGGTCTCTTTTATAAAGGCTCTAATCCCATTCATGAAATCTCCACCTTCATGATCTAATCACCTCCCAAATGCTGCACCCCCTAAAACCATCGCACTGGGGATTTGGAATTTGATGTATGAATTTCGAGGAGACACAAACATTCAGACCATAACAATAATACTTAATAAATACTCATTGAGTGAAAAAAAGAGAAGGAACTGCTTTCCCCTGGTGTCCTGGCACCAACCATCTGTCATTGTCCTTCAGAAGTATCGGCTTCTGAACAGTGAGCCACTAAACAGACGCAGTTTACAGATGTCAGCAGCTGGCAACATCTCAGCGCCACCCTGGAAAGGAAGCTCAATGAATAGGTGCCTGGCCTTTTGTGTGTTTTCAGTTCTCTTAAGCATAGGATGAATATTCAAGCCTGGAAAAACCATGCTAATAACAAATGTAAATCATCTGGGCCTAACCTCCATGGTGGTGAGAAACTTCAAGCTGAAACTTCAAGTGGAAAGGTCCAGCTGCTGTTGGAAGGACCAAAGGACCTGCCCCCAGGAGGTTCTTTCTTAACCCACAGTGGATTGAGCTTCCAGACACCCTGACATTTCCAGGAGAGCCCTGCTGTCAGGTATTCCATTGTTACCATAGGATATATTTGTTCTGGTTTTAAAAGTGTACTTAAAATATTTTTCAATCACAAACTTACAGAAAAGTTGCAACTATGGCATAAAAATCTTTTTGTTTTTTTCCTGAATCTGTTTCCTTACATTTGAGAATAAGTTGTTGACCTGATGGCCATGAATCATTGAATATGTTAGCGTGTATTGCCTGAAATAAGGACATTCTGCTACACAGCCACAGTACAACCATCAGATTCAGGAAGTTAACTACCATCAAAACTTCTGTCCCAATAATGCCTTTTATTGCAAAACGGTCCTACTCAGGATCATGCCTTGCATTAAGTTATCATGCCTCTTCGGCTTCATTCAGTCTTTCCTTGACTTTCATGACCTTTATACTTTAGAAGATTGTAGGCGAGTTATTTAGCAGAATGGTCTCAGTCTGGGTTTCTCTGTTGTTTTCTCGTGATCAGGTTTTGGTTATTCATTTCGGATAGGGAGTCAGAGGAGTGAGGCATGTTCCTCTCCTTCCATGCTGTCAGATGGCACAGGAATTTGATTTGTCCTGTGACTGGTAATGCTCATTTACATCACTTAAGAAAGGGGTGTGCCTGGTTTCTCTGCTCTATCGTTACTTGTAATGGTAAGTATTTTGGGGATAGGCACTTTGAGACTATGTAAGTATCCCATTCATCATCAAATTATTAACTTATTAATTTAATCTGTATAGACTCATGGTTTCCTTGCTATTTATTTAGTGGATTATAATGTACTTTTTTAAACGTTCTTTTTAAAAACGTTTAATTGTCCCCAGTTTGGTCATTGTATCCTTTTCAGTTGGCTTCTGTGTCCTTTTGACACATCCTCATCATTCTTCGAGTACTTCTTTGTTTTTCTGACATAAGATATTTCAGGCTCATCTTATTTTTTTCCCATGCCAACCCAGGAATCAGCCATTTCTCCAAAGAGCCACACACACACACGTGCATGCACACACACACACACAAACACACACACACACTTCATCTTTATTTTTGTATCTTGCTTTGCGTATGGAAACATCAAGTTCACATCCATACCTCTGCTTCTAGTCTAACACCAACGCCACGTGCCCTTCACGTGGGCTCCAGCACTGTGTGCTGGTCTGCCCCCACCTGTGGAGGCCTGCTTGGGCTCTGACATCCTACTCAAGGCCACCTTCATCTGGACAACCTCCTCACCCTGCTTGGGCTCTAAAGCCCCTCGGTGCTGCCCCAATGTGTGGATCTCTTCTCATCACACTTGGGCTGGAGCTCCTTCCTCCTCCCACTACCAGCATGGGAGCCCACCTGGGTCTGCACCACCTAATGGCTTTAGGACTAAATTCTTCAGAAATGGAAGGGAAGAATTGAGAAGGGAAAGGAAAATATGGGGAAGGATAACCTTTTCCTTAATTTTGACCCCAGAATACTTTGTTCAGTACAATTATTTCAAGAGCGTATTATGTTCTTTTGAGATGATTCATCCATGTCTTTTGGTTTATAACTTTCAGACCAGTAAGAAGAAATGCCTGATACTTCTTTATTGTAGTTTTCAGAAAAGTGTTTACCATGTAAGTCATATTACTATTTCAAGCAACCCTGGCCAACCCTTCTTGGTTGAGGACAATTGAAGGGGTGGGTAACAATTCTAGTGATAGTAGCAGAAAACTCTTCTTTGATTTGTAGCTTTCAATCAAGACAGCCACTGAAAATCTGAACTGTCACCCTTTTGCTGCCGAATGAATCCAGATCACGCCCAAGAACCTGTGCACATTGCTGCTGTGGTGGGTGGTGGAGTGAGGAAGGGGGTGGAATTCTATGTCCATTATCCCCAGAGCTGGATGGAAAGATATTTCGGTGGCAGTGTCTCCCCAACACACCCATATTATCGCTCCCTGTGTTTCCCAGTGTTCTTGACCCTTTTCTATCTCAGAAAGTCTCTATTTGCCTGAAGGCATTTCCCAAAGTGTATGGGGCTACTTTTGGGCCCCTCTTTCTATTTGAGATGCTTAATCCAGGGCCCTAATACAAAACATTGGTTTCATGCCATTATCAACATTTCTTCCAGAGGGCGTTCATGCCCACAGTTCTCCTGGAGGCTTGTCCTGATAAGCCAGAGGACCCGACTGTTTTCTGTAATCCCCTCTATATTTAAAATAATTGGTGATATAAATCCTGGTTTTAAGAGACTCAGAAATTAGGTAATAAGAAATCTAGTAATGAATAAATACAGTTGTTTGAAAACACAGGGAGAGTAAGTTAACGGTTAACCTCTTCCATGCTTATTGGTTTCTTTCCCTATAAGCCTAGACTTAATAATGGGATTCCAAACCATTTTTCTGGACTTTGCCCGCCCCACCCCATGCTCAACCCCAACAAGATTACATTGGGTCCATCACCCTGGACTTTTGTTATACAGAGCTTACTTGGTTTTAGTTATTTAGTTATCCATTTGCTTTTTAAAATGTCTGTATTTTCTACTATACTTTAGGTTCCATGTGGGCATACACTTTATAGGCTTATTCATCAATTGTGACTTTAGTGCTTAGCATAGTGTCTTGTGCATAGTCAGAGCTTTAAAAACATTTGTTGAATGAATGAATAAATTAGTATTTTCTGAGCACCTATTATGATGTTATCAACCTCACATTATTTAATCCTAATAGCAGCTGATTTTAGAGATTGGGAGATAGGCTCTGAAAAATTAAAAACTTTGTGCAAAGGTGCATATGTTTTAAAGGGGAGAACCTGAATCCAAACTCATTTAGAGAAAGAATAACCTGTAGTGGTTAAGAGCACAGGTTGTGAAGTCAGACTGCCTAGATTAGGCAATTTTATAGGCTGTCATGAGGAATGAACGAGTTAATGCAGGAAAAGCACTTGGAACAGAGCCTGGCAGAGCCAGAACTTGGTAGACATTAGGGATTAATATCATTTATGTCTCTAAACCTGTGTCTTTTCCACTCTATCATGTTGCTTCCTCTCATTAATCAACAAACTTTCTCATGTTCTTAACTGCCCTCCCATTAGCTAAAATACTAATCAAAATTAATATACTGCTTGTGAACTGTGATTTTAGAAATATCAAAATCTAGAGGCAGAGCCAGAAGGAGGGAGCCTGGGTCCCTGAATCACTATGTGGAGGAAAGCTACCCATTCACCAGGAGTATCTGCTTTAGACCACAATATAAGTGAGAAATTAACTTATATTGGATTACATCTCTAAATTTGTGGGTGTGTTAGTTACAGCAGCTAGCGATACCCGGACTAATCTTTTTGCAGCAAACATCTGGGTGGGTAAACTAGACGACAGTTACTTTGTGGAATTTACAACCACTGCCTGTTTTCCTTTCCCCTTCCCTATCTCTCTCTCTGTCTTTGTCTCAGTTCCTTTCTTCTGGAAATCACACTCAAACAACATTTAAATATTGGACGGAACAGAGAAAGAAAGCAGGAAGTCCTACTTAAGCTTCCGAGTCCGAACAAGCCTTTTACTGGGGTATTAGGGATTTGCACAGATGTCAGTAAAGTGGGATTTTGGTTCCAATGTGTCTATTATTTCTTCTGAGTATGGTTTTTCCAGAAATTTTGTGATGAGGATGTGGTGGTCAGGGAAGGGTGTTACATTCCTGCATCTCTATTAGTGATATGATCATAAGAGCACCAAAACTCACCTCTCGCCTTTGCCAGAAGAGACTCTACTGTCTTTTTATCAAAATAGTGAATAGTGAATTTCATATAAAAATTTGTTGCTTTCTGTTTCAGTTAACTGCACCTATAAGAATCCTGGCTGTTTGAAAAAATTATGAGACAATCCTACTTACAGGGTAAAAACCCTGATTAAAACCTTTGGAGTATAATACTTATTACCTCCAAGCAGTGAAACACAAAAATTTTATTATTACCTTGCATTGCATTTATCATTAGAGGAAAAAACTGTTTTCGTAAAAACAAAACAAAAACAATAATAACAATAAAAGCCAGCTTATTTTTGGAATGTTTTTGTTGGACACTATAAAAACCACCCTCAATGCCTTTTTCTCCACCTGTCTAATTTGTTTAGGAATTAACTTGAAGCATTTCCTGTAGAGAAGGCAGGCTTGACCACCCCTGCCCACCCTGGCTCAGGCCAGAATCAGATGCTTTTTCATTGTGTTTCCACAGTACGTTCTGCACACATGTATCCCACGGAATACTAGCGAATTACCTGCTTTCCCTCCTATTCACTTGTTAATGCCGGGTCTTACTCATCTTTAAACTTGGAACATGGTAGAAACTCAATAAATACCTGTTAACATGATTAAGTAAATGATCAACAATTTACATCTGCAACCACCTTTGCTAGGTAGGATACTTTGAATTTGAAGGTACTATTGTACAAGGACATCCCTCAGCTCCTTGGGAAGTAGTGTACACAGAACCTTCCCTTTAGAGAGGGAAAGCAAGATTCTGGGAGCTTTTCAAATGTTTTGTTGAAATCCACTTTTGCTTCCCTTATGAACTCTTTTTTTTGTTTTGTTTTGTTTATCACTCCCTATACCTCAATGGACCACATTACATTTTTCTGGTGGTTCAACATGTTCTTAGCTACAGAAGGCTGAAATACTGCTACAGATTGAGCCTTGTAGGAACTTAAAAGGAGATGTGTCTCATAGGAAACCTGTCCTCCAGCATGTTTTAAGTGAGCCTCAGGCATTTGAAGACACAGATCTAGACACTAAAATGAAAATAACAAGAAGGGGCTCCCAAGACGGGGATAGGGTGCCTCAGATTTGAATCAGTAGTCAATTGAATCCAATAAGGGTGCCAATGAGCTGTTTTACATGGTTCTGGCAAATGTACCCTGCAACCATAATTTTCTCTCAAGGTATCATTAAAATCAAATGACTCCCTTATTTTGGGTATCCATTTACACTGTAATTATTTTGGTCTTTTGTAGTGACTTTCGTGGTTAAATTAAGCAATTCGACTCCCGCCTGTGTAGATAGTGTAATGACTTTTTAATCATTTGTTTTCTACTAGCCAAATTGTTTCCATGATCCCATTAGAAATTCTTCTGTAGTGATTCCAATGGATTTATTGAACTACTGGTGACAGCCACACTGATGAACTGCAGGCTGCCTGCTTCTAGATTCAGCCAATAAATATCAAATACCTTCCATTTTCCCCTGGAACTAAGAAAGAAGCTAATAATTCTGATCGATGGACACAGTTCCTGAGTTTTGCCAAAGAAGTCATAAAGAATACCATGTGGGTATGGTACTTTAAAAACTGCAGTTATTGTGTTCTTCTGATTATAAAGGTAATATATTATTATAGAAAATTCAGAAATATACAAAATACAAAAAAAACTATGAAAATTACCTATAATTTTGCAACTTAAAACCATTTCATGTTTGATGGTATTTCCTTATAGTTTTATCTAGTTATCTTTCTATTGTCTCTGTCTATCTATCTATCTGTCTATCTATCTATCTATCTATCTATCTATCTATCTATCTATGTACCTACCTACCTTCATGTCTGTCTGTCTGTCTATCATCTCTACTTACCTACCTATCTATTCAAAATTAGGGCTATAACTTACATGTGATTTTTTTCCCTTTAATAGGTATGATGAGTATTTTTCCATGTCACTGAATATTCTTTGAGGTTATGACACTTAATGGTTGTATAGCAGTCCGTTATATTCATTTTTTCTCTAAATATTTTCCAAACTCCTGCTATGAACAAGCACAGGATGTGCTGTGATTTATTTAGCAATTTCCCTGTTGTTTTAACACTGGGGAGCCTTTACAGGCTTTGGAGCAGTGGAGAGACATGATACGACTTATATTTTTTAGGGCTTTCAACAACAGGGAAATTGCTACATAAATCACAGCGAATCCTGTGCTTGGCAACATGCAGAGCCCTTATAGGCTTTGAAGCAGTGGGGAGACATGATGTGACTTTTATTTTTGAAGGATCTCATTTTGCCAATAGTAAAAAAGCTTTAGTCCTGGTGATGGCCTTTGAGGCTTACTCCCAAACTTTACCTCTCTTGCTTCATCTCCTGCTCCTCCCCTGCTCAAGCCACTCCAACCACATTGGACTCCCCACTTTTCCTTTGGAAAAGGCCCCTGGGCCTTTTCGCCACCTGTTCTCTATGCCTAGCATGCCCAAGAACTCACTGCTCAGTTAGCTCAATGCCTTCAAACCTTTGCTTGTATCACCTTCTTAATGAAGCAAACTGCTCCTCCCCATCTTACCTCTTGCTATTTCTGATCTCCTTCTCTCTCTTTCTTATTCTATTTTTTGTTTTTATGTTTTTAGAGATAGGGTCTCACTGTATGACCCAGGCTGGAGTGTAATGGTGCAGTCATGGCTCACTGCAGCCTCAAACTCCTGGGCTCAAGGGATCCTCCACCTCAGCCTTCCAAATAGCTGGTACTACAGGCATGCACCACCACACCCAGCTAATTTTTATTTTTATTTTGTAGAGATGGGATCTCACTATGTTGCCTAGGCTGGCCTTGAACTCCCGGCTTCAAGTGATCCTCCTGCCTGGGCCTCCCAAAGTGCTGGGATTACATGCATGAGCCACCATGCCTAGCTGTCTCTCTTAACCTCATATGCTTATTGTTTTTTTTTTTTTTATGGCGAGAACATTTAAAATTTATTCTTTTAGTGATTTTCAAGGACAACACATTAGCTATAGTCACCATGTTGTACAATAGGTCACTTGAACTTATTCTTCTTGTGTAAATGAAATTTTCTTGCTCTGTATTTTTCACATCATCTGTTACTTTCTCATGTACTATTTTTCTTTCTTCAACTTTTATTTTAGATTTAGGGGGTATATGTGTAGGTTTGTTACATGGTACATTACATGATGCTGAGGTTTAGAGTTTGATTGCACCATCATCCCAGGTACTGAGCATAGTAGTTTTTCAACCCCTGCCCGCCTCCCTTGCTGCTCTTGTATTCCTCAGTGTCTATTGTTCCCATCTTTATCTCTATGTGTACCCAGTGTTCAGCTCCCACTTATAAGTGAACTCGTGGTATTTGGTTTTCTGTTCTGCATTAGTTCACTTAGGGTGATGGCCTCCAGCTGTATCTGTGTTGCTGCAAAGAACATGATTTCGTATTTTTCATGGCTGCATACTACTTCATGGTGTATATGTATCACATTTTCTTTATCCAATCCACCATTGATGTGCACCTAGGTTGATTTCATGTCTTTGCTACTGTAAATAATGCTGCAATGAACATACAGGTACATATGTCTTTTTGGTAGAACAATTTCTTTTCCAGTAATGGAATTGCTGGGTCAAATGGTAGTTATATTTTCAGTTCTTTGAGAAATCTCCAAACTGCTTTCCACCGTGGCTGAACTAATTTACATTCCCACAAACAGTGTATAAGCCTTCTCCTCTTTTCTTAGAGTCCTACCGACATCTGTTATTTTTTGACTTTTTAATAAAAGCCATTCTGTCTGGTGTGAGATGGTATCTCATTGTGGTTTTAATTTGCATTTCTCTGATTATTAGTGATGCTGAGCAACAAACATTTTTCATATGTTTGTTGGCTACTTGTATGTCTTTTTTAAAGAAGCATCTGTTCATTTGTTCAAAAGTCCTTTGCCCACTTTTTAATGGGGTTGTTTTTTGCCTGTTGATTTGTTTAAGTTTCTTGTAGATCCTGGATATTAGACCTAGGTTTTCTTCTAGGATTTTTATAGTTTGAGGTCTTACATTTAAGTCTTTCTTCCATTTTGATTGTATATTGTGATAGGTAAGGATTCAGTTTCATTTTTCTGCATATTGATAGCCAGTTATCCCAGCACCATTAATTGAATAGGGAGTCCTTTCTCTATTGCTTATTTTTGTTGACTTTGTTGAAGATTAAATGGTTGTAGATGTGTGGCTTCGTTTCTAGGTTCTCTATTCTGTTCCATTGGTCTATGTGCTGTTTTTATCCCAGTATCATGCTGTTTTGGTTACTGTAGCCTTATAGTATAATTTGAGGTTGGGTAGTGTGATGCCTTCAGCTTTGTTCCTTTTGCTTAGGATTGCTTTGGCTATTCAGGCTCTTTTCTGAGTCCATATAAATTTTAGAGTAGTTTAATCTAATTCTGTGAAAAATGATGGTAGTTTGATAGGAATAGTATTGAATCTGTAGACTGCTTTGGGCAGTTTGGCCATTTTAACAATAGTGATTCTTCCAATTCATCAACATGGAACGTTCTCCCATTTGCTTGCATCATCTCTGATTTCTTTTAGCAGTGTTTGATAGTTCTCCTTGGAGAGGTCATTCACCTCCTTGTATTGTTAGATGTATTCCTAGGTATTTGTGTGTGTGTGTGTGTGTGTGGCTATTGTAAATGGGACTGCATTCTTAATATGGCTATCAGCTTGAACATTATTGGTATATAGAAATATTACAGATTTTTGTACATTGACTTTGTATCCTGAAACTACTGAAGTTGTTTATAAGTTGTCAGATTATTATGGCAGATTCTTTATTATTTTCTAGGTATAGAATCATATTGTCAGTGAAGACAGATAGTTTGACTTCTTTTACTGTTTGGATGCCTTTTATTTCTTTCTCTTGCCTGATTGCTCTGGTTAGCACTTGCAGTACTATGTTGAATAGGAGTGGTGAGAGTGGGCATCCTTTGTCTTGTCCCAGTTCTCAAGGTGAATGCTTCCAGCTTTTGACCATTCAGTATTATATTGGCTATGAGTTCATCATAGATGGCTCTCATTATTTTGAGGTAAGTTCTTTTGATGCCTAGTGTATTGAGGGTTTTTATCATGAAGGGATGTTGGATTTTATTGAAAGCTTTCTCTGCATCTATTGAGATGATCATATGGTTTTTTGTTTTTAATTCTGTTTGTGTGGTGAATCACATTTATTGATTTGTGTATGTTGAGCCAAGCTTATATCCCAGGAAAAATGCCTATTTGATTATGGTGAATTAACTTTTTGATGTGCTGCTGGATTCAGTTTGCTAGTATTTTGTTGATGATTTGTTCATCTATGTTCATCAGTGATATTGGCCTGTAGTTTTCTTTTTTGTTGTGTCTTTGCCAGATTTTGATATCAGGATGATGCTGGCTTCATAGAATCAGTTAGGGAGGAGTACCTCCTCCTCGATTCTTGGGAATAGTTTCAGTGGGATAGGTGCCAGCTCTTCTTTGTACACCTGGTTGAATTTGGCTGAGTCCATCCATCCAGCGCTTTTTTTTTTGGTTGGTAGATTTTTTATCACTGATTCAATTTTGGAACTCATTATTGATCTGTTTAGGGTTTCAAATTCTTCCTGGTTCAATCTTGGGAGGTCATGAATTTCTAGGATTTTATCCATTTCCGCTAGATTTCCTAGTTTGTGTGCATAGAGGTGTCATAAAGATGTTTTATTTTTCTGTGGAATTGGTTGCAATATCACCTTTGTCATGTCTGATTGTGCTTATTTGGAACTTCTCTTTTTTTCCCTTGTTAATGTAGCTAGCCGTCTATCAATCTTGTTTATCCTTTCAAAGAACAAACTTTTGGGTTTATTGATCCTTTGTATGCATTTCTGTGTCTCAATTTCATTCAGTTCTGCTCTTCTTTTCTTCTGCTAGCTTTGGGGTCAGTTTGTTCTTGTATTTCTAGTTCTTCTATGTGCAATATTAGATTGCTAATTTGAGATTTTTCTAACTTTTTGATGTAGGCCTTTAGTGCTATAAACTTTCCTTTTAACACTGCTTTTGCTGCATTCCAGAGATTTTGGTATTTGTGTTTCTGTTTTCATTAACTTCAAATAATTTTTTGATTTTTACCTTTATTTTGTTGTTTACCCAAAAGTCATTCAGGAGCAAGTTGCTTAATTTCCATGTAATTGGGTGGTTTTGAGTATTGATTTGTTATTGATTTCTGTTTTTATTCCTCTGTCGTCTGAGAGTACATTTGGTATGATGTTGATTTTTAAAAAATTGATTAAGACTTGCTTTGTGGCTGAGTGTATGGTCAATCTTAGAGTATGTTCCATGTGCAGATAAGAATAATGTATATTCTCTGGTTGTTGGGTGGAATATTCTGTAGATCTCTTTTAGGTCCACCTGGTCAAGTGTTGAATATAAGTCCAGAATTTCTTTGTTAGTTGTCTGCCTTGATGATCTGTCTAACACTGTCAGTGGGGTGTTGAAATTCTCCACTATTATTATTATTTATTATACTTTAAGTTCTAGGGTACATGTGTACAATGTGCAGGTTTGTTACATCTGTATACATGTGCCATGTTGGTGTGCTGCACCCATTAACTCGTCATTTACATTAGGTATATCTCCTAATGCTATCCCTCCCCTCTCCCCCCACCCCATGACAGGCCCCGGTGTGTGATGTTCCCCACCCTGTGTCCAAGTGTTCTCACTGTTCAATTCCCACCTATGAGTGGGAACATGCAGTGTTTTCTTTTCTGTTCTTGTGGTAGTTTGCACAGAATGATAGTTTCCATCTTCATCCATGTCCCTACAAAAGACATGAACTCATCCTTTTTTGTGGCTGTATAGTATTCCATGGTGTATATGTGTCACATTTTCTTAATCCAGTCTATTATTGATGGACATTTGGGTTGGTTCCAAGTCTTTGCTATTGTGAATAGTGCCACAATAAACATATGTGTGCATGTGTCTTTATAGCAGCATGATTTATAATCCTTTGGGTATATACCCAGTAATGGGATGGCTGGGTCAAATGGTATTTCTAGTTCTAGATCCTGAGGAATTGTCACACTGTCTTCCACAATGGTTGAACTAGTCTACACTCCCACCAACAGTGTAAAAGCGTTCCCATTTCTCCACATCCTCTCCAGCACCTGTTGTTTCCCAACTCTTCAACGATCGCCATTCTAACTGGTGTGAGATGGTATCTCATTGTGGTTTTATTTGCATTTCTCTGATGGCCAGTGATGATGAGCATTTTTTCATGTGTCTGTTGGCTGCATAAATGTCTTCTTTTAAGAAGTGTCTGTTCATATCCTTTGCCCACTTTTTGATGAGGTTGTTTGATTTTTTTCTTGTAAATTTTGTTTAAGTTCTTTGTAGATTCTGGATATTAGCCCTTTGTCAGATGGGTAGATTGTAAAAATTTTCTCCCATTATGTAGGTTGCCTGCCCACTCCAATGGTAGCTTCTTTTGCTATGCAGAAGCTTTTCAGTTTAACCAGATCCCATTTGTCAATTTTGACTTTTGTTGCCATTGCTTTTGGTGTTTTAGTTATGAAGTCCTTGCCCACGCCTATGTCCTGAATGGTATTGCCTAGGTTTTCTTCTATGGTTTTTATGGTTTTAGGTCTAACATTTAAGTCTTTATTCCATCTTGAATTAATTTTTCTATAAGGTATAAGGAAGGGATCCAGTTTCAGCTTTCTACACGTGGCTAGCCAGTTTTCCCAGCACCCATTTATTAAATAGGGAATCCTTTCCCCATTTCTTGTTTTTGTCAGGTTTGTCAAAGATCAGATGGTTGTAGATGTGTAGTATTATTTCTGAGGGTTCTGTTCTGTTCCATTGGTCTATATCTCTGTTTTGGTACCAGTACCATGCTGTTTTGGTTACTGTAGCCTTGTAGTATTGTTTGAAGTCAGGTAACGTGATACCTCCAGCTTTGTTCTTTTGGCTTAGGATTGTCTTGGCTATGTGGGCTCTTTTTTGGTTCCATATGAACTTCAAAGTAGTTTTTTCCAATTCTGTGAAGAAAGGCGTTGGTAGCTTGATGGGGATGGCATTGAATCTATAAATTACCTTGGGCAGTATGGCCATCTCAACACTGACTCTTCCCATCCATGTGCACGGAATGTTCCTCCATTTGCCTGTGTCCTCCCTCACCTCATTGAGCAGTGGTCTGCAGTCCTCGCCAGAGAGATCCCCCACATCCCTGCAAGCTGGATTCCCAGACATTTCATTCTCCCTGAAGCAATTGTGAATGGGAGTTCACCCATGACCCGGCTGTCTGTCCATTATTGGTGTATAGGAATACTTGTGATTTTTGCACACTGACCCCGCATCCTGAGACTTTGCCGAAGTTGCCCATCAGCTTAAGGAGATTTTGGGCTGAGACGATGGGGCTTTCCAAACATACAATCATGTCATCTGCAAACAGGGACAATTTGACTTCCTCTTTTCCTAATTGAATACCCTTTATTTCTTTCTCCCACGTGATTGCCCTGGCCAGAACCTCCAACACTACGTTGAATAGGAGTGGTGAGAGAGGGCATCCCTGTCTTGTGCCAGTTTTCAAAGGGAATGCTTCCAGTTTTTGCCCATCCGGTATGATATTGGCTGTGGGTTTGTCACAAACAGCTCCCATTATTTTGAGATACATCCCATCAATATCTAGTTTACTGAGAGTTTTTAGCATGAAGCGGTGTTGAATTCTGTCAAAGGCCTTTTCTGCATCTATTGAGATAATCATCTGGTTTTTGTCTTTGGTTCTGTTTATATGATGGATTACGTTTATTGATTTGCTTGTGTTGAACCAGCCTCGCGTCCCAGGGATGAAGCCAACTTGATCATGGTGGACAAGCCTCTCGATGTGCTGCTGGATTTGGTTTGTCAGTATTTTAGTGAGGATTTTTGCATTGATGTTCATCAGGGATATTGGTCTAAAACTGTCTTTTTTTTTGTTGTATCTCTGCAAGCCTTTGGTATCAGGATGATTCTGGCCTCATAAAATGAGTTACGGAGGATTCCCTCTTTTTCTATTGATTGGAATCATTTCAGAAGGAATGGTACCAGCTCCTCTTTGTACCTCTGGTAGAATTCGGCTGTGAATCCATCTGGTCCTGGACTTCTGATTGGTAGGCTATTAATTATTGCCCCAATTCCAGAGCCCGTTATTGGTGCATTCAGGGATTAAACCTCTTCCTGGTTTAGTCTTGGGAGGGTGTATGTATCCAGGAATTTATCTATTCCTTCCATATTTTCTAGTTAATTTGCGTAGAGGTGTTTATAGTATTCTCTGATGGCAGTTTGTATCTCTGTGGGGATGATAAAGGGGTGGTGATATCCCGTTTATCATTTTTCACTGCGTCCATTTGATTCTTCTCTCTTTTCTTCTTTATTAGTCTTGCTAGCAGTCTATCAATTTTGTTAATCTTTTAAAACAACAGCTCCTGGATTCATTGATTTTTTGAAGGATTCTTTGTGTCTCTATCTCCTTCAGTTTTGCTCTGATCTTAGTTATTTCTTGCCTTCTGCTAGCTTTTGAATGTGTTTGCTCTTGCTTTTCTAGTTCTTTTAATTGTGAAGTTAAAAGGTCAATTTCAGATCTTTCCTGCTTTCTCTTAATGGCCCATTTAGTGCCATAAATTTCCCTCTACACACTGCTTTAAATGTGACCCAGAGATTCTGTTATGTTGTGTCTTTGTTCTCATTGGTTTCAAAGAACATCTTTATTTCTGCCTTCATTACGTTATGTACACAGTAGTCATTCAGGAGCAGATTGTTCAGTTTCCATGTAGTTGAGCAGTTTTGAGTGAGTTTCTCAATCCTGAGCTCCAGTCTGATTGCACTGTGGTCTGAGAGACAGTTTGTTTTAATTTCTGTTCTTTTACATTTGCTGAGAAGTGCTTTACTTCGAACTATGTGGTAAATTTTGGAATAAGTGTGATGTGATGCTGAGAAGAATGTATATTCTGTTGATTTGGGGTGGAGAGTTCTGTAGATGTCTGTTAGGTCCACTTGGTGCAGAGCTGAGTTCTATTTCTGGATATCCCTGCCAACTTTCTGTCTCGTTGATCTGTCTAATGTTGACAGTGAGGTGTTAAAGTCTCCCATTATTATTGTGTGGGAGTCTAAGTCTCTTTGTAGGTCTCTAAGGACCTGCTTTATGAATCTGGGTGCTCCTATATTGGGTGCATATATATTCAGGATAGTTAGCTCTTCTTGCTGAATTGATCCCTTTACCATTATGTAATGGCCTTCTTTGTCTCTTTTGATCTTTGTTGGTTTAAAGTCTGTTTTATCAGAGACCAGGACCACAACCCCTGCCTTTTTGTTGTTTTCCATTTGCTTGGTAGATCTTCCTCCATCCCTTTATTTTGAGCATATGCGTGTCTCTGCATGTGAGATGGGTCTCCTGGATACAACACACTGATGGGTCCCGACTTCATCCAATTTGCCAGTCTGTGTCTTTTAATTGGAGCATTTAGCCCATTTACATTTAAGGTTAACATTGTTATGTGTGAATTTGATCCTGTCATCATGATGCTAGCTGATTATTTTGCTCATTAGCTGTTGCAGTTTCTTCCCAGCATCAATGGTCTTTACAATCTGGTATGTTTTTGCAGTGGCTGGTATCGGTTGTTCCTTTCCACGTTTAGTGCTTCCTTTAGGAGGTCTTGTAAGGCAGGCCTGGTGGTGACAAAATCTCTCAGCATTTGCTTGTCTGTAAAGGATTCTATTTCTCCTTCACCCATGAAGCCTAGCTTGGCTGGATATGAAACTCTGGGCTGAAAATTCTTCTCTTTAAGAATACTGAATATTGGCCCCCACTCTCTTCTGGTTTGTAGAATTTCTGCCGAGAGATCTGCTGTTAGTCTGATGGGCTTCCCTTTGTGGGTAACCCTACCTTTCTCTCTGGCTGCCCTTAACATTTTTTCCTTCATTTCAACTTTGGTGAATCTGACAATTACGTGTCCTGGAGTTGCTCTTCTCAAGGAGTATCTTTGTGGCATTGTCTGTATTTCCTGAATTTTAATGTTGGTCTGCCTTGCTAGATTGGGGAAGTTCTCCTGGATAATATCCTGAAGAGTGTTTTCCAACTTGGTTCCATTCTCTCCGTCACTTTCAGGTACACCAATCAAACGTAGATTTGGTCTTTTCACATAGTCCCATATTTCTTGGAGGCTTTGTTTGTTTCTTTTTACTCTTTTTTCTCTAAACTTCTCTTCTCGCTTCATTTCATTCATTTGATCTTCAATCACTGATACCCTTTCTTCCACTTCAGCTACTGAAGCTTGTGCATGCATCACGTAGTTCTCGTGCCATGGTTTTCGGCTCCATCAGGTCATTGAAGGTCTTCTCTAAGCTGTTTATTCTAGTTAGCCATTCGTCTAATCTTTTTTCAAGGTTTTTAGCTTCTTTGTGATGGGTTTGAACATCCTCCTTTAGCTTGGAGAAGTTTGTTATTACTGATCATGTGAAGCCTTCTTCTCTCAACTTGTCAAAGTCATTCTCCATCCGGCTTTGTTCTGTTGCCTGCGAGGAGCTGCATTCCTTTGGAGGAGAAGAGGTGCTCTGATTTTTAGAATTTTCGCTTTTCTGCTCTGGTTTCTCCCCATCTTTGTGGTTTTTATCTACCTTTGGTCTTTGATGATGGTGACGTACAGATGGGGTTTTGGTGTGGATATCCTTTCTGTTTGTTAGTTTTCCTTCTAACAGTCAGAACCCTCAGCTGCAGGTCTGTTGGAGTTTTCTGGAGGTCCACTCCAGACCCTGTTTGCCTGGGTATCACCAGCGAAGGCTGCAGAACAGCAAATATTGCAGAATAGCAAATGTTGCTGCCTGATATTTCCTCTGGAAGCTTCATCTCAGAAAGGCACCCGGCTGTATGAGGTGTCAGTCAGCCCCTACTGGGAGGCGTCTCCCAGTTAGGCTACTCGGGGGTCAGGGACCCACTTGAGGAGGCAGTCTGTCCGTTCTCAGATCTCAAACTCCGTGCTGGGAGAACCACTACTCTCTTCAAAGCTATCAGACAGAGACATTTAAGTCTGAAGAAGTTTCTGCTGCCTTTTGTTCGGCTATGCCCTGCCCCCAGAGGTGGAGTCTACAGAGGCAGGCAGGCCTCCTTGAGCTGCGGTGGGCTCCACCCAGTTCAAGCTTCCTGGCCACTTTGTTTACCTACTCAAGCCTCAGCAATGACGGACACCCATCCCCGAGCCTCGCTGCCGCCTTGCAGTTCGATGTCAGACTGCTGTGCTAGCAGTGAGCGAGGCTCCGTGGGCGTGGGACCCTCTGAGCCAGGCACGGGATATAATCTCCTGGTATGCCATTTGCTGACTGTTGGAAAAGCGCAGTATTAGTGTGGGAGTGTCCCGATTTTCTGGGTACCATCTGTCACGGCTTCTCTTGGCTAAGAAAGGGAATTCACTGACCCCTTGTGCTTCCTGGGTGAGGTGATGCCCTGCCCTGCTTTGGCTCATGCTCCGTAGGCTGCACCCACTGTCCAACAAGCCCCAGTAAGATGAACCCGGTACCTCATTTGGAAATGCAGAAATCACCCGTCTTCTGCATCGCTCACACCGGGAGCTGTAGACTGGAGCTGTTCCTATTCAGCCATCTTGGAACCTCCAGTGAAATTCTCCACTATTATTGTGTGACTGTGTAAGTCTTTTCATAGGTCTAGAAGTACTTGCTTTATGAATCTGGGTGATCCAATGCTGGGTGCATATATAGTTAGGATAGGTCAATCTTCATGTTGAACTGAACCCCTTATCATTATGTAATGCCCTTCTTCATCTTTTAAAACTGTTGTTGGTGTCATGTCTGTTTTATAAGAATAGCAACCCCTGTTCTTTTCTTTTTATTTTCTGTTTGCATGATGGATCTTTCTCCATCCCTTTACTTTGAGCCTGTGGGTATAGTTACATGTGAAATGGGTCTCTTGAAGACAGAAGATGGTTGGCTCTCATTTTTTAAATCCAATTTGCCATTCTCTGTCTTTTCAGTGGGGTGTTTAGACCATTTACATTCAAGGTTAATACTGACATGTGAGGTTTTGGTCCTGTCATCATGTTATTAGCTGGTTGTTTCGTAGACTCAATTGTGTAGTTGCTTTATAGAGTCTATGGGTTATGTACTTAAGTGTGTTTTTATGGTGGCAGGTATTCTTTTCTTTCCAAGTTTAGAACTCCTTTAAGGATCTCTTCTAAGCCTGGTCTAGTGGCAATGAATTCCCTTTGCATTTGCTCATCTGGAAATATTTTATTTCTCCTTCACTTATGAAGCTTTATTTGGCAGAATATGAAATTATTGGTTGGAATTTCTTTTCTTAGATTTAAAGATGCTGAAAGTAGGTCACTATTCTTATCTGGCTTGTAAGTTTTCTGCTGAAAAGTCTGCTTTTAGACTAATGGAGTCCCCTTTGTAAGTGACCTGATCTCTTTCTCTAGCAGCCTTTAAGATTTTTTTCTTTCACATTGACCTTGGAAAGTCTGATGACTATGTGTCTTGGGGATGGTCCTCTTGCACAGTATCTCACAGGGATTCTCTGAATTTCTTGAATTTGCATGTCAACCTCGTTAGTGAGGTTGGAGAATTTGGGGAGACTAGGTCCACAAATATGTTTTTGAAGTTGCTTACTCTTTTTCCTTCTCTCTTAGGAATGCCAGTGGGTCATAGGTTTTATCTTTTTACATAATTCCATATTTTTCAGAGGTTTTGTTAATTTTTTTAAATTCTTTTTTCCTTATTTTTTTTTCTGACTGGGTTGATTCAAATGACTGGTCTTTGAGCTCTGAGATTTTTTTCCTCATCTTGCTCTAGTCTATTGTTAATGCTTCCAACTATATTTTGAAATTCTTGTACTGAATTTTTCAATTTCAGAAGTTCTGTTTCATTCTTTCTTAAAATGGGTATGTCATCTTTCAACTCTTGTATCATTCATTTACTGGTTTCCTTGGATTGGGTTTCAACTTTCTCCTGAAGTTCGTTGAACTTCCTTGCCATCTAGATTGTGAATTCTATTTCTGTCATTCTAGCCACTTAAGTCTTGTTAGGATACATTGCTGGGGAGCTACTGCAATCATCTGGAGACAAACGCTTTGAACTTTTGAATTCCTAGAGTTCTTGTGCTGGTTCTTTCTTACCTGAGAGGGCTGGTGTTTCTTTAGCTTTTGAAGTTGCTGTTGTTTTGGTGGAGTTTTTTGTTTTTATATATATTTTTTCCCTTGAGAGTTTGTGGTGTATGTTGTATGTAGCCAGTTGGTTTCATTTCTGGGTGATTTCAGAGGGCCAGGGCTTGTATGGATTCTTTTTTTTTTTTTTTTTAATGGAGTCTCGCTCTGTCACCTAGGTTGGAGTGCAGTGCACAATCTCGGCTCACTGCAACCTCCACCTCCCAGGTTCAAGTGATTCTCCTGCCTCAGCCTCCTGAGTAGCTGGGATTACAGGCTAATGCCACCATGCCTGACTAATTTTTGTATTTTTAGTAGAGATGGAGTTTCACCATGTTGGCCAGGCTGGTCTTGAACTCTTGACCTCTGGTGATCTACCCACCTCGGCCTCTCAAAATGTTGAGATTACAGGCATGCGCTACCGTGCTAAGCCTTATATGGGTTCTTTAGTTGTAGCTAGATTCCTGCATTAGGTTTCACATATGAAGTGTGCTGAAGAAATTTTTGTTTGGTGGTCTAATTCAGACTGAGATCCAGTAAATGGCACTTAAGAGTAAGGGCCAGCAGGTAGGCTCTTCCTCATCTTAGCACCTCTTTTGTATTCTCAGCAATGTTCTGGGGAGCACATTTGGGGAGATGGGAGGGCAAGAGATGACTCTCTTGTCAAGTTCATTCCAACAAGGCCTTGGAAGAGCCCCCTTGAATGACTGGTGCCACACCCACATTTCCTTAGCCCCAAGGGGGTGGGGCTCTGGTAGGCTGTGTTCCCTCCTACGTTGTGGGCAACTCAAGCCAAAGGTTAGGTCACTAGGAGACCTGCAGCTCCCCAGGGAGCTGGTCCTCTGTGATTGGCATAGTCAGGGTGGGTAGCAGGGTATGTGTTGGGGTAGTCTGTTGATGAAGTGGGTCAAGGGCAGAGGATCCCTAGACAAGGCAGTGTTGTCAAGGATAGGCAGCTGGCGTGACACCCAAGGCCCTGGGTTTTGTGCTTAGCAGACAGCTATGGGGACAGACCAGCCTGTGCTTCCCCAACCAAGTTTCTTCTTGGTGTGTCTGCCTCGGTAGCAGGCCTAACCAGCTAGTTTTGTCCTAAGCCTTCTGTGCCCAGATTGCTGGTATTCTGGGATATGGTGCTTCACTGGGCAGATGCTGCAGCTGGCAAACAGGCTACATCTTTCCTGGACTGCACTTGTGGAAGGGGGCATGCCCAGCTCCCATGCCAGCATACGAACCCATACTTTATTCTTTTCAGTGTTGTGAGAGTAGGGGCCCCTCCCTCACTTGAGCTCAGATCTCAGTTCGGTAACCTTGAGCTGTGTGCTCAAACCCTGGGGGGGTTGGGTCTGGGCCCATGGCTTTGTCTTCTGGCCCCGTAGGGTGGTGTACTGACTCCCAGGCTGCAGACAAAGCACTCTGGCAAGGCTGTGCTGTGTGCACACTCTTGAAGGGGCAGCCAGGCAGGGGCCTTGGGAAAGGCCAGTGGACAGCAAGGTGTACAGATCAGACACACTCCCATCTTATGGGAAAGACAGCCCTTCTCTATCCCAGCCCCAAAGTCAGCAGAAGCTAGAGTCACTCAGAGCAAGAGGGAGAGCTCTGGGGATGAGCACCTATGGTTGCCTTTTGCTACAGCTGCTTTTTGAAAACAGAATCGTACTCTTTGGAGTCTTCTGCACTTAAGTACTGTGTTTCCAGAATTCACCGATGTTTGATTTCTACAGCTGTGGTTCATTGGTTTTTGCTGTATGTAACTTATCCAGTGTCCTGTTGATGGACAATTGGGTTGTACTTATCTCTGTTATTATAAATAACACTCCTACAAACATTTTGCTCGTGATTCCTGGGGCATTATATGCAAAATCTCTGTAGGGTGTATACCTAGGAGTGGAATTGCTGGTTCATAGAGGATGTGTATATTCAGCTTTTCAAGATAATATGTAACTCCTCTTCAAATTGGTTGTATCAGTTTATATTCCTGCCAGCAGTGGATGAGTGTTCCCATTGCTTCATATTTCTTTGTTTTTTTGAGACAGAGTCTCACTCTATTGCCCAGGCTAGAGTGCAGTGGCATGATCTCGGCTCACTGCAACCTCCATCTCCCAGGTTCAAGCCATTCTTGTGCCTCAGCCTCCCAAATAGCTGGGATTACAGGTGACTGCCACTGTGCCTGGTTAAATTTTTTGTATTTCTAGTGGAGATGGGGTTTTGCCATGTTGGCCAGGCTGGTCTTGAACTCCTGGCCTCAGGTGATCCTCCTGCCTCTGCCTCCCAAAGTGCTGGGATTACAGGCTTGAGCCATGGTGCCCCGCCCACATTTTTCTAATATTTGGTACTATGCTAAGGTGGCTGGCAAGTAGTATCTCATAATGGTTTGAATTTGAATTTACCTTATTACTAACTTAGGAGATTGAATGTCCTTTCAAATGATTGTTGCTATTTATCTTTCCTCTTTCTTTTTTTGGTGGGGACAGAGTCTCGCTATGTCAGCTGGGCTAGAGTGCAATGGTGTGATCTCAGCTCACTGCTACCTCTGCCTCCTGGGTTCAAGTGATTCTCCTGCCTCAGCCTCCTGAGTAGCTGGGATTACAGGTGCCTTCCACCACACCTGGCTAATTTTTGTATTTTTAGTACAGACAGAGTTTTGCCATGTTGGCCAGGCTGGTCTCTAACTCCTGACCTCAGGTGATCCACTCCCCTCGGCCTCCCAAAGTGCTGGGATTATAGGCGTGAGCCATCACGCCCGGCCTCCTCTTTTTTTATAAGGAGTAATAACCAGCATTAACACAACCACTTATTGGATACTACTTTCTGTGTGCAAGTCTCTGCATGTCACATGTTATTCCCTTAGCAACCTTATGAAATAGTTACCATGATATTTTGGGGCCTCAGAAAGATTATTATTAGAGTATATGTTATAAACTGTATTTCTCCAAATCATGGCCTTCACATCTTTATGACATGTGACTTGAGAACCCAAGCCTAGCCTGTAATCCTGCAATTTGACTGTAGGTATCTAATTTCTCAAGTCTATCTTAAGGCTTTTCAGAGATCCAAAAATATCCCTAGTGGTTATATGAAAGAAAAATTTCTAGACTTCATCTCCAAAGACTTTTCTTTGTTACCTTAGCAGAAAGGCTAAGACCACTGGCATTTTTGCTTGTTTCTAGAGTGATATAAGAAATCATTTACATGTGAAAACACCAACCTAGAGCAAGGTATAAGCTCCTTTTCAGAAGGACTGTCTCTTAGAGGAACTATACATTTTTTTTTTCTCAATGAATGATTTTTTTTCCTGTTTGACTTCCAAAAAGGAGTTGGCTGGTGATTATATGAGTCTGGAATTTTAGAAAAGAGGAATGTACTTATTGGTTCTTTTGAATGAATCAATCCAATAAGCATTTATTTTGAGTCTGCTTTCTACAACGCCCTGAGATGTAGAGAGATATGACAGCACAAGGGGACTTCATGCCCATCTCCACTATGTTTCCTATTTAGTTGAAAAGTTTCAAACTCTCAAAGATGGGGGGATTCATTCTTTTTTACTTTTTACAAGTAATTTTTTTCTCATTTATGAGAAATACCCCCTGGAGTATGGGGGTTACACAAAGTTTAGGTTAGGGTTCCTGGTTGATTCTCAAATATGTAGAAAGTTATCATTTTTAAGAAACATTTTTGACAATGTTGATAGTGTATCAGAGCAAAACAAACATCCCAGAGCTTCCTTTCAGCCTTCCTGAGAGAAAACCCATAGGGAATATTGTGGGATGGCTCCAAAGGGTCATGGAAAGGCGATATGATTCTGCTATGGGTAGCTGGAGCCAGGCCACAGCAGGCTAAGCAGATCTGGTCTCCCAGAGCCTCCCTCACCCGATGGAGGAGACCCAGCAAGCCTGGCTGAGAGCTGCGTCTGGGGGAATGGAGAGGTGTGATGTGTTCTACTGCCACTGTTCTGTGTGATGTGTTGTGTTAGGCCAAGTTAGGCTCAGTGAGTCCACTAGGCCACAGGACCCCTAGGTGTCCAGGCTGCAGGTCAAGGGAGGATGAGCAGAAAGTTAATGAAAGGGATGCAGAAAAGGATGACTTGTGAGCCACGGAGGCTGGGGCTAAAACCTACCTTTCTTTGTATACTCCTGGGCAGGTCCTCTCCTCAACTGTGCTTGTCTTCCAGCCCAATACCATGCTATGTCTGATGATTTGCTTTATTAGTAGAATTGAAAATATAACAAAATTTTAGATCTGACTAAAACACACACATACACACTGCACACTCATATCCTCTCTTCAACCTTTGCATCACTCACTTATCCTTTGCATATATGGTCTTAGGCTATCATTCACTTAAAAAAAATAACTTTATTGAGATATAATTTGCATACCATGAAAACCTCCCATATTAGGTATAGATTTCAATGATTTTTAGTAAGTCTACTGAATGGTGCAATCATCACCAAAATCTAATTTTGAAACATTTCCATTATCCCCAGATAGATCCCTGATGCTCATTCGCAGTCATTACCTGCTCCCCTCTGCCCCTCCAGCCCCAGGCAACCACCAATCTACTTTCTGTCTCTATAGATTTGCCCTTTCTGGGCATTTTATAAAAATGGAATCATAACAAAGTGTGGTCTTTGTGTCTGGCTTCTTCCACTTAGCATGAAATTTATCCGTGTTGTAGCATATATCAGCATCTCGTTCCTTTTTATTGCTGAATAGTGTTCCATTCCTTGGATATACCATATTGTGTTCATCCAGTCACCAGTTAATGGATATTTGGGCTGTTTCTACCTTTTGGCTATTATGAATAGTGCTGCTATGAACATTCATATGCAAGTCTTTGTGTGTACATATGCCTTGATTTCTCGAGTATAAGCCTAGGAGTGGAATTGCTGGTTCTTATGGTAAATCTATCTTCTCAAGATCTTATTCACAAACATCTAGTTTCTTAACTTTTTAAGAAGATGACAAGCTGTTTTCCAAAGTGGCTGCATCATTTTGTATTCCCTGTGATTGACTTAATGGTATGAGTTCTGTCTCTCTCTGTAGGCTGTAGGTTTCTTGAGGACAGCAATCCTACTGAAGTCCTAAATCAATGCATAGGTTTTGGGTCATTGATGATGATGACTGTAGTGGGCTGAATGTGGCTCCAAAGATACATTTGTCCTAATTACTAGGATGTGAGAATATTACATTACATAGCAAAGGATATATGTGATTAAAGATCTTGAGAAGAGAGGCTCATCCCAGAATATCCAGGTGGGCCCTAAATGCCTATTGTGTATTTCTTATTGTGTCCAGTTGGTTTGGAAACCATGATGTAATGTTTCCTTTATATAAATACAATAAATGTAAATAACCTCATATAATAGTAAAATAATTAGGAAGAAGTTCATTTTCAGTATTTTTATTCTTTTTAAAATAATTAATATAATTTAATTTTTATTCATTTGTAATTTATTGATTTTATAATTTGTATTCATATAATTTAATTTTTAATAGTTGCTGAGTTTAACAACTGGCTTATTAGTTTCTTAAAAATTTAACAAGATTCTCTCTCATGAGCTGATATAAACTAATTCCAGCTCATTTAGATTCATGCATATAAAGAGCATTCAACAAAGCCTTGCATACACAAATGGCATGTATTAGCTAATTACTACTGCTACTACTATTAATTACTTTGACTGGTGAGCTCTACAAAGGCTGAAAGTAGACATATTCCCTTATTATCCTAGCACTAACACTGAGCTAGGGCCACCCTGTTTTGTGCCCAGGGAAGGTTAATTACTGTTTGAAGAGACTCAAATTTAAGGGCATGGTCACCCAAGAACAGCACAGATTTGGTAGCAAAGTGAAGGAAATGTTAGCTACTCCATCTCTATCAGAGTGCTTGATGTGTTCAGATCATTTTAAGAGCCAATTGTTAGGAATAAAGAGAGGGCCCAGAGAGGGGGACAGGCAAGGGGAATCTAGCTTAAGGTGCATCATTTTGGGGAATCTAGAGTAAGAACCATCAGCTTGTGAGAGGAAGTGTTGAAGGTTCGTCTCTTTATTCCTATCTGCTGTTCTTACTGGTATCTGTGCTCCCTATTGTCTTTAGTTGGTGACCTTTTGTTTTCTGATCACCACTTCCATCCCTGATTTAAAATTGAGTAATATTTAAGAAGCAACTGGAGATCAGGAATTGACAAAATCACCATGAAAGCATACCAAAGGCAACTGACTTTAAAAAAGTACTTGACAGGTAATTCACACATGGGCCCCCTAGATGTTGGATGTTACTTAAATGTCTCAAAAATAAAATCATTATAAGGATCCATTTATCCTTTTGTTTAATTCCATAAATTGTAAACTTATACCTAAGTTTGCAGAAATTGAGGTGTTTTCTAATGCTCCTATGTGTAAGTAAAGCTAGAATAAAAACAGATCAATTCATTTAGGGGTAAGATAAATAAATTATGTAAAAACAACTGATTTACTTTATACCAGAAATTCTTTATCTTATAAGTGACAAGTTTCACTCATCCTTGAATTAGCTTCAAAGAGACAGTGTAAATTCTGGAGAGAAAAAAAGAGTGCGTTAAAGACCCAACTTTAAGGACTTCAAACTACTTATCTAGGAGTGTGCTTCCCAAAGCATGCTGCATAGAATTTTATTTCTGGGAAATGCTTCAGGAATGAAATTTCCTAAATTATTCTTTTTAAAATTATTTATTTGTATTCATATAATTTAATTTTTAATAATTGCCGAGTTTAACAACTGGCTTATTAGTTTCCTAAAAATTAAACAAGATTCTCTCTCACGAGCTGATATAAATTAACTCCAGCTCACTTAAATTCATGCATATAAACAGCATTCAAATAAATTCAGGGTGAACAGTCTCTTTGATGAAGTAAGTTTGAGGGTGCTGCAGACCAGTCCCCTCTGACAGATGATGGCACACAGTCACACAGTAAAGGCTCTGAGGAGTGCTGCTGTAAAGACATCCCTCAACTTAGTATAATTCCTCATCTTCTAGACATATTTGACCCCAGAATCCTGTTTTCACCTAACTCCTATTAATATTCTGAGCAACCAGTGTTTCTAGGACACAATTTTGGAATCTTCACACTAGGGCTGTTACTCCTTCTAAGTGGTTTTGTGATCTTCAGCAAACCCTAGCCCTCAGTTTCTCTGTAGATTTGCTGAATCCTTTCACAGAGATGCTGTGAATCGAAATTTCCACAGAGAGTTTCTCTAAAAAGTTTCAAAAACTACTTTTGTGCTGGGCTAACATTCCTTAGCAGAAAGCCAATTTATGAGTTCTCCTATTACTCCATTCTGCAGAGACTCTCAATAAGGCACATCTGCGGAATGTTGACCTTGGCTTGACACACACTTAAAAGCGTTGGTGGACACTTTCACCCTGATGGTCTGTTTCAAAGGTCATTTTCTTTTTCTTCCTCTTTATCTTCTTCTTCTTTTTTTTTTTTTTTTGAGATGTAGTCTTTCTGTCACCCATGCTGGAGTGCAATGGCACGATCTCAGCTCACTGCAACTTTTGCCTCCTGGGTTTAAGCGATTCTCCTGCCTCAGCCTCCTGAGTAGCTGGGGTTATAGGCACATGCCACCATGCCCAGCTAATTTTTGTACTTGTAGTAGAGACAGGGTTTCACCATGTTGGTCAGGTTGGTCTTGAACTCCTGACCTTGTGATCTGCCCACCTTGGCCTCCCAAAGTGCTGGGATTACAGACGTGAGCCACTGTGCCTGACCCTTCTTTTTCTTCTAAAGGCACAATTGCTGCAGTAATTTTCTGTAGTACATCCTTAGTTGCATCAATATGGGTTGTCGTGGCATAACCTGTGTTCACATCCTTATTTCAAGATTGGCTTAAATGTGGAGCCAGGTGACTGTAGCCTTAAGGCCCACCTCAGTTCATTACCCTGAAGCACCTCTTCAGCCTGGTTTTGGATTAGAAACGAGGTAGTACGGAATCCAAATAAACAAGCCAGGGCAGAATATTCAAGTGACAGAAAAGCAAAAACTTATTCTTTACAACTCCAGTAAAATACTTAGGTTTAGCTCATGTGACACAGCCAAGGATTCATTTTTCGACAAGGTGCCCAGTAGACTTGGTGCCATGGGTGACTTTGCTTCTGCAGGGGATGCCTTTGTTCTTTCCTCAAGCGTGTTATGTTTTAGGCTCAAATGCAAACTCTGAGCAAATGGTCATCTTCACAGAGTAAAAAAAAAAATCGCAGATTTGCTTTTTAATTTTGGGTGTTTTCTTGAAATGAGGCAAGACTAATTTAGGCCTTTGGGACATTTGTTTTGGGGGTTTTTGAAGACTGTCATATGGCTTCTCATTGAATTAAGCTTCCATGTTTGGGGATGAATTTATTTTTTGTCACAAGGCTTAAGATCCCAACTCAGCCAGGTTTCTGTGTGTTTCTTCTAATAAAGAGCAGAAACTATAAGTTGGAATATCCCCAAATTATCTTTTGGGTTAAAATAGCTTGTTCACAGAATTCTGAAAAATATCTTTCCCTTGTGAGCTATAAACTTAAAGCTACAAACTCCTTTCCTAAGCAGGAACTGATGTTCAAACAATTTGACTGGACTAAAACATAAAGCAAATAAATACTTGTCCCCCCAATTTGTCCTCTACTCTCTTCCCTAATTTTGTGTTTGCAATATTAGTTCAGAAGAAATTCGGTAAATGGTCACTGACATAACCGGTTTGTTGGCTAATAACTATTTCGTTCTCAAGGCCTGAGTTCTTACAGTCAGCTATGGGGCTGAAGCCAAGAGAAAGGCAAGGGAAGAGGCCAGTGCCTAAGGAGAGGAGGATGTTTTCTATTTTACCCAAACTTCTCATGCATGGACCTAAGAACTTGCTCCTGGGCAGGGCCAGCTTCATGGTGTGGGAACTGTGCAGTTGCACAGAGCTCTGCTTTGAGAAGGGCCTCATGTTTGTTGCATGCTCTGTTGTCACCATCTTGAAAATTTTAATACTTTTTGAACAAAGAGCTCTACATTTTCATTTTTACTCTGGGTCCCTCAAATTATGTAGCGTGTTCTTCTCCTGGGTTATAGGTGGCTTGGGCCCTCTGCTTTCTTCTCACTCTTCTCTCCCAGTCATGCCCCTGAGCCAGGCTCAGGACCATGCTCAGTGCTGGACTCGCCATTGTCATGTCCTCTGGAGCAGGAAGCTGAGTACTCACCTTACAGGGAGTCAACTTTTAGTAATCCTTCTGTGGATTTTGTGGATTATTTGTCATCTCAGTAGGTTTTTTTGTTTGTTTGTTTGTTTTTGGCCATCCCATGGACCTCTAGTTGGTTTGGACTTTCAAGAAAAGTCAGGTAATTTCAACAGTTGTGCAAGCTGAACATGAGGAGGGAGGCAAATACGTTGCCCAGGAAAAATCCCACAATGCCAAAGCTCAATGAAAATTACATTTCGTTTGTAATTTTATACTCATCAATGATAAACCAGTAAACAGGTACAAAACCAATTTACATTTAGAGTTTACATTAGAATTCTAAAAAATCTTACTGAGCACCTGAATACTTTGGTTTATGATGTCTGTTTCCTGTATATGGTTTCTATTTTTTATGTTGAACCATATGGAGGCTCATTTATTCAATGTGCTTATTAAATTTTTATATTTGCACTACTTGTATAAGCTAAGAATTACTGCCACAAAACTCCTTTCTTTATATAGTCATGTGTGTCTTTTTTTTCTTTTCTTTCTTCCTTTTTTATTGCCTTAGGAAATTCTTTCGAAATGGCAATATTTCTTCTTTACCCAATTTAAACATTGCTCACCTTGCCATATCCGCTTCTTCTCTGCTACCTTGGTAGAAATGCTCTTATGAAACCGTACTTTATAGTGAAGATTTGTGCCTTCTTGAAGAATATGAAAAGAAATAGTCCTCTCTGCTATTACTCTGTCCATAATACTGAGAGCATTGTGTATTACATGACACTCTGACTTCTTTATGAGAACCATAGAAGACATTTCTGTACTCTGAGATCTGGCTTAAGGGCTACGTTATCTGGGGCCATCACAAGCATATAAATCTAAAATTGTGCCAAAGAGAATAAAATGGCAGATACCAGAGACTGGGAAAGGTGGGTGAGGGGAGAGGGGGAGTGAAGAGAGGTTGGTTATGGGTACAAACGTACAGTTAGATAGAAGAAATAAATTCCAATGCTTGACAGCAGACTAGGGTGACTATACTTAGCAACAATATTACGTATATTTCAAAACAACTAGAAGAGAAGACTTGAAATGGTACCAACACATAAAAATAATAAATAATCCAATTACCCTGACTTGATCATTACACATTCTTTCCATGTAACAAACACTCACATGTGCCCCATAAATATGTAAATTTTGTGTCTATCTATCTATCACTCTATCTAGCGATCTAGCTAGCTATATCTCAATATAGCAATAAGAGCAGAAAGAATTTTAGGCCTGGAGACATATAGTCTGGAATAGTGGATGAGAAGCTGAACACTGTCAGCATTTTCTTTCTCACCTCTTTTTTCACGCAGTTCCTCTATAAATAAATTTGAAAGAAATATTTTAAAGATTATCAGCCTGAAGAGATGCCAAAAAAGTAGCATTCCCACAGACCTACACCTCTTGATCTAGCCCAAATAGAAGTACCTCATGTAGTCTAACTTCTCCTGGCAACTAGTTTGTTTTCATATTTATGGTCTTTGGGCCTCCTAACCAACCATGGTTTCCTCTTTGAGGAATGAGGTTAGCACAAAAGGTGCATATGAGCTTCTGCACACTTGTGAGAGATAAGTGTATGGTCCACCTCTCACAAGTGTGCAGGAACTCATGTATGCCTTTTATTCAATCCTCCTTCTTCCACCAATTTTATTGTCTACACTATTTCCTTTTGCCTCATTTTTCCTACTTACTTTATCTTGCCAATGGTATACATCTGCCTTACCTCCTTACGACTTTAACTTTTAAATTCTTGTTTAGAGGTGTTTTGTGCAGATACTATCCTCCTTTTCCTCCTTCATCTTCTTCTTCCTTCCCATCCACCTTCTGTTGTATGGTAACTTTACAACAGAAACAACGATTTCATGTCCCATAAAGTCACAATTATTGGCCTTTCTATTTGTATTTTTTCTATTCCCTTTAACATTTCTGGCTTTTATAATGCATATATTAGTACAGTTTCCATGTTAATAAATAGTGGTCGTATATAGGACTATGTGCTCAAAAATGTCTAATGAAATGTGCAATTCAAATGGTTCAGAGATGACCAACCAAGATTATTGCAGTTGGTCCCTTTGTTTCAGACTAACTTCCCTACCACTCTATTATTCATCTGTTAGTTAATACAACTAAAGTGCTTAGAACAAAGTAAGTACTATATACCTTAGCTATGATTATTATCCTATTGCCAAACTTGACTTTCTGCCACCATCCTAATCTTCATTATCACAGATTGGGATTTTTACTTACTTAATAGTTTTAGATAAATGAGTTGTTCCCATAGTGGGATCCCAATGTTGGTTCCCTGGCTCCTGGCCTGCTTTGCCAAGTCTATGTGATCACAGGCTGACAGGCCAGGTTCTCCCAGTTAGAAGAGAGGATGCTGTGGTCCTATACTGCATCAAAAGATGCATTCCCTCAGCCAAAGCCTTTCCCTTGATCCCTTCCAGTCATCAAGTCACCTCTCTACATCACACAACTGATCATGCCACACCCTACTGGAAGAAAATCTGTAGACATTAGACTATCTATGAAATTAAGTCCACATTCCCTTGGGAGAATCAGAATAACATATGCTGGAAAGCTGCTCTCTAGGATTTGTGGAGCTTTGTGTTCTATTGTGTCTGCTGAGAAAAAGGAAGGAGGGAGAGCAGCATAGTGTTACGCTTTGGAGTCAGACGTCACAGATTCAAACCCCGTCCCTGTCACGTGAGATCTTACCGTCTCCAAGCCTCAGTTTCTGATCTGTAAAATGGCATAATGATACCTGCCTCATAGAATTGTAAGATAACCCATGTACTATACTTCGGAACTGATAGGGCTGTTTGTTTGTTTGTTTTTTGCTAGGCTCCCTCAAATCATGGTACCAATAGGTTTTTAATACAGGGTAGCACTTTTCATTTGTAACATTCTGACCCTTGAGAAAGTCTTCCACTAAAGGGATATTTAACACATTCTACTTAGTGAGAATGTGAGATATTCTTGAAAGAAATAACAAGCTGAGACCTGACATAAATAGTGTTGCAGGTGGTGACAACAGAGAGCAGTATGGCATGGTTGGAGTAGTCAGAGAACTGGGAGGGAGGGCTGACACTGAAGAGCTAAGGCAGGGGCAGACAATGGAATAGCTTTGTTTTTTTATGATACTGGAAATATTAACTACCACTAAATTGCAACCAACTTTATTTTCATAAGATAGCATGTGCAAAGATCACCTCCATACAACACTCAGAAAACTAAAGCAGCACCTTTATTTTATACGTACAAACAGTATAAAATGTTTATTAGGTAAGAGTTGTGTTTTGTTTACAATATATTATATTGCTTCAAGCCAATGCAAAAAGTTCATACATTATATTCCCTATTTCATTGTGTTTAGAATATATTATATTGTTTAAATGCCACTACCACAGTGTAATTTTTTTTTAATACTGAATCTCTGGAATAATGGTAAGGTCAAAGTATATTGTATTGAGAGTTTAAAAATTAAGAGCAATTTCTAAAAGTGTGACAAATATCTAAATATCTGACAATAAAATCTGAAATGCTGTAACTTCAGCATTATTAACTGCTCCATCCAAATTCTTGTGACTTACGCATTTTTGCCCAATTTAACCTTTCTAATGTTCCCCTGCCCCCAGACACCATAAATGCATTGTAATTTTGAAAATATCTGCCAACTATGCACTGAAAATTTTAACCTGATCAATTGACATAATATAAAATCTGTCCCAAAGCACTGAAACAAGAAAATCTATACCATCATGCTACAGACGTACTTAGAAAACTTAAAAGGAAGAGTAAATATCAGCTCAGTGATTTATAATGAAGCTAATAAAATTCAGGCCAGTATTCTTAAGTGTAATGAACATTATTTGAACATTCAACACATGAAAGGTTAACAAAGGCTATGAACTTGGTGTAACTTAAAACGTTTCAGATGTGGGAGTTCACCAGATGTAATTGGATTCAGGTGGATCCCGCCGCTCCTCGGCCTTTTTAAGTGAAGGCGTGTGCTGCCTGAGCTGGGCGCCTGCTGGCCTCAGGGCATGTATGAGGCTGGCTCCGTACCCTGCAAAATTATTCACAGCTTAAAAAGAAAGAAACTACAAATCGGGCTCTTCAGATTCATTATTAACTATTCAAATGAAATCAATTTTTGCCTTTTCAACCCAGAATGAAAAACTGCAATGACCACAAAAAGCTACCTGAATGAAGAGATCTCTGTTAAGAGCAACACATTTTACTAACTCCATGAAACCAGGTTTCCATTGGATTTCTCATTCCCTATATATTCTGGCCATGCAGAAACTCTTGATGCAAAATCTGGGTGAATGTGACTGAATGGAAGCATAGTCTCCATCCAAGGGCTGGTAAGGATCTAGCATTGAAATTCTGAATGCAGCTGCGGATTTGGTCGTTGATCCTTTTCACTGCACTGCAAACCTAACCTAGCTGATACTGATCCAGTTCAATATGACAACCCTACTCTTCATAAAGATCACATGATTGGGTGTGGCTATTGCACTTATAGGACAAGAATTCTATAAAAATTAAGGACTTCCATTATATGTGTTAGGGAAAAGGTTAAGATTTGAACTGACTCTTCCTTATCAATGGAGATTTGTGTTTTGGTCAAGGTGGACATCCATCTGTTTCCAGATGGGTTGTAAATGGAATGTGCTAAGTTACACAACTTCAGACCTCCCTTCTTCCTACTTAGGGTGATGCTCAGGGGCAGTGACTCATTTCTCATTTCCTAAAACTGATCCAAGGCAGCAAATTACATTGTAAAAGTCTGCCTCCATCTTCTTGTGTGTCAGAGTTAAATTCAGCATTTATTTCTTCCTTGTGTTTTTAAATGCAAACATGCCATTAAGCAGCTACTGAGAACAGAATACTTTGTTCCTGAATGTGTTCCTTTGAATTGTCAGTATGTAGTTTAGTAGCTCGTGGAGTGGTCAAAACTTGAGCCAGCAATGAGCTGGAGTAAATCTCCACCATGCTGCTTGGCCTGTGACCCATGAAGCCCAAACCTTCCTGTTGGCGAGGGTGAGCCTATGCGGGGACATCTGTCTCCAGTATCCTCCTCCCCACCATCATGCATCGGTCCCTGGACCTCCCAACGTGTCATCCCACTGGGAGTATGTTCTTAGCAGAACTCTATGCCTCAGAGCTTCCTTGTCACCTCCCTCTAGTCAAAATAAACCCCCTTCTTTCAGCTCAATTATTTTAGTTAATGTACAAAATGGCTGGGTGACCTCTCCTGGAAAACACATTTGCATTTGAATCAAGCACCAGATCATCTTCTTGGCACGCAATGCTTGGATTTGAAGGAGGTACACTGATGGCAGAAGCTTTCAGCAGCATAATCTCCAAGTGGGGGTGCTATTTGGGGGCTGGCAGACCTGTTAGGAGGGATCATCTACCACATGAGGGCCCCTAACTTGCCTTCCCTTTGGAAGAATGGCTGGGTGCATCAGAAGTAACAGTGCCCTTGTGCTCCCCTCTTCATCACTTGTGGGTATCACCGGGATCTGGATGTGAGTCTTAGAAGACCTTTGTAACTAAGTCCTTGGATGTGTGGTCTGGACTAGGCTTGAGGATTTTTGAAAGTTATTTTGATTCTGAGACAAGCCTCAGGGTTTGTCTCCAGTTGAGGGTGGCATAAGGGCTTCAGTTTACTCTTTTCCAAAATGGCACTAGAAATATTGAGTCTCCTATAGGTCTTTTAGTCCAAAGAAGATCTCCTTATCAGTATGTCCTAGCAGGGATACCATTCAACCATTCCCACTGTGTGAGAAGCGATTTTCCAGAGGAGCTGCACTGCTTATTAAACTGTGTCCACCTGAAGGCAATTTAATCAACCATCCAGTTAATTCAGTGGGTAAAAAAGCATCAAATCAGTGGCTTAGTGTAGTGATATGGTTTGGCTGTGTCCCCACCCAAATCTCATCTTGAATTGTAATCCCCATAATCCCCGTGTGTCAAGGGAGACACCAGGTGGAGGTAATTGAATCATGGGGCTGGTTCCCCTATGCTGTTCTGATAGTGAGTGAGTTCTCACGAGATCTGACAGTTTTATAAGTGTTCGGCAAGCTTCTTCTATGGTCATTCTCTCTCCTTCCACCTTATGAAGAAGGTACCTGCCTCCCTTTGCCTTCTGCCACGATTGTAAGTTTCCTGAGGCCTCCCTAGCCATATGGAAGTGTGAGTCAAACCTTTTTCCTTTATACATTACTCAGTCTCCAGAAGTTGTTTATAGCAGTGTGAGAACAGACTAATACATATAACCTAGACCAGATACCAACCTAGCTTAAAGTAAACACATGTATAACTACATATACACTTATTATAGATACATTAAACTAATACAATATGAACATTGTAAAATATAAGCAAAACTTAGAAATTAGAAAGACTACCATAAGTATATTAAATGTATATTTATATATAAATATAAATCAAATTTAAAATATAAAAAATATTTAAAAAGTAGTATATTCTTTTAGCACCCCAATGGATAATTTCCACACTCACTGGGTTGCATGTACCAACCTTTGGAGACTATTGATCTAGGAAAACATCTGATATGTGAGTGATTTGTTCAATTTGTATCCATTACTTTGGAGACATAATATGGTAGACACAACCTGGAATTTTGTGAATTTGCTTTTTTTTTTTTTTTTTTTTAGAGACAGGGTCTTGCTATGTTGCCCAGGCTGATCTCAAACTCCTGGATTCAAGAAATCCTCTTGCCTCAGCCTCCCAAGTAGCTTGGACTACAGGCATGTGCCACCACTCCCAGCTTGGAATCATGTTTTTGAAGAGTATGGTGTGTGACTAAAGTCTTCCTTTTTTCAAACTAAAGTCGACAGTGGGCCCATGCTTAGGAGACTGAGTTCTAGCTGCCAGAAATGCTGAAACTGTGTTGTTTTGTTAATTTGCTAATTGACTGTCCCGCCCACTCCACAAGGCAGGGCCTTTTCTGGTGTGTCCCCAGTGCTTGGATTCATGCTTAGCACAGGAGAGACTACAATCAATACTGAATGAATTTAGCAAGTTTCATTGTGTGTCTAAAATAGTCCAGCTGTTTATCTACATAGCTAGCTCATTTTTGGTAGTAAATTTTGAAAAAATGCAACTCCATTATAACATCTCTCCCATAGACAGCTTTATAAACCTTTTCTTTCCCTCAAAAGAACTCATTTACTTACTATTACCAATACGATTTAAGTATTTTAAGAAGCAAAATGCTTCATGTTTTATAATGATACTTGACAAATCATGAATTATAAAATCAGAGGTAAGGAGATACTGATTCTACATTTGATTTAAAATCTTAATTTCATGTGTCATTTCTTTCATAGTTAACATACTGTATTACCCCAAATCAACCTGTATTACTAATTTAGCCTAGAAAATATTTGTGATATTTTACAGATGTGATCTTTTACAAAGATGCATTACTCTTTACACACTAAAGCTTAGACTCTAAAGTTTAAAGAGGTGGAGAAGTGTGGGGGAGAAGAGGCAGAGAAAAAGCTGCTTTTAATGAAATGGAAAGCAAGACTGAGTTATAGGTTGACTGTTAGCCTTTGAAGCCAAGAAACAGAAGTGAAAAGGCTGGCTCTTCTTCTGGTCTCCCACTCACTTTTATTTTTATTTTTTTTCCTTGTTTACAACTTTTTATTTCTCCCACTCACTTTTATTGCAGTGTCTTCCATGCCAACCTTCTTGACATTGGCATTTGTTGGGTTCATGGCAGGTTCCATGTGCACCACAGCCAGGCTCGCAGACAGCTAGAATCAAAGGAAATAAAAAGAGTATTTCCTGAGCTTTCCTTTTTCAACAGAATTACATAGTTGCTTTCCTTGCAATTCTTTAGAATGTGTTAGTTTTGGCTTCATCCTCTAATTTTTTTTTCCTAAGTCAGTCTCCAGTCATAAGTTGGTTTTGGACTTTTTGTAAAGTCCTGCAAATGATCTTTAAGCATGATATTTTTCATTCGCAAATGACATTCAGTAGGATTTTGAAACTGCTGGAGCATGGAAGTTTATTTTCCTTAAGAAAACACCTGGCTGGGCATGGTGGCTCATGCCTGTAATCCCAACACTTTGGGAGGCTGAGGCAGGTGGATCACGAGGTCAGGAGTTCAAGACCAGCCTGGCCAAGGTGGTGAAACCCCATCTGTACTAAAAAAAATACGAAGATTGGCCGGGTGCGGTGGCAGGCGCCTATAGTCCCAGCTACTCGGGAGGCTGAGGCAGGAGAATCGCTTAAACCTGGGGGGCGGAGGTTTCAGTGGGCCTAGATCGCGCCACTGCACTCCAGCCTGGGCGACAGAGTGAGACTCCGTCTCAAAAAACAAAACAAAACAAAACAAAACCAAGAAACCATCTTGTAGTTAAAACATTCAGTTGCATGTGTGAGTATCCATTTTTTTGCATGCACAGATTTCATACCATGCCTCTCGTCTACATAAGGAAGCATATATGTCAGTGAAGAAAGGTTAACTGTGATGCCCAGGCAACATGCACTAGGCACAGAAGTATGTAGCGAGAGACTCCTGCTAGTTTAACGACCCAGTAGCCCAGATTGGCAATGTGTATGGGGTACTTACGCTTTGAACAGAGGTCTCCCTGGTAACCTTTGGAACACTTACATTTGCTTTTACCAATGCATTTACCTCCGTTTCGACAGGGTTGTGGGCATTTGCCTGAAAAAGAGAAGAATGCAGCTAAACAAGGAACCTGGTGCTTCATTCAGAGGTAATTACATTTTTCAAAGGAATTACAAGGCTTTGAGAGGATAAATGCTTTTAAATGGCAATTTTAATTTATTTCAGATCTACTCTGGCTTTTATTTTGTTTGAGTTTTGTTTTTGGAACAGACAGGATAATATTTTTAACTTATGCTTTTGGATTATAAATGTGTTGCCAAAATGCTGCATTTATATTCTTTTTTTTTTTAAAGTAAAGACGGGTTTCATTCTGTTGGCCAGGCTAGTCTTGATCTCCTGACCTCAAGTGATCCGCCCGCCTTGGCCTCTCAAAGTGCTGGGATTACAAGTATGAGCCACCACACCCAGCCCAATTACTTTTTAATAAACAGAATAATCTTTTAACTGACTCACAAATACTTGCTAAGATATACTTTACTAAAAGTTATGACATAAATAACCCTTTAAATAATCTTTTCACTGGGTATTGATTTTTGTGTTTTGGTTCTTTTTGAGATGGAATCTTGCTATTTTGCCCAGGCTGAAGTGCAGAGGCAGGATCTCGGCTCACTGCATCCTCCACCTCCCAGGTTCAAGTGATTCTCCTGCCTCATCCTCCAGGGTTGCTGGGAATACAGACATGTGCCACCATGCCCAGCTAATTTTTGTATTTTTAGTAGACACAGGGTTTCACCTTCTTGGCCAAGCTGGTCTCGAACTCCTGACCTCAAGTGATCCTCCCACCTCAACCTCCCAAAATGCTGGGATTACAGGCATGAGCCACTGTGCCTGGCCAAGTTTTGATTTTTGAATGTCACTTTTTCTGAAAGTAAGTCTGTACCTGTACCTGATGACAGTCTTAGCCTAGGATTCCCCAGAAAGCAGGATCTGCATGCAGCTAGTTTATTTGGGGAAGTGATTGTAGGAAACAGGAATGGGGGAATGGGAGGGTGAGATAGAAGGAAGGAAAGGCAACACAAAAGTGTGTTTGTGGGTGGAAAGCAGGAGTATGGGGCTGCTAAGTCGAGGTGCAGTGGCAATGGCTGGCGTGCAAGGCTGGCCAAGAGGCTGTGATATGTGACACAAAAGGTGCCCAATATCACAACAATGCATTTTCCTGGAATGCCCTAGGTCCATAATGATACTTCATAATTTCTTTTATCTCTTTGCCCAGCGAGTATTACGAATGCTTTTCACAGATCTTTGAATCACAGAATTTTAGAGCTGGAGTAAGGCCCTAGGTGTAAAAATCATGTAATAAATTTCTCACTTCTTTCTCCAGACGCTATTTATTATCCCTCTGCAATCTAGAATTTGCTATCCTAAGTCCTAGTTTTTGAAGAAGTGGAAGATAAGGTACTTTTTACCTAGAGCTGAAACCACATCCTATGCCTGGCATAAGATGTTTTGAAGACAGCGAGTAGCCCGTAGATTTTGGTAGTGGAGGAGTTTGGATTGCTTTTGTTGTTCTTTTTCTTTTCTTTTTATTCACTTTAGCAGAACACTCATTACAAAGGCTTCTAGGTACATAAGGAGAAGTAATGAAAATTTATCCTAAACCAACCCGCCTTTCACTCTCTAAGCCCTTCTTTTTATTGCCGAAGAAAGCTGTGAAAGAAGTCAACCCCCATATATTTTACTGACAAGTACTATTCTTGACAAACAAGAAGTAAATTCTTTATGAAAATCATTCTACTAAAAACACTTTATCTTTTTATTTACCTAAAAGGACTTTCTTCATATATAAGTAGACCAAAGCAGTATTTAGTCATTGTGGAGACAATATAGACATAACAATATTGGGATGTTAGGGTCTCTCACAAACCTGGAATGCCGTTAGACATTGAGGTTTTTCTGCATAGAGGTGTTCCAGAAACAGGTATTAAAACAAACTTAATAACAGAATATCAGCTCTTCATTGATCAAAAGAGGGTCCTTTTTTTTTGCCAGGTTTGAATACAAGAATACCATTTACTGTTTAGTTAAGATCTCAACTCTCACCCAAAAGAAGGAATATCTAACTCCAAATTTCCATCTGCATCAAATAAATACCTGACCCCAACATATACACAAAATTGGGTCATATCACAGTACTCTGCAATGCACCAGGTTTTTTCAAGTGAGCAAGGTATAGGATGATAATTATATGGCAGAAAAGAGAGAGTACTCATATGTGAACTACTTGGTGAGCCCGAATTTTCTCCTCCTCTATGAGGGGTGAAGTTGGTAACTGGGATAATGCAGAAAATGACTGGTGGAGATAATCCTTTCATCGACTTCACAAAGTTTTTTGTTTTCATGGCAACAGGGAAGTGAGGACCCTTAGATTCACCGCAGTCAGGAAGGAGGACGTTCTCTCCTGGCTATTACACAACAGAAATGTGACTGCAGGAGACGTTAGACATTCGAAAGCTATTACTAGTTTAAAGACTATAGGAGCCAAAATTCATGAAGATCTGATAGTTTTAAAATTCATAATCCTGGAAATATCTTTAATATGAACTTCTTCTTCCTGAAAATAGTTTGCAACCAAATTCTACCCATTAAATAGTGGAAAACTGAGTCAGCTTGAGAGATGGCACATTTTTACTTAAAGAGACTAAGCCGTGGCTAGGCATGGTGGCTCTCGCCTGTAATCCCAGCACTTTGGAAGGCTGAGGCAAGCAGATCACTGGAGGCCAGGAGTTCAAGACCAGCCTGGCCAATATGGTGAAATCCTGTCTCTACTAAAAATGTAAAAAAATTAGCCAAGCGTGGTGGTGGGCACCTGTAATCTCAGCTACTCGGGAGGCGGTGGCAGAAGAATCGCTTGAACCTGGAAGGCAGAGGTTGCAGAGAGCCAAGATGGCGCCACTGCACTCCAGCCTGGGTGACAGAGCTAGACTCCATCTCAAAAAAAGAAAAAAAAAAAAAATAGACTAAGCCCTGCCTAAAGACAAACAGATTTGACTAAGTTTCAGCTGGTGGCATTTTTACTATAACCAATGGATGAGTCCTTGTAAGAAGAATGAAATAAGAATACATTGACAAAATAAAGACATTACATTTCTTCTACCTATGCAATTGTAGGATAACTTAAATTATCAGTTTAATGAAGTGACAGTTTAATGAAGAAAACAGATAAAAGGGTTTTTAAGTGCCAACAATTGTCATCTCTGGGTTTTAGAATTATAGGTGATTTTTAATTGTTTTCTCCAATATTCTAAAATTTTTAAACAGAGAACATTTTATATTGAGAACTTTTATAAGAAGAACCCACTCGGTTATTTTTAAAATCCTTTTCTAATAATCCTTGCATTAGAAAAAATTATAAATAATTTGGGTAGTCTTTTTAACTGAAGGTTCATTAAAGATTCTTGGGAAATCCATGAGTCTTACATAACAAGATGAATGTACACAGCATCCATCCAGATACCTCTAACCATAGTTTTGTTAACCTACAAGCATATCTCACAATCAACTCGGAATAAAGTTTGAGATGGTATCATTCTTTTTTACTTTTTTTTTTTTTTTTTGAGATGGAGTTTTGCTCTTGTCTCCTAGGCTGGAGTGCAGTGGCTCAACCTTGGCTCACTGCAACCTGTGCCTCCAGGGTTCAAGCAATTCTTTTGCCTCAGCCTCCTGAGTAGCTAAGACTACGGGTGTCTGCCACCACGCCTGGCTAATTTTTGTGTTTTTAGTAGAGATGGGGGTTTGCCATGTTGGCCAGGCTGGTCTCTAACTCTGACCTCAGGTGATCCGCCTGCTTCAGCCTCTCAAAGTGCTGGGATTATAGGCGTGAGCCACTGCAGCCAGGTGAGATGGCATCATTCTTGATAGAGGTCAGGAGAAATGAAAATAAAGATGACATCGGAATATACATTTCATTTAAAAAAACAAAAAACAAACAGCCAGCAGTGAGTGCTGGTGAGGATGTGGAGAAACTGGAACCCTCATACGCTGCTGGTGGGAATGTAAAATGATGCAACTGCTTTGGAAAACAGTCTGGTAGTTCTCAAAAAAGTTGTTACCACGTGACCCAGCAATTCCACCCCCAGGTAAATATTCCAAAGAAATGGAAACGTCCACACAAACATCTCGCACACAGATTTTCATAGCTGTATTATTCGTAATATCCCCAAAGTGGAAACAACCCAAATGTCCAACAGCTGATAAATAAACAAAATGTGGTAAATCCATAAAATGTAATATTATTTGGCAATAGAAAGGAATAATGCAATGATATATGCTACACCATGGGTAACCACTGAAAACATTAGAATGAACCCAGGTAAAAGAAGCCACACAAGAAATGCCATATCTTATATGATTCCATTTATGTGAAATTAAGAATAAGCAAGTCTAGAGACAGAAAGTAGCTTAGTGGTTGCCAGGGTCTAGAGGGAAAGGGGAAGGGGAGGTGACTGCTAATAGGTACAGACTTTCTTTTGGGGATGATAACATGTTCTGGAATTTGATAGAGGCGATGGCTACACAATCTTGTGAATAACCCGAATGGTACATTTTAAAATGTTGAGTTTTAAGTGATTGTGACTTATATCTTAATTAAAAATAAGAATACATAATTCAACGATACTTTTTTGTTTCTGTACCTTTGGAGGCACTTTTCAACTCAAGAACCATTGCCATATTTTCCTGGTAATGTAGTTCCCGTGACAGAAACAGGAAACTTCGCAAAGGTTTTGGATAAAACTTGAAGTAGGGTCAATCAGGAGCTTTCAAAGACCCACATTTTTTGATGCAGTAAAACAAAAAACCAAGAATACAAAACATTGTCTCTGCCAACAGAAGATTCGTAAACCTAAGAACATGAAAGGGCATATTTACATGAAGGAAAATGAGCCTATGAACAAAGATTCATAACCATGAACCAAGTAAGTATGCAGAGTCTGAAGTAAGTACAGGGTAAAATTGAGGGGAGTTAGTTCAGAGATATCTTTATCCGGGAAGGGTAATTAATAAGAATAGAAACCACACCCAGACAATTAATTACATGTTCTACGGAAACTTTAGAGGTATTTCATTTGAACCCTATAAAAATGGTTACTTCATCCACTACTCATTAAAGTACAAAAACCCACAAATAAATTAGAGGTTGAAAGTTCAAACAGGAACTTAGTCTTATTCAACTTTCAATCTACAATACACTACTATATACACTACTGTATACACTGTTCGGCTGTACCAAACAGTGGTGTTTTACAGATACAGCTGGAAATGAAACACAGACCAAGTTTCCCTCAACCAACATATCAAGAAAGGCAGGGACACAGGACACTTAGTGGACAGGCTGACCTTCCTTTTGCTCTTTCTTGAGCATGTGCTTTGGTGCTATCTGTTCTTCTGGATTGTAAGGCAATCTAGGAGGGAGTTATTTCTGAGTTAAAGAGAGAGGCTACATGACTTGCTGAGAGCTACATGGCTGGTCAATGGCAGAGCCTGGACAAGCAGTTGGAATATTGATTCTGAAAACAATGATAAGCTACCACATTTCAACCCTTTTTTAACTTTTGTGTATTGAAGTATGACAAACATATAGTAAAGGCATAATGTGTACCAATAGTAAGTTTACAGTTCAGATATTTTTATTTACATAAACAGATGTGTGGCACTTCACCAATCAAGATACTTAGCTTTCCATAAAGTTCCTTTTGCTCCAACTGTAATTCTCGTTTCTACTGTCATCCATTAGTTTCACCTATTCTTGAACTTCAAAAAGATGGGATCATGCAATAGGTAATTTTTTGTGTCTGGTTACTTTCACTTAGTATCTGTGTGGTTCATTCATGTTGCTGTTTGTGCTATTATTTCATTCTTTTTTTTATTGCTATGCGCCTCTTTTTTCTCCTTTTTCTCGAGTCTACCTTTTTCTCTTAGATGGGTTCTTAGGCTCAGTCTAGGATATCTGGCAGTGAGCGGCAGGGGAAACAGGTAGGTAGGTAAACAGATCCCAGCTGTCCCAGAGCTCTGATCTACATTTCCAGTCTGAAGCTATGGGTTCCACATAATGAGGAGGGGACAAAATGACTAACAGAAAACAATGCAACTGCTGAATAATCCAAACCCAGACATAACCGAGTCAGAGAGCATTTCTTCTGAGTCCTCTGAGGTGAGCTGTGTCACTCTTTGCCCCACCTTCAGCCAAAATGCATGGCAGCTGAATCTAGCAAAAAGAAACCACTGGCCTAAGACCTTAGACAAGTTATTCATTCTCTCTGGGCTTCCGACTCCTCCTTGATAAAATGAAGGGATTATATGGGGTTTCTAAGGTCCCCTCAAGTCAAAAGAAGGCAGAAAGTCAATACTCACTTATTTCACACTGCTCTCCCTCTAGTCCTGGAGGGCAAATACATTTTCCAGGGTAGAAACAGGTCCCTCCATTAAAGCAGGTGGTTGAGCAGTTTGCTGTTAGAATGAGTAACAGGGGTGTTGCATTAGACAGTAGGTTAAATCTAACACAAATTTCACTTAAAGTGAAGTGCTATTTTTTAGGCATCTGCTACTTGCCCATTTCCTGACTGAATAAAATAAGCTGCTTTACAAATAACAAAAGTTGTAACCAATTGCTTGCCTATGTGCAGACTCCAGAACATAATAGGAGACCACACACATCATATACTACCCACCAGTAGGAGTTTCCATCTCAGTGAATAAAGGCACAGTAAAAAAAGTTAGCTTTTTAATTTTCTTATACATAGCTATGCCCTTAAAAGGAGAAGAATGGTATAAACCTAAGGATTTTTTTTTGTAAACATCAGTTTGGAGGATAAAGGAAGAGTAAAAAGGAAAAGACTTACTTTGGAATAGATAAAAGAGAAGTCATAAATATCAGGACCTGACAAATAAAAAAGCAACTTTCTTTCAGGACAAGATGAACAGATATTTATCTTAATGAGATTGTTTTTTAAAAAATATACTTTTATGACTTCTGGAGAAAAGAGTAACCATATTCAGAAAAAGACTGTGGGCCCGGGTGAGATCCCATAGGTAGGAGGAGTGTGGCCACACCAGGGACCAGAGGATGATGAAGTTGGCTGTATCATAGTGGGAGCCCAATAACCAGATTATCCAGGTAGTAATCACATTTCGTGATTCATCCTAAACCCTCTCTCACAGTGTCAGTTTCTGGAATTTCACTGCTCACTAGCACCTAAAATAGAGGCAGGATGGAGAAATGGAGAGAGGAGGAGAGGAAATATCTAAAAATAGACAAGTTGGCTCATTCTATAAAGGAAATTAAAATGAGAGCTTGGATTTTTAGCAATTCCAGTTATATGACCTATTTGTTCTTGTCCCATATAAAATTGGCCAAAATTGGCTATAGATGAACAAAAGCTAAAGTAAGCTTCCAGTAGGAAAATCAGAAAAGAAATCCAAAAGTTCTAAGTGTATGCTTTCTTTGTGGGGAAAAAAAAAGTCCACAAAGTAAAATGTTCTATGAGTATCATGCTTCTTAAATGATAAATTGTGTTTAAAATCACAAAGATCTCCCAGTTTAAGGAAGTGCTGTACTCACTTTGGCAAATTAAAACTCTTTTTTTTTTTTTATTTGTTTGTTTTTTAAAAGAGACAGGGTCTTGCTCTGTCTCCCAGGCTGGAGTGCAGTGGCACAATCATAGCTCACTGCAGCCTTAAACCCCTGGGCTTAAGGGATCTTCCTGCCAAAGCCTCCCAGATGGCTGGGAGTAAAGGTGTACACTACCATGCCTGGTTAAGTTTTGAATTTTTTTTATACAGATGGAGTCTTGCTACATTGTTCACACAGGTCACAAAAAAATCAAGCCTCTTAATGTGGAAGGGAGCTGTAGCATTTTGGTATAGGATTTAGGATTTAGGAGAACCAGCTCTTGGGGCCTCCTCTTTGCTGGAGGATTGCTAAGGCTGGACAGTTGTTTTTGTAAGTGTGTCCTGTCTCCTCACTTCCGTTTCTCTGGGATATAGAAGGGAATGATGAGATCAGTGCCCTGGAAAACTTTGGGATCAGTACCCACTTGGCCCATGCCCCATGGGTACTGCCCAATTACCGATGTGTAGAATGCAATGAACCTGGTAGCTTCATAGAAAGTTGTAGAATTTGGCAAAGTTGGTTACATAATTTGGCCACACTCTTAGTACTTGTATGCTATTGTATTGTCATGAGCAAGCTTCTCTACATTTCTGTTGTGCAATGATTCTTGATTAGAAAAACAAGCAGCTAGAGACACGAAGTATCTTTCTCTAGGGCTGAGGCCCCACTGGCCAATGCTTATCCTTAGGTCCTAAAGGCTGTGATGTCCCAAGGGCCAATGAAAGTTATTCTTTAATATTTGTTCAAATACATAGTGCTGATGTCTATTTCCATAGTAGTAATTAAATCATTTTTCAGAGCCTCCACATATTCCCTCCTGGAGAATAAAAGCATCTTTTTGTTGAGGTAGAAAAAGATTTTTTTTAATATTCCCAGATCTCCAGTGAGACCAAGTGGAATTTCAACAGACTTTATAAAAGAATAAAAAAATTACTGGAGTCTGATGAGTAGGAAAATCTTTCATTTGAAAGATAAAATATTATAAAATATAGTATGTACTGGAATATAGATAGATATATTACTTTAATAGTGACCATGTGGTGTTTGTGACACCACAGCACTAGAAAAACACTGCAATTGACACTCCATTATGCAAACCACACCAACAATGGCCATGCCTACATAAGAAGGTCTCACAAATGGTCTCTTATGAATACATGAGTTCTTCAACTAAATCTCTGGAGGATTTGCTTTATTTATTAATAGTTTTGAGGCAATAAGAGTTTCATTCTCCTCTAGAATGCCGAGTTTTAAAATAGCAGAGATACTGAATGCTAAATTTAGACAAAAAGATTCACAATAATGAATTTTACTCACTGGCTGTTAATTCTTATTAGAGTAATTAGTGCTTAATCTTTATGAAAACACATTTAAAAAATGATTTTTAATCCAATACTATAGTTTTAAAAGACCACTTTAAAAAAGGCAGAAATGCTTTCACATATTATCTCAATATAGTTATAATATATAGCTCAGGGATGAGGGACAGGAGGGTCAATGGCTTAATTCCAAGTATAGAGATAGAAAAAGCATGGTCCACAGAGAGATCAAGTTGGCTGCCCAGGTTCAGAGTCACTCGTGGAAGAACCGAGGGCTGAATTAGGTAGCCTGGGCGGTGACATGGTACAGTGCAGGATATGAATTTGGGTCAACCTACTCAAGTTCCATAAACCTCACTTTGCTTATCTAGGAATGAGATGGATAATACTTTACATATCTCAAAATATGTTCAGAGTAAAATCACATAACCGTATGAAAGTACTTTGTACATCATAAAAGAGTAAACAACCAGAAGTTATTCTGACTCATACTGAAGGCTCTTTCCTTTAGCTTTCCTTTAAAAACAACAACAACAACAAAAAACTGCTCACGGCAATCTTACTTGGTACTGAGTGATCACTAAAGAGACACTTTACAAGGATAAAATTTATTATTCTATCTTAACTCATATGTTTATTGACAAAAAATGCTCTATTCATACAATTAGCATTTTTAACACAAAGATAACTTTATTAAATATACAAATTTCACAGCATAGTCTTTATTTTTTTTCCACTTAAAAGATGTGAACTGGGCAAAATAAACAAGTCTCTTGTAAAGAGTATGAATCGTTCAGCAATTTTAGGGCCAAGTTTGAATCCATTTACTAAGAGTAAAATCTGGCTGTGCTGCTGCAATGTTAAGAAGGAAGAATGCGATCTCCTGGGATGTGATTTGTGAGCAGAGTATTGAATCGGGAGTCAGTAAACTTCTAGGTTAGGCAGTGTAGAGCAGGTTGTTTAATTTTAGCCTTAGAAGCTCACCCACAAAACCAATTTAGGACATACTAAAATTCCATGTGGCACAGACCAGCTAATTGTTCACAAAAATTTGCACTCCTGTCACATAATATGAGATGTCAGTGGGAGACAGCTGTCCAGCCAGGGGCAACATTTCTTCTGCCTGAAACCAGGTAGGACCATGAGGCTAATTCATACCTATGGAATAGGTGTGGAAGTTTTGTGGGTAAATTCTGCGCCAGGGCTTTTAAATTTTTTAATTAATTTATTTATTTTTAGCAGTGCTTACTTCAATTCTTCTCTGCCTATTGGCTGGATCTAGAGAGTTCCAAAGCTCTAGGCAGGACCATAGATAGATGGTGCCTGGGCTCCTGAGTCACTGCATGGAGAAGAGCTGCCCTGCCCACTGACCAGGCAAAATGCACTGGAGCATTCTGTGAATGAAAATAAACTTTTGCTATTATGCTACACTAAAATTGGGATTTCAGTTACTATAGCAGCCATCTTTACCCTAAGCCATACACTCTCAGAGCTGTTATGAAGAGTGAGGATATATAAAGTAACTTATTCTAATCATTTTAAAAGTAAAAATAACTTTCTTCTTAAAAAGAAACTGTTACCTTTGTCACAGTTCACTCCATAGAATCCAGGTGGGCAGATGCAGAAACCAGGAGTCACACAAAGTCCACCATTCATACATCGTGGGGTACAAAGGGCTGATAGGAAGAGAGAACCCTGATTAAGGCCAAACGGTATTTTGGAGCAGGACCATTTTGAAATGTCAATAATACAACATGTCTACATTTTCAAGCTTTGTGGTTGACTCTAAAATGATTACTCTTCAGAGATACAAGTTTGCTATATTACTATTATTTTTGTGGTATAAATTAGGCTATTTTTCAATTTCTCAGCCAATTTCTTAGAGATGACTTTTGGATTGGTTCCATTTGAATACTTGAATAAATTTTCCCCAGAATCATTTTGACTAAGATGTGGTCTTCTTAAAACTGTTAAATATTTTCACTTTGCCCCATTTCCTTAATCTTCTAATTCCAACATAAATGCAAAGAAGAAAAATATGAAAATATTCTTCTTTCTTACTTATTTTAAAATTATTTTTTAACGATCTCTCACAGGATATTCTTATTTCTTGAAGATGAAAAATATTTTGCTTACTCTAGTCAGATAAGCTCTTGGTATTTAAACATCTTATGATTAATATTCATTTCCTTGCTTATATCTTTTTTCATACATTTTTTAAAATTAATTTCCCTGAAATTGATGTACTTATTACACAAATTCTTTTTGTCCACTTTTTTGCCTTATCATAACTTCATGACTCAGATATACTCTTAGTTGTGAATCAAGCTACTTTTATTTGGAACAATTTCAGATCAGTGGTGATACTAGCTTTTAAAACCCAACCTAAGAGGAGGAAAAAAACCCTCAAAATTTTCATAAGATTATGCCAAAGTACAGTGGCTGTATTTGTGAAGCGGGACAAGTTGGGGGAGATGGCCAGGAATGGCCACAGAAAGTGAAGGAATTGTGCCAAAATTTTCTGCCCCGGTGACCAGGAAAATAATTTCAGATGTTAAAAATCCACATGGGGCTCCTGCATGACATCCATGTTCATTAGGAAGGGAGCAAGGGAAATCGGCTCCATGTCTTACCTTTCTCACAGTGAGGTCCGTGGAACCCATCAGGACACTCGCAGATGCGTCTTTCATTACAAAAGCCTCCATTTCGGCACCCACCTGGGCACTCAGCTTCAGCAGAGAGAAACAAAGCTTATATGGACACCCTTGAAATCATGTTGGGTGAATCACAGCCAGCGTGAGACAGTAGTGTTCATTTCTGTTCTAGCCCACCAATTAATCATAATTGATCAAATACCAGTACTTCCAACTCATTCTCTTGATATCACTTGGATTTCACTAAATCTGCTGCAGAGTAAGATTTTGCCTCCCTTATTTCCAACAGTAGGGGGTTCTTGGAAGAAGGTAAGGCAAATTTTATTCTGCCTTCATCTCCTCCTATGGATCTACTGTACCTTGTTAAATTCACACTGCAATTGAATGAATGGTATTGCCTTTCCCCTTTCAGAGGGTAAGATGACTTATCGGTACATCTTTAGAGCACTGAAATGCTCCAGAGCTTAAATTCTGAGCTAGAAAAGCTTGTATGGGGATGTGAAAGGAGCCGGGCCTTTATAGTTAAATGGGCATCTGGGGTGTGGTGGGGAGGTATTGAGTGAGGCCTTGACCTGGTAGGGATCACTGGCATGAGGTGGCACTCTGTCCTCCGTGGATGTTCATTAGAGGTTATATTAGTGTTGCCTTTGGGACAAGTGGGAAGTGCTGGTAATGATGAGCCACCTAGCCATGAGCAAACAGAGCAAGAAAGGGGGAAATTCATGACCATGGGTGAGATACACTGGGACTCCCAACGACTGTGTTGGAGGAGTGGAGAAGGAGGAAGAAAAGGTGTTTTGAAAAGGTTCCTATTCCTAATATTAAAAGTGGGGTCAAGGTCAGAGAAAGTCTATCTTAGTACTGTTGCTAAATCCTGTGCTTATCATCTCCTCCTTCCGTTGCTGTAGTTATAGAGCCATCATCCAAAAAACCATGTATGTATGTGTATGTATGTGTGTGTGTGTGTGTGTGTGTGTGTAGGTATAAATATTTGGCCCAAATCACACTTAAGCCCTTACAACATGTCTTCTCTTGAATCACCATCGGTGCTTACCTTGTTGACATGTTTTAAAGAAGATAGCATTTTGAGGTGTCTGGAGAATGGTGTTGCCTTCAGAATTCATAACAATCACATTCACTTCAAATGCTGCCACCCCATCCTGTTTTCCAAGACATGGGAAACCAACTTGAACAACTAAAAGAAAAAAAGAGAAAGTGTGGAGAAATAGTTAATCTAGTTGATTCTAGTTTTACAGAAATCTTGGGAAGAGAGTCAAAGGACAAAGCAAAAATGTTCACATGTTGTGGATTTCCTTGTATCTCCACTGGAGTAGGAACTGTATTTTGAGCATCTGGGCTCCACAGAAGTTGAGCATCATATCAGGTGAAGAAAGAGTGAATGACTCTAATTTTTACCTCATTAATATGGAATTGGGGCTATTCTGTTCATAGTCTGGACTTGTACTATCTTAAATATTTTCCCTGGAAATTAAAGATGGAAAGAAGAATCATGAAGTGGTTAATTATGTATACGTCAATGTAGCATGGAAAGAACAAAAAGACAAACAAAAATTAATAAAAAGCGGTTGATTCGGGGAAGAAACTTTGTGGCATCTTCATCAGCCTCCATATAATCCAAAAAGGGCTAGAAATCAGCATTTCATAATCCCTTAAATAAAGCCTGATGAGCAATACCCCACTGGTTTATGTTTACTATGTGTATGTGAAAGTGACAAAATATCTTCTTTGAAAATATTTTACGACTCAGACTGGAGTTCAATCATTGGACTGAGTTAATGAAGTCAATATTTTCTCAGGCTGTTTGTTAATAAGAAGTGTCCATATCTCAGGCATCTAGAAGAGAGTTTGATGTGATGAAATAATCTCATGAATAGGGTTATATCTAATGCTTTATGTTCTTAAAGAGAAACTTCTCTTTCTTGTGAGTCTAATGATCACTCGGCCTGTGCAAGTGTTGACAATGAAGTCACAAAGCAGGGATTGGGAACTGAAGACATTGCTGTACAAAGAGGGAAGGAGGACACCCATTGTGGGATACCCACAAGTCACTGGGTGAAAATGGGGCAAATCAGATGTGATCATTTGCTGAGAAGCTGATTATGTATATTTCCAACACCCACTGGGTTATTATAACATATCCACTGGGTAAGACTGATGTAGCAGATCCACTAGACTCTTGTTCTTCCTTGTGAATATAAAGAAATATTGCTAATGGGTATACATGTGATTTTTTGCTTCATTTTATTTCTGCATGGCAGGTTATGGTTTCTGCCAAGCTTGTGCAAACTGTATCAAGCTAAGACAAATCTTTTCCTTTTAGAGTGTCGATAAACTTGCTCCCTAGGTTTATAGGAATAAATGAGCTGGAAACTGGACTGCCCTTTTCTGTAAACCATTGCACACAAGCTGGTCATACAATTTCTTAATGTGCTTTTGGCAACCCAAAACTCCTCTTACAGCTCTGGCATTGTCAGTGTTCATTGCTATGCCATACTCAAAATTACATGGACTCCCATTTCCAGCTCCCCTGAAACTTGAGATTTTAACATTGCAAATCATTATGATGAAAAGGAAACACATATATTTTAACAGAAATAAAAAGAAAAAACAAAAAAATTGTGTCTAAAGTTCTAAAGTAAAATTGTCCCTATTGAACACCTTGGCTTAATGAAATCTCATATATAAAAATGCCAATTTACAAAACATTTATGAATGGAGATTTCTATTTCAGAAAGAAGCAAAGGAATTGACAAGTAATTTCTTTAAATTTTTTGTACTTATACTTTGTTCATTATAAAACTTTACTCTTCTTATGACTCTTTTACATGGACAGGTAGGCCAATAATTGCTTTGAGGCGTAAAAAGATGGAAAAACTTAAACGGATACTCAAAGATAGAACTTTTAGAATCTTCCTCACTGCACGCCATCAGCCAAAATTATTTTCCAGGTGTATCTTTTTTCTGAACCACATTCAGCCTCTCCTTTGCAGCCCACCTGATTCTTTTAAAAAGGCCCTTCAGTTTTATTTTGGCTTCCAGAATCTTGGTATGGAAGAGAAGATGCTTATCAGTAAACACATCTTCATTTCTGCTTGCCAGCATTATCAAATTTCAAAACATATCTTGGATGTTAAATATCAAAAACTGTCTTATTAAGTTTGTAGGAAATTTAGTTAAGAACAATTATTAGTTCTTCCACATCTTCAGATGTGCTGAAAGACCGTCTACAAATCCAGTTAAATTATGACTACGTGTTCACAAGTTGTCAGGGGATGCTTCTAGAGGGCTTGGAGTGCTCACATAAAAGTGTGTGGTTTGCAGCCGGGTGCGGTGGCTCACTCCTGTAATCCCAGCACTTTGGGAGGCCGAGGCAGGCGCATCACTTGAGATCAGGAGTTGGAGACCAGCCTGGCCAACATGGTGAAACCTGTGTCTACTAAAAGTAAAAAAATTAGCCGGTGTGTTGGCATATATCCATAATCCCAGCTACTTGGGAGGCTGAGGCATGAGAATCACTTGAATTCAGGAGACAGAGGTTGCAGTGAGCCAAGATAGAGCCACTGCAGTCCAGCCTGGGCAACAGAGCAAGACTCCATCAAAAAAAAAAGGAAAGAAAGAAAAGTGTGTGGTTTGCTAACATAATCTTTAAGTCAATTAAAGTAAGGACATGTTCACAGAGTTCCTAGGCCTGTGGTGATGCTAGAAGATACGGCTTTCCACCATTGCAGGGAACAAAAGCGAGGTTGCAAAATCTAATGAAAGTTTTAAAATAGAAAAACTGCAAGCAATTTTGGCAGATAACTAAAGATGTAGTATCTTCATTTTCTTAGTAAACCAAAAGAAATGATATCCCTAAAAATTATTTTACTAAAGTTATATTCAATTACTGTTATAACTGATATGAAATATTTTCCTTCTTATATTTTTTAAAGACCTAATATACTCTAGGCTTGCAATTTTTGCTAATTTTATTTGTGCATAATAACTCTAGCCCTTAAATTCAGCTTCAAGTTAAAAGTGAACACATTAAAAATCCCATCAGCCCAGGTATATAAGTTTTACCTGCACGTTTCTACCTCTTTGGAAATAGAAGGCATGTAAGCACAGTTATGACCTGAACCCTACTGCAGAATGATTTGTAAAGAACTAGGAAATAAAGTTTAGAAATTAGGAGGTACCTAGCTTATAATTTCAATGAATTATTATTTTTTTCACTGAGGACATCTTGAGCCAGATCAACAATTAATTTTTAATGTAAAAGGAGAATTACAGAAAGATGTGGTAAACCATACCATTACACTTGCCCACTCTTCAATTTTAAAACACAAAGTAAAAATTTTATTTCCTCTTGTGCAAACCCTACTTTTCTTCCTTTCTGTTTATATAAACTTTACCTATAGGACCATGTAGGTAATAATATTTATAATTAAACACCTTTTAAAAGTTTTCAAAGAATTTTGCTTTAAAAAACCAAAATCTGACTTTAGTTAGCTGCATCTCCAGTAATTGCCTTTTGTCAACCCTGTGCTCTGTGCAAACTATTTCTCTCAGTTCCCCAAATGTGTGGTGCATGTCCACAATTTCCTTACTGCACACCCAGGTGCTTGGAATGTTCTTTCTTGTGTTTTCTGTCCTACTGTCCTCCCACTCAACTTTCAAGGCCAAAATTAAATAGTGCTTGCTTTCTTTAGCCTTTCCTAACACCCTTTGCCTATATAATTACATTTATATATTTTGCAAACACCTATATATATTATTTCATTGTGGTGTAATGATTTAATTATGGTTTGCATCCTTTGCTAAGAATGAGAATTCTTAAAGGCAAGAACTATATCTTGTTTTTGTAATCTCAGCATCTAGCATATTGTCTGTCACAAACTAGGTACCAACAGATGTGATGTATATTATGGTAGACACAACCATATACCTTGTGTGCACAGGCACACACTTGCACTTCCACACATGCACATACCTGCACATATACACAGAGACAGAAATTCACCATAGATGGTGGGAGATGTAGAGAATAAAATACTAGCAACATGCACTCAGAGATGCACCAAGAAAAAGAGACATCAAAGGCAGAAAAAGGAGAGACTCTTTGCTTCCGAGGAATAACAGGAATGTGAAAGTCATGTATTTTTGCAACAATAGGCATATGAGTAAAGAGCCACTGTTCCCAAACGCTAGATGAAGTTAGGCCGGATATGAATTCGAGTGCAGAACAGGATGTATAATCTAAACGAGGTGAATTAAAACAACTCAGAAAAACTAAAACAGATTGAATATAACTCACAGCATTGAAGTACAGACTGATATGCAATTGATTGCACATCAACTAACTCTTCTACAGAAGAAAGCAGCAAATTTGTTCTGATTGCACACTGCTCCCACACACAGATGGGCATGGTGCTCAGATAGCCTCAGCCTCCAGTCAGTTGAGTCCCTGTCCTTATAACAAGGCAAGAGATGAGAAAGGCAGGCAAGAGCCCATCCTCCACACCACATGATCGTGAATCGCTACATCACTAGAAATATCCAACATAAATATTCATCAGTCCTTCAAGCTGCCCTGCCAGCCATTCATTCTCTTACCAAATACTTAGCACAAACTCTGGGCTTCACATTCTGCTAAGAACTGAGGTCACCTATAAGAAGATGGTCTCTCCAGCATGAGCACCCATTTAACAGTGTAGACATTGGATTCCTAAAAGTCCTAGTTGAGAAACACCACTGCTCTGTTGGTTTCATGGTCAGACAAAGAGAGTGTTCAAAGAGGCAAAGTCTTGGCTTCATGAAACTGTTTTTTGTTATACAACTCAGTAATTTTACTGAACCACCCTGAAGTTTGTATTTCCTGTTTTTGTTCTCTTCTGATGCCAGAAGGCAGGCACTTCATAACTGTTAAAGATCAAGAGTTTTCTTTTTTCATGCAATGTTTAGGCATATAGGAGTCTGTAGGATAAAAGAACAGTTTAGCAGCTTGGGGGTATAAAATAGCCTTGTAGAATAATGAATGCTACCTGGATGCTTAAGAGCAAAGACACACTGATTTGGTTACTTTTTAATAATGCAAGGTACCTTCACTTCTACTGGAGAGACTGAGCTAATGAGGCTAATGAGTAACTGCCCTGCAATAGTCTAAGGTTCCCATAAACTTCTTGCACCTGCATTTCTACAAACAAATCCTACATCTGCTTCTAAAAGACTGTGTATGGGGTGGGGTGAGGGAGTTGTATATGCAAAGGATGTGTGTGTGTGCAAGTCTGTGTGCACACATGGGCATGTGTGTACCTATCACCTGGTTCCCAAAGAAGGCTTGTTGTTTTTAGTTTCAGGTTGACCAAAGTGTCACCCACTTTTTCCTCTACATTTATTATTTATAAAGAACCTAAATTATTAGAAAATGATGTTCTATCTAAACATGATCTATTAAAATATCCTCATATCATATGTTCAAAATCTTATGTGTCAATTTCCTAAGAAGTAGAATTTCAGTAAGATTTTTTTTTTTTTGAACTAGACACAAAAAGTGAAAAAAGCACTTAGGATACAAGCATTAAGTTAGAAATTCAAAGACGCAAGATTTACCAGAAGCTGAGCAGGTAGGTATAACTGGTAATTAATTAATGTATTTTTAATGGACTATGATGAGCTTATATTCCTTTATTAATCAGAAAAAAAGAAAAATATAAAATAGAAATTGAGAGATGTTATGTACTTATTTTATTCTGACTGCTTCCAAAACAAAACAAAACAAAAAGAGCAAAAAATGTGATCAAGAAGAATTTTATAGAAAATTATCTTTAGCCAGGTGCTGGCTCATGCCTGTAATCCCAACACTTTGGGAGGCCGAGGCAGGCAGATCACTTGAGGTCAGGAGTTTGAGACCTGCCTGGTCAACATGGTGAAACTGCATCTCTACTAAAAATACAAAAATCAGCCAGGCATGGTGGCATGCTCCTGTAATCCCAGCTACTCAGGAGGCTGAGGCGAAGAATCACTTTAACTCAGGAGGTGGAGGTTGCAGTGAGCTGAGACCTGCACCACTGCACTCAAGCCTGGGTGACAGAGGGACACTCTGTCTCAAAAAAAAAGAAAAGAAAAAGAAAATTATTTTCAACTAAAAAGAAACATTATGTGACATGGCATGAGATTGAGTGATGACCATATTCCAAGAATTTGGTGGCTGGAGTGTCTTTCTCTTCTCCACAAGGTAATAAAGCCCTACCAATGCCATCTGAGTGGAATCAGCGTATCCACATCTCTGGAATAGATGCTCACGTCCTGGGGGCTACACATCTCAGGTGAATAAATCTTCACCCAGAACCCAAACACATCTAAGTCAGAAACAGATCCTCTAGGGGGGCTGTTGGTCACACCTGCAGCACTGTGATGATCAAAGAGAAACTGAAGTTATACTCCTCCTGTCTACACCCACGATGACACTTAGGTCGGGAAATTAGAGAAACTCTGTGTTTATTTAGTCTCCCACTCTTATGGCACTGGAATGCAACAAGGCAGATCCACTGGAAGTGGTAGATAACCGTAATCTGAAAATGCCCTTCGTAAAAGTATCTGATCTCCTGATTACTTTAGAGACTTAAATTATCTCCGAAGGGGATTTTTATTTGACATCTGACAAAATTTATTTTCATGTTCCTCTAGAAGAATAAGACTAAATTTTTTTAAAAAGAGAGAGTATGCCATCGATGATTTTAAAACACTATAAAGCTACCACTATCACAATAGTAAAATAAAGAGTAATCTCTAAACACACCCTATGTGTAGAAAAACTTAATGTGAAATAAACAGCATATCTTGAATCAATTCAACTCTCATGTAAAAAAGTTAATGATTCAAAAATAATTCAGGTTAGAGCCTTATTTCATAATATTCCAAAAATAAATTTTTATAAAATGCTAGATGCATATGAAAGTTATAACTTAACTGCTCTCTGGAATAGGAAGTAGTATCAAAACACAAATGCAGTGGAAAAAATTGCAAAGGAAAAGATAGGTTTGACCACATAGGATTTTAAAGCCTCTGCATATTCTCCCCCAAAATAAAATAAAATATAAATGTTAAATTGAAAAAAATGCAATAAGTGGTAAATATACCTAATATACAACAAGCTTTGCAGATCAGTAGGAAGAACACTATTATCTCAATATAAAAATGAGCATGGTACACATTTTTCGTGGTCTAATAGATACAAGAAAATATTTTCTACCTTAATAGGAATAAAAAATACCAAAAGAAGACTGTGATAAATGACTTTTTACTTTTTCTTTCTTTTATCTTTTTTGAGACTGACTTTTTTCTTTTTTGCTCTGTTGCCCTGGCTGGAGTGCAGTGGTGCAATCATAGCTCACTGCAGCCTCCATCTCCCCAGCTCAAACAACCCTCCTGCCTCAGCCTCCTGAGCATCTGGGACTATGGGCATGTGCGATCACACCTGGCTAATTTTTTTTATTTTTTGTAGAGACAGTCTCGCTATGTTGCCCAGGCTGGTCTTGAACTCCTGGGCACAAGGAATCCTCCCCCCTCAGCCCCCCAAAATGTTGGGATTATAGGTGTGAGTCACCACACCTGGCCTGACTTTTCACTATTTGAGCCACTAAAGTAGTTAATGTGATTAATAACCTATGTTGATGGGATTACAGTAAGCCAAGCATTCTCCCTATTGCTTAACCAGGGTAAAAATGGGTATGATAACCTTTACAGAAAGTAATTTGGCATTTTGGCAATTTGTTTTAAGAATCTTTAAAAAGCTCATAGTTCCTATCATTTGACACAATAATTCAACTTTTAGGAATCGATTTTAACAAAATAATGAGATAAGCACCAAGATTTTGGTATGCACATTAATCCAACAATTACTTTCTGAATACCTGTTCTGTGCTGGGCCCTGGGGTGGAGCCACAGTGAACAAAAAAACAGGGCTCCTATGTGCATGGAAGTTACCATTCATTAGTTTAAAAAAATGTTGTGATATTGCTATATTCAAACTCTAAAAACAACATCATTAACAAATAAGGGAATGCGTATGCAAATTATGGTATATCCATAAAATAGAATATTGTAAGAGCATTAAAAACAACTTTTGAAAAAATCCATCATGACATAGGAAATGGTTATGTTAAGAGGTTAAAAGCAAAAAATAAATCATGATGCAAAACCAAATATATATTATCGCAAATATGTAAAAATTCAGAGAAAAAAGATGAGAAGGAAATACATTAGGATGTTAAGTGATCTCTGTATATTTCTAAAAGTCAGAAATCCCGGGCTCTAGTCTCGACCCTACTGCTTATTACTATCCTAATATTTGACTTTGGGCAAGTCAGTCAAATCTCCTAAGTCTTAATTTTTTAATTTAGAAAATAGAGCTGCAATTCTGGATTTGACTCACTCCCAGCATTCAGATTAGATAATGCAAGAGTGAGTCTGTTGTAAGCTGAAAAGCTTGAAACAAATATCACATACTATTATTTTCTTAGCAAAGAAGGATGATGAAACGTTGAACCCCTTTCTCTCACTTTTCCATGTCTCTTCTCTCCTTCAAATTCTAATTTAATACAATGCTAACTTTTGGGGAATTTTCTTGACTTATCCCATTTGCCCCCCAATCACTTACTTTGTATCCTTGCCACATTTTTGTGTATCTCATTAATCCATACATTGGTCAAATATATCTCACCAGATGTGTTTCTTTCTCTTTTTTTTTCTTTAAAAAGTCTTGAATCATTTATGAACTTAGTGTGGGCTGGGCTGGGGCTATTCTGAATCTTTAGAAAATTAAATAACCATCATTTCTTCACTCCCATCTTAATCCTTTGCCCAAAGAGTAACAATTGAACTGTCCTAAAATCAACAGATCTCTTCAGGAAAACATTTCATAACCTCTCTGATGTAGGACATTTGCATCTTAAATATTCTCATCATCATTACATTTTAAGTGTAAACCTTTCCTCAGGCAAAGACCACCCACCTGATGCCTTGTGAGGCACTGTTCCCAGCAGAGGGACATTGACGGTTGGATCTGCCATGATGCCTTTATCCAGGGAGCGCAAGGACAGGAATTCGTAGAAGTATTCTGCCTACAACCAAAGGCACTGACAATTAGCAACATGGAAACCACAGAGAGGGAGAAGGCACCACCGAATTCATCGTCCATCTGATGGGGCAGAGATCATTTTCATTACAGGAACTCTGGAGCACACAGCATCCAAGATACTGGGTAGGCACAACTCACCCTTCTGTGTTAGACTCTGGAGAGAAGTGATCCCTAAAAACACTAAAAACAGCCACGATAGTTAATCTGTTTTTGTTTGTTTGTTTTTTGAGACAGAGTCTTGCTCTGTTGCCCAGGCTGGAGTGCAGTGGTGCAATAGCTCACTGCAACCTCTGCCTCCCAGGTTCAAGCGATTCTCCTGCCTCAGCCTCCTGAGTAGCTGGGATTACAGGCATGCACCACCACGCCCTGCTAATTTTTGTATTTTTAGTAGAGACAGGGTTTCACCATGTTGCCAGGGTCTGTCTTGAACTTCTGACCTCAAGTCATCTGCCTGCCTTGGCCTCCCAAAGTGCTGGGATTACAGGCTTTAGCTACTATGCCCACCCAGTAATCTTTTAACTTAAATGATATTAATTGCTGTCTTTTTAAAAGATTGAGAAAAAAAAATTCTCTTAGGGAAATAGGTGATGTCAAACCAGTCATTGACTGGAATCCATCTCAGCTATTTTAGTCATTCTTTAATACTCCTAATTCTAAATTCTGAAGTGAGTCTTTTGATCAGAATTTGGAGAGTTGTAATGAAGTCCCAAATTCCATGATCTTGCTGTTAACATTTATTTTTTACTCTCCTTCCCTTTGAAAGGTTTATATTTAATGCCTCAATTTAATTGTAGAGAGAAAAGCCAAAAGATGCAAAAACCACCATCACAATAAGACAAGCCATAAACCTTTGCATTGTAAACATTTTCATTTACCCACTAAGTCTAGTTGAGAAAATGATTCCTGCTACTCAAATGGCCATGAATACTGAAAGTAATGATGCATAATCTCACTATAGAGCTTTAATGCTTAATGGATTCCCAACTGGATTATTAAAAGGGTTTGTGAAGGCCAAGCACGGTGGCTTACACCTGTAATCCCAGCACTTTGGGAGGCTGAGGCGGGTGGATCCCTTGAGGTCAGGAGTTCGAGACCAGCCTGGCCAACATGGTGAAACCCCGTCTCTACTAAAAATACAAATCTTAGCTGGGCATGGTGGTGGGTGCCTGTAGTCCCACCTACTTGGGAGGCTGAGGCAGGAGAATTGCTTGAACCCAGGAGGTGGAGGCTGCAGTGAGCCAAGATAGCACCATTGCACTCCAGCCTGGGCAACAGAGCAAGACTCCATCTCAAAAAAAAAAAAAAAAAAAAAAAAAAAGTGAAAGAGAGGCATTACTAGAGATGCTATAGACATTTAAGCAAGAAAAGGGAATATTGCCATCAACGTTACACCAATAAATTCAATGACTTTGATAAAATGAACTCCTTGAGAAACACAAATGAACAAATCTGACAAGAAATAGAAAGTTTGAATAGCCTTATGTCTGTTAAGGAAATTATATTCAAAATTGTAAAACCCTCCTCCAAAAAAAATTCCAGGGTCAAATGGCTTCCCTGGTGAATTCTCACAAACATTAAGGAAGAAATAATGCCAACATTACAGAAATTTATAAGCATTGGAGATTGTTATTATTATCATCAATACTGTTTTCAAAAGTCTCCTCCCTCAGTTATCAGCTTCTAGCTTGAACCTGGGAGGCAGAGGTTGTCATGAGCTGAGAACATGCCACTGCACTCCAGCCTGGGTGACAGAGTGAGACTCTGTCTCAAAAAAAAAAAAAAAGCGGGAGGAGAGTTGTGATGATAACAATATGTTCTTGCTTAGAAATAAAGAACAATCAATAAATAGCACCAGTGCTAACATGAGAGTTAGGCAAGTTGAGTGGTTCTGCAGTTACCTGTAGAGACATCCAGAATTACATTAATTTAATGTAATGAATTAAATTAATTAATTAATTAATTTTTTGCATTCTATCCATTCAGTTCCACACCCAGAACTACATTAATTCAAGGTAATTAATTAAAGATATTAATTAATTTTTGCATTCTATCCATTAATTAATTAAATTACGTTAACATGGGCTAGAAGGAGGTTAAAAAAGAATATGACCCTACAAGCAATATAAAATTTATTTTACAACATGAAAGATATTAAGAGATACATGGTAGACATTCAAACAATTTGCTGCTTTAACTCACAGTATCACATGCAGCAGGCATTAAGGACTTCACATGAGGATAATAATGCCAAGGGGTAGTCTCAGATGCTGTGGGAACTTGTCTATACTTGAAATTAATTGAGAAACACTTCCTGGTTTCACTAAGCCAAAAGGAGAACCTTCATGGACCAAATTCCCACTGCATCCCCTCCGGTGAGTTGTGCTCAAGGTTCCAAAAGACCACTGTGAACAGTTCCCTGGGTGGGTAACAACATTGTTTAAATTAATTTATAAAATTGATTCACTAGGATGGCCCTGAGGATAAACGGTCATAAGGCAGGTAATTCTTACCCTGTTTAAGGGAAGGCAGAGGTTTATAAGAAGTCTGATGAAAGGAGTGTTGTCAGGAAAGGTAATTCAATTTGGAATGAATTCCTTTGAAAGAGAGAACAGTATTTCTGTCCCTGCAGGAAAACCAATGACTATTAAAAGTGGATTTGTTTTCATGAATCCAGGTGTTTTAAATGACTTCTAACCACCTGCACTTCCCTCTACATTTTACTAGATAATATATATCATTTAACATATTGTTCTGAAACGTATTTTATTTGGCACTATGAAAGGATTTAGTGATAGATGCCCTTATAATGAATAACATTTGAATTATGTCTATTACTAAGTAAGTAACAACAATCACACAATAAACTTGGGTGTAAGGCACCCTATGTGCCAAAATATTCTAAAGACTTTATTAACAGTACATATAATGATGGAAAAGAACTGAATGGATAGAATGCAAAAACTTTGAAATTAAAAGGTCAAATACCATATAAGTTATCATTTGCTACCCCATAATTATATCTTTGAGCTTTGTCACATTATAAATTAAATATACCTTTCTATGTGTGATATATTTAAAAATTACATTTGTAAAACTACAATAATTTTAACAAATACAATTTAATTTAAAAAATAAACTTTTAGTTAATAAGAAAATCTAGACACCAAGATTAAAACAATGATTGTGTAGAATTGATGGTGATTTTTTTCCTTTTCTCTCTTTTTCAGATTTTCTATATGTGAATTTATATCTTTTCTTGAAATAAGTGCATTTATTTTTTTTTAAAAAAAGCATTAATCATGTACCCTCCTTTCAGTTCTGTGGCTGATGATTCTTTTTCCATAATTCTCTGATCATAGATAAAATATTCTTCTTGAACATCTATTTAATGTGGCTGTGTTTATACAACATTTTTATTTAAATCTCTTGCATGTCTCCTTGAAGTCCAGCAATTCGCATAAAATAGCTTCTGAACGTCTGTTACAAAAAGTTTTGATGATGTTCAAAGAATATGGAACTGAAAAAATTCCATTCGGAGGCCAGAAACATAACTTCACAGAGCCTTCAGGTATGACCACAGAAGGTAGGCTGAGAAGCATGGAATCTGTTATACTTAGCATCAGAGAGTTGATAATGAGCAGTGGCACGACTGCTCCACATGATGCAGCTAGGCTTAATAGATTTCTCTGGACACCCAATACTCTGATCTAATCAATAACACACTTTACACAAAAGTGTCTCTTTTATTTCTTTGAGAATCAGTAAACGTTTGTCTTATTCTAATAAGACTGTATCATAAGGCAGGAACTGGTTTCTTTCTTGGATCTTATCAGCAAAAGGCAGTTACCAGAGTAAATCGTTTTCTTTCTTGCTGAAGATGATAACTAACGGTAAATGAATCTCTGAAACGTAATTTCCTGGATACTTGGTATATTTCTTTTAAAAAGATTTTGTCTGTGGTTTTCATTGCCTCTTTAAAAATTCTAACTTCACACTGGGAAGTTTTAAGATAAAAAAACAAAAAAAGAAAAGAAGCAAAAAGAAAAATTTTAACTTGAAAATCATTTAGAAATTAACTAACCTTTTATCTCTGATGTTGACACTAACTTCTTTCAAAGTTTTACTTTGCCATTGTAAAGAAATCTAAAACCATCAATACTGTAAAAATATTTCTACAAATATAGTATTATGAACTACAGAGTAAATATATCCTTCATTTAACCTAAGGGCTTAAATTAAAAGCCACAGGAAATGACTGATGAACAATATATTTATGCCATACTCTAACTTCTAGACAGGACTTTCTGTTTTTACTTTATTTATAATAAATATTCTTAGACCCAACTCTCTCCATTGGAAAAACTTATTCGAGAGCAAATAAAATCTAAATTCTATGCCAAAGAGAACAGAGAACTAGCTTTAAAGTTTGAGAACAATTTCCACAAATTGTAGATTTATTATTTAGATAAAAGGAACTCAGAGCATAAACAGTAATAGAGAAATGGTATACTGGAGAGCCTAAAACCTCTATTAGGAAAAAGTACATTTTGTTCTATTTAATGACACTAGAGGAAACTCAGGTAAAGGCAAACAGAGTAATTATTTGGGAAACACATGAAAAGGTTGCTTTGTATTCAAACAAAGAATGGGTCTATTCAGGAGAATAATTCACTGGCCTGGTTTGCCATGCAGTAAATTTTCTTTTCATGGAGAAGCATAAAAGACACCCAAATATTATCAAGAGAGGAGTGCTGGAGGTCATTTAACTTGCTTCCAATGGACTTGGCTGAATATTAGGATTGTTCCTTCCAGATGAGATGAAGACATCATTTAAACAGCAAAATGGGACAACTCATAAGGCCTTTGTTCTGACACTCCTTTTGGGGTAGACATAGAGAAAGGAAGCAGAGAATTGCATTAACCATTGAGTGGAATGAAGAGAATCCAGTATTTCTCTTCTACCTTTGAAGTTCTATGTTTATGGTGTGTACTTAATCTAATAAGCACAATAATTGCAGGAACTTCTGAGTTAAGAATCAAAGATCTTTCACAAAACCAAGGACTTCAAACCTCTTTTAACCCATATATCATGATGCTGACCTAAGTGCTCATGGAAGAACATTAAAACAATAAAGTTATCATCTTTGTTCTAAAGAAGGTTTCAGGCATTTATAGATACAAAACACACAAAAGCCATAAGGTTTGAAAATTTTCATATAATTTTTGTTGAATGTTTGTTATACTGCAGTTACTGTTTATTTAATTGTCACAACAGCCTATTATTGTTACAGCATACAAGTGAATTCAGATTCGCAGATTCACTGTGAATTCAGATAGCAGATTCACTGGGTATGAGAGGTACTAAAGACATATAAAATAGATCCTACGCTGTATGTGAAGGGCCAGAAAAAATCTAAAATAAGCAAGAAAGGAAAATAGTTCAATGTTAAAGACCCAAACAAAACGAATAAGCATGCCCAATGATTAAAATAATCTGAATATCTAGAGCAAAAATTGCCAGATCTCACATTCTTCCTCAGAATTCTTCTTGTTACCTCTGCAAAATTTCATCCTTCAAACTCAAAGCTCATTATCGTTAGACTCTGTGACACTCTTCTGATTCTCATATCACTTCTTGATTTTCCTGTGTTTCCTCATTAACTCTCCTCTCAGCTCATAATCATATGAAATCACTAAGACTCTTTTTATATTGTCATGAAACTCAGGTATTTTCATAGATTGAACCATTTCCCTGTAGACAGCGGTGCTCAACATGAACCATTCACATCCTTCTTCCAAAGCGCAGACTCTTCTTGCCGTCTGCCTCATGCCCATGCTCATGTGCATGGAGCCTGGTTCATTATCTTCCAAAATCAGCTTCCCCACTTGATTTCTCTTTTCTTTTCTTTTCTTTCCTTTCCTCTTTTCCCTATCCCTTTTCCTTTTCCTTTTCCTTTCCTTTCCTTTCCTCTCCTCTTTTCTCTTTTCTTTTCTTTTTTTTGCACCTCACTCTTGCCCAGGCTGGGATGCAGTAGCACGATCATGGCTCACTGTAGCCTCAACCTCCTGGGCTGAAGCCATCCTCCCATCTCACCCCTCCAAGTAGCTGGAATTACAGGCATGATCCACTGTGCCTAGACCCACTTAATTTCTTTTTAGCTGCCAACAGTCTTGTTATTGTTTCAACTAACAAAGATACTGAATCTCAGGGTTATTGCTGTTTCTTACCTCTATCTCATGTCCCCGCAGAAAGACACCAAAATCTTATCCTTTCTTCTTTTATATCTTATGATTCTGTACCTTCCTTTCAACCCCACCACTTCCACCTGAATCCAGCATTTATTTCCTCATATTGGCATTTTTATAACATTCTTTGAAATATTCTTTTTGCCTTTCTCTTTAAAAGTGGCCAATACATCAAATTAAACCACCACTTTTGCCATGTTACAATCCTTTCCTGTCCCTGCTTATGGCTGGGATAAGGCCTTCAGCCTGTTAGGTGTCTCCACAGCCTGGTTCCTTTATCTTTTTATCTCTCACTACTCCCCAACAGGCATCATCTTCTGGAGCTCACTGGCCCGAGGTGATACCATAGCCATGCCTATATTCCAGTGATTTAACCTCTACTGACCTTCAATAGGACTTAAACCAGCTTGGCCCTTAAACATCTACCACTATGTATTATTATTTAACTTTTCATATGTTTATATCTTGTATTCTTATCTAAATGTTGGATTCCTTGTGGCTAAGAATGGGACTACATATTTTTTCCAATGGTCTACTGGAGACTCACTCAGCATTGTGCACAGCAAGGCATTTGAAAAATATTTGCTGAATAAGTGAATGAATGACCTACTGAGAAGCATCCAGAAGTGTAAACCCGGTGCGTTCCAGAACACATTGTTGTGGTAAAACGGCATTAGCCTCTGATTCTAGTGACAGGCAGCAGCTTTTCTGTTTGGCAATTGCTAAGTTACTTTTATGGGCTAAAAACTTCTCTCTTACTTTTCTGTGTGGTCAGTCATTGCAGCTCACAATTGAGAATACAGAACACTTTTGAAAAAAAGAACAATCAAACACTGACATTTGTTATCTACCCGATCTGTGTGTAGTTTATAATTGTTTTATGCTTGTTCTGGCACAAACCTTTGGCAATGAGGCTCCCAGAAAGAATGTAAAGAGATAATGTAAATGAGGTCCTGTTCTGACACAAGACTTTGCCCGAGGCTCTTCTGGTTTATATTTCCCTCTTGGGTTTCCAGTCACTTTGCCTTCTACAAATTACAGGATGTAATTGTGCTATCACTGGGAAACTGTGAAATACAGATTGAGTATCCCTTATCCAAAATGCTTGGGACCAGAAGTGTTTTGGATTTTAGATTTTTTTCAAATTTTGGAATATTTGAATATATATAATAAGATATTTTGGGGATGGGATGCAAGTCTAAACACAAAATTCATCCATGTTTCATATACACCTTATAGGCTGAAGGTAGTTGTATATAATATTTTAAATAATTTTGTGATTAGTCACATGAAGTCAGGTGTGGAATTTTCCACTTGTGGTGTCATGTTGGCCATTAAAAGTTTCAGATTTTGGAGCATTTCAGATTTTGGATTAGGAATGCTCAACCTATATCAACAATGACTATTTTTCCCTGCCTCCTTTTGAAACTAGCTCTTAGAAGAACTTGTTTCAAAAGGAAAAGGGAAAGCACCTTCTCATGTAGAGTAGCTATTTATTTTACTGATCATGGCTTAAACAGGCAATGGAAGAAACATTGCCTGAAGCGAAAATCTCAATTAGCCAACTTCTTCTGTTCTAGTCATTGTTTTTATACACACTAGACTAGACCACAGCCAGTGGGCTGGACTGAGGGAGTGAGGTTATTGGAATATAATGGTGATATTAAAACTTGAAGTTCAAATAAACACATCCAGGACTATGAGAGTTTTGTAAACTAAAACTGGCAGGAGATCACAGTTTGGCTTCACATGAATCTGAAATTTCTAAGACATTTTCCATTTTTTCCTCCTAGGGTTTGGAATCACCACTGTTCATGCAAACCAGAAACAGACCTGGCTATCTGACAAATCATTGGCTAGTCACTCTCTTTCAAGATGTCTAAAGATAGAGAAGCAACAGCGGGCTATATTGCTATTTTGTATTAAATAAAACCGACAGTGAAGGTTTTTTATTTTATTTTTTGAGGAAGGGGTGACAGAAAAGTAGAAAAGCAAAGCATTGGGAAATGGAAAACACTTTGTTCAGCTCATCTAAAAATTGAAAAAAATAAGGTATTGGTATACATATAAAGTAGTCTTTAAACCAAATTTAGCCCTGTTCAGCACACTGCTTTCACTGGTTTGCCAAAATTTATAATGGAAAGGGTGGTGTAGGCAGCAGTGGGGCTTCTGAAAACTTCTGTTCCCCTCGAGCTTCCAGGACAAGTGCCTCCTCCTCACAGTAAGCCTGCTCCAACTCAAGCAGTACCAAAGTCCTGGGTCGATGCCAACCTAAAAATTGGGTATGGGGAGGAAGGAAGCATTAGGCAACTATGGTGGGGTAAGATAAAGGACTGAGGAAAGAAAATGTCATTACAAGTGGTGTGGTTGACACTGTGGGGACCAGGGTCAGTCTAAACAGGAGGTGTGGAAAAAGAAACAGCGTGGAGAAACTTGAGAGCACAATGACACATTTCTGTTAGATGCTAAGGCAAGATGATGATTCCAGAGCACGGAGGTGCCCAGAAAGCAGCAGTGTGTGTTCAGGTACTTGGGAGAAGAAGGGAGAGGGAGACAGTTCTGGAAAGGGAAAAGGAATCTCTTTCCTAGTTTTTCTTTTTTTTTTTTTTTTTTAATCTCATCTCAAGGATTACATTTGAGTATTTCTTTTCTTAAAGCTTCAGAAGCAGTCATTGAGTATTCATCTGTATGAAGGGAAATGATAATTGTACTAAGAACTATTTCTTTACTAATAATTTTTTTTAAACCTGAGCAATTGGCTGGGCATGATGGCTCACACCTGTAATCCCAGCACTTTGGGAGGCCGAGGCAGTGGATCATGAGGTCAGGAGTTCGAGACCAGCTTGCCCAACATAGTGAAACCCCATCTCTACTAAAACTAATAATGAAAAAAAAATAGCTGGGCATGGTGGTGCACACCTGTAATCCCAGCTACTCTGGAGGCTGAGGCAGGAGAACTGCTTAAACCTGGGAGGCAGAGGTTGCTGTGAGCCAAGATCGTGCCACTGCACTCCAGCCTGGGTGACAGAGTGAGAGTCCATCTCGGGGGAAAAAATAAAACAAAACAAAAAAAATCCTGAGCAATTACCCTCACACCTTATGCAGTACATTTGTTCTTCATCAATATCTCATTCCCTTGTTCTCTCCTTCATACATTTCACATGGTGGTATATTTCAGCAAATCAAAATTTTTAGGACAGAATGATATTTACAAAGTGTACATAAAAACTTGAGTAGCACATATTAGTAACTCAAAGAGGCAAAATTAATGTTCCATTTCTTTCACAGTTCTTTAAAATGCATAGTTACCTCCAGGGGTGTATATTTATTTCATTCTATTAATAAAAAGTAAATGTCAAAATTTTAAACTTGAAATATCAGAAGATATATTCAGTGATGACTTCCAAAATATTTTAAATTAGATCATATTTTTCTTAGTTTAGCTCTAGGTAGTTTTCTTAAATTCTTTAGTATTTTTTCATTGAATCCACATGGACAGTATTAACTTATTTTTTGATTAAAAAAAAAGGAGGAAAGAAAACACAGACTTTCCCCCTTAGCTTAATGTTTTGAAAAAATGCATTAGATACTTTCTTAAAGGTTATGAGAAGTGCCTTAATTTGACATTTTTGTTCAAGTAATTGCAATTGCATATTTCAGAATACTATATTACAAGGTATCTTCTAATGAGCAGTTTGTTCCGTTCCTACCTAAGAGTCAAACAGGAAAAAAAAAAAAAAAAAAAAAAGTCTGTAACCTCTTGGTTACAGATTTTCAAAGTCCAAAACTACTCTTACCAAGGAAGATTTTAAGAACAGTCATGTATTCGATAAGTTTTATTTTACACTTTAGAAAAAGTCATTGCCTAGAAGATATAACATACTTGGCTCTTTTAATTTTTTTCTAAGCTCTTCTAGTCATTTGCTATTTAAAAGTTGTTACTCATACGTGCATTATTCATTCTGTTTAAGAAAAAGAGAAACTAAGGCAGAATTGAAAATTTCCTGAGGAGCACTGATGATGACAAGCCATAATCTGAGGACTAACTAAATCTATATGGCCAACTTCAATTGTCCTCCCAATCCCCAAGAAATTCTTGTAAACATCATTAGTCTCTCCCTTCTTGTACACACGACAGTTTCATAGTTTCCCCCAGGTATGGTGTCCCATTCCTGCTATCTTCTCTCAACTGATGTCAATATCCACAAAGAAAACAGAGATTACTATATACGAATCCTTTCAACATCCCCCCCATCTGTCTACAAATAGTCTAATATCCAATCCTGGTTCCTTTCCATATCCTCTGAGACTGGCCCCATCATTTATGCCATCTGTGCACATGTAAGTATACTAATGTGATGAAAAGATTAAAAACTCTGTCTCTACCATCATTATCATGCTTTTAAAAGAGTCTATAACCATGGCCTCAGTTTTCTTGCCCATCAGTCTTTACTACAGGATGGTTTTTGCCCCAGTCACTATTAAAATTTCTCATAAAAGGTTACTGATGATTTCCAAGTTGCTAAGTCCAATGAGCCCTTTCCCATCTCTATCTCTATTATCTTCTATGAAATTTTTTAATGACAATTAACTTCTCCTTCTCTTCTTTTTTGATGTATACATAGCAACTCTCTCTGAGTTTTCCTTCTCCAATCACTTTCTCTAGTCATCTTCACATGCTCTTGTCTCTATAATTGCACCTCAAAAAAAAAAAAAAAGAGTTCTGAATGTGGGTCTATGTATCCTTAGAGAACGCATAGCTTCGATGTTCATATGCATATGAATATTTTTCTCGGGGGGAGCAGATTCTAGCTTTCATCACATTCTCAAAAGAATCTATGACTCAAAAAAGTTAAGAACCATTGTCTTAAATGTTGATGTTCCCAGGAAACAACTACTAGTCTGCTCTTCTGGCTTATGCTCTCTTTTTGGGGATATCTTATCTATTTCTATGACTTCAAATTACACCTACATTTCATTAGCCTCCAAGATTTTTATCTCCAGTTTTCACCCTTCTCCTAATCTCTAGATTCATATTGACAACTGTCTACCAGATATCTCCCTTTGGACTTAACATTGGAAAGATAATGGACAAACTCATTATCTTCCCAATGAGGCTGTTCATTTGTATTCCTTAAGAAAGCATAATATACTTATTACCCAAGACATAAACTTGGCAGTTTTTCTTAGACTCCAAACTTCTTTCTTACCAACTACCTCCACAAATTCTCATTGATTTCTCAGCTTGATTCCCATCTTTTCCTTCCTAATATTACGACCAAAATTCAGACATTTCTCCCTCATGCTCCTAACCTACCTCCCTGGTAACTCATGCCCTACAGATTTATTCCCTCAATCGGCACCATCATCCAATTTTTCTTCTTAAATGCCAACTGGAATATATCACTGCTTCTACTTAACACCCTTAATGGTTTCTATTACAATGAAGACTTTGGCTAGCTACAACTTTCTCTCTAGCTCTGCCCACCAGCCTCTTCTCCCACATCCTGCCTCACAGGTCTTTGATCTGGCCATAGCAAGCTTCAAGTTAACTGAGCCACCAGCCTCTGTCACGAATCTTATTTCATACTCTATGCCTGGAGTATCCACTCCCTGCACTTGCCCACCAAGCAAACTTTGACTTACCTCTCCAAGCTTGGATGAAATGTCATCTCTTCGGTAAAACTGCCCTTGCTACAGATGCTTCTTTCCTGTCCCCTTTTCCTCATCTTTATACTATTGTACTTACAGTAAAAATCTATTTTCTTGTCTCTTCCCCCGGCCCCTACCCCAGTTAAATTCTCCTCATTGGAAGGGATTTTTTCTCTTCTTATTTGAATCCTCAGTGACTAATCTATTTTTTGTGGCTGAAAAACTGTTTCTAAAAAATGAATGCAAACTTTGAGTTAAGTTAGTATAGTCTAAAAAAATAGGTAAGTCACCTTTTACCACGTCCATTCAAGGCACGAAATTTCTGACTTTCAATGAAACAGAAGCTCAAGTATACTTGCAAAGCCTTGGCTGAGAGAGGTAGACATTTGGGTCCCAGTCAACAGTCAGCGGGAAATGGGAAAAGGGGCCAACAAGGGAGACTAAGCTGGTCCAGAGCTGGCTGTTGAAGGGAGAGAGCCAACAGTCCAAATAACAATGGCCACGAGGCTGGGGAGAATGTGGGTGAAATCTGGACTAGAGTGAGACCAGCTTGGCTTGAATTCTAACTCTACTATTTACTAGCTGGCCTTGGGTACAGGCTTAGCCTTACATTCATTCAACACATATGTATGGAGTGTGCCAGGCATAAGGCATTGTGTGTGCCTGAGATGCCAAGCTGAGTCAAAACAGACCTAGTATTTGTCCTTAGGGAGCTTGCAGGCTGGAAGGGAGCTGATCAATAATCAAGTAAGTAAAAAATTAAGACTGTGATAAAGGGCTTCAGAGAAGTACATGGGGTTCTTTGAGAATGTGTACTTTGGCTTAACATGGGGGTCAGGAACAGCTTGCTTGAGAAAGGATGGCAGAACTGAGATCTGCTCAGTGAGCAAAGGTTAAACAGGTGAAGGAGGGGCAGCTTTTTAAGCAGAGGAAAGATCAGTTGCGTAAGCTGTGGGAGGACTCTGGCAAGCTTGAGGAACCCAAGGAAGCCAGTGTCTACTTTGCAGTGCTGTTGTGAGGATCAAATAATGCATGTAAAGTAGGTGCAAATGTTGGCACATTGTAAGCATTCAACAAATGCTAGTTACTATACACAGGATCAATATAAAGTCCTTTATTGGTCCAGTGTAGTAGCAGGAGTCCCTTGACAGTAGCAGTACCCATAGAAGAAAAGCAGCTTGGAGATTCCTGGGTGATGGGAGCTGGAGGGGTGTGATCAAGGGAGGGTCTCTGTAATGCATTGTGGGTATAGGGAGTAAGGTTCAGAATGAAAGCAGGGGCTGTGAAAATAGTCCAAAACAACCTTCCTTTTCTAGTTCAAGTTAGCACATATAGGCAAAATTGGAATTATCTTATTTAACTTTAAAATAAATTAGAAATGTCTTATCAAACTATTAATTTGCAGGAAATTTAAAGGATAGAGGAATAAGTTAAACTACACCACAAAGATGTAATCAGTAAAATCCAGACTATGGAAAACTCTATAGGGCAAAAGCCTAGTTTCTTTCATAAAAATTTGAAGGAATGAAAAAAAGAAAGACATAGAGAGGAAATCTCCATGTATTTTCCAGTATTATGCAAGACAAGTGTTTTATATATTATATATATATTCCATATATAATATATATTATACATTATATATATTATTCCCAGTATTATACAAGGAAATCTCCATGTATTTCCCAGTATTATACAAGGCGAAACTACAGAAGAAGTCTTATTCCCTATCTTTGAGAATCTCTGATAATAATACTATTTGCCTGAACTTAGCTAATAAGAGTATCTGCTTCTGTTTAAATTAAATTCAATATTGTATCCTATATAACCAATTTCCTGTATTACAGTTTGAATAAAAAGAAATCACAGACTAGGTAAAATGGTATTGTGATTAAATTCTACTGTGTTTATATTTCCAAAAGCAAGTTTGATTTTCATAGCTCTTGCCTTTTACCCTAGGAATCCATTTCAACCAATAGCTCTGATCAAAGGTTTAAAAGTAAATTAATTCTAATTAATTAAGAACAAAATCTTTCCCAAATTGAGATACACACAAAAGAGCAAATCATTATGTCTGGCTGATCTTTCTGTGTTCATGCCTTCTTTCATTCATTCACCCAGTAAATATTTACTGAGTAGTTTCCATGTGCCAGGTTCTGTAGTAGGCACTAGGGATGCAGCAGTCAGCAAAAGAAGTAAAAACTCTTGGCCCTCATGGAGCCTACTTCTGATGTGATAAAGAAGAGGAGACACATAATTTTTAAATAAATATTTAAATGAACATATAATATATCAAGTAATGACAGGCACTATGTGGAAGACTTCAGTGGAGAAAGATGGTAGAGAATAAAATGTGGAACATATATACCATGGAATACTATGCAGCCATAAAAAAGAATGAGTTCATGTCCTTTGCAGCGACATGGATGAAGTTGGAAACCATCATTCTTAGCAAACTAACACAGGAACAGGAAACCAAACATCACATGTTCTCACTTATAAGTGGGAGCTGAACAAGAACACATGGACATAGGGAGGGGAACATCACACACTGGGGCTTGTCGGAGGGTGGGGGGCTAGGGGAAGGATAGCATTAGAGAATCCTAATGTAGATGATGGGTTGACGGGTGCAGCAAACCACCATGGCATGTGTATACCTATGTAACAAACCTGCAAGTTCTGCACATATATATATATATGTTATATATATATGTTATATATGATATATATGTTATATATGATATATATGTTATATATGTTATATATGTTATGTATGATATATGTTATATATATGTTATGTATGATATATGTTATATATGTTATATATGATATATATGTTATATATGTTATATATGTTATATATGATATATATGTTATATATGTTATATATGTTATATATGATATATATGTTATATATGTTATATATGATATATATGTTATATATGATATATGTTATATATGTTATATATGTTATATATATGTTATATATAACATATATATACATGCATGGTAGGGGATTGCTGTTTCTGAGAGGACAGACTCGGAAGACTGTTGGGCTGGGATGTTTTACTAGAGACTGGAATAAAGTGAGAGAGCAAGCTATGCAGATATCTGGGGGAAGAGCAGAGGGAATGCTTAGTGCCAAGTCTTTCGGGTGGCAGTGTACCTGGCACATTCATAAAAATAGCGAAGAGGCCAGTGTTGCTGTATCAGAGTGGATGGGTACTATGGTTATGAGCATGCAGCTCAAGGGGAAACAATGCCTTAACCCAAGCAAAGCTGTCTGGAGATCCCAGAGGAGGAACCCGAGAAAGCGCCCATAATAACAAGATCAGTTTTAAACATCCCCTGGGGCCAGAGGAAACTCTGTAGGTGACATCAACTCCTGTCTGCCTCTTACCTCTGATCTCTCTTGTCCATGACACCTCTCCTGGAGGAGCTAGACCCTACTGAGAAGGGTCAACCATGTTGCAATCAACCAAGCTGCAGCTAAGGGAAAGGAGAATCCTAACTTTAAATAAAGGTCATAATTTTAACTACCACACAGAAGAGGAGATTTTAATTACTGGCACGAGAATAATCTTAGCACTAAAGTAATCAGAGGACATTTTATTATGTCAGGCTGACTACAGAAATCTCAGGATCTGCCTGAGCATCCATCCAAAGACCTAGAGAGAAAGTAGCCTAGTGGTAGGTTTGCAGGAGCCGCTGTGAGAAAGAGTAAAGATCGCTCTGTGTGATTACACATGATGGCATTTTGCTTCTTTGGTGCAATAATTTATGTAAGGATGTTAAGAGTAAAAGAGTGGCAGCAGATCTGCCATTTGTAATGTTAGCCAAACTCACAGTCTGTTTTTTTGTTTGTTTGTTTTTTGCCTGCTTAACACATGCCAGAATATTAGGACACACCTGAGCCCTCCTTCATTACTTTTTACTTATATTAAGTTACACCTTAGCTTTTTAATTTCTAAGAATTATTTTCTGCAAATTTTGAGTACTTGTAATTCCTGTTCCTAGATGTATACCTATTTAATGGTAATCACTCCCTTCTGAAAGCACAGCAAATGACAATATGTTACAGTCAAAATAAATGGTTATAAAACAAATGAGAGCAGACACTATAGTCAAGCTGATTCATTAAAAAAATACATACACACACACAGACACATTAAACTTGAATCAACTGTCATCTTTTAGTGATGACTGTTGATCTGATGTGATGAGAGAAAGTTCCCGCACGTGGATAGGTGGTTCGGCTCCTGGATGGTCTGGAACATCGTTAACTCATACAGACTGATTCTGGCCCCGGTTCAAACTTCTAAGCCTTTGTTCTTGAGGCTCAGAGGATGGCTTTGAAGTTCAGGATAAAGCTCTTCTAACACACCATTACCAAAGAATAACCTTTTGATTATGATCTCATGAAAGTATAATCAATAACTTACATAAGTTAAAACCATGGCAAACAGTGACGGTTCTGTAATTGGACCTTTATGAATTCCATATGTTACAATCTTGGCATTCGCTAACAGTCCTGCATAATACACATATCTCTTCCCCAAACATAGCCGCTGAACTTTCTTAAAAGGCTATGAAACTTTTCACAGCTACTGTCAGACTTGAACTCTTCAAACCCCTAAGCGTGGGTGTAGTACCTAAAGGGCAGGATTTTTGGAAAGCCTGAAAGGACAAATATTTCTCCCAGATCCAATAAGCACTCATTTGCGGAAAGCAATTTAATCAAAGACAGTAACTTTTTACTTAATTGCATGGCTTGTGTGCTTTGAAAAATATATCAGGGGGAAAAAAGACTTTTCCGACAAATCATTGTTAAAATATAAGTGAAAATATATTCATTTAGAAAGACAAGCTCTCGTGTGAAGATCTCAAATGCCTGGGAAGCCATTATGTCATTAACCACATTATCTAGGGTTTATATTTGTTTTCTCTTTCTCATTAAATGAAATTGCATTATTAGCAAATTAGAAATGTGGGTGTTTAGTGTAGCTTGATTGCCTTCACTTTGGGAGGAAGGGAAGTAAGCATGAAAAAAACAAAACCAACAGAATTTTCTGATATATCTAAGGGGGCAACAAAGAAGTCTGAATTGAAGGAGCACTTAATGACAGAATAAAAGATATCCAAGGAAAGATTAGTCCCATCTTTTTGTACTAAACGTGAGATCTTTAAAGAGAGATGAGTATATAAAGCCAAATGCAGTAAATAGAGGGCACACATCAAAGGAGTTATTTTTGTGTCTTGGCTTCTTCTTTCCCAATAACTATTACTAACTTCCCTCCCACTCCCCACTCCATCGTCACCTTAGTCAGTTTTGTTACCTGTTATCATGGATTCTCCTCCTCCTCCTCCTCCTCCTCCTCCTTCTTCTTTTTTATTTTTTGACAAGGTCTCTCTCTGTCACCTGGGCTAAAGTGCAGTGGTGAAATTTGACTCACTGCAGCCTCCATCTCCTGGGCTCAAGCCATCCTCCCACCTCAACCTCTGCAGTAGCTGGGACTACATGTGCATGCCACCACATCAGACTAATTTTTGTATTTATTTATGTATTTATGTATTTATGTATTTATTTATTTATTGTAGAGGCAGGGTCTTACTATGTTGCCCAAGCTGGTCTTGAACTCCTGGGCTCAAGCAATCCTCCTGCCTCGGGCCCCCCAAAGTACCAGGATTACAGGTGTGAGACACTAGTGCCGAGCTTGAATTTTTCTTTATTTTGGAACATATTTGAAAGTTGCCAAAGCCACTTCTGAGCAAATTTGTATGTCTCTAGATTCTCTAGTTCAAAATAGCACTCTCAAGCAATCCTTGTAGCTCTACTGCTACTACAGAGAACTTTTCCTCTTGTAAATATGTTAGTATCTTTCAAATTAGAAACACTCACAATACATTCATTGTACTCATTTGCATTAAAAATATGATATTTGGCCCCATATCTCCTCTATTTGATTATAATTCCTAGAGGCAGAGATGATAACTATTTATCAGTCTATTTTCAATAGTCTGGTTTATTTTGTAAAGGTAATTTCAAATGTCTTGCACACAAAAAAAGGATGATCAAAGAAGACCAGTAACACCAAAGGGGAGAGAGATCAGGTTTTTGAATATCTTCAGTTTGACTATCTTTAAAGAAAATATCAGTGAGCTTGTTAGGGCCCCAGTTGTAATAGAAGAAAATAGGTTTCATAAAGAAGAAAAGAAAAGAAAAGAAACAGATCGTGCTCACTTTGGCAGCACATATACTAAAATTGAAATGACACAGAGAAGGTTAGCATGGCCCCTGTGCAAGGATGACATGCAAATTCATGAAGCATCCATATTTTTCAAAACTTAATTCAAGATGGATTACATACTTAAATGTAAAACCCAAAACCATAAAAACCCTAGAAGAAAACCTAAGCAATACCATTCAGGATATAGGTATGGGCAAAGACTTCATGACTAAAACACCAAAAGCAATTTCAACAAAAGCCAAAATTGACAAGTGGGATCTAAATAAACTAAAGAGCTTCTGCACAGCAAAAGAATCTATCATCAGAATGAACAAGCGACCTACAGATTGGGAGAAAATTTTTGCAATCTACCTATCTGACAAAGGTCCAATATCCAGAATCTACAAGGAACTTAAACAAATTTACAAGAAACAAACAACCCCATCAAAAAGTGGGCAAAGGATATGAACAGACTCTTCTCAAAAGAAGACATTTATTTGGCCAATAAATATATAAAAATAAGCTCATTATCACTGGTCATTAGAGAAATGCAAACCAAAACCACAATGAGATACCATCTCATGCCAGTTAGAATGGCAATCATTAAAAAGTCTAGAAACAACAGATGCTGGCGAGGATGTGGAGAAATAGGAATGCTTTTACACTGTTGGTGGGAGTGTAAATTAGTTCAACCATTGTGGAAAGACAGTGTGGCAATTTCTCAAGGATCTAGAACCAGAAATACCATTTGACCCAGCAATCCCATTACTGGGTATATACCCAAAGTATAATAAATCATTCTATTATAAAGACACATGCACACATATGTTTATTGCAGCACTATGTACAATAGCAAAGACTTGTAACCAACTTAAATGCCCATCAGTGATAGACTGGATAAAGAAAATGTGGCACATGTACACCATAGAATGCTATGCAGCCATAAAAAAGAATGAGATCATGTCCTTTGCAGGGACATGGATGAAGCTGGAAGACATCATTCTTAGCAAACTAACACAGGAACAGAAACTCAAACACCGCATGTTCTCATTCATAAGTGGGAGTTGAAGAATGAGAACACATGGACATACGGAGGGGAACAACACACACTGGGGCCTGTCAGGGGTGGAGGGCAAGGGGAGGGAGAACATTAGGAGACACCTAATACACGTGGGGCTTAAAACCTAGATGAGAGGTTGACAGGTGCAGCAAACCACCATGGCACATGTATACCTATGTAAGAAACCTGCACATTCTGCACATGTATCCCGGAACTTAAAAAAAAAGAAAAAAGAAACAGATCAATAGAAAAAAATTCGATGTATCCAAATCAGCAAGGCTGATGTAATGTGATACATGATTTGTGTGGATGTATGGAAACTAAGAGCTCTGAAAACTGGGCCTCTTTTATTCACCTTAAAAAAAAAAAAAAAGAACAGCTGTGAGAATTACACACCAGTCAGTATCAATATTTGTTTTCATGGCTTTATTAATAGCTAGATGAACAACCTAGACATCAACATAGAGTCACAAGATGCAAGCCGTGCCATATTAAATTGATGTCTTTGCTCAAAAGAGAGGACAAGAAACAAGAGATATCTACCTCCATTTCAAAATTGATATTGATTCCTTCCTACATGGCATAGTTATAAAATGGGAAATCTAGCCTCTACCATTCTAGGGGATGGCTAAACTATAGATTTAAGAGCCACACCCAAAGCAGAAACCTATGTCAGCCTGGTGGACACACTGGGTGGTATTTTATTCAGGTTAGTCTCAGAAACCAATCTATTAGATATTCTTGTTAGTGACTTTGACAAACACAAATATGAAGATGCTCAAGTTGCCCACTTCTTTTTCCTACTTTTCTCACTCCCAGGTCTTATCATTTATTCATACCAGTCTATGTTTCTTTTCCTGATCCCTCCAAAATCACTTTGTTTCAAAAAATCAAGTCTTTCCTCAACATTTATTTCTAAATTATCTGCTGACCAGAGAGTAAATCTTTCCACAGAACTCTTTCTGTTGCCATTTTTATAATCACCTTAGCATTGTCTTTTATGTATTTGTGTCTTTGGTGTCTTCCCTTAATTTTCTTTGATTGTATCATATCACTTTGTGTGATATGATTAGAGGAAATTAAAATTCAAAATGTTCTATTATCATAGAGGAAAAACATGTTTACTAAACGGAAGAAGTGAGGAACAGAGGAATTGTAATTCTAGGATTGGCAGATTCTGGTGAAAAAGAACTCATCTCCAAGAATGAGCCAAAGTTATAAAACAAATTAAGAGAAGGACAATAGCACATCAGGGTTAGTACATGTTGTGCTAGCATAATGTCTTTCCTGCTCCATAGGCAGTGGATAAAATAAGTCAATTTATGAACACAGACTTTTAGAAATAGGTTAACATAGGGTCAGGCCAATTTTTCAAAGTCATGTAAAAATAGCACTATTTTTAAACATATATATTATCTGACTGTTAAACACTTTTCAACTCTGTTTGAAAAATCTGTATCTGTAGTTCCTTTTGATGCTCTTGGAATGTCCATAATAAGGAATCTCAGAGAGCTTTGTAAACAGGCCAGTCTTCACAAAGCCCTTCTAAGGGAAAATAGCAGATCACAACACATACCACTTTAGAGCTGGAAAAATTCTAAGAGATCGTATGGGGAAGTGGAGGGCTAGGCAGGTTAAGTTACATTTCCAAAGCCCCCCAGTCAGGACTGGCTCAGCATGCTTTCCATGATATCATATGGTTGCCACACCAACCACTTTCGTTTTGCTATTGTTCAATACCTGTTATGTCCTGGGCATTGTGCTGGGCAAAATGGATCATGGCCAGAACTGAGTCACCAAGTAGTGCTTGCAACTAGCCCACTCAGCTACTGCCTCAAAATTGAACATTAAAGTCTGTGTGTGTGTGTGTGTGTGTGTGTGTGTGTGTGTGTATACTGGACAACACAAAAACAGATCAATGGCCTTCCCCATACTCCATTCCATAGAAAAACTGTAGGCAACTTTTTCTTTCCACATTTTATGGGACTGTGATATGGTGATGTTGTGTCCTAAGACTGAAGCACAGTGAAAAACCCTGCCCTGGTTGTCAGAAAACAGTGCCCTTTAGCCAGCTCTATTGCTAACTCCTTCTGGGAAGTCAGTCATCATTTCTAGTCCTTAGTTTCCTCATCTGAAAAATAAGGTGGTTCAACTAATCTTTAAGATTCCCTCCCTTCTAAGAGTTCAGAATTCTAAGGAAGCCCTTAGCAATTTCTTCCAAGATTTAACATAGAGTCCTGAGCATTTGGGAAGAGGATATAGCTCATTCTGCATACATACCTAGGTAGAGAATTTATGAGCTCAATATAGACTTAGGTCTTAAAGTCCCAACATAATTGTTCTGTGCTCTTAGTGACCTAAGGTCTAATAAGCAATCTTCTCAGAAACACATGCAAACCTAGAAATTTGATGCACAAATCTCTTTGGAGATATATCTTTGCCTTTATCAATTCCTGATGTTTTCAAAATGTATAGAAATCTTTTGATAGCCAATTTATGAGATTACTTAGAGTGAGCCAATGGGAATGATTGAGAATGATTTCCCTCCATCAGACCTGCCCATTTCCCTCCTGTTTGCCGCATGTTCACTGCAGCAGATTTTGCTCAAATAAGCCATGTGATGCTCCTGCCTTTGAAGTGGCTACAGAAGATGCTCTGCATGAGAGAGGCCAGCAGTCTATAAACAATAATTTGTGTATGCCTACCAGGCTCCCCTTCTCCCCAACCCGTCACCTTGAACTGTTTTATTCCACAGAGAGCAAATTTAGCAGAAGTTAACATACACTTCAAAGCCTGAAACAGTCTTTACTCAGATATCAAGACTGCTAGTTCAAGTGAAGCCAGCTCTTTGGCTGCCTGGGTACTTTCTCCAAAGACTCTCCTATATCTACTCTTTCCTCTTCTTCTTCTTGGATATACAGCTCTGGGAGCGCTGATTAGCAAGTTTATTTGCCTTTTCTTTTACAAGCACCCATAAGAATGTATTTGTTAGCTCAGTTTCCTCATTTTTATACAATGTAGCATACACATTCTTTCTCTTAAAAAGTGCTATTTTCCAGCCAGTAATGACAATAACTCTTTAAGTTTTGACGTTGATCTACTTGTTAATCCCACTCTACTTGTCCTTAAGAAAATTGAGGAAATAATACCTCTGAGCATTAGGAGAATATATTATTTAATATTAAAAACATTTTTTAAAGCATTTATACAAAAATAAATGTCCCAAACTCTGTTATTTTAAAATATTTATGAATAAATGCATGTGCACATGTATATGAAGCATACAAAGAAACTCATAAAAATATTTTACTCATTCATTTAAAAGTAGTAGAAAATATGCTTCCTTATTATGTTCAAAAGGAATTATTTGGTTTATTTTTTAGGAATTACCTACTAGTTTTGTATTTGTAGGTTAGAAGTATAATTTATAATGTAGTATCTATCTGATGGGTCCCGTGTTCACAATTATAGTCATCCCCATGCAAAGCCTCTAAACTTGAGGGATCTTAACAGCCCTGATGAAAAGGGAGATCACTCACCTACCACTTACTGATCCCCCACTGCCCCCTACAGTATAAAATTCCCACTGAGAAAAACTTGTCCTAACTGAACAAAAATGTAGGCACAAATCAACAATTATCAATACTACTTGGAAAGCTTCATTTGGAGGATTTTTTAAAAACAACAAAAGCATACTAAAAAAGAGATTCTTGAATAATTCTGTTGGAAGTATGGAGTAGTCATTACGAGCCATTCAGCAATAATGTATGTGCCAAGAGCCCATAGAATAATTGGCAATTTGACTCAGAAATTCCACTTCTGGAACTCAGTCTTATGGCAGTAATCCTAACACAGAAAAAGTTTTATGCATCAAGTTGTTCTTCAGTGTTACTTGTAATAGTAAATATATATATATATGTTATATATATATATGTTATATATATGTTTTTTATATATGTGTTATATATATATATATATGAAATTTAAATAGAATGTTTAAATAAACCACAGAATAGGGGCAGGCGTGGTGGCTCACACTTGTAATCCCAGCGCTTTGGGAGGCTGAGGTAGAAGGATCACTTGAGCCCAGGAGTTCAAGACTAGCCTGGGCAACATAGTGAGATCCCATCTCTACAAAAAAGAAATAATAAAATACCACAAAATATTGTGTAGCCACTTAAAAAAAACCATGTTTACAGAGTATGTAATAACATGGGAAACTACCCTACTGCCCTTAAGCAAAAAACAAACAAAAAAGGACACAAATATTCTTAGGTGAGTTAACTATATGTGAAAGCTCTTTTCCCATTCTTCTTTCTCCTTTTTGGTATTTTCCAAATATTTTTAAGGGTGTGCTAATTTATGGTGGAAAAATGTAATGAACTTAAAACTCAGTCAGGATTCATAAAAAGACATGGTTACATCCAGGAAATTAAGTACTGCAAACTTTAATGAAGTCCAGGTTATGTTCTTGGTGAGTAAAAGGTTTTGCAAGTTATAATTACTACGAAGACAACTAGCAATATAAAAACCTCAATTTGTAACAGAGGGACTAAATCTCAGAGTCAGTTTCTCAGTTGTTTGTAAAGAGCCAAGCCAGGAATAAATGTCATGAATATCTAGAAAGAAGCTACCATTTGAGGAGGTCTTACAGGATAAATATTAGTAATATAGCTGTTCTGTCTACCAGTCTCAGAGTATAACTCCTAAAGTCTGTTTATTAGTCAAATTGAAGACACTGAAATCAAGCTAATAGAGAAACCAGACAAAAACTGCCTAAAATGAATTTAAGAAATTTTATTAACATTAAAATGGCAAACAGTATTTTGAAAAGTTAATTCTGCTCAAAATTTGCTTTACTTTTGTTACAAGTAATTGTATTGTTTGTGCTATTTTTCTTACTGTGATTTAAATTCAAATGCAAAACTAAGAACAATGCAGAAATGATAGTGACCGATCATAAATCACAGACATTTTAGAACTGAAGATAAAAAACCCCTATAATTTACCAATAAGGACAAAAATGAAATACTTGTCTGAGGGCTCACATAGCTGGTGTGGGAGCTGGGCTGGGAGACAGGTCTCCTGAGGTCAGCTCAGTGTGATACTCTGAGTTCACTTGTAGTGGCATTTGGGCATCTTGCCAGCATATCCCCCAGCTTGGGATCAGGCGGACCAGCTTTCTTTGGCCTAATGACTTTCACCTAGCACTAACAGCTCATTAATACAAAGGGAAGAAAAGACCCTACTTTTTCATTGTCTACTATGTGTCAAGAATTTTGTACATATTATGCAACTGCATTTTGCTGCCATTGTAAAAAGTAATTTAATTATTTCCTTTTAGTACTTTAAGAAACTGAGGCCCTCAAGAGTTTAGTTGATCAAGATTTAACCTGTGCTGCCTTTTGCTTCTCTTTGATAGTAACTTCTCTCACTGGTGGGCGGGTAAGACAGAATACATGGTATATACTGGTCAAGGTTCTCCAGAGAAACAGAACCAATAGGAGTTATATACAGAGATTTCTTATAAGGAAATTGGCTGACATGATTATGGAGGCTGACAAGTCTCATGATCTTCAGCTGGCAAGCTGGAGTCCCAGGAAAGCCCATGGTGTAGTTCCAGTCTGATGGCCCTTAAAAGCCAGTGTTTCAGCTGGAAGGCAGTCAAGCAGAGGAGTTCTCTCTCCCCATAGGAGGGGCAGCCTTTTTGTTCTACTCAGGCCTTCAACTGATTGTTGGAGGCCCACCCACATTAGGGAGGGCAATCTACTTTATTCAATCTATGGATTCAAATGTTAACCTCATCCAGAAACAGAAACTCCCTCAAAGACACACACAGAATAATGTATGTGACCAAATTGTCTGGGCACCCCAAGGCCCAGTCAAGTTGACACATAAAATTAACATCACACATGATGTTTTTGCCAGTATGTTCAGTTTAGGGCCTTGGACTAGGCAGGCAAGGTCCCCAGGGTGTGAATTTATGGAGGCACTCATTCCTAGGCTCATACAAGCATCCTGAGTGCCTTGCTTGCTGTGCCCTAGTCCTGGCCCTCTGTCCCACCCGAAAGGGTAGTTTCAATCACATCTCTTAGCTTGCAGTGTTTTATATTGGGTGGACAACTATCTATAACCAAGTAAATACCATTCTAGAAAAGCCTTGGATATACAGAGTTTCTGAAAGAATGGATGGCAAAAAAATCTAAAATATTGAGTACAAAAATAGATGATGGGTAAGTATTTCTATGCTTACTATGTAATGAAATGGAAATCCACTTATATTTTCCACTCAAAATGTTTCCTTATAATTCAAATAGTACTTATTGACTGGGCCCATATATATTTTTATTGAAAGGCAAAAGCATTTCTATAAATCACGAACACACAAATCTTTTGTGCATTATAGAAAAATGCACAACTATTAAAGTTCAGGTTTGAATTATTTTACTTTTGGCTAAAGGCCACTTACTGTAAATTATCAGTTATTCCTCATATTTAGTTATCTAAAGTTTCACTAATGCATGATTTTTCCTTAGTTTTTGGGAGGACTGAATGAAGTTAATGGGATAAAATAAATGAAAGCATGTTTTAAATGATTAAGTACATGAAAGTCATCATTACTGTTAGCAGAATAATAGAACAACGTCTTACTTCAATTCAGGAGAGCTGTACCAATTTACACTTTGCCTCTCAGTTTATGAGTGAATGCTTCCTCAAACTCTAGACAATATAGGACATGCAATAAACTCTAAACTCAAGCCTGCAGATAACTGAGAAACTAGATAAATGTTCAAACTTTGGGAATCAAAAATATTCCACCAGTCTGGAGCCAAGTGGATTTTGCTCTATTTGGCTTCTGAACTGGATCTTGAATATGATGATTTGATATATATAGGACTCTACAAATGAAACTGCGTTTTTAAAAATTGATTTGAGTGGACAGGTAGGCCTACCTTTGTATAATATGGAGGTAAAATAATATACATATATGTACATGTACCTTGGCATTTGACTGCTAGAGTTCAAACCCAGGCTCTGCAGGTGACTAAGGTGTGACCTTGGGCAAGTTACTTAATTTCCTTGTGCCTCTAACTTCTCATGTGTTTAATGGAAATAAAAATAGTGGCTTCAAGCCTGGATGATTTGGTGACACCCTGTCTCTACAAAAAAAATTTTAAAAGCCAGGCACGGTGGTGCATACCTCTGGTCCCAGCTACCTGGGAGGCTGAGGTGGGAGGATTGCTTGAGCTCAGGAGGTTGGGGCTGCAGTGAGTCATGTTCATGCCACTGTAATCCAGCCTGGGCAACACAGCAAGACTCCACCCCACCGCCAAAAAAATGAGTGCCTTTAGCTCATAGAATTGATACCAGTAATAAATGAGATAATCCATGTAAATTACCTCAGAAGAGTGGCTGGCAGAAAGTAAATGCCCTGTATAACGCCAGTTCTTATTATTAGGTTAAATCACATAAAATTCAAGCATTTTGACCTATTAAAAAAGACAATTTCAAGCAAGTGTAACCAATATTTACTAAAGCCACTCTAATTTTAACTTCCCCTAAAAGTATAAACTCTTCTTGGTCAAAGTCTTTATTTAAACTCACCCTCCACAGCACACAGCAGGATACCCTTCATATGCATGCAACAGAATGTCTAAATAATAAAGATGAAGATTCAGAAATATCCTGATTTCAAAGAGCTCAAATTGCAATTCATCATGGATTCTGCAGTCAGACTACCTGAGTGTACATCTTGGCTCTACTACCTACTAGCTGTGTGACCTCACACAAGTTATTTAATCTTTTTGTGATCCAGTTGCCACTTTTGTAAAATGAGAATATCAGTAGTGCTTATCTCATAGGGTTGTGAGAATTAAATTAGATAATGATGAAAAATAATAAGCACAATGACTGGCACATGAGCAATACTTAATAAGCATTAGATATTTTCCTCTATTTTCTTCTTCTACTCCTCCTCCTTCCACCCCACCACCCCTTCTTCTTGTTTAGTTCATAACACAAGGTTTACAGGCCAAAATATGATTTTAACATTCTGTAAGTAAGTAAATTTCTAATTCTAGCAATCAACTCTTTTCTCATTAGAGCATAAAGAGCAAAAGACCAGTAAAGTCTATCTGTGACAATTTTATACTTTTAATAAGTATTTAGGAGTCAGGGTTTAAGAAATGCAAAGCTGAATATATGAAGTAGCTGAAGAAACTGGGAGTGTTTATCATAAAGAAAAGATGATTTAAAGGGGATGGGAGCTGGTTTAAAATGCCTATGGTCTGATTTCAAGTAAGAAAGGGGTTAAAACATACTCCAGTGGCTCCAGAGGACAAGGAGAGAACCAAGACCAGGAATTACTGATGTGACCAGGATAATAGGAGTAGAGCTCCATTTGGGATTTTAGGTTCAGCTGTGTCTCTGGTGGTCTGTGGCACCTACTGGCATGCATGAGATGCCAGGGACCAACTAATGAGGAGTTTGTTTATGCAGCTGCCTAGGAAATAAGGGGGAAGGAAGTTAGAGGTACACATTTGTACTGAAAGATTCTAAGGCCTGGCCCTAAGGACCAGGCCTGATTTCTACGGGGACATGGGCTAAAGGAACTTAACACTGGTGTACTTCACTGGGCTAAGGGTATTAAGCCATGCTGCCTGTCTTAGTCTGTTTTGTGTTGCTGTAACAGAATAGGCTGGGTAATTTTAAAAGAGTTTATTTAGCTCTTGATTCTGGTAGCTGGAAAGTCCAAGAGCATGGCACTAGCATCTGCTTGGCTTCTGGTGAAGGCCTTGTGTTGTGTCACAATATGGCGGAGAAGCAGAAAGCAAGTGGGTGTTTGCAGAGTAAGGGAAATGAGGGATTTTGTGGGGGCTTGGACTAGTGCACCAGGGTGTAGCTGAGAAGGCTTGACCCACTTTCTAAGAACCCACTTTCATGGAAACTAATCCAGTCTCACGAGAGCAAGCACTCACCCACTACTGTGAGGGTGGTACCAATAGATTCATGAAGGATCTACCCCCATGACCCAAACACCTCCCACTGGGCCCCACCTCCCAACACCACCACACTGGCAATTAAACTTCAAGATGAGTTTTTGCAGGGACAAACCACACCTAAACCATTGCTTTAGGTACCAAGTGACAAAGTTCAATGCCAAATGAGGAAAGGGGTAGACTCCTCTCCATTCTGCACAGGACACCAAGCTGTTCTGAGGCCATAAGTCCTGTAGAGAATACAGGCCAGCTTGACCCTTGAGTCTTTACAGATTAAGAAGCACGGACAGATTGCACTCAGATCTGAGAAGCAGACTTCTCACCAGTGGCACCATGGGTCAGGATATCTCCATTCAGGATGGCATATGTGGAACTCTTCCAAGAACTCACAGAATTAGCTGGTCTTTGCAAGGGAAAAAGTATGAGTAAATGAAACAGAATCCCTACATGAGCAGTAGAGGGGACAGGTTGGCACTTCAGAGTATAAATGCAAGGTAGGAATCTCCAAATGTAAGCCCACAGACTGGTAGAGTCCAGGGATATTCAAGTTATACTGGCAAGACAGATTTGGACTCATTATAAAAACAACTTTCTATGATTAACAGAATCATATATATATATGATCGTATATATATGGTCATATAAATATATATATATGATCACATAAATATATATATATTTATTTTTGAGATAGAGTTTCACTCTTGTTACCCAGGCTGGAGTGCAGTGATGTGCCTCGGCCCCCCAGTTTCAAATGATTCTCCTGCCTCAGCCTCCCGAGTAGCTGGGATTACAGGTGCTCGCCACCACGCCTGGCTAATTTTTGTATTTTTAGCAGAGGTGGGGTTTCACCATGTTGTCCAGGCTGGTCTTGAACTCTTGACCTCAGGTGATCCACCTGCCTTGGCCTCCCAAAGTGTTCGAATTACAGGCATGAGCCACTGTGCCCATCCCAAAAATATTTTTTAAACCCCAACTTAATGAGCTCCCTGCCACTGGGCATGTTCAACCAGAGGCTGAGAGACTACAATTCACTGATACTTTGGAGAAAGATTCAGCTCACTGAGTTGGATGAGCTCCGGAATCTCTTCCAACTCTGCTCTTCTATGTCTTCTAAAGATACAGCCAGAGAAGGCAAAGAAGAAATTGGATGAACATGGAGAGATAACTCAAAACTTGACTTCTGCCTAAATTTGAGCAATTACTTAAGAAGAATGTGTAATCGGTGTGTAATGAATCATTCACATTTTTAATGAGGATAAGTTCTAACTTTTGATGAGTTTTAATTGTATCAGTGGCAAAGAATTTGGGAAACTTTATTTTCCAACCTACTGAATATAGTAATGGGCTATTGAAATGAGTGACATAAAGATCACACAGAGAGCACCTGCAGGCTTAAAAAAAAATGTTGAGATGAAAAATTCCATAAAGAAGTAACTTTTACATTGCCATCTGCTGGTTACTGCTATAAGTGACAGCAATATAAATACAACCTCAATCCTAATTGAGTTCTAACTGCAAATAAAAATATTGATTGCTTCAACGTGCTTCAAATATGCAGGAATCAGAGTAATTTTACATGTCTATTGGGATCCATCTGGTTATTGTCTAAAGCAGGAGATGTCCTGGCCTGGCACAGTGGCTCATGCCTGTAATCCCAGCACTTTGGGAGGCCAAGGTAGACTAATCACTGAGGTCAGGAGTTCAAGACCAGTGTGGCCAACATGCTGAAACCCTGTCTCTACTAAAAATACAAAAATTAGCTGGGCATGATAGCTCCTATAACCCCAGCTACTCAGGAGGCTGAGGTGAGAGAATCACTTGAACCCAGGAGATGGAGGTTCCAGTGAGTTGAGATCATGCCATTGCACCCCCGCTTGGGCAACAGAGCAAGACTCCATCTAAAAAATTAAAAATTAAAAATTTTAAAAAAGTGATTTCCTACCTGGACTTGGCTTCAGATGTGAATCCTCCCAGTGGTGCATCCATTATCGATACTGAAATAGCCCTTGGAAACAAGGCATCCTAATAAGCCCTAAAATATATGTTTATTTAGGCCTGTCTTCAGCTCCCACAAACAAGTTTCCTCAAGAGTTGTCCTAGATGTTTCATTTGGAAGAGTTGACTTTCTCTGTCACCTGGTGGTATAGTGACATTTGTCATATTCATCTCCAAAGAATTAATGGCAAGTGGAAGGCAGACTATATTAGGCCCAATTATCTCAAGTACATAAAAGCCATGAAGTTAAGCAGAGCAAAAGTTGTTCCACTTGTTAGTATCTTAGTGTGACAGTCTCAGAGTATGCTCTGAAGAACACCAGGAACCCTATGCGGATAATTCACTCCTCCCCCAGCCGAGTTAATGCTCCTTTCTCAGTACTTTCATAGCACCTTCTTCATACTGCAATTATAATATGTTTAATATTGTATTGTTATATGGGTTATATCTGTTTCCACATTAGACTGTGACCCCCTTGAGAACAAGCATCATATCCAATTTACATTAGTCTTGTTCATGTTCAACCTAAGCTTTGGTGTTAGACAGGACCTGAATAAATATTTACTGAGTGGAGGTCAAAAGAACGAAGGGCGATAGGGCGGATGAGAAGGAGAAGGAGGATTCACTCTTCAAAATCAATGTTTCCATACTCCACTTCATGTCTTAGCTTCAGAGTCAAATTTTCGTCAATTGTCTACCAGACTTTGCCATCTGAATGTTCAGTAGAAAATGTGTATCCAGGAATTTCCAAATGGATCCCTGTGTGTTTGCAGCCCAAACCGTTCTGCCCTTGCTCTAGTTATTGATTTCTTAGTTATGACATCATTATCCATGCAACAATCTCAAAGTCATCTCTATTTCCTCATTTCCATTAACACCCATGCTCAATAAGTCCTATCGATTACACCTCTCCTCCCTCTCCACTGCCTGCCTTGGTTCAGGTGCTCCCCAGCTTTCATGGTATCTCAAATAATTTCCTAATTGGCTCCTTGTCGTTAGTCAAGCATCCCATCATCTACCTCCATCTGTCACCAAAGTTACCACTCATAGACAGAACTGTTGAATATCCCTGGACTCTACCAGTTAATAGGCTTACATTTAGACAGTCCCACTTTACATTTATACTCTGAAGTACTAACTTGTCCCTTCTATTGCTCCTGTAGTAACTCTGTTTCATTTACTCCTACTTTTTCCCTTGCAAAGACCAGCTAATTCTGTGAATTCAGATACAACATTATTATCTACTTTTAAGCATTCAATGGCTCTGATTATCTATAAGACAAAGTCAACTGTGGCATACCTAATTGTCATAATCTTTCCCAAACTTATTTCTTAGATCCATATTCCTCAGTTCTGTTCCATAAAACCTAACTGTTCTAAATAAGTTGTCATTTTCCAACTACACCAATGATTCTCAGTTATATGTATTTCCCTATCGGTTATTCATTATACTTAAAGTGCCCACCTCAGCCCCACCCTCCTTGGCCACTCTGCCTACTAAACATCTTTCATGACTCAGGTCTGCTGTTACCTCCTTGGTGATGTCTTCTCCAGCAGATAAGTAATTGCAAATTTACCTGATCAGTAGCAAAATCCTCTAGCTTTATACTCTCATAGCATCTTTCTTAGGGCATTATGGCCTATATGAAGTCTCTCTACAAATTAGGTGGAAGTGCCCCCTCTGGACAGAGGTAGCTCTGTATCCAAACTTGAGAAGTGAGGTATGGGCTGGATTTCAGCTCCCACTTGCCCCTTTGGTTGGGTTCCCATATACATACATAATACCACAGTTATTATGATTGCTTTATTGATGCCACAGTCTTCTCCCCAGCTGGTGACTTCCTGAAGCCAGTTAGATCAGTTAAAGCTTGTATTCTTAGGACCAAGGACATACTAAGCACTGACAAACGTTCTCTGAATTGTTATTTTTTGGAATGAGAAGATATTCCAAAAGTTGTCAGAGCAGATCTGAGGAAAGTCTCTGAAGTATGTAAATATGTGCATAAGTGTTCTTACCTATGTGATCTTGGGCGAGTAACTTAATTTCTTTCTTCTCTTGTTTCCTCGTCTACAAATTGGGGATGATAAGAAATACCTGTCTCAGGGTTACTATGAAGATTAACTGAAGATTCACTGTAAAGCACTTAGAAGAGTGCCTGGCCCAGAGTATATACCATGTAACTAATGACAGTAATAGGATACACAAAGGGTATTCGGAGGTGAATCTTTTTAAATTTGGCAACAAACAATACAATTTTGGAGAAGAGAATCTTTATGCCTTGATTTCTGAAAATCTGGAGACAGATCTTGCATTTGTATAAAGATATTACCATTAATGTTAAATGACTAAAGATGTTTTACTTCAGGGATAGAATCATAATATTTTAGAATTTGAAAGTTTAGAGCTAATCTAAACTGCTTTTCTTATACATAAAAGTGTTGGGGCCTAAATGGGTTCAGTGACTTTTCCACAGTGTTTCTCCATCTGGCCCTGACCACATGTCCAGCCTCATGTCGTCATCCCTCCCCTGCCCCCTGCTCCCTTCCCCGGGCCCCCAATATTCTCCTTTCCACACACCAAGCCCCAGCCTCATTAACATTTCCCAGAGTGCACTTTCACAACTCTGTTGACCCTGCCTGTGACAGCCTTTCTCCCTGTGCCTTCCTCCCATCTCAGCTCATTAAACAGCTTCACGAACATCCTTTGAGCTCCAGTTCCACTGTTACGTGTCTCCTCGGTGAAGCCTTCCTCTACTTCCCCGGCCCAAATTAGCTGCATCCCCCTCTGTGCTCCTAGAGCTCTGTGTTCATACATCTGTTTTGCACTTATCAGAGCAAGGGCTGGATTCTAGCTGCCCAGGTTTAAATCCCAGCTCTGACACTTACTAGTTGTGTGACCCTGGTCGTCTGTGCCTCCGTTGCCTTATCTGTCCAATGGGAATCATAATGAGACCTACCTCAATTATTCATTCATTCAACAGATAATTATCAGCTGCCTACTATGTGCCAGGAGCTGTTCTGGGACCTGGAGAAATATGGTGAACAGGACCAAGTCCTTGCTCTCATGAGCTTACATTGAATGGAAAAGTTAATCAATTAAACCCTATTATAATCAAGTATTACCATTATTCTAAGAGCCATGAAGAAATATTCAGCAGAGTAGGAGACTCAGAGTGATGGAAAGAATGGTGGCTGTTTTATTAGAGAGGGGAGTCAGTGGAAGCCTCTCAGAGGAGTGACATTTAATCAGAGACATGGGGGAAGCCAGGGAGCAAGCCCTGCAGAAATCTGAAGGGAGTGCATTCTAGGCAGATGAAACTTCATGTGCAAAGGCCCTGAGGCAGGAAAGGTGAGCCTGGGGTCAGGGGATAGGATAGCTAACAGGGCTACTGCCAAGTCAGTGAAGCAGAGCAGAGGAAATGAGGCACTCCTTGTTCCTGGCACCAAGATTTTCTGATTTTTATCTTCTAAATATTTCTCTAACCTCCTCTTCACCCCGATGTCCTCTCAATCCCAGATTTCTCTCCTTGCAGTTGAGCTACCCTCAAAACTACCCTCCACCCTGTGACAAGATAATCTAAACATGTATCTCCAACCCCATTTTCCACTCCTTTCTACTTTTTCATTATCTGACCTGCCACTGCCTATAGACTAAAGTCCCAGATGCCTTCACATGATGGACAAAGCCCTCTAGAAGATAGCCCTGGTTACCTCACCACTTCCTACGTTGTACTACACACTCCAACCACACCAAAGTACCAGTTCCCCCAGAAAACTATATTTCTGGTCTCTATGCCTTGCCTCAAGCTGTTTCCTTTCCCTAAAAACCATTCCTTCTTCCGCGTTTTTGCTTGGCTAACTCAATAGTGAGACTCAGCTCTGGAGTTACTTCTCCTCTGTGCCCACATCATCACCTGGGAATACTTCAGTACTTCCACAACATCACTTTCCAGGAATTGTTAAGAGGATATGTTTATATATGTCTCTCCAGTTAGCTTCTAATTTTCTCAAGAGCAGATAACTGGTTCTTAATCATGTTTTACCACCAAGGCATGATTTGTGTTCTGGCCCAGGGCAGCTAAGCAAACTACATTCATCTCCTTTCTTATGCTGCCAGCTTAGGAACTTACCCTCCTGCCACTGTCCCTTTGTCCCAGGCCTACAACACACAGCTACCCTGTGAGATTTTATTCAGATGAATGGGTTTCAAAAGATGCCTAACAATTTCCAAGATTATTTTATCACATTCATCCAGAAAATCCAAAAAGGAGATAAAATGTACAGCTCAGAAGGACAGACATCCATATGTTTAGCTGAGAAAAACAGGGAAGGACAGTAATTGCCCTGTGACTTTAGAGTTTGTGCTAATAGTAAGTTTTAAAAGGAAATCAAATATATGAAGATGCAGGCTTATTTTAAATAAATCCATTTCCAGTGTTCAGCCTCTTATTTTGTAAACTTAAGGATCACTTGCCAACTTTAATTTCCATACTTCTCTTTTACTTTTCCTGGTACTTAAAAAGGTAGTGTAGAAGTTGAGAATAGATGCTAAGTCAATTCTTTTTCCAATTAATGTATTATTTTCCTTATTTAAGCTCCCTTTTATGTTATGTTCAAAGTTCTAGACTCCATTAAAAAATGAAATTATTTTTAGTTCTATGCACTCACAAAAAGAATTTTTATAGTTCCCTGCTCTAATCACACACACACACACACACACACACACACATACACACACACACACCCCATCCTGGAGCTGAGACTAATCATTGCAACTCTTTTGAAAGTTTATTAAGAAAGAAGAGCCAAATGAGGGTTATGGAAAAACTGTTGCCGAACCAACACATACTCAGCGATTTACTCAATACAAATTTGCAAGATGTTGAGTCCACTCTCTCCATAGCCAAGAAGAGAGAAACTTCCCTGAGTTGTTTCTATCTTCTACTTCTTTTCCCCGAGACTCTGTCTCCATTATTTGGCCCTGACCTCCCTTCACTGGGCTTCCATTACTTCTCAGATGAGATACAAAGCCCCTTATGATCACCTAGAATATGTTTTCCCCTCTAAGACCTCCAAGCATTAGGACATCCTGAGCTCTCGCCTGGGAAGGCATTTTCCTCCCTTGCTGATGGGACTCATTCTTTGGGATTAATTCAAATATCACCTGCTCAGTGAGCTCAGTGAAGTAGCCCTGGCTCCCTTCCTTCCCCAGGCAGGAAGAAGAGTGGCTTCCTTTGGCCACCCAGCCAATCCTGTACTTCCTAACCTCATTTGGATGAGTGAGATTAATATTTGTTTTCTAGAGTACAAGCTCCCAGAGGGCAGGTACTGGGTTTATTTCTGTTTGTATGCTCTGCACCTGGCCCTGTATTTGTTGATTGAGTGCTTGAGTTGGAGAGAAAGGCTGCACGGGAGAACAACTTGCCATCCACCAAGGTTCTATAGGAATGTAAGCAAGTTACTCACATGTAACTTTACTGAATTGGCTAAATTACTGCAGTAAAAGAAGCCCTGAACTGATAAGGCCTCTTCCAGAGGTCCGGCAACAGGATAAGGGACATTTTTGCTGAACTCAGTCCTCAAAGTTTTTCCCTAACCACACCCATCTTATTCATCAGGGACAGTTAAGTTAAATCAGTTTGATCCAAAACAAAATGCTTTATTGGATATCATACCTTTCTGCTTCACCACACAATTTCAAAGATTTTATTTGTGCAAGTAATTTAGAATCAGAAATAAATAGGGAGGGTGCCAGCGGAGGGTTTGTTTACGTGCTTTTACACCACCGTGAAAGGAAGACATAGCAGAATTTACATTTATGCCATGTAAATTGCCATAGAACCAGATGTGGCTTACAAGGTACCTTGTAACTCATCTCCTCTAAGCAATAAAGGCTTTTTTTTCCTTCTGGCAAAAAGTTTGAGAAACTTACTGCTGTTTTCTATCAGCAGATACAACAGATGGCTGGCACATGCCTGCTTTGCTAAATGAAATGCGCTCTGTGCAGAATTACTCTTTGATCCCTAGTGGCATGTCTACAACACCACAATGCAAAATACCACAGCATAGCAGAATCTAAATGTTAAAGGTTTAAAGCTGTGCTTTTGATATGAGTACCTCCTGAAAAAAATCACGCCCACAGTATGTAAACATATTCACATTCCCACTTTGAAACCATGGAACAGAGGTCAGAAAATGAGGCATTTCCTCCATTTGGTGACATAAAACCACCACTAAGGTATGACGGCAAACCCCAGGAGTGCAAAGGTATGAAACCACTTGGGTCATAACTACCAAAACAATCATAACTCTATTAGGAAAAAATGTAGGCAGTACACATTAAGGGATTTCCATAATAATAATAAGTGTTACCATAACTGCAGGGTTGGAAAGAAGTGTTTAAGGGTGTTTGGCAGTTTCTTTGAAGTTGGAGAGGGAATTCTTGAATTAAAATTTACCCTGTTTTTTAATTTTTTTTGGTTTACGTCAAGGGGAGAAAGAAAGGGAAAAAAAACCACACTTTTAATATAAGTCTCTAACTCCAGTCCAATGGGAAACTTGAGAGTGCAAACTGTAGCCAATTTAATGGGACCAGTGTTACATCATATCAAACACCATATTACAGAAACAGATCAGTAGGATGATTCTGTTTTTTATAAAATTAGCAATTATGTGAGTCCATTGGCAGAGAAATGGCCTGTTTCTGTTTTCCCTTTTTTCCAGTGGTACTTTTCTCACTTTAAAGCTGAATTTGGATGATACTGACTGGAATCATTCACAAAGACACCAGTATCCAGACAAAGTTCTTAAGCCTTTGTTATATTTGATTTTTAAATTATTATTTTTGTTACTTCTGATAGTTTTCAATAATTCAAGAAGTTTTTTAAAATTGGTAGGGAGCTAGGCTAGTGTCACTAACTCATTTGTAATAAACCTTACATGTTGGAAAATGTTTCACTTGATATGCTCTCTCTTAAGCATATCTAATATTTTCTATTTTCAGTGGTTATACATAAAAATGAAGAAACACATTCCTGCAGTTTAACTCAATAAAGTCAGTTATTGTACGGTATATACATGACCTCCCACATCCCCAGGGCAGCAGACAAAATTCTCCTGTTCTTTTCCTGTATCCACAGCAACACTTCAGTTTTGTTTTTAAACATGTGGAGATTCAGAAAAATGAAGGTACCCCACTGACTTTTAGTGGTTATAAGAATTCTGCACACTATACATGATGAAAAGCTCACTTTAAGATCTGGACCTGTTGGTACAGATGTCTAGAGCTTGCCTAGCAATCCAGGTGTTGGGTTTGAAATTAATATTGGTTGATTATTATCACCCAGAGAATTTCTATTCCATAGACACCAATTTCACCCCAACCCTTGCCATCCATCTTAGAAATCCAGGCCCTTGGTCACAAGGAGGTTGGAAAACCAGTACAGATGGCTCAGCATAAATCCTTTGTCATTGCTTAAAAAAAAAAAAAAAAAGCAACATCAAAAGGGATGCTCTATTAACTAAGTACTAGATTCGTAGTACCTTAGCATATTTATGCAGGTGATAGAACACATTATAGTTATCAAGATCAAATCTATGCGACCTTTGTAAGTAAAGATCTATTTATATAATCTACATAAATAAAAACCTTTTGGCCTTACACCAAATTGGTTCATATGGAAATCAGCAGTGGTATCCTAATGTTCGATTCTGATTTGTCTAACAAAACTTCTCATTAAATTTTTACTTGAAAGCCATTGGGCTTAGAAAGGGTTATTTTCCAAATAAAATGTTTAATTAGTGCCTTATTTAGAAAACTAAAATTGTTGCTCATGGCCCCTGCCTGTCTCAAATTTAGAGAAAAAGAATAAAGCATGCCTCATTGAAAAATATCATCTATTGAAAAGTTTTATACAAGAATAAAGAGTATTTTCCCTTAATTACTAAAAATCCATTAAGGCTAAGCTTTTGCAGTAGAAATTCTTCTCTCATCCAAAAGCCTTGAGAGGAGGCATGTCAGAAAATGAGTATCAGAAGGTTAAATGGAGGCAAAGTTGTCCATGAAAAATGGGAATCGCAGGGAGAGGGAGAATTCAGGAAAAATGATTTCAGGCAAGAAAGATTTGGGGGGACCTCAAAAGAAATTGATGAGAATCTGATGGGCATTAATAAATTCTTTGGTCTCCATAGCTACAATGACCCATGAAAATCATTGGTGTTATCATTTTGTTGAGTGATAAGTAGTGTAAAAATGATACCAGATAATAAAGTATTTATAATACAAAACATCATACAATTTTAAACTCACACACCATTTATACACATTTGATGTAAAATAATTTTTTAAATTACAAATGAATTCATTGTAGAAAAACCAAAACATAATAGATGAAGATGTAACTGGTGTTTACATCTTGGAAGATCAGATGTTGATTTTTTCTATATCTGCCAACATATTTTGTAATGGAATCAAACAGAATATACCATATTATACACCAGGGGTCCCCAACCCTTGGGCCACATATCAGTACTGGTCCATGGCCTGTTAGGAACCAGGCCACACAGCAGGAGGTGAGCAGTGGGCGAGTGTTCCCCATCGCTTGCATTACTGCCTGAGCTCTGCCTCTGTTAGATCAGCAGCGGCATTAGGTTCCCATAGAACTGTAAACCCTGTTGTGAACTGCACATGTAAGGGATCTAGGTTATGCACCTTTTATGAGAATCTAATGCTTGATCATCTGTCACTGTCTCCCATCACCCTCAGATGGGACCATCTAGTTGCAGGAAAACAAGTTCAGGGCTCCCACTGATTCCACATTATGGTGAGTTGTATAATTATTTCATTATATATTACAATGTAATAATAATAGAAATAAAGTGCACTATCAATGTGATGCACTTGAATCATCCTGAAACCATCCCCCATCCCCAGTTCATAGAAAAATTGTCTTCCGCCAGGTGTGGTGGCTCATGCCTGTAATCCCAGCACTTTGGGAGGCTGAGGCGGGCGGATCACAAGGTCAGGAGTTCAAGACCAGCCTGGCCAACATGGTGAAACCCTGTCTCTACTAAAAATACAAAAATTAGCTGGGCGTGGTGGCATGTGCCTATAATCCCAGCTACTCAGGAGGCTGAGGCAGGAGAATCGCTTGAACCTGAGAGGCAGAGGTTGCAGTGAGCCACGATCACCCCACTACACTCCAGCCTGGGTGACAGAGCGAGACTCTGTCTCAAAAAAGAGAAAAATTGTCTTCCGTGAAACCAGACTCTGGTGCCAAAACGGTTGGGGACCACTTTTATAAACTACTTAATTTGTATGAGACTCTTCCCATGGCCCCAAATGGATGTCTAGAATATCCTTACAACTGCTTCATTTTATTCTTCTGCCACTATTGCTGGACCCTAAGTTGTATCTATTTTTTAATTTTTATAAACAGCATGATGAGGAACACTCTTGGACCTAATTTTTTATTTATATCCATGCTTATTTCCTTGGCATGAATCTCTGGATGTAAAATTGTCCAGTCAAAAAGTCTATATCCTGCCTTTTGCCATCAGAGTCTAACAGCCCTGCAAAATGGTTTACATGCACATCAGCAGCATATGATAATGCACTATTCTCCACATACTAAAACCACTTTTAAAAGATCTGACCAAGTTGATGTGGGGAAATGAATCTCACTGTAATTTTTATTTGCATTTGTTTGAAGTAGAACATGAGATGCATTTTAAGTGGCACCAAGAACACTTTGGGTTACTGTAGTGGTCCCCGACCTTTTGGGCACCAGGGACTGGTTTTGTGGAAGACATTTTTTCCACAGACCGGGAGGTAGAGGAATAATTTCTGGATGCTTCAAGCACATCATATTTATCATGCACTTTATTTCTTTTATTACTACATTGTAATATGTAATGAAATAAGCATACAACTCACCATCATGTAGAATCAGTGGGAGCCCTGAGCTTGTTTTCCTGCAACTAGACGGTCCCATCTGGAGGTGATGGGAGACAGCGACAGATCATCCGGCATTTGATTCTTATAAGGAGTGTGCAGCCTAGATCCCTCGCATGTGCAATTCACAATAGGGTTCACACTCCTATGAGAATCTTATGCTGCTGCCGATCTGACAGGAGGCAGAGCTTAGTCAGTAAGGAGAGCGATGGGGAGCATCTGTCAATGCAGACAAAGCTTCAGTCACTTGCCTGCCACTCACCTCCTGCTGAGCAGCCCAGTTCCCAACAGGCCATGGACCAGCACTGGTCTGTGGCCCAGAGGTTGGGGACCCTTCATTACTGGACTAATAATTTATTGGAAGTAAGTAACACATTACTGCTTCTATAAGGTCTTCAATTCTGAGGTTATTTTAATGTTGTCCACATGTTGCTAAAACACTTAAATATAAAATTTAAAACTTCATTAATGAGCTATGTGTTTTGTTTATGTATTGTTGAAATGCCTAAATATTTGATATCATTTGGATGAAATAATCAGATAATGAAATGAAATTTTCATTTTCCATGTAAATGTTTTGATGTGGTTTGGCTTTAGCCACAGATGCCTTTCAAAATACTAATTGGAATTAAAGTCATTTTTCCCATCTTCAGAATTTCCATGCATTTCAAAAATTATGGTGCTGGGATCACATAACTTTAGTGAGCAAAATTAGCCATACTTAAATAATATTAAAAATAAATAAAAAATAATATTTTAAAGCATCTTGCTGCTTGGTATTGTGTAGATTCTTCCCCCTCACCACCCTTTCCCCAGAAAGCAGATTTTGTATAGTTAGTTGTGGTAACCTATTCAAAGCCGAATGAGTAGAGAGAGAAAGGTAGCTTAATTGAGGTGCTAACATTGTCCTGCATCATTAGATCATCCACATAGGTGAGCAACACTTAAGCAGGAGAAAAAAATATTACAAACTTCCTCTTCATGCCAGTTCCACTCTCCTTCCTAATCTCCTGCAGGACATATTCCTGAGATTGTATGACATGTCAGTCCAGTTTGTACTCACCAATATGCCAATATTTGCAAACATGCATTATACTATTAAGCAATAGGATAGGCAACATGGAATTTAAGCCTTTGCTTCAAATTCTATTCTTCAACAGACAAACATAAGTGAGAGAGAAAGAGAGAGAGGAGGGAGAGAGGGAGGAAAAGAGAGAGAGTGCGCACGAGAGAGCTATTGGCACTTTCTGCTTCTCCTACAGTTAACCAGTTACCAAACCCTTTCAGCTGAGGGGTGCAATTCAAGCTGCCTTTTAGTGATTCTTATAAACCCATAAAGGTATAGGTTAAAAAATGTCTTTTCAAAAATATAGAATTAATTGGCCATTTAGTTAATGACCATCTGATGAGCAGTCAACCACAAGTAAACAGATTCAGCTGAAAAGGAGATAATGAAAGGCCATTCATTGGTTTATTACTGATTTCACAATATTCCCAACTTAATTGTTTATAAAGTATCTATGAAGAGGGACTTGTAGGGAGAAAAGGAATAATCTCCCTGTAGAGCAATGGAAACCTTGATGAACCTATCTGCAAAATGGGGGTATTAACAATAGATAACTTTCCTGTTATAAACCTCAGTGAACCCAAAACCTCAATTTTTATTAACCACATAGCAATGGAAGTGTTGAAGGGTCTAGATTTGATCTATTTCAGAAGAAGAAGAAAAAGAACAGACTTGAAGGGAAAAAGACAGCTAAAATGGTCATGTCTATACCATAACAGATAATTAGAGGGAAACAAAGTAGTTTCTCAATTCAAAATAGTTATTTTTTATAAAGTGTTTTCTGTATCACATTCTTCTTGAAAATAATCATTTAAGGAACTTTAGAATAAAAGACCTCAGAATGTGGTTTTAATTATAATTATAATGATTTTTCATAGTAGACACATTTTACCAATTAATAAGCCCAATGATTTTCATAGTAGACACATTTTACCAACTAATAAGCTAAAGAATGTATTACTTACCATTTGTCCTCTAGAGTAAATTCTCCAATTGTACAAAAGAAATTAAATTTACATAAGCATTTTATTCTTTCTTTCTAAAATTAGAAGCCATAAAAATGTACAAAAGGTAACATATAAAAGATGCTAATGTGCTAAGGAATAAAAGGAACGCTTCTTCATGAAAAATAGATTGCAGTTTTCTTTTCCATATGAAAGCATTTAAAATGGTAACTTGAAAACATAGGCTGCAATATTTTATAACGTTCTTACATGACACCTTTTGGATCTAACTTCTATTAGAAATATGCAACATTCACGTTCCGGTGAATAACATTCAACATACTGACTTTTTAAAAGTGCACAATGTCAAAAATACTTACAGACTTTAAAATTTGTTGTAAAGTATAAAGAATGCCACAAGTCATTAGAAACTACTATGCAAAAAGAATCTTTTAAGTATGTTAAATTTTAATGTCAATGATCACAGAAACACAGTGATGTTGGTATTGGAGGTCTTTATATTTCCAGCAGCCTCAGGACACTGAGTCTTATCAAAACAATGGGCTTAGGCACATGGCTTGCTCTTTCCTTTTGAAAATCATTAATTTATATGGCAACTTGAAATAAATGGAAATTAATTCTTTATTTGCTTTGGCAATCAGATGAGAAATTTCTCTTAATAACTGTAAAATGTACCAGGCTACACACTATACAGTACTATTTCCACCTGCCATAAGGCAGTGGAAATATTAAAGGGTAATTTTCTCAGAACTTACCTGCCCTGCAGCTTGCCAGGTAAAATTCATGGAATGGATATTGACAGGAATAGCTGGCATTCTCTGTTGCGCTTTTCTGAAATCATGTGTAAAAGGTGCCATTTTCCCCTCTGAAACAATCAGGATATCTTCTTCAAATCCTGGTTTTTAAAATAATAAAACTATCAAACCAGGTAGACTTGAAATCATCTAAATCAGAAGTTTCAAGCAAAAAGAAAACCAAAGAATTAGTATGGGTCATTTCTGTTCACAAGGCATCTGCCTTCAGTACCATCAACGCTACTAAGATTAATTTCCTCTGTGGATGATGAGAATGATGCCAACAGACCCATACTTTCAGAGAAAAGGGATGGACATGGAGTTAACCGATGCAAACAAATGCTGGGTGCACCTAAAAACGCAGGGCTATAAAAATTAACAACAGCATGATCAGAACACTAGATCAGCTTTGGTTTCTTAAAAGAGAAGTTTATAAGCTTTCAGATGGAAAATATCTAATTAAAAGAGGGGGACCCTCTTTTATGGAAATTAAGTTTTAAAACACACGAAACGCAGGTATCCCTCTTTCTTGAAGAGTGGAGAGAGAAGGACACAGGCAGGGGAAAGCGCTGGACGCGGGGGCCTTACCTATGAGTACTCTTGCCTGGTGAGCATCGATCCATAGGTACAGGCTCTCCTCCTGCGGCTGCCCGGCCTCCGCCCGCAGTGCCAGCAGGCACAGGAGGATGCTCCAGAGCCAGAGCGCGGCGGCAGGGAAGGCACTCCTCCAGGCCATGCTGCTCAGGACCTCCTCGCTGCGGGGAAATCTCCTCGTGCCGCACCTACGCAACCTGGGGCCGTCAAATACTCTGCTGCGCTGCAGCTCCCTCAGCCAGGGCTGTTCCCTCTTAGACGGCTGGGCGCGTAGCCTCCCGGCCTGGGTGCCAAGGAGCCTGCGAGAGCAGGAGGAGGAGGGGGCAGGCAGGACGCGGGAGGAGGAGGGGGGACCAGCGGGCGAAAGCCGCGCAAGAAGATGGGGCGCGGGCGGGAGTGAGGGCGGCAGAGACGTAAGACTGGCAAAGCTGGCGAGGCCAGGAGTCAGCAGGGAAAATAGAGCCAGAATAGAAGAGCGGGAAGGGCTGGTGCGAGCGAGGTGCGAGCGACGAGTGGGGCCCGCGAGGCCCGGGCGGCCGCCACTTGGGGGCGCTGTGGGCCCCCCCGGGGGCGGGGCCGCGCGGGACCCCCGAGGCCGGGTTCACAGAGCGGTGCGCCCAGTGGAGCGCACGCGAAGTGGGCATGTAGGGCTGGCGACCCTGAGAAGTGCACTCAGAGACCCCTGGGACGTCACTCGCCACCTTCTCGGGCCAAGGGAGGCTTCGGGGGAGGGAAATGGGGAGAGCAGACAACGCTGGGCTTGACTGAGCGCTGATGATAGTGATGGTGATGGTGATGAGGATGATGACTCCCGTTCCTCCTCCGGCGCTCACTGAAGGCGCAAATTGCCCTTCGTCTCCCTTTCAGCCAGTAGGATTCCTCTCTCCGCCAACCCTATGCGCTCCGTTCTGCGATAGGCTGACACTTTGCGCGCTCCCAAGCAGTTAAAACTCGAGGCTCGACTGTCCGGTGGTGCCGATGGCAGGCGCTGGCCTTGGCTCGAGGCGCAGGGCGTTCAGCTGGTACTTGCCCGACACCCAGCATTTGGGGATGCCCGTCTGTCTCCCTGATAACCCGGCAGTGCCCGGAAGAGTGCCCTGGGCCCTGGATGATAGCTGTACCTGACCCTCCGGGGTAGGGCTCCTCTAACATCGTGGATATCTTCACGTTTGCTGATATTTTTTAAAAGTTGCTGAATTCGGCCGGGCGCGGTGGCTCACTCCTGTAATCCCTGCACTTTGGGAGGCCAAGGCGGGCGGATCACCTGAGGTCGGGAGTTCGAGACCAGCTTGGCCAACGTGGTGAAACCCCGTCTCTACTAAAAATGCAAAAATTAGCTGGGCGTGGTGGCGGGGGCCTGTAGTCCCAGCTACTCGGGAGGCTGAGGCAGGAGAATCGCTTGAACCAGAAGGCGGAGGTTGCATTAAGCCAAGATCGTGCCACTGCACTCCAGCCTGGGCGACAGAGCGAGACTCCGTCTCAGAAAATATATAAATAAATAAATAAAATAATTTTTTAAAAGTTGCCGAATTCACATGTGCGTGGGGGCAAAAGCAAGGCTCTGGCCTCGTCTGTGAGAAACATGCTTGGCCGGCAGTGGGCTGCAGCATAACCTATCCACCTGGCCCAGCAGAAAGAACTGATTTTTGCCTCATGCCTGATTCCTTGGATGCGCAAAGAAAACGGAAGCAAAAGGGTTTTGTTTTGTTTTGTTTTTAATTAAAAAATTTGGACAGCCTTCGGACTCAGAAAAGGTTCATTTACTTGTCTTTGTTCTTTAGTACCCGATGCTGTGACAAATGCCTCAAGGATCAAATGTCTGGGGCTGGGCGTGGTGTTTCAATCAGTCCTTTGTAGAGTAGCAGATGCCTCAAGAGGGAAAAACAAACAGAAACAACAGAAGAGAAGGTGGACATGTGCAGGCATCAAGTTAAATCAGTGTTAGGTTCTGAGAACATAGATTTCCAATGAGGAAATATTTGCAGCTATACAACTAACCAATAGAAAAAAAAAAAAAAAGGAAAAAGGGAATTAGACAAGAAGTCTATGACTGATTTGAACTTGCAGTGTCTTAATTTTTAAAGTACTTTTATTTTAAGTGCTTACTTAATCCTCACAACTCTTAAGTAGGTACTACTATTATTCTCATTTTACTGACGAGGAAAGAGGGCTCAAAAAGTCCAGTAAGTTGACTGTGGATATCCAGCTGGTAAATGAGAGTAAGGGTTCAAATCCCAGACACTCTGATTTCAAAGCCCATTATCTTAGTAACTTATACCTCATACTGATAAATAAATCATAATTAAGTCTATTTGCATCCAAAGCTTCACAGTCATTCTTCCTTTACAATAAAAATATTTACCTGTTTCCCAACATTGCGTTATTTTTTATTTCTGTGAATATTCATGTATATAATGTATGAACATTAGGCTACTTTTAAAACACTTTAATGTTGTAATGCCAATGTCACCCAGGTAAAGATAATAATTTCACAGCACAATAGGCATTTTCTTTGACTTGGAGCGTGTGGTTTTAATGTAACATTTTTTTCCTGGTTCTGCGCAAACCTCTAAGGCTCTTGGTGCAAGGACGCCCTCTACAGGTTTTCCTAATCAAATACTAATTGAGAAATATTCATAAAATTTATTTTTTGGTGCAAGAAAAAGAGGAATTAAATTCTCTCCTAACTCGGTTTCCTCTGAGTGAGGTTCTTCTGCAGCAGTTGAATTTGGTGTTGATAACAATGGTAATCTATCTTGCTATAAGGACATTTTTTTCCTTCCAGAATGGTTGTTTTCTGTTTACTTCTCTCCAGCAGAGGACACTTAGAAAAATTATATTTTATTAGAGATAGATAAAGAGAAATGCTATTTAAAAAATTTTTGATATAAACTCGTTTGGTTATTAAAGGGGATGAAGGAACACATGTTGTGTTATACAACGGCGATTTTTAAGAGTAGCAGCATGGATCTTTTTGTAGGGAGGTCTATCTCTAAGAGATGAATCAGGCTTGACTCTCCTTTCTGTTGTTAAGGAGCAGTTAATGTAGCTATTTCATTAAGAATTGATTTAAGTTTTTAAATTTCTTTAAACAAATGTGACAATATTTACTAGCATATGATAAAAATTTGGAAATAATGTGCTAGGCAAGTCAACTTCATTTCGTTTGAAAATTCTGCCATTTATTTTCCAGTTCATTATGCTTCCTTTCCTTGTGCGATTTCCTCCTCTTATCAATTATGTGTGCAGGCAGCTTCATTTATTTGTTCATTAACTCATTTGCTTATTCAACAAAGATTTATTAAACACTTATTATGTGTAAGACACTGACCTGGAAATTATAGTACAAATAAAACATGATCATAGCCTTCAAAGAGCAATAGAGCTACTAAAATAAGTAAGACAAGCACCTAAACAACCATAATACAAGGCAGAATGTGGTGATTGCTGATAAGGCAGAATGACTGGAAATTCATAGAAGAAACCTTATATCTAGAATTCTGTACATTTGTTTGTTCATTCATTCATTCAAAATATATTTACCCAGTGTCTGATGTTTGCCGTATATAAGCACAGGGGATAGAAAGGTAAGTAAAAAGACAGCTCTGCTGTCAAAGAACTCTCAGTCTAACAATGGAGTGTGTTGAGAATAAACAATAGAGAGGAATGAACACCATGGTGGGAAAATGCACACGGTATTTTGGGACTTGAGGAAAATCCTTCGAGGCAGACTGGGTTCTGGGAAGACTTTCTAGAGTAGAGCGTACTTGAGCAGTCTTGAAGGTCAAAGGGGAATTGAGCATGCAAGGGGGAAAGATAAGGAACACCCATGCATAGACAGTGGCAATAGTGAGAGCAAGAGACATGAGAAAGAATGGCACCATGCAGGATCTGCAGGTGCTGACCTGTAGTATGATGAGCCTGGAATGGGAGAGGGAGGGAGCAGCTGGGGATGAAGCCCAAAATGTAGGTAGGACCTGGTTATGGAAGATTGTGCTGAGAACAATTCCAAATAATTTGTTTAGAGACGCTGTCCTCAAAGAGGCGAGGCGTAACTCCCCACTCCTGAAGTGTGGGATGTGCAGGTGACTTCCTTTTATAGCGTGTAGTGTGGAAAGTGCGGAAAGTAATAAGCCTGACAAACACTACTTCAACTAGGTGATCGAGATCATCAACAGTGATGAGTCATGTGTAGTATGTGCCCTTGATATGATGTGATGAGAATGGTACCTTACCTCTGTGACCTTGCTCCTGAAAACCCATAACCCCAGTCTATCAGAAAAACCCAAGAAAAATATCAGAAAAACCCAGCTGAAGGACATTCTACAAAATTCCTGATCAGTATGCCTCAAAACTGTCAGTGATCAAACAAAAAAGGGAAGTCTGAGAAACTCGTAGCCAAGAGGAACCTAAAGACACATGACTACCAAATGTAATGTGCTATCCTGGACAGCATCCAGGAGTAGAAAAAGGACATTAGGTAAAGCTAAGGAAATGTAAGTCAACTACTAATAACACTGTATCAATATTGGCTCATTAATTGTGACAAATGTACCATTCTAATATAGGATGTTAATAACAGGCAAAATTGGGTGTGGGGGTATATGGAAACTCTCTGTACTATCTTTGCCATTTTTGCTGTAAATCTAAAACTGTTCTAAAATATAAAGCTTATTTTAAAAATTAAAGATCAAGACTTGAATATGTTTTAAAAATCTTAGCTGCTGACATTTGAAAAGCAGATTTTTTAATTAAAAATTTGATTTCTGGCTTCTCTTGAAAATGTAGAGATCTGACAATATTCCCTTCTTACAAAGAATCAGATGGTGTGAGTAGTGACTGCCCTTCAAACAGGACTAGCGTGCCCAGTCGTTACAGTTGCACTACTCTTCCATCCAGCATACTTTGCTCTTTTACTTGACCACCTAGGCTTCTGTAGGCTCCTGAGTTTGCCATGCATATCCTGGAGGAGACCTGGAGGGCAGGGAAGAAGAAGGTATCTGAGGGGGCTGAAGCCAGTGCTCATCTTGGAAGTGCGGTTGTGTGGGAACCAGGGCAAACACTGCTCTAGAGGTAGGTCTTGTCAGTGTCCAGCCATTCACTCACCCAGGCAAGTTGCCAGAACTATCTTGGTGACTGCAGGCATTGGGACTGAGACTGGGGCATATCAGCTGCACCCTAAGCTGTGTCTTGGAGAAGGAAGGGGCAGATACCCCTGTACTACACTGCTGTGGAGAGGGAGACACAAGATAGTAAATGAAAAGGGCAAGTTGGCGAGGATTATGCTTAAAAAACAAACTCTTTTCTTATACTACTATATATAATAGCTATATATAACTATGCTTAGATAGTAGATAGACTATAACTGTCTACCTTTTCTATAACGTCTGAAAGTTTATATAACAAAATATTTCTAGTGGTTACCTATGGGAAGTAGGAACACGGATAGGGAATGATTTTCCATTTATGCACAAATGTTTTCTGATTCATAATAAAATGAGCAGATGCTTTTGTAATTAAAAACCATTTTTAAGAACAGAAAAAGGTTGTTTTATGCCTGCTTCAGTCAGTTTCTCCTGAAGTAGGCAGCTGTCAACACCTAGGTTAGCACCTCTCGCTATGCGGCTTGCACACTTTACCACTTAAGAACTGCACATCACAACACATGACAGCTCATTACTGAAGCACAGCACGGCTGGAGTATTCCTCATCATCCTACGTGACATTCTTGCCCTTCTTTCTTCACATGATGGCATTGCCAAGCAACCTAGCATATCTTGTCTTCCAAAAACCATATCTATTCTTTTCTGTTCATCCATGCTGTTTTATCCTTATGACATTTAATGAAGGTTTTTTTTTTATATGATAGGGAAGAAAGGGAAAACAATTTCATTGCCCAATAGTAGAGGAATGAGAAAGCAAATTAGAATATCTTCATAGGAAGAAGTATTATTGAACTATTAAAATTGATGTTCTGACAGATATTCAACCATGAATCTATCACCACAATAAAGATAATAGATATTACATATCACTCCCAAAAGTTTAACAAAATATACACTTTAAACATGTGCAGTTTATTGGATGTCCACTATATTTAATTAAACCTGTTTTAAAGAAATTTTAAAAAATAGTGTTTCATCAGGAAGAAAAAATGGTAAATTGGACTATATTAAGATTAAGAACCTCTTATCAAAAGACAGTATTGAGAGTGAAATGACAAGCCATAGAATGGGAGAAGATATGTGGATGTATGAGACTCTTATCCGGATCATATAAAGAATTTCTACAAATCTACAAGAGAAAAGAGAGTGCAGTAGAAAAACAGTCAAAGGCTTGAACAGGCACTTCGTTAAAGAACGTACCTAAATGCCAATTAACACATTAAAAATGGCAACTTCATTAGCCATCAGAGAAATGTGAATTAAAACTACAGTGAGAAACCTCTTCAGACCCATCAGAACAGTTAAAATGAAATAGAAAGAATATATGAGGTTAGTGAGGATATGAAGCAAACAAAACTTATATCCTCCTGGTAGGAATGTAAATTGGTACAACCATTTTGGAAAACTCAAAAGAAGTACTAAAGCTGAACCCAGCAATTATATTCTTAGGTATAAGCCCAACAAAAAAAGACATATGTGTCTACATATATATATATATGTATATATAGTCATCCAAAGTAATATATAAATATGTGTGTGTGTGTATATATATGTGTGTATATATATATATATAGTCATCCAAAGACATGTTTATAAAATCCCTGTTTATAATGGCACCAAAATGGAAACAACCCAAATACCTATTGACAGTGGAATGGATAAAGAAATTGTTACATATTTATAAATGGAATACTACGTAGCAATAGGAATAACAAATTGTATTAGTTTTTGCGATTAAAAGCAATGGTAAAAAGTCACAATTACTTTTGCCCCATCCTAATAATTACAACATTAATGACTCTTGAAAACATCATGTTGAGTTAAAAAAGCCAAAATGTACATACTTTGGCTTTAAATATGATTCCATATTTTAAAAATTCAAAAATATGAGAAACTAATCTGTGATATTAGAAATCAAGATAGTGATAACCTTTGAAGAGTGGTAATGATTGGAAAGGACATAAAATAGGCTTGAGTGGTACTAGTAGTTTTGTTTCTTTATTTGAATCTTGGCTACATGAAAATGTTTCTTTTGGGAAAATTCAGTAAGTTGTCCACCTATGATTGACATACTTTTCTATATGCATGTTATATTTTAATAAAACATTTATTAAAATTAGAAAAAATCAAGAATGGGCTAGAAGAAAACATGGGCGAATGTACTTGTAAGTTTAGAATTGGGAAGGCCTTTCTAAGGAAGACAAAAACTATTTTTCAAAGATATATAAATTTGGCCAGGTTCAGTGGCTCATGCCTGTAATCCCAGCACTTCAGGAGGCTGAAGTGGGAGGATTGCTTGAGCTCAGGAGTTTGGGACCAGCCTGGGCAACATAGCGAGACCCCCGTCTCCACAAAAGTTTTAAAAATGGCCAGGTGTGGTGGCATGGGCCTGTAGTTCTAGCTCTTGGGAGGCTGAGGTGGGAGGATCTCTTGAGCCCAGGAATTTAAGGCTGTAGTGAGCTATGATCACTTGCCTGCACTCCAGCCTGGGCAACACAGCAAGACTATGTCTCAAAAAAAAAAAAAAAAAAAAAAAGATAAATAAATTTGACCTGAAAAAAGTTTTAAATAGCTATGTAGCAAAACCCACCATAAACAAAATACTAGGGAAAATATCTGCAAAAACATGACAAAGGGAAATTTTCCTAAATTTCTAAAATGTATGTACTAACTAGTAAGTATGCCATCCAGTAGAAAAATGGACAAGGATATAGATGAAATATAGATGATTAACAGAAACAGAAGGACAAAAAGTTACTTCATTCATAATGAAAGAGAAATGTTGTTTTGTTTTACAGATTGTCCAAATATAAAATATTGATAAATATAAAATTAAACAAATTAAAAAGTAAATACACATAAATATTATCAAGAATATAGGAATCAGATAATCTAATACATTATTGGTGACAGTGTAAATTGATTCATCTTTTTTGGAGAACAATGTTCTATTTCTCAATATCCATAAAAATTCAACATCCATATATCCTTTGACTCAATAATTCCACTGCTAGGAATATGAATATACTTGAAATATACTGACTTCTTTCTAATCTAAGTTCTAGTCTTCTACCCATTCCTACATTCAGAAAGTTATCACAGACACAGACATCCTGGAACACAGACAGTTGAAGCACTAAAAAATTCCGTGGGTAACAGAAGTACTATATTAAGGGGCTTAATTCAGAATAAGCCTCAAATAATGAAATGAGACAATTTTGACATATTGCTTTGATGAGGCCATTTTGCCTGAAACAGGAGTGGGCACGCCATTTTCACCCAACCTTTTGACAGAGTTGTTCTGGTGTCAATAGGAACATGCCTGCCACTGCCACAAAGTAACCCTCATTTCTTCTTTCCCTGAGATTTTCTGTGTCTGATGAGGCTGAGGAATGGCAAAAAGCTGAGGGGCGGGGTGAAAACATGTAGTTCGTATATTATGTGGGAAAAAAATATTGAAAATGTGATGGTCTATAAACATTCTAGAAAGAAATTTAGGTAAGCATTTGGCAATCTTTCTAAACAAAAATATTAAAGCCAGAAGCCACATAAAAGATAGTCTGTCATCTATCTTTGCCTTTTATGTGGTTTCTGTATATGTGCATATCTATATATCTATATCTATTTACCTAGATATAGTACATATCTATATAGATACCTCTATTTACATAGATACAGATATATAAATACAGGTATTGGTATAGGTATAGATATACTCAGTGATTCCAGCAGAAAAACGTTAAAGGATTAATTAAACAACATTAAATAATTAAATTAAAGAAACAACATTAAAGGATACATGATGTCCTCAGGGGAAAATGTTGGGTTAAAATCCCTAATATAACTTGCCAAATTTTTTAAAAAGAGATAAATCTGAAATAATTTTTTAAAAAAAGAGATGAATATTCCAATAGAAAAATGGGCAAAGCTCCAGGTAATTCACACATACACACACCACTCAAATAAATGAAAAACTATGGTCATTTAACCTTTTTAAAAGATGTTTAACTTCACTGGTAATCACAGAAATACAAATTAAAACAATGAGATATTCTTTTGTTACCTTTCCTAAAAGTGAAGATGAAAATAACACTCATTATTGAGAGTATGAATTGGTGCAATCTATCCAGAGAGCAAGAGGGCAACTTGTATCAATATTTTAGATGGGGGTATACTCTTTAACAAGAATTTTGTCTTCTGAGGATTTATGAAATAATTAGATATGCATAAAACATATGAACAAAAATGTTTTTGGAAAACTTTATAATATTAAAGAATTAGAAAAAATGCTCTCATGTAATATGTCCATGAAACAAACCTGCACATATACCTCCTGAATATAAATTTTTAAAAGAAAATTCTTATATTTAAAAATCTTCAATATATGGGCATTTGCTTTATTTTAAAATTAAGCTTCAAAAGTAATTAACAGTAAATTATTAGTAGATGAAAAATGGTTTAAACTTTATTGTATAATTTAGATAAGGTCTCATCTGTCTTTTGCACTGCTAAGAGATGAGTCTTTTGGTTACAGCTCTCTCGGTCCTGTGGGGACCTCAACGAGGAATGTTGTCTGACACTGGAAATAGGAGACTTGAGAATATTTTTGTAACAAATTTTGACAAAAGAATTTTTTTAAAAAAGCTTTATTTATGAGACATTATTATCATCAAGAAAGGAGAAATTTCTAGAGACTAGAACACAAAAGTAGCACTTCAAGATATTCCTTTCCTAGTGTGAACTTATCTGAGAAATTCAACTGGTAATCAGAAGATTGGCGAACATTAACCCAGGATGATCATCCAGCATGAGATTCCTAGACGGCAAAAGAGATACTTCATCTTGGCCAGTGGGTCTCAACTGTAGCCCACCAGGAAGCGTTTTAGAAAATTTTTGGTTGTTGAGACTGGAGAGTACTTTGGGCTCTTACAGGTATAAGCCAGGGATGGTAGATGTCCTGCTATGCTTGAGATAGGACCACACTGGAATTGTCCCAAGTCTACACATTTTTTGATTGCCTCAGTGGAGATTCATGTAGATGAAAAACCTATTCATGCATATCCGAACCCTAGAAACCTAACTGCATTTTGCATTAAAAAACACACTTTTTTTTTTTCTTTTTTTTGAGACAGAGTCTCCCTACGATGCCCAGGCTGGAGTGCGATAGTGCCATCTCACTGCAACCTCCGCCTCCTAAGTTCAAGCAATTCTCCTGCCTCAGCCGAGAAGCTGGGAGTACAGGCACATACACTACATTTTCCAGAACTACAACTCTTGTGGATAATAAGATTCTCTGAAAAGTAAGAAAGTAAAATTCTACTTGGTTTTGTTCTGATCCTTAACAGGAATTGTTCATATTTTATAAAAATCACATCATCACACCTCCATTTTTCTTTATATTTTCCTGTATTTTTTTAATGTGGCACAGCTTCTGATCTTGTTACTTCCCTTAAAATGAAAACTTTTTCATCAAAGAAGGTGTAAGCATTTCATTACTTCACTTGTGTTCAACCATTTTCATTGTGAATATGTGTTATTTTATTAATTGATTTTTTGCTTCTTTTATTTATGTTACAGTGGTGTACTGATTTTTTGAATTTATATTTGTCAAAATAGATAATATTATTTATGGATTCTATTTGAAGATTATAAATAGATAAGAGCAGAATATCTGTTATAAAAAGGCAGCTTTGGCTCATCCTGTAAAGTCTATATACTCTGTGATTCCATTTATGTGACATCCTAGAAAATCAACAGAATGGGGAAGACATCAATGGTTATCAGGGACTAAATGTTTGGGGGAGGGTTTGATTACATATGAGTAGCATGAAGGAATTTTTTTGGGGGGAGGTCAATGTTAACTGCTGTGAATCTTGACTATTGTGGTAATTACATGACTACTTGCAGTTGTCAAACATTATAGATATATACACCAATAAAAAAGTGAGTTTTACTGTATATAAATTTTAAAATAAATTTAAATAATTTTAAAAACTGGAGGACAAACAGAAATAAAATCCAGAAATAAAACAACCAAAATGGTGGCATTGAGTCTCATGTTAAAAACCACTAAACTATGCCTTTGAAACCCATGATGACATTCCTGCCTCCAGAAACAGTTCACATCTCTAGTGAATGAACTACTTATTCCCGTCAGGGCCAATTTCATTCTCCTGTGACTAGTGTCAGCTATGTGGAGAAAAAAAGTATTTTTTTATTGAATTCATAGTAATGAATGAACTATATTTCAACCAAAGCCATCAACGTATTGGCAGTTAGGATGAAAACTTAGGTTACTTAATTCTAGTGATCTTTTTATTATGCTATACTGCCTTACTAGTTTTGTGCTAAAGTGGAAGAATACTGTGAATTCTTAAGTTTTTCCATTCATTGCCAGCATTACCCCTCTAAAGTAAAATAAAATAAAATACCATTACTCACATTATAGTGCCACCTGAGTTTACTAAGAAAGTAGAAAAAAAAAAAAGAAAAAGCGATTTTCTTAATAACATTAGCATTCACATTCCTAGAAGAAAAGTGTACTGTAATGTCACTTCTATTGACAGAAAATACAAGTCTCTTGTGTTTTTATCAGGTGTTTACAATAGGTCAGTGTTTTGGCTAGGGTATTTAATGCTTTTGCCATTTATGGTATATTCTGTAGCCTTCTAAAACTGCTTTGGGAAATTTTAACATGTAGAAATGTTTAGTTCACTTATTGCAGGCAATTAAAATAGTTAAGAGAGGAACATTAGCTAATAAAATGTCTTAATTTGGATAATATCCAAATAATAGGTGTCAAAATGATGAATTAATAGCTCTTTAAACTGGCTTGCCAAACAGCTATGAGTAAGTAGCAAGAACATAACATTTAGATGACTATTAATTGGTAACTATGCTAAGAACCTGTAATTCAAATTCAGTATGTTTGGCTTTCTAAAAGAAGAACCAAATAAATATTGGTTTAACAAATTTGCTTCATAGCAATTGACACTAGAATTGAGTGTGAATTCAAATATATTAGAAATAAACAAAATGTACCTTTATGGATTGTAAACTGAATTATGGATTTGAAGGCAGGATGAGAGTTCTTCATGCCCATGTTGCACATTGCAGTATCTGTGGCACACAGTCAGCCTTCAAGAGGTATCCCTACTTCAGCTACTCATGACTGAGTTTGCAATCATCCTGTCCACCATCAATTTAAAATTGGTAGTTTCCATGATTTATCTAGCAGGGGGGTGAGTGGGGTGGAAGTATAGATGAAATAAGACTGTCCATGAATACTCAATAAGATAAATATAAGCTGAAATTTCTCCTGCTAGTTATGATGGAATAACCGGTACTGGACTTGTCCTCGTATTGCAAACAACTAGAAAATTGGAGTATCTGAGGGGACCAGAAGTGGGGAGGCTGAGGCAACTGTAATTTGTAGAGCAAAGAACTTAGTAGAGCTGTGGAAGGAAGGAAGGAAGAAAGGAAGGAAGGAAGGAAAGAAGGAAGGAAGGAAGAAAAGAGAAGGAAAGAAAAAAGAAGAAAGAAAGAGAGAAAGAAAGGAAGGAATGGAGAAGAAAGAAAGGAAGGAAGCAAGGAAGGAGGGAAGAAGGAAGGGAAGAAGGAATAAAAGAAGAAAAGATAGAAAAATAAAGGAAGGAAGGGAGGAAGGAAGCAAGAAAAGAGAAAGGAAGTAAGAAAGGATGGGAGGAAGAGAGGTAAGAAGGAAGAGAGGGAGGGAGGAAGGAGGAGGGAAAAGAGGAGGGGAGGAAGGAAGATAGGAAGGAAAGAAGAAAAGAAAGAAGGAAAGAAAAAAGAGAAGAAGAGAGAAAGGAAGGAATGGAGAAGAAAGAAAGGAAAGGAGGAAGGAAGGGAAGAAGGAAGGAAGGGAAGAAGGAAAGAAAGAAGAAAAGATAGAAAAATAAAGGAAGGAAGTAAGAAAGGATGGGAGGAAGAGAGGTAAGGAAGAGAGGGAGGGAGGAAGGAAGGAAAAGAGGAGGAAAGGAAGGAAGGAAGATAGGGAGGAAGGAAGGAAGATAGGAAGGGAGGAAGGCAGGAAGGAAGGAAGAGAGGAAGGCTGGAAGGAAGGAAGAGAGGAAGGGTGGAAGGAAGTAAGAGGAAGGGAGGAAGGAAAGAAGGAAGGAAGAAAGAAAGGAAGGGAGGAGGAAGGGGGGGAAGGAAGGGAGAGAGAAAGGGAGGAAGGAAGGGAGGAAGGAAGGAAAGAAAAGAGCTCAAGAAGTCTGTGTAGCAGTCTTCTTGCATCTGTTTCTAAATACTAGGCTGAAAATTTATAAAGGGAAACTTCACAATGCTTTTTAAAGAACCACTGGGAAGCTATAAACTGAAAAATTCCCAGAGCACCCACAGAACTAGGAGACATTTGAGTTCCAACCAACCAAAGTGAAAAAAACCTTATTGAACACCTGGGGCACTTGGTAGAGACTCCAGAAGGATAATCCTTTAATGGTAGGGTTAAACTAGCTCTAGAGTAAAGGCTTCCCTACACCCACCCTAACAAAGCTTTCTAAAAAGATTCAAAAGAATAAAGATAATCTGCAGGTAAACTAACTCCCTTCAAAACAAAATTCACTTTAAAGAAAAATTTTCCTTCTGGAGCCGCTGCTGCCAGCAACATGTCCAAGGTTAATTCAGAGGTGCATGGGGCCAGCTAGCCTGAGCTTTCTCACCTTCAAAGTCTATGCAGCTCCAAAAAAGGACTCACTTCCCAAAAATCCCATGAAGGCTGTTGAGTTTTCATTCTACTCAGTTCCCAAGGGCCAATATAAATATGTGGAGGAGTTAAGAACCCAGTTGGAAGAAAGCATCTCTGAGCTCCAACGTTATCGTGAGCCACATACAAGTTGGTGTCAGGAAACATACTCCCAGACTAAGCCCAAGATGCAAGTTTGGTTCAGTGGGGGTTAGACAGCTATGACTATCTCCAAAATGTATCCTCTGGGTTTTTTCCCAAGACTTGGTGCTATAATTTTGCTGGCCTTGATGGACTCCTTTTGGCTAGAGGTTCAAATATAAAGAAGCTCCACCCGGTTTCATGGCATTAGCTGCCTCTGTCTATCATCCACAACAAGCTATTGTGTTTGCCCAGGTCAGTAGGGAGAGATTATATTATTTGGGTTTACAGAGATACATAGTCATAGAAGATATATGGAAGGAGCACTTTCAAAAGCCAGGAAATGAGAATTCACCTATAAATAAGTAGAAAACGCCATGCTTTGCCCATTTTAATCAGTTATAGGTAAACATTGGAATCTCCTTACAATAAACCAGGGCTTCTACAGAAAAATGGCAGAGAAATCAGTATTGAATGTATTAAATTTGCATTCTTCTTCAGGAAAATCTGTACTAGGCCTCTGTTATCTTGGGTGATGCTGTCCTACAACCAAACTAATCTGAAATCCTTTCACCTAGAGATAATGTATAAGCCTTAGAACTCCTCATTCTCATATTGCTATTCATGTACATAATTAAAATACAAGTAAAAGAAAAGAAATTTTTAAATGCAGACATTTAAAGCCTAACATTTGTATACTAAAATCAGTATACAAAAAATTATTTGTAGGCATGTGAAGAAGCAGGAAAAAGTACAGGACAAATGAATCAATAGAAAAAGACCAAGAAATGACAGTAATAATGAAATTCACAGATAAGGACTTTCAAACACCTATTTAAAATATACTCAAAAATTTAAAGGAGGCCAGGCATGGTGGCTCACACCTGTAATCCCAGCACTTTGGGAGGCTGAGGCAGGCGGATCACCTGAAGTCAGGAGTTCAAGACCAGCCTGGTCAATATGGTGAAACCCCATCTCTACTAAAAATACAAAAATTATCTGGTCATGGCAGTGCACACCTGTAATCCCAGCTACTTGGGAGGCTGAGACAGGAGAATCGCTTGAACCCGGGAGGCGGAGGTTGTAGTGAACCAAGATTGCACCACTGCACTCCAGCCTGGGTGACAGAGCAAGACTCCATCTCAAAAAAAGTAAAAAAAATTTAAAGGAAAATATGAATATAATGAGGACAGAGATGACACATATAAAAATAATACATGGAACTTCTATACTGAAAAATGCATTATCCAAAATGAAAAAATTAATTGAATGGGTTTAAGAGTAGTTTAGATACTATAGAAGAAAAGATCAATAAACCTGAAGGCATAGCATTAGAAATTATCCAAACTGAAGCATGTAGAGGGAAAAAAGTTTGTTAAAAAAAATAGAGCCTCAGCGATCTGTGGAACAATATTATGCAGACTTTCATATGTGTATTTGAATTTCTGGAAAAAGGGAGGGCAGGAAGGCAGAAAAAACATATTTGGAAAGATAATTTCTGAAATATCTCCAAATTAGATGGAAACTATAAACTCATAGATCCAAGAAGCTCAACAAATTGCAAGCAAGATAACTCCCCAAAAAACTATATTGAATTTCTGGAAAAAGGGAGGACAGGAAGGCAGAAAAAACATATTTGGAAAGATAATTTCTGAAATATCTCCAAATTAGATGGAAACTATAAACTCATAGATCCAAGAAGCTCAACAAATTGCAAGCAAGATAACTCCCCAAAAAACTATACCAAAGCACATCTTAATCAAACTGCTAAAAACAAGTGATAAAAAGAGAAAAATCTTAAAAGCAGGCAGAGAATAAAAGACACATTACTTACAGGGAAATAAGCTTAAAAATATCTGCTAGAAAAAAATGAATTTTACAGTGCCAAAAGAAAAAAAAGTCAATCTAGAATTCTACATTCAATGATAATGTCCTTTGATAAATTAATATGAAATAAAAAATTTTCAAACAGACGTTGAAAAAAAATTGTCGCCAGAAGATCTTCATTTCAAGAAATACAAAAGGAAGTCTCAGGCTGAAGGAAAATTAAAACCAGAGAAATCAGAAGTGCTAAATATGTGGATACATATAAAATAATATTTTCTCTTTTTAAAATTTCCTTGAAAAAGAATTGACTTTTTAAAGCAAAGATAATAACAATGTATTGTGAAATTCATAATAGATAAAAGTAAAGGCTATGACAACAACAGCACAAAGAATGAGAGGGTGGAAATAGAAATATCTATTGGAAGGTTATTATATGTGAAGTGGTACAATATTATTTGAAGGTGAATGTGTTAAGTTAAAGATGAAGATTATAAATTCTAGAAAAGGCCAGGTGTGGTGGCTCATACCTGTAGTCCCGTACTTTGGGAGGCCAAGGCAGGTGGATCGCCTGAAGTTAGGAGTTCAAGACCAGCCAGGCCAACATGGTGAAACCCTGTCTCTACTAAAAATACAAAAAATTAGCCGGTCACGGTGGCGAGTGCCTGTAATCCCAGCTACTCCAGAGGCTGAGGCAGGAGAATCGCTTGAACTCGGGAGGCAGAGGTTGCAGTGGGCTGAGATGATGCCATTGCACTCCAGGCTGGGCAACAGAGTGAAACGCCATTAAAAAAAAAAAATCCTAGATAAAGTACCAAAAATAAAGAAAGAAAGAAAGAAAGAAGTGTAGCCAATGAAGCTACTCTTAGAGGTTAAATGGAATACTAAAACGTAGTCAATTAATCTAAAACAAGGAAAAAAGGGACATAGAACAGATGTGGCAAACAGAAAACAAATAGCCAAATGGTAGATTTAAAGGTAACCATGTTATTAATTACAGGAACTATAAATGTCCAAACACCCCCATTTAAAAAGCAGAGATTGTCAGGATTTTTAAAAGGAAGACTCAGTGATGCTGCCTACAAAAAACAGTGTTTTAAATATGAAGACTCACATAGGTTAAAAGTAAAAGGATAGAACAAAACATATAACAAGAAAACACAATTTATGAGAAAACTAGAGTGGATTTCTTAATATCAGACAAAATCAATTTCAGGACTATAAATATTAGTGGAGAAATTGTTGAAGCTGAGTGACTGATAAAGGACAGTTCATGATACTATTCTATCTACTTTTGTTTATTGTTGAGATTTTTCATAATATAACAATAAAATTGAGAAGTGAGAAATGTGTTAAGACAAACAAGACTCTTGTCTGTGTGTGTGTTTGCACTGAATATACTCATCAGTTATTTTGGTTACCCATTTTGAGACAAAAATAGCTTTACTGTTTTTGCATTATCAGTCTTATAGAGACCAATCTTTTCTTCCTTTATTACTCTAATTTCTCTTATAATGATTATAATACACACATTTTTGAAATAATGATACCTAGGGGTATTAGGGAAGGTTAATAATTCTCCTGGTGAATATGGGTATTAAGTTCTGGAAAACAGTGGTGGATTTCAGTTTTATAGAGTTCCTAGAATTACTACTTATTGAAACACTGTTTGGAACTCATATTTTATAGCTATTTTTTCAAATAATACAGAACAGAAAAGAATGCTTTTTGTTATTAACAGAATTTTTTCTTTTTTCAAAAAAAAGAAAAGCAATTTGATAAAAAGGCATATAATTTACATGACAATAAAACACTTCACAAGTGCTATAAATAACATTTAGCCCAGTATTGAAGATTTTATCATTTAACTTCCTTTCTATTATTTATTCTTATAATAATTTCATACAGTTTATAACAGATAGATATTATTTTATTTTCAATCTCAGCAAGGTTTTGTAGATAAGCACCTAAGCTATTCTCATATTCAGAAGTCAGAAACAAAATATGTCTATATGTATTTTCTTTTCTAATTCACTAGGTATCACTCAAATTTCCATCAGAAACTGAAGGATAATATTAAACAGTATTTTACCAAATATACTGTCTTAGACACACAGCATTTTTCGTTATACAGTAATTTTAACATTGTATATTTTCATGAAAACATACAAAGCCCTTTCATATGGTAATTCATTAATATTTATTTGGCAAATATCATGTGCCAAGCACTTTCATGAACAGGAACATAGCTTTATTTGTTTTAATTTATTCCCTGATCTGTTTTGACAAGGATTTTTAAAGTGTTTTCAAAGATACATTGGATATAACTTGATTGCATACATTTTCCAGCCAGGGATCATCTTAATGTCTAAGTCAGAACACATCATTGCACACCTCTGCTCAAAACTTTCCAAGAGCTTCCTTTCCCTCCCAGGAAAGAGCCTGTCAGTTGCTTACATTGCTCATATTCATGGTTCTCGATCCTGGCTGCATAGTAGAATTACCTAGGGCCCTTTTAAAACTTACCAAAGTTTAGGTCCCATTTCAACCCAATGAAGTCAGGATTGGTTGCATCAAGTTGGGGGTTCTCCAGGTGGATTCAAATGTGCAGTCAGGGTTCAGAACCTCTACCCTGTACCCATCAAGCTTTACTCAACACATACAATCTTCCCCTATCCCTCCATCCCCCAAAACCTCTTCTCCTACAACTTTCCCCACAACCCATTTCTTTCTAGCCACATTGGCTCCTCAAGGATCTTCCAACATGCTGGGCATACTCCCAGATCAAGGCCTTGGCCTCAACTAATCCCTGTACCTACAATTCTCCCAATCACAAGTCTTGCTCCCTCACTTCTTTTAGGTCTTTGCTCAAATTCATCTTTGCATTGAGGGTTCCCTATCTCTGCTTTTTAAACCATACCCTCCTCCCACCATGCTCTGATACTCCCTAATCTCCCTTTCCTGTTTTATTTTGATTGGCAGCACTTGTAAGAGAAAGACGTTTACATTAAGGAAGTGCAAAAATAGACTTGAATATTAGACTTCCTTTTCCTAAAAGTTCTATATTGGTTCACCTTGATTAAAACTGGCTTTCTTTTCACACAGGCTCCAGGCTTCAGCCATGGTCATTTGCTTCTTGTTTCTTCTCTTCTCTCTCCCGTGTTCTCCCTCATTCCTAATTTGTTTATTTCTTCATTAAGTAAGGTTTTGTAGATAAGCACCTAAGCTATTCTCATATTCAGAAGTCAGAAACAAAATATGTCTATATGTATTTTCTTTTCTAATTCACTAGGTATCACTAGTTTAGCCTTCTCTTTAGTTAAAATTTCTCCTTCCAATACATACTGTTAGGCACTACTTGCACTTACAACTCTTTGTTAAGATAATTTCCTAAATAAAAATAGCTCTCTTCCACTTTAAGAAGAACTATGTTGCCAACCTTAGAAATAATTTTTCTCTGTTAAAAAATGGTTACGCATAAAGGCTGGGTGCAGTGGATCATGCCTGCAATCCTCACACTTTGGGAGCCAACGTAGGAGGATCACTTGAGACTTTGGAGTTCAAAACCAGCCTGGATAATATAGCAAGACCCCATTGCTAAGAAACATCGCCTTTAAAAAAATTAGCCAGGCATAGTGGTGTGTGCCTGTAGTCCTAGCTACTCAGGAGGCTGAGGCAGGAAAATCACTTGAGCCCAGGAGTTCAAAGTTACAGTGCATGATTGTGCCACTGCACTCCAGCCTGGGTAAAAAAGCAAGACCCTGTTTCTATTTTTTTTAACTGTATACAAAGAAGAGAAAGAAAGAGGTTAAGTGACTTCCCCAAGGTAAAATATCTAGTAATTAGAATTCAAACCTAGATGGTCTGTGATACCTATATTTCTTAATTTGTTGATGATAAGAAAAAAAAAGCCCTGGGTTAGGTAAACATTAGTATTGCCATTTCACAGAAAAAGATAGCAGCTCATCTTGTTCAGTTTTGTTTATCAATTAAAAAGACACTGATCTTTTCATTATATCACATTGTAACAGAAGCTGAAATACCTTATGTTGAGAAATTGTAAGTTTGGTTTATATAACAAACGTAACTGTAATGCTCTATTTTGAGGAACTATAAATTTAGGGAGATATATAATTATAGCCAACAATTATATAGCATTTGCCAGGTGACAGGCACTCTTCTAAGCATTCTACATGTGTTAAAGTATGTAACTCATATAACCTATATGACAACCCCATGAGGTGAGAATTATTATTATTATCATTATCCTCATTTTACAGTCACACAGCTAATAAATGGTAGAGCTGGGATTTTAAACCAGGTAGTTTGATTCCAGAGTATGTGCTCTTAGTCACTCTGTAATATGAAGAAATCACTCCTACTTTAAATTCTGACCCTGCCCACACAGTTGAGGATTTACTATATGCCAGGCTATTCTAAGTGCTTTACACATTGTATTAATCCATTTAATCTGCTATTACAAAATACCTGAGACTGGATAATTTATAAAGAGCAGGAATTTATTTCTCACAGTTCTGGAGGCTGGAAATTCTAAGGTCAAGGTGCCAGCAGATTTGGTGTCTGGTGAGGGCTGCTCCCTGCTTCCAAGTTGGTGCCTTGAACAGTCTTATGGTAGAGCACAAAAAGGACAAAAGGGAGCTAGCTAGTTCCCTCGGGCCCTTTCATAAGGGCACTAATCCATTCATGAAGGCAGAGCCATCAGGACCTAATCACCTCCTAAAAGCCCCACCACTTAATGCTATCACACTGGCATTCAGTTTCAACACATGAATTTTAAGGGGCATTCAGACATATATTGTGTCATTTAATTCTTACAAAGTCCTGGTGAGGTAGGCATTATCACCCGCATTTTACAAATACGGAAACTAAGGCTCACAGAGCTAAATTACTCATATATACTAATGGAGCAAATAGATGGTGAGCCAACACTTAAATCCATGTCTTACTATATTATATTCTCTTTTCAGAATACATAGTGCATCTAGAAACATACACATACAAATACATACAAAATACGTGGAATCCAAGTTCTCAGTGAACTTACAAGTTAAAAAAGAAACATGTGAACTTTTGATTTTGTTTTCAATTTTTAAAAATACAACAAAAATGATTGGAACCACGTTTTTCCCTTGACCTTAAGGGAAAGATGATGTCCTGTTTTTTGTATCTCAATACTAAGCACAGTGCTGGTGAATGAAAGCAAATATTCATTCCCATGAATAGGGATTTACTTCTTAAATTCTGAATTTTGGATATGATGGACTCCTAAAAATGAGGTTTGTGCTTTAAATGCGACAGATATTGGAAGTTATCATATAAGCAGAAGAGATACTGTAATATTTGGAAGATATTTAGCTTCACAAATAAATTAGCTGTAGACATTTGGCTAAATGAGATTTAGCCGAATAATATGTCTGAAATAAAATGGGCTATTGATATGGGGAATTTGGTTAAAGAAACTGCTTTTTGGGCTGTGGAGAAAATGATCATAGTCAACAAGAGAGTTCAAGATTGTGTGAGTGTTTTTAAAAAGAAAGGGGATGATAAAAGGGTTCTGAATACAGGGTGTTGTCAACCTGGAAAGAGTGCTTGGAAAATATCACCTGATGGAGAGTAAGAGTAGTGTTTCTCTGTGGGCTTCTACAGTGAACCATGCTGGGCAGGAGGCTAGGATGGGGTGGTAGGAGCTGTGGTCCCCAAATATGTCCACATCCTAATCTGAAACCTGTGGATATGTTACTTTATATGGCAAAAGGGTCTTTGCAGATGTGATTAAGTTAAGTATATTGATGGTGAGATTATCCTTGTGTGCCCAATATCATTACAAGGGTACTTGTAACTGGAAAATGGCAGCAGGAGAGTCAGAGTTAGAGAAGGAGATGTGACATCAGAAGCAGAGATTGAGGTGATGAGCTTTAAAGATAAAGGAAAGGATCACAACCCAGGGAATGCAGACAGCCTCTGGAAACTGGAAAGGGCAAGGAAACAGTTTCTCCTCTAGAGCCTCCAGATGGAATACAGTGCTGCCTACACTTTAATTGTGAGACCTATTTAATTTAATTGTGAGACCCATTTTGGACTTCTGAGTTCCAGAACCATAAGGCAATAAATGTGTTATTTTAAGACACCAATTGTATGGCAATTTGTTACAAGACCAATAGGAAACTAATACACAAGCCAAGTTATCAATCATCATCATGGTCAAAGAAGCAGTTTTTAAAGAGGACAAGACTGGGCAAGCAAAGGAATATATCACTAAGAATAAGATTAATAAGTGGTGCTAGGTAAAATTTCCATATGTACAAAATAAAAGATAAATGACATACTGTGAAAAACACCTGCAATAAATATGGCAGAAAAGAAATGCCATTATTATTGATAAAGAGCTTTTCCAAATTAAAAAAAAATAGCATCCCTATGGCAAAGTAAGCAAAGGACACCAATACATAATACCTAGGAAGACTGCAAATGGCAATAAGTATATGTTTAAAAAATAATCTCATTTCAAATGAAGAAATGCAAATTGAAACAAGACTGAGATACCATTTTTAATTTACAAAACTGGAGCAGGCTTTTAAAAAAATCATATTCAAAGTTAGCAAGAATTCCAATAGACTGGTAGTCTTAGCCACTGCTGATAAAAGTGTTTAGTCATGAGCTCTTTTTGAAAAATGATTTACTAATATTTATTAAAAGGTTTTAAAATGTTTACATTGTTTGATCCAATAATTCTGCATTTAGGGATTGGGCTGGTAATTCTTTTGCCTCATCCATGTCTCTATTCCACCTCTTCTTTGTCCTACTCTATGTATTGTATAGATTAGATTCATATGATTCCTTGCTCTCTAGCTTCTAGCAGGGCTTAGCCAATGAAAGCACTTAAAGGAGCTCAGAGGGAAGAAAGGAGATTTGGGAGTATTTATTCCCCCCAACTGCTCCCTCTTTGTAGCCGTAGTTTTCTGAGTGGCATCATTCCTCTAAGCCAGTCCTTCTCAAACTTGAGTGCATCGGAATCATCTTGGGGCCTTTTTCCTAACTCAGTAGGATGGAGACAGGGCACAGGAATTTGCATTTTCAACAGGTTCCAGATATTTCTGATGCTGCTGATCACAACACTACATTTGGAGAAGCACAGCATTAAAGCCACAGTTCTCCTGGGACGGTCTCTATTCCTCAGCTGAGACTTTCTCTGTGTTCCAGTGACCCTATAGCCTCCGCTTTCTCCTTTAGATCTAGGTGCAGGTAAGGGCTTCTTTGACAATCCCTAAGTGTTTCACCATTCCTTGTTGATTCCCTTATGATCCTGTCCATACCTCTTGTAATCAGTCCCTTCATTTAATTCTCTTGAATTGAACACTTTGAACATGTGCCATTGTTTCCTGCTAAAACCTTGGCTGATGTAGAAATTTTTCCTGGGGAAATAATCAAAGATGAAGACACAGACTTATGTGTAAGGATGTGTTTTTGCAGCATAATTTGCAATAGCAAAAACATTAGAAACAAGGCATATGTTCAACAACAGGGGAAACTTAGAATATTATACACTTATGAGTGACTAACTACATAACTATACTGACTAACCTGTGGAACACTCATGATGTTTAAATAAGAATAAGATATAAAACTATACTTAGAGAACATTCCCAATTTTGTAATTATGTGTGGATATGCTGGTATAAGGTTTAAATTGAGGTGAAATTGGAAAGAGAGTGTAGTTTATTGAAGGAGGATTTGCTTTGCTGGTGTATTTGTATTTTTCTGATTGAATATTTTGAACCAAAATTGTAATTCCTACTTAGATTTTTTTCTCGTTTATTTCCAATTGGTATCAGCATGAATACCACATTTTACATAAAATATAAATATGGTTAAATAGAAAAGAGTCAGAATTTGATTCTAGCAATGGAATTAATTCCTTATGTCACAACCATTTTCTATATGACCCCTTTTTAACACATGGATTCAGACAAGTGCAATCCACAAATATTTACTGAGAGCCTGTCCTAAAAAAATTGACACTCTAGAAGGAAACATAAAACACAAGGATGCAATGTGGAATAGTAGGAAAAACACAACTTGGAATGAAAACACCAGAGTTGGAGTCTGGGCTATGTCATAATCACAATTAAGCAGTTCATAAAATCTTTTGCAGAGGATATAGTAGAATGTAAATTATAAAGCTCAATTATGTAATCAAGGAATCATGAAAAGCTTTTTAATTAGAGTCTAAATGCTCTTTGGCGTGCATAATAGCAAGTATGTGTTTACTAAGTCAGACTTAACATTAGTCTGTCCTTTTAATTCTTCTCCAATTCAGAACAGATATACACATTGTTCTCACTGCATAGGCATAATTACAAAATTTTGGAATATTGGTTACATTGAAAATGAATATTCAAAAACCAGAGCTGATGGTTAAAACAGAGATGGCATTATTCTTAGAGGGAAAAGTCAGAATACTCTGACTCTTAATTATGGTGAGTTTTCATAAAGAAGACTGGAAAGGCTGCTTAGGAATCTAGCTTATGAAAAGAAAATGTACAGTACAACATTGGTGTGAGCCAGAGATAAAATGATAAAGAAAAATTGTACAGCAGAAAGATGACACAATAGTGGACTAATGGCATCAAGCTGATATTGACTGAAGGGCTCAAATAAAATTTGAATGTAGGAGAAAATGGAACAGCAAATTGAGGGATATGAGCAATTAAAATGTGATGATAGTTCCAATTCTGATATTTTCTGTCTTGATTACGGCATCCTGATATTCTAATTATCCCATTCTTTCATGACCACCAAACCTACTATTTGTACAAATAACAAACTCCAATTCTTTACTTTTCTCTGTTCTTTCAGAATACCTACCTACCCACTGCAACCCATTTGCCTTCCTACCCAGTATGACCCTATGGCCAGCCTTGCCAGTAGTACACTTGTTTGAACATTGGCCTGGATTCTGTGGCATAGCCTGTTTGCCGGTCTTCAAGCAAGGAAATCTCTACTGAATATTTTCTTTTCTCATACTCAAAAGATGCCACGCCTGACTATAGAATCACAGAACTTTTGCCTAAAATGGTGATAAAGAACACAATAAAAATTCTCTTCTAAATTCCCACCGAACTAACCAGGAAAATATATGAAATGAGGGAAATTGTCTATGAACATAAGGTAAAATAAAAGATAGAGTCAGATTCTGTTAAGAAACAAAATTATCCTTCTTACCTACCTGTGAAGTAGGATTGAAATATGACAACCTTTCTTCCTGAACATTATTCAGTGCTACAGTGACCGTGACTCAGTAACTAAAGTTATCAAAGTTCTACTTATTCTTAGTTACCTAGGTCATTTATTATCACATAGAGAAGTAATAAGGTGGCATTTTCAGGTATCCAAGGACTCAGAAACCAGATTGTCTTCCCAGATAAATATCCTGAAGGCCTACTTGAGGACCCCAATATAGTAATCAAAATTTAGATTCAAGAAAAAAAAAGTGGTGGCCTAAATGAATTGGAGTGATCAACAAGATGAGTTAAATATATAGAGATAAATTGAATTTATACAAATGGTCTATAAATTTGAAATGAAGCTACTTGGAACATATTATTTATACTATTTAATACAAAGACAATTATGCAGTTTATGACTACATTTTAAAGGAAAGAGAAAAACAAAAACAAAACACAGGAGAGAAAGGAGGAACTTCACAAAGGGAGACAAAGCCCTGGGTGAAACGTTTTTCAAAAAAGGAAGTCAAGTTCTTACATTGCCCTTGATTCTAATAGTTAGACGCTAATGGCCTAAGAATGGTTTAGTGGAAACAGGATGCTTTATTTCTCAATTATTGCAGAGAAAAAGAGCAAATTAATAGTCCATACCTAAGAAGAGGAAAGAGATTAAAACTCAAGAAGTATAAAATAAGACATTTTATTTCTGTAACAATTAAAATGGTCATTTGCTGATTTTTCTGCCCTGCATCTCTGCATTTTTCTGGGAAAAGCACTCCATTCCCCCATCCCCACTGTAATCATAGACTCCAAATGGAGTCCAATGTGGTTTTTAGATGATCTTATTTCCCCAGTCTAGATAATCTAGAAGTGACCCTCTAACTTAAGCTGAGTCAATCATAGAACATCATCTTCCTCACCCACTCACCATCCGGCCCTATAAACTGATACAGCACAGAGGCATATAGACATCTGGCACAAACTGTGACCATCATGCTCCTTCTTCAGGGTTTGTTCAACTGGATCTGCGGGGAGGCATTTTTTTTCTCTAAGGAGATAAAGCCGAGAGATGTGTGACATGGTGTATGTGGAGAAAACTAATCAGAGAGAAGCAAAGAAGGGAGGCTGAGTAAGAGAATACTGGTGGTATTAAGTGTCTGGCTCAATGGGTCTCTAGCTGCACTCGTGTAGGAGCCAGTGAATTTCCATTTTGCCTAAGCTAATTTGAGATAAATGTCTACATCTTGCAACCACATACTACGCAAATGGAAGAATTATGATTGTAAATGTAAATGAGCTTAATTCTCTTAGTAAAAAGTCAAAGACTCAGATTAGAATGGAAAATGAAATCTAGTTATTTAAAGAAAGGCATCTAAAATAAAAGATTACAAAAAGATTAAAATAAAATGATTTGTAAATACAAACCAGACAGATATAGAAGACAAATATAATTCAAAGCTGAAAGCATTCAACAGAAAAATATTGTCCCTTGGTATGAATTAATAGCGCGCTACATAGAAAAGACATAGCAGGGCTGATGTAGCGGCTTAAGAATGTCTTCAGGGTACTTTTCTATTTCTGTTTTACCATCCTTGGCATGTGGCTCTCATTCTGGTTACAAGATGGATGCTTTAGCTTCAGACATCACTTCTGTGTTCCAGGCAGAAAAAAGCAGGGAGAAACAAAGCAGAAGGGATGGCATCTAAATTAAGAAAGCAAAACTTTCTAGGAATCACTGGCAGGCTTCTGTTTTACATCTCATTGTTAAGAAGTACATCATACAGCCACCCATAGTCGAAATGGAGGCCAAGAATTTATAAGCAGGGCACACTGACACCCCCAAATTATAATTGTTACCAAAAAAAGGAGAGAATGGAAACTGCAAAGGCAACTTGTAGTGGCTGGCACATCTGTCAAAGGTGACATAAATTATACACTCTTGCATCTTTTACAGTCCTCTGGTTTTTATGAGAAAGATTTTTCCCTAAACACTCCTCAGCCTGTTTGTACAGCTCCTGGCCTCAAACTTCCGCAGGGAAGATGGAGTGACTTTTCTGCTTAGTGAGTTTAGGGTAAGAAACAGGCATACACAGTTCAGTTGTCTCTTTTTTTCTCTTTACAGGGAATACATTTTAGTCTGCTGCATTATGACATCGGCATTTTACAGCACTGGGGTCGTTGTGAGGAGGACTTGGTTTTCCAGATGTGCCTGGGATGCTGGGGTGGGCGGGTAAGCACACCTTGTTCTGAGTCTCAGTTGCCATACACGTAAGCCACTTTCTTCAACCCGGCCTTTATCAATACTTAAAAGGATATTTAGAATTAGCTTGTCAAGTTCTTTTTTCTTTTTTAAGACGGAGTCTTGCTTAGTCACCCAGGCTGTAGTACAGTTGTGCGATCTCGGCTCACTGCAACCTCCGCCTCCCGGGTTCAAGCGATTCTCTCACCTCAGCCTCCCGAGTAGCTGGGATTCCAGGCGCCCACCACCACGCTCGGCTAATTTTTGTGTTTTAATAGAGATGGGGTTTCATCATGTTGGCCAGGCTGGTCTGGAACTCCTGACCTCAAGTGATCCACCTGCCTCAGCCTCCCAAAGTGCTGTGATTACAGGCATGAGCCACCGCACCCGGCCAGCTTGTCAAGTTCTATAAAGAAATGTTGGGATTTTGAGTGATTGCACTGGTATCCTAAGTTTAATTTTCTGAAGAATTGCCAAACTATTTTCAAAAACGACTCTACCATTTTCCATTTCCACAAGCAATATGTGTGTGTGTACATACACAATGTGTGCATATATATGTATATATATCATATATATATTCTCATCAGACATATAATTTGCAGATATTTTCTCTCATTCTGTGTTTTTTTTTTCACTTTCTTGATAGTATCCTTCAAAACACAAAGGTTTTAATTTTTATTAAGTCCAATTTATTTCTTTCTCTTGTTTATGTTTTTGATGTAATATATAAGGACATACTGTCTAAAGTCATGAAGATTTAAACTTTTGGTTTTGTACAGGAGTTTTATAGTTTTAGATCTTACATTTAGGTCTTTGATCCATTTGGAGTTAACTTTTTTTGTATATATTGTGAGACAGGAATTCAACTTCATTCTCTTGCATGTGGATATTCAGTCATCCAAACTCCATCCATTGAAGAGATTATTTTTTCCTCATAGAATGATTTTGGCACCCTGTCGAAAATTAATTGGCCATGCAAGTTTAGGTTTATTTCTGGGCTCATGATTCCACTGCATCGGCCTATGTGTCTATTCTTATGCCAGTATTACAGTCTTGATTACTGTAGCATTGTAGTGAGCTTTGAAATTGGGAAGTGTGAGTCCTCCACTTTTGGCTTTTTCAATAGTGTTTTAGCTATTCTGGGTCTCTTGCATTTCCATAGGGTTAGCCTGTCAATTTTTGCACAAAAGCCACTGGGATTTTCACAAAGATTGCAATGAATCTATAGAGCAATTTGGGCAGTGTTACCTATAATTTCAGCTTAAATTCCCTCTTTAATCAAGAGTTATTTAAAAATTTTGCCTATCCTTTTGTTGCATTTTTTATTACATGATTAGAAAATGTGACATTGTGAGTTCTGATGCATAGATTTTGTTGAAATCATCTTTGTTCTCCAATCCAAAATCCATTTATTTGATGTTCCATAGACATTTGAAAACAATACTCATCTATAATCATCTATGTGTTTGTGTCTATGTATGTTCACACTTTTAAATCATGTTATTTAAATCCTTGTTTATTTTTATTTACTTGATATATAAGTTTATAAGAGGGTTTATTGATAGTTTCCACCATAATTGTGGATTTGTGATTATTTCTGTATTTCTAACAGTTAAAAAAAACATGTGATTTGAAACTCTGTTGTTAGACCATAAGGAATGCTAACTATTACATCTTCATGGTCACTTATTTGTTTTATTCTATTTTTTTTTTTTTGCAGTGATTAGAGGACAAAGTATATCCCCCCCAAATTTTTGATACATATTGAATTTCTATTTTAATAATCAATAGTTTAAGTGAATAAACATGCTCTAAAGAAGACATTACACTTTAGTGCTCTTTACATATCCCTTCTATAGCCCCCTCCTCAGTACTTCCCATCTTGAAATCATTTAGGCTTTTGTTTCTACAAAATTTATCTTTTACATTGCATATTAATAATGAGTTAGTCATAATGATAACTTCCAAAGTATTTATTGCAATAATTAATGCATTTAAACTGTTTGGTATGATGCCTGGTACATACTAATCACTCAGTAATGTTTGCAATGATGATGAAGAGTATCAATATTACTGTCATTCTGCATGGAGCCATTCTTCTCTCTCTACAAGGTCTCTTAGAGTGACCTTATCTTCAGCTTTTACTGTCACTGCTGCCTGGATGAAAAACCTACCTTGACTCTGCTCAGGAGCTCCCTTGTTTTATTTTCCATTTCCACTATAGATTACCACTTAAATGTTCTACCAGAACATCAAGCTCAACACATCCAAACTAGACTGTCTCCTAGCTTCCCAATTTCCATTCACAAAACAAACATTCTATCCTTTTACTCATCTGAAATGTTGGGGACATCTTTGCTGCCCCTTTCAACTTGCCCTCAGCATGACAGTTGAGCCCAGTGTCTATATCAAGCAGGTGCTCATTTAATGTTTGCCTTCTTCCCTCTCCTTTAATTTCAATATATTGCTAAGCCCTGCAAAAACTTACAAAAATGCCGCTTCTATTCATCTTCCCCATTATGGCTGCCTCCTCTCAACGTATTTTTTTAATCTAATATTGAGTAAGACTCCCAGATTTCCTCCTCATTTTTTGATTTCTTCTCCCTTCTACTATTTTTGCAGGTTAATCCACCTGAAACATAGTGTTAATCATACATTTGTTATATACCACCAAACTGGCTGTTGCTTTGAACATAAGTCCAAACCACTCAGGCCACCACTCCAGGCTTTTTACTGACATGGGTCTAAACTACATCACCCACTTCTTGCTTTATGGACAGTATGCATCAGTTAAAATGACACACTGCTGCTTTCCTGAAAACACCAAACACTTTCTTAATAGCGTGGTTTTATCCTTGATATTCCTTCTGCCCACAAAGCTTTCTTGAAGCATCTCTGCCTATCAAAATCCCACCCGTCCTTCCAGGACCTTCTTAAAAACCACTCTTGTCAAAAAGCTTCGATTCACATGCCACATATGATTTGCCTCTTCTATGAGTCACTGTAGAATTTTATGTGTCTCTTGTAGTGATGAAAATATTTTTTCTTTAAATTACAGATTTTCAGAATTTTTTATCTTAATCATTTACCCAATTATAAGATTTATAAAGGGCTTTACCCTACTTATACTTTAAATTTTTTTGTATACTTTAAATTTTTCCTAGTGTAGCATATTTCACAAATTAGCACTCAATAAATATTTGCCGAGTTTAACAGAGGCCGTATCATTTAAGGCAAAGCAAAGATAAATGATTGTCTCTCCAACACATGGTGTGGGAAAAACTAGATATCCATATGCAGAAGAATGAAATTGGACACTTATCTCATACTGTGTACAAAAATCAACTCAAAATGAATTAAATATTTAAACATAAGACCTGAAACTACACAACTGCTAAATAAAACATAGGGGAAAATATTCTTGATAATGATCTGGGCAATTATTTTTTGGATATGACACCAAAAACACAGGCAGCAAAAGCAACAATAGACAAGATTGCATCAAACAAAAAGCTTCTGCACTGCAAAAGAAACAATCAAAACAGTGAAAAGACAATCAATGGAATGGGAGAAAATATTTGCAAACCATATATCTGATAAAAGGCTAATATCTAAAATATAGAAGGAACTCAAAGAAAACTTAATAGCAAAAGCAACAAATAACCTGATTTTAAAATGGGCAAAAGACTTGAATAGACATTCCTCACAAGAAGACATAAAAATGGACACCATGTATATGAAAAAATACTCAACATCATTAATTACCAGAGAAATGCAAATCAAAACCACAATGAGATATCACCTTACCCCTGTTAGAGTGACTACTACCAGAAAGACAAAAGATATGTGTGGGCAAGAATATGGAGAAAAGGAAACCCTTGCATGCTGTTGGTGGAAACGTAAATTGGTACAACAATTATTGAAAACAGTATGGAGACATTTTTGCTGATATATATATATATATATCAGCAATATATATATATATATCAGATTACAGATATATATATATCACATAAACACAAAATGGGTGTATTATTTAGCCTTTAAAAAAAGGAAATTCTGCTATTTTAGAAAATGTGAATAAACCTGGAGGAGATTATGCTAAGTGAAATAAGCCAGGTACAGCATGACTAATAGTGCATGATCTCACTCATGTGAAATCTACAAAATCTGAACTCATAGAAGCAGAGAGTAGAGTGGTGGTTACCATGGGCTGGAAAATGGGAGAAATGGGGAGATGCCTGTCAAATGGTACAAAGGTTCAATTATGCAAGATGAATAAGTTCTGGAGACCTAATTCATAACAATGTGACTCCAGTTAACAGTACCACATTGTATAACTGAATTTTCTGAGGGTACATCTTATGTGTTCTCAATCCACAGAAAAAAAAAGAAAAGAAAATGGTAACTATGTGAGGTGATGGATATGTTAATTTGCTTGATTGTGGTAATCATTTCACTGTATATATCTCTCTCAAAACCTCAAGTTTTATATCCTAAATATATACAATTTTTACTTGTCAAGGATACCTCAATAAATCTTAAAAAGGGATGATTCTGAAAGCACAACCAAGGTCTCTGAAACAGACTATATAAAATACAGACTTGTTTAAGTAAAGAAAGGCTATTTCTATAAGTGAATCTTTGCTTGGAGAATGAACTAGCTAAATATGTCTCTGAATAACACAAGAGAAGCATACACCATTTTTATGGTGGTAGACCTGAAGGAAACATGTACTTTGCAAGAAAACCAGACCACAGAAACAGCTGTGGCATATGAATAGAAGTCTTTCTGAATATTTGATGAAGTGCCAGAGGTTGCCTGTTGCATACAGTTATTTAGAAATACTTGGCTATTGCATACAGTTACTTAGAAATGTTGCCTTTGGGGGGGGGAAAAAAGAAACGTTGCCTTTGTTAATACAGACATAATAATAACAACTTTCAACTACCACACTGTACAGTCTGAGTAGATATAAGAAAATAATGGAATATAAATCTAGGAAAGCAGATTGCATCTTAATTTTAAAGTACTTTGGATACCGGTACACTTTCACTCTCTTTTCTCTCTCTGCATCAAGACTTTAGGAGCTATTTTTGGTATCTCCTTTATTTTGATCATCATAATCATTTACAGGTCCTTTAATAGTTTTTGCATCAGCATCATTTCCCTCCTTTCCATTACTTGTGCCATGTTAGTTCATTTGACCTCTTCCTACTCTAAGTAGGCTAGCTAAGTCGTTACCACTAGGGTCTCTTTCCAATCTATCCTACTCCCTGCTGTGTGGTTAATTTTCTGGAAGCACATCTCTATGATGGTGTTCACAGGATCAAAACCAAACAAACAAGAAACAACAACAACAAATTACAATGGATTGCTTACTAGATAAAATCCCAATACTGTAAGACTAGAGAGAGAGAGAGAGACAAAGAGAAAAAGACCCAAGAGGAGTTAGAAAGTTTACTCCCTTTACTCCTGTGGGTAGCTTGTTGTTCCTTGTTAGTCTAATATATCAGTTTCTCTTCCTTTGTTTCCTCCTTTAAAAGTTAGTACTTCAGGCAATTCACTGATATTTAGGTAATGTGTCCATTAGAGAACTCTTTTTGCATAGCAAATGGAAAAAATATCTAAAAGATTTATCATCTCCAGGGTTGTTACTCCTTTGGCCCTTCTATGATGTCACTGAACTTTAAAATAACCCTATTCAGTAGTAGATGCAAGTTATCAACATTCTTATTTTATACAGGTGATGAAATTGAGAAATAGAGTTTAATTTACTTCTGCAACATCACAAAGCTAGTAGATGGGATAGTACTCAGGCCTTCTGAATTCTATTTAACTTTTCTTTCTACATTTAGTTATATTAGGAGAAATATTTAAATGATCTATCAAAATAACCTGGCCAGGCATGGTGGCTCACGCCTGTAAACCCAGCACTTTGGGAGGCTGAGCGGTTGTTACCAGTGTAGAAAAAAAGATATGGTTATATGCTCCTGGGGGAAATATAAAATGGAATTGGTTTCATGATCAGAGGCACATATACCATGGAGTTTGGATGTTTACAGTTTAAATAAACTTTATTAGAACATCATTTATGTATAATAAGATACATACACTGAAGTGTACTATTAGGTGATTATTTTTCAAAAGTATATAAACACTACCCCAATTAAGATAAATTTCATCAACCCGAAGAATTCACTCACATCCCTTTACTGTCACTCTTTCTCCACCCTTCACCAAAGGCAAACATTCTGCCTTCTTTTGCTATGGATTAATTTTTTCTATTTCAAAATTTTATGTAAATAGAGTAATATAGTGTGTATTCTTTTGTTTTGAGCTTCTTTAACTAAATAATGCTTCTGAAATGTGTCCAGATTGGTATGTATCAGTACTTTATTACTTATAATTACTGAGTAGTTCAAATGTAGTTCCTCTAAAATTTATTTATATATGCACTTGTTGATATTTTTTCAATTTTTGCCTATTATGAATAAAGCTGCTATTAAAATGCATATGTAAGTCTTTGTGTGGACATATGGTTTCATTTGTCTTGGGCAAATACCCAGGAGTGGAATTGCTAGGTTTATAAGGTAAGTATATGTTTAGCTTTATAAGAAACTTCCAAAATGTTATCCAAAGTGGATGTACCATTTTACAATCCCACCAGTGATGGATGAAAGTACTGACTGCTCCACACTTGGCCAACACTTGATATCATCACTTCTTAAAATTTTAGACATTTTTGTAGGTGTGTAGTTTTATTGTGTTTCAATTTGCTTTATTCTAATAACTAGTGGTTGAGCATACTATCATGTGCTTATTGACCATTTGTATGTCTTCTTGTGAGAAAAGTCTGTTCAAATACTATAAATTAAAATTTTTAATTTTTTGCCTTCCTATTATTTAGTTATGAGTGTAATATATTAGTTCTTTATCAGTTGTGTTACAAATATTTTCTCCATCTGTGGTTTGCCTTTTCATTTTATTAAAGACGGTTTTCCAAGAGCAGAACTTTTTAGCTTTACATGTAATTTAAAGAGCAGGCATCACCTGAAGCAAAAGAACAGAGGTGATGCCAATTTCGAAGAGCAGAAGTTTTTGGTTTTACATGCAAATTACATGCAACTTCTCACTTTTTCTTTAATGACCAAAGTTTTAAGGCCTCCTGCCTTAAGAAAATGTGAGCCTCAGCTTTAGCTTTCTACCTATCCATTATTCACTTGGGATGCTAGCAAATTGCACAATTGGGCTAGAATCCAGGAAAATCTTACCAAAGTCCAAGAATGTGACAGCTATTTTTGTTTATATTAATAGCTATATTTATTGGGTACACAATATGCAATGAGTAGTGTGCTAAATAGTGTACATAAAATATTTCACTTAATCTTTACAAAAAGCCTTACTAAAGAAACTGGGTGTGTTAGTCTCTTCTAGCACTGCTATAAAGAAATACCTGGCTGGGCACAGTGGCTCACCCCAACACTTTGGGAGGCCGAGGTGGATGGATCACCTGAAGTCAGGAGTTTGAGACCAACCTGACCAACATGGCCAAACCTTGTCTCTACTAAAAATACAAAAAAATTAGCCAGGCGTGGCTTCATGCACCCGTAGTCCCAGCTACTTGGGAGGCTGATTCAGGAGACTGCTTGAACCTGGGAGACACAGGTTGCAGTGAGCCGAGATCACATCACTGCACTCCAGCTTGGGCAACAGAGTAAGACTCCATCAAAAACAAAAACAAAAACAAACACAAACAAAAAAACCTGAGACTGGGTAATTTATAAAGAAAAGTGGTTTAATTGGCTCATGGTTCTGCTGTCTGTACAAGAAGCATGGTGGCTTCTGCTTTTGGGGAGGCCTCAGGAAACTCACAATCATGGTGGAAGATGAAAGCAAAGCTGGCACGTTTTACATAGCTGGAGCAGGAGCAAGAGAGTGAGGGGGGAGGCGCCACACACTTTAAAACGACCAAATCTCATGAGAACTCACTCACTAGAACAACGCCAAGGGGGATGGTGCTAAACCATTTATGAGAAATCCCCCTCATGATCTAATCACTTCCCACCAGGCCACACCTCCAACAATGTGGATTACATTTCCACGAGATTTGGGCGGGAACACAGATCCAAACCATATCACTGAGATTTAGAGTAAAAAAGTTATTATACTAAAAGCATACACATCATCAGTGGCAGAGGTAAAGTCTACCTGACTCCAAAGCCCTTTGAATCTTTGAAAATATGCAGTATCTAAGAAATCTTTTGCTGGGCACAGTGGCTCATGCCTATAATCCCAGCACTTTGGGAGGCCAAGGCAGGAGGATCACTTGAGCTTAGACTAACCTGGGTAGCATAGTGAGACCTCATCACTATAAGAGATTAAAAATAAAAATTAGCTATGTGTGGTGGTGAGCACCTCTGGTCCCAGTCACTTAAGAGGTTGAGATGGGAGGATTGCTTGAGGCCGGATCTTCTTTTCTTTTTTTTTTCTTTCTCTTTTCATTCTTATTTTACAAATGACTCAGCATTTATTTTCACTTCCTTTGAGTGTGACTTTCTGTACTGAAGTAGATGGAAAGCAAAATAGTAAGTTTCCCTGACTTCCTTGCCACCAGGGTTTCACATTTGGTTAGATTGCACCAACTCGATGCACCTACACACATTTTGAAAAGTGGTCCTACAATAACAGGAGCTGAAATTGTGGCAATAATCAATAGCTTACCAACCAAAAAAAGTCCAGGTCCAGATGGATTCACAGCCGAATTCTACCAGAGGTACAAGGAGGAGCTGGTACCATTCCTTCTGAAACTATTCCAATCAATAGAAAAAGAGGGAATCCTCCCTAACTCATTTTATGAGGCCAGCATCATCCTGATACCAAAGCCTGGCAGAGACACAACCAAAAAAGAGAATTTTAGACCAATATCCTTGATGAACATTGATGCAAAAATCCTCAATAAAATACTGGCAAACAGAATCCAGCAGCACATCAAAAAGCTTATCCACCATGATCAAGTGGGCTTCATCCCTGGGATGCAAGGCTGGTTCAATATACGCAAATCAATAAATGTAATCCAGCATATAAACAGAACCAAAGACAAAAACCACATGATTATCTCAATAGATGCAGAAAAGGCCTTTGACAAAATTCAACAACGCTTCATGCTAAAAACTCTCAATAAATTAGGAATTGATGGGACGTATCTCAAAATAATAAGAGCTATTTATGACAAACCCACAGCCAATATCATACTGAATGGGCAAAAACTGGAAGCATTCCCTTTGAAAACTGGCACAAGACAGGGATGCCCTCTCTCACCACTTCTATTCAACATAGTGTTGGAAGTTCTGGCCAGGGCAATTAGGCAGGAGAAGGAAATCAAGGGTATTCAATTAGGAAAAGAGGAAGTCAAATTGTCCCTGTTTGCAGATGACATGATAGTATATCTAGAAAACCCCATTGTCTCCGCCCAAAATCTCCTTAAGCTGATAAGCAACTTCAGCAAAGTCTCAGGATACAAAATCAATGTGCAAAAATCACAAGCATTCTTATACACCAATAACAGACAAACAGAGAGCCAAATCATCAGTGAACTCCCATTCACAATTGCTTCAAAGAGAATAAAATACCTAGGAATCCAACTTACAAGGGATGTGAAAGACCTCTTCAAGGAGAACTACAAACCACTGCTCAAGGAAATAAAAGAGGATACAAACAAATGGAAGAACATTCCATGCTCATGGGTAGGAAGAATCAATATCATGAAAATGGCCATCCTTCCCAAGGTAATTTACAGATTCAATGCCATCCCCATCAAGCTACCAATGACTTTCTTCACAGAATTGGAAAAAACTACTTTAAAGTTCATATGGAACCAAAAAAGAGCCCGCATCACCAAGTCAATCCTAAGCCAAAAGAACAAAGCTGGAGGCATCACACTACCTGACTTCAAACTATACTACAAGGCTACAGTAACCAAAACAGCATGGTACTGGTACCAAAACAGAGATATAGATCAATGGAACAGAACAGAGCCATCAGAAATAATGCCACATATCTACAAGTATTTGATCTTTGACAAACCTGACAAAAACAAGAAATGGGGAAAGGATTCCCTATTTAATAAATGGTGCTGGGAAAACTGGCTAGCCATATGTAGAAAGCTGAAACTGGATCCCTTCCTTACACCTTATACAAAAATCAATTCAAGATGGATTAAAGACTTAAATGTTAGACCTAAAACCATAAAAACCCTAGAAGAAAACCTAGGCATTACCATTCAGGACATAGGCATGGGCAAGGACTTCATGTCTAAAACACCAAAAGCAATGGCAACAAAAGCCAAAATTGACAAATGGGATCTAATTAAACTAAAGAGCTTCTGCACAGCAAAAGAAACTACCATCAGAGTGAACAGGCAACCTACAAAATGGGAGAAAATTTTCGCAACCTACTCATCTGACAAAGGGCTAATATCCAGAATCTACAATGAACTCCAACAAATTTACAAGAAAAAAACAAACAACCCCATCAAAAAGTGGGCAAAGGACATGAACAGACACTTCTCAAAAGAAGATATGTATGCAGCCAAAAAACACATGAAAAAATGCTCACCATCACTGGCCATCAGAGAAATGCAAATCAAAACCACAATGAGATACCATCTCACACCAGTTAGAATGGCAATCATTAAAAAGTCAGGAAACAACAGGTGCTGGAGAGGATGTGGAGAAATAGGAACACTTTTACACTGTTGGTGGGACTGTAAACTAATTCAACCCTTGTGGAAGTCAGTGTGGCGATTCCTCAGGGATCTAGAACTAGAAATTCCATTCGACCCAGCCATCCCATTACTGGGTATATACCCAAAGGACTATGAATCATGCTGCTATAAAGACACATGCACACGTATGTTTATTGCGGCATTATTCACAATAGCAAAGACTTGGAACCAACCCAAATGTCCAACAATGATAGACTGGATTAAGAAAATGTGGCACATATACACCATGGAATACTATGCAGCCATAAAAAATGATGAGTTCACGTCCTTTGTAGGGACATGGATGAAATTGGAAATCATCATTCTCAGTAAACTATCGCAAGAACAAAAAACCAAACACCGCATATTCTCACTCATAGGTGGGAATTGAACAATGAGAACACATGGACACAGGAAGGGGAACATCACACTCTGGGGACTGTTGTGGGGTGGGGGGAGGGGGGAGGGATAGCACTGGGAGATATACCTAATGCTAGATGACGAGTTGGTGGGTGCAGCGCACCAGCATGGCACATGTATACATATGTAACTTACCTGCACATTGCGCACATGTACCATAAAACCTAAAGTTTAATAATAATAAATAATAATAAAAGAAAAAAAAAAAAAAAAAAAAGAATGAAAAAAAAAAAAAAAAAAAAAAAAGAAAAGTGGTCCTAAACAGGAAGTCCCCTTACTTCTGCTTTTGACTATTTACTAATGGTAAACATGGTTATAGAAATGTGGGGGTTTTATGCAGTGTCTGATCTCCTGTTTCATAGCTATCAAGAGGAAGTTGCAGTGGCAGCGGCATCAGCTTCTTGAGCTCTGAATTGCAGCTACAGTGTTTTGTTTGTTTTGTTTTGTTTTGTTTTAACTTTAATAGCTCTATGGTAGGTTCTCGAATACCGACCTTCTCGCTTATGGCAGGGGAGGTAACTCCTCTGGGAGGTCAGTTTCATGGTGTTCAGGGAATCACTCCTGGAGCTCAGCTTATAACCCACCCTTTCAGCCCTTCCAGTGATTTTATAATGATCTAACACCCTGTATTAAATCTATTTTAAATACTTCAGATGGTTTCTCTTTCCAGCATTGAACCCTGCCTGATAAACATGGTAGGGACAGACATTCAACAATGGCCTCAGTAGCCAGTAATCAGCAGAGGCAGAGATAAAGTTAGTTTAGGGATAAGAAATTAAGTCTTTGGGGAGACAGGTGTGCCAGAGTCTCCATAGCAAGAAAAGAAAGCACTACCCTAGTTAGCAGGGAACCAGAACAACAGCTTCAGAACAGGCTGTGCTGCAACACAACCTGTGGGTTGAGTTGGCAAACATCGATCTTGGGATATGGCTCCCAGACTTCCATTTTGGTTATCCTTCTCTATATGAATTTTAGTTTCTGAGTGTCTTTAAAATGTGGCAACAAGATGGGAACATAGTACTTTTATTTTTTTGGTTGGAGGACAGGGTTTTGCTCTGTCACCCAGGCTAGAGTGCAGTGGTGCGATCATGGCTCACTACAACCTTGACTTCCTAGGCTCAATGCAATCCTCCCACTTCAGCCTCCCAAGTAGCTGGGCACAAAGTTTGTGTCACCACACCCAGCTAATTATTTTGTTAATTTTTAAAAATTGTTTGTAGAGACAGGGTTTCACCATGTTGCCTAGGCTGGTCTTGAACTCCTGGGCTCAAGCAATCCTCCTGCCTCAGCTTCCCAAAATGCACTTGGGATTACAAGTGTGAGCCACCCTGCCTGGCCTCAACTTTTGTATAAGCACAGTTTACTCCAAACATACCTCTATCACTGCAGTCTAGGATTGCATTAGCTTTTTTAGAAGCTGTGTCATAACATTGGATCACATTCTGTTTCTAGTTAATGAAAATTCCCGCATCTTCACTCAGCAACTGATGTTAATTCAAATCTACTTATCCTTGCACTTAGGCAGTTGGTGTTTTGAAATTATGGAAGGACTGACCAAAAAATTATCTCCTTTCATAGAATTCAATTATTTTTGTTCAAAGAAATTTGCATCAATGCCTTTAATTGCTCAGTTTTGCTACTATGGCAACATTGTTAGTTGTTACTATTTTTTCAACCATTACATTTTCTCATCAGCTTTTCCTTCCTATCTTCCAACTGGCATGTAACACAAAAGTTTGTTTTGTTGTTGTTGTTGTTCTTATTTTTTAGCCGAGGTTATCTTTCTTTGAGATGGAGTTTCGCTCTTGTTGCCCAGGCTGGAGTGGAATGGTGCAATCTCTGCTCACTGCAACCTCTGCTTCCTGGGTTCAAGCGATTCTCCTGCCTCAGCCTCCCAAGTAGCTGGGATTACAGGCATGTGCCACCACGCCCGGCTAATTTTTTATTTTTGGTAGAGATGGGATTTCATCATGTTGGTCAGGCTGGTCTTGAACTCCTGACCTCAGGTGATCCACCCGCCTTGGCCTCCCAAAGTGCTGGGTTTACAGGTGTGAGCCACCATGCCTGGCCAGGTTATTTTGATAGATCATTTAAATATTTCTCCTAATATAACTAATTGTAGAAAGAAAAGTTAAATAGGATTCAGAAGGCCTGAGTACTATTCCATCTACTAGCTTTGTGATGTTGCAGAAGTAAATTAAACTCTATTTCTCAATTTCATCACCTGTATAAAATAAGAATGTTGATAACTTGCATCTACTATTGAATAGGGTTATTTTAAAGTTCAATGACATCATAGAAGTGCCAAAGGAGTATTGATATAAAACAAGAAAAATGACCAGAGACCCTAAATTGAGTTATAATCAGACTAGCTTCTCTTACTCTGCTACTTTTTTTCATTAAAGCATAGTTCCACAGTATAGAGAATTGGTCTGGAATTTAGGATACCTGGGTTCTAACTCCAATTTTCTCTCTAACTAGTTGAGTAATGTTGGACAAATAACATAACCTGATAGGTTTTATTTCCTTAACCTAAAAAATAATAGGATTTACCTACTTACTTTTAAAGATGCCTCTCAGCTCTCTGAATTTTTAAAAATCTGTCATGCTGGCCCACACTCAAGAATCACATAACTCTTATTTGCCCATTTAACTTTATCAAGGTACATCTCTAGTGGCATTCATGATTATTTTATTTATGATATAATATTTAGGCTGCATTTCAAATAGGAGCAGTGGCGCAGTCCCTATATGAGCAAAAGGCTTTTCAAGGAGTCCTAAAATACCAAAATGAAACCAACAAGGTTTAGTTCAAGTAATTCAAACAACCACTTGTGCTAAACTAGAAAGAATTTTTTCCTCACTGAATATAAGTTTTATAGCTCAGGTCACCACCTATGGTACTAAAGACTTTAATAACAATAATGCATCTGCTTGAATAAAAACAGCCTTTTAATATGAAATTTAAAAGATGCAGACAGCAATCAATTATTTTCTCTTTCCTTTAGAAAAAAAAGTACCACTTGAACTTTTATGCAAACAAATCTAAATGCTAAGAAAAGAACCTAAGTTAATATGAGCAATAGAAAAGAATGACAACTTGGGATATTAATTCCAGTTTTATGAAGCATATTTTTATTGAAAAGATGACATGATTAAATATTTGACAATTAAAATAAATATATTATTTATAACCCCACTATGGTAATGCGACTATTTTTAAAATTGTTTATTACTTCTTATAGGCATATATTTGAGTTCCTTAACTTTTTGAGAATACCACCCTTAGGTCTTTGTACAGAGAGTCCATTATCCATAGAGACAGTATATGATTGAGGAGAGTCTTCTGGAACTTAGCTTAGCAGCTTCCAGATATCACTCTCTTGCTTTTCCTCCATCTCACTGCCATCTTGTTCTCAGTCTCCTCTGCAGGCTCTTTCTCATCTCTTCCATCTCTAAATGTTGGAGTACTTCTGGTATCAGTTATCAGACCTTTTCTTTTTTCTATCCTGCTAATTCACATGGCTTTAAATTTCATCTCTCTGCTGCTGACACACATTTATGACTTTAGCCCAGAGGTTCCCTCCTGAACTCCAAGCTCATGTATACATTTTTCCCAAATTCATTTTCTTAGAAGCCCCAAAAATCACATATTCAAATGAATCCCCCGAGTTCTCTAAAGACTTACTGTACTCCAGGCTGCTACATCTCAGTAAATAGCAACTTCATTCTTCTGGATGCTCAGCCCAAAAGCCTTGGAATCATTCTTGATTCCTTTCTCTCATATCCACAATCTAATTTGTAAGAAAGTCCTTTAAAATACATACAGAATCCCAATACTTCTCACTTCTTCTCACTACCATCCTGCTCCAAATCATAATCTTTTCAACTAGATTGTTGCAATAGCTTTCTAACTTGTCTCTTTGCTTTTTTCTTTCCTCTTCTAAAGTCTACCTTTGGAAACAACAGGTCTTAATATGTAAACTATATCACATTGCTCCAGTCCTCAACTCCCACCCCTCCTACAAAGGCTTGCCATCTTATTCAGAGTGAAACCCAAAGTCCTTATCATGGCTTAAAAGGCCCTACAAGATCTACACTTCACCTGCACCACTGATCTGATCTTATCTCCCATGGCTGGTGCCCCACTACCCATTCTATACCAGTGATATTGGCCTCCTTTCTGTTCTAAGAATAATCCCATCTTGCATATTCCCACTCTGGGGTTTTGCCCTTGCCATTCCCTTCTCCCTTAGATATCCACCTGGCTTACTCCCTCACTCTCTTCAGATGCCTGCTCAAATATCACCTGATCAGAAGGGTCTTCCTAATCACCCAAATAAAATAGCACCATTCACCTGAAGCCTTCACTCTCTATCCCATTTTACCTTCCTTCATTTTTCTCCTTACCACCTATCTCTGACATATTACATATTTTTTACTTAATGTCTATCTTCTTCAGCTAAAATGTAAGATCTAGGATGTCTATTTTGTTCATTGTTGTATCCCCATCACTAGAACAATGTTTGGCACAAAGTAAGTACTCAGTAGATATTTGTTGAACAAATGAATAAACGAACCAGATAGTCTTAACCAAATACTTAGACAAAATATACAGGGGCAGGTAAAAGTAAACATGCTATTCATTGATTTAATACAGTGAAAACAATTGAACTAGAGTTATATATGGCTGAATCTCACAAAATATTGAGCAACAATGTAAGTTGCAGAAGACTATATATGTAAAATGTGATATCAAAATGTTTTATATACATATTGTGTGTATGTGTGTGTGAGAGACAGAGAGAGACAGAGAGAGAGAGAGACTGAACGGAGGAAAGAGAGAGAGAGAGGAAAGAGATGATCCATATTAATGATAAATACCAAAATCATACTACAAAATGAACGGTTGTTAACTGAGGGGGTGGCAATGAGGACATAAAATGATATTACTCTTAATGTTTTGAATGTCAAAACAAAATAATTAGTTATATAGACCATACTGGAGACTTCTTAGGGGGTCACAATAAAATTCTCATTACACACCTTTGTTTTGCTTCAAAAACCTTCTGCACTACCAGGCATCTGGTCTGTACCTTTTTTTTTAAACTTATTTTGGGAAATTTCAAACATGTAAAAAAGTAGAAAGATTAGTACATTAAACCCCCACGTACTGGGATTTCTGCTTCCTGTCAAAATGGAATAAGAGGGACTGGATTTACTCCGTAGCCTGAAACAAGTTTCAAGACAATGGGCAACAAAGGACAGTGACCCCGAGAGAGGGGAAACAAACAAGGTGAGGCTAAGATTGCCCCAGTTTATTGTCAGGAGAGAAGTTCCAGGCTGTGTTCCAGAAAGGAGGAGCCCAATGACCATTGCCATTTATTGTAAACCTGTTCTTTAGGGCCATATGAACAATGAAAGGATACACAACACTCAGAAACGTTCCTCTTGTATGGATGGGCAGAAAATACTCTCATTTAGAGGCAAGCAGCAGAGGTCAGGAGCAGGTCTTAGCCATGGGCAATGGAAGAGGATGCTTTCTAGCCCATCAACAAAAACTAACATTGTTTTATCCCCTTTCTCCTTTCTCCTTTCTATCCCCTTTCTCCTTTAAGAAGGCTTAAGCTTCTGGGAAGAACAGATAAGAAACATCAAGGGATAAATAAACCAAAGTTTAAAAGTCTTATTAAACCAAAACCTGGTGATTCTTGATGCCTGTTTCATATGAAGTTCTCTCACAACAAATAAAATGACATTTAAAGAAAGGTTTCTGTTAATAAGAATGCATAATCATAAACGGAGGTGCTCAGACCTCTTTGTTTACACCACTGATCATATGATGTGGGACAGGAAAGCATTGGTATTAAAATGCTTTCTGCTGCTTAATGAAACCAAACCTCTAGAGCACCCTGGACCATGATCCTCTTTGCAGGTGTATTCCTTAAATTTCATGCTTAATTTGTAGACTCATATTTTTCTCTTATTTTTAGATAATCCTACAGGAGGCCTACTCCTAATGTATTTCTTTGTGTATAACTCAAAGTCTTCCTAATGTCATTTTGTGACATGTGGTATCTCTTTACTATTCATGCAACACATTTGTATAGAATACTGTGCATAAGACAATAAGCTAGGAGACAGGAGGGATGCAAATTTCAAAAAGGCATAGACCCTTATCTCAAGGAATGTAGAGTCTAAGGGGCAAAATAAAGCAAGTGTATGACTATAATAAAAAGTACAATAATAAGTACTATAAGACAGTGCTCTCAGAAAGTTTTGGATTTGGAAGGGATCTAAATGGTATAGTAGCTTTACTCATTTTAGACATGAAGAAACTGAAAGCCAAAAGATTAAATGACTCATTTCATGCAGTACATGGGACAGCAGGGTGGGTTTAGAAAGAACAGTGGACTTAGGGGTCAGATAACCTAGTGTGATTTTGAATTTCAGTCCTTGCTAGCTTTCACAAAGGACAAATGATAGAGCCTTCTATCCTGGTTAAAGATCAAATGAGACAATAAAAGAGTTTTATACAGAACTGGAAATAGAACCCAAACCTCCAAATTTTCAGACCCTTGTCCATCATGTATTAAACTGAAATGTTTTTCCCTGACTTTTAGTTAACAATTTAGGCAATTCACTCACTTGCATCGTTAGAGTAGAATATAATTATCAATCATCGCATACATATGTTGTTTACTTGAATCCTATGACAATTCCCCACCTGTCTGAGTTATATATAGAAAAATAAAACAGATGCTCTCACTACAAAACTTTCTTGGCTAATTCTTACAGTAACATAGGATAAAAATTTTATCCAACATTTCTCAATACCGTGTTGTATTTTCAGTTGTATTCTGGTTTCTTCCTTATAAGCAGTGTTAGTGTTGAGCAATTAAAAAGAAAAATAAACATCAGGAACTTTGTAGATCAAAACTAGTGAACACATCCTAGAGGCATTTTAAGAGAAGTGATAGCATCAGCCAGGCACGGTGGCTCACGCCTGTAATCCCAGCACTTTGGGAGGCTGGGGGGGGCAGATCACAAGGTCAGGAGATCGAGACCATCCTGGTTAACACAGTGAAAACCCGTCTCTACTAAGAATACAGAAAAATTAGCCGGGCGTGGTGGCAGGTGCCTGTAATCCCAGCTACTCTGGAGGCTGAGGCAGGAGAATGGCGTGAACCCGGGAGGCAGAGCTTGCAGTGAGCTGAGATCGTGCCACTGCACTCCAGCCTGGGCAACAGAGCAAAGTGATAACATCAATATAATATCGTGTTACTGCTTTGATCTGCTAAAATGGTAAGTGATATAATCAGTTTTATATTTTTGAGTTTTCTTTCCAGTTGTTGCATGTAGCAACAAAGCAAAGAAACAGGTTAATTGTAAAAGCCTTTGTCCTCTTCTTCACTCCATTACAGACACCTTCCTCTTTAGGGTGGGTGAGAAAAGAGGGAACTAAGTTTATTTTTACCACCATATAACTGTATGACTCAACTAAGGTATTCAAGATTGGTATGGTATAGTAGAAAGAACAAGGAATTTGGACTCAGAGGTCCTGGGTTTCAGTTTCTCATTTGTCTATCGAGACTTGAGTCAAGTAACTTTGCTAGCTATCAGTTTTTTCATCTGTAGAAGATGAAGACTAAGAAAACCTACCCATTGGGTTGTCAGATGAATTATATAAAATTATATAAATTAAATGATTTAAGGCAGCTAAAAAGATGCATATTAGGAAGATAAAGTAAACATTAAAAACATCTTAAAGATTTTTTGTTTTTGTTTTTCTTTTCTTTCTTTCTTTTTTTTCAGAGATAGCTCTTGCTCTCTCACTCAGGATGGAGTGTATTGGTGAAATCACAACTCCCCACAACCTTGAACTCCTGGGCTCAAGCGATCCTCCTGCTTCAGCCTCCCAAGTAGCTGGGACTCTGGTGCACACCACCATGCCTGGCTAATTTTTATTTTATTTAATTTTTTGTAGATATGGGGTCTTGCTACACTGTCCAGGCTGGTCTTGAACTCCTGAGCTCAAATGATTGGCCTCCCAAAGCGCTGGGATAACAGGCATCAGCCGCCATGCCTGACCAAAATAAAATAAAATAAAAATATTTTAAAATGAGGTACACAAAAATAAAGTTAAGAAATTTAGATGGACTCAGCAATAAGGTTAATGTATAAAATATAGGCTATGTAGCCCTATACACTTGCTCTGACTGGACGGCAAATTTGAGTATAAACTTCTTAGCTGTTATCTCAAAGGGAGAAGCATGGCAAGGCACCAAACAGTGTCCATCTGTTAAAAGGAAAACTTAAGACAAAATAAATTTGACAGAGTTTATTTAAGGAAAATAATGATTAATGAATTGGGAAGCATCAAAATCAAAGAGTTTATGGGCTCCACTCTAGCAGCCAAAGCAGGGAGGTGTTTGTTTGTTTGTTTGTTTTGCCACAACATGGAAACAAAGTAAAGAAATTACCTGATTGGCTACAGCTATGCGATGGCCTTATTTGGGTATGGTCTGATGGAAAGTCTCTAGTTATATATCCAATCAGCTGGTTGGCTGTTTGTGATCGGCAGAAGCTGGTGGGGTTTTTTTTTTTTTTTTTTTTTAAGTTAATTACAAGAACTGCTTCCACTTCAGTTTCAGTTTGCTTATATAAGAGCTCTAGGTGCAGAGACAACCTCAGGCTAATGGCCTCCTTCTTGTTTTTTTTTTTTTTTTTTTTGAGACTCAGTCTTGCTCTGTCACCCAGGCTGGAGTGCAGTGGTGCGACCTTGGCTCATGCAACCTGGGTTCAAGCAATTCTCCTGCCTCAGCCCTCCGAGTAGCTGGGATTACAGGCAAGAGCCACCATACCCAGCTAATTTTTAGATTTTTAGTAGAGATGTGTTTCACCATGTTGGCTAGGCTGGTCTTGAACTCCTAACCCCAAGTGATTCCTCCTCGGCCTCCCAAAGTGCTTGGATTACAGGTGTGAGGCACCGCATGGGCCTAATGGCTTCCTTATTTGCTTGAACATATCCATAAAGTTAAAAACAAATTAGTAGTTTTGTGATTCCTCAAAAAGTTCAACATAGAATTACCATATAATCTGCAATTCCATTTTGAAGTACATAACTAAAAAAAATGAAAACAGCTATTCAAACAGATACTTATACACCAATGTTCATAGCAGCATTATTCACAATAACCAAAGGTGGAAACAACCAAAATGTTCATCAATGGATGAATGGATAAATAAAATGAATAAATAAATAAATAAATAAATGTACATTCATGCAATGAAATATATTATTCAGCCATAAAAAGAAACGAAGTACTGATACATGCTGCAACATGTATGATCCTTGAAAACAAGTGAAAGGAGCCAGATACAAGAGGTCATGTAATGTATGATCCTATTTACATGAAATATCCAGACTAGTTAAGTCCCTAAAGACAAGAAGTATATTAGTAGTTGTCAGGGGCTGGGGAGAGAGGAGAATAGGAAGTGGCTGCTTAATGAGTTCCAGGTCTACTTTGTGGGTGATGAAAATGTTTTGGGACTAGATACAGTTGATGGTTCTGCAACATTATGAATGTACTAAATGCCACTAATTGTATACTGTAAATTGATTAATGTTGCCGGGTGTGGTGGCTCATGCCTATAATCCCAGCACTTGGTAAGGCCGAGGTGGGTGGATCACCTGAGGTCAGGAGTTTGAGACCAGCCTGGCCAACATGGCAAAACCCTGTATCTACTAAAAATACAAAAATTAGCCGGGCATGGTGGTGTGTACCTGTAGTCTCAGTCACTTAGGAGGCTGAGGCAGGAGAATTGCTTGAACCCGGGAAGCAGAGGTTGCAGTGAGCTGAAATAGCACCACTGCACTCCAGCCTGGGTGAGAGAGCAAGACTTTGTCTCAAAAATAAAATAAAATAAAACAATTAATGTGATGTTATATGACTGTCATTTCAGTGAAAATTAAAACAACAAATGAGTTGCTCTGGAAAAATACAACTATTTCTAATAATGAGACCAGAAAGGACATTCTTTAAGGAAATTAACTCTCAGCAATATCTTTATTTGAACAAAATGTTGCATTCATACCATTCTTCAATATAAACTGATGTCAAGGCTAAAAGGGTGACATGGTGAAAGGTATTCTATTGGGAACAGAGTGGGTAGGGAAAGAGCGTAGGAGGAACAGCATGTTAGTAATGTGGCCCAAGCTACATTGGTCTCTCATAAGGAGGCTTAAGGCAGAAATAAAGTTAAAAACACCTCGAAGAAGAGTTGGACCAGAATCCATCAAAAATGTTTCCCTCAGATTTTTGTAAGTTATGGAGCAGGACTGAGTTTGAGATTGCACTCCCTGTCAAGTATCTGGGTATAGTCAAGAATAGAGCCTCATACTTTAAGTGTTAGCCAGTCTGGAAGCAGGAGCAAGATCCACTAGCAAATGAGAGAGTGTTGGAAGTGAGCAGTGACAGTGTTGAGGCAGTGAAGGTTCTCCTGAAAAAGCGTTGGGTCTTCTCAAACACCAAACAAAGGGTAATTATAAACCCATATAGTTCCATGAAATAAATCATGCTCTCAGTATCTTCAGAGAGGAAAGGTTTCTTGTAGATCAAACAAGGTCATGTATATGAAAGTTCTTTGAAAAGTATAAAGTAGTATATCAATCATAGTTGTCGTTATTATTAATATCTGATGATAATACCTAACTTGTAAACAAAATATTTGAACTACATTTTGACATACAGTGTTCATTCATCATTCTCAACAAATATTGATTGAATTGTCTGCCAGGCAGGGTAGGCAATATCATCCACATTTAAAAAAAAAATTTTTTTTTTTTTTTTTTTTTTAGACCGAGCCTTGGTCCATCACGCAGGCTGGAGTGCAGTGACACGATCTTGGCTCACTGCAAACTCTGCCTCCCGGGTTCAAGCGATTCTCCTGCCTCAGCCTCCTGAGTAGCTGGGATTACAGGCATGCACCACCACACCTGGCTAATTTTTTTTTTGTAGTTTTTTTTTTTTTGAGGCGGAGTCTCGCTCTGTCGCCCAGGCTGGAGTGCAGTGGTGCTATCTCGGCTTACTGCAAACTCCGCCCCTCGGGTTCAAGCCATTCTCCTGCCTCAGCCTCCTGAGTAGCTGGGATTACAGGCATGCACCACCACACCTGGGTAATTTTTTTTTTAAGCGGAGTCTCCCTCTGTACCCCAGGCTGGAGTGCAGTGGTGCTATCTCGGCTCACTGCAAACTCCACCTCTCGGGTTCAAGCCATTCTCCTGCCTCAGCCTCTAGAGTAGCTGGGATTACAGGCGCCCGCCATCATGCCCGGCTAATTTTTGTATTTTTTTAGTAGAGATGGGGTTTCACCATGTTGCCCAGGTTGGTCTCAAACTCCTGACCTCAGGTGATCCGCCCGCCTCGGCTTCCCAAAGTGCTGGGATTACAGGCATGAGCCACCGCGCCCAGCCCATCTTCATTAACTCTTAATTGGAATTACGTAATGCCTTGAGGGACGTTTGACCATTTCCATTTTTGTCTATGGAGTAGCATTTTCTTTAATTGCTATTACATAGAGTTCTCAGGAGCCATGCTACTGAAATGGCTGCACACAATGCTTAGCTTTATATTATTGACTAACATTTATTGAGTGCACACTGTGTTACGTATGGTACCAGGCATTATGCAGATACATATAGTTTTATTTACTCTTTAAAACAGCCGTCTGAGGAATTTTTATCATCCCTCTTCTGTTTGTACAGAAACTAAAGCTCGGAAAGATGAATTAACTTGCCCAAAGTCACAGGCAGAAACATAACTGGTTCAACAGTCCTTATAGGAGGTCACTTAAAGGTTCATGAAAATCAGAGGCTGAGCCAACAGAGCTCTATGATTCCTATCAGAGGAGCCAGTATGGCATAAAGCAAATGTTGAACCAAGAATGAAAGGAAGAGACAGGGCTGGGTCCATATCTAGTTTTGTTTAACTCCAAAGCTCACAGCTTAACCACTCTGCTACATGGAGACACAAGTCCGCTAAGTTTACAATAATTTTAGTTCCCACCCAGATAATTATGGCAATAAAGTCTGGGTCATCATCATCATAGCCACTATAATTTACTGTTCAAAACTCTCTTATAAGTGCATAACAGTCATAGATTCAGGAACATTTATAAATCTTAAACTCTCAATGATAAAGGACAAGGAAGTGTCCTCCACAGAAAAGCTTTTTTTTTTTTTTTTGAGACGGAGTCCCGCTCTTGTTGCCCAGGCTGGAGTGCAGTGTCGCGATCTCGGCTCATTGCAACCTCTGCCTTCCCGGGTTCAAGCGATTCTCCTGCCTCAGCCTCCCGAGTAGCTGAGATTACAGGCGCCTGCCACAACGCCCGACTAATTTTTTTGTATTTTTAGTAGAGATGGGGTTTCACCATGTTGGCCAGGCTGGTCTCAAACTCCTGACCTCGTGATCCGCCCCCGCCGCGCCCCGCCTCCCAAAGTGCTGGGATTACAGGCGTGAGCCACTGCGCCCGGCCGTATCTATGCTTTTGACTAACGTTTTTCTGTACAGGTGTATAAGGTAATGTAATAGGTAAAATAACTCATTCAACAAAAAAAAATTATTGTCGTATTTTGTAGTTACTAGGATTGAAGTACTGAAGAATTGTCTGTCTGCCAAAGTTTGGGGAAATGGGAAAATGGGACAAGATCTTCAACACATGGGGCACATTTCACCTCTCTGGGATTCATTTCCTATTCTGTAAATGGGAGAGTTGGGGTTCCAAGTCTTGTCCTTGTTTTTTTAACTTTGTGTGAAGGTTTCTCCACCTCACCTGGCACTAGTCTTATTTCAAAATATTCATCTCATACTATCCTCTCTTTGCAATTCTTTAATTCACTCAACAAATATTTATTGAGCTTCTACTAGTATTGTGAGTAACAGAAGCAAGTTTCCTCCACACATGGAGCTTATTATAGTCCAAAAGGATAGGACAATAAATAATTTTGAAAGTAAACAAATACAAATATTTATTAATAACTGATAAATAACTATTGGTTGGAAAGGTGCTAAGAAGGAAATAAATAGGATCATGTGTTATGTCTTTGAGAGTCTTAAAATGAAGCAGATAAGCTCTTTCACTTTCAAAAGTGCTGACGTAGTAAAGTCACTGGGTTTCAAAAAAGGAAAAAAGATAACATCTTACAATTAACTAATGAATGAACAAATATTACGCTAGAAGAAAATTGTATTGTGATTGGTGTACTCCGTATCTTCTCAGAATGAGAGAGGTGAGGCTTCTCAAAAAGAGCAGCGAGAGAAAGTCACTTTAAATTTTTTTTTTTGTAAGTCAAGCGAAAGACGAACTGAAAATAGACAACCAGAAGTCAGATGGGAAAGCTGCCAATCTAGTCTGGCCAGCAGAATTTCTTTCAGTAGGTCTAGGCTCCCTTGGCATTGGGAATCCAGATGTAAAGAAAACTTATGCCATCAACTTCAAGGTAGATTTCAATTATTACTGCCCGGTGGCAGGAACCTAGGAAGGAGAGGTCAAGGTGTGGTTTAGTAAGAGACAGCTCCCGGGAATGGCACTTGGAAGGGCAGGGCGGAGAACAGCTGGAGATGAGACAGAGAGGAGGAGGAGAATGCGCCGACACCTCAAGGTGAGAGTGTAGAAACAGTCTCCGCCGTGGGAGCCGTGCGCTGCTCAGGTGGCTCTTTCCCGCTCAGGTGAGCTCCTCCCGCGCCTCCCATTGGCCGAGATGCCCGCGGCGCTGGGAGGGCGACGCAGCGCGGTCTAGTTCAGGGTCTAGGGCGGCGCGTCACTTCCGGTAGCGCGGAGCTTGTAAAACACCCTGGAGAGAAAATGGCGGCGGCAGCGGCTTCGGCGCCTCAGCAGCTCTCGGATGAGGAGCTTTTCTCTCAGCTCCGCCGTTACGGCCTGTCTCCCGGACCAGTGACGGAAAGCACCCGCCCGGTCTACCTCAAGAAGCTGAAGAAGCTTCGAGAGGAAGAGCAGCAACAGCACCGGTCGGGGGGCCGCGGCAACAAGACGCGGAACAGTAATAACAATAACACGGCAGCCGCCACGGTCGCAGCCGCGGGACCAGCGGCGGCGGCGGCCGCGGGGATGGTGGTCCGGCCGGTCTCAGGCGACCTCTCCTACTTACGGACTCCTGGGGGCCTGTGCCGAATCTCGGCCTCCGGCTCGGAGAGCCTCCTGGGAGGGCCCGGGGGCGCCTCCGCCGTCCCCGCGACTGGCAGCAAAGTGCTGCTGGGCTTCAGCTCGGACGAGTCGGACGTGGAGGCCAGTCCCCGGGACCAGGCCGGCGGCGGCGGGAGGAAAGACCGGGCTTCGCTCCAGTACCGCGGGCTCAAAGCGCCGCCGGCGCCCCTGGCCGCCAGCGAGGTGACTAACAGCAACTCTGCCGAGCGAAGGAAGCCCCACTCGTGGTGGGGGGCCAGGAGGCCGGCGGGCCCCGAGCTGCAGACCCCGCCGGGGAAAGATGGAGCAGTGGAGGACGAGGAAGGGGAGGGAGAGGACGGTGAGGAGAGGGACCCGGAGACCGAGGAGCCGCTCTGGGCGAGCCGGACCGTGAATGGCAGCCGGCTTGTCCCCTACAGCTGCCGGGAAAACTATTCGGACTCAGAGGAAGAGGACGACGACGACGTGGCCTCCAGCAGACAGGTATTAAAGGACGACTCCCTTTCCCGGCATCGGCCCAGACGAACCCATAGTAAGCCTCTCTCCCCGCTGACTGCTAAATCGGCCGGCGGCAGGCTGGAGACTTCAGTTCAGGGAGGGGGAGGACTCGCGATGAATGACAGGGCGGCGGCTGCCGGGAGTCTAGACAGGAGCCGAAACCTCGAAGAGGCGGCGGCCGCGGAGCAGGGAGGAGGGTGTGATCAAGTGGACTCCAGCCCCGTTCCTAGATACCGTGTTAACGCTAAGAAACTGACGCCTCTCCTGCCCCCGCCACTTACTGACATGGACTCAACCTTGGATTCGTCAACAGGCTCCCTTCTGAAAACCAATAATCATATTGGCGGTGGGGCCTTCAGTGTGGACTCCCCCAGGATTTATTCTAACAGTCTCCCTCCCAGTGCGGCTGTGGCCGCCTCTAGTTCACTCAGGATCAATCACGCCAATCATACGGGCTCCAATCATACCTACCTGAAAAACACATACAACAAACCGAAGCTTTCCGAACCCGAAGAGGAACTTCTCCAGCAATTTAAACGGGAGGAGGTGTCCCCAACAGGGAGTTTCAGTGCCCACTACTTGTCGATGTTTCTCTTAACTGCTGCCTGCTTATTTTTCCTAATACTGGGACTGACTTACCTAGGAATGAGAGGGACAGGAGTATCTGAGGATGGAGAACTCAGCAGTAAGTATTAAATCCTGTCGGTAAGGTAACAAAGGGAATGTTGTTAGTGGTCCGCTTTAGCCGCGCTTAGCGTTTTACATGAAGTGACTTACCTGCAAGAACATGGTTTAACAGCAAAAACGCAACAGTGAGTGCATGTGTCATCTTTCTTTAAGAAAGAACACCATTATCGAAATGATGTCATATGGCTGGTTTTAAAAGTTTTCTGCATGATGTATTGTGAAATTCAAAACAATTTTTAAAAGAATATTATAAGCTTGTTAGTAAAACTCATTTGTATATGTTACAATTTTCTTTTAGCCCTGAATAACTATTTGCGCAGATGCCAATTACTCAACAAATTTGAAGTATTAGGATAAGGCACATTATAGATGTAGTGTTTTTCCAAATTGAGTTGTGATTCTAATAGGCAATGTAATAGCTCTTGAAATTCGAATTATTTCATAGTATTAACTGTATGCATAAATTCGGATTAAATATTTTGTGGTATTAACTTTATGTATAATTTCTTTATAGTGAATGAATATAAAAAAGCAGCAAGGCACACCTCTTAATTTATTTCGCAGCCCAAATCACTTTCCCTATCATCTGTACAAAAAGTAGTGGTAGGGCAGTGCAGGAGCTTGCAGTCAGATTTCCTTGGATTGGTTTCCAGGTCCTGCTATTTACTTGCTAAATGACTAGGCAGGTGTGTTCATTGTCATAATCAAAGTATCTGCCCTTAAACACAAAAAGAAGATGAATACAGACCATTTTGTGTTCTCTGAAGGAAATAAAGATGAGTAATTGGCGTACACAATTTTATTTTTTTTTCCTTTTTTAAAAAAATTGACCACACTACATTGACGTAGGTGTACACTACTTTAGATTGAACGGAGGAGGTGCTATTTGAGGTGAGACCTGAAGCAGAAGGAGACAGCCTTGTGGAGAAACAGGAGACCATTCTGAGCAGAGATTAAGACCTTGAGTTGAGCAAGAGCCTTGTAGGTTAGAGTGGTTAAGCACATTGAGCAAAGGGGAGAGAGTCAGAGTTAAAGCTTCTGAACTTTCCTAATCTATAAAATGAGGCCTCTATTGACTAGAATGTTTTTGAAGATTAAAAGAGAAAGTAAATTAGTACAAAATGGACTTCTGAATACATAATTTCTCAGTGTTAGGTCCCTCTCTGCATTCCCCCTGAAGACTTCCTACTCTTTTCACCCAAGATGAATTCACTGTATTTTTATTTGTATTTATAAAATTGGCTTATTAGTTTTATTTCAAAATAGAGTGAAAGATGCAGTCAGCCAACTCAGTTAAAGAGGAGGAGTCAAAATAGTGTAAGCTTAGATTTAGATATAGCCAATTCCAAGATAGTCAAATAATAGATTTTTACTCTGTTGCTTAATTACAGGGGTTGAAACAAGAATGAAATTCAGCTCTCACTTTAGTTTATTCCCTGGGAGCATGAGTGTATTGTGTCCTGCCCCAAATATTTGGGAGAAAAAAATAAGGGCACACTAGAAGTTAAACTAGTAAAAGTTCACATAAATTAAATGACATTACCTATCAGCAGTAGCTATCTGCATCTGTGTCTCTACCAACTGTAAGATCTGGCCTTTTTCTTTTTCTTTCTTTCTTTTTTTTTTTTTTAGACAGAGTCTAGCTCTGTCGCTAGGCTGGAGTGCAGTGGCACAATCTCTGGTCACTGCAACCTCCGCCTCCTGGGTTCAAGCGATTCTCCTGCCTCAGCCTCCCGAGTAGCTGGGACTACGTGTGCGTGCTGCCACACCTGGCTAAATTTTTTTTATATTTTTAGTAGAGACAGGGTTTCACCATGTTAGCAGATCTGGCCATTTTCTAAGAGCTAATTGCTTTACATCTATTGTACCATCTAATCTTCCCAGCAACTCACAGAAGCAGGTGGTATTATCCTCATTTTTTGGATGAGGATGATACTAAGTTAAGAAATGCCCTGAGTGTTGAACAGTTAGTAGTAGGGCTAATATTTGGTTTCAGATTTTATTTCCAACTATAAAGACCATTTTAACACTGTTTTGGTTATTGTTTGTAGAGAGCTTTCTAAATAAGTGGGTACCTTTATTATGATTAAGAAAGTAATTGACTATTTGGTAGGATTTCATACAGAATTATTGATAAGCACAATTCTCAGTTAAGGTGACTTTCACATCTTTCTCATCAGTGTTAAGATGAATGAGTAATATGATGTACTAAAAGTTCAGGTAGAATAGGATAGGAATGCTATGATTTTGGTACTCTTCACCTTCACTGATAAGGAAGGAAATTATATTTACATTTTAGTAAATGGTAAATGTGAAGTAATCTGGGCGTTGGAAAGAACAATGGCTAAGAAGTAGAGGATCTAGGTTCTAGGACTTGTCTGAATGACTGTGGTCAAGCTCCTTAATCTCTGAGCCTCATTTTTATATACTAAGTGGAAGTAATAATATCTGCTGTCTCTGGGGTTGTTTGTAAGGGTCAGGTGAGACAGTGTGTTAAACATAAGGTGGTATTATTCAGAAATTTAGACAAAATTTGTTGTATTCCTGGTAAACTACAGTATATCTACAGAGAGAAATAGTTAAGACATTTCTGTAAATGACATAGTCTAGTGCATTTCTTAACCTGTTTAACATTTGGTTTTTATCCCATTAAATACACATTATAGAAATTAATACAGAAATTTGAATCGAAGTATAATGAATCCTTAAATGTGTGATACACTTGTCGTATTGTATGTCTACCCTGTGGAAAGAAGTGCCTGCTAACTTCAGTTAGTCTGCACACCTAACAGTGTTAGGGTATCAAGAATGAGTAATATTTTCACTCCATATATATATACACACACATACATACATACATGTATTCCATATCCTTTGTTATATTATGATGCTTTAACTGTGGAGTTCATTGGTCAAATAGTATGCTTAGGGAAATACTTTTACTTTGAGTAATAGTTTTCACCGGAAGATTGTAGGTTATATGTGAGAATAACTTTTAGGAGGCTTTTATTATTTAAATTACATATAACATATAGTAGATTAGTCTTTTAAATTGTTCTTAATCATATAGTCTTTGAAACTTTTTCATCAATGCCCTATTTTTTTAATTAATTAAATTGCTATAAGTCTCTTCTTCATCTATAAAACTAGGGGGTTGGATTAGATGATCCCTAAGCTCTTTCCAGCTCCAAGGTATAAGATTTTAACTTTGAACTGCCATACCAAAACAACTCAAGGATCAACCTGCAATCAGAGTAGTCGCTTGTTCCACAGGTGATTAGATCATTATAGCCCACCAAATGAAAATAGAGAAGCAGAATAGATTGACTGTCCTAGGCTCGTATGATCATTATTAATTTTTTTTTCAATTACAAAAGACATGACTTCTGCAGAAAGTTTGAATAGAGATGAAGGAAACAGTGAATGGTTATTGTATACCTCTCTTCCTAGCCTCATGCTGCCCCCATATAAATAAGTTCAAGTATTAGATCCTTTCTGACCTTTCTTAGTATTTTTCATGTAAATACATCTCTCTGTGTGTGTGTATGTGTGTGTGTACAGATTTTCATTCAACAACAGTGTATACTATGTGCCCAGTATTTAAGCAGCAGGGATATGTGGTGAACAGTATGTTGCATATGTGAAAGATGAAATCTCTGTTACAGAGCTTACATTTCTAGGAGGGGAATGGACAAGTAAATAAGAATTTCAGATAATGGTAGTTGCTAACACAAGGTATTGCTGGTAACTTTTGGGGGCTGAGGTGAAGACATATGCAATATTACATAAAGGTAGGCAGACCTCTCTGAGGAAGGATGTTTGAACTGAGATATGAATGGCTTGAAGGAACTAGCCTTTGATCAGGAGAAGAGCATTCTGGCAGAAGTAACAGCAAGTGCAGAATTCCTGAGGCAAAAACAGGCTTGTGTGTTGAAGGACCAAAAAGAATGGCCAGTGTTGCTGGGACAATGAATGAAGGGGAAAATGGCATACCATGAAGTTAGAGGTAGGTATGGGCCAGATCATAAAGACCTAAACGCCTTGAGGGCCGTTGAAAGGAGTCAGAATTTTAAGTGACATTATAGCATACATATTCTGCAGCTTGTTTTTTTGCTTAACATTGTATCATGGGTAACTTTTCCACATACTAATTTTAAGTACAGAGGTATAATTTTAAAATCTCATTTTCCACTAGTCCCTTTCTCATCCTATAAAAATACTAAAATCTCTACCATTCTAAAAATGTTGCTCTTCTGTGCTCTTTTCTTCTCTAGTTGTTACTCTTCTCAAACTTTCTACCTCTATTTTCTTCCCTGCCATTCACTCAACCCTGTCTAGTTTAGCTTTCTTTACCAGCCATTCCTCTGCTACCTCTCTTCTTCAAGTCACCAGTTACTCAATTTTCAAATCCTCATCTCTTTGGTACATTTAGTGCATTGACAACTCCGTTCTTCATGAAACTTTCTCCTTTCTAAGTTTCTGTATCGCTGCTCTCTCCTAGTTTTCATACTTCTGTCTGCCTGTTTTAAATATTGGTGGTCTCCACAACTTGATCTTTGGCTGTCTCCTTTTGTACACATTTCTCTAGGAAGTTTCATTCACTCTCCTTGTCATTATCTTCCAGTTTTGTATTTTTACCTTGGATTTCTCCTGAGATCTAGGTATACCTATTTGTTTACTAGACATCTTTTGGGTATACTAGAAGTATGTACCAATACCATCTGACATTTTCTTTATATTTACCTTGTTTTTGCTCCTCTTCCCTGTTTAGTTAATGGTGCTTCCATCCACCCAGACAGAGCTCAAGAGAGAAACCTTGGATTTACCTGGATTCTTTCCTTTCCCTCACCTTCCTACAAACCCCCAATCTAATTGGTTACCAAGTCCTGTAGTTCTGTTTCCTATATATCTTTTGAATCGATCTTTTTCTGTCCCTCGCCACTGTTCTAGGTTAGTCTCTTGCCTGAACTCTTTCAGTAACCTAAAATGGTGTCCCTGCTTCTAGTCTTCCAGTCCATTTGTCAGTACAGAGCAGTGTTTCTAAAGCACAGATGTGATCATTCTCTTGCTTAAAATTACACAATGGCTTTCTCTTAGTTATTGGCCAAAATCTAAACTCCTTGGCTAAACTGTTCATGATCTGACTATGCTTGCCCTTTCTACCAGTCCCCCTTATCACACTTACTTTCTAGAAAACTGAACTGCTTGCTGTTTTCTGAGTAAGTCATGAAATTTGTGCTTTTCTACCTTTGCACAGGTTATTCCCTTTTTTGGGAATGTTGTTTCTGTGTTGTGTAACTGTGATTCATTCTTAAATATGTCATCTCCAGACATCTCTGACTCTCCGTCTTTTTACCCTAGAGTTTGGCCCATCATTTTGTGCTCAAGTAAGACATTAATTGCATCCTTCATAGTATTTAGGACAAAGTATTATATTTGTGTGTCCACCATGCCAAATAGATGACAGCTCCTTTCTTTAGAGTAATCTTTCTATAGGAGTAGAATACAGTGTTAAAGAGTACAAACTTTTTACCCAGTTCTGATTTTGGCTCTACTTTTTAAGTAGACTATACTAGAGATATAATTGCCTCATACTAAAAATGAGATTGATAATACCATCTGAGGATGACTTGTATTAAGTGAGATAATGCATCTAAACTAGTGTTGTCTGGCACATGGAAATCTCTTAGTAGATGGAAGTCACATTAGTATCTTCAGCACAGATTCATTATTCAGCAAATATCTGTTGAATAAATGATCACATATCAGGTACTCAGGATATATGCACTGTTAACTCATAGTATCTAACTCAGTAATTGGTTGTCTACTTAGTATCTGGTAAGGATATATAAAAGAAATCTTATTTCTGTAGAAGCCTCCACACCACTAATAACAGTAATAGGAAATGGCTAAGAAACTACAGGATATTATGTGGTGACACACTTTTATAAAAGGGGAGAATTCACTGTAAATTCTCAAATGAGCAGTCTTACATGATCAAAAGCTCTAAATTCAACATTTGGATTTTATTCTGTAGGTTGAGTAATGGCATTTCATAGAGGTTATAAAGCAGAGGACAAGCATGATTGAATTGGTCCTTTAAGAAGGATACACAGGTGATGGTATAGACAGTGACAGGGTTGGAGGGAAGGAGTAGGGTGATGAAACCTGAAGGAGGTTGATAAGTGGGAATGGAGTTGGGCCTATGAATGAAATTCATTTGAAGAAAGACATGGTTTTGAGTATAGAGAATAAAAGAGAGATAGGAGTCAAAGATTATTCTGGCCATGAGCCTGGATGACTGAGAGAATGATAATATCATTGGAGGAATTAGAGATGTTAAAGAGGGATCTTGTTTGGGGAAAAGTGGTCTAGGGAAAATGAGTTTACTTGGGGCTTATTATTTGAGTTGTTCAAGTGAAAAATTCTTGTAGGCTCTTGTAGATACAGAATTGGAGTAAAGATGAGAGACTGGTGCTGAATGTACTGTTTACTAAAGGAATACTTTAAATGTTTGTTCTTTTAATGTGTTGTTTTTTTCTTTAAAATCAAGACCAGTTGTTACAAAGAGGTAACATGTTTTATGTCATTGTCGTTTAAAAAATATTTTTACTTCTTAAAGTAGACTAGCCATAAGGTCCCGAACTTGGTATCTAAAATGAATATGGGGAATAAGGATTTTGAAAAATAGTTATTGCTCTCATTCTTTTTTTTTTTTTTTTCTTCAATATGAGACAGGGTCTTGCTGTGTCACCCAGGTTGGATTGCAGTGGTGTGATCATGGCTTACTGCAGCCTCAGCCTCCCAGGACTCAAGCAATCCTCACAGCTCAGCCTCCCGAGTAGCTGGGACTATAGATCTGCACCACCACATCTGGCAAATTTTTTGTATTTTTTGTTGAGACAGGGTCTCACTTTGTTGTCCAGGCTAGTCTTGAACTCCTGGGCTCAAGCGATCCTGTCACCTTCGCCTCCCAAAGTGCTGGGATTACAGGTGTCAGCCATAGCAGCCGGCCTATTCTCTCATTCTTGAAGAATGAAAGCTCCGTGTTATGTTTGAAGTTTTACGAGTTGACTGCTTTGTAAGAAAAAAAAAAAATCCTAGATCTATGAGAATATTCCCGTGAATGCCAGGGATTTGCATATACCAGTTTGATGATTTCAGAAATTAAAGTCTACTCTATGAAAATGTTTTTCATTTGAAAATTATCCCTAGAATGATTTAAAATTAAAAAGAATCAGGAAAAACTTGTGAATCTCTACAGATATATCCACAGAAACTAGTCTGAGGATACATTGGCATAGCTGTCAGAGAACCTGGGCTTCAATATCGGCCCTTCCACTTGCTAGCTTTTTTTCACTAAGGCAAGTTGCTTAGCCATTGTAAACCTCAATATCCTCATCTGAAAAATAGGTTAAATGAGAATTAATGAAGTAATGTGTGTAAAGTAAAACTCATACATGGCACATAGTAATAATGATAACTGACCCTTACGTAGCATTAACTGTGTTCCAGGCACTGAGCTAAACAATTATTATTTAATCCTTATGAGGTAGGTACTTATCCCATTTTATAAGTAAATGGAGACACTGAGAAGTAACTCGCCCAGGGTCATGTAGCTAGTAAGTGAAGCAGTGGTATTTGAACTCAGATAGTGACTCTTAACTGTTCTTCTAGATTGCCTTTTAATATGTATAAATAAGGACTTGATATATGTTCTCTACTGTTATTGTTATTGTCAGAAAACTGTGAAGAGTATAGATTCATAAAATCCTAGAAGTGGCAGGAATAATCTATGAAACCTAACAACTTTAGGAAAAGTTGTATTCATTCAACAATTATGAATCACATGGAACTATTTATCCTTAAGGTTTTAGATTAAGGGGGAGGGGGCATCTGCTATAAAGCAAACTATAATATATAATACATAGAACAATAATACAATATGAAAACTATTTCTAATTTTTAAAATATTTGCACAGTCTCAAAACTGGTAGGGAAAGTGATCTTTTGATTTGTATTACCAATTACAATTTGTTCTTTCTGTTGTTCATTTTTAGGATATAAAGAACTTTTCATACATTTGTTCTCTCTTTTTTGCTCCTTTTGAATAAACTTCATATTTTCCCTTTATACTCATATATGTTTTAATGGAAATGATGCATTTGATAATTTCAGGGACACTTTACAAAATTATTTTCATGATTCCTAAGAGTTGGGAAGTTTTTAAAGCTTGCTTCTCCTTGCTCATTGATTATTCAATATTAACTTTGCCTATCTGAAAAATATGTTATATAAATAAAAGGAAATTTATAGCCTCAGTGCAAAGATAATTATATAGTTTATAAGTTGTTTGAAAGAGAAGGACACCTTAAACTGTTGGAACTCTCCTCCAAAATGTATTTGTTAATAAATAAGTACTACTAACTTCTTTGTGAAAATTTTATTACTAATGATATAATCTAAATTAGAATGAAGATATATTCTAGGGATGGGGAGAATATCAGGAAAAATAGCTGATGCATGCTGGGCTTAATACCTAGGTGATGGGTTGATAGGTGCAGCAAACTGCCATGGCACGCATTTACCTATGTAACAAACGTGCACATCCTGCACATGTATCCCAGAACTTAAAATAACATTTTTAAAAAGATGTATTTTAATCTTGTATTGATTATACACTAAAAATTGCTGCCATTTAATTTGGGAACATAGCTTAATACTAATTGTGGAAATTGTTATAACAGTTATTTGCTTATAACTTTGGATTTTGATTTTCATATTTAGATTTATTTTTAACATAGATTTTATTTATTTTTTATTTTTTTGGAGACAGGATCTCATTCTCTTGCCCAGGCTGGAGTGCAGTGGTGCAATATCGGCTCACTGCAGCCTCCATCTCCTAGGTTTGAGTGATTTTCCTGCCTCCACTTCCCAAGTATCTGGGATTACAGGCACACGGCACCACGCCCAGCTAATTTTTGTATTTTTTAGTAGAGATGAGGTTTCACCATGTTGGCCAGGCTGGTCTAAACTCCTGACCTCAGGTAATCCACCTGCCTCGGCCTCTCAAAGTGCTGGGATTACAGGCGTGCGCCACCGTGCCTGGCCTTAACATCGATTTTAAAGTGAACCAGTAACAGTATATTTGAGCAGTAACCTTTGGATTTCACTGTTTTAATAATCTATGCTTTAAACTGCATCAGTTTATATATTATATATTATATATATAGTTAATAATATTCTTTATTAACAATATTGCCAAAATTTTTTTAAACAAGAGTTGACCAGGAAGAAAGTAGTTAGGTTTTAATAATTTATTTTGCATCTTTAATATCATTATTTAAAAAATGTATTTCTTAGGAAATTAGCTCTTCAAAAAGGTTATAAAAGTTATAGTAACAGACGTAATCTCTAAAAATAGAATAATGCATCTATCATATGGAAGCCATCATGAATTACTTTTCATATGTCTTCATTTTCTTTTATGTCGAGGTATAGTTTAAAATTATACCACTTAATTTTTCCTGGGTGGCAGATTTATTGCTCTGTGCTTTTGCACAGCTTTTTACTTAAAATGCTTTTGCAAGATGACTTCTGAATTCATCTTTACAGCTATGTTACTATCAAATGGCAAGCTAAAGTTTAAAAACAAGGCTTGGTTGTAAAACTATGCAAGAGTGTAGTTCAGCTCTCCTGAACTAATTGGGTAGTAAGTATTCACCAACAATTGCTGTCCTGCCCTGAATGTGACATGAATAGAAAAAACCCTTTAGTAGCAAATGGATATTTTAGCGCATAGCAGAAAATTAATTTTGTTTTTCAGTTAGCTCATATATATCTGAGTATGTACACACACACAGACACACAGACACACACACACACACAATTTTCTGACTATGGCTAATTCCTGAAAGCATGCTGTACTTACAAAGGACGCTTTTGCTCTCTAGAATTCACCTAGGTAAAATTTTCAAAGCATATGAAGAGGATTGTTGAAATTAATTAGGAGGTGAGGGGAATCTTGGAATATCTACTTCTTCTAGCCTCTGAGATATGGCTTGGAACCTTGGTCAGCCTTATTAATGACTTCTTTGGTTTATAAGTATATCTCCCATGGGATCACAAATGCTTTCTTGTTTGATTTAGTTCATTTGAAGAAACATTAAGTTTCTCCTACTCATTTATTCATTCAGTCACCCATTCACTCAGATTATTTATTGAGCACCTATACTATGTACCAGGGTAATACCAGAAGATAAGTATATATCGTACCTTTTAGAACCATAGGAGTGACACTCTCCCCACGCTTTGGCTGGCATTCTCTTCTTTTTCCTAAATATTTCTGCACTAGCTAGCCTTCAGAATTGGGATTTTGTTACCATGCAACAGTGTATCAGATTTATATATTGTGACTTGGGAAACATACTTTAAAAATTAGTTTCTGTAAATTTGAGTATACCATCTGGTAAAGCTTACCACAGTGTATATATACACAAAAGAAATAGTTGGCTAATTGAAGTAATGTGTGTTGATCATTCCTTTCACCTTTTCTGTATTACCATTTTCTCAATTGGGAATTCTACCTTTAAAAACCACACAATTTTAATAAATGTAGGTTTTATTTTTTGCAGGTTTTTAGGAGTAATTTTTTAAAAAGGAAGAGACATGAAGAATGAATTTGCCAAAAATGAAAATGTTATAAAATCTGAACATTTATGATTATGGTTCAAGATGTTCTAGAAATATTCTTATCCTTTTGGCAGAAGTGTTATTTTGTTTTTTTTTTTTTTTAATTTCATCTCTAAATGTCCCGTCTTTCAGATTTTAAAGCCTTAGGTGAGAAGAGCAAACATTTATTGAGAATTTTCAATGTGTGTGAGCATTTTATTTTAATTTTCATGAGGGTAACTACTCATACTATGTCTGTGAGAAAACGGAAAGATAGAGGGAATAAGGTTACAAGTGATTTGTCCAAGGTCCCACAGCTACTAAGTGTTGGGGCCAGCATTTGAACCCAAGATCTAACTTTAGAGTTCACAGTATTAACTACCAGGCAGCAGTAGAATTTTTTATACTTTATCTTATTGTTAGCTACAAGCTTTATTTGGGCAAGCAAGATACACATAACCTCAGGGCCTTGTTTTTTGTGTCTATTAAATGAGGGTGTAGTAAAATCAACTTTACCTCCAGCCAGTGATTTTTTTAGGGAACTGCTGTGATAATGTCTGTAGAAATGCTTTGGAGAAATTTGGAGTCATATATAACTGTAATTTTAATATTATAAGTTAGGACTTAACAGCTATAGTAGTTTAAGCAACACATGTTCAGCATTATGACATGTCCTGTCAGTAATGTTAATAAGTAATAGAGTTGGCTAAATTTATAGTCCTTATCAGTATTTTTAAACCTTTCTCTCAAGCTGTCTGAGCAGATAAAAGGGAGTTATCTTTTCATGTTACATAATTAGTGCCTTCCTTATCTCCAGGACTGAAAAATAATGTGGTTTTTTTTTTGCAGCTATATTAAACAGGTGATGACACAACTTGAAACTGGATTGTAGCCTTGCTGATCACTAAAAGGTAGATTTGCTGATAGGAAAGTCAATGTAAATGGGTTACATTGCTTTAATCCAAAATGTAGTACTGAATTTGAGACAGAAAAACATTTTTTAAGAATGAGGATGGGTCTTAGAGTAAGCTTCTGTTAATACTGTGTGAAGAACAGACAATGCATACAGTTGATACAGGAAGGTGGCTTGTCACATGCTGTTCTTCAGCTGGTTTGTAAGATACCGTGAGTACTGTTATTATCAAAGTGGGAAGATGACGTGTGTCCCCATGAATAGGCAATAGGTGAATATTAATAGTACTTAAATTAGAAGGTACTTAAACTACATTAGGATCTTCAGTCTCTTAGATAAGTCATATGAAGCACATAATGAAATTTCCATCCCATTTTGCATTTGAAACTGTTATCAGTGATGGTTTAGACTGGAACCGTCCAGTAGAAATATAAGCCACACAGTAGCCACATTAAAACATAAAAAAGTTGAGGTTAATTTTAATAATTGATTTTATTTAATCTGGTATACCTAGAATATTATTTTGACATGTAATCAATATAAAAGTTATTGATGAGATATTTTATGCTCTTTTTTGAATTAAGGCTTTAGAATCTGATATGTATTTTGCATTCATGATGTATCTCGATTCAGACTAGCCATATTTCAAGTGCTCAGTAGCCACATTGGGCTAGTTGACTACCCTGTTGGGTAGTGCAAGTCTGGACTGCTCTGAGTTATGGAGTTATATTATTGGTTTAATGAGACCTAATGACAGTCAAGCATTACAATGCTTGTAATGTGCCATGTATAGTGTTCTCTGTAATATTTTCAGTAGATCTTTGTAATAACTCTATGATGTCAGTTTTGTTATCATTTTAGACATAGACAGTGAGGTATGGAGATATTAATTTGTCTGAGATTAAACAGGTAGTCTGTAGAGGAGCAGGATTTAAAGCTAAATCTGACCCTAAAACCGCTGTCCTGTTTTCTGTTTCTGTTGCACTGTTTTAAAGCACTGCCACTTAGGGTTTGGGCAGGTAGGTGGGTGAGCTGTAGTTTTGGCACTGCTCAGCCAGTGACTTATGATTTAATTTTTCTTATTTTTAGGCACAAAGGACTTCTTAGCTTAGAGTGGAAGTGATATCTTCTAAGTCCTTGCTCATATTCCTTATTGGGGATGTTCCTTTATACTTGTTCCCCATTTTCCATTCATTCAGCTGCTTTCTACAATTCTTTAAACATGTAGAATGGAGAGATGGCTCTTTGAGTCTATTACAGGACCGTGGCGGCAGATAAGGGAAAGCTCAGCTCCTATTGGCAAAAGTGAAAACTAATGTCTAGTAAAACTTTTGTCTGGATAAAGAAATTTTCTAAGGATTTCAGTACTTCATTCTGAGAAAGAATTGAGAAGTTCTTACTCATCATGCTCTTTGAATTGTAAATATTCTTTCAGTTATTTTACAGGATGTTATATTGTGGATTAATACTTAGCAGCATGTTCTATTTAATTTGAATAATTTCTTTGAATTACATTTGGATTCCTAGAGAATATTTTCTCACAAAGACAAGCTTTTTCATTTCAAAAGGAAAACTAGGCAGTCCCTAATTTTTGAATACGTTGTCTTCCAGATTGTGTGTTAAAACAATTGTTTGAACTTGGAGCATGTTTTATTACACTGGTTTTAAGTTCCTGGGCTAGCCCACAGAAGCCTATTTAAAACCACATCCTATTTTAGCACTAATATACTATTGGTTTAAGTTTAGGGAATCAGAGCATTGGATCGTGTTCTGTGGGAGTTGGAGGAGAAAGAAAGTTTATTTTTGGCTTTTATTGTTTTCTCTTATACGTTTTCATCTCTTTAATTTCTGTTTTCCAACTTATACTGGCCTAAGCTTTCTGCTGTTTTACTATATCTTGGCTTAATAACTTTAAAAGATTCAATAACTTCTAAGTGCTCAATAACTTCAAAATTTTCTGTATGGAATAGGTTTACTTGTTGAGTGCTTGGCAGATAAACATTTTATGCTCATTCGTATCTCATTTAGTTTTAAGAGTTTTATGAGGTGGGGGCTAGTTTTCCATCATTAATGAGGAATCTGAGGATTAGGTTAATCACTTTGTCCAAGTTTATAGAGCAGGGAGAGGAGTTATGGGGTTAACGTTGTTGGGTAAAAACCTTAGCAACATGACTTGAAAGCTCATCCACTAACCATTGAACATACTGTTTTCCTTTTTCACATATCCTCTTCTCCTTTCTCTCTTTACTAAGTCCTAACTCCTGCTGTTCCCTCAATTCAGATACTTTTTTTTTCTTTTTGAAAGAGACGTGTCTTGCTCTGTTGCCCAGGCTGGCCTCAAGTAATTACTCGGGCCTTGGGCTCAAGTAATCCTCCCACCTCAGTTTCCTGAGCAACTGGGTCTACATGCACACACCACCAAGTCTGGCAGTCATCTACTTTAAACTAAATGTTAGGGTAAGCCATTTGATTGAATGAATTCATAATATAATATTGTAGAGCTCTGTTTATAAAAATTGTATGATTTTATGATAAAATTTGGTAATGTGATTATCTTTAGTGAGGATTGAGCCAATATGGAATCAGAGTTTAGCCCTGTCTCTCTAAATTGTTCTTTATCCTTAAATGTGTAGTAGCTGGATTGCCTACAATTCTACAATTTTCTGTTAGAATTTATGGCAGTAGTTTTCAACTGTGGACTGAGAACATTTTGGGAACTGTGCCTGTTATAAAGTTTGTCTGAAGACCTAATAAATAATTTGCTTTTATACTGTGCTATTATTTTTCAATGGTATTTCAATACTGCTGTGATTAAAATATAAAATATTATATGCATGGTAGAATTTGGTCATATTTTCTTAATAAGTGGATATCAAAAGTACTGTTATGGAGAATCTGAATATCTTGATATAAATGAAGAAGTCCTTTTGCTTTAAGAGTGGAGAATCATTACTTAAAGAATGTTACAAGGAAATTATATATAAATTTTATATATAATATATATAGCATTTATTTTCAAGACATTCATACTTAATGTCACAGAATCAGTTGTAGTGTTGAAATGACTGACTGACTTACCAGCTGGTAACCCCTTAATCTCAGAGGTGATTGTACAAGATCTTGATTAACTCAGATTCTATTAATATCTTTGATTGGTAAAACATTTTTGGCAGTAAGTGAAAAATTCAGGCATTATAAAAGACTTGGGGAGCCTTGCCTTGGAGTTTTCTCTCTAAGAACTGTCATTTTATCCCAGTAGCTCTATGGTAGAGATAGATGAAGGTTGGAGTAGCAGTATATTGTGTTATTTTATAAACGTGCTATTTTTTATTTCATGCTAGGATTGGGAAAAGATAACTTATTAATCTATCTAAGATATATTAGGTTATCTCTGTCCATGCTGCTGGGCATAGTTACAAAACATCCTATTTTACATTGAGGAACTAGAGTCCCAGAGAGGGTAACTTGCCTCAGATTGTAAGTCATAAACTTTGGAGCTAGTATTTCTTGCCTCAGAGATTTTTTTTTTTTTTTTAATTTTGCCCGTCACTTTTTATTGTGAAGAGATACTTATTCATCTAAACGTTATAACTTACGGAGCAAGCATTACTTAAAAGAAAATTTGTATTTTACTTAAATTTTAACAACTTAAATTCTTTAATTTTTAAAAAAATTGTACAAGGTTGAACTTAATACAAAATAGCTATAAATTATATTAATGCCATCTTATCCAAGAAGGAAAAAGGATAAAAATATTACTCATTTACTTTGAAAATATTCAGTACCTTTTAAAAAATTCTAATATTTGGGTTAGGAAATGAGAGAAACTAGGATGATTTAGGAGGGTCTTTTCCTGAATTTTGTTTTGGGCAGAATATCAATCCAAATGCATTTAAAAAAATAGGAGTATACTACGCTGCAAGGTTGGTTTAGATTGCTTTTTTTTTTTTTTTTTTTTTTTGCTGACGCCTATTTTCTTTAAAATTCCTTTTGGCTAATAAATTCTTTAAGGGTTAAAATAATAAAAGACACTGGTGTTACATCAGTATGTGTGTAGTGATGAAGAACCATAGTACAACACAGGAGTTAAGTAAGTAAAAATATAAGCATAGTGTATGGGTTTTGATGTTTAAAATGCAAGATTAAATAGGCTATAGTAGTATGTTTGGAAATTTGGGAAAAAAAACAAAGTGGCAAGTCAAAATTCTGCTAAGACCATATGCTAGCTAGAACAGACATGATATGAATATAAATAAGTTACTTGTGCTTTAATTTGCAAGGACTTTTACATATGTTCTTACACAATCAGCTTTACCAATTTATTACAGGGTTGTTGCCATACTTTTATTTTTCCTAATCCTTGTTCTGCAGGAAGGGAGGATACACTGAATGAATAAAAGCAGATAAACTTAAAATCAGTGGTTTTGCCATATAAGATCATCTTAGGATTTAAAAGGGTTTTAGAAGCCATTAGCTACTTTAGGCAATATTAGCTACTTTAGCTACTTCAGGGGTTTGAGGGAGATAATGTTTTAGTTGGGCTCTTTTGGTTATAAGGACAGTTTTAAGAAAGTGAGTGTTTACTATGAGGATATGTGTAGACTTCAACTGTAGAGACTTTAACAATTCAATTCAAGGGATTTCAGGGCTGTGCTTGTGTGTGTGCCTCTGTCTCTCAGTACTGTGCTAAGTTTTTCTTGGGTTATTTCACTTAATTCTTAAAATTGAGGCCTAGGGAGGTTAAGAAACTCATCCAAAGTCAGTAAGTGGCAGAACCAGATTTGAGTGCAGATAATCTGACTGCCACTATGGGATCTTTGTCCCTGTACTGTACTATCTGCACAATTTTGTATTTCATGTATTTGTTTTTTAAATTTCCTTTGGAATTATTCCCACTTCCCCCCTTTAAAAAAAAAAAAAGTCTCACATTCTACTAGACCAGGAGTTCTTAAACAGTGGTCCATCAATCTTAAGGAAGAGATAAATGGACTCCAGGTAAGCAGTAGCTCCTTGAAATTATATTTTCGTTTTTGAATATATATGCAATTTTGCAGGGTAAGGGTTCATAAGTTTTATAAATTCTCAAAACGATCTCTGTCCTTCAAAGTAGTAAGAGACACTGTACTATCAGCAGCTCTAGGGAAGGTTTTGAGTTCTTATCTTTGTATTCCCTAGCACCTGGTTTTTGATTACTCAATACATATTTGTTGAACAGACCTTAACAAATAGAGATGGTATGTAGGAAAATAAGTTTGAATTTAGTCCTAATCTGGAATTTGAAGATGCTTTCACTGTTTATTTAAAATGGTGTTAAGGATCAGTCTTACTGACTTGGTCCAGAAAACTTTTCTGGCAGATTCAAATTTTATGAGTCAGGTTTTTTGAAGTTAGGTTTTTGAAATCAGAGAATAAAGCAAAATTCAGCACTTAGAGTCTACAGTAGGGTGTCTAAAAAGCCATTTTTTCCCCCTCCAGTATAGTATAAAGACTCTTTTAATATTGGATAAAGGATTAGGGACCATTATACATTTTAAACATTAAAATAATACTCCGGGGTTGAAGTACACTATATAAGCTACATGGAAACAGAGCAGCTGAAGGCGGGGAGAGATAGCCTAGTAAACTTCAGGCAGAATAAATTAAACAGATTATTTGAGCAAAGGATGATTTATAAATTGGGCAATACTCAGAACCAGAAGGGGTCCAGAGAACTCCTCTCCAAAGCAGTGATGGGCAGTGAGCTTTTATAGGCTGAATGTGGAAGTAAGACAAAACATAAGTGGAAAGGCCCTAGTTAGAAGTTAGTTGGTGGTTTCTGATTGGGTATGCTTAAGTTTTGTTTTACTGTTTACACGGGATTGGGTTTTGGTTTGCTTACAGAGGAGTTCTGTTCACAGAGAAAATCTTCAGGCTAATGGCTTCCTCCTTACTTGCTTTAACAATTCTCTCCTTTTGTCAGCCTCTCAATCTTGAGTGCTTGACTAAAACTGAGCATTGATGACACTTTCTGTCACCATTATAGTGGACTTACTTGTTCTCAGCGTGGAATACAAAAGTCATGATGTCAGGCTCATGGAAGAAATATTCCTTTTTTGTTCATCTTATTTTTGTTGCTCTAATTGCAGTGAGACCATTTGGCATATTGCTGATGGCTGCAAACATTCATTTAAGACACTAGAAAGAATACAGTGTACCAGGGAGATGACAATGGGCACTATCAGGAGGATAATAGTAGTTCTTTCTTACCCACAGGCAATATGTTTCAAGACCCCCATTACTCCCGCAGTGGATGCTTGAAAATGGATACTATCAAACCCTATATATACTATGTTTTTCCTATAATACATACCTATGATAAAGTTTTAATTTATAAATTAGACACAGTTAAGAGATTAAAACAATAACCCAATGATAGAATTGTAACAATATACTAATAAAAGTTATGTGAATATGGTCTCTCTCAAAATATCTTATTTTACTGTACTCATCTATTTTTGGCCCATGGTTGACCAGGGGTAACTGAAACTGCAGAAAGTGAAACTGCCGTAAGGAGGGAGGAGGGACTACTGTCATCAAAGGACTGGTGTATGCTCTTTAGCCAAGGCCTCCATGAACAGAACCAAGTAAAATAAAAAGGCTGATGGCTAGAACAAATCATAAACTCACTCTCTGTGTCTGGAGGGCAGTTGGTCAAGGTTTCTAGATTTGAGCTCAAAGCATATTTCCCTGGTTTGCAGTTTGAATGTTTCTGGTTATGGCATTGGGCATTTTGGTGAACTCCCTGAGTGGCCCATTCATCAGCAGGGATCAGTGTTGCCCAGTACCTGCCTGTAGGGCATCAGAAACCAAGCAGTTTATAGAAACAATGTCAAGGACAATGAACAGGACTAGAATCTGATATGCACAAGGGTGCCCTGTAGTTTTCTACTGAAACATAATTTTTCTCTCTACAGCTGCTCCCATTTCTATCAAAGATAATCACAATAAGACTAATTTGTTTGCAAAATAGGTCTAGTCTGATTAAACTTGGCTTGATTGTTCACATACGTGCAGCAAGAGTAGTGATGGACCATATAGGCTCTCTTTAAATCTGCTTTGCTGGAATTTTAAAGGCATCTCAGATTAGACTTTTAAAAACCTCTCTAGGCTATGAAGCCATGCCGAAGACTTACCAGTAGACTTTGCCTGTAATACCTATAGATTTGGATGAATTCCTCTCTTCTCCAGGTCCTCAAAATATTTTTAAAGTTACTGGGCCTGCGTTATTCAACCCTTAAGGCCAGGAAACCCTTAAAGCCTCGTACCACACCAGTTTTTTCCAAGGGGCTTTCATGGCTTCATAAAGTAAACCTTAGTTCTTTAAAACTGGCCATATCCAGCTCTATGTACATTTTCAAATATGACTTTCCAGTCAAAAGTCTTGGTGTTATAACCAGTGTTTCCAGTTATAACTTGTTACAAAGAGAACAGATTTTTATTGAACTTAGCAAGTAACTTACTGCAAACCAAAAATAAAATTCGAAGGCCCCCTGCAACCATCTGAATGGACTACCTGCTTGGGTAGGGCACCCTAACATTTAACCTGAAAGACTGCTTCAGGCCATGATGGGAAGTGGGGGTTGAACATGCCTTATTTATGTTGGGGTTGGACATGTCTCATTTATACCTCTCTACTATTCATGTCAACACAGACCCTAGGTCTGATAAGAAACATATACAGTCTATTGTCTATAAAGCCTGCTACTTGGAGGCTTCATCTGCATGATAAAAACCTAGGTCTCTGCAACCCCTTCCTTTCTATACATCATAACTCTTTCAACCAATTGCCAATCAGAATATGTTTAAATTTACCTGTGACCTGGAAGCCCCTGCTTTGAGTTTTCCCCATCTGCCAGATGGAACCAGTGTAAATCTTACATGTTTCGATTGATGTATTATGTCTCCCTAAAATGTATAAAAGCAAGCTGTACCCCAACCACCGTGGGCACATGTTGACAGGACCTCCTGAGGCTGTGTCATCCTTGGCGAAATAAACTTTCAAAATTGATTGAGACTTGTCTCAGTTACTTTTTGGGTTACATTGTATTGCCATAAAAATAGAAATACTTGCTTACGGTTTCTGAATTCTGGAGGGATCAGATAGTTGAGAAAAGGTGTTTCATCTTCATTCACAAAGGTATAGTTTACCAAATTGTTGAAAGTTGTAGAGATAGCTTAAGAGAAAAGAAAAAAGTTTCCTTAAATCTGCAAAGCACAACATTGCAGAGTCAGCAATGTTTTAAACAAAAAGGCCATAAAAAAAACCTATAACTTTTCTTCATCAGTCGTTCAGTCTCATGTAATTCCTGTTCTGCTTGATGTCAGTTTAACAATTTTATGAACCAGTTTCTTTAATAGTGTTGTGGAAACTCTTAGCCAGACCAATGGTATAATCTTAAAGTTATAAGAAAGCTGTACTTGTTCAGAGTCTCTTCCATGAATCTCCTTGAAGACGAAACACTTTAGGATTATAGTTGCTTGCAAAAGCTTTCAGGAAAGCATCAGAGTAAAATTATCTCTGGATGACAGGACTTAAAATGGCTATGATAAGAATTTATTATGCAATTGACAAGGAAATTTTATTTTTTGTGACATCAGTATTTTAACATAAAAATCAAAATATGACTGGTAACATCATAACAGGACATATCAGATTTGCAGGAATTTCATACCATTTCTAGAACACTCAATAACATACCCAGGCAAATATAACTCAAGGAAAGTTAAACATCATTGCTTGTTTGACAGTGCTTACCATGTAAATTTAACATACTGAATAAGGCTAATTAGTTTAACATCTCTCTTTTTATGAGGAGAGAGAACAGATTCTTTTGAGATATTCTAGGAATCCCCTGGAAACTACCAAAGTTAGTTCAAGGTGAGAAAGACCTAATGGAGGCTGGGCACGGTGGCTCATACTTGTAATCCCAGCACTTTGGGAGGCCAAGGCAGGCAGATGTTTGCTGAGGCAGGAAGCAGCCTGACCAACGTGGTGAAACTCTGTCTCTACTAAAATTAAAAAATTAGCTGGACGTGGTGGTGCACGCCTGTGGTCCCGGTTACTCAGGAGGCTGAGGCAGGAAAATCGCTCGAACCTGGGAGATGGAGGTTGTAGTGAACCGAAATTGCACCATTGCATTCCAACCTGGGCGACAGAGCCAGACTCCGTCTCAAAAAAAAAAAAAAAAAAAAAAAAAGACGGAATAATGGAATAGAATTTTGGGAAAGTTTGTCAAAAATATCAGAGGTTTAAAAATACTTGATTACAGTAGATCACAGATCACTTGAAATAATACCTACTGATTTAACCAGAGTGGTAATTAAGAGACAAATGCAGAAAGTTACATAGTTGCTAAAAAAAGAAATAAATAAAATAAAAAAGCACCTTAGCTCTTTTAATATGGAGAATTCGGTTTTCTTAAGCAAAGACCTAATAAAGCAAGAACAGCCCAATACTTCAAGAAAAGTTTGTTACCACTGTACTTTTCATATTAAGGTTCAGCATTTTTAAAGTAACTTTTAAATATAAAATTCATTCACCTCCTAGCCACCTTGACCACACATAAAATTCCTTTTTCACGATTGCTTTTCTACATGTCTACAGTTTTCTCATATGCATTCAGTTTTGCCCTATACCCGTCTTCCTTCCCATTGTGAACAACCAGTCATTCTTTAGGATGGAAGTTACTTTTTCCCTTAACAAAAACACATCTTTTATACCTTGATAGTTTTTTTTTTTTAACCAAAAAGATGTCTTACTTTCCTCCATACAGAGTTGTTTACCTTATTATTTCTAGTTTTAATTACCATATAGTAATTGGAATTTGTAAATTTTAGTAAATTTAATTTTTAGAAGCATGTGCTTCTTCATTGTACAGTTTTTCAGTGGGACACAGGACATGATTACTAACAGACCTGAATATCTTTCTTTCTGAAACAAGCCAAAAGTGGATAACTTAAGTTCAGCACTTAATGTTTCAGTATTTTATCTATGTGGAAATGATCTAGATATTCAGTGAATATCTGTCATTTAATTTAACTTAGCAAAACTCCAGTGGTGTAAGTTAACAGATTTTGGAAACTGGTTTTAAGTAGATGTATTATAACATAAAACAAAGCTAGCTATTATCAAGTTATTTCCTTGTTAGCTATTTTTACAGCATGTGCATGTTAGGCAGCCATCGTGAAAGCAAGAATCTTAAAAAAGTTAAATACATGTTTTTTTTGTTTGTTTGTTTTACTGCTGTGCTATATAATACATGATGCTGTTGGCAGCGGAACGTATGAGACATGGCACCAAAGTATGTTACTGTCGGCAAATTCATATGGATCTGCAGCAGCCTCAGTTCTTGCCTCCTCAGCAGAAAGAATTCGACTGAGAGGCATAAGGCAGAGGGAGAGATCGAGGCAAGTTTTAGAGCAGGAGTGAAAACCTTAAAGCAGGAATGAAAGGAAGTAAAGTACACTTGGAAGAGGGCCAAGTGGGTGACTTGAGAGATTAAGTGTGCAATTTGACCTTTTGACTTGGGGTTTTATATGGTGGCATGCTTCTGGGGTCTTGCATCCCTTTTCCCATGATCCTTCCCTTGGGGTGGGCTGTTTGTATGTGCAGTGGCCTGCTAGCACTTGGAAGGGGCCAGCATATGCAGTGTGTTTACTGGAGTTGTATGCATGCTCTTTTGAGGTGTTTTTCCCTTACCACTCACATGTTCCTGGAAGGTCATATATCAGTTAAAATCCTACATGTTGCTTCTTAATGCATATGCTGGAGCCCACTTGCCCAACTCCTGACATCTTACTGGAAAGCGGCTGATCACCAGTTTCAGGTGTTTCTGTTTATTGGGAGACTGCCGATCCCTGGCACTGGCTGCAACCAATTATTAGAGAAACAGTTAACAACTGCCTGGCCATCACCTGATGGTCGCCTAACATAACTGGCGTGTGTGTGTGTGTGTGTGTGTGTGTGTGTTTTGGGGGAGGGGGCCTCTCCTGCCCTGCTCATACCTGACTAGCTACCTACTGTAACAAGGCACTTGGAAACTGGACGTTGCACTTTCACTTGCACATTTGTTCTTAGGTTGAACCCATAGTTCTATAATCTTAAACATCTAGTAAAGATAACAAACTTATTTGACTAGTAAAAGCAGGTAAAATAAAATGTTATGCTCCTATTATACTTAAAGCTGGTAACTCAGAAGACACAGCTGTTTGTATTAAACCAACAATATTGAGCTAGTCTTATTTACCCAAGATTTACCCAAGTTATGTGAACTTTAAAAACATTTTGGGTTAGTTCCGTTATCTTTAAGAGTTTAAGTAATACAGTCTTCCTTCTGTCAAGGTTCCGTGACCCCCTGTGGAAACCAAAATCTGAAGATGCACAAGTTCCACAGCTGGCCTTGTCCACACAAAAAGTTAGCCCACTGTATTCTTGTAACCATCCAGTGGGTTCATTTTGCCTGTTGCCCAGATAGAGCTGATTTATCAAGACAGGGGAATTGCAATAGAGAAAGAGTTTAATTCATGGAGAGCCAGCTGAATGGGAGACTGGAGTTTTATTACTTCTCAAATCCACCTCCCTGAAAATTTGGAGGCTAGGGCTTTTCAAGGATAGTTTGGTGGACAAGGGAATGGGTGCTGCTAATTGGTTGTGAATGCAATCATAACGGTGTGGAAATGGTCCCCGTGTGCTGAGTCTGCTTCTAGGTAGGGGCCACAAGGACCTGTTGAGTCAAGAGTCGTGGGTCTGGATGGGGCTGTTGGTGGTCAGAAACATAAAAGCTTGAAAAGACATATCAAAAGGCTAGTCTTAGGCTCTACAATACTGATGGAAGAGTAATTGGGGAAATTGTAAATCTTGTGATCGCCAGGATAATGGCTGGTAATTGATGTCTATACCTTAGCAGAATTTGGGCTCCTCTCATCCTCCTAATTTTGTGGTCTTTCATTAGTTTTACATAGGCAGTTTAGTTTTGGGGAATGGTTATTATTTAAACTATTATCTTAATTATAATTATAAAATTATAATTTATAAATTATAATTTAGATTATAATTTATAAAATTAAAATAAAATAATTATTAAATTATTATAATCTAAATTATCGAATTGTAGTCTAAATTTCTCCCAAAATTAGCTTGGCCCAAGCCCCAGGAATGACTAAGTAGACAGTTTGGAGGTTGAAGGCAAGATGGGAGTTGGTTAGATCAGATCCCTTTCAATGTCATAATTTTCTTACTGTTATAATTTTTGCAAAGGTGGTTTCATTCTTGGGTTCTGCAACCTGTAAATACTGTATTTTTGACCCAAGGTTGGTTGAATCTGCAGATGCAGAGCCTGTGGTTATGGTGGGCCAGCTATACTTAATTTACGTAGCACTTACTTTTCTTTAAGCCGATTAAATGGAGCTCTTTTATAAATTGTCTTTGGCAATACCATCCGGAGGTAGAAAAATATCACAAAAATGTAACACATGTACGTAAATATATAGGCAGATGTAAACATCATATAGCTCTCATTTTAAAATTTTAGTCGTGTGCCAGGTCTAAATACAAAACTCACTTGTTTATTAAAAAAAATAGCTAGATTCAAATTGTGTATCTGGCCAGATGGCTACGCTTCTTACTGATGTTTATGAAAAAGACTGAAGATTTTTTATTTGCCAATTTCCAAATAGTTGTACCCCCGTTTTCCTCTTCTGATGAGTCATCTTCCCTAAATTTGCATGTCTAAAGGAATGGCTCTTAGGTTAGACTAGGTAGAGCATTTATATCTCAAAGGCACAGAGCTAAGGCTTCAGGCTTCAATACTGTCATTTACTGAAACAAGGAAAGAAGGGTGTAGGTAAAGCCCCAGTTACAACAAGATGGCCAGGAAAAGCTTCTTAAATGCTTGGGTAAAGCTAGTTGTATAGGTTTAAGTCATTGCCTTCTCCATTCTAAGAATTCCTAGTGATTCAGTCCTTCTCTCTCTGGTGCAGAGAGAGAGACAAATGATTTCTTTTATAGATGTAAATTTCCCTTACAAAACAGTCTAAAAATAACTGGTTAAAAATAGTCCTTATGCCAGTAAGGCAGATTTTGGAGACTAATTTGGCTAGAAGGATCAAGAAGTCCTGGATCTTGTGCTCCAATGAGAATTCTGAATTCCTCAGCAAATTTCTGGGGGTTTTCCTTTGGGACAGAGAAACCTTTGCTTGATCTGAGCTCAAGATTTTGACCAAGGCATAAAGGTGGTTAAAGATACAAACCTGGTTGATGTGTGGGCCTAACTTTATAAAGCATTTGTCTAGCTTTCTTTTCATTCTTGGGTTGGGAAGATAACTGAGCTAAAAGCTTAGTAGATAAAGAATAGGCAGAGGATGGGGTGGGGAGGTGGGGTCAGACTTAAGTCAGTCAACATGTAATTAAAAAAGAATCAACTGCTTAAGCTTTTCATTTGCCTTTTGTAGGGAGTCTTTGAGAGAGGCAGTTTTTGAGTCTTTTAGGAGCTTCTGCACACGAAAAAAAACCCCAAACAGAACTCTTGTTTCTGAGGTATTTTGGATCCTGTTTTTCTAATGTGCCTTGCAAATGAAGTTTTATCACTGTGGCCCCTGTAACTCTTGAGTTACCTTTGGTAAGGTTCACTCATTTCTCTAAAAAAATCACAGTTCTGAGCCCTTAGTTCTTAAACATAAAATTGGCTGACGTTCCAGATGGCGGAGTTCTAGAGTCCTTGCCTGCAGATGAACCCATGATTCACAGCCTTCTCAAACTTACCTAACTTACCTTATATAAGACTATATTGGGCCTCCTGCTAGACCCAATATAGTCTCTGTCATGACTTACAGGCCCAGTCTGGATCAGAAATGCTCATAGTCAAGAGAACTCAAAACAAGTAGTCAAGCTTGTACCTGAGAGGGACCTACCAATGGTGACCTCCAAATGCGTGGCAAAAAGCCATGAACTCAAGGGGCTCAGTGGGGGCACTTAGGCCTGTTACTCATTGCTCCTGTGAGTTATCATTGGTGGGATCTCCTTCAGACCCTCATTTCTAACACTAGAACTCTTAAAAGAAAAACTTTAGACAAAAGAAATTTAACAGAGTTTATTTAAGCAAAGAATGATTTATGAATTGGGCAGCACTCAGAACCAGAAGAGGTTGAGAGAGTTCTGCTCTGAAGCATGTGGGCAGTGTACTTTTATAGCCTGAACACAGAAGTAAGATGAAGAAAATATATTTGGTTAGAGTGGCAAGATCCTAGCTAGAGGTTAGCTGATGGTTTCTGATTGGTTGAGGTTAAGTTTCATTATCCTGTTTACATTGAATTGGGTTTTGGCTTGCTTAACGTAGGAGCTCCATTTTACAGAGCTCAGGCTAATGGCCTCTTTCTGATTTGTTTTAATAGTAGTCATATTTCCCATCTCAAGGTGTGGCTGAAGCACATGTTTATTGCCTGTAATAGTCAAGTAGAATGGTTGTGGGAAATTGTAGGTATCATTGTTTTAGCATTCATTCACACATATTCGTGTATATTCTCTCACTCCACTACAAGTAGAAGTTGTAGAAGTTAGAGTAGATGTTAAGTGAGAATCTGATATGACTACAGAATATGCTGAACGTTCTGTCCATTGTATTCATGGGGAAGCATGGTTTTTACTCTCAAGGTTCCATATGTTATAATCAATAAAAATGTCTTTAGCCTACTTTACCACATATTGTAACTGCTTAAATTGTTTTTTACCAAGTAGTTTTGTTTTTGACTTGATGACATACTTAAGTGTCTCTGTTTCCTGAATGACTTTTCATCTGTGTCTGTTTTCTTCTAGAGGTAAAACCAAACATATATATCATTTTTAAGCACATTTCTCATAAAGTCAGTGATGGGAACTTCTTTAAAGTCAGTTTATATGTTTGTTCTGGTCATACTTCCACCTCTATATGTTGTCTGTATGTATAATGCCCTTTTCCTTTTTTATCAGACCTCTGCTCTTTATTCCCATTCAGTGAATGGAGGGGAAACTACTACTATTTAAGTCTTACTCATTTTATTCCTCTGTGCGTTTGCTCGCTCCAGTTTTCTTATTTGCATACTGTTTTTGTGCCACTCAAAACTAAAACTGGAGATAATCATTGAAGATGTTAAATACATACATTGTAATTTTGAAAGTTACAAAGTAGAAGACCTATTGTATTTAATTGTATGTGAAATTTGTATTTATTGCATTGCACATCTCCAAATGATGTGCACATTTGTGCACATCACAAATCCCTTTTGGATCTCCAAATTCTTGTTTAGCACTATTCCTTCAGAATTGACTTTGTTATAATAAAGTTTTACTTGTATCTTTTAATGTAAATTTAGAGGAACTGTTATAGTCTCCAGTGTGTAACAGTTAATGTTTAAAATTTCTTCCTACAGTGAGCTGTCACCATGTTTAATAAATTATAGTATTCATTAGCATAAATTACTTTGGGTGCCAAGTTAGCTATTGCACAGATGCTTTGTATTATTTATAGATTTGTATCTAACCTTTACAAGTTGACTTGCTTTTGTTTTTCTGTTCACTTGTCACTATGCAGTAGGCAGTAGCATAATTATTTAAGTGTCATATGCACAAAAATAATTTTCAGGAAATCTGTTGAAACTCCTAAGAGTTAGGTCGCTCAAACTTTTCTACCTTGAGCAATATAGTAAGATTAAGCTCCCATATTTTAAGTAGACATATTGCGTTGTCTTTATTTGGATCTGATCCTTGTATATTAGTCCCTCGGTATCCGTGGGGGATTGATTCCAGAACCCCCACAGATACTAAAATCCACAGATGCTCAAGTCCCTCATATAAAATTGTGTAGAATTTGCATGTAACCCATGCACATCTTCCTATATAATTTAAATCATCTTTAGATTATTTATAATACCTAATATGATGTTAATGCTATGTAAGTGGTTGTTATACTGTGTTGTTTTTAAAATTTGTATTATTTTGTATTGTTATATTGTTAGCGTTTATTGTTTTGTTTTTTTCCTCCCACATATCTTTGATCTGAAGTTGGTTGAGTCCTTGAATGCAGAACACATGGATACAGAGGGCTATCACCACTACCTTTCTTCCCAACATTGTGGTAAACTACAGGGGTGTCTTTAGCTGACAAATTAGATAGAGGCAGCACCTTAATTGTTTCCCTCTGGAGTTTTGAGCTGCTGGGACTTACTTTTGTCTTTGTGGGAGGGGTGAAGCTGGCAATTCATTATTAACTTTATAGTTTATCTTAGAGTAAATTGTTGATATTTACTTAACATCTAAGAGTCTTCTCTTAGATTAAACTTTTTTTGAATGAGGACTTCCATTTAAGTTACTGGTCAGATTCAGGAAGAATAATTCTATCAAACATTCTTTTTTGAGTTGTGGATGCTCTATAAAGATATTGGAATTCATCTTTGGAAGGAACAGACTGTCATTGAAGTCTTAAATGTCTATTTTGGTATTTTCTGGATTTGCTAATGATCTAACTTTCTAATTTAGTAATATTTTATTTAGATAAATGAAACCATGCTTATGAAATCATTGACAGATGAATCACCTCCAACTCAATAGGTTAAGCATTTTAGAAAATTTATGAATATTTGCAGACACATATTTTAAAAATTTATAGACACAAGATCTTATATTTTAGTTATTTTTCAATATGCTATGTTTCTGACACTGTTTTAGTTAAAATAAAATCTTATTTCTAATGTAAATTATATGAATTCCTAAAAATAAGGCTATATTAAACATCATTCTAAAACCAAACAAATTGTTACATTACAATGAATCTTCTAGGTCTTTGCAAAAGAGAGGGAACTTTTCTTTTTCAGTTTTCAATTTATAAAGAGTTTAGATTGAATTATGAATAAAGCTGCTGTAAACATTCATGTGCAAGTTTTTTTTGTGGACATAAAGTTGTCACCTCCTTTGAGTAAATACCAAAGAGCATGATTAATGGATCATGTGGGAGGATTATGTTTAGTTTTGTAAGAAGCCACCAAACTGTCTTCCAAAGTGGCTGTACCATTTTGCATTCCTACCAGTAATGAATGAGAGTTCTGAGGCAGGAGAATAGCGTCTGGAGGCAGGGAACCTAAGGCTGATTCACGCTGACTTCCTAGAACTGAATCAAAAGGAAAACCCCAACTTTCCATGCCCAGGTAACCAAGGAACAGAGGGGTTGGGGGTGCAACCCCTGCACCCCCAACCCCTCTGCCACCTTCTGCATTGCAGATGAGAAATGGAAAGTACCTTTGATTGGTCCCCTCCTGCAACCAATCAGACTGGTCACTGGCCTAGTCTTCATTTGCATAAAGGCGTAACTTTGTGACTTAAGCCTCTGATTGGTCACTTTCCACCATCAGTCAGACTGGTTGTGAGCCACTACTTCATTTACATAGGGTGTAACTAAGTAACCAATGGGAAACCTTTAGTGGGTATTTACACCCCAGAAAATTCTGTAACCAGTGCTCTTGAGCCACTTGCTCGAGCCTGCTCCCATTCTGTGGAGTGTACTTTTGGTTCAATAAATCTGTGCTTTCGTTGCTTCATTCTTTTGTTGCTTTGTGTGTTTTGTCCAATTCTTTGTTCAAAACACCAAGAACCAGGATGACTCATAGTCAAGACCTTCCACCAGTAATAATTCTACATCCTCACTGCATTCGTGATGTCAGTGTTCTGGTTTTTAGCCATTCTAATAGGTATGTAGTGGTATCTCATTATTTTAATTTGCATTTCCCTGATAACGTATGATGTGGATCATCTTTTCTGTATACCTTCTTTGATGAGATGTCTGTTAAGTTCTTTGGCCTGTTTTTTAATAGGATTTGTTTTCTTGAATTTTTTTCATATATTTTGGATAGCAGTACTTTATCAGATATGTCTTGCAAATATTTCCTGACAGTCTATGGCTTCTCTTTTTATTCTCTTAACAGTGTCTTTTATAGAGCAGAAATTTTTTAATGTGAATGTCAGCCTATCACTTCTTTCATGGATTATGTGTTTGGTGTTGTATCTAAAAAGTCATTGCCAAACCCTAGGTCATCTAGATTCTCTTTTATCTTCTAGGAGTTTTATAGTTTTGTGTTTGATATGTAGGCGTGTGATCCATTTTGACTTAAGTTTTGGGACGGGTATAAAATCTGTGTCTAGATTAATTTTTTCGCATATGAGTATCCAGGTGTTCCAGAATTATTTGTTGAAAAAACTATCTTTGCTCCATTGTATTGCCTTTGTTCCTTTATCAAAGATCGGTAGACTGTATTTATGTGGGTCTATTTCTGGGCTCTCTGTTCTGTTTCACTGATCTTTTTGTCTGTTCTTTTACCAATACCACACTGTCTAGATTATTGTAACTTTAGATAAGTCTTGAAGTCAGACACTGTCAGTCTCCCACCTTTCTTCTTCAAAATTGTGTTGGTTTTTCTGGGTCTATTGCCTTTCCATATAAACCTTAGAATCAGTTTAACAGTATCCCCAAAATAAGCTGCTGGGATTTTGATTGGTATTGCATTGAATCTATAGATGAAGTTGAGAAGAACTGACATCTAGAAAATATTGAGCTTTCTTATCCATGGACATGAACTATCTTTCAGTTTAATTAGTTTCTTTTGATATCTTTGATCAGAGTTTTGTAGTTTTGCTCATGTAGGTCTTGTACATGTTTTGTTAGATTTACCTATTTTATTTTGGGAGGATGCTAATGTAAATGGTATTGTGTTTTAAATTTTAAATTCCACTTGTTCCTTGCTGGCGTATAGCAAAGTAGTTGACTTTTGTCTATTAACCTTGCATTTTGCAACCTTGCTATTGTTGCTTATTAGTTCCAGGAGTTTTTTTGTAATCAGTTCTTTTGGATTTTCTACATATACTGTCATATTATCTGTGAACAAAGTTTTATTTCTTCTTTCAACCTCTGTACTTTTTCTTTCTCTTCTTATAGCATTAGCTAGGACTTCCAGTATGATGTTGCAGTGCAGTGGTGAGAGAAGACAAGACATCCTTGCTTTATTGTTCATCTTAATGGGAATGCTTTGAGTTTCTCACCATTAAGCATGTGTAAACTGTAGGTGTTTCTATTTTTGTTTTGTATTAAATTCTTTATTAAGTTGAGGAAATTCCCTTGTATTCCTAGTTTATTTTACTGAGATTTTTTTTTTGATGCGTGGGTATTGAACTTTTTTTTTTTTTTTTGAGATGGAATTTTGTTCTTGTTGCCCAGGCTGGAGTGCAGTGGTGCAATCTTGGCTCACTGCAACTTCGGCCTTCCAGGTTCAAGCAATTCTCCTGCTTCAAGTAGTTGGGATTACAAGCTACCCAACCTGCTAATTTTGCCACCACACCTGGCCAATTTTGTATTTTTAGTAGAGATGGGATTTCACCATGTTGGCCAGACTGGCCTTGAACTCCTGACCTCGGGCGATCCACCTGCCTCAGCCTCCCAAAGTGCTGGGATTACAGGCGTGAGCCACTGCACCTGGCCTGGGTATTGACCTTTTGTCAGATGCTTTTTCTGCATTTGTTGATAAGATCATGTGATTTTTTTTTTCTTTAGCCTGTTGATATGGACTACATTAATTTATTTTCAGATTGCACACCTGCAATAAATCCCACTTGGTTGTAATATACTGTTCTTGTTATACTTTGTTGGATGGAATTTGCTATTTGCTGAAGACTTTCACATCTGTGTTCATGAGAGATATTGGTCTGAAGTTTTCTTGTAATGTCTTTGTCTAGTTTTGATATTAGGGTAATGCTGACCTCATATCTACTTCTCTCTTCTGAAAGATATTGTAGAGAATTGGTATAAGTTTTTCCTTAAATCTTTGGAAGAATTCTCCATCTGGGCCTGGTGCTTTATATTTTGGAAGGTTATTACTTACTGATTCCATTTCTTTAATAGGTATAGTCCTATTCAGGTTGTGTCTTCTGTGAGTTTTGAGAGATTGTGTCTTTCGAGGAATTGGTCTGTTTCATCAAGGTTGTCAAATTTGTGGGTATAGAGTTGTTCACAGTATTCTTTTGTTATCCTTTGAATATCCATGGGATCCATAGTAATGTCCTCTTTTATTTCTGATATTAGTAATTTGTTTCCTGTCTTTCTTAGCTAGCCTACCTAAACGCTTGTTAATTTCATTAATATTTTCAAGGAACCAGCTTCTGGTTTCATTGATTTTTCTCTATAGATTTCCTGTTTTTTAATTTCATTGATTTCTGCTCTAATTCTCACTCTTTCTTATGCTTACTTTGGATTTAATTTATTCTCTTCCTAATTTTCCAAGGTGGAAACTTATAAATGATATTAGGTCTTTCTTTTCTAATTTATGCATTCATTAAGTCATTTATGCCTTAGGTTGCAATTTTTTGAATTTCTGCAATCAGGCCTTGGCAATGATCTTGTGCAGTAGGGTATGAACTCTTACATGCTTAGCGTTCCAATAATGGAACACTAGACATAAATTTAATAAATTTCCCTCAAAAGCACTGCTTTTGCCATGTCCCACAAATTTGGTACATTTTGTTTTCATTTAGTTCAAAATATTTTAAAGTGTCTCAAGATTTCTTTGTAAACCCATGTGTTATTTAGAAATGTTGTTTAATCCCCAAGTATTTTGGGATTTTTGCAGCTATCTTTCTGTTGATTTCTTAATTCAGTTGCAGCCTGAGAGCAGACATTATATGACTTCTATTTTAAATTTGTTATGGCATGTTTTATGGCCCAGAATGTGGTCTATCTTGGTGAACATTCCACGTAAGCTTGTGAAGACTGTGTATTCTGTTGTTGTTTGATGAAGTAGTCTTTTGTTCATTATATCCGGTTAATTAATGATTTGTTGAGTTCAACTATGCTTACTGACTTTCTGCCTGCTGGATCTGACCATTTCTGGTACAGCAGTGTTGAAGTCTCTATATTAGTGGAGTCTTCTTTTTTTCCTTTCATTTCTATCAGTTTTTGCCTCACATATTTTGATACTTTGTTGTTAGGTACATAAACATTAGGTATTGTTATGTCTTCTTAGAGAATTGACCCCTTTGTCATTATGTAATGCTCCTCTTTGTCACTGATGACTTTCCTTGCTCTCAATTTTGCAGTATCTGAAATTAATACAGCTACTCTCACTTTCTTTTATTAGTGTTAGCATGGTATAACTTCCTCCATATTTTTACTTTTAATCTATATGTGTCTTTACATTTGAGGTGGATTTCTTACAGACAACTTATACTTGGGTCTTGTTTTGTTATCCACACTGATGTTTTAATTGGTACATTTAAACTATTGATGTTCAAAGTAAGACAAGTCATCAATAGCTTCTAAGAAACTGTCACTTTTTTTCTTTTTTCTTTTTTTTTTTTTAAGTTCAGGGGGACTTGTGCAGGATGCACAGGTTTGTTACACAGATAAACATGTGCCATGGTGATTTGCTGCGCTGATCATTCTGTCACCCAGGTATTAAGGCCAGCATCCATTAGCTGTTTTTCCTGATGCTCTCCCTCACCCCACCCAACCCTCTGACAGTTCCCAGTGTGGGTTTTTCCCCTCCATGTGCTTGTGTGTTCTCATCATTCAGCTCCCACTTATAAGTGAGAACATAGAGTATTTGGTTTTCTGTCCTCGTGTTAGTTTGCTGAGGATAATGGCCTCCAGCTCCATCCATGTCCCTGCAAAGGACATGATCTTGTTCCTTTTTATGGCTGATAGTGTTGCATGGTGTATATGTACCTCATTTTCTTTATCCAGTCTATCATTGATGGGCATTTAGGTTGATTCCATGTCTTTGCTATTGCGAATAGTGCTGCAGTGAACATATGTGTGCATATTATAATAGAATGATTTATATTCCTTTGGGTATATTCAGTAATTGATTGGTGGGTCAAATGGTATTTCCACCTCTAGATATTTGAGGAATCATCACACTGTCTTCCACAATGGTTGAACTAACTTACACTCCCACCAATAGTGTAAAAGCATTCCTTTTTCTCCACATCTCGCCAGAATATACTTCATAAGGACTTGTTGAAAAGCCTGTGGTTAAAGTCTTTCTTACAGCTTTTGTTACAGATATCTCAAACTGAGGGTACAATTATAATGTGGAATTAGTGCTTGAGTAAATGTAAGTAATTTCAGTTATAGTCTCTGTATTAGTCCATTCTCACACTGCTATAAAGAAATACCCAAGACTAGGTAATTTATAAAGGATAGAGGTTTAATTGACTCACAGTTCTGCAAGGCTAGGAAGGCCTCAGGAAATTTGCAATAATGGCAGAAGGAGAAGCAGAAGCAACTACCTTTTTCACAAGGTGAGGCGACAGGAGAGAGAGAATGCAAATGGGGAAGAGCCGCTTATAAAACCATCAGATCTCATGAGAACTCACTATCATGGGAACAGCATGGGGAAACTGCCTCCATATCCAATCGCCTCCCACCAGGTTCCTCCCTCAACACATGGGGATTACAATTTGAGATTAGGTTTAGGTGGGGACACAGACCCTAACCATATCAGTCTGATAACAGTTTTCCGCCCCCCTCAAGAATCTCCATTTTTATGGTGAGCAAGTGTGAGACTTTCAGATTACAAGGTTGAAAGAGATCATAATTTTTTTTTATCATATATAAATAAGAACCAGCTAAGTAATAAGGATAATGGAAAACTTGATTCTGAGTTTTGACCTTTTACTTCCTTAGACACATTGTTTTCAGTTTTCTTTATATTCTTAGTACTTTGATAGCCATGTTTAAAGTTTTTAATTTTTTTACAAAATCAGTGTGTACTTTGTTATTTTTAAAGAATAGTTTATTTGAAAACAGCATGGGATTTTTGCCTCTCAAACAAGGACAGGTGAAAATTGGGAGTTCTGTAGGAGAGCAGAAGTGGAGAAGCTTTTGTGTTCTTGCCCTTTCCCTTCTCTTTAACTGATTATCCCTATCTAGGTTTGTATCTCGAAATTCAGATCAATAGGTGGGATTACAATTGAAAAGTTATTAATGAATACAAGGGTGGTGGTATAAGAGTTTACCTTAGGCAAGTTGTATGGAAGACAGTAATAGATAATTTTGTCCATAAAACTTTTCCTATTTTGATTATGTAATCTCAATATTCATAATAATTTGTTAAGTATACATCAGGGGAACTGTTTCTGTCATCTAGAATGACCATCTATTTAATAAAGCCATGAAACAATTAGAGAACTTTCAGAAAACAAATGGGCATAATGCTGTGTTGCAAAAACATGTCCTGCCTGGTTCACCCTGTCCATTTTTAGATTGTTCTGGATGATAGTGAAATGCAGAAGTGTTTGCCACACAGGTGCAGTGTTTTGCAGCTATTGGAAACATTCCCCCTCACCCACAGCCCCTTTGCTTTCTTCACATAAAATTATGCTGTGCTTAAACCATTAATGCTAGAAGGTGGGATTTGAGAATTTGAATGTCTGTTTACATAAAGATGTAATACAGAGAAATAACTGCTCATTCAGGCATCTGAATGTAACTGCCTAGATGACTTTATTAAAACTGTCCTTAAGGTCACACTAGCCTTAAGGTCATGGAGTTTTAGATACAAGAGACTGCCTTTAAAACTCTTGTCTGTAGAATTGCTGCCCTCCAGGACTGAACTGTCTTTGAGGACAGGGCTTATATATATTTATTTTTAAATCTCCTGGAACTAGCATAATACCTGGACATAGTAGGCACTTTATATGTTTGCGAATATTTTATGTTGCAAGATGAAGCCAAATGAAAATATCGTTTAGTATGGTACTAAATCAGAAATTATAATTTTTTTAAACTGATGCCATGTGGTATACTCTGTAGTAGTCATGAACAGAATGCCATGGCCTGAGAGAGAAGGGGGGAGTGAATAATTCTGTCCATGGAAATCACGGGATACTTTATATTTTTACGTATCACAGAAAATACTTCCCTAGACTACAATTGGAGAATTTGTTTTGAAGAGAATTTTTTTCCTTATCTAAGAGAAAATAATGTATTTTCCAACAGCAGTGTTTTCCCCCCATATCCCTATTTTTGTCATTTTTGATGCATTATATAATAACCAAATTAATGATTCAAAACTGGAAAGTTTTAGAGCATGCTTTCTTTATATAAAACCAATGTTTTGTTTTCTGTAGTTATTCCTATGATGAGAGTTATGTATGCTTTGGAGTCAGACATAAATAGGTTTGAATCTCATATTTTTTAATCCCAACTTACTAAATTGTTTACCTCAAGGAAGCAACTTAACCTCAACATGTCTCAATATTTCTGTCTGCAAAAATGGGGCTAATATCTACTCTAAACGGTAGTGTTATGAGGATGAAATGAGGTACCTCTTGAGTACATGGCAGCAGCATTATTCCTGGCGCGTATTAGGAACTCAGTAAACATAATTTCCTTTTTATTCAACAGAGAGGGTTGTAGTGATCAAGACTATAGTACTTTTTCTGGCATTGATGAAGCTGCTATTCTAGGAGACTATAGTATGCCCTCAAGTTTCTATTTGTTCAGCATGTGCATAGTACCCACTATCTGCAAAGGCATTGAGATACGTGGCAATATTGTAGTCTTGTTGGGGCTGGGGGTGAGGAGTAGAACACCAAATATTGAAATCATGATAAAAGGTAGTAAATTACTGAGATTCTGAGAAGGGGGATTCTGAGAAGGAGATGAACTGCAGTGATTAGGCATCCTTCATGGTGGTAGCATAGCTGCGAACTGAACCTTCAAGGCAGAATGGAGAAGAAAAACATTCAGGCTTAAAGAAGACCAGAAAGATCAAATGCTCAGTCTTCTGAGAGAATATTTTTGTGTGTTGTAATTGGCAGTGGTTCCATGTATACAGAATAAAAAATTGTCATATTAGACTGAAGCTGGCTGTGTTGATCCAAAGAAAGCGTAGGAAAGCATCCTGAATGTACCATTGCCTGTTTTCCTGAGTCATAAATAGCATATCCTTTATTCTCCAAATGCTTAGGACTCTTAAACTAGCAAAGCATATACTTTGAAGTTTATAAACGTATAGATGTGTTCGCAAGTTTTTCCTTTTTATCTGAGAATTCATAACAGATGATAAATTTTATTTCTATGTAAGAGAATGGAAAACAGTTTACATTTGAGAAAAGATGAGTAAAACTAGTAACATTTTTGGAATTGGTGGGGGTAGAGGAAGGGAGGGATTTGGAGGAGAAGCATTGTGTGTCTTATAAGAAGTTATCACAAGATAAGAATTTGTTCCTTGCAACAAAGTGTGATTAGGAACCATTGGAAAATTTTGAGGGTTCTAATGAAACATTTAAGGAATTTGATTTTTACAGTTAGTAGGATAGTTTAAAGGGAAAAGAAGTCAAAATATTAAGGACATTTACAAAGAAAAGCTTGGTATATTTGAGGCTTGAAATAATCTGAACTAAAGTATTGAAGAAGAAATGTCCAAAAAAGCAATAGTGAGAGGCTGTTGGGAGTGTAAGGTTAAAGGAGGACAACAGATCAAAAATGGCTTCAAGGCTCTGCCTTTAGGGGATGGAAGAGTAAATTTTGAAGTACCATCTTGGCATTATCATTGCTCTAGGATAAGGGATAAGAGCTGTAATTCACTCTCAGGTCCCTCCCTAGTTTTCTAGTGACTGAATAAAGAATGAAGTGGCAAATTTTTGTTGTGGGATGCTTTTGAAACAAGGTTTCTTCTCTTCAGTTACCTAATTGGGAGAGGGTGTTATATATTTTCACTAGGGGTAACAGTATGTGTTGTTTCCATTAAAAGACTAGGTAATTTGGATGTGATAGAAGATATTGGTGTGTCTTTAGAAATACTGAAATGATTTGGGGAAAGAAAAAAATGTATAAAGATACTTTGAAAACTTTGAGGGCTTTTAATTTGTTAGAGTTGCTGTTTTTGGATGGTGTTTTCTTGTAAAAACTTAACCCCAAGGATATGTTTTACTTCTGCTGTTGTTAATAGGTCTCTGTTCATTTAATAGGTGGCGATTATCATGAGCATTTGGGGAAAAAAATTTTAACAGAAGTTTTGTTGGGCGGAAAGTATACTCTTGGCTTTTTTAGGTATGTTATACTCCAGGTATTTTAGACTACAAGGCAAGAGGCAGAAATCTAGAAGGATACTAGGGGCAGAGCAATATTTTCAGCAAAATTGTTTTCCCTCTCTTCAGCTTTCTCTGTTACCCTATCCCTCTCCCTTTTTAGTAGCTCAGAACATACCCTCCTCCAGCTTCCTGCAAAATTGAAAACTTTTGCTTCAGTGTTAACACACAAAGTGAAATAAAGAAGAGTGCCTAGATAGCACAACCAGCATTTTTCAAGCACTAACTATATATCTAGTACTATGCTTGGTTCTGGGCATGCACATGTGTATGACACACGCTCCCTGTCTTGAGAAGCCCACAGTAGAGCAGTCTGGTGAACATTCATAATTTACAGTTATGCTTTTATGGAGCTACTCACAGAGCTGATTTTCCATTTGATAGTCTCGACAAAAAGTAAGTTTGTATATAATCAAAGAAGCAATACTAGCATAGCTTTTCTTCATAGACATTAAAACTTGTTTTTGGAACTGCACACTTACATTTTTAAGAATTGTTCTTATAAAGAGCAAATAAAACACCTTTTACACTCTGTGTTGTTTGGCTAATTTATTGTCATTTGTTTGGCCAAATGACAAGGCATTTTTTTTGGTAGTATGTTGAGCTAGATATAGCTGTTCAATGTTTATATTGAAAAATTAATATTATTAAAAAGGATATCTTTTTAGTCCATGTGTTCTGATCCTTAACATTTTATTTAATCTTGAAGCTATTCTTCTCCCTATTCCCCTTTTGAGTACTTTTGATTTTCTGTAATATCTTTCAAAACTTTTTCTTTCCCAACATTAAAACCCTTTTGATGTATAGAGAAATGTTGTTTAAAAATCCATTAGCAAAATCCCTTATGATGATAACAGGATACATTTTTTTTTTTTTCCTTGCTCTTTTATTGTACCTTGTTAAGCTGGTCTCACATGAAGTTTCTTAGAATCAGGCAGTTCCTGGTTCCTATGGGACTTCCTGTTTTCTCAAATAAAAATAGAAAAGCATCTCAGAAAGGAAACCTGGTCAGTGTGAACTACTTTGTAAGATCAGTTAGTCTTAGTTAGTCTTAGTTGTGACCAGGATTATACAGATGTATAGTCTATATAAAATATTAAAGTTTATAGGTATCTGAAAGCTTTGAATATTTTCATATGTAATATCAAAATAAACAAAATGATAAGAAGACTCTGAATAAAAACCCCGAGAGGTGTGCTACATATTCAGCCATAAACATTTTTCTATCTTAATTTAGAGGTGAAGGAGGGGCATAGGGGTTGGATGGAAAGTGGTAAATCCTTTCCTTATTATGTAATATTTTATTGGAAATTTGGAATTGTTTAATACTGAGCCTTAATTCTTAGTTACTTTGATCGGTATTTTTTTTTCTTGCCGCTTTTTCAGATGTTGGCAAGGATTAGGAAGGTGGATTTAAAAAATATCATTAGAAGTCAGAATTCTAAATGAATTATTCAGTTTTAAAGCATCTTGTAGATTTCTTTCAGTAGTTAACTGCTTCTTAGTCTTTATTTTGAAGAGAAATCAAGTTAAGGTAGAAACAAATGATTTGGTCATTAGCAGTAATAATAATGGATAGTGTGTATTGAGTGCATATTAAGTGCTTGACACTGTGTCAAACATTTTATCTTATTCATCTCATTTAATCCTGACAACAACTGTATAAGGTAGGTATCATTGTTATCCATACTCCTTTAAAGAAGAAACTACAATTTAGAGTAGCTAATTAGATGTTAGTTCAGAGACATTACTAATAAGTGGTAGAGGTGGAGCTGGGACTTGAACTCAGCTTCTGTGACACCAGAGCACCTGATCTCAATGATTGTGAGGAAAACCACTGAAAAATTACTTCCCTAACCTTTATTATCACCAGTTTGTTTACATTTGGTTTACATATTTATATCCAGTTTTAGCAAAGTACATGCTGGCATTTCAGAGAGTTTGTTTGGGGGATTGTAATTCTTAAGTGATGCTAATACTTCTCTTTTTTTCCTTCCTTGATAGTAGAAAACCCCTTTGGTGAAACATTTGGAAAGATACAAGTAAGTAAACGATCGTAATACTGATAATTTCGTGTCATGTTTTATATGATAAAAGCATGAGAATGACTATCAACTAAAAAAAGTAATTTTAAAGTTATTTTCGTCTTAAACAATAGGTTTTATCAACTAAAAAAATAGTAATTTTAAGGTTATTTTAGTCTAAAACAATAGGCTTTCTTATTCTGAGTATTCCCTAACTGTCGTATAATTAAATCTGACACAGATTTTCTCTTAAGAGCTGAACTGTTTATCACTTTACTGTAAAAGACTACTGCCAAGTAAAATGGGAGTGGCATATCATCAGTAGATCTCTTACACTTAAAAGTATGCCTGTTGCCTGTAGTTGTTGGATGCCTTAGCAGTTTTTGTCCGTTTTGCCCTCATTTTACCTCTTTGGATCTTCTGCATATTGGCATGCCTATTCGACCATCAAAAGGACTTAGAAAGGAAGCATATCCTTCAGGCTATTTCTTTAATTTTTTAAAGAGTGCTATAATACTAATTTTAACCTAAATTTTACTTATATAAAAATATTTTTCACTTACCCATCATTACAGGGACTTCAGAGATTAAGATGTTTAAGCATGTAATTCGTTGTTAATTTTTTATTATAGGAACTGTTATATAGACCTGTATAGAAAACATTATTTGTTGTACTGAAGGATGTGTAATAATGTGTAATCACATCCATAGAATATTACTTTCTATTGTTAAAGTGGAACTCTGAAATGATTAGTAATATTCTATTGCAGTGATAATTGTTTAAAACAAAGTTGGCTTTTTCAATTGCATTATTAAGTATAACACTGCTACAGTGTCATAATTTAAATTTGGTACAGTATACTTACTGAAGACTATTTTCTTCTGTTTAATTTTCCCCAAGGAAGAAACTGAAGTTCTGAACTTCTGAATAATAGTAATAATTATAATGAAGATAGTGGCTGTTTACTTATATTAAATGCTCATTCTGTACAGGGCCCCTTGCCAAGTTGTATTAGTCTGTTCTCACGCTGCTAATAAAGACATACCGAGACTGGGTAATTTATAAAGGAAAGAGGTTTAATTGACTCACAGTTCTGCTGGGGAGGCCTCACAATCGTGGCGGAAGGTGAAAGTCACGTCTTACCTGGTGGCAGGCAACAGAATATATGCAGGACAACTCCACTTCATAAAACCATCAGATCACATGAGACTTATTCACTATTCATCACGAGAATAGCATGGGGAAAAAAATCCACCCCATGCATGATTCAGTTACCTCCCACCACTGCCTCCCACAACATGTGGGGATTATTACAATTCAAGGTAAGATTTGGGTGGAGACACAGAGCCAAACCATATCACAAGTGTTAAAATTCATTATTATTTAATCAAAGGCATAATGCAAACAGTTAAAAATATCCTTGAAGAGGCCGGGCGCAGTGGCTCACGCCTGTAATCCTAGCACTTTGGGAGGCCGAGGCAGGCGGATCGTGAGGTCAGGAGATCGAGACCATCCTGGCTAACACAGTGAAACCCCGTTTCTATTAAAAGTACAAAAAATGAGCCGGACATGGTGGCAGGTGCCTGTAGTCCCAGCTACTTGGGAGGCTGAGGCAGGAGAATGGCCTGAACCCGGGAGGCGAAGCTTGCAGTGAGCCGAGATTGTGCCACTGTACTCCAGCCTGGGCTACAGAGCGAGACTCCATCTAAAAAAAAAAAAAAAAAAATCCTTGAAGAGAAAATTGGCTGAGGATTGAGGAGGGAAATATTTAATGGTGACAATATATGAGAAAATTGGATAGAGTCACCCTATAGATTTTTCTCCCTCCAAAATGAAAAACAATAATCTGGGCCTTACTAAAACACAATTAGAAGGTAGCTAATTCAAATTACAAAATTGCCTTTATTTAATGAAAGATTATTTGAAAGCTTATTTTATGTATTTACTTGTGGAACTTTAAGTAGTTTGCAGAATTATTAGGGAAGCCAGTAGTTAGACATTAAGCTGAAATATTAGGAGACAATCTGAAAAGCAGTCAAAATGGAAGAACAGCGTAATCAAACTGTAAACCAGTAAGTAAGTTTAAAAGTTGATTTCTATGCTTTTCAGATTTACTGCTAGTTTAGTGTACTTATACTAAAGATAATTGAACCAAAGCCTTTCTGTTTCTTTCTCAAAATGTATTCATTCACTTAATAGCATATATCATCATGCCACTGCACTCTGCTACAGCCTGAGTGACAGAGCAAGACTGTAAAGATAGATAGACAGATAAAGTAAATAGTATATCTCATAAACACCTACTTAGATTATAATTTAGTTGGTCATTTGGATAGCAGTTGAGGCCCTTCTAGTATATAGATGGTCATTTAAACTCTGTTTGTTTGTTTATTTTTTTTGAGACAAGGTCTCATTTTTATCACCCAGACTAGAGTGCAGTGGCATGATCACGACTCACTGCAGCCTCAACCTCCTGGGCTCAAGTTATCCTCCCACCTCAGTCTCCTGAGGAGCTGGGACTACAGGTGCATACCACCACACCCAGCTAAATTTTGTATTTTTTTGTAGAGATGGGGTTTTGCCACATTGCCCAGGCTGGTCTCAAATTCCTGAGCTCAAGCAATTCTCCTGGCTCAGCCTCCCAAACTGTTGGGATTTCAGGTGTGAGCCACTGCACCCGGCCTTAAATAAATTTTCATTGGAAAGATAATTCTTGTAAAAGCTAGTTTATTCCCAGGTCCCTCTTATGTTTATTAAAGATGTAATCAGAGGACAGATGACAAATGTTTAAATTTTGTTTTGTTTTTGTAAGGGGAGTGAGGAAGGGTATGATAGGACATATAAAACAAAAAGAAAATAAGTCTCTTCCAGATGAGAGGAAAAGAAACACAAAACTTTCCATTGCTTTAATCCTAAAACTTAACTAGATTCACCTTGGTTTTATGTGTCACATCCATAAGCTACACTGTCATTGGAACACCTAGTCATCCTGTTATGTTGAAGATATTTATTAAAAATGATTTTGTGGTTTAATGTATCACAAATGCTTAGGTTTCAGAATCCTGTTTCAGCCCCTGCTCTTAGTTTTTTTTGAGACACAGTCTCGCTCTGTCACCAGGCTGGAGTACAGTGGCATGATCTCCGCTCACTGCAACCTCTGCCTCCCGGGTTCAAGTGATTCTCCTGCCTCAGCCTCCCGAGTAGCTGGGACTACAGGCACATGCCACCACACTCAGCTCATGATCCACCCTCCTTGGCCTCCCAAAGTGCTGGGATTACAGGCGTGAGCCACCACACCCAGCCTACTGTTACTTTTTGATGTCTAATTTTTGCAGTTTGAATTTTTGATCTTATGTGAAGATAAGGACTGGCTTGATTCAGAATCTGATTAAGATAAAATTGAGGCAAAAAATATGTATCTGTAGGAAGGCAAGTAGTAAACTGAATGAATAAGTAACTTATCTCAGTCAACCATCTGACATAAAACCAGGTATTCTGGTGGTAGGATCTTGGTTCTTTTGTTGAGTTTTCCTCTTAGTATAACCGATTATAGCTGCAATGACAAAAGCATGCCACCCATAGTGTGCAAACATGTTCTCTTCTGTCCCTGCACATACACCACAAAATAAATGGGTGAGGTTGCATGTTATTAGACATATAAATGTTACTTTTCCAGTCTTTTATATCTTGCTTTAATTTGCTCTATGTTCTATTCATCCAGTAAATCTGTTTTGTTGGAAACTTCAGGAAGAAAGAAAGTAATAAAGAGAGAGCCCCCTGATAAATCATGGACTTATTTTAGGTAGTGCAATAAGCTATTACCCACTCCCCACCCTACCCTCCATCATTTATGTCGATCACTCCTGATCGTAATTGCTCTTAAATTGGAGGTCTTGTTGCTTTAGACTACTTGGCAGGTACTTAGGCTGTACCATTGCAATAATTCTCTATCTGGACTCTTTTCATACAATTATTTCTGCTTCCGGGCCAGCCTATACATTCTAGATTCTGGCCCGGGTAGTATTCCTGATGTACAAGTCTGTTTTACTCTCCTGCTAAATTTTCAGAATGAAGTCAAACTCTCTGTGTTGCTATCCAAGGCTGTCTGGTAGTTAATACTAAACAACTTTTCTAGTAGTTTGCAGAATCAAACAAGGCTACTGGTTATGTAATAAATATAACCAATGCTTTCATGCCTTCATGCCCTTGCTCAGGGTCTTTCCCATTGCCTAGAATGCTGATCTGTTATTTTTTCCTTTTAAACCAAACTCAAATATTCTGTTCCATAAATTCTCTTCCCTCCTTCCCTCCTTCTTCTGTAAATACAGAAGGAGGGAAGAGAATCTTCTGTATTACTCTGCAGTTGTTGTATAACATTTAATATGTTTTTTGCCCTTGAGTACAGGAACCATCTTGTTCACTGGGTCTCTCGCTTTGCTGAGAGAACAGTTCTTAACTCCTAGTAGATGTTTATTTAATGTTTGTTTCATTTTAACGGTTCATAAGTTTATACAGGGGCACCTTGGGAGCCTAGGAGAGGACTGAGTATCAGTCAACGTGCCAGTACTCATTCCCTTAGTTTTATGTGGTTGAGTTAGACTAAAACAAGACATGAAGGGCAGCCTTGATGAAGAAAACAGTCTCATATGAACAGTTTACATAAGAATACACTGTGTAGAGGGGGATTGGGAACATTGCTTTGGTGATTGATGGAGTTTATTGTCTGTGAGACCTTTTTTAGCACTAACCTTATGCCAATTTTTAAATCATTCTCCAGAAAGTGAAATATTTAGAGTAATAATTTAGAGTCTTAGATTAAGGTTTCTTAAAAATATGGTGCCCATTACTTAAATGTGAATTTGTCTTTCAGATTATGTGGCTTCTGTGATTTTAAATGTACTGTTTTTCTTTTTGATTAAGAATTATTTGGTGTTTTTTTTTCTTGTAATTGGGTATTTCATAATAACTTCTCTTAATTTTAGGAAAGTGAAAAAAAACTTATGATGAACACGTTATATAAGCTTCATGATCGATTGGCACAGCTTGCAGGTAATTGTTTTAACTTTTATAGTTGCTAAAAATGTTTTGAAAAATGTATGTAACATGTTATTAGTAGAAAATTTTTTTCCAAGTCCAGTGTTATATTTGAGAAATATTTTTCTTCAGAAGTTTTCATTACCTATACAGAGTGATTTTTGATTTTTATATATGTATTTAATCAAGGCTTTTTTCCTGCCTGCCATCTGTGTTAGAGGTAATATATATATATATATAATATAGTTATAAAGTTGATCAAATTTCTTTATTGCATTAATGGTAACAAAAAATCCGGAAAGCTTAAGTATCAGAGGAATTAGGTAAGCAATGAATTGACTAAAATCTTGGATTAAATATACAAATGCAGATTTTCTTTTGTTGGTTATATACGTATCATTCTGTTTGATAAAGTAAATTTATTCTCCTGTAATTTTCTCTCCTGATTAATTGCATTTTCCTCGTATTCTGCTCTTAGTAATTCTTTGAGAGCTCTAAGGTAGTCAACTTGTCTGAAATGGGAATAATTTATTATAGATGAATTGGTATCAAGTTTAGCACATGTAAACTGCAGTAGCAGCTTATCTATTACTTTTTTTAGTTTTTTGTTTTTTGTTTTTTTTTTTACATATAATCTGAAAGAAGAAACTTGGATTCTTGTAAGCAGTCATAAGAAAAGAAAAATGCAGTTTTCAAACTTTTCTATGTAGCAGATCTTTTGTGTAAACCAGATTATTGGTAGCAGCCTATAGGTAAATATGGAACTTCTCTGGTTGAATGAAGGTATTTAGGATCCTGACAGTTTCCCATCCTCTTATCTATCTTTGTTTTGTCCATTGGGTTCTTAATTCTGGTCAATTTTTTAAGCTTTTAATTCTGTATTATGTCGCTAAAAGCCTTCTTTGCTTTGATTGTCATTCACACACTTCAAGCTAATGACATTTATTTGGTATGCTGTAGCACCCAGAGATAGGTTAAGTATATGCTAGTTATGCTAGCTAGGGATATTGCTAACACAAGCTTCTACAGCTATCTCTGTAGCATTGTTTTATCAAGTATGGTTCATGGCCAGCTAAATCAGCATAATCTGATGTGCTTTTAAAGATACAGATTCCTTCCCCTTGAGTAAGGGTCAGCAAGCTTTTTTTCTGTGAAGGGTCAGATACTGGATATTTTAGGCTTTGTAGGTTAGTTTGCCTCTGTCACAACCACTCAGTTACGTTATACCATGAAAGCAGCCATAAATACTACATAAGTGAATGAGCTTGGCTGTATTCCAATAAAACTTCATTTATAAAAACAAGAGTAGGCCAGATTTGACCCATGGGCTGTAATTTGCAGACCTCTGCTCTAAATCTATGGGATCTAAATCTCTGAGGATGCACTAATAAACTTTCAGGACTTGTTCATCTAATAGGTACTTCTCCCCTTTTTATAGCTACTGACATTAAAATGATTACTTGAACAAAACTGAAATGAGAACATGGCTACTTTTATTTTAGAAACATTTGGGAAGGATTTTACTTTAATTATTCTACTTTCATGTCAACAAAAGCTTTTTAACTACTTGAAAGACACAGGGAAGGGAAAACATGACAATTGGAGTTCAATAGGAGGATAATTTATTTCTAATAACCACTTATAGTCTAAAGAAAAAGCCCTGAATTCGCTTCTTATCAACAATTAAAAGAAAAGATAAATGTAGTTTTCCAAAGATTTATATGTAGCACATCCCTTTGTAGAAACCAGATCATAGGTGGAAACTTGTACCTGATTTCCCTGTTGGTCTGTTATAACAATTTTTTTTTTCAACATTTTTTTGAGACAGGATCTTTTCTGTCACTCAGGCTGGAGTGAAGTAGGGTGATCACAGCTCACTGCAGCTTCAAATTCATGGAGTCAAGCTGTCTTCTCGCCTCTGCTTCCCGAATAATTGGGACTACAGATGCACACTACCACACCTGGTTATGTTATAACAGTTTTTAAGGCATGCACACCCCTTGCTAAAGATAGGATTAGTTATACTCTGAAAATGCACATACTTTAATTCATTAATAAATTCAAACTTATTTGAACCCTTAAATGATTAGCTTTAAGAATAGATGTGTAAGTTAAGTTAGCACAATGAATTTGCTGAATTTTTTCCTTTTTAGGAATAAGACATATTTCTGGAGGGCATCTTGTGTGCCAAGATCTGTGGATAGGCATCAGTGTGACATAGTTCCTATACCAGCTTACAATTTAGTTGGGAATATAATAGGAAGATATGTTCTTGTTTGGACTGAAATGCATTTAAAAGTTGTGGTTAATGTAAGGGTAGTTATTTGTTTATATTCTTACTGGAATTTCTTTGTTTATATTCTTACTGGAATTTCTTCTAGAAAGTATAAATAATATTGTTCATGTTCTTTCTTTACTGATTATAATAATATAACCTGTAATTGTATAATATATAAAATATTTGAATTAATTATGTTTGTTTTCTTCTGTTTAAGAGAGTACTGAGTCAAAATTAATAATATGCTAATCTTTCCAGGAGATCATGAATGTGGCAGTTCTAGTCAAAGAACGCTTTCTGTTCAAGAGGCAGCTGCGTATTTAAAAGTAAGCAGTGAAATTAGAATTTTAATAGCTATATTTTAAAAAATTATATACATCATTGCTACTTGTAAGAATCATATATTTGATTATTTTAATTGTACTGTTAAAAACTTGGGCCTGCTGTTTGGTATAATATGAGCAGTTACGAGAAAGTAAAATTGTTCAACCTTTTTTTTTTTTTTCCTTTTGTGAGACAGAGTTTCGCTCTTGTTCCCCAGGCTGGAGTGCAATGGCTGATCTCGATTCACTGCACTGTTCGCAACCCGGGTTTAAGCGATTCTCCTGCCTTAGCCTCGCGAGTAGCTGGGATTACAGGCACCCACCACCTCGCCCAGCTAATGTTTTTTGTATTTTTAGTAGAGATGGAGTTTCACTATGTTGGCCAGGCTGGTCTCAAACTCCTGGCCTCAAGTGATCCGCATGCCTTGGCCTCCCACAGTGCTGGGATTACAGGCGTGAGCCACCTGTTCAATTTTTTTTAGTTTGTTTTAGAACATTCTCTATGAGAGAATGCATATTAATTTGGAAAGGGTACAAAGAAACATTGGTCAGAGGGAAATTGAGATAGGTGAGTAGTAGCATGTAAGAGAGCAGGTAAACATCTAACCATTTATTTAAAATCTTCTGTCCCAGATCAGTTTCTTCTCAGAATACTAAGAGAACTTACCGTTGAATTTTCTAAACTACTGTAAATAATTTCTGGAAAATCTTAATGAAAGGAAAGGTAGCAGAAGATTAAAGATGGATAAATGTCATTCTGATTTCTCAGAAGTGGAAAGTGGCATTTGAAAACCATACAGGAAAGCTTGTTGTCGGTCCATTTCCATAAAGATAATTTCATAAAGATCTGAGTTCTTGCAAATGGAAACGTTGATCCCTGGAAGGTGGCTGGCATATGAATGTGGACAAGTCATGCCATACAAATTTCATGCCTCCCATCCCCTTGTTAAAATTGTGGTAAAAAATACATAACGTGAAATCTGTTAACATATTTTTAAGTATACCGTACAACTATATGTGCATTCTTATACGGCAAATCTCTAGAACTTCTTCATCTTGTATGACTGAAACTCTATACCCATTGCACAGCAGGTCCCCATTTTCCTCAGCTCCACATCCCTGGCAACCACCATTTTACTTTCTCCCTCCATCAGTGTGATTAACAGATACCTCATATAAGTTGAATCCTGCAATTTTTGTCCTGTGACTGGCTTGTTTCACCTAGCATAATATCTTCAAGTTTCATCCATATTGTAACATGACAATATTTCCTTCATTTTTAAAGGCTGAGTAGCATTTCATTGTATGTATACACATATTTTCTTTATCCAGTCATGTTGATGGGCTTTTAGATTGTTTCCACCTCTTGGCTATTGTGAATAATTCATCAATGAACATGGCAATGCAAATACTTCTTTGAGACTCTACTTTAAATTCTGTTAGACAAATACCTAGAAGTGGGATTGATAGATAATATGGTAGTTCAACTTTTTATTTTTTGAGGAACCTCCGTACTGTTTTCATACTGACTGTACCATTTTACATTCTTTCCAATAGTATAGTAGGATTCCAGTTTCTCCACATCCTTAACACTTATTTGCCTTATAGCTCACTGTGTTTTTTATTTGTGTTTCCCTGATGATTACTGATGTTGAGCATCTTTTCATATACCATTTATATACATATACATTTGTGTGTATATATAGCATGTATACAGCATATATATAATACCCTATCTGTTGGCCATTTGTATATCTTCTTTGGAGAAGTGCTATTCAAGTTCTTTGCTGATTTTTAAATTGGGCTATTTATTTTGTTATTGAATTGTGGGGGTTTCTTATGCATTTTGCATATTAACCCCTTGTCAGATATATGGTTTGCAAATATTTTCTCCCATTCTGTAGGTTACTTTTTCACTGTATTCACTGTTTTTTTTTTTTATTGCACATATGCTTTTTAGTTTGATGTAGTCCCACTTTTCTATTTTTTGCTTTTGTTGCCTATGCTTTTGGTGTCATGTCCAAGAAATTATTGCCCATATCGACATCAAGAAGCTTTTCTTCTATGTTTTCTTCAAGAAGTTTTAGAGTTTCAGGTCTTACATTTAAGTCTTTAATCCATTTGGAGTTGATTTTTGTGTATGATATAAGATAAAGGTCCAGTTTGATTCTATTGCATGTGGAAATCCAGTTTTCCTAGCACCATTTATTGAAGAGATTGTCATTTCTCCATGTGTAGTCCGGCACCCTTGTAGAAGATTGTTGGATCATACATCAGTGGCTTTATTTCTGGTTCTCTATTTTGTTCCACTGGTCCATTTATGTCTGTTTTTATGCTAATACTATACTGTTTTGATTACTGTAGTTTTGTCATATATTTTAAAGTCAGTGTGAGGCCTTTGTGGTTCCATATGGATATTAGGATTATGTCTTCTATTTCTGCAAAAAATACTATTGGGATTTTGTATTGCTGTATTGCTTTCAGTGATATAGTAATTTGAGTAATATTAAGTCTTCCAGTTCACGAACATGAGATATCTTTCTATTTATTTGTGTCTTTTATTTCATTCAGCTTTTTTTTTGTAGTTTTCAGTGTGTAAGTCTTTCACCTCCCTGGTTAAGTTTATTCCTAAGTATCTAAATCTTTCTAATGCTGTTATAAATGGGATTATTTTCTTAACCTCCTTTTCAGATTGATTGTTGTTAGTGTATAGAAATGTAACTGATTTTTGTATATTGATTTTATATCTTCCAACTTAGCTGAATTTGTTTATTCTAACAAGATTTTTTTTTAGTAGAGATAGGGGTCTTGCTATGTTGCCCAGGCTGGTCTCAAACTCCTGGGCTCAAGTTATCCTCCTGCCTTGGCCTCCCAAAGTGCTGGGATTACAAGCATGAGCCACCACACCCAGCCAAATAACAAGATTTTTTTGGTGGAATCTTTAGGGCTTTCTATGTATAAGATTATGTCACCTGCTAAGAGAGATAAATTTACTTCTTTCTGATTTGGATGTTTTTTATTTCTTTTTATCTAATTGCTTTGGCTAGGATGTCTAGTGCTACGAGAGATAGAGATGGGAAGAATAGCCACCCTGGCCTTCTTCCTGATCTTAGAGGAAAATCTCTTTTTTTTTTTTTTTGGAGACAGAGTCTCACTCTGTCGCCCAGGCTGGAGTGCAGTGGCGTGATCTCTGCTCAATACAGCCTCCACCTCCTGGGCTCAAGCAATTCACATGTCTCAGCTTCCTGAGTAGATGGGATTATGGGTGTGTGCCACCACACCTGGCTAATTTTTTTGTATTTTTAGTAGAGATGGGGTTTCACCATGTTGGCCAGGCTGGTCTCGAACTCCTGACCTCAGGTGATCCACCCACCTTGGCCTCCCAAAATGCTGGGATTATAGACGTGAGCCACCATGCCTGGCCAGGAAAATCTTTCAGTTTGTCACCATTGAGTATGATATTAGCTAAGAGTTTCCATGTATGGCCTTTAATATGTTGAGATAATTTCCTTCTGTTCCTCTTTATTGAATGGTTTTATCATGAAAGGATATTGAATTTTGTCAAATGCTTTTTCTGCATCTATTGAGAGGATCATGTGATTTTAATCCTTTGTTCTATTAATGTGGCATACTCAATTTTGATTTTTGTATGTTGAACCATCTTTGTGTCTGAGGTATACGATCCTGGTGTGTGATCCTTTTCATGTGCTTTTGAATTCAGTTTGCTAGTGTTTTTTTGAGGATTTTTGTATCTCAGGGATTTTAGTCTGTGATTTTCTTATAGTATCATTGTCTGGCTTTGGTTTCAGAGTAATGCTGGCCTCATAAAATGAGTTTGGAATTGTTTCATCCTTTTCAATTTTTCAGAAGAATTTGAATAGGATTGGCATTAATTCTTCTTTAATGAAATAGATAATAAACTCAGAAATGAATTCTGATTTTTTTCTTAGTCTAGTTAAGGGTTTGTCAATTTTGATCTTTTCAAAAATTGATTTGTTAAATTCTCTATTTAATTTATTTTTGCTCCAATCTTTATTATTTCCTCCCTTCTGCTAATCTTAGGCTTAGTATGTTCTTTTTTTAGTTCTTTGAGATGTAAAGTTAGATTTCTCATTTGAGATTTTTTTTTTTTAAACATAGGCTTACCACTGTAAACCTCTCTCGGTATTGTTTTTACTGCTTCTCATAAATTTTGTTAGGTTGTGTTTTTTATTTTTTTATTTTAATACATTTATAATTTTTCTTTTGATTTCTGCTTTGACCCAATGCTTGTTCTAGGAGAATGTTGTTTAATTTACACATATTTGCGAATTTCTCAGTTTTTCTCTGCTTTTGATTTTTAGTTTCATTTCATTGTGGTGTGAAAAGATACTTGGTATGATTTCGGTCGTCTTTAATGTGTTAAGATTTTTGTGGCCTAACATATGATCTAATTTGGAGAATGTTCCATATGCACTTGATAAGAATGTGTATTCTACTCCTGTTGGATGGAATTTTCTGTATATTTCTGTTAGATCCATTTGATCTATAATTGTTGTTCAAGTCCTCTGCTCCCTTATTGATTTTCTAATGTGGGATACATACATATTTAGAATTGTTAAATCTTCCCGATGAATTGATCCCTTTGTCATTTATATAATGAATATCCTTCCTTGTCTCATGTGATGATTTTTTTTTTTTTTTTTTTTTTGAGACAGAGTCTAGGCCTGTCACCCACATTTGAGTGAAGTGGTGAGATCATAGCTTACTGCAATCTCAAACTCCTGGGGTCAGGTGATCCTCCTGCCTCAGCCTTGCAAGTATCCAGGGCTACAGACACATGCCACCACACCCGGCTAATTTTTAAACTTTTTGTAGAGACAGGATCTCACTATGTTGCGCAAGTCAAAAATTTGTCTAACATAAGTATGGCTACCCCTACTCTTTTTTCATTATTATCTGCATGGAATATCTTTTTCCATCTTTTGGCTGTCAGCCTGTGTATGTCCTTAAATCTAAGGTGTACACATGATAAAATTGGAGCTGTTTTTTTTTTATTCATTCAGCCACTCAGTGTGCTTTGATTTGGGAGTTTAGTCCATTTACATTTAAAGTAATTACTAATGGGGAAGGACTTATATTGCCTTTTTTATTGAATATTTTCTCTCTGTGTTGTAGCGTTTTTGTCCCCTTTTCCATATCTTACTCTTTTGTGTGTCTTTTTTTTTTTGTAGTGACAAGCTGTGATTTCTTTCTCATTTTCTTTTACGTGTCTTTTGTAGGCATTTGTGGTTACTATTGGGGCTTATATAAATTATCTTATATTCACAGTAATATTTTAACCTGATAACACCTTAACTTTAGTCACATGGAAAGTGTCTACTTTTTTATATCTGTCTTCATCCTTTATATTATTGATGTCACAGGTTACATCTTTTCATATTGTGTATCATCAACATATTTTTATAAAGTTTTTTATACTTTTGTCTTTTAAATTTTATATCACAATTAAGTGATTTACATACCACCATTACAGTGTTACAGTATTCTGATTTTGTCTATATATTTACCTTTATCAGCAAGCTTTATATTTTCATATGCTTTTGCATTGCTAGGTAGCATCCTTTCATTTAACTTGGCACTCACTTTAGCATTTCTTGTGAAGCAGTTCTAGTGATGATTAACTCCCTTGGCTTTTATTCTGAAAAAATCTTTATTTCTTCATTTTTGAAGGATGGTTTTTCTGGATATGTAGTAGTCCCCTTTATCCATGGTTTTGCTTTCCACAGTTTCAGTAACCCCTAGTCAACTATGGTCTGAAAATATTAAATGGAAAATTCCAGAAATAAAAAATTGTATACCATTTTTAATAGTATGATGTACTGCTGCCCCCTCCCCCCGACCACACACACACAGTATTCTTGGTTAGCAGTTGTTTTCTTTCAGTACTTTGAATATGTTATTTCACTCTCTCCTGCTTTGTAAAGTCTTTTGGGGACTCCCTTGTATGTGATGAGTAGCTTGCGTCTTGGCTGCTTTCTTCTCCTTGGTTTTCAACAATTTGAACATAACATGTCTGAATATGGACTTATTTTGGTCTATCCTCATTAGGATTCATTGGCTTCCTTGAGTCTGAATGCCCATTTTCTTCCCCAGGTTTGGGGAGTTTGGGGCCCCAGATAACATAGTGTTTTTGTTTTTGTTTTTGTTTTGTTTTTTTGCCTGTTTCTTTCTTCTCTTTCTGAAACTTCCATATTACTTATATTGCTTATATTGGTTGGCTTAATGGTGTCCCATTAAGTTCCTTAGACTTTCTTTACTTGTCTTTATCCTTTCTTCATTTTGCTTGTCTAACAGAATAATTCCAAATGACCTTCTTTGAGTTTGCTGATTCTTTCTTCTGTTTGATCCAGTCTGCTCTTGAACCCCTCTAATGAATTCTTAAATTCAGTTATTCTTTAGCTCCAAAATTTCTGGGTTTTAAAAATATTTTCTGTCTCTTTGTTGATATTCTTAGTTGATTCATGCATTGTTTTCCTGATCTTGTTGAGTATCTTTGTGATGGCTTTTTTTGAATTCTTTGTCATGTAATTCTTAGACTTCTACTTCTTTAGAATATGTTTTGGAAGTGTATTTTGTTTCTTTGACCATGTTTTCGTGGTTCTTCATGTGCCTTGTTACTTTGTGTTGGGATTCATGCATTTAACAACAACAACAGAAAAAAAAAACAGCCACCTTTGTAGACTTTGTGCAGAGAAAGTCTTTTACCAATATGTTTGTGTATTCTGGATGTCAGAAAAAAAGAAAGTCTTTTACCAATATGTGACATTCTGGATGTCAGATATCTTTTCTGTGGTTGTGGTTGTGTCCTCTCTGGATTTTTGCCTGTGAATTTCCAATTAGAGAAGTTTTGCTGGTTTATTTTCTCATAATTTATAATCTTTTGATCCCTGGTATCTGTAGGTTATCCCTGGTGTCTGTAGATTATTTGGAGCTGCCATAAGCTATCCAACTATTTTGTTTGTTTGTTTTGAGACAGAGTCTTGCTCTGTTGCCCAGGCTGGAGTGCAGTGGCACGATCTCAGCTCACTACAACCTCTGCCTCCCTAGTTCAAGCGATTCTCCTGCCTCAGCCTCCCAAGTAGCTGGAACTACAGGTGCCCGCCACCATGCCCAGCTAATTTTTTGTATTTTTAGTAGAGACGGGGTTTCACCATGTTAGCCAGGATGGTCTCGATCTCCTGACCTTGTGATCCACCCATCTTGGCCTCCCAAAGTGTAGGGATTACAGGCATGAGCCACCGCTCCTGGCCCAGCTCTTTTTTCTTCTTAGTGGCCCCCAGGCATCTAGAGTATACTGAGTCCTATCCGCATTTTGAATCAGGTGAGGCAGAAGCCAGCCAGGCAACACTCCCTGCCCCTGTGAAGTCAGAACTTTGGATGCATGTCTAACTTTTTTCCTCCCCAGGGAGAAGCCAAGAGTTGGGGTTTTTCTCAACTTTCTTCATGCCGAGCTGGGGGTAGGGACAATGGTGAGTGAGTGCTGTTGCCTTTGTTCTTAATAGTCCTTAATTTGGTGTCTTTCAACTATTAGATTCAGACACGACAGAAACCAGTTGCCCCCAAAAGTCAGATCATTAGATGTATGTTCTAGTCTTCTGTTCTCCTTCTGAGGAGGAAGCCACAAATTGGGAGTTTCCTCTCTATTGCACTGCCCTGTGGGGTGATGAGAGTGTCTGGGAAGTGAGTGACATGAATTTTCCTAACAGCTTTGATACAGGTGGTTTTGTGCTTGCCTAGGTGCAGGAACCTTTTAACTAATTTCTGGATTTTTCACAAATGGAATTGGTCCATATATTTTTGTTGAATCAGTGTCTCATTGAGGGAAGGAGGGTCTGGGGCTTCCTATTCTGCTGATGTCACTCCTCCACTTTTTAAAAATTAAGAATGTAGTATATGTTTTAAGGCTTTCAGCAAAGTTTTGGTGATAGTCTCCTGTGATATGCTTGTCAACAAAGAGAAATATTGACTGAGTTTTTAACTTTAATGCATGACTTATATGTAGATACCAGAAAGATCCTAAGACAGTATAATAAGGAGATTATATCTGGAGTCAAATTCTGGCACTGCCAGTAGAAGCTATTACATTTTGGTAAAGTCTCTAACTTTTCTGGACATGTTTCTTTGTGAATGTGGGACTGCTGTTAATACCTGTCAAAGTTGTTGGGAGACTTGAGTATATAAAATGCCTAGCTCAGTGCCTGATGATTATAGTAGCTTCCCAATAAATTCAATTTCTGTGTTTTCTAATTAAATCAGTGCCACTCTAGTGAGTAATCTCTAATAACATGCCACAGAAATTTTGCTTAAGGTTGTTTATTGTCTTTATTTTCAATTTTGACCTAGATGAGAACATTAATGACAGTAAAATTTATGGATAGTGTAATAGCTAATAGACTGGACAGTTAAAGGATCAGAATTCAAAAAGATCTTGACTAAGGAGGAGTTAGGATTATAGGGCTCAGTGTTATGGGATGGACGAATGTCAGGGTGCAGGCAAAAAAAGGGATTGGATTAAGGCTAAAGGAGACATAGAATAAAATATTCCATGAAGAAAGGCATAGTGAGAATCCAAAGCAAGCAAACTATTCCTTATAAAATAATTGAATGGGTTTTTACTTCTAGTAGTAGGACGATCTTATCCCATTCAGTGTGTTTTCCTGTTTTCTTTTTGTTAGGTAGTTAAACCTCTGAGATTTGATCTCTGAGAGGTAATACCGTAGATCTGTGTTATGATTGGTCATAAATTCCTGGAGCAAGTTTCATTGCTTTTCAGAAGAATCCTGAGACTCTTAAAGCATATTAAATATGATTAATTCTTCCTTGGTATCTGGGGATTACTTCCGGGACCCCCATGGACATAAAAATTTGTAGATACTCAAGTCCTTTATATAAAATACTGTAGTCTTTACATATAACCTATGCATATTCTACTATATACTTTAAATCTTCTCTAGATTACTGATAATACAATGTAAATGGTATGTAAATAGTTATTATACTGTATCATTTAGTGCAGACTTGTCCAACTTGCAGCCCAGGATGGCTTTGAATGCGGCCCAAAACAAATTTGTAAACTTTCTTAAAACATAAGAATTTTTGCGATTTTTTTTTTTTTGGCTCATCAGCTATTGTTAATGCATTTTTTGTGTGGCCCAAGACAATTCTTCCAATGGGGCCAAGGGAAGCCAAAAGATTGGACACTCCTGGTTTAGGGTATAATGAGGAAAAAAAAAAAAGACTGTACAAGTTTAATGCAGACATAATCATCTGTTTTTTTCCCAGATATTTTTGATTCATGATAGACTATATTGACTCTATTCAGTATTTCAGTCCATGGATGTGGAACCCATGGATAAAAGGACTGACTGTACTGTGTTTGAAGGACTGAAGAAATGGGATAGGGATTGGGGACAAGATAGTACCTGACCAGTAATTAAGGTGGAGCTGAGGAAGAGGCAGGGGTTGCTGTGGAATTATTAATCTCTCTTTCACTTCCAACCATTTTCTTGTAGCTGTGGGTCAGCAATGGTACAAGTTAAAAAGAAGGGACACAGATGCGGGGTTGGGGTAAGTCAAAGTCTAAGCCAGGCAGCAATAGAGTATAAGATTAATTCTACTGAAGAGTAGCAGCAGAAAAGTTACTGGAAGCACTCTTGCATGAGTTAAATTGGAAACTGCTTATATCTACTTAAAAAAAAAGATATTAATGAACTGTAGCTTTTTGTGTTTATTATTATTATTATTATTATTATTATTATTATTATTATTTTTGAGATGGAGTCTCGCTCTGTTGCCCAGGCTGGAGTGCAGTGGCGAGATCTTGGCTCACCGCAAGCTCTGCTTCCCGGGTTCATGCCATTCTCCTGCCTCAGCCTCCCGAATAGCTGGGACTGCAGGTGCCCGCCACCACGCCCAGCTAATTTTTTTGTATGTTTAGTAGAGACAGGGTTTCACCATGTTAGCCAGGATGGTCTCGATCTGACCTCGTCATCCGCCTGCCTCGGCCTCCCAGAGTGCTGGGATTACAGGCGTGAGCCACCACGCCCGGCCACTTTTATTATTTTTAATTGACATAATTGTACATATTTATGGGGTATAGTGTGATATTTTGATACATGTATACAATGTGTAATGATCCAGTCGGGATAAATGAGCCATCACCTCAAACATTTATCATTTCTTTGTGTTGGGAACATTCAAAATTTGCTCTTTTAGCTATTTGAAAATATATAATAAATTGTTGTTAATTATAGTTGCCTTGCAGTGTTATAAAACACTAGAATTTATTCCTCCTACCTAGTTATAATTTCATTTAACCAACCTCTGGCTACAGCCCCTCCCCCTGCCACTTTGCCACTTTCTAGCCTCTAGTAACCACTATTCTCTTCTACCTCCATGAGATCAACTTTTTAGTTTCCCCAAAGGTAAAATAAGCCAAGTTCTTAGTAGTCTTTAACTTGGACTTCTAACTCACTTGTCTTCCACAAGTGAGAATATATGGTATTTGTCTTTCTGTGGTTGGCTTATTTCACTTAACATAATGTTCTTCAAGTGCATCTGTGTTGCTGTGAATCACATCATTTTATTCTTTATTATGGCTGAATAGTATTCCATTGTATATATACCACATTTTCTTTATTCATCTGTTAATGAGCACTTAGGTTGATTCCATATTATTGTTAATAATGTGGCAATAAATGAGAGTACAGGTACCTCTTTCACTTACTGATTTTCTTTCCTTTGGATATATACCCAGTAGTGAGATTGCTGGATCATATGGTAGTTCTATTTTTAATTTTTTGAGGATCCACCATACTATGTTCTGCAATGCCTGTACTGATTTACATTCCCACCAACAGTGGATAAGAGTTACCCTTTCTCTGCATCCTTGCCAGCATTTGTTATTTTTTGTCCTTTAGATACTAGCAATTCTAACTGGGGTGAGTGAATATCTCATTGTGGTTTTGATTTGCATTTCCCTGATGATTCATATGTTAGGCATTTTTTCATATGCCTGTTGGTTGTTTGTATGTCTTAAGAGATGTCTGTTAAGCTCATTTGCCCATTGAGTTCCTTATGTGTTCTGGATATCAATCCCTTGTCAGATGAATAGTTTGCAAATGTCCCCCATTCTACTAGTCATCTCTTCACTCTGTTGCTGTCTTTGCTGTGCAGATGCAGAATCTTTTATTTTGCTATAACCCATTTATTTTTGCATTTGTGTCTTCTCCATAAAAACCTTCGTCCAGACTAATGTTCTGAAGCATTCCTCCTGTATTATCTTTTAGTACTTTCATAATTTTAGATCTTACATTTAATTATTTAATCCATTTTGAGTTGATTTTTGTGTATGGTGAGAAATAAGGGGGCTGGTTTCATTCTGCCTGTTTTCACAGCACCATTTAGTGAAGAGACTGTCCTCTCCCCAGTGAATGGTCTTTGCACCTATGTCAAAAATCAGTTGGCTGTAAATATGTGGATTTATTTCTGGGGTCTTTATTCTGTTCCAGTGGTCTGTGTGTCTGCTTTTATGCCAGTAACATGCTGTTTTGGTTACTATAGCTTTGTAGTGTATTTTGAGGTTTTATAGTGTGATGCATCCAGCTTTGTTCTTTTTGCTCAGGATTGCTTTGACTGTTCATAGTTCCATATGAACTTTAGAATTGTTTTCTTCTACTTATGTGAAGAATGTCAGTGGTATTGTAATAGGGATTGCATTGAATCTATACATAGATTATTTTTGGTAGTGTAGTTGTTTTCATAATCTTCTAATTGTGAACATGGGATGTCTTTTTTATGGTGTTTTATGGTTCTTTTTAGGTATCTTTTACCTTCTTGGTTAAATTTAATTGTAGGTATTTTATTCATTTATTTATTTTTGTAGCTATTGTAAGTAAAACTGCTTTCTTGATTTCTTTCTCTGCTAGTTTTTTGTTGGTATATGTTACTGATTTTGAGTATTGATTTTCTGTCCTGCAAGTTTATTTAATTTATTTATCAGTTCTAAGAGGTTTTTGGTGGAACTTTTAGGGTGTTCCACATTAACATCATGTCATCTGCACATAGGGACAATTTTTCTCCTTTCCAATTTGGATGCCCTTTATTTCTTTTTCTTGCCTAATTGCTCTGGCTAGGACTTCCAATACTATGTTAAATAAGAATGGTGAGAATGGGCACTGTTGTCTTGTTCCATTTCCTATAGGGAAAGCTTTCAGCTTTTTCTCATTCAGTATGCTGTTGGCTGTGGGTTTACCATATATGGCCTTTATTGTGTCCTTCAGTACCTAGTTTGTTGAGAGTTATCATGAAGAGATGTTAAATTGTATTAAATGCTTTTTCTGCAGTGAACTCTGTAGCCTTTAGAAGATTTTTGTATCTTGAGTTATTTTATGTTTCATATTTGGTTTTGTCTTAATTTAGTAGAATTTCTGTGGTATATTTTTATAAGATTATGGATTAATTTCATTCTTAATTAAAGAATTATGTAAAATGTTAATACTCTTTTTTTATAGTTAGGTTTATGTATGTGTGTTTTTGTTACCTTTTCTTTTTGGAATCTCATTTTTCATGTTTTTCAAATGCTATAAAACCTGCTGTGGTTTGTCACCACCATAGACACAGTTTGTACTGTCAAAAGCAAAACAGAGAGAGCTTTAAACAGGATTTTTTTCCCCAAAAAATATAGTTTTAAGGTCTATATGAAAGTCTTAAAGTACTATTTTTAATAATGCTTATTTTTTCAACATAAAATTAAATAATACTGGCTAGGCACAGTGGCTCACACCTATAATCTCAGCACTTTGGGAGGCCAAGGCAGGAGGATCATGTGAGCCCAGGTGTTGGAGACCAGACTGGGGAACATAGTGAGATCTTGTCTCTACAAAAACAATTTTTTAAATAGCTAGGTGTGGTGGCACATGGCTCTGTAGACCCTCTGTAGTCCCAGCTCCTCGGGAGGCTGAAGTGGGAGGATTACCTTGATTGTACCACTACACTCCAGCCTGGATGACAGAGTGGAAGCCTGTCTCAAAAATAAGTAAATAAATTAAATAACACTCATTACTTAATTCATATGGAAAATGAAAGGAAAAAAAGCTTCAAATTCACTACCTAAGGATAACAACTGGTAAAATTTTGGTCCATTTTCCTCTAATTATTATAAATATTTTTTTTCTAAAGCTAATATTACTTTAATTATTATAAATATTTTATACAATAAATATTCATGTGTCTTTCCCTTGAAATTATTGTGTGTATTTCAAAAACCATTGAACGATTTTTGAAAATGTTTTCTATCACTGAATAATATTTCATGATATGATTTTATTTTATTGGTTTGTGGTTTTTCAATATTATGAAATCACTCTAATCTTTGCATATAGTATTTAATTTTCTAATATTTCTTAGGAAATAATCCTAAAAAGGAAATTACTTGTTCAAAGAGCATGAACTTTTAAAAATGCTTTTGATATATGTTGCTACATTAATTCCCAATTTAAAATGACTGCTTTAGCACAATCTAGCCAAAATTCTCTATGTTATTTTATCCATATTCTGGCATAAATATGGAGGAAGCTCACTACAAAGGTGGTATCAAACAAGGATTATAATATCTATATGGAGGGCCTTCTGCTTATGAAAGAGATCTATTACATATTTTCATGTATTTGCACTATAGTTTCACCAGCAACACATTTAAGTTTTTAGATTGAGGAATAAATAAACCAAAGAATGTGTAGAGCCCCTACAAGTGTAAGCTAATTTTTTCACAACTTCTAGTACATTTTAAGCACAGTGAGTATAGTAAATGTTTGATGGAGTAAAATGAGTGAATAAGCCTCAGTAACATGTTTTTGTTTTCTTGAATTTAATTATTTATGTTTAATTCTTTATCCAGTTTTCTCCTTCAAAGGAAATTTAAATAAACTTAATAACTAATTTAAATAATTTAAACACTATTTTTCTAACTACTCCAGTGCTCTTCTTGAGCTTTTAAAAAAACTCGTTGTTTTTGATATTGAAAGCTTATTTTAATTTGTGAAAAGTTAAGAGGTCCCTCTGGTGGAACATTTAAGAAATACATAGTTTATATTTCCGTGAAAATACATGATTGGTTTTTAAGTTAAATGGTAGTAACTTTGTATAACTTTTTATGGAATAATGTAATGAATGGGGTTACATTCCTAGGTTGCTTTCAAAACCTTCTTAACCTTTAACACAATGAATATGTTTAAGATTTGTGAAGAAAATAATAGGAAAGTAGACAGCTGCAAGTGTGTCAAATTATGGGGCTGGATAGACTTTTATGGCCTAGAATGCTAATTACTGTTAATAAAAGTCTGTGTGGAAAAATGAGTGTTCTGAGAAGTGGAGTGAGGGGGAAATTTTGTGATAATAATTAAGGTTTATAAAGTACAGTGTGGTACTTTCTATATGTTAATTCTAATTTCAGAATGATCCAACAAGATAGGTGGTATTAGACCCATTTCATAAAGAAACTAAACCGTAGAGGGGCTAATAACTAGAGTATCCAGCTACTATGTGATGGAACTGGGAACAGAACCAGAGTACTTGCTCTTTTCTATATATTGTTCTGCTTCTTAGATGGATGGAGTGGATTCATAATCCTTAGCTCCAGCTATTGAGTGGGCAAGGGACTGATGCTATTAAGGGTTAGGATCTGAAAAAGTGGTCAAAGTAGATACATCTGGATAGGTGGCATATTTTCACTTGTCCCATTTAAGGTTGTACATATAGCTAATCTGTAATGGAGCCAGCATCTGATCCTGGGTCTACTTGATTCTAAAGACTATGTTTTTTTCTGTTATTCTAGCAGGTGAAAGATCATACAATTCTTACTGAATCAGGAGTTACATCCTATTCAGCATTGTGGATTTCTGTGTGTTATATTTCAATTAATTTTAAAAGGTGCCATCTGATGCATAGTGTATATCATCTCACAGTTCACTAGAATATTCACCAGCTGGAAAGCTGCATAGCTATTACTATGTAAATTATCAGTTTCATAAACTATCCATATTAGGTTTTTAGTCCTTGCTTGATTTCTCCCTATACCAGTGCCTTTTCCCCTTCTTACTAACTAAAGTTTTGTTGCCTTATTTAATGAAACAGTATTATTTTTGTACTTGGAAACTGTAATCCAAGTTCAGAGCATCTGATGTGGGTTTTAAAGTACACATTTTTGACCCAAGATTTTGAAAATAAAGAACATTTGGGAGAGTTCATGGGGGTATGCGTGAGTACACACATAATGTGTTAGATTTAAGATTTGGGAAAATATACTTCGAATTTAGAAAGATTTACATGAAGCAGTCAGTGGTATACTGACTGAGCTCTTGCCTATAAGTAAATAGTAATAAACGATAGTAATAAAAGTTGTGCCTTAAAAATTAAAAACTTAGTTTCCTCCTGATTTTTGTCATCAGTTATTGGAAAATGTTTGTTTTATGATGCTGGAATGCCTTACCTCAGAGGTTAGCAAGCCATGGCTTATGGGCCAGATCCAGCCTGCCTGTTTTTGTATGGTTTGTGAGCTGTGGTTTTACAACAGTTTTAAAGCTTGCTTTTAAAAAAGAAAGAAAGAAATTTATATGGCTGCACAGCTTAAAGTGTTTACTCTCTGGCCCTTTACGGAAAAAAAGAAAAAGTTGACCAACCCCTGCTGTACACACAGCTTTCCAGGTGGCTACAAAAAGTGAATAATAAAACAGTTTAAACTGTTAAAATCAGGTATATGCTATGTATGCTACAGTATCAGCATCAACTATTTGGCACAAGCAAATAATTCAATTTTTGCTTTTATAAAAATTCCATTTTCTAATATTCTAGAATGCTGTATATATATTTGTGGAAATAGTGGCATATTTTAGATCTCAACACCCTATTAAATCCTTAATGAGGTTTTAAATAATCAATTGTTTATTGAGAATGTATACCCATAAAATGAACATTCCATGCTTTTGTTGTATTCCAGATAGTGAGTGGATGTCAAGCGATATTAATAAGGGAAAGGAAAACAGAAAAAGGGAAAATAACGACAGATCCTCTTTTCTTACCCTTACTATTTTATAACTAAGAGATTTAAGGCCTTCATTCCTCCTCGTACTTAGCTTTTTAGAACCGTAGGTGTCCTTGTTAATTTGAACCATTATGTACATTTTTTAAGGATATTTGATGAGAACAGTAATATTTATAATGTTGTCAGCCTCCTAAAATTTTTATATTTAAAATTTGCAACTAATAACCTTGGGAGTTTGTTTTTATGTTATCTGAAACTTATGTTTATAGTCTAGTCTTCAAAGACTAGATTATACTTGTCCAGTAGTATATGTAGTAATGCAAAGCATGCCATGATACTAGGTAAATCATAGTAATACAAGCTGAACAGCATGTATATAAGTACAAGTAAATACAACATTTATTTCATTGATTTTTAATATATGCATGTATTTGAAGGGTACTATGTGGCATCTGTGTCTTTGAAGAACTAAATGAGTACAAAATCCTTTTTAAAAATGTATGGTAGTGACAACATTACAAAGAAGACTAAATGCAATAATGTTGTCTTCAGCTATACTGATGACCTATATTAATCTTGCTTTGTAGATTTTCATTTATACACAAAGTGATTTCTAGTAGTATATTTATAACAATTGAAACTAACTGCCTGAAATTATTTTGTGTAACTTTATTGCATAATATTTTAAAACAATATTAAAGCAAATAAAAATCACTTGTATCCTCATTCTTGTGCTACTCATATGAGTACGTATATTTTATAATTATAAATACAGTTGGCCCTACGTATACATGGGTTTTGCATCCACGGATTTAACCAACCGTGGATCAAAAATCTTAGTGGGAATAAAAAGAAAAAAAACACAATGGAAAAAATACAGATTTTAAAAATACAACTATCTGTATTCATTTATATTAGGTGTTATAAGTAATTTAGAAATGATTTAAAGTATAAAGAATGATGTGCATAGGTTATATGCAAATACTATGCAATTTTATATCAGGGACTTGAACATCTGTGGATTTTGATATCCATGGGGCATCCTGGAACCAATCCTCCGTGAATACTGAGGTATGACTGTATATATAAATCAAATGTTGTAGTTTTATTTTTTTAAGCAGATAGCTGTTTAGCTCTCATCATGATTATTTCTAAGTTCATAATATCCATTGAAATGATCTCATATATAAACCTTTTTTCAATCATTAAATACATTGTCTGCAATTTTTTTGATATTTGTAAATGCTATAATAAACACCCAAGCTTAAAAAAACAGATGGCCTATAGTTATCTTCACCATCTTAAAAATCCTAATAGTAGTTTCATGTAATGATGCCTAACAAGATTAGTTCTGCTTTATAAAACTTTTTATTACATTCGCAAATTTGATACGTTAGAATAACTTACCAGTTTTATATTAGGAAGTAAACTATACTGATCAAATGAAAACCTTATAATTTCCAATGCTATTGAAGAATCTGTTGATAAAATACAATAGGGCACTTCTTAGAAAAATCTTTTTTTTTAGAGAGAATTTTTAAATGACTTTTTATTTCTGTTTTTAGAAATTCATTTTTTCCTCTACAAGCCAGGCACGGTGGCTCATGCCTGTAATCCTAGCACTTTGGGAGGCCAAGGCAGGCGGATCACTTGAGGCCAGCAGTTCAACATCAGCCTGGCCAACATGGCGAAACCCTGTCTCTACTACTACTAAAAATACAGTGATTAGCTAGGTGTGGTGGCACACGCCTGTAGTATCCCAGTTACTTGGGAGGCTGAGGCACAAGACTGTGCTTGAGCCCTGAAGATGGAGGTTGCATGCAGTGAGGCGAGGTCACACCACTGCACTCCAGCCTGGGTAACAGAGAAAGACTGTCTCAAAAAAAAAAAAAAAAATTCATTTTTTGCTCAAAAAGGACATAAAGACATACTAATAATACAAGCTCCATGAACACAGGGAATTTTCACTGTGTTGTTTATGCTGCACCTCTAGTTTCTAAAATAGTACTTGGCACATGGTAAAGGTGTTTATAACAGTATTATATTTGATAAATTTTAAAAATTGGATATACTCTAAATGTTCATTAATAAGGGGTTGATTAAAAGTATAGAATAATCATACAATGGAATACTATTTTGTTGAAAAAAATAGGGTTTTTTCCATGTAAACTGACATTGACACAATATTTTGTTCCATGAAAAAAAACAAGTAGAACAATAGTATGTGTAATATGATACCACATTTATTTTTACTATTTTAATTTAAAAATACTCTACCCGCACATAGCAGTTCTTAAGCTTTTTGGTTCCCTATAATTACTGAGGACTCTATGGCTTTTGTTTGTGGGAGATATACATTTATATGTTTTTGTTTATATTAGAAAGATATATTTACTTTCTAATGGTAAATATGTATTACAAATACATGATTATATTAAAAATTAAAACTGAAAAAATTTTATGTATTTAGAATAAGAAAAATGAATCTATTATATGTTAACATAATGTATTTTTATGAAAAATAACTTTTCCAGAATGAAAACATTCAATGAGGACGGTGGCATTGTTATATATTTTATAAATCTCTTAAATGTGTAGCTTAAAAGGTGACTAGATTCTTATCTGCTTCTTTATTCAATGTCATGATGTTTTAGTTGAAGTATGTCATGAAAATCCAGCCTCACATTGATATGTAGTCAAAACATTGGAAAGTATTTTAGTTGCCTTTTCAGGTAATTGTAGATAGATACTTTTCTTTGATACCATACCAAACCTCTATAAGTAGTAGTTTCTTGAATGTTAGTTGCAATGTGGAATGTCAAACTGTGTCAGTGAACTTTTTGTACTCTTGTCTCATAAAATCCTTTTATTTTGTACTTTGAATGGATCTTTTACCTATGTGTGATTGGTTTTTATAAAAATCAGAATTTTTCAAATGCATTGGTCATTTTCAAATGCATTGGTCACATTTCATTATTCCATATCAAAAAACTGCATTTGTCACACAAATCTCATTGGAAAGGTCTTCAAGTATTGTGAAGTTGTCCAGGTCACAAAGATGAATGCTAGTTTTTCAAAATCTACTTTTTACTTGAATGCTCAAATCTTATAATTGGTAACCCGGTCAGTTTTTCTTTAGTTGATAGGCTTACTGCTTTTATGTGTTGAGAATACTTGTCTGTGAAACATCCAAATCTGGAAGAGTTTGCCATTTATTTGTTCATCTGTAAATAGTATTGCATTTTAAAAAGTGGTGAATTCACTCTTATGATGGTACTGATAAACTAATGATAAAAAAAGAACTTCCAAGCCAGGCGCAGTGGCTCATGCCTGTAATCCCAGCACTTTGGGAGTCCAAGGCTGGTGGATCACTTGAGGTCAGGAGTTTAAGTCCAGCCTGGCCAACATGGTGAAACCTCGTCTCTCTAAAAGTATGAAAAAAAAAAAAAAATAGCTGGGCTTGGTAGCTGATGCTTGTAATCCCAACTACTTGGGAGGCTGAGGCAGGAGAATTGCTTGAACCCAGGAGGCGGAGGCTGCAGTGAGCCAAAATTGTCCTACTGCACTCCAGCCTGAGTGAGAGAGACTCAGCTCCCAAATATGTAAAATATAAAAAAGCAAAATATTAACACTGATTATATTGGAGTAGTGGGAAAATGCTAACTTTTTTTTTCTTTTTTCTCATTCTTTTTAAAATTTTCTGTCATGAATATTTTATGTTATGTAGTTAAAATAAAAATGTTATATAGAGTGTGTTATAAAGGATACCTTAGAGAGAGTCAAATGAATGTAGATTAAGAATAGTTATTTTTCTCTATTTTTCTTGTTAGGATTTAGGTCCTGAATATGAAGGTATATTTAACACTTCATTGCAGTGGATCTTAGAAAATGGAAAAGATGTTGGAATAAGGTAAAGGATCTGATTTCCACTTTGACCATTTTGTACTGGGAGAAGTGATTTTGACTTTAAATTCCACCTTACTTATTTTTAAATAGGTGCGTTGGTTTTGGCCCTGAGGAAGAATTGACAAATATAACTGATGTGCAGTTTTTACAGTCCACAAGACCACTGATGTCTTTTTGGTGTCGTTTTCGACGTGCTTTTGTTACTGTAACTCACAGATTATTGTTGTTATGCTTAGGTAAGTTGTAAAGATAAGAAAGGAGATAAATTGCAGTCTGAATTTTTGTGTGTATTTCACTAAATGCCAGAGTTGAGAATTCATTTTTGTGATGGTTGCCACATAAGTCACAGCTAGATGTCTTCACTAAATATAATAAAAATAATGTCAGGATCATTCTAAAGGCTTAGAAAACAGTAATATAAGGAGAGGTAGGAATAAAACTTTGTTATAAGACTGTCACAGAAAAACAAGTGTGGTCAGTGTATACATAGAAATCTACTTTAGTAGAATTGAAAAATATAAAAATTGAGCTTATTTTTAAATAATAAAGTGTTATAAAGTTTATTAAAATTTAGTTTTTACAATGTAATTTACCTAAATTTAAAATTGTTATCATTTTTTAATTGATAATAGGGATTTAGGTGAGAGTTGTTTTTTCATTCTTTCTTTCTTCTTTAAAAATAATTCATTTTGGCCAGCTTTAGTGGCTCACACCTGTAATCCCAGCACTTTGGGAGGCAGGAGGATTGCTTGCACTCAGGAGTTTAAGACCAGTCTGGGTAGCATAGACCCTACCTCTACAAAAAAATTTTAAAAATTAGACAGGCATAGTGGCATGTGCCTGTAGTCCCAGCTACTTGGGAAGCTGAGGTAGGAGGATTTCTTGAGCCCAGGAGTTGGAGGCTACAGTTAGCCATGATTGCACCACTGCCCTCCAGCCTGGATGACAGAGTAACACCCTATCTCAAAAACAACAACAACAAAAGAAAAATTCATTTTACTTAAAGTAAGATTTAGTATGTTTAGTCTCATGAGATTCACTTTTCTAGTCGTTTTATGCTTCAAAGGAAAAAAGTTTGTGAAACATAGTTATATTTTATTTTTTTTAAATAGTAGTTAGAATTTAAATGTTCACTTTCAGTGTAATGGAAGAAATGCTTTTTTCTAGAAAGAAGTGAAACTTTGGAAAATATTCAGTATTGAATGTTTTTATGTAGTTTTAATTATATAGCTAATTCAGCCATCTGTCTTGAAGGTTCATTCCATTGTGGCAGTTAAAATAATCACTGAAATATTGACCACAATTTTTAAAACACAAAATAAATTAATATTACAGGTGTAGTGATGGTTTGTGTCGTTCTGCGTTACATGAAATATCGATGGACAAAAGAAGAGGAGGAAACAAGGCAGATGTATGATATGGTGGTAAAGATTATAGGTATGGTATTTGTAAGAATCTCAACTATTTCTAGAAGAGTCATTGTGTGATTAAACTACAACATTATGTCAAGTGATTGATTCATTTGTAAATTTTATTTATTTTTAGATGTTTTACGAAATCATAATGAAGCCTGCCAGGAAAACAAAGATTTACAACCTTACATGCCTATTCCACATGTACGCGATTCCTTAATACAGCCTCATGACAGGTGTGTTCAAAGCATTATGAGTTCAAGTAAATCAGAAAATATAGGTGCTTTCTGCAGTATTGAAAATTATATTGAGAGCTGTGACCCTTCTCAACTAGACTTGCTTACTGCACAGGTTTTTTTTTTTTTGGTTTTGTTTTGTTTTTGTACTTTATACTCTTTCTAAAGTCTCTTCTATTCTCCTGATTTTTAGTGACACCTGGATTTCTAAGTCATTCTCATTCCTAGGCATTCTTGATTCTTTGTTGTTAGTCTCCATCTTATTTCCTTTAATTTCATCTTGATAAAGAAATAGATGATAGCCAGTGGCTGGTGTTTTACTAATGTTTTTTAAGTACTAACTTTATTATTAATGAAGCTTTTAAAGTAAAAACTAAAATGCAACTTTTTGAAAATAAAAGATAATTCCATATCCTGAAGCAGCATCTTGACCCTAGCAACACATAATCACCAGTGGAGCTTTTGGGGAAAAAAAATACAGATGTTTGTGTTCTAGCTCTGGAAATTGAAACTCAGAAAATCTGAGATGAGATATAGGCATCTAAATCTTCTTTGAACAAACTCCATGAGTAGTGGTAAGAACAGCTAGAGTTAACTATTACCTCAGATACTAATATTTCAAAAAGATGACAAGCCAAGATGATAGTAAATTTGCCATTTTGTTCATATGATAGGAAAAAAATGAAGAAAGTCTGGGATAGAGCTGTTGACTTCCTTGCTGCTAATGAGTCTAGAGTTCGCACGGAAACACGAAGAATAGGTGGTGCAGATTTTCTGGTTTGGCGGTGGATCCAGCCTTCTGCATCCTGTGACAAAATATTAGTTATACCTTCTAAAGTATGGCAAGGTCAAGGTATGTATTTTTAAACATCAAAAAATAATTTTCTTCTAATTTTTCAAAATGACACATATGTGTTAAGTGAAACAGTACAGTTCAAAGATGTATGAAGGCAAAACTCTCTCGTTCCGTTTCATAGAAGGAATCAGTGTTAGCTTCTCATGTATCCTTCCACACTTTTATCCTTGCTAATGCAAACATAAATGGTTTATCTTTAATAAAGATGAATATTCCTTGAATCTTGCCTTTTTCACTTAATGAAGCAACTTAGTATTATATATATTAACTGCATTTTTTCATCTAATTTCTTTATGTAAATAAGACACATAATTTATGTTATATATACAATACAATATATATAACCTATATATGTATATGTGAAGTCATAACTTTTTAACTGCTCTTTTTTTCCAATTTTTGCCTGCCTCCTCTTACTAAGACCTTTCTATTTATGTATTCCTCCTGCCAAGTAACTTTTGTGGGTATCTTTCCATATTTTTCTTAATGCCTACATAGTTTCAAAAACATGTATAAATAAGAAAGGGGTAAGTTTGTAGGGGGTTTTGAAGATTGGCTGTCATATGTACCCAAACCTTTACTACACAGAAAAGCAGAAAACAATGCATCAGAAAATTATGACTTTTTCCCTATGAAAGTATGTCAATATTTGCTAAACATAGTATTTGTGGAAAAGGTAAGTTGTTTTGGACATGCAATACAAAGTCCAGTCACTCCTTTTTTATTCTCCAATTAATTTTCACTTTGAAAAAGCTTGAATAAGAGGCTTCTTTAAACATGGCATAAAAGTGATGCTCTGTCAGGGTAAACAGCTAAAGCACGCAGGGGTTAATACCTGGGTGATGGGTTTGAGTTGATAGGTGCAGCAAACCACTATGACACACGTTTACCTATGTAACAAATCTGCATGTCCTGTACATGTATCCCAGAACTTAAATTAAAAAATGATGCTTTCATGTTGCCAACGATTATACTATTTCCTCTAAATGATGCATGCATTTCAGTTTCCCTATAAACTGAAAATAGAGAGTTCCTTATTTTACTTGACCTCTTAACAGTGTTTGACAGTTCAGCCCTCCTTGAAACTTTCTTCATTGGGATTTGGGGATGCCACCTCCTTCTGTTTTTTTTCTCCTACCTCAGACTTTTTCTTCAGTCCTTTTCTAGATTATCCTCTTTTTCTTCACCTCTAGGTGTTAGAGTTTCTCAAGGCCATCTTTTTTTTCCCACTCTGCCATCTCTCCCTAGATAATCATCTTGCTGTGACTTAATTTACCATATTGGGATAATTCCCAAATTTTTTATTTTGAATGAAGTCTGGTTTTCAGATTTTTGTACCCAACTATATATTTCTCTACTAGGAGGTGGGCACCACAGATTCAACATGTACACCAGCCTGATCCTCTTCAGTGTTCCTAGTCTAGTTAATGATACCTTTCCTGAGTTGATTCTGCCATAAACTTAGGGATAATGCTTAATGTCTCCTTTATCCCTCTTTGTCCAGCCTTTCAACAGGTCATGTCATATCTACTCCATAATATGTCCTGATTCTGTCCGCTTGTCACTTGCACTGTTGGCCTGTCTTACCCATATCATTATCCTCTCCTTCTTAGACAACTGTAATATAATAATAACCTTCTAACTGGTCATCTTGCATTCACTTCTGCTTTTACCTGAGTCTCCACATAACAATGTATTTTTACAATTTGTAGTTTTAAAAGACAGATCTCATACTATTCTACTCCTTAAAACAGTTGAGTGGCTTTCTATTACTCTTACCATAATGCCCAAATACTTTTTTGTAGCCTACATCATCTTAAATCATCTGACATCTTCTGTAGGTTTATCTCTATTCTTTCTACTCCAGCCACATTTGCTCCTTCTTGCCCCAGGAGCTGTGTACAAGCAATCACCTCTGCTTGAAATCTTCCTTTACACACCTCTCTTCACCTTGCTAATTTTTATTCTTCAGTTCCCACATAAATTTCACTTTTTCAGGGAAGTTTGATTTCCTCATATGAGGTTAAGTTACTTATAAAAAGCTTTTTGTACTTTTCTTTCTTAGGACTTAATCACAATTGTACTTTCTTACGTGACACTCTTTATCATCTGTCTCTCCCATTAAACTGTAAACTCTTTGATAGCAATGACTGTCTTATTCACCTTAACATCTAACCAGGGGTCTGGCTCCTAGTAAAAGCATGCAGTGAATATTTTTTGTATGAACTGAATGATTGAATACCTTTCAACAAACTAGAGCAATGTCAAATAGTAAAACTAACTTGTTTTTTGTAGCATTTCATTTAGATAGAAGAAATTCACCACCAAATAGTTTGACACCGTGTTTAAAGATTCGGAATATGTTTGATCCCGTTGTGTAAGTATTATGATCAGGGGTACATGTAACTCTTATTCTGAATATTTGGCTGGAAAATGCATGATATTCTTATAATGGTGTGTCTGTAATTGAAAATGTTTTTCTTCTGAATCTCTACTACAGAAACGTTATGTTTTTCTCTTTCATTAAATTCCAAGCAAAGATTTGGCCAAAGGACACTAATGTATAAAGATTTGTAAAACTTTTATAAATCTTTGTATTCCCTATGAATCCTCATAGCAGATAGATAAATGCTTGAGGCAAATTAATGACTCACAATGACAAAGAGTAAGTACCCTTTATTAAATGTGTAAGTCATTATACATGACTGTCAATATTTTTGCCTCAGTAGAAAATATAGATACAATCACTGCTGCTTACAAATTTCAAATCTCAAATTGTAAAGTTTCCTACAAAGATGTATACACCTGCTTCTCTACAAAGTCCTATCTCCATTTGTCAATATAATATTTGAAGAACTTTTCAGACTTTATAATTCCAACAACATATGCTTCCAGAGAATAGCACAGTCAAAAGTGACTGCCTTAGAATTCATAGTATTTCATATATAAGCTGTAATAATTCTTAGAATTAGCTTCCTGAGGGCACTGCTTATCTGTCCAGTGATAGTACAGATCAAATTCTGTTTGTTTTAAAAGTCCCGACAGTGGCAATTACAATATGTATAAAATACCTCCAAAGTCTCATCTAAACACTCATTGATGAAATTCCAAATAAGTGACAGCAAAATTGGAAATGTGCGGAAGCAGTATGCACACGTGTTTGCACGCGGGCACACACACACACACACACAGAGAGAGAGAGAGACAAACACCGCCTCTATTTTGCAGAGATAGAAAGAATTAGTAGTGTGATGATACTTCTGTTGGGAATCTTACCTCATGCCTTAGGAATTGGCAAGTCCACTATTTTATTACCTAAGATGAAAACTTGTGATTTAAAGTGAAGTCACTTTCCTCTCTCTCCTACCATCTTTGTCTCACAAGCAAGACAAATGTCCCTTACTACAGCAGAAACACCTTAAAACTGTCATTATAGTAAGGTGACTGTACAAAATGTTAGTCCTGTATCAATTATTTTGGAAAAGAGAAGCTCAAATGTAGTATTTACTAAGAATTTTCTTTAGGAATTTGAAGGTGTCATTACAATTAAAGAAAATAACATTTGGCCGGGCACAGTGGCTCACACCTATAATCCCAGTGCTTTGGGAGGCCGAGGTGGGTAGATCACTTGAACTCCGGAGTTCGAGACCAGCCTGGGCAACGTGGCAAAACCCCGTCTCTACAAAAGATACAAAAGAAATTAGCCAGAATTGGTGGTGTGTGCCTATAGTCCCAGCTATTTGGGAGGCTGAGGTGGGAGAATGGTTTGAGCCTGGGAGGCACATGTTGCAGTGAGCCAAGATCACGCCACTGCACTCCAGCCTGGGTGACAAAGTGAGACCCTGTCTCAAAATAAATAAATAACATTTAACTTTTACAACTTTAATAAGTTCACAACTCATTTAAAGTGCTTATTAACAATAGAAAGAAAACAGAAATTACGGTAAGTACACAGGATTTTTAAACATAAGAATGACCCAATCCATTTATTCTGCAGCGGTGGGCTAGTCTTTCATTGCCTCAGCTCTCTGCACTCTTTTTTTTTCTGAGACGGAGTCTCACTCTGTTGCCCAGGGTTGAGTGCAGTGGTGTGATCTCGGCTCACTGCAAGCTCTGCCTCCCAGGTTCACGCCATTCTCCTGCCTCAGCCTCCCAAGTAGCTGGGACTACAGGCGCCTGCCACCATGCCCAGCTAATTTTTTTTTTTTTTTTTTTGTATTTTTAGTAGAGACAGGGTTTCACCGTGTTAGCCAGAATGGTCTCGATCTCCTGACCTCATGATCCGCCTGCCTCGGCCTCTCAAAGTGCTGGGATTACAGGCATGAGCCACCGCGCCCGGGCAGCTCTCTGCACTCTTTTACTGGAAAGTGAGAGGAGGGCTGAGACTTCTGAATTATCATTTTTAAATCTACCTCCTGTTAGTCAACAAGCATTTACTTAATACCAATTAAAATCATATGTGGTTTTAAAACTATACCAATTCTAGTAGTAGATATATGTTGTAAGAGACAATGAAGAATTTTTACCGAGTAGGAATATGGTTGTTGATTTTTGTTTTCATTAACTTTTAGGGAAATAGGGGATCAGTGGCATTTGGCAATTCAAGAAGCAATTTTAGAAAAATGCAGTGATAATGATGGCATTGTTCACATTGCAGTAGACAAAAATTCACGTGAGGTAAAGTAACTTTTCGTATTGAATTTCATGTTTTGGATTTGTTGCTATTGAACTAAGACTATTTTCTTTCTTTTTTAATACCACAGGGTTGTGTATATGTTAAATGTCTGTCTCCAGAATATGCTGGAAAGGCTTTTAAAGCATTGCATGGCTCTTGGTTTGATGGTAAGAAATTTGAGTACTACAAACATTTTGAAAAGATAGTTATAGTTTAATTTTAAACTATACCAGATTTCAAATAAAAGAATTTAGGTTAGCATTTTTTTGAGTAATAATTTTAGATGACTTTATTTATGTTTTGTGCTCATATGTCTTTTACCACAGTTAATTTTCTGCAAATATTAAACAGTTTTACTGATCTAAAATATTATTTTTTATCTTACAACAGGGAAATTGGTTACAGTAAAATATTTACGACTAGATAGATACCACCATCGCTTTCCCCAGGCTCTCACTTCCAACACTCCATTGAAGCCATCAAATAAACATATGAACTCTATGTCTCATCTTCGTCTTCGGACTGGCCTAACCAATTCTCAAGGAAGTTCCTGAAAAGATTTTCTTCCATTTCTAAGACTGTTATTTACAATAGGAAAATTCCTGTTTGGCTTTTTGTCTTCCTTTTTAAATGCTTTTTGTATGTAATATTTTTATTGATGAATACATCTCTGAACGTTCCAGAAGTCTTAAGGTTCCAAAGGGATTTAGCAGTGAGGCAGCAGTGCTGAGTAGGTAGGATAATTATTTCATTCAGTTTTTGGAGCTCAGTTAAGCCAATACATTTAAAGTTTTGCATGAGGAACACTGACTTTATTAAGCATTTTCAGATGTGGTGGTTGTATTTTTGCCCCAAGAAGTGTTTGGATAACCACACAAAAGCATGATGAAAAGGCTTCTTGTAGTCCCATAATTTCTTGTGAACTAATGTTGTGAATTTTTGTATACAGTCACCTGCATAGTTCTACAGGCTGATGTGGTAAAACTGTTGATTTCCCAATTTAACCTTAGGTTTCTGTTGCTTATAAGCGATTCATTTGCTACAGCTGGAATATGGGAAAATTAATTTGGGCTTAGTGGTTACAAATATGTGTAAGTGGATGTATATGTACTTAAACTGGCTTTGTATATATGTATAAATGCTGGTGGTGGTGAAAGTAGTCTTGTTTTATGAGGATGTCTGCATTAAAGCAGTAAAATAAGCTTTCTATTTTATTCATAATCTAATGTGTGTGTATATATGTATGTGTGTATGTGTGTGTATATATAGATGTATATATATACACACACAGAGATATACACATATGGCTGTACGTTTGCATAGATCAAACAGCCAAACACCTGGAAGTATTAGATACAAGTTTAAAATATCTTTTATAGGTTTTATATAAAAATGTCTGAGTATGATTTTGTGTGAAAGTTCTGATACCAGTTGTAATAGATTCAAATTTATGTGAGCAATAAAGAAGAAATTGGCAGATATTGGAAAAATATTTTGTGAAAAGCTGTATTTATTATAAATACTAGGGCTGTGACATAGTAACATTGGGATTAAGTCATTTTCCCAATCTATTTATAATTTAATGATCTGTTAGTGCCTCTGTTATATGTCAAGTTTAAAGCAGGGCACATTGTTGCAGCAAAATGTGTATTTGACAAATTATACTTGCAATTTTGGGTCATGAAAGTTTGCAATATAGTAAATGCACGATTGACTGTTGCTTTGTGCCTCAGTATTTAATTTGTTTCAGCAAACTTACTTTATTACTGTTTATGATTTCAGATAAAAATAGTTGCTGAGTAAATTTTACTTGTAATCTACAATTGGCTTTTTAAAAATAACCTGTTGATACATAATTGTCAGTCCAAATGAGTATGTGAAACGGCTGGAATTGTACCAATTTTGGTTTTATTTAAAGCTCAGTTTCCTTTTCGTTTTATTGTATGCGTTGGGTTTGCAGCATGAACTTGCACAGATAATGCACGTTTTCTGGTTAAGTAAACATGATGCACACTATTCTGTAACAGAAAGCCCTATTGTGCCTTACCTATGTGCTTTTGTGGGCACCTTGTTTATGAAGAATAAAAAATGATTTGTTATCTGAAGAGAATAAATTTTAAATTCTCAGTTTATGTCTCAGATGCTAACGTGTGAAAATATAAATATATATAATATATAAAGTAACCAATCTTCCTGTATTTTATGTGCATCATAGTGATTTATCTGAGCTTAGTGACCCCCATCTTGTAACCTGTTGCAAGAGTGAATGTAAAAAATAGTTGTGGCATTTTAAAAGGTCGCCTTTGATGCAGATGCATCTTTTTCTTGCTTCTAAAACATATTTCATGTAAACATTGTACATTTATTATTGTAATATATACTATTATGCAGCTTATTTTACCTGAAACTGTTAAGCCGACCAAGATCCCTCCCTGCAAGACAGATGGGAATGTGTATAATAACTAGATATTTGAGAAGTTCTGAAGTTTGATGTAATCTGTTACTTGTCCTGTTAAAAAAAGGAAAAAATTCTAATTAAAAATTTATTAGTTTTTTTTTATGTGTCTTGGCTTTTTAAAAACTTTTTAAGTGCCCTGTGTCTGTATTTAATTTTTACCGGTGAAAATAGGTGTCTTTAGTTTAAATCTGTTTGACAGTCTGAATATTTGTGCTTATAAAGATGAATGAAGACCGTAAAGTTAATTTTAACTGTCCTTCCCCTCAGCATTTTATTTTTCCTTATGAAAATGTCTTCATCCAACTTTCAAGTATTTGAACCAAAATGGGGCAAGAATGTCAATCAGCTGCATCACAAAGCATTAGTTGTGCTAGATACTTTTTCACAGCAAGACTTTCTTAAAAAGGAAGCATTTCTTTTTCTTTTAACATTCTGACTTGAATTCTATTGCATTATAAACTATTAACAGTTCATAGGCTAGTTACTTTAAATAGCATTGGTTTAGAGTTTTTGATATGTTAATCAAGTAAAAAGAAGACTAGTCAGTCATGTGGTACACTTATTGATTACTAACAAATGCCAAGTACTGTTATGTGTTAGGGATACAAAGATGAAAAACACATGACCCAATTCTCAAGATGGTCACAGTCTAGAGGAAGAACACAGAGCAGACAAAAGATAATGTGGAAAATACAGTGAGAGCAAAACAGGCAGAGGAATTCTGGGAGTAAAGAAAGGCACCTTATGCATCTTAATATAGAGAGAAGACCTCAGGGCAGGTGAGGCAACAGCTAAGCCCTATTTTAATTCAGTTGAACACTTAATGAGTATCTCTTAATTAGTATAGATACAATGATAAAATTTCCCTTTCCCTTGAGCTCTCAGGAGAGCTTCTATTACTGTGATGAGCTCATGAAAATGAATGTGTGTGATCTGTGTAACTACAAAATCAATACTCATTGGTATGTAGATTCATGAATATCTTGTGAATATTGAAGGCTGATGTTGGGTTTTGTTATATTTTCCTTGTATTCACAATTTGAATGGCAAGTTATGATTTCCAAGTGAACTGTGGTTTGATGTGTCATGTGCCCAGAACATTTCCTTTAATAAGATTTACCTTGCAGTTCTTCCTCCCTGCTCCTGTTGACATCACATTACTGTAAGTCCCCTACATGGCTTTTTTGCCTTTTTTTTTTTTTTTTCCTAGACTTACCTTGTCAAGTCACTTTTTCCTGATGACTCACACAGGGTGCTAAATCAAGCAGAATTTTGGCAATCACTCTTTTAGGAAGGATGCTGAAGAACAGATACTTAAGAACTGAGATGATTAGGAACCAGAGGTTGTGCTGAATGTCCAGAATGCTCTTGACCTTTAAATCCCATTGGTTAAACTTTATGGCTAGAAATGCATTCTCATGGTGGTTTTCTATGCCTGAGAACCTCTACTAGGGGCAACAAGATAGATGCATTTTATTGGTTCTTAGATTTTAAAACCAGTAGAGCCTGTGTAACTCAGATTTACTTTTTCTTTCATGGGTAGACATTGGAGACTTGAGAATGCTCCTGAAACTGGAAAGAGGGCAATATAGGTATAGAGAGCACATGAACAAAGATTGATAAGAAACAACCCAGTTTATGCATAAACTAAAAGCAGAACTGGGTGTGGTGGCTCACGCGTGTAATCCCAACTAGTTAAGAGGCTGAGATGGGAGGATCGCTTGAGGCCAGGAGTTTAAGACCAGCCTTGGGCAACATTTAGACCCATCTCTCTCTAAATGAGAAAAAGAGTTAGCTGGGCAAGGTGGCACACACTTCTAGTCCTCATCTACTTGGGAGGCTGAGGTGGGAGGATTGCTTGAACCCACAAGTTCAATGCTGCAGTAAGCTATGATCATGCCACTACACTCCAGCTTGAGTGACAGAATGAGACTCCATATCTAAATAAAAAATCAGTTGGCCAACATGGCGAAACCCCGTCTCTACTAAAAATACAAAAAAAATCAGCCAGGCATGGTGGCATGCACCTGTAATTCCCAGCTACTCAGGAGGTTCAGGCAAGAGAATCGCTTGAATGTGGGAGGTGGAGGTTGCAGTGGGCCAAGATCGCACTACTTCACTCCAGCCTTGGTGAGCAAGACTCTGTCTCGAAACAAAAAAACAACAAACCATAAGCAGTTTCTTATGACTGAATCACTAAGGACATCAATAGATAAGAAAGGTAGGCAATGGTCACATCTTTGTAGGTCACATGAAGACTGGATGTTGGCTATTAAAGGGAGTTTAGGTGAGAAATGGATGATAAGGATTTGTTGGCATGAAAAATAAAAGATTTGAAGAATAAGATAAAATGGGAAAGATTTGATTAATTATTGAGAGAGAAACTGATATCTAATTTAGCATGGGAAATCTAAAATCCCAACATTTGGGGAATAGATGGTAAGGAACAGATTGGATAGGAAAAATGATAAATTGGGGTTTTGGCTATGTTAAGTTTGACATGCCTACAAAACATTTAGGTGGATGTTTCTAGCAAGTGAAGGGGGATCTACATTTCTGAGATATTTTGAGAACTGTCTGAGGGAGGTACAATTTGGGAGTTAGAACCATGACTGTGGGTTAGATGACCTAGAGAGTCCAAATGGTTAATCCCATTTCTGCCTTACTTACCTGTGTGGCCCTTAGATAGGGATTGAGGATGGGGTGAAGTAGAAAGAAAACTTTGAACTAAATTAAGAAGGTAGAATTTGAGAAGGTCTTTGAATGAAGTGAAGTTAAAGTGTAATCTAATATGACTATCACATTTCTGATTTGGGTAGCTGGTTGGCTGGTGATGACATTCCCCAAATTATAGATTACAATTGTCTCATGGTATCTGCAGGGGATTGGTTCCAGGACCCCTATGGACACTAAAATCCACAGATGCTCAAATCCCATATATATAAAATGGCATAGTATTTGCATAGCATACAGTCTACTCATACCCTTCCATACACTGTAAATCATCTCTAGATTATTTTTAATACCTAATACCATGTTATTGCCATCTAAATAGTTGTTAATACTGTGTTTTTATTATTTTAAATTTTTTTTGAATATTTTCTATCTGCAGTTTGTTTAATCCACAGATTTAGAGCTTGTGGATACACAGGGCTGACTACACTAGAGGAGGGGAGCAGGAAGCCAGTTATGGTGCCAGATAAGATGTCCTATAATTGACAAAATAAAGCAAAATAATCCTGACTTCTCTTTGTCTATTGCAGAACATTGTTGGAGGAAGGGCAAGAGGGGACTGTCTTTGAGAATCCTGTCCACAAAACAGAATTAACTTATAAAATGTTCTGCCATTGTCTGTGATTCTTTGATATTGATTAGAAATTTTCCTAGTTTGTAGAAAAATGAGATTTTATATAGATCTAGAAACCTGTGGCTGTCAAAAGAAGGAATACATGCTAAAGTTGACTTTTGTCAACTTTGAACTGTTCTTAAATGGTTTGTTTTACACTCAAAACTAGAAACTTGTTTGAGGCTTTATGTTAGACAGCCTGTGTAACTGTAGTCAAGTCATTTAAGTCATTTGGCCTGAAAGGCTTTTTCTTTTTCTTTTCCTTTTTTTTTTTTTTTTTTTTGGTGACTTCATTTTGTTGAAGTGATGTAAAAATACAACTTTTAAAGGGCAGTCCTATTTTTATAGTTCCAAATGTTGCAATACTTCTCTTTACAAAAACAAACAAAAAAGTAACTAATGTGGAATTTTAAAATTTCAGTGACTATTTTCTACTAAATAATAGTGAAATTCAAGTTGGATTTCAAGGCCTGCCTTTATCTAGACAGGTGCTGTTTCAGAGAAATATGTCAGTTGTGTAATTAATAGTTAGAATTCTAATGGCCACACTAAAAAATGTATAAAATGGGTAAAATTAATTTTAGTATGTTTAACCTTATATATTCAGATTATCTGAACCTGTCATAAAAATATTATTTTACATACTTCAAAATCTGTAGTATATATTATAGCTAAGGTGACCCTGGGATATATGACTTAAGTGCTAAAACATATACAGTGGGCACCTTATTTACAGCCTATCTTAATCAGATTTGACATTTTAATTGGAAATACTTGATCTATATTGAGATATAAAATCTACAGTTGAAACAGTAGATTCACATACCCAAGTTCTTCCCAAATACTTAAAAGTTTTAAAATTTAAATTCAAATTTAAATTAATTTGAATTAATCAAAACTTCAGTCCTTCAGTTGTACTACTCACATGTAGCCAATAGCCACATATAGACAGTGGCTACCATGAGTACAAGTCTAAACCAACCTGTACCTTTCTAACCAAATCCCAGTCCTCACCCATCTATCTGTGCTCCAGCTGAACTGAACTGCTTGCCTGTCTTCTATATACCTAACTTTTACTTGATTCTGTTTTTTACTGATAACTCTCCTATTATGCCTCCTTCACTTAACCTTCTCCAGCCACACTGGTCTTCTATTTCTCCTGTATACTTCCTACCTATAGGGCCTTCACACTTGCTGATCTCTGCCTGTAACATTATTTCCCTGGGACCAGATCTTTGAATGACCTGCTCCTCCTTATTCAGGTTTCAGCTCACATCTCTTCATGGAGATCTTCTCTGGCCTTTCTCTTTTAAATCGCTGTTTTATTTTCTTATTAATATCTGAAAGTATCATATATTTATTGCCTATATCCCTTGCTACAATATCAATCCCCATAAGAATGGGGAGTCTTATTTTTGTGTTGTTTACTTGATTTTTAGGTCCCCAAATAGTGTCTGGCTTAAATTAGGTGCTCAGTATATATTTTTTGAATCAACCCATACACTTTATTCTGTTACTCTGCAACTAAAATTAAATTTGTGTTTTGATTCTAGGGAGTTCAATATAACTTTCAGGGACCTAATTTCTTCTTAAGTAGTGCTTTAGCAGAATCCCACAGATTTTAATGTGTTGTATTTTCATTTGCATTCAGTCCAGAATACATTCTAATTTCCCTTTTGAGTTCTTCTTTGCCCCCTGGGTTATTTAGGAATGTGTTATTTAGTTTCCTGATACTTGAGGATTTTCCAGGTAACTTTACTTACACTTTTGATTTCTAATTTTATTCCTTTAGCATCCATTGAATGATTTGACTCCTTTTAAGGTTGAGACTTACTTTAGGGTCCACAACACAAACTTTCCATAAAAATTCTATGTGCACTTGAAAAAGAGTGTTTTCTGCTGTTATTTGGTGGGCTGTTTTATAAATGTAAACTTGATGAAGTTGTTTGATAGTATTATTCAAGTCTTCTGTATTCTTACTAATTTTCCATCTACCTGGTAATTATTGAGAAGAGTTATTGAAATCTCTAACTATAATTGGGGATTTGCCTATTTCTTGCAGTTCTGACAGGTTTTGCTTCATGTATTTTAAAGCTCTGTTATTACGTATATAAATAATTAGGGTTATTATATTCTCTGTGTTTTGACTCCTTTATTATCATGGAAGTGATCTTTATCCCTGATAATATTCTTTGCTCTGAAATCTACTTTGATATTAAGATAGCCACTCTAGCTTTCTTTTGATAAGTGGTAGAAGGGTACATCTTTTTTTCATTTATTTTTAACTTTTTCATATCTTCATATTTAAACTATGTTTCTTGAAGGCAGTATTTAATTAGATCTTTTTAAAAGATCTGGTCTTTTCACTCAATCTCTGCCTTTTAATTGGGGTATATACAATATTTACATTTAACATTTAATGTGATTATTCATTTGGTTAAGTCTCATTTTGCTGTTTATTTTTTATTTGTCTCATCTGTTGTTTCCTTTTCCTTTTTTCCTGCCTCTTTTGGACTGAGTATTTTTATGGTTTCATCTTATCTCCTTTGTGCCTCTTTGTTTTGATTTTAATGGTCTCATTAGGGTTTATAATATACATCTCTAACTTGTCACAATCTACCTTTAAGTGATATTTTACCACTTCATGTATAGTATAAGAACCTTTACAATAATATACTTAACATTTTCCCCTTCCTAATTTTGTTTCATCTATTTCATTATATATATATTGTTCACAACACATTGTTTAATTTTGGTTTATACAATTATCTTTTCAAAAGATTTCAACAATGAGAAAAATATTATATTTATTCATTTAGTTACTATTTTCAATGCTCTTCATTCCTTTGTATAGGATCATACTCCACCTGGTAGCATTTTCCATAAGCCTAAGGAACTTAACTTTTCTTGTAGAGAAGGTATGCTGGAGATGAATTCTTTCAGCTGTTGAAAACAGGCACTATTCCTGGAACGTAACCATTAGTTACTCTTACCTCTAGTCCTTTCTATTGGTTCTTTCAATTGGTAGTTTCTTCACACACGTATTGATCAGCACCCTGTAGCAAACTTGAGAGGAACCCTCCATAGATCTCTAGAATTTTCTCTGCTGCTTTGTCATCTCTGGTATTCTGTCCTGTGAACTCTAGCTACCTTGGTCTTCCCAGACTCTTGACTCTGTTTCCTCAACTCAGGGAGCCATTGGTGTCTACCTGGCGTTTTTCCTTGCTGCTTCGTAGCTTGGAAACTCTCAAGGTAGTAAGCTGGGACAACCATTGGTCTCACCTTGTCTGCTTCCTGTTTCTCAAGGATCACTGTCCTTTGTCTTATGTCCTGTGTCTTAAAAACCACTGTTTCATATATTTTATCCAGTTTTTTTTTCCAGACAAGAGGATAAATCCCTGTTACTTCATCTTGGCATAAAGTAGAAGTCTACGATCATTTTGGAAAAGGATAGAACCTTGTTTTCTTCATATTAACATGTTCACTAACTGACTCTCTATACCTATGGGATAATATAAATTAAAGAGGAAGAGCTCACACCTGTAATCCCAGCTACTTGGAAGGCTGAGGCCGGAGGACTGCTTGAGCCCAGGAGTTCACTACCAGCCAAGGCAACATAGCAAGACCCTTTCTCTAAAAATAAAAATAGGGCGAGCATGGTGTTGCATACCTATGGTCCTAGCTACTCAGGAGGCTAAGGCAGGAGTATCGCTTGAGCTCAGAAGTTCAAGGCTGCAGTGAGCTATGATCACACCACTGCACTCCAGCCTGGGTGACAGAGCAACACCGTCTCAAAAATAAAAAGAAATAAAAAAAAGAGGAAGTATCTGTGTCTTATGAGGGCTTTTCAAAATTATATAAGAATCATTTTGATACTTGCAGGTCAAGATTGTGTCTGACTAGCAACTAACAATTAGTGCCTCCCAACATCTTTCTAAAATACGATAGAAAATCAGAAAAAGATGAAAAGTTTTAATGCCTGAAACTAAGGCTGATAACCAACCTATTGATTCAAGTGGTGAAGAATTGCCTGCAGGACTTAATATAGAATATATGGAGCATAAATTAGAATATATGTAGTGTGTGTAGACACACACTCTTTATCACTTGAAGAAAATCAGTCCTGATGGTCTAAGAAATCAGGTTTGAGATACCCAGTTCTTCCTAAAATGCCTCCCTCAAAGATGTGAGTCCAGACCAGTGGTTTGCTAGATCTGGTTTCTGTACCATTTTGTGAGAGATAACTATAAAAATTTAAATAAATTTTTGCCAGCTAGTTGTTAAACACAAATGTCATTTTGATTTTGCAGTTGACCATGTTGGGAGTATTTACACCTTGGGAATCAGACTCTACAAACTAGGGTTCCTTTTTTTCCTGAGTTGTTAAACACTGTTAAACATTTACTGCGCTGAGTATGATGGTAGGTGTGGGTTTGTCATATATAGCCTTTATCGTGTTGGGTTACACTCCTTCCATGTCTAATTTGTTGACAGTTTTTATCATGAAAGTGTTGAATTTATCACATGCTTTTTCTGCATCTGTTGAGGTAATCATGTGGTTTTTGTCGTTCATTCTGTTAATGTAGTGTATCACATGTATAGATTTGTATATGTTGAACTATCTTTGTATCCCTGAGATAATTCCCACTTGGTCATGATGAATGATCCTTTTAATGTGCTATTGAATTCAATTTGCTAGTGTTTTATTGAGGATTTCTTCATCTGTGTTCATCAGGGATACTGGCCTGTAGTTTTCTTTTCTTGTAGTGTCCTTGTCTGGCTTTGGTATCAGGGTAATGCTGGCCTCGTAAAATGAGTTTGGAGGTTTCCCCTTCTCTTCAATTTTTTGGAAGAGTGTGAGAAGGATTAGTATTAGTTCTTCAAATATTTTGTAGAATTCAGCAGTGAAGCTATTAGGTCCTGAACTTTGTTTTCTTCTTTTCTTTCTTTTTACTTTTCTCTTTTTTTTTTTTTTTTTTGAGACAGAGTCTTGCTCTGTCACCCAGGCTGAAGTTCAATGGTGTGATCTCGGCTCACTGCAGACTCTGCCTACTGGGTTCAAGGGATTCTCCTGCCTCAGGCTCCAGAGTAGCTGGGATTACAGTCACCTGCCCCCAGGCCCGGCTAATTCTTTTTGTATTTTTAATACAGACAGGGTTTTGCCACACTGGCCAGGCTGGTATCGAACTCCTGGTCTCAGGTGATCCGCCCGTATCAGCCTCCCAAAATGCTGGGATTACAGGCATGAACCACCGCACCCAGCCTGAACTTTGTTTTTTTCTTGACTTTGCTATGAATTAGGCTTTGGTTTAAGGGAATGCTGTGGCAGGTTTGATCCTCTATCCGTATTACTCAAACTTTCTTCATATCAGCAACAAGGCCGTATCACTTTCTTATCATTCATGTGTCTCCTGGAGAAGAATTTTTAATTTCTTTCAAGAACTTTTTCTTTTCATTCACAGTTTGGCTATCTGTTTAGTTCAAGAGGCATAGCTTTTGGCCTGTCTTGGCTTTTTACATGCCTTCCTCTCTAAGCTTAATCATTTCTAGCTTTTGATTTAAAGTGAGAGATGTGCAACTCTTCCTTTCACTTGAATGTTTAGAGGCCATTGTAAGGTTATTGATTGGCCTTTTTCTTTTTTTTGAGATAGAGTCTTGCTCTTTCACCCAGGCTGGAGTGCAATGATGCGATCTCAACTCACTGCAACCTCTGCCTCCCAGGCTCAACGATTCTTCTGCCTTAGCCTCCTGAGTAGCTGGAATTACAGGCACCTGCCATCACCCCTGGCTAATGTTTGTATTTTTAGTAGAGATGGGTTTTCACCATGTTGGCCAAGCTGGTCTTGAACTCCTGACCTCAAGTGCTGGATTACAGGCATGAGCCACCGGACCCGGCCTAATTGGCCTAATTTTAATATTATTGTTTCTCAGGAATACAGAGACCAGAGGAGAGGGAGAAAGATGGGGAAACAGCCGTCAGTGGAGCAGCCAGAACACATACATTTATCAATTAAGTTTGCCATGTATGTGGGCGCAGTTTGTGGCATCCCAAAACAATTACAATAGTAACAGCAGAGATCACTGTTCACACATTACCATAACAGATATAATAATAATGAAAAAGTTTGAAATATTGTAAAAATTACCAAAATGTGACACAGAGACATGAAGTAAATGCATGCTGTTGGAAAAACGGCATCAATAGACTTGCTTGACTCAGGGTTGCCACAGCCTTCAATCTGTAAAAAAATGCATTATCTGTGAATGAAGTATGCCTGTATTGTATTCTTGAAAATCACTGGGGGGAAAACGTTTACCAGCATATCTCTTACTTAAACAAACTTTAAAAACTGGATAACTATCCTGATGGCAATTTGGAAATTACTTTTAAGATGGTTTCCTCCAGCCTCTCCTCTCATTGCCGTTTCTTCTCATTCTAATTACTTAGAAAGATGACAATTCTCAAGCCACCAGCAAGTATAAGCAAGATGAGCACTGAGACACACTCAGAGAAGAGTAATTCCAGCAATTAATAAGATTATAGAGGGAGAAATGCAAGGAGAGTACAAGTGGTGAAATATATTGAGAATGATGGTTTTCATTTTATTGGCTCAGAGTATTATGGAAAAGACTCAAGAAAGGAAATTAGCCTAATTTCTTTTCCTTAGGAGGAAGACTAAATTCTGTGTGTGAAATTAGTCTCTTTCTGAATGCGAAATTAGTCTTCCTCCTAAGAGTTGTGGACTGGCTGGGTACAGTGGCTCATGCCTGTAATCTGAACGCTTTGGGAGGCTGAGGCAGGAGGATAACTTGAGCTCAGGAGTTCAAGACCAGCTTAGGGAACATAGTGAGACCTTGTCTCTACTTTAAAAAAAAAAAAATTAACCAGGCATGGTGGTGCCTGCCTGTAGTCTCAGCTATTCAGGAGGCTGAGGCAGGAGGATCACTTGAGCACAGGAGATAGAGGGTGCAGTAAGCTATGATTGCGAAACTGCACTACAGCCTGGGTGACAGAGCAAGACTCTATCTCAAAAAAAAAAAAAAAAAGTTGTGGACATTAGCTTGAAATTTCGATACAGATTTGTGGAAAAGATTCTTGCAACACTTGGTTTTTGATCACAAGATTGGATGATAGTTTAAAAAAAAACACCTCAGTATGCATATGGGCCCAAAGGTTGATTAAAGAGTGATAATGAAATACAGAGACGTGGTTCTGGGGATGCACTGCTCCTTCCTACAAGCTGCTCTACAGAGTTAATAAGGGGAGTTAGTTATTAGACTTCCTTACTCCATCATCACTCCATTTTTTTAGTCCCTCTTTCATATTTTCCATCTCTTTGTCTTTCTGTACTACATGCTGAGAAACTTCTTCACATCCATTTTTGAGTACACTAATTTTATGTTCAGCTGGGTTTAATCAACTCAAAAATAGGATTTTAAAAATTTGTTTTTATGAGATATATTAGGTGTATTTATCTCAACTTTATTGAGATATAAGTCACATATCATACAGTTCATCTATTTAAAGTGTATAATTTAGTAATTTTTAGTGTATTCACAGAGTTGTGTAACCAGCACCACAATCAGTTTTAGAATATTATCATCACCCCCAGAAGAAACTTTACACCTCTTAACCATCACTCCCAATCCTCTTAACCCTCACATTCCTAGGCAACAACTAATCTTTCTGTGTCCTCATATTTTCCTATTTTGAACATTTCATATAAATGTAACCATACAATCTGTGGTCCCTTGTGGCCAACTTCTTTCACTTAGAGTAATGTTGTTAGAGTTCATCCATGTTGTAGCATGTATCAGTACTTTATTGCTTTTTATAGCTGAAAAATATGTATAGATATACTATATGTTATTTATGTGTTATTAGTTGATGAACATTTGGGTTATTGCCACTTTTTTGCTTATTATGAAGAATGGTGGTATGACCATTCATATACTAGTTCTCAAATAGATATAGGTTTTCATTTATCTTGGGTATAAGTAGGAGTGGAAGTGAAGGTTGTGGCAACCCACAAGTCATACGGTAACTCAATGATTAACATTTTGAGGAACTGTCAGGCTGTTTTCCAAAGCAGCTGTACCATTTTACATTTTCACCAGCAGTGTATGAAGGTTCCAGTTTCTTCTCACCCTCTTCAATGTTGTTATTAACTTTTTAAAAGCCATCCTAGTGGGTATGAAATGGTATCTTAGTGTTGGTTTGATTTGCATTTTCCCTGCTGGATTGTGGTGTTGGGCATCTTTCATGTGCATATTGGCATTTACATATCTTCTTTGGAGAAATGCCTATTCAGATCATTTGTCCATTTTTAATTGGGGTATAGTCTTCATTACTGTGTTGTAAGAGTTCTTTAAATGTTGTAGATCACAAGTCCCTTATCAGATTTCGATGTGCAAATATTTTCTCCTATTTGTGGGCTCTTTACTCTCTTGATGATGTCTTTTATAGGACAAATGTTTTAAATTTTGATAAAGTCCAATTTATTTTTTGTTGTTGCTTATGGTTTGAGTATTTAAGAAACCATTGCCTAATCCAAGGTTATAATGATTTACACCTATGTTTTCTTCTAAAAGTTCTATTGCTTTTCCTTTTACATTTAGGACTTTGATCCATTGAGTTAATTTTTTAATATTGTGTGAGGTAGTAGTCCAACTTCATTTTTCTGTATGTGGGTATCCATTTGCAACATCCCATGAGATATCCCAGCGCTGAGCTATCTGTTGAAAAGACTGTTCCTTACCCAATTGAATTGTCTTGTCACCCTTGTCAAAAATCTACTGATTGTAAATGTGAAGGTTTATTTTTGGAATCTCAATGATATTTTATTGATTTATATGTCCATCCTTATGCTGATACCACACTGTCTTGATTACTGTAGCTTTCTAGCAAATTTTTAAATCAAGAAGTGTGAGTCCTTCAACTTTGTTTTTCTTTGTCGAGATCATGTTGACTATTCTGGATCCTTCAATTTCCTAATAATTTTGGTGAGATATGCTTCAATTATTGCAAAAAAGCCAGCTGGCATTTTGACAAATTATTTGAAAGCATGAAATGATAATTTTCACTTTATGTTTGATTTCTGCTCTATAATCAAAGAATCATTTTGCAAAATATCCCAGGCTTCATTTTTAAAAGGCTCTCTCTCTGATCATATAATTCCTTTCTGCTCTTCTTGTGGTCGTTTTTGTTGTTGTTGTTGTTTGTTTGTTTTTAAGACAGGGTCTTGCTCTGTCAATCAGGCTGGAGTTCAGTGGTGTGATCTTGGCTCACTGCAACCTCTGTCTACTGGGCTCAAGCAATCCTTTCACCTTAGCCTCCCGAGTAGCTGGGACCACAAATGTGTGCCATCATGCAAGGCTAAGTTTTTGTATTTTTTTAGAGATGAGGTCTCTCCATGTTGCCCAGGTTTGTCTCAGACTCCTGGGCTTAAATGATCCACCCACCACAGCTTCTCAAAGTGCTGGGATTACAGGCCTGAGCCACTGCGCCTGGCTTCCTTGTCATTGTTTTTTATCCTTTCCAACTTTTTTTAAATTGCTAACTGGACAGACCCTGACACATTTCTGGTAATGCTTGTGATTTGAGCAGTTTTCTGTCATTTTTATTGACTTTGTGAAATCCTCCAATTTTGAGAAGTTTGCTAGTTCACTTTGTAGTGGAGTTTCATTGAACTTATATTGTGTTTTTAATGACAATCTGCAAGACACTGACACAGACATTAACATAATGGGCAGAAATAGATGGTACTGTGAAGCAGAGAAGGATATTCAAGGAGGTACTGACTTTTTAAAGAGCACTTTTGTAAGAGAATATTTTATGTTGTAATTCCACAAATAACCATATAACCTCCACATGAGGTTATATAGTTGATAAACACTTGAATTATGAAGATACTGTAGTATGTAAGAATTTAGTATATGATAAAGATGGCTTTTAAAATTAGTGAGAAAAGTGAATCATTCAATAAAAGTGAAAAAAAAAAATTAAGAGGAAAGTTAGATCCCCAATGTTACTAGTGCCAGGGCCTATGGCTTCGGCAACTGTGTTTCCTTAGAAGAGGCACAGGCTCTTTGGCTTGTAAGAACTTAGAAGATCTTAATGAATTGATACTTCCACATGGACAATCACTCAATTTCCTCATACAAACTTGACTGACAGAGGATATCTTTCACAAAGATTTCCTATGTCCCAATAATATAACAAATATTTAGTTGTGTTCTTGAAATTCAGGCTCTTCTCATTACCAGGCTTCTGTCCTTACAGGACAAACGGACAAAAAGACGATGGTTTCCTGATGCTTATTTTATTCAGGATTCTCATTTTGTTTGACAATCACCATTGGGCTCTTCTACACCACTACCAGCATTTGATTAACAGAACCCTAGTAACATATCAGTGAAACAGGGATCCTATTAGAGGAACATGTAAGTAGCAGAACTATTCTGGAACACAACTTCCCAACTGGTGTGCCATGAAAACGTTACAGATTTGCCCAAATATTAGCTTTAGAGTGGTGGCAGAACTTGGGATAGTGGAGCTCAAGGCCTAGTTGCCTCCAGAAGGTTGTAAGCAGCTTCCTTTATTGAACCAATGCACGGTACAATTATTATCCTTTTCTTTTCTTTTCTTTTCTTTTTTTTGAGACGGAGTCTCGCTCTATCACCCAGGCTGGAGTGCAGTGGAGCGATCTCGGCTCACTGCAAACTCTGCCTCCCGAGTTCACGCCATTCTCCTGCCTCAGCCTCCCGAGTAGCTGGGACTACAGGCGCCCACCGCCGCGCCCGGCTAATTTTTTGTATTTTTAGTAGAGACGAGGTTTCACCGTGTTAGCCAGGATGGTCTCGATTTCGTGACCTTGTGATCCACCCGCCTCGGCCTCCCAAAGTGCTGGGATTACAGGCTTGAGCCACCGCGCCCAGCCAATTATTATCCTTTTCTTTGAGTGCCATTAAAGTTTGAAACAAGGTGGGGAAGCACTGTTCTAAGCAATTAGCTGGGAACAAGGAGAACATGAATAATATAATTAGGCAAACACAGTCATTTGGTTTAGGGAAGAGTATCACAGATTTCAGCAGAGAATGAATGAGGAAGCGGATTAGATTTTTTTCTGACTCTAAATCACTTCAATTCTATTTTCATATTAGACTTTATATCATTAATATGATATGTATATTAGTATCAAACTTCTGCAACTTTTACTTGTTAATACTCCTCTACATATACCCAGATAAGTTCCAGGAGGAATAAAGGCTTGAGAAATAGTCATAAAATAAGCAAAAGAAAAATTAGAGGAAAACATTTGATACAGGTCTAAGCACAGAGATCAAGAAATGATAAAGAAAAATGTTATGTGTTTGGTTGTATTAAAAGTTGTCTCCCATTCTGTAGGTTGTCTGTTCATACTGACAATAGTTTCTTTTGCTGTTCAGAAGCTCTTAGTTTAATTAGATCCCATTTGTCAATTTTCTCTTTTGTTGCAATTGCTTTTGACATTTTCGTCATGAAATCTTTGCTCTTGCCTGTGTCCTGAATGACATTGCCTAGATTTTCTACTAGGGTTTTTATAGTTTTGGGTTTTACATTTAAGTCTTTAATCCATCTTGACTTAATTTTTGTATAAGGCATAAGGAAGAGATCCAGTTTCAATTTTCCGCATATGGCTAGCCAGTTTCCCCAGCACCATTTATTAAATAGAGAATCCTTTCTCCATTGCTTGTTTTTGTCAGGTTTGTCAACAATATTTTTACCTAATGCTGAATAATGATTGAAATTTTATTTTATTTTATTTTATTATTTTTTTGAGATGGAGTCTCGTTCCGTGGCCCAGGCTGGAGTGCAGTGGCACAATCTCAGCTCACTGCAAGCTCCGCCTCCCGGGTTCATGCCATTCTCCTGCCTCAGCCTTCTAAGTAGCTGGGACTACTGGTGCCCGCCACCACCCCTGACTAATTTTTTGTGTTTGTAGTAGAGACAGGGTTTCACCATGTTAGCCAGGATGGTCTCGATCTCCTGACCTCATGATCTACCCACCTCGGCCTCCCAAAGTGCTAGGATTACAGGCTTGAGCCACTGCGCCTGGCCGATTGCAAAAATATTCTTTAAAAATATTCTAACATAGAAAGACCAATATCTCAACAAAAAAGTAGTCAAATGACATCAGGAGATGATCCACAAATGAACAACTGCAAATGGCCAATAAATATATGAAATATTCAGCCACAGAAATAAAGGCAAATTAATGAACAATTGAGAAGGAAACTGGATAAATTTGACTTCAGTTTAGGGAAAATAGGCCCTTTGCATAACGGTTGGTTGTTGCGTAACGTGATGAGCATTTCTGAAGGTCAATTTGGCAATATGTAACACAAAAATATTTTAATGTTTATGCCCTTTGACCTTATGTTTTAATTTTTAGGAGTCTATTCTGAAGAAATTACCAGAGATAACATGAAGATAAATGAAAATGATGTTCATCACAACTTTATTTATATTGTGACTAAAAATTAGAAGCAACTAAATCTACAGATGTGGTAATAAGTAAATAACAGATTATCATAAGGAATTCTGGAAAATCATCAAAATAGTGCCTTTGAGGATTATTTAAGATGTGGAAAATAGTGTCTATGAACTGCTTAAGTTACATATACATTATATCATTCACACACACACACACATATATATATATATATATATTTTTTTTTAATAGAGACAAGGTCTCATTTGGTCACCCAGGCTGGAGTACAGTGGCTCCATCATAGCTCACTGTAGCCTCAAATTCCAGAGCTCAAACAGCCTCCCAAGTAGCTAGGACTACAGGCATGCCCACCATGCCAAGCTAATTAAATTTTTTTTTTTTTGTAGAGACAGGGTCTCACCGTATTGCTTAGGATGGTCTGAATTCCTGGCCTCAAGCTACCCTCCCACCTCAGCCTCCCAAAGCATTGAGATTTCAGGTGTAAGCCACTGCACCTGGCCTCAAATATATTTCATATAAGACACTGTCAGTTGTAAGAGGCACCACTATTTTCTCTGGACCTTAAGAAAGAAAACAACAACAAAAATGACATTCAAGGTGTAGATTGTAATAGAAGACCCTAGCATAAAGTTAGGGTCAGGGTAAATGAGAAGTAGACCTGTCTCTAGATGGGAACCATAAAGAAACCAAACCAGTCCTTGTTCAGATTGTGGTTTCAACTCCTACTACCAGCATCATCTAAAAAGCTTAAGCAAAAAGAAAATTTAAAGTGCTCACAGGAGCAAGCTGTGGTTGCACCATCCACCACATTCCAGCCTGGGTGACAGAGAGAGAACTTGTCTCAAAAAAAAAAAAAAAAAAAAGAGTAGGTTTTGGGTATATTAAGTTTGAGATATCTGTTAGACATCCAAGAGGAGATGTAGAGCAGAAAGTCGTTGCTCAAGGGATGAGACAAGGATAGAGTTATACACTTGGTAATCACTGTATACAGATGGAACTTAAAGCCACATAACTGGATGAGATCAACCAATGAAATGAGTGCAGACAAGGCAGAGGAGAGTATTGGGTATTTCAACATTTCAAGATGGAGGAAGGAGCAGGAGCCAGCAAATGAGACTAAGTTGAAGGAGCTAATGAGGTAGGAAGATAAAGAAGTGTTTTCAGAGGGAAATAGTGTTCAATGGTGTTGAAAACTTCTGAGGCATCAGGAAAGATGGTTTCAGTAGGTAGCTAGTAGGTATGAGCAGGACAGGAGAGGGTTCTCCCCGCCACATACGCCAGGAGTGTTGGGTGACCATTAGGTGATGGTCAGGTGGTTGTTAACTATTTCTCAAAGGAATAATTGCTAAAGTAATAAGTAATAACTGCCAGGAAAAGGCAGTTTTCTGATAGATAGAAAACACCTGAGGCCGGGCGCAATAGATAGAAAACACCTGAGGCCAGGCACGGTGGCTCACGCCTAAAATCCCAGCACTTTGAGAAGCCAAGGTGGGCGGATCACCTGAGGTCAGGAGTTTGAGACCAGCCTGGCCAATATGGTGAAACCCCATCTCCACTAAGAAATAAAAAATTAGCTGGGCATGATGGCACACGTCTGTAATCTCAGCTACTTGGGAGGCTGAGGCAGGAGAATCACTTGAATCCGGGAGGTGGAGGTTGCAGTGAGCTGAGATAGTACCACTGCACTCCAGCCTGGAAAACAAAATGAGACTCCGTCTCAAAAAAAAAAAAGGCAAAAAGCAAAACACCTGAAACTGATCAGCAGCTTCCCACCAAGATCTCAGGAGTGAGGAGAAGTAACACAAGATTCTGGAAGTATGCCAACATTTAAAACCCCCAAGTCAAGAGGTCAAGCTGTGTACTTGGTATCTCAAGTTGCCTGCTTGGCCCTCTTCCAAATGTACTTCCCTTCCTTCATTTCTATCATTTCCTTACTGTTCTAAATCTTTTTAATAAACTTTCACTCCTGCTCTGAAAAAAACAAAAAAACTTAAAAAAAAAAAGATAAAGTGCTCACAGTTCGTAGTTCCCTCCAGGAAGAAGAAACCATCCATCCCCCTGGCAGAAATGAACCTTAACGCAGGTAGGCAGCAATTTTCTTATTTGTAATTCTGACAACAATTTTAAGATATCATTGATTCTGAAATGTATTATTTCTATATTGTTAAAAGGTGAAAAATTGTATGTTTAAAATAATTTGAGTGTATTCTCTACACACAATTGGAAGGAAATGCTCAAAAATTTAGTAATGGAGACCAGTCTGTTGGATTACAAACTTATTTTACAAAATTCACCATGAATATTTATTACACATATTTAAATGTTTACCTTAATTGAGATTCTTATAATTGTCTTTATTCTGTTTATAAAATTTAATCTCCTCTGCTAATATATTTCGAATTACTGCCAACCTTTGGCAATAAATCTCAGACAATGAGAATTTTTATAACTTCAGCACTTCGGAAAAGGGCTATGTTTATTTTGCCTGGCATGAGTTGTTATTGTTAGCAGGTATAGGAAAGGACTTCTGAAACACACCCAATCCTTCCATTGAGCGACAGGGTGGCAGGCGGGGAAGGGAAAACAGGGATAAGTGGTTAGGAGCATTGTCTCTGGAATCAGAACCATGCTTAGATTTCAGCTTTGACACATACTGATGGTGGTGTGGCCTTAGGCAAGTTATTTAAATAGCTTGTTTCGTCATTTTTAAAACAGTAATAATTGTGTTATCAAGAGAACTCAATGAAATAATGTAAAATGACTGCCATGTAATATCACTGTTACTATTTCTAAACTGGTCTGTGAGAGCAACAACTTGATAATATGACTTATTTTTAACATCCCTTTGCTGTTCTCCATTGTGATCCCCCTTAACGATGCTCACACATAAGACTTGTGAAAATGTATTATCTCTTTAGTGCTTCCTTTTGAAATGACATATTCCCTATTCCAGCAAATAGAAAAAAGGGGTGCACTCCTGACAAGCATAATCTTGATGCAAATACAAGACAAAAAGGGAAAATTCACAGGCCAATCTCACTGAGTAGAGAAAATAGCAAAAATCCCAAACAAACCAAATTGGTCAGCAAACCAAATTCAGCAACATAGAGAGAGAATTACACATCACGGCCATGTAATCCAATTACACCTTGGATTTATTCCAGGAATGCAGTTTGACATTAGAAAATCAGGCTGGGCGCGGTGGCTCACACTTGTAATCCTAGCACTTTGGGAAGCCAAGGCAGGCGGATCACCTGAGGTCAGGAGTTCAAGACCAGCCTGGTCAACATGGTGAAACCCCGTCTCTACTAAAAATACAAAAAAATTAGCTAGGTGTGGTGGTGAGTGCCTGTAATCCCAGCTACTCGGGAGGCTGAGGCAAGAGAATCTCTTGAAACCAAGAGGTGAAGGTGGCAGTGAGCTGAGATCATGCAACCTGGGTGACAGAGCAAGACTCCATCTCAAAAAATAAAAAAAAAAAAAAAAAGAAAAAAAAAGAAAAGAAAAAGAAAAAAAGAAACTTAGGATAATTTGTCACATTAACAAATGAAATAAATAATATGATCATCTCAAATAGATATAGTAAAAGCATCTGATAAAATTCAACATTCGTACATCCTTTTGTAAAAAGTAATTCTTAGCAAACCGGTAGTAGAAGGGAACTTCCTAAATCTGATAAAAGATATTTACCAAAAACCCACAGCAAACATCACATTAATGGTGAATTTTCTGGTATATCCCTTTTGAGTGCAGTTTTGAATGCCCAGAAGTTTTGAAGTTTTCCTTTATTTCTGAAACTTGTTGCTTTTCATTAACTGTTTTTGCTCTTTTGAAACTATTGTATCCTTTTCATTTGCTTTGAAATAGTATACCTTGCCTTTCATCTTTGCTAAATGATTCATCTTATTGTTTTCCTCAACTATTGTGTTCATAATGTCTTTCTTTTATGCTCGGTGCTTCTGCTTCAAAAAGGCAAAAATCAAAATGTAACTTTTTTCTCAATGTGAGTAACACTGAGATCCGATACCATGTATGGCAGTGTTGAAGAATTACCATCACTGGAACTAGGGTAGTGTCACTCATTACAGAGGTGTCAATCTGACTGCAATGGACCAGTTTGTGAATTCCAATAGAAGACATTAAATCTTGAAACTGTCTACAATTAGTCCTGTGTTATTAAAATGTTTCTTAATGTCCCTCTAAACATATAAGCCAGTATAATCTTTGTTTAAACATAGGAGTCTTAAAAATTAATTCATGTGGTTGCATCTTGTAACAATATGGCTCGGTTGTATGGCGGACATCCCTGGAAAATAACAGGGAGCAATATAAACAAGAGAGAAGTAGACAGCAAGAGCGATTATTTGTATAAGCCGCCATGTGGGTTGCTGAATCCCATGTGCAGACTCAAAGAACTAGCCATGAGCCTTGTTCATTGGCCACTTACTCTGTTATTTACTTATTATTATGAATTCTACATTGTTTCACATTTAATATTAGCCACATTTTAATTCATAACATTGAAATAAAAGCATATTTTCAAAAATTACATTTATTATATCTAAATAAAGCTCTAATTGCATAAAAATTTATCATTTTCACGTTCTACTGTGCTTTAATAACATGGAAAAATCAAAATTGCTTTTCTTGGTGTCCCCCAAGGACAGCACAATGTACTTAAAACACAACTTAGTTATAAAACAGAACCTTTTCATATATAGATATTGCTTGAAGAAATATTCTCTGTGTAATTAAAATGTTTAGAGAAGCCATACTATTTTCATTGTGTTCAGAAAAAGTTTGTACTATCACTATATTTTGATATAATAAAATATATCATATTCTAGTATTAGATTGGTACAGTGAATTCCTATTTACCTGGAATAATTATTAAAAATGTGTCCTGGTAAATTTAATATTACAGTTACCTAAGAGTTATAACTGAATTAAAAGATAATTTCAAAAAATTCACAGCACTAAAACTATAAGCAGCTTAATTTAATCTTTGATGAGTTAGGAAACAATTCAGAAACTGACAGTGCCTCATTTCATAATGAACCTCACTTATTGTAGGATAAAACTGAAAATTCTAGTTATTTGATTTTTCTGATTAGTTGGATTATGAATAAGCCATGTATTTAGGAAAGGTCATGAAAGCTGTGTCATATATACACTCACGTATTTTCCTATTAATCTTTCTTACCCCTGTTATGGGCATTACAGAAAAGAGAGATTAAAACTTACACCCTCATCCCCATTGGGAAACAGACATGAAAATTATTCCAGTTACTCTAAACCAGAGTGTTTCAAAGAATGATCTGTGGACAACCTGTCTTAGAATTACCTTGAGTATTTGTTAGATATGCAGATTCCTGAACCGTTCACCAGACTTGCTGAATTGCTGTGTCTGGGAAAGACCCCAGGATATTAACGAGCTCTCGAAGTAATTCTGATTTTTAAGTTTGAGACCCACTGCCATACAGTTTCTGGGGATGATTTGAGGTATCAACCTAGGAAGGATCATCAGAGCAGCTCCAAATAATTCTTCCCATGAATGTTGATATAGGAAAAAGAGTGACAAAGATTGAAATGGGTGTGTTACTTCCCACAGAGTAGAACAGGAAATAATATGTTATGCCATCAGGCCAAAGGAATTTTAGAGGCAAAGTTGGAAACAGTTTAGAGCTATTTCATTCATGTTGCTATTATCGATGCTTACTTAATATATGGAGTTTCCAGTATATTTTTCCTTATTGATATGAAGTAACATGAAATTTGCTGACTCCCATTTGATTCATTTGGAAGATGGTTCGATTGCTTTAAAGCCTTGCTTTTACTTCAGATACTGTAGTAAATGTCTCTTCCGGGTCTCTTTCCACTAAATGTCTTGAATTTTTCAGAGCTTTGGTTGTGATACAGTTACATATTTTCATTAACATGAGCCAATTTTACTTGTTCTTGTAACTGTTATCACTGGGAACAGAGTATAAATGGTTTCTATAAGGAACTCTTATTTTTATTTCATTTTATGTTACCATGAAAAGATAAGTGGCTGATGGTTTATTTGGTCTATTTGTTTTCTCTACGAGAGTTGAAACATATAAATTACACTTTAATCATTCCCCCCACCACTATAAAGTGTCAGTCAACAGCATGTATTAAGTATTCTTTACCCTTTGAGGAGTCATGAAAGGAGGCAGACTCTCACTTCCTTTGCAAATCTCTTTATTACTATTGAGAATTCAGTCAGTATCCAAGTCCTGCCAAGTTTTTCCCTATATCTCTACTATCTACATATCCAAAAGTGAGCATGGCTCACTTTTGCTCAGGGGCAGCTTTCGTTAGGCCACAAGCTGGCCATGAAGGTTGGCCTTACTTTCTCTTCCACTTGTCTTCTCCAAAATACCCTCAACAGGCCAGGGACAGTGGCTCACACTTGGTGTAATCCCAGCACTTTGGGAGGCCGAAGCAGGAGGATCGCTTGAGCCGAGAAGTGTGAGACCAGCCTGGGCAACATGGTAAAACTCCGTCTCTCCAAAATAAATAAATAAATAAATAAATTAGCCAGGCATGGTGGCATGGGCCTGAGGTCCCAGCTACTTGGGAGGCTGAGGTGGGAGGATCCCTTGAGCCCAGGAGATGGAGGTTGCTGTGAGCTGTGATCATGCCACTGTACTCCAGCCTGGGTAACAGAGCCAGACCCTGCCTCAAAAAAAAAAAAAAAAAAAAAAAAAGAAAAAGAAAAAGAAAAAGAAACAGGAAAAAAAAAGAAATAATACTCCTCAGGGATGTGGACTGCAGGCCTTTTGTGGCCTCTAGCTTTACTGTGGGCTGTTCTTGGG